>NC_091469.1:149093548-150293548 GCF_036971445.1 Narcine bancroftii
TGTTTTGCGGAAACTGCCAAAATGTTTGGCCTGGAAGTCAGCCTGAAGAAAACTGAGGTCCTCCATCAGCCAGCTCCCCACCATGACTACCAGCCCCCCCACATCTCCATCGGGCACACAAAACTCAAAACGGTCAACCAGTTTACCTATCTCGGCTGCACCATTTCATCAGATGCAAGGATCGACAATGAGATAGACAACAGACTCGCCAAGGCAAATAGCGCCTTTGGAAGACTACACAAAAGAGTCTGGAAAAACAACCAACTGAAAAACCTCACAAAGATTAGCGTATACAGAGCCGTTGTCATACCCACACTCCTGTTCGGCTCCGAATCATGGGTCCTCTACCGGCATCACCTACGGCTCCTAGAACACTTCCACCAGCGTGGTCTCCGCTCCATCCTCAACATTCATTGCAGCGCTTTCATCCCTAACGTCGAAGTACTCGAGATGGCAGAGGTCGACAGCATCGAGTCCACGCTGCTGAAGATCCAGCTGCGCTGGATGGGTCACGTCTCCAGAATGGAGGACCATCGCCTTCCCAAGATCGTGTTATATGGCGAGCTCTCCACTGGCCACCGTGACAGAGGTGCACCAAAGAAAAGGTACAAGGACTGCCTAAAGAAATCTCTTGGTGCCTGCCACATTGACCACCGCCAGTGGGCTGATATCGCCTCAAACCGTGCATCTTGGCGCCTCACAGTTTGGCGGGCAGCAACCTCCTTTGAAGAAGACTGCAGAGCCCACCTCACTGACAAAAGGCAAAGGAGGAAAAACCCAACACCCAACCCCAACCAACCAATTTTCCCCTGCAACCGCTGCAACCGTGTCTGCCTGTCCCGGATCGGACTTGTCAGCCACAAACGAGCCTGCAGCTGACGTGGACATTTACCCCTTCCATAAATCTTCGTCCGCGAAGCCAAGCCAAAGAAAGACAACCTTATGATAAAAGAATAAAAATAATACTGCATGAAAAGAAAGGCAGTGTCTTTGGGTTCATTGACTGTTCAGGAATCTGATGGCGGTGGGGAAGAAGCCATCCTTGTGCCGCTGAGTTCTCGTCTTCAGGCTCCTGGACCTTTTTCGTAAGGGTAGCAGAGTGAAGAATTCGTGGCCTGGGTGGTGGTGGGGTCCCTGAAGATCAAGGTTGCTTTTTTAAGACACCGTCTCATGCAAAATGGCTGGTCTAAAGTGCAGGCACTCAATGAGCAAACTGCAAGGTGATTATTTGTATTTAGGAAGAGCTATGTAATCTGATTCTCAGTGGCGATAATTGGAGAAATTGTTCTTCAAAGGTAATTCTAACTTCCAGAAGTTGAAGACTTCTTGATGATACCAAAGGAAATGATGTTCATTTGAAGGACAATTTAGGTAGTCTGGAACATTTTTAATATCTTCTGATTGAGCTGAGGCAAGAGACATTGAAACTATCACTTCAAATGAGATGGTTTTTCTCCCGGCTGTTGGCATGGCAACCAATGGCCAATGAGGGAAGTGTGCATTTACTGAATGCCATGGCCTATGGCCAACCATTTGCAGAAGCAAAAGGGCTAATTATAGCGAGTGGCTTCCTTTTATACCCTACAACCCAGGTCTGCAGAGTGCCTTCGTAACTCACCCTGCCTTCCACCAGCTGCAAAAGAGAGGAGAAATGACGCCCTCACGAGGTGGTCCTCCAGTGGCCCACTGCCAATTTCCTATTGCCACCGCAGCAGATTGAAGCCAACCCCAACACAGGAACGTGGCCCAAGAGCACAGTTTCCAGCCCTTGTGTTGAATTTGATATCCTGCTGCCCATGCATACTGACTTTGTGATTAAAGTGGACAAAGTCAAGCTGCCCAAATGCTGCCGGTCTTGACGAAAGATTTCGGCCCAAAACACTGACCATTCTTTTTCTCCTGCCGATGCTGCTTGACCTGCTGAGTTAAATTTAAATTTAACTTTGGCCATACAGCACGTGTCAATTTACACCCAATTGGCCTACAACCCCTGGTAAGTTTTGGAACGGTGGGAGCTCCCGGGGAAAGCCCACGCAGACATGAGGAGAACATACAGACTCCTTATAGGCAGTGCGAGTTTCAGCCCTGGTCCTGATCACTGGAGATGTTACAATGTTGCGTTAACCACTACACTAACTGTGCCAATCCTCCAGCGGATCATTCCGTGCTTCAGATTTCAGCATCCAGTCTTTCATATGTCCCCTCCACAAAGGGACAAGTAGCACACAAGAAAATAATTACTTATTGAATGGAGAACAGAGGCAAAATAATTATCATCAAGGCAAGATGTATTGTATGATTATTAAAGTTCAAGTTCAAGTTTATTATCATCTGACTGTACATCTACATCTGGTCCACATTCCACAAACAATACACATAATATATTAATCACATATATACATAAAAATATAATTAAAATATAGATACATAAATATTTTGGGATGAGTTACGAGGTTACTGTATATACAGTTCTCTCAGCCTTCAGGAAGATGTTACTTCTCAGCTTGGGAGTGATGCTCTTGTACCTCCTTCTTGATGGTTTGTACCTGCTTCTTGATGGTAGTGGGTCAAAGATACCGTGTGCTGGATGGAAAGGGTCTTCAATAATGCTTTGAGCTCTCTCTAAGCAATGCTCATCAATAAACGTCATCAATAGAAGGCACCCACAATCTTCTCGGCCAGCTATTGTTGATTTTGGCCATAAGCACATTCACCTTAAACCTACACCCTGCAGTTCCAGAATTGTCTACCCTGGGGAAAAAGACTGAAAACATTTACTTATCCATCCATTATTCCAGGGAACAAAGGAGGAGTCGCATTGCTTGGTGGAGAAAACATTACAGCGGGACTCTGACAGGATAGATTGGAGGGCTCATCCAGGGAGGATATTTGGGTGGAATTGAGGAATGGGAAAGGCATGAAAACACTCATGGAAGTGTATTATGGACCACCTGATGAGTTGAGGGAATTAGAGGAGCAAATTTGTAAGGAGATACATGCTAATCTATAAAAGTGTTCAGGAAAGTTTTCTAAAATAATATATGGAAGAACCGACTAGAGAGGGGGCAGAATTAGGGAACGAGATAGGACAAGTGACAGAGGTTTGTGCTGGGGAACACTGGGTCTAGTGATCATAATACTATTAGTTTTGGTTTAATTATGGAGGAGGATAGGGCTGGGCCTAAGGTTGAGATTCTTGATTGGAACAAGGCTAATTTCGAGGAGACATGAAAGGATTTAGAAGGTGTGGATTGGGGTAATTTATTTTCAGAGAACAATGTAAAAGATAAATGGAGGATATTCAAAGGGGAAATTTTGAGAATGCAGAATGGATATGTCCCTGTGAGGATTAAAGGAAAGGTTAGAAAATATAGGGAGGCTTGGTTTTCAAAGGATGTTGGGAATATGGTTCAAAGGAAGAGGGATGTGGACAATAAGTATAGAGAACAGGGAATAGATGAGGTGCTTTTGGAATATAAGAAGTGTAAAAAAATCTTAAGAAAGAAATTAGAAAGGTTAAAAGAAGATATGAGTCTGCTTTGGCAGGCAAAGTAAAAAAATAAATCCAAATTGTTTCTACAGATACATTAACATTAACATTAAAAGAAATGTGAGGGTTAAAATTGGGCCCATGGAGGATCAGAGGGTAGACTATGTGAAAAGTCAGAAGAGATGGGGGAAATTTAATTTTTTTTTTCTTCAGTGTTCACTCAGGAAAGTAATATGGAACCAGGTGAAGTAAGGAAATCTGGTCATGGATAATATACAGATTAATGAGAAGGTAGTATTGGCTATTTTAAAGAGAATCAGGGTGAATAAATTTCTGGGTCTTGACAAGATATTCCCTAGGACCCGGATGGAGGTTAGTGAACAAATAGTGGGGTCTCTGACAGGAATATTTAAAATGTTACTGGTCACAGGGGAGGATTGGAGGGTAGCTCATGTTGTTCTGCTGTTTAAAAAAGGCTCCAAAAGTAAACCTGATAATTATAGGCATGTGAATCTGATATTGGTGGTGGGTAAATTAATGCAGAGTGTTCTTAGAGATGGAATATACAATTATTGGGAAAGACAGGGATTGATTAGGAATATTCACCACAGTTTTGTACATGGTAGATCATATATTGAGGAGGCTACTAAGAAGGTTGACGAAGGGAAGGCTGTGGATGTTGTCTATATGGACTTTAGTAAGGCCTTTGACAAGGTTCCGCATAAGAGGTTAGTTAGGAAGGTGGAAGCATTAGGTTTTAATGTTGAAGTCAAATGGATTCAACAATGGTTGGATGGGAGATGCCAGAGAGTAGTTGTGGAAAATTGTTTGTCATATTGGAGGCTGATGACTAATGAAGTGCCTTAGGGATTGGTACTGGGTCCATTGTTGTGGTCATATATATTAATGATCTGGATGATTGGTGGTAAATTGGATTAGTAAGTATGCAGATGATACGAAGGTTGGTGGTGTTGTGGACGGTGAAGAAGTACATCAAAGCTTGCAGTGGGATATAGGACAGTTAGAAGGTGGCTGAAAGATGGCAGATGGAGTTTAATACTGATAAATCTGAGGTGCTACATTTTGGTAGGTCTTCTCATTAAAGATCATACATGTTAAATGGTAGACAATTGAGGAGTACAAATTCTGGTACATAATTCCCTGAAAGTGGGGTCACATGTAGATAGGGTGGTGAAGAAAACATTTGGAATGTTGACCTTCATAAATCAGAGTATTGAATACAGGAGTTGGGATGTCATGTTGAAGTTGTATAAGGCATTGGTGAGGCCAAATTTGGAATATTGTGTGCAATTTTGGTCGCCAAATTATAGGAAGAATAGAGAGAGTGCAGAGGAGATTTACGAGAATGTTGCCTGGGTTTCAGGGTTTGAGTTACAGGAAAAGATTGAGCAGGCTGGGACTTTATTCTCTGGAGTTTAGAAGATTGAGGGGTGATTCGATAGAGGTATTCAAATTTATAAGGGGGACAAATAGAATCAATGTGGAGAGGCTTTGTCCATTGAGAGTAGGGGAGATTCAAACAAAAATACATGGATTGAGATTGAAGGGGGAAAAGTTTAGGGGAAACATGAAATTTCTTCCCTCAGAAGGTGGTGGGAGAGTGGAATGAGCTGAAGTGGTAGATGCAAGTTCGATTTTAATATTTAAGGAAAAGCTGGATAGGTGTATGGATGAGAGAGGTGTGGAGGGTAATAGGCCAGGTGCGGGCCAATGGGACTAGATGGGAGAAGGTGTTCGGCATGGACTAGAAGGGCCAAACTGGCTTGTTTCTGTGCGTTAATTGCTATATGGTTATATCCAGCCTCTCCCCGTAACTGAATCTCTCCAGTCCCATCAAAATCCTGATGAAGCTCCTTGGCATGACTAGAACTGCACACAGTACTGATTTCAGATGTCAGATTTATTGTCCAAGTGCATACATGTCATCACATATAACAGAGATTCTTTTTTCTGCAGGTGGGGCAGAATTACCACATTATGGTAATGCACATGTAAACAAATAAAGAAATGTAAACAAACTGACTGTGCAATAAAGAGCAAAACAGAATCAATAAAGTGCAAAAGTAAGAGTCCTTAAATGATTGAGTTTGTTGTTGAGGGGTCTGATGGTGGAGGGGGGTTCCTGAACCTGGTGGTGCGAGTCTTGTGGCAACTGTACCTCTTTCCTGATGGTAGAAATGAGAACAGAGAATGTGCTGGGTGATGGGGATCAAGATCTTTACAAGAAGTCCAGGTACGGCCTGTGGAAGGCCATCTCTGAAGCTAAGTGGCAATTCCGTAGGAAACTAGAGACAGAGACAAATACACGCCAGCTATGTCAGGCAGTCTGCAAAGCGAGGGTGAACACTGTAGATGGCTGTGATGCTTCACTACCCGATGAGCTGAACACCTTCTAAGCCCGCTTTGAGAAGAAGAACCAAAGAGTGCCTACTAGAATCCCTGAAAAGACTGAAACACTGTGAGATCTGTCTCTGAGGGCGACTTCAGAACATCAGTCAAGAGGGTGAACCCTCACAAGCTGTCAGGCCCTGACAGTGTACCTGACAGGGTACTGAAAAGCTGAGCCAAGCAACTAGCCAGAGTGTTCATGGACATCTTTAACCTCTCATTGTGCCGGTCAGAAGTTCCCACCTGGTTCAAAAGGGCATTAATCATCTTGGTGCCCAGAAAGAGCAGCGTGAGCTTCTTCAATGACAACCGCCCAGTAGCACTAACTTTTACTGTGATGAAATGCTTTGAGAAGCTGGTCATGGCCAGAATTAACAGGTACCTAAGCAAAGATCTGGACCCACTGCAATTCACCTATCGTCACAATCGCTCCACAGCAGATGCAATATCGCTGGCTCTCCACTCAGTTCTGGATCACCTTGAAAACAGCAATTCTTACATACGGCTGCTCTTCATCGACTACAGCTCGGCCTTCAACACCATTATCCGCTCAGGCCTGCTCAAGAAGCTACAAACTCTAGGCCTGGAGCCTCCGTGTTGATGCAATCACAAAGAAGGCTTGCCAAAGATTATACTTTGTGAAGTGTCTGAGGAGATTCGGGATGTCACCGAAAACTCTCGTAAACTTCAACAGGTGTACCGTGGAGAGCATTCTGGCTGCTTGCATCACTGCCTGCTATAGAGGTTGTGGTGATATGTAATTCCACCACTAGGTCACCAGGGGTCATCCCGGACTCTGGACTGTAGTCCAGAGCTACAGTCTAGCCTTCGAGGTTCATCTTGCAGAGAGTCAAGACCTCTTAGTGTACATGTTAGTTTATTAAAGCTGTCTTATACTCGCACTGCTGGTGTGGTTATTGTCAGTACAGAGGCACCAACTCTCAGGACAAGAATAAACTCCAGAGGGTTGTTAACTCGGCCTGCAACATCACAGGCACCAGACTTCACTCCATCGAGGATATCTACATGAGGCAGTGTCTTAAAAAAGCATCTATGCTGAAAGACCCCCACCACCCAGGCCATGCCCTCTTAACTCTGCTACCATGAGGAAAAAGATAGAGGAGCCTGAAGACGAGCTCTCAGCGGCGCAAGGACAGCTTCTTACCCCCCTGCAATCAGATTCCTGAATAATCAATGAAGCAAAGACACGGCCTTACTTTTCGTGCACTGTTTATAACTTTATTTTTTGTATATAGTAATGTCATAAGATGGTTATAACATGAATGTGATGTCGATAGGGTGGTAAAGAAGGCTTTTGGTATCCAGGCCTTTATAAATCAAAGCATAGAATGTAGGAGCTGGGAGGTGATGTTGAGACTGTTCAAGGCATTGGGCATTGGTGAGGCCAAATTTGGAATACTGTGTGCAGTTCTGGTCACCGAATTATAGGAAGGGTATCAATAAGGTAGAGAGGGTGCAGAGAAGATTTACTAAAATGTTGCTTGGACTGCAGTATCTAGCATAGGGAGAAAGATTGAGTAGACTGCGTCTTTATTCATTGAAGCGTAGAAGGTTGAAGGGGGATTTGATAGAGGTATTTAAAATTATGAGGGGGATTGATAGAGTAGATGTGAATAGGCCCTTTCCCTTGAGGGTAGGTGAGACTGGAATGAGGGGTCATGAGTTAAGGGTTAGGGGGCAAAAGTTTAGAGGTAACATGAGAGGAAACTTCTTCACTCAGAGAGTGGTGACTAAGTGGAATGACCTTCCGGAAGAGGTGGTTGCAGCAAGGTCAATTTTGTCATTTAAGATAAGATTGGGTGAGTGCATGGATGTGAGGGGGTCGGTCGATGGGTTATGGACAGGGAGAAGGTAGGTGGGACTAGAGGAGATCATTTAAATTGGTACAGACTAGAGGGGCCGAGATGGCCTGTTTCCATACTGTAATTGTTATATATGGTTAAGATGCCACAGCAAAACACCGAATTTCATGACTTGTTCCTGACAATGAATCCTGATTCTGATTGATAATTGCTGCTGCTCTCCAATGACAGCGATCCCTGTAGATGTTCTTGATGGTGGGGGGTTTGCCTGTGATCCACTACCTTTTTCAGAGCTTGATCTCCCCATATCAGATCATGACACTTTCTCCAAGTGTGGCCTCACTGTTCAGCAATGCAGCTGTTCTCTCAACCTCTTATCTATAAATTTTAAAACCTGCCTGATTTCATCACTCAGTTCTGATCGATCCAAAAGTAATTTGACATCTTTCTCCACAGATACAATCTGACCTGTTGACTATTTCCAGCTTTCTTCAGGTAATTTCCCACAGATGAATCTTCATTCCTTGAATTAGCATTTCCCCAGTCGAATAGGCCTCTTCATTGCCAATTAAAAGAAAGTTCTCCACTAAACAGCAGATCTGACACTCAGCATTGTTGCTATATTTTGCACCATTCATTACACGCCAGGCACAGTTCAACTAATCCACATCGAAGCTCATTGTTTGAAGGTATAAATGTTTGAGACTTTAGCCAGCTTAGCTGGCTCCACTTCCATGTATTCCCCTCAGCTCACAATGTATTTACTGTTTCAAAGCTGCTTCAATCATCCACAATTGCTTGCCTGCAAAAAAATCTGTTCCACAACATTAACCTTTTCACACCTGTCGGAGTATGCAGTAGGAATTGCAGCAAAGAATTACTGAGGACCTTTCCCATCCAGCTCATAGGGTCTTGACGCACTACCATCAAGAAGGAGGTACAGGAGCATCAAAACCAGGACTGCCTGGCTGTGAACCAGCTTCTTCCTGCAGGCTGAGATTGATTAACATTATCCTGCAACCGGGTAAATCATTCCAGAATATTTATATAAATTAATTTTAAATTATTTTTGATGTATTTATGTGATTATTATGTGCTGTGTATTGTGCGTGCACGTGTTCATCATTCAATGAGATCATGGTCAGTTTACTTCATTTACTATCTCCATAACCCTATTTCTCAAATAAACATCACCCTCTATCTTGCATAGCAATTAATACAAACTACAGGTGACTAACCTTTTATCCAGGATCGTCGGAACCGGACACCTGCCATTGTTTGGAATCTTCCGGATTTCGGAATCATTTTGATTCCATTCCCTTTAAGCCTTCCCGCCCACATCATGATACCATCTCTCTCCCTCTCCAACCCCCCCGAGTTGCACTGCTGTCTCTCTCCCTCACCACACCTCCCTGAATTGCACTCCCCTCTCCTCAAGTCACGCTGCCATCTCTCCTCCCTTCCCGAGTCGCGCTGCCATTTCACCCTCCCCTTTTGTCCACCCGAGTCGTGCTGCCGTCTCTCTCCCCCATCCCCAGGTTACACTGCTCTCTCTTCCCGCTCCTCCATCCACCTGAGTTCCGATGCCATCTGCCTTTTGTCCACCCGAGTCACACTGCCGTCTCTCCCCCCCGCCTGCCCGAGTCGCACTGCTGTCTCTCTCTTAACTTAACTCTCTCTTAACTCCCCCCACCCCGCCCGTCGCTGTACCAGCTTCAGTGGAATGGCCCCCTTCTCGGCTCTCCTGCGGTGGCACTGGTACAGTGGTTTGAGCTGCATGGGAGGTTATAGGTAGCAACAATGACCATTAAACTGCAACCGGGCTGACTGAAAGAGCCTTGATGCTGGACAGGTGATTCGGAGGCACTTATAAAGTAGCAGAACACGACGGGAAACAAGGAAGGTTCACATTGGGTCATGTTTCGCGCCAAATTCATCTTTGATGAGCAGATGTCCTCTACCGAAAAATATGCCGGTTTTTTGAATTCTGGATAAAAGGTTAGCCGCCTGTACCACCAATGCTCAGTCATTGATGAAAGTATTTGAACTGTAATGTTAACTCTATTTCTATCCCCACAGAAGCTGCCTTTTTGCTGAGTGTTTCCAACATTTTCTGTTCAGTTTTTGGGTTGAATGTGCCCATTGACTGAACATCCACAATCCTCTGAAGTGGAGAATTCCAAAGATTCATAAGTGAACTGATACACTCTATCAATAATTCTAAAGCCATAGAATGAGGAATGATAGGCTTTATTATACTTTAGATTTGTAGCTGACCTGATTTCAAATGCTTGACGGAGGACAGGGAGAGAGAGGGAGGTCAACCTTTATTCCAGGGTCACAAAGGAAGGAGTTACCAGGGAGCGAGTCACCAGTGAGGGACGGGCCAGCTATCCATTGGCAATTACATATCTGTATCACCATTGTAAATGGTTGACCCTTCTTATACAATATTGCACGTCCCATCAGATTCAAGGACAGTTTCTTTCCTGCTGTTTAACATTGAAAAGATCTCTCGTGGATTAAATGATGATTGACTTGCGTTTTTAAATTCACTTCTTAATCTGCAACACAATGGCCTTAGTTTTATTTGGCTCCATCTGTTGTACTTAAGGGCCATAGAGTTCTCCCACATGGAGACAGGCCATTCAAACCTTAAAGGGCTGAGACCTGAAATATCGGTTGTCTATCAGTACCTCCTATAGATTCTGCGAGACCGCCTGAGTTTCTCCACCATTTCTGTGTTTTTTACTATAGTTACAACATGTTCGACTCCTTCGTCCCAACCTGCCCGGACCAACCTAGTGGTCCCATTTGCCTGCATTCAGCCCATTTACCTCTAAATCTTTCCAATCCATGTAACTGTCTAAATATTTTTTAAAGATCAGACCTATCCTCATCTCTACCACTTCCTCTGGCAGCTCATTCCATAACCCACCACCCTCTGTGTGAAAAGATGCCTCTTAGGTCCCTTTTAAATCTTTTTCCTCTCTATGTCCTCTAGTTTTAGATCGTCCCACCCTTGTTAAAAGCAATAGTTTATCCATGCCCCTCATGATTTCCTTATTACTCTGTCTTCCTTCTTCTGCCCATCCATCCCATAGGATGATGTTGGTTCCTTTCAGTCAGTCTGTGGAGTTTGATCTGAGGATACCCCACTCCCCAGAAAGGAACAGCGTGTGCGTGAATGGATTTAGATGAGATGGGGTTGCATAGGCCAGACCTGTCCCCTCGACAACCCCTCCCGGATCTAGCGGCCTGATGAGGTCCAAGGCAGCTGGGGGAAGTTCTGTGGCGATAAATGGCCAGACCAAGCTTCGATGCAAGGGATACCCTTTCCACGCTTCACGGCACGTGTTTGCTAGATGGCCGTTGACCCTATGAGAGGGTTCGTCTGCCCTTTGACAGGTCTTGTTTTTCGTCCTTGAGGGTGTCTAGCCACCCTCTGCATCAGGCATGCCTGGTGGGGGAGCCGGTTTAGTCGCCGGCCACCCGACCATGTGACAGGTAGTTACAAGGTACCAGTAGCACTCAGAAGAGTGGCCTGATAACAACTGTAAGCACGCCTCCACCCAACAAGCCTACTAGGCTTCATGGAAGAAAGTCTGGGAGCATTTGCCTGGATAGTAAGAAAAGCAAAACTTTTCATTGCATCTCATTTTTGACCTGAAAAGTTGACACTGATTCTCCTCCCACAGATGTGTCCTGGCCTGCTGAGTATTTCTAGCAGGTTCTGTTTTTCTTTTTGTGATAGTATCATTTAACACAGGAAAGGTCCCTCATGTCCATTCTGCCCACATCCACATTTTTACCCATCTAACATTCCCTTCAAGACTGCAGTTGGAGTATCGTGTTCAGTTCTGGTCACCTCATTGCTGGAAGGATGTGGAAGCTTTAGGGAGATTTACTAGGATGTGGCCTGGATGAGAGAACATGACTGATGAGGAAAGGTTGTCAGAGCTAGGGGTTTTCTCTTTGGACCAACCGAGATGAGAGGTGGCTTTCATGCGGTGATAAAGTCTTCCTAGGATGACAATGGGAAATAACAGTGGATATCTGTTAAGATGAGTGGTGGAAAGTTTAGGGGAGACATCAGAGGAACGATTTTTACCCACAGAGTGGTAGGTGCCAGTTAGGCGTGATAGTAGAGGTGGGGGACATACAGAAGACTCAGATAGGTACATGGATGTAATGAAAATAGAGGGTTATGGGTGAGGTAGAGAAGATTTAGATTGATGTACAGAAGGTTGATGCAGTTAAGCAAAACACTGTGAGCTAAACGGTCTGTACTGTGCTGTAACTGCCCAAGCTGTTATGTTCTATATTTTTTTTATCTTTAAATCTCCTGTTTCTGACCTTAAAGCAATGCCCCCCCCCCCTTGTTTTGGATTCCATTACATTGATGTTTCATCTGCTTGCCTGAGTAATGCCTGGCTAATGTTTTGAGCACCAGGTGATTTTGTATATTTTGGCCTGTTGGGACATTTTCCAAATGGCCACAGAACATTTGATAAAAAGTGCCTGGGTGTTAAATCTCACTAGAGGCTGTACTAAGGGAAATGTTGACAAACATCCCAATGTCTGAAATATCAATATCCAAAACATAGAGATTTTCCATCAGGAAAGAGGTATAGGTGTTGTTGTGATAATGACGCTCCTGACCACCAGACTGAGTCAGAGACTAGTTGCAGCTTGGGCATTCAAGATGGATGCCACCACACGGAGTGAGTTCTTTAGCTGATAAAGTGCAGTATAGTTGTTTTAAAAGAACCCAAATTCATTTATTTCAGTAAAAGAAACATCACATGGTACCAGGAGTGGAAGAAACACCCAGGAGTCTGCAGAGTGTGTATCTGTCATTATAGAGAGTATAAAGGCTTCTGATGCTCTAAATTGAACTGGAAATGTTGACCATGAGTGGAGGTTGTTCAAACAACAATTCATGCTGTACCTGTAAGCCATTGGAGTCAATAGCAAACCTGATGCATGGAAGATTGCCCTGCTACTTTCCATGGTGGGACCTCAAGTATGAGAGGTTTTCAATACATTTGTTTTTGCCGAGGCAGCTGACCAGGGGAAGTTCAACAAGGGTTATCGAGATATTTGAGGAACACTGTTCACCAAAGAGAAATGAAACCTTTGAGAGGTACATGTTTCGTTCACACAGAAAGCTGCAGGGAGAGAGCTTTAATACTTTTTTAACAGACTTGAAATCAAAAGCAAGGACATATAATTTTGGATCACTGCAAGATTCAATGATCCATGATCAAATTGTATTTGAGATTTTTGATAAGAAAGCAAGAGAGATGTTATTGTGAGAGAGAGAGTTTACCTTAGCTGGAGCTGTGAAGGTATGCCACCCCAATGAATTAGCTCTGCAGCACGTGAAAAAGTTCGGTGAGAGTGCAAAGGTCCGTGAAAACAAAGGAATGGCTATAGCCACAGTGTGTGTCCACACACATAAACAAAATCGAGATATAGGAAACAACAAAAAGATGGAGAGACTTTCAAGTGTAAATGATGCGGCACTTGACAGGCCCCAAAAGAATGCCCAGCCTGTGGAAAAGTCTGTAATAAGTGCAACAAACAGAATCACTATGCAAAGCAATGGTTTTCCAAAGGGAAACAAAGCAGAAGTGAAAGCATGCCACACCATAGAAGAAACTGCCCTCAGTGATACACTTTTTGTTGGCATGAACTGTGCCATTACATCCAAATGGAACAAATATTTCTTTCAAACTGGACACAGGGACAAAGGTCAATTTGAACTGTGAGCATGACATTAGGGCAATGAAGATAAAGCCATACATCCATGCAAATTCTGTACAGCTCAAAGCCTACAGCGGACAGAGCATTGACACGAAAGGTACATGTAAACTCAAGATGAAAGTTAAAGAGCACTATCTACTGGAAGTACATCATTAAGATGGAGAGAGTGCAGTGAAGATTTACTAGGATGTTGCCGGGTCTTCAGGAGTTGAGTTACAGGGAAAGATTAAACAGGTTAGGATTTTATTCCTTGGAGCAGAGAAGAATGAGGGGAAACTTAAGCTTAGTCAAGAGGGTGTACACGTGAGGGAAACCTATTGCATTAGCTGATGCATTATCCAGGGCAATGACACAGAGTGAAGCATACAATGAGATAGGCAAGAAGGGCTCCTGAAGAGCCCTGGGTGCTGAAGGCTTTCTCGTCAAATCAGACGTTTGGATCTGGACTTGGGTTTTGCACGGTTGCAGAAGTGAATCCACAGACACTCCGAACGGACTCTGTTTTGTTTCTCTTTCTCTGACCGAAAGAGGCTTTGGGCAACTCTCATGGCGAATCTTTGTCTGCCTTGTAGCAGTCTCATGGCAATTCCATATACTATTACATTTCTGTTTTATTACATGACAATATTTGATCTGAGAAGCTACAGTTGCCTGAAGTCTGGCACTTCCAGATTCAAGAACAGTTGTTTGTCCCATCAGTTACCAGGTTCTTGAACTTCCCTGTACTACCTCAGCCACAAGTTATTTCTAGATCATCCAAAAGATCTGTCGGCACTATTGAAATATAACTTTTGTGTTGTTTCATGGCACACTGTGGTCATTTAATTTATATTGTTTTTGCTGGTGAATCTTACATGTAGCAGGATAGAATTTTGGAGCATCAATGTATATGATACTGAAACACTCATATCAAATCATATCAGCAGTAAATCGACCAGACACTCCACTTGTCCCTAGGACTGCTCTCATATCCCAGACTAACAAGTAAATCAGATGGCAATCCATCAGGATTTCTTTACTTATTCAATACTTTTATTGTTTTCATCAAGTAAATGTTATATAGGTACATAAAATCCGATACAACCATAAAAATCGTGTTAACACAATTAAAGTGGTCTGTCCAAGTCTATATATTATAAGTATATATAAATTCCAAAGGGTGAAAATGTGACATAATAAAAATAATTCTGCTAACAAAGAAAACAAAGATATATTTATAATATTATATATAAACCCCCCCCCCCCAACTAACCTACTAAAAAAACATAATAAAATTTAAAAAATTTAAAAACAAATGAGCGGCCTATTCCGTGGATCTGTTGGACACTTTGAAACATCGCTCCGGTCCAAATCTACAGATAACAAAAACGTCAAAAATTATATTACCTCTGGAAAGGAAGCATTAATTCATAGAGTAGCGCCAGTTATATCCCATGAAAGTAATTAATAAATGGCTTCCAGGTTTCTTCAAATTTAGTCGTTGTATCTAAAGTACGACTTCTTTCTAACATGGGACACAACCAAAACATATGAGTTAATGAAGGTGCATCAGTATGGGATCTATCACAAGTAGAGCTTGTATTAGGAAACATGTGGGCTAGTTTATCTTTAGACATAGAAGCTCTATAAACTATTTTAAACTGTATTAAAGAATGGTGTGTACAAAGTGGAGAAGTCTAGACATTCCTCCCCATGATTCAGGAGATAATGTTAGTTGATGTTCCGATTCCCATGTTTGTTGAATCTTATCCATGGGGACTGATCTCAAATTTAATATAAGAGTATAAATAGTATCAATTAAATCCTTCTCTGTATATTGTAAATTGTTACTAAAAAAATTGATAAAAAGACGTTAAACATTAAAAATCACAGCAATGTACAGGCCCTTCAGCCCTCCATGTTGTGCCGAACCGTATAAAAGTGCTAAACTCTCCCTACCCTCTAACCTTCTACTTTCCTTTCGTCTATGTGCCTATCTAATAGTTTTTTAAAGACCCTTAATGTTTTAGCCTCTACCACCACTCCTGGCAAGGCATTCCAGGTCTCAACATTGTGTAAAAAATCTTTCCCCTAATGTATCCCCTACACTTCCCTCCCTTATACAATGACCTCTAGTGGTTGTTATACCCACCGTAGGTGTGTTGCCTCCCAGGAGCCAGGGTGCGAGACGTCTCGGATAGGGTTCAGAGTATCCTGGGGGGGAAGGTGAATGGCCAGAAGTCCTGATACACGTGGGTACAAATGACGTGGATAAGATGAAGGAGGAGAACCTGAAGAGGGACTACCGTGAGCTCGGAAGGAGGTTAAGAATCAGAACCTCCAGGATTGTAATCTCGGGGCTGCTACCTGTGCTGTACATGGGTGGGGGAAAAAATAATAAGATCAGGATGTTAAATGTGTGGCTGGAGGAATGGTGCAGAGTGCAGGGATTCAGGTTCATTGACCATTGGGATCTCTTCTGGGGAAGACAAGACCTCTACAGGAGGGATGGTTTACACCTGAATGCAATGGGGGCCAATATACTGGCAGTTAGGTTTATAAATGCTGTCAGATTTGATTTAAACTAATTTGGCAGGGGGAAGGGAACAGGACTACTAGGGAAGCAGATAGGAGAGTGAATATAGGGGTGTTTCCGTTAGACGGTGAAACAATAAGGAAAAAGGGAACTAAAAAGAATAGGAGAGTAGGGGCAAGTCCATCGAGAACAAAGGTGGAGGGAGAAAGGAGATATGGTATCAAGGAATACACAATAGTGTATGAATGCACGGAGTGTAAGGAATAAAATGGATGAACTTGAGGCACAAATGGCAATGGGAGGTTATGATATTGTCAGAGTAACAGAGACATGGCTGCGGGAAGGGCAGGATTGGGAAATAAATGTTCCCGGGTACACGTCCTATAGAAAAGACAGAAAGTTAGGAAGAGGAGGTGGGGTAGCTCTGTTGGTAAGAAATGAAATTCAGGCATTTGAAAGGAAAGACATTGAAACAGGTGGGGTAGAGTCTGTTTGGATAGAATTAAGAAATTGTAAAGGCATGAGGACCATAATGGGGGTCATTTACAGGCCTCCGAAAAGTAGCTTAGATATCA
The DNA here is from genome assembly GCF_036971445.1 of Narcine bancroftii. Classification (NCBI taxonomy): domain Eukaryota; kingdom Metazoa; phylum Chordata; class Chondrichthyes; order Torpediniformes; family Narcinidae; genus Narcine; species Narcine bancroftii. The sequence goes on from NC_091469.1 coordinate 149,110,130, forward strand.
GTAGAAGTATAAATCAGGAATTAAGAGTGGCATGTCAAAGTGGTAGCAATACAGTAGTTATGGGGGACTTTAACATGAAGGTGGACTGGGATAATCAGACGGGGACAGGAGCACAAGAGACTGAGTTTATTGAATGTCTATGAGATACTTTCTTGGAGCAGCTGGTGGAGGAACCTACCAGGGGGAAGTCGATTCTGGACTTGGTGCTGTGCAGTGACGCAGAGTTAATAAGTGACCTCGATGTAGGGGAGCCATTAGGGAATAGTGACCATGGTATGGTTACTTTTGAGCTGCAATTAGAAAGGGAAAAAGAAAGGAAGTTGGAAGCATCTGTACTGCAGTTAAATAAAGGGGATTATGCAGTTATGAGGGAGGAGCTAGCCAAAATAAAATGGAAAGATACACTAGCTGGGAGGACAACTGGGGAAAAATGGCAGGTATTTTTGGACATTTTTCACAGGTTTCAGGACAAATTTATTCCAAAGTGGAGGAAAGGCTCTAGGAGATGCAAATGGCAGCCGTGGCTAACTAATGAAATCAAGTGTAATATCAAATCCAAAGGGAGTAAGTATAGGATAGCGAAGCGGAGTGGGAAGTTAGAGGATTGGGAAACCTTCAAAGAGCAACAGAGGGTAACTAAGAAAGTCATAAGAGAGGGGAAAATTAAGTACGAGAGAAAATTAGCAAATAATATAATGGAGGATAACAAAAGCTTTTTTAAATATGTGAAGAGGAAGAAATTGGTTCGGTCTAAAATTGGTCCATTAAGAATGGAAAAGGGTGAAATTATTACCGGAAACAAGGAGATGGCTGAGGAATTTAACAAATACTTTGCAACTGTCTTCACCAAGGAGGATATAGGTTATGGTCAGTTAGGGGGTAATGGTCATGCGGTGTCAATGACTTGGGGAACTTTCCTGGGGAAGTAGGGGATCTAATGGATATCCGGATCCAGAAACAAGAAGTTGTGAGTAAATTGTTGGGACTGAGGGCTGATAAATCCCCAGGGCCTGATGGGCTGCATCCCAGGGTGCTTAAAGAAGTTGCTATGGAAATTGTGGAAACACTGGTTGACATTTTCCAAAGTTCCATAGATTCGGGGGAGGTCCCTGAGGATTGGAGAGTGGCTGATGTGGTGCCGATTTTTAAGAAGGGAGGGAGGGAGAAAACGGGAAATTATAGACCGGTCAGCCTGACGTCAGTGGTGGGGAAGATATTGGAATCTATCATAAAAGGAGTAATAGCAGAACACTTAGGCAGAAATAATAGTATAAGGGCTAGTCAGCATGGATTCCTTAAGGGTAAGTCATGCTTGACTAACCTTCTGGAATTTTTCGAGGATGTGACAAAGAGGGTGGACTTGGGAGAGCCAGTGGATGTGGTGTATTTGGACTTCCAGAAGGCCTTTGATAAGGTACCGCACGGGAGACTAGTGGGCAAGATCAGGGAGCATGGTATTGAAGGTAAGGTGCTGACATGGATAGGAAATTGGTTAAGAAATAGGAAACAAAGGGTTGGAGTAAGTGGGTCTTTTTCAGGATGGCAGGATGTGACGAGTGGAGTGCCTCAGGGATCGGTATTGGGTCCTCAGTTGTTTGTAATTTATGTAAATGATTTGGATGAGGGGATTATTAATAACTTGAGCAAATTTGCAGATGACACGAAACTGGGTGGCGGTGTGGGGTGTGAGGAGGATGTCAGGAAAATGCAGAGGGACTTGGACAGGTTGGGGGAGTGGGCTGCTGAATGGAAGATGACGTTCAATGTAAGCAAATGTGAGGTTATCCATTTTGGGGCAATAATAGGAAAGCTGAGTATTATTTAAATGGAGATAAGCTAGGGAGTGCGGAGGAACAAATGGATCTGGGAGTACTTGTTCACCGGTCACTGAAGACTAGCATGCAGGTTCAGAAAGCTGTGAAGAAGGCTAATGGCATGTTGGCTTTCATAAAGAGGGGATTGGAGAATAGGAACAGAGACGCCCTTCTGCAGTTATACAGGGCCCTGGTGAGACCCCATCTGGAGTATTGCGTCCAGTTCTGGTCTCCAATTTTGAGGAAGGACATACTAGCTATAGAGGGTGTGCAGCACAGATTTACAAGGTTAGTTCCAGGGATGGCGGGGTTGACATATGCTGAAAGGCTAGAAAAACTGGACTTGTATCCGATGGAGTTTAGAAGGATGAGGGGGGGACATGATTGAGGTATACAAAATCATCAGGGGGATAGACAGTGTGAAGTCGGATTACTTGTTCCCAATGATGGGGGAGACGAGGACTAGAGGGCATAGGTTAAGAATACAGGGTAGGCCCTTTAGGACGGAGATGAGAAAACATTTTTTGACCCAGAGAAGTGTGAATCTGTGGAATGCTCTGCCACAGAGGGTGGTAGAGGCAGATTTGCTGATTATGTTCAAAAGAGAGTTAGATAAGATTCTAGTGGGCAAAGGAGTTAAGGGTTATGGGGATAAGGCTGGAAAGGGGTACTGATGGTAGTAATCAGCCATGATCTATAAAATGGTGGTGCTGGCTCGACGGGCCAAAGGGCCTACTCCAGCTCCTATTGTCTATTGTCAATTGTTTATTGTCTATTGAAACAGGTATTGGCTGTCCAACCTATCTATGACTGTCACAATTTTGTAGACCTTTCATCCTTCTAGACTAACCAAAGAGAAAAGCCTCAGCTTTGCCAACCTTGCCTCATAAGACATGCCCTCCAATCCAGGCAACACCCTGGTAAATCTTCTCTTCACTCTTTCCATAGCCTCCATATCCTTCCTATAATGAGTTGAACAGAACTGGACACAATACTCCAAATGTGGTCTCACCAGACTTATAAAGCTGCAACACGACTTCTCTACTCATATACACAATCCCCCTATTAATGAAGCCCAGAATCCTGTCGACTTTTTTAACTATCCTATCAACCTGAGCAACTCCCTTGAGGGATGTATGGACATGAACCCCATGATCCCTCTGTTCATCCACACTCTTAATTAACTGACCGTTAACCCTGCACTCAGCTTTTCAATTTGTCCTGCCAAAATGCATCACCTCACACTTGTCCAGATTGAACTCCATTTGCCATTTTTCTGCCCAACACTGCATTCTGTCTCTGTCCTCTTGCAACCTCTGACAACCTTCAGCTCCATCTACAATTCCTCCAATCTTTATGTCATCTGCAAACTTACTCACCCAACCTTCTGTATCATCATCCAGATCATTTATAAAAATCACGAAGATCAAGGGACCGAGAACTGATCCCTGTGGCCCTCCACTAGTCACTGCCCTCCATGCAGAGTACCTCCCTTTCACTACTACTCTCTGACTTCTTCCTGCAAGCCAATTTTTTTATCCAGACAGCCAAGGTTCCATTAATCACATGCCTCTTGACCTTCTAGTTGAGTCTCTCATGGGAGACCTTATCAACTGCCTTACTGAAATCCATGTAGACCACATCTACTGCCCTATCATCATCAATTTCTTTTGTCACTTCCTCAAAGAACTCAATTAGGCTCGTGAGGCATGACCTTCCCTTTACAAAACCATGCTGACTATTCTTGAGTAAAGAAGACCTATGTTTCATTGAAAAGAAATAACAAAAAAAACAAGAAAAAAAAACTGTACTGCCTAATTAAAAAACGGCAATAATTGGGGTCAAAAACCAAAAGTTAACTAATTTTACAAATTTTGAAAATAATTAAGAAATAAAACCCATAAGGAAACAAAATTAAGATTTATTTCAGTAGTGGAAATCTAATTTTTCCCAAAGTCAGAGAACCAATGAGTGTGAGTGGGAGGGGCAGCATATTTCCCTCTCATTAATATGGCCCTTCTAGCGATAAGGGAGGCGAGGGCAACGGCATGGGATTGTGAAGCTGTCAGTATCAGATCTGTTGGCCCACTTCTTCCAAAGGGAGCAAGAAAAGGATTTGGAGTCAAAGTAATGTTAAGAACAAGGTACAAAATACCCTTTCCCAAAAATTGGAAAGAGAAGGGCATAACCAGAACGTATGATACAGTGAACCTTCTTCAGTTATACATTTATCACATTTAAAAGAGAGATTAGAATAGAATTGAGCTAATTGGACTTTGGAATAGTGGGCCCGGTGTACAACCTTAAACTGTAATAATGAATGTCTGACACAAAGAGAGGATGAAGGCACTAGCTTCAAAATAGAGTCACATGCAGTTTCAAAAATTAACTGTTGAAAATCCTGTTCCCATAGTTTTTAAAATTCTGTCCATGAAATTTTTGTTATGAGCCCAAAACCCAGCAGCAATAAAAATTCACCAAGACAATGGTTACCTAAACAAAAATTGCTTTTAATTTTCTTTAAAGATAAGAACAAAATCAATTTTTACCTTATTACTATTAACTTAACCCCCTTCTAATTCTAAGCGCACATGTATGTAATGTGTATATGTTCAGGAAAGTTCTCTGTTTCACTGTCCAATCATTCACTTTTCACTTTTCCAAGTTCACCAGTATCAGCCACAGGATTCAACATTTATGATTTCCACCAGGTTCCAGTGCTTAAAGTTAAATGGTCACTACTCAGGAAGGTTCTTGTTGGTTTCAAAGAGAAATTTGTTGCTCGTTGGACACACACAAACTGATTTCCTCCAATCGGCCACTTCAGTGTTTTGCCAAAGAAATTTGCCCCATCATGGGTTTTCCAAATGATAACCTCTTCTTCAAGGTCACCACAGAGTTCGTCTTGTTTCCCTTATTTCAGGAGAAACACTTGAGCCAGCCATTTCCTCTTGTAAGGACTACAAACAAGGATTTTGAACAGGCTGAACTCAGAACTCACAACCCGTCTTCAAAATGGGGTCTTTCAACAAGCTGCCAGCTTGCCATGTTCCAGCCTCAACTTCTACAGTAGAACTCACTTCTCTCTCTGCCTCTCTCCAAAAGAGAAATCATCTGTTTGTTCTTTTTCTCTCTCTCTGCTTGTAAAAACCATATGACTTCTTACAGGGCTCCAAACCCAATCTTTGAAAGATCTTATCAGTATCTCTGAGCCTGGACTTTATTGTCCGTACACAATAGATCAGCATTCTTCATTGCTTCTGCAAAGTCAACCGGAGGCTCAACATCGAGCTTCAGCTAAGTTCCTGCATTTTAAATGAGATGTCTTTTGTGAAGTGTGGCTCTGTTTGTGAAGTATAACCTACACTAAACCTATCTCTTTTAAAGACATATTTTACCCATAACTATTCTAACATATCCTGTAACATTAGCCCTAGATCTTAAAAGTAATTCATGAAGGACTGATAACATCCTGATTTTTTCTGAACAACTAAACACTAGATTATCAAAGTTTAATATATTCCAAACAGTTTGGAATTCTCTGTTGGCCGATGCTTCCTTACATTTCCAATTCACCTTAAAAGCTACACAAACTCTCCTGGATACCAATTTTTCCATGGCAGGGTAACAAATCTCTTTCCTTCATTGTTCTGGTCCACATTTTCATCCAGGGCTGGTGATTTACAAGCTTCAACATGGGCATAGTCAGGACCAGCTGTGTAGACCTGTAAGGAGAAAGGCATTTCTTACAATGTACAATCCAGATCATTCACATTCCCTCTTTACCCATCCACTGGGAGTCAGAAGATCCTGCAAGTACTCAGGTCAGGCTCATCTCTGAGAAGAGAAACAGTCAACATTTCAGGTCTGAGACCCTTCCGACGAGGGATCACTGACCCCCTTCCTCTTCCGCAGATGGTACCTGAACTGCTGCTATTTCCACCATCTTATGTTCCACACTCCTATCATTCTCTGTGTGAAGAAGTTCCCGCTCATGTTCACCCTAAACATTTCCCCTTTTCACCTTTAATCCGTGTCCTCTGGTTTGTATCTCACCTACCCTCAGTGAAAAAAATCTATCTACTTTTACTCTGTCTACCCCTCTCATAATTGTAAATACCTCTATCAAATCTCCCCTCATTCTTCTACTTTTTTACCTGTTTAACCTTTCCCTGTAACTTAGTTCCTGATTTCTGGGCAACATCCAAGTAAATCTTCTCTGCCCTCTGTCTATCTTATTGATACCTTTCCTGTAGTTAGGTGACTAAAACTGCACACAAAACCAAATTTGACCTCACCAAAGGAGATGATGGTGGACTTCAGGAGAACCACGAGCGACCACTCTCCACGACACATCAACAACTCTGTAGTGGAGACAGTGGAGAGCACCAAGTTCCTTGGAGTTCATGAAACTAGAGACCTATCATGGACACACATCATCTTTTCACTTGTCAGGAAGGCGCAACAGCGACCTGCCGCCACTGCGTCAACCTTCTATAGGAGCTCTATCAAGAGTATCCTGGCCGGCTACATCACAGTGTGGTACATTGCGGCAGAGAAATGGATCTGAGGTCAGTCCGCAGGACCTTAATTGTGGCAGAGAGGATCATCAAAGTCTCCTTCCCTTCCATTAACGTGATCTACTTTGTCTGAAGAGGGCGCGCAAAATCATTGAGGACCCCTTCCACCCCGCACACAGCATCTTGGAGCTACTCCCATTGGGGAACAGATACCGCAGTCTCAGAGCCAGAACTACCAGGCTGAGGAACAGCTTCTTCCCATGGGAAGTGAGAATCCTGAATGACCAAAGGAACTGCTCCCACTAACCATCCGAGACTCTCATATTTACGAAACAACGTTATTCATTTACTTGTCCTGCATTTGTTTCATTTGTCTGAATGTGTGTTCTGTCTGGTTGTGTCTCTGTATTTTGCACCGAGGCCCAGAGAATGCTGTTACGTCGGGTTGTACTTGTGCAATCAGATGACAATAAACTTGACTTGAACTGCATTAAATTGAATTGTTTCTTGACACGTGCACCAAGATACAGTGGAAAGCTTTGTTTTGCGCACCATCTAGCCAAGTCAACCCTACTTAAGTGCACCAGTTTGCGCAAAAATAAAACAAAAGTGCTGGATGTTGTGTGACAGCAAGGCAAAGGGCACCAGGAATATTGTTAACTCAGACAAAATGCAGCATGTAGAGAAAAGCACGATAAACAGTGCATGGGCATCATCATGTACTGACGAGAGGTCCTTTCAAGAGCCCAATAACAGCCGGAAGGAATTGTCCTTGAATCTGGAGGTTTACCCTCATGTAGCTTCTGCCCAATTTAGGAACATGCAAGTCCTTGACCAGGGCATGATGGGGTAGGTACCAAGATGACTGATGGAACCTAGAACCAGTTTCAGGATAAGGGTTACTCGAATTACTCCTGAGATGAAGAAGAAATCTTCTCCAACATTAGCTTTAGAGGTTGTGCAAGTATATTCAAGGCTGTTTTTTTTTTAGTGCACAGCTGAGTCAAGAGTAATGAGAATTGGGCTGGAAAATGGAGCTGAACCAAATATTAGATCAACCAATTAACCATGATTTTATTTGAAAGGTGGAGCAGTCTGAGATCCACTGGGTCTCTTCCAGTTCCCATGTCTCAAGTTCAAATAAGTATACTGGAATGAAATATGAAAATCTGGAAACACCGTGATTGTAGTAAAGGTGAAGAAGGGCTCATGCCCAAAACGTTTATATATCTTTACCTCCTCTGGATGCAGTGTGACCTGCTGAGTTCCTCCAGCATTTTTGTGTTCTTACCATGTCGATTGGAAGGTCTTTTTGTGCAGATCTTCTAAACCGTAATCAGTAAAACAGCACTTTTTTTTTCAGTATGTGTAAGAGAATTTCGAAGGGCCCTGTTTACTTTTTTGGAGCCAGGCATCCGAATCGAACCTGCAGCAACCGAAATAACAAGCTATCAGTCCAAGAATTTGATTCACACCCACATTGGGAACAAGACAGACCACATTGCTGAGGGTGGGGTCGAACGGTAGTATAAAGTCATTCTCATTCTTTCCACTCACCTGACAGCAGCATTTACAAAACTGAACAGGCTGCTCAAGATAGTTCAGTCCATTTAGAATCTTAGTTGTGGCTTCGATCTGACACGTAAAAATCAGAGAATATAATGTCAATCTTGCTGAAGGACTTCAGTAGGTCTTGCAGCGTCCACTGGAGGTATAGATATGTTTCTGGCATGAGCCCTTCTTCACTTTTACTACAATCACAGTGTTACTCATCACTGATGACTCATTCGAACGAACCCAGGGGAACATGACAGTAGTGGAGAGGGCCAAGAACTTCAAATTCCTGGGTGTCAACATCTCCGAGGATCTGTCCAGGAGCCTCCATATTCATGCAATCACAAAGAAGGCTTGCCAGTGGCTAGACTTTGTGAGGGGTCTGAGGAGAATTTGCACGTCTCCGAAGACACTCGTAAACTGCTACAGGTGTACCGTGGAGAGCATTCTAGGCTGGTTGCATCACCACCTGGGTTGGAGGCACCAACTCTCAGGACAAGAATAAACTCCAGAGGGTTGTTAACTCGGCCTGCGACATCACAGGCGCAAGACTCCACTCCATCGAGGATATCGACATGAGGCGGTGTCTTTAAAAAAAAGCAGCCTCTATCCTCAAATCCCCCAACCACCCAGGCCACGCCATCTTCACTCTGTTACCATCGGGAAAAAAGCAAAACACAGCTTTTTCCCCACTGCCATCAGATTCCTGAACCAAAGACACTGCCTTACATTTTATGTAGTTATTTTTATTTATCTTATAGTAATGTCGTAAGATGGTTCACAATATGAACATTTGCACTAAGACGCTGCCACAAAACACCGAATTTCATGGCTTGTTCATGACAATAAATTCTGATTCATTATCTTTACCTCCTCTTGCTGCTGCAAGATCTACTGAGTTCCTTCAGCATTTCTGAGTTTCTCCAACGTTGTGTTTTTACTTCAGTTACGGTGTCTGCAGACATTCCTGTTTTACTCAAGTCAAGTCACGTTTATTGTCATCTGATTCTACAAGTACAGCCCAATGAAACAGTGTTCTCTGTTCTTTGGTGCACAACGTGCAGACACACGTCCAGACAGAACACACATATAGACAAACAATACATAAGCAGGACAAGTATTTGTACATACAAATAAATAAAGAAATATTGTTTCATGAAAATGAGAGTCTCAGATGATTAGTGCGAGCAGTTCCTTTGATCGTTCACCATTCTCACTGCCTGTGGGAAGAAGCTGTTCCTCAGCCTGGTGGTGCTGGCTCTGATCCTCCTGTATCCCTTTCCTGATGGAAGCAGCTAAAAGTTACTGTGTTCAGGGTGGAATGGGTCCTCAATGATTTTGTGTGCCCTCTTCAGACGACTCCAGTGGATCGCGTTAATGGGGGAGGGAGGCTCCACTGATCATGTCTGCCTCTCTTATGGTCCTCTGATCCATTTCTCTGCAGCAACCGTACCACACTGTGATGCAGCCGGCCACTCTTGATAGAGCTCCTGACATCATGGCCTTGGCCGATTCAGTCTTGGCGGGAAGTGCAGTCGCAGTTGCGCCTTGCTGTCATAGGAAGTTGCCTGCAACAAAAATCTGGATGTGCATGTTTTCAAACTAGTATATATTTTGGCTGAGGGGAGAAAGAAGAGAGTGTGACTGGCCTGGAAAGCATCTTGTAATGTTTTTTTTACACTTGATCTGCAGATGCTGGGATCTGGAGTAAAATGCAATCCGTTACAGGAACAGAGGATCGAGGCAAAAAGAATGGTTTATATTTCTGGTTGGAACCAGAAACATTGACAATTCCTCTTCTCCCTCTGACTCTCTGAGGTCATCCAACAAGTGGGGGTTGTTTTTCCTCATTTAATGCGTCAGCTAGTTTCATAAGGCATCGGAAATTGTAGTCAGAATCAATTGATACGCGTAATGATCTGAGATGTTGGAGCGCTGGCCTGTAAGTCAATACAGAGGATCAGCAAAACAGCTGAGAAGGTCATTGGGGCTTCCCTTTCCTCTATTGACGACATTTGACAGAAGTGCTGCTTAAATAGGGATCAAAGAATTACTGAGGGCCCTTCCCATCAAGCGCACAGTACCTTTGACCCACCACCATCAGAAAGGATGCACAAGAACCTCAAAATCAGTGCTGCCAGGCTGGGAAATAGTTTCTTCCCACAGACTGTGAGATTGATGAATAGTATCCTACAATAGAGTAAAACATCCTAAAATGTTTAGACATATTCCTTTTTATTATTAAGACAAATAAGTAAAGGGGGTTTGACTACAGATAACGGATCATATCACAGAACAACATGATCACATCAGAGAAGTATAAAATACCTTATACAAGGGAACTTTAAGTGTATTATTTGTAAAATTTTTGTATTCAATATCATTTTTTAGACATAGTATGAGTTACGATTTAATTGTTTTTTTTTGAAAATTTGATTTAAATTCTGTATCCAAATACAGAAAATGACGATCATCTATTTAAATCAGTTATACATGTCTCACAAATTATACCCTAATAAATCCCACCAACCCCTCCCCCCAAATAATAATCCCCAAAATAAAAAGAGAAAAGAAAGAAAAGAAAAAAGACAGAAGCAATAGTACAGAAAAGTTAAAAAATGGAAAAAAAGACCAAACCTGGTTACCAAAATATCATCACCATTTACACAACTTTGCCTTCTCAATACCATCATTTATTTATCCCAAGGTTTCATGAGGTCTATAAATTTATAAATTCATACCTATTGGCACAAAATTTTCAGAAAAACATCATATTTATTCCTAAATGATATGTAATTTTTATGACGAATACATCTATGTACTTCTGCATGCCATAATGCTAAATGGAATCTGATTTCCATGTAAATGCTATACATTTTCTTGCAACTGCTGGCACAATCTTCATAAATTACTTTTGGAAATAAATTAATTTCAATTTTTATCTTACTGCCAAAAATTTGCCCATAAAAAAAAGCATTGGATCTTGTAGAAGTTTAACTCCTGTAACTTGTTCTAGAAATTTTCCTAATTCTCTCCAAAATCATCTCGATTTTGAACATGACCACGCATAAAAGTGCCTGTCTCTGGACTACACCTAAAACATTTATCTGATAAATCTTCTTTTAATTTATTTAGTTTTTGTGGAGTAAGATGCAATTGATGTTAAAAATTATACTGAACCAATCTCTATCTAATATTTATTGCGTTTTTCATGCTGTCAGAACATAATTCCTGCCAATTTTAATGAAGTGCTCCAACAATAGTGTATTCCTCTCTCCCGATATTAATCTCAGTTCCCATTTATATATAAAATATTCTGATGGCTTCTCTCCTATCTTATCCATCTCTATTTTAATCCATGCTGGTTATTCTCCTTCATAAAAAGAAGAGAGAAATCTCATTTGTGTGGCTTTATAATAATTTTTTTTAAATGCGAAAGTTGCAGACCTCCCAATTCATATTTCCATGTAAATTTTTCTAACAAAACTCTTGAAATCTTGCCCTTCCAAAGACATTTCCTTACATATTTATTTAGTTCCTGAAAAAAAAATTGCAGAAGAGATGTAGGTAATGTTTAAAAATATACTGCACTCTTAGAAATATATTCATTTTTATACAATTAATTCTTCCCAATAATTTCATCCAATTTTTGAAAGTCTTAATAAATTTTCTTAAGTAAAGTGGTATAATTCAACTCAAGCATATTATTTAAATTATTACCTACTTGTATCCCTCAATATTTTATTTCATTCAATGGCCATTTCAATTGAGAATCTGTTTTACACTGAGTGTAATCTCATTTTTATCCAAATTTATCTTATATCCAGATACTATTCCAATGTATTGAGTGGTGCAGTGAATAACTCACAACAGAAGTTGTCTGTGAGCTGAACCAACAGAACTGTTTATTGAAATCTTCGAGGAGTTTTAATCATTACAGTTGGCCCGCTATCACAATCACCCGACCTCTGAAGCCATGTGCCTCCCAGAATTCTTTGTCCCACCTGGTCCTGATCCTGCAGGGGCCCACAACTATGGATGCTGGTTTAATAATGGAGTGGCATGGTTTGCCACATAAAACCCCCAAGAGTTCAGAAGTGATATCGCAGTCTCACCTACACGGATAGAATGGCCCGGCAGATGCCCCCTGCGCTGGGGGAATGCCACCTGTACCAGCTGATGTAGGTCTAGATCCCGGCTTAAGGCAATCTACCAAAACTGTTTCTTGCCTGCCACCAATGTCTAAAACAAACATGGAGCTGTCATTCCATAACACCTTGAAAGGACCTTCATTTGGCCATTGTAATGGTGTCCTGTGCACATCCCTATGCAGGAATACATAAAGGCCGTCCTTGAATTCAAGCGGAATGTATGAAGTTGTAGACCCATGCCGGGTGGTCAGGATAAACCCCAATGTACCTTAAGCATGTAAGTACCAAAGTGGGAGATTCCAGCTGCCCACATGCTGACAGAATGAAATCCCCTGGGACTGTTAGGGGGGCTCCATAAACCAGTTCTGCAGAGACGTAGCTAGATCTTCCTTTGGTGCGGTACAGATACCTAAAAAATACCCAAGGCAGTTTATCTATCCAATCTGGTCCCTTAAGATGTGCATGAGAACCTTTCTCATATAACGGTGAAAACGCTCCACTAAGCCATTGGACCGAGGATGATAAGCTGTCGACCGATGCAGTTGTGGACCATAACCCGGACGTAAACTCAGCTCCTCTGTCAGAGGAGAAATGCATGGGTAGTCCGAAACACACTATCCAATTGGCGATTAGGGCTCTCGTACAAGCAGAAGCTAAGGTATCAGAGAGCGGGACAGCCTCTGGCCTTCTCACAAACCTGTCTACTATTGTGAAGAGGTGAGTAGCGCCCTTGGACAGAGGCAATGGGTCGACAATATCCACGTGGATGTGATCAAACCTGAGCTGTGTGGGCGCAAACACCTGTAGTGGGGCTTTGGTGTGGCACTGAACATTTCAGGTCTGGCACTGGATCCTTGCTTGCGCAGGCCACACCACTTGAATTTGCCTGCCATGAGGCTTGTTATCATCCTGATTGAAGGGTGAGTCAAACTGTGCATGGCATCAAACACCCAATGTCACAGCGCAGCAGATACAGTGGGCCTCGGTTGGCCGGTGGATACGTCTCAAAGTAGGGAGGTACTTGATGGACCAAAACGTATGTCCTCCATTTTCAGTCCCGAGATGGCCGTGCGATACGTGGCCATCTCTTCATCCTCCTGCTGAGCTGCTGTCAAAGCCTTGTAGTCTATACCGGGAGCAGGCGAATGGAGGGAAGCGATGGCGGTGCGGGATAGTGGGTCGGCGACTAGATTGTTCTTCCTAGTGATATGATGTGTTTTATCGTAGTCGTAAATTCTGAAATAGGTTGTCATGCTGACCACGGATCTGACATCTTGGCAAAAGCAAAAGTCAATGGCTTGTGATCCGTGTAGACTGTTAACCTTCTTCCCTCTAGGAAATAGTGAAAGTGCCGTATGGCCAAGTAGAGGGCAAGGGGCTCCCTGTCAAAAACGCTGTACTTTTGCTCCAGTGGTGTCAAATTATGACTAAAGAAAGCTAGGGATTTCCAGGTGCCATTGATGAGCTACTCCAAGGCCCCGCCTACTGCAGTGGCCTCAGTTACACGAGCACAGTAGCTCTTGTTAGCACTCCTTTGGCTGTCTCAAATGTGGCCACAGCCTCGTCATTCCATTTCAACTCCTTGAGATGTCCAGACAGGAGTTTGAAAAGTGGCTGCAGCTGGCACGAAAAGATGATAAAAGTTCATCGCGCCAACAAACTCCTGCAGGTTTTTAATGGTAGAGGGTCTTGGAAATTTGCAAATGGGCTCGACCTTGGAAGGTAGTGGAACTGCTCCGTGCTGACTGATGTGGTGGCTGAGGATCTGGCATTTGGCCAGGTCGATCTCTAACTTGTGGTCATCCAAGTGCTGACATAGTTGATGGAGATGGGCCCCAGTGCTGCTGCCGCGCTAAGGTTATCGTCCAAATAACGCAAGCCCCAGTAACTGTCCTTTAGGTGTTGAAATGTCTGAGCCGCCTTTTTTAAACCGAAAGGCATACAGAGGAATTCAAAAAGCTCAAATGGGGTAATCAAGGCAGTGTTAGGAATGTCTTCCAGGTGAACTGGGTTCTGATGGTACCTGTGCACCAGGTCGATTTTGGAGAAAATCTTAGCACCGTGAAGGATCGCAGAGAAATCCTGTATATGGGGAACCTGGTAACGATCTGCCACGGTGATGTCATTCAAATGCCCACACGGACTCCACTCTCCAGACGCAGCAGTGAGCCGCAAGGAGTGGTGAACAATCCTCATTTCCTCCATGTGTTGAAATTCATCTTTAGCCAATCACAATTTATCCAGACGTAGCCTGTGCGCTCGAACAGGCAGGGGATGTCCATGAGACGGAATGTGGTGCTGTACTCCATATTTTGGTTGGGTCATTGAGAACAGCGGAGTAATAATACTGGGGAATTCCCCTAGGATTCTGGTGTAGTCATTGTCAAGAGCGTGAACGAGTCAAGGCAAGGTGTAGACAACGCCGCGGGGTACAAGGCAAGGGACTTGAAAGTCTTCGAATTAAGTAGGCGGCGACCTTTGAGATCAACTAGAAGGGAGTGTGCTCGCAAAAAAAAAAAAATCAGCTCCCATGAGAGGCTGTGATACATCAGCAATGGTTAAGGACCAGCTGAACTGCAACGAGCCGAAATTGAGTGGAATTGTCTGTGACCCGTATGTCCGGATGCTGGCGGCCATGAGAGGAGGGCCCTTCTTTCCTGAATGTGTGTCTGGGCCAGAGAAACATGCTAACCCCCACTCCAGTGTTGACCAAGAACCTGAGTGCCAATCCCAGAAGAAAAGGAGGTTGGTCTAGTGGCAAGCCGTCACGGCCACTACCGACGGCCGGCCTCAGCGTTTCCCGGATTCGCGCAGGGGGACGGCAGTGGTGGGCTGCAGCTCCCCATCTCTGATGGTAATAGCGCCACTAACCTCTGTCTGTGCTCCGTCCGGGCGAGTCTGCTATCCAGGGCAGGGTTCATGTCTTTTGCTGAGGCACCACTACACACCCAACTGAAAGTCTGCCATGCTGCTTAGTGTGCCACAATCCATCAGCATGGGCTGCTAAGCAGCGGAGGTCGTTAAAGTCTTTGTCTGCAAGCAGCAAACGGACATCTTCTGGGGTTTGCTGAATAAAATGTTGCTCAAAAAGCAAACAGGCCTCGTGTCCTTCCATGAGGGCCAACATCTCATTCATTAGTTCGGAAGGAGTGCGGTCGCCCTCTGGAGAAGTCGTGCTGCCCCATTGCATCAGGAAAGGCCGAAAGTACATATAAGCAGGATTTTGATGGCTTCATGCCTATCGTTGGCTGGAGACTGGCATAAGATATCGACAATACGCCCCGCAGTGTCCTGGTCCAGCGATGTAATGACATAGTAGTGCTTTGTTGCATCAGCAATAATCTGGCGTAGATGGAACTGGGCCTCGGCCTGCTCAAACCAGACCTGTGGCTGTGAGGTCCAAAGTACTGGAAGTTTGAGCCCACCAACATAGCGAGTGGTGCAGTGAATAAAGGACAACAGAGGTTGTCTATGAGCTGAACCAACAGAACTGTTTAACGGAATCTTCGCAGGAGTTTTAATCATTACAGTTGGCGTCCTATCACAATCACCCAACCACTGAAGTCATGCGCCTCCCAGAGTTCTTTGTGCCCCCCGTCCCCCTCCCCGGTCACCAGGAACTCTTGATTCAACAGGGGCCCGCAACTACAGATTTGATAATGGAGTGGCGCGGTTTGCCACATCTATTCTTTTAACCTTAAATATAATTTACATAATGAATTTTCCAGTTCCGTCAAATAAATTATTACATCATCTGCAGACAAATTAATCTTGTATTCCACTCTAAAACCTTTCATTTCAGGGTCAGACCAAACCAATTCTGCTAATGGTTCTATTGCACGATTTAATTGTTTAATTCTTATAATAATGGAATTTGATGTCCTGAATGAAATAGGTTATCTAATAATTATGGTTCTACTTCTAATCTACAATTGATATGGGACATGCATATGATATGATTTGATTTGATTTATGTAATTCCCTTGTGTCAAGTGTTTTTGTTAAACTCAATAAAATATTTTAAAAAGAAAGTCATATTTATTTTAAAATTATATGTGTTTATATATATGTGAATACCATGTGCTGCG
This sequence comes from Narcine bancroftii, assembly GCF_036971445.1. Taxonomy (NCBI): domain Eukaryota; kingdom Metazoa; phylum Chordata; class Chondrichthyes; order Torpediniformes; family Narcinidae; genus Narcine; species Narcine bancroftii. The sequence continues at coordinate 149,126,257 of NC_091469.1, forward strand.
TATTGTGTATGCACGGTGGCCTGGAGAAACGGCCGGTTCGTCTGATAATGAACTTGAACTTGAACTTGGGCAACATTCCACCAAATGGACGGAACTGACCCGAAACAGGCCACATCCAAATGATCTGAAGGACCACTTGCACCTCATACATATCGTACTACCACTAGTAATTATCTTCAGGATTGTTAATTCCATTTTGATCGCTAAACTGAATTGAAAACACAATGTACTCAGTAATTTTCTTTTTCATTTTAATTCCTAAAAATGATTTCAATTAAGAGTTTAAGCAACTTTTTCCATTTATTTTTTAACTATTTGTTGCTTTCTTGTTTAATATTCAACTAAGAAGGTGCATGGTACGTTGGCCCTCATTAATCGTGGGATTTAGTGCGAGACCTTGGTTGGACCCCACTTGGAATATTGCATCCATTTCTGCTCTCCTCATCACAGGAAAGATGTGGATGCTACAGAGAGAAGGTGGAGGAGAGTTACAAGGGTGTTGCCTGGATTGGAGAGCATGTCTTATGAGGATAGGTTGAGGGAACTTGGTCTTTTCCCCTTGGAGCGGAGGAGGATGAGGGGTGACCTGATAGAGGTGTACAAGATGATGAGAGGCAATCGATTGTATGGATGACATGGCTAACATAAGGGGGCATAGTTTTAATTAAGGACAGGGATGTAAGAAATATGTTTTGTACCAAGTGGTGATGCATTGCCAATGGTGGTGGAGGCAGGTACAATAGGATCTTTTAAGAGACAATTCCAGGGAGTTGTTAGAGTAGGTTATTAGGCCAGCACAACATTGTGGACCGAAGGGCCTGTACTGTGCCATGGATTTATATGTTCTATGTTTTGAATGTTTTGATGCCTCATTATCGCAGGCTCTAACAACCCTACTAAATAAAAGAATAAGAGCGCAATTGTAGAGAAGAGAATTACAATGAAAAGAGGATCAAAATTTTTCTTGTTATGATCAGCTGCAATTAGCAGACATCCTTGTCTGAGGGGGTGAGGTGAAACCAAACAGCAGCAGCAGGGAAACGGAACAGATCTCAATGCATGAGGGCCTGTGGATGTGCAGAACAATTTTATTCAATGTCACCAATGTCAAGGCTCACACAAGAAAACCTCCGGAAGATGCTGGAAATCTGAAATAAAGTCAGAAAATACGGAAAATATTCGGCACTCAGGCCACATCAGCTTTAGCGAAAGATCCGGGACATGAAACGTTGAAGTTTTATTCTGTCCACAGATGTCAACTGAGTCGCTGGATATTTCCAGAATTCTTCGTTTTTTATTTCATTTAGAACATAGACATTATAGCACGGTATAGGCCCTCGGCCCCCAATCTTGTGCTGACCTATATAAACCTACTCAACCATCTGTAACCATATAACCATTTACAGCACAGAAACAGGCCAGTTTGGCCCTACTGCTCAATGCCGAACATCATCTCCAACCTAGTCCCACTGACTCTCATTCAGCCCATAACCTCTCCCGTCCATATACCTATCCAACCTATCCTTGAATATTAACATTGATCTCGCTTCTACCACCATTGACGGAAGTTCATTCCATACCCCCACCACTCTTTGTGTGAAAAAATTTCCCCTTATGTTTCCCTTAAACTTTTCCCCTTTTACTCTCAATCTCCCCCACTCTCAGTGGAAAAAGCCTGTCCACATTGACTATCCATCCCCCTTATAACTTTGAATACCTCTGTCAAATCACCCGTGTCTTCTCCACTCCAGAGAATAAAGTCCCAACCTGCTCAACCATTCCCTGTAACTCAAACCCTGAAACCCCGACAACATTCTCGTAAACCTCCTCTGCACTCTCTCTATACTGTTTATTATCTTCCTGTGATTCGGCGACTAAAATTGCACACAATATTCCAAATCTGGCCTCACCAATGCCTTATACAATTTCAACATAACATCCCAACTCCTGTGTTCTATACTCTGATTTATGAAAGCCCAGGCGTGGCCAAACTTGTGTAATGTAAGAGCAACGTACCATAAACTTCAGATGTTTGAGAGCCTCAAGACATGAGAATAAATATTACACAAATGTTTTTACATGCATATTTTGTGACAATAATTTTATATAATACATGTACATAATTATATTTGTTCATGTATGTAATTTTTAAAGAGCAAATTTATATTAGTTTTAATAATCAAAAAGTAAACAAAAAATTAATGTAAGGAACGTGGAAAAGATACAAGTCGGACAATTTAATTACATTGGAGTAAAATTATAAAGTAAGATAGAGAGTCATAAATGACCTCCACAGCTTCTAAAATCTTATAACTGAATTATTAAATGAATAACAGATCTTTTCCATGTTCAAACAGGATAAGATGTCACGTAACCACTGATCTTGAGTAGACGGGGCAGCGCCCTTCCATTTCAGTAAAATCACATGCCTCAGGCAAAAGAAACAGCACGTCTCTGAACCAGTGCTAAAGAAGAATCATTCCCTCCCATTGTGCCGAAGAGAGCCACCAGAGGATTCGGTGTTAGATCTATATTGAAAATTTTTGACAAGGTATGGAAAGCCTCTCTCCAGTATTTTTCAAGACTAGGACAAGCCCAGAACATATGAGTTAATGACACTTCTCCCTTCTTACACCTTAAATTTTTTTGAATCTTCGTTTTTCTTTTAATACCAGTCATGTATAACATCTGGCAACACTGTTAGGTAAGGGATTTGAGTTTTTTCTCCTCCACTGTTTTATTCTTTCCTTCTTTTAATTGTATTATTAGAGATTTTTTTCTACAGAAGATACTATTTAGAATATTCATTCTGGATATGATTTACAATTTATGTATGTTAGTGATATACAGAATATCCTATTTAGTTTATATAACTGCCCGTACTACCTTAATGAATTGTACCCTTTTTGTTTGTATAAGTCCCTTTTTGTTTGTGTAAGTTCTTTATTAAAATAAAAAAAATATTTTGAAAAGAAAATAATCAAAAAAGTTTACAAACCAAATATTTTGTTTAAATGGATAAGTCCACTTTTGGGGCATCGGGAGCTCAGATGGGAGGACAGCCAGGGCATTGGGAGCTTGGACATGCGGGCAGGCGGCCTGGACTGTGTGGTATGTTTGAGTTTGGGGCGCCTGGAGCTCAGATGAGAGTGGGGCCGGGGCCTAGTCGAGGGTCCACATTCAAGACATCAGGTGCTAGGTGAGAATCTGTGACCAGGGCATCAGGAGCTCTGGAGGGCGGGCACCCTGGATCACATGCACGCTCCGCTAATTTCACTGCCCGCAACACAGCCATGCATGCCACAGCCTCTTTGATGGGCATCCCATCCACAACCAGTCACTCACTTCCCCACCAACACACTTTAGCAGCTGTTTGTACCCTCTACAGGGTGCACTGCAGCACTCCACTGAGAACTCACAGAGAATTGTGAGCAATTTTGAGCTCCTCATTTGAGAAAAGATGTGCTAAAGTTGGAGAGGGTTCAAAAGAGGTTCACTTGAATGATTCCAGAAATGAAGGGGTTATCATAGAAGGAGCATTTGACAGCTCTTGGCCTATATTCATTGGAATTTTGGAGAATGAGGGGAGTTCTCACTGAAACATTTCGAAAGTTGAAAGGCGTGGGCAGAGTAAATGTAGAAAGGTTCTTTCTCTTGGTGGGAGAGTCTAGGACAGTGATTTTCAACTTTTTTCTTTCCACTCACATACCACTTTAAGTATTCCCTATGCCATAGGTGCTCTGTGATTAGTAAGGGATTGCTTAAGGTGGGATGTGGGTGAAAAGAAAAAGGTTGAAAACCACTGTTTTAATCATGACTTGTTATGTGACGGTTTCATAACTCCAAAGGAAATGGGCCAAATGACAATTTTTCTCCAGCAAAATATTTCAATAGCAATTGGGTCTAGAGCAGTAATTCTCAACCTTTTTCTTTTCACCCACATACCACCTTTTGCAATCCCTTACTAATCACAGAGCACCGATGGCATAGGGAACTTAAAGTGGAAAGAAAAAGGTTGAGAACCACTGATATAGGACAAGAGGGCATAACTTCAGGATTGAAGGGCATCTGCTTAGCACAGAGATGCAAAGGAATTTCTTCATCCAGAAGGTAGTGAATTTGTTGCCACAGGTGGTTGTGGAGGGTCAAGTCATAGATTTTTAGGTTCTTGATTAGCCTGGGCACCAAAGATTATGGGGAGAAATCCGGGCAGTGGGGTGGAGTGGGAAGATGGATCAGCTCATGAATGAATGGTGGGACAGACTCAATGGGCTGAACAGCCTCTTTCTGCTTGTGATGTTCTCCCATTTTTCAGTCATTTTATTTGTGTGGGACTGTCCCTTTAGGAGAACAGATTCAACAAACCTTTCAAGTTTTGGAAAGTTACTATGAACTAGCAGCTTTGAAGACAGCATGTTCTGAAAGTTGATATATTTGCAGAGTGAGGGGAAGAAGCCCTAGAGAAGCCAGGAGCACAGATCATGTGACCCACTTATTGAAAAGACAGTACATAGTTTTCTCAGGAGACCATTTTAAGAAGGCAACACAAGAGTAAAGAGTTCTTTGACCTCCTCCAGCTCCTATTGTCTATTGTGTGATTATAGACAAATTGACAGATTTCCTCCTGTTAGTTATTGAAGAATGAGAAGATAACTTCGTGACCAAAAAGAGTGAAGGTCACTTTTTGTCCGAATGACCCATAAAAAAGGTTCTATTTGCAGAAGAAATACTGTGCTTGGATGGTAACCAGAGTGAGAGTTCCTTGAGTTCGACTGACCCACAAAATGAATTCTAGAAGCTTCGTGAGCATCACTTGCTTCGCATCCCCTACGCCACCTGAACAAGGGTTTTATGAGTTAATCAACATTCTGTCACTCACTTCATGAACTACTCATTTCATCTAAGGCCTGGTTGTCTGATCCATCTAAATCCTAAATGTCGCATTCATCTGAGGCCTGAGTGTCGCATCAATTTCAAACCCATGTGTGATCACTGAATTTCCAAAACTGAACTTTGAACTGCTTTCTGAGAATTGGGCCTTGAGCTGTAGAGACTTGGAGTATTCCACACACACCAGTATATTCGTGCATATCTGGGGTTTAAATGAGATAAGAGTAGATAGATTTTGTTAAGTTTAGGTAAGTGTAAATAAATTGGATGAGTTATAACGTTGTTAATTAATAATTTAAAATATTAGTTTAAATATAACACCATCTGGGCTCATTTTTATCGCTGCTGTCATGCACGTAATACTGCTCCTTTGTCTTCTAACTGACCAAGACTATATTCCATCTCTGCGATCTCTAACCAGACACTGCCTTTTGCTTTCTACTTAAAGGTTCAAAGATTCCTTTTATTGCCACGTAATAATACACTAAAAATGTAATACACGTGACATACTTCAATTTTTTCTGCCATAAGGCAAGCAAAGAGCTGCCATGGGCATTGCCCGGCGCCCCTAACAATACAAGAAAGGTCCATATTAATGGACCAGTTGAATTGCAAGGAGAGAGAGAGAGAGAGGCACTCATAGGTTGGGGATAAGAGTTTAAAAAGGAGCATTTGCAGGGCTCGGCGCTTTAGCAGATGAATCGAATCATGATTCATTAGCAGGAACAAATAAAAGTAAAGCAGGCACAAGCAGAGTGGCCATTGTTGGAGTAGCCAGTGTGTGAGTGGTCCAGTGTGTGAGTGGTCCAATGTGTGAGTGGCCCAGTGTGTGAGTGGCCCAGTGTGTGAGTGGTCCAGTGTGTGAGTGGTCCAGTGTGTGAGTGGTCCAATGTGTGAGAGGTCTAATGTGTGAGTGGCCTAGTGTGTGAGTGGCCCAGTGTGTAAGTGGCCCAGTGTGTGAGTAGCCCAGTGTGAGTGGCCCTGTGTAGGAGTAGAGAGTTAGAGGCTTTGGCTCAAGAGGCTTTGGCAAGCAGAGGCTTCGGATATGCAACAAAGTACAGACAAGGTCAGGCCAAGATCTTTTCATAGCAACCCAGAGTAGGTAATGGAGATGGCAGCTATGGCAATGGAATGCATGTGGGAAATCTGGGATAGCATAAGTGTCCCTGATGACTACACCTGCAAGAGGTGCATCCAGCTGCAGCTCCTTACAGAGCATGTTAGGAAACTGGAGGTGAAGCTGAATGAACTCTGGATCATTCGGGAGGCAGAGGGGGTGATAAATAGAAGCTATAACGAAACAGTTGCACACTAGAGGCAAGAGGGATATAAATGAGTGACTGTTAGGAGAGGGAAGGGGAATAAGCAGTCAGTGCAGAGCACCCCAGTGCCATTCGCCTCTGCAATAAGTATATAGTTTTGGATGCTGTTTGGGGACGGGGATGATTGACCAGGGACAAGTCGAGTGATCAGGCCTCGAGCACAGAGCAGAGTCTGGCCCTTTGGCTGAGAAGGGAAGGAGAAAGGAGAGCTCTAGTGATTGGGGATTCGATAGGGGTACAGACAAGAGGTTCTGTGAACAAGATCAAGACTCCTGGATGGTATGTTGCCAGGGTCAGGAATGTCTCAGATCATGGATAGGAATAGGGATGAGATCCTGAAGATGGAATATAGGGAATTTGGATGGAAGCTAAAAAGCAGGTCCTCAGAGGTGCTGCCTTGTTTAGTAGGGGGATGTTGAGCGCGTTGAAAGAACCAAAGACTTGTTGATCCAAACCAAGGCTTTTACTAACTAGAAGACTGGAGCATATCACATGTAGGTCAACCAGTCCAGAATGACCTGGTCTGGCTCGGAGCAATCCTTGAAGACCTGCCAGTAGGTGTGGCTACGCTCTCAGCCAATCACAGTAATCCTACACTACCATCTGTACACATTGGTGAGAGAATCTGTACTATCACAGGGGATGGGAACTAGATTGAGAGGGCAGTGAATAGGGCCGATGATAGATACACTGTGCAGCGAGATTGTGAGGGAGGATAGGCAGTCATTAGGGCAGAAGTGCAAATGTAAGATTAACGATTTAACTTGGGGTCCCTTGGAAACAAAGTTGATAAGGGTGATGAATACAGCACTGAAGGTCTTATATTTAAATATCTGCAGTATACAAAATAAGGTTAAGGACTGAGTAGGCTGGATGACATTGTGGCCATCACTGAGTCATGGTTGAACGAAGACCACAGCTGGGATCTAAATATCCGTGGACACTTAGTGTATCAGATACTTAGTGTATCAGATACTTAGTGTATCAGATACTTAGTGTATCAGATACTTAGTGTATCAGATACTTAGTGTATCCGCGGACACTTAGTGGATCAGAAGGACAGGAAGGTAGGCAAAGGGCGTGGGATGGTTCTGCTGGTTAAAAATGGCATTTAATTTTTGGAGAGAGGAGACATGGGATATGAAGATAGAGAATTCAAGGCCTTCACTGATCACAAGCCACTGATCTTCACCTTCCAAAATGTATCGGACCCGTGGTCAGCCCAACAACAGGCACTTGGCCTACGTGTCCGAATTTACCATGAACATACAGCACATCACGGGGAAATGCAATGTGGTAGCCAATGCTCTATCATGCCATGCAATCGAGTAGGTGCACGCCCTGTCCAAAGGGGTCGATTACATGGCTCTTGCCAAAACACAGCAGCAGGACCCGGAGATCCCCGGCCTCAGGTTGGAAGAGTCCCCGTCGGCCCAGATAACTTGCCACTGCTGTGCGACGTCTCTATCGGCAGCCCCCTACGTCCTGGCTGCGTGGAAGCGCCAGGTTTTCAACGCCATCCACAACCTGGCACACCCCACAATCTGCGCCACAGTCAAATTAGTGACTAGAAGATTTGTCTGGCATGACCTATGTAGACAGGTCAGCCCAGTGGGCCAAGAACTACAAAATGCAGATTCACACAGACTTTTGAACCAGTGTTGCGCCGGTTCAGCCACGTACACATCAACATAGTGGGGCTGTTACCCGTTTCCCAAGGGTATGAGCTACTTCTTGACCAAAGGTGACCGCTCCACAAGGTAGCCGGAAGCGATCCCGCTGGCTGATACAACCACAGAAACCTGCACCAGGGCACGCATTGACATATGGGCATCCAGATTCAGGGTCACAGACCACCTAACCTCGGACAGGGGGGGCACAATTCACCTCTGAGTCTGGACAGCACTGGCTAAATTTTTTGGGGACACAGCTCCACCACACCGTGTCGTATCACCCTCAGGCCAATGGGTTGGTGGAGTAGTTTCACAGGCACCTCAAGGCAGCCTGATGGCCCAGCTCAAGCGTCCCATCTAGATAGGCAAACTCCCTTGGGTCCTGTTGGGAATTTGTACCGCGCCAAAGGAGAACTTTAATGCCTCGGCAGCGGAGATAGTCTACAGTGCACCTTTGATCATTCCCGGGGAGTTCCTGGCCCCTGATAAATGCCTGGAAGACCCGCAGCAACCCTCGAGAACCTGCGGCGAAAATTGGGGTCCCTGGTCCCGTGGCAACCCCCACCACACAGCCAGTCCAAACATCACATCCCCAGGGACTTAAAGACTTGTCAGTATGTATTTGTGTGAAGAGGTGAACAATGGCCAAAGGAGTTGGGAGTCTTTGTGCAGGATACCTTAAAGGTTAACCTTCAGGTTGAGTCGATGGTGAAGAAGACAGATGCAATGTTGGCATTCATATCTAGAGGAATATGATATTAAAGCAGGGATGTGATGTTGAAACTTTATAAAGCACTGCTGAGGCCTCACTTATTTAAGAAAGGATTGGAGAGGGTTCAGAAAAGATTCACAAGAATGATTCCTGGAATGAAGGGATTATGAGGAATGTTTGACGGCTCTTGGTCTGTACTCCTTGGAGTTCAGAAGAATGAGGGGGGACTTCATAGAAATATTTCAAATGTTGAAAAGCCTGGTAAGAGTAGATGCGGCAAAGATGTTTCCTATGATGGGGGAAGAATTGGACAAGAGGGCACAACTTCAGGGTTGAAGGGTTCCTATTTAAAACAGAGATGCAGAAGAATTTATTTAGTCAGAGAATGGTGAATCTCTGGAATTTGCTACCACGGGTGGTTATGGAGACTGTCATATTTTAAGGCAGGGATTGCTACATTCCAGGATACAGGAGTTCGTGCTGAGGGAACGCACTGAGGCTTGGCTCAGCCAACATGTCTTTATGGGGAAGGAGTGGAGTCCTTCTGCTATTGGGGATTGAGGGGTATGACCGAGGGGAAGTCCCTCTAACAATGGAGGGGGGTGGGGGGCGAAATGACAAGGAAAGTGACAAATGGAGAGTGACAGAAATGTATGGATATGACACTTAGGGTGTAAATAATTTATCATGAATAAAGTTTATTTTTGGGAAAAAAAGATTAATTGCTGGCTCAGCCTGTGAAACCCAGATCGCTTGAATGAATAATAGATCTCAGGAACTGATTCTATTAATGCTTGTGATGTGTCCTAGTTGTCATTACCAGGCATGTTGTGAAGGTGCTGAACTCGTTCATGAAATGCCCTCACCAGCGATGTCCAGGTTCCCCGCCACTCACACGGTCTGATCAACACATTCCGTCATCCCTGACTGTAAATTACAAAGGCGGTGTACTTGTTTACCTTCTCACTGGCACCAGAGGGCTGTTTCACCAGGCGGGGCTGATTGTCAGACCAGTTTTCTCCGGTGTTGTTGCACAAATTAACCAAAATGTGTGGAGGTTTGGCTCTGAATACGGATCCCAGTAGTTGTAGATTCAGGCCTATTCCTGCTGAACCCCAGGAGAGAGCAGGAACAAAGCCTGTAGAATAACATGGTCGGGAAGGGAATCTTGTCACACCAGACCCTGGGGTGAGAGAGCAAGACCTCCAATTATTCATTCTCAATATCGCTGGAGCTTTTTCTCTGTTCAAGTGTCATCTGATTCCCTTTTCAAAGTCTTGGAGCATAGAACATAGAAGCACAGTACAGGCCCTTCAGCCCACAATGTTGTGCAAGCCCATATAAACCTACTTAACATACAAAGCTTTCCCTACCTCACTCTCTATTTTTCTTGCATCTACATCTTGAATTTAAGACTGATTTAAATGTCCCTATAGTTTCAGCTTCCATTGCTACCCTTGGCAATGCATTCCAGACACCCACCATTCTCTGTGTAAAAAACATACCCCTGACACTCCCCTAAACATTCCTCCCCTCACCTGGTACAGATGTCCTCTGGTGTTTTCTTTTGGATTAAGTACCATCTGTCTTTCAAGTTTCTGATCACAACAACTCACTACGAGATAAGTTAACCAGGAACATCTGCGGACACTGGGGTTGAGGGCAATGCCCAAATGTACAGGAGCTGTTTAGCTTCTCCAGTACATTTCTGTATTGCCCCACATGATAAAGCTCTGTTCTCTTTGCTGACTATTGTAAATCTGCTCCATTTGGTTACAAAGCAGTTGGGAGGAACCACTTCTCCCTGCCTGTGGGTGCAGGTCAGTGGGACCAGGCTGAAGAATAGGGTGACCGGATTAGTGTAGCGGTTAGCACAACGCTCCTACAGGGGTCCGAATTGGGCGCTGTCCGTAAGGGGTTTGCACTTTCTCCCTGTCTCCACTTGGGTTTCCGCCGGGTGCTCCGGTTTCTTCCCACCCTTCAAATAAAAAACGTACGTGGATTGTAAGTTAATTGGTGTATCTTGTGGACATGGGCCGACGTTACCACGATAGTGGGTTGTTTAAAGGAAGGAGATGAGTCAGCGTACAGGATGGCGATTGAAAATGGGCTGTACATCTGATAGTTAAGCGCAGACTAGAAGTGCTGAGTGGCCGGTTGTAGTCCACCAAGCCACCCAAGAGCAGCTGGAGGGAGCAAATACTGTCAAACATTCAAACTCCACACAGACAGCTGAACCAGATCTCTGACGCTATGTGAGGCAACGGTTCATCTGGCTTGTTGTGAAATAAGTTGAGATCTTTCGGCCCCAATCCCTCTCATCATGCACCGTACAGGATGTAACTGCCTCACTGCCAGCGACAGCTGATGTGGGCCTTGATACTCCATCCTCCAATGTATATTGATAGGATTCTCCGTGTTGCTGCTTGCAAAAGGACTGGAGGCGAATCTCACATTTATACATACACGCACACACATGTATACATATACGTACACACATGCATACATACATGAACACACATGCATACACGCACACACACATGTATACATATAGGTACACACATGCATACACACACATGTATACATACATGCACACAGATGCATACATACATGCACACACATGAATACATAAACACACATATATATATACATACATGTGCACACATGTATACATACACACACATATACATACACGCACTCAAATGCATACATAGACACACACACATATATACATACACACACACATGCATACATACATGCACACACATGCATACATACACACACATGCATAGATACATGCACACACATGCATACATACATGCACACACATACATACATACACGCACACACATGTATACATACATGCACATGTATGTATACATACACATACGTATATGCATACATACATGCACACACATGCATACATACATGCACACACATGGATACATACACACATGCATACATACATGCACACACATGGATACAAACATACACACACATGCATACATACACACATGCATGTATACATACACGCACACACATGCATACATACATGCACGCACATGCATACATACACACACATGCATGTATACATACACACACATGCATACATACACGCAAACACATGCATACATATACACACATGCATACATACATGCACACACATGGATACGAACACACACACATGCATACATAGACACACATACATATATACATACATGCACACACATGCATACATACATGCACACACATGCATACATACACGCACACACATGCATAGATACATGCACACACATGAATACATACACACATGCATGTATACATACACGCACACACATGCATACATACACGCACACACATGGATACAAACACGCACACACATGCATACACACATGCATGTATACATACACACACACATGCATACATACACGCAAACACATGCATACATATACACACATGCATGCATACATGCACACACATGGATACGAACACACACACATGCATACATAGACACACATACATATATACATACATGCACACACATGCATACATACATGCACACACATGCATACATACACGCACACACATGCATACATACACGCACACACATGGATACAAACACGCACACACATGCATACACACACATGCATGTATACATACACACACATGCATACATACACGCAAACACATGCATACATATACACACATGCATACATACACACATGTATACATACACACACATGCATGCATACATGCACACACATGAATACATACATTAACACACATGCATACAAACACGCACACACATGCATATATACCCACACATGCATACATACATGTGCACACATGCATACAAACACGCACACACATGCATACATACACACACACATGCATACATACATGCTCACACATCCATACATACACACACATGTATACATACAGGCACACACATGCATACATACACACACATGCATACATACATGCACACATGTGAATACATACACACACATGCATACATACATGCATACACATGCATACAAACACACACACATGCATATATACATGCACACACATGCATACAAACACGCACACACATGTATACATACACACATGCATACCTACATGCACACACATGAATACATACACACACATGCATACATACACACACACACTTGTATACATACACACACATGCATATATACATACACACACATGCATAGATACATGCACACACATAGATACAAACACACACACATGTATACATACACACACACATGCATACATACACTTGCATACATACATGTGCACACATGCATACATACACGCACACACATGCGTACATACACTCACACACATGCATACGTACATGCACACACATGCATACATACACGCACATACATGAATACATACACACACATTCATACATACACGCACACATTCATACATACATGCACACACATGTATACATACACACACTCACATGCATACGTACACACACATTTGCATGCATACACGTACACCTTTTCATACATACACGCACACACATGCATACATACACGCACACACATGTATACATACATGCACACACATGTATACATACACACAAATGCATACATACACATGCACATGCATACACGCACACACATGCATACATACATGCACACACATGCATATACACACACTTGCATACATACACACACATGCATACATACACACACATGCATACATACACGCACACACATGCATACATACATGCACACACATGTATACATACACACACACTTACATACATACAAGCACACATATGCATACATACACGCACACACATGCATTCATACACACACATGCATACAAACACACACACACATGCATACATACACACATAGATACATACATGCACACACATGGATATATACATGCACACAATTGTATACATACACGTACACACATGCATACATACACGCACACACATGTATACATACACGCACACATGTATACATACACACACACATTTGCAAATACATACACATACTCACACACACACTCACCAACACACATATATACACATTCATACAGTGTGTGTGTGTGTGTGTGTGTGTGTGTGTGTGTGTGTGTGTGTGTGTGTGTTTGTGTGTGTGTGGGTGCATGCGTTGTATATGGAGAAGGCCGTGTACTGTGTCTGTGTGCGTGCATATGCTTGTCTTGTGTGTGCGCATGAGTGTGTGTCGCTCCGTGGAGATAAACTCCAGGTTAATCTCTGTTTAAATAAATCATTTTTAAATCCTCTCTTCTCCAGTCAAAGAATATACTGGACAATGAAGATTTTGCTTCCTGAACATATTTGGGTATATTATATGGATTTTGGGCTGCTGATCACAAAAATCACCTTAATAATTTCCTATCATGTACTGTTTTTTTAGATATAACCTATATTTGTGATTTGTTATCATACTTTTTTTTAATTTTTTTTACTTTTCACACTATGAACCATACTGACCAAAATACACACAAAAATTTCCTTCTTGAATATACACAGTGTCATTTTCTCCCCTTTTTCCCCCCTCCCTCCTTCACCCCCCCTCCCCACCCACTCAACGTTCAACCTATATGATACATTAAACCCATTAAACAATGTCATCACACAATGAAAACAAACAAGTAATTTGTGCCATCTCCTTTTACACACTGGGTCAGTTCATTTCGTCTTCTTCTCCTTCTGTCATTTTAGGGGGTGGAGGTCCACGGTAGGACTTCTCTGTTGTGTTCCATGTACGGTTCCCAAATTTGTTCAAATACTGTGATATTATTTCTTAAATTATATGTTATTTTTTCCAATGGAATACATTTATTCATTTCTATGTACCATTGCTGTTTTCTCAGGCTCTCTTCTAATTTCCAGGTTGACATATTTTAAGTCCACTTCAATCATACAAAACCATGAAGCGCAACATGTCATTGAAAATTCATTTTCTGCATTCGCACTTGGGCTTCTTCCCTGCTGATCTTGGTGCAGTCAGTGACGAACATGATGAAAGGTTTCACCAGGACATTGTGACCATGGAAAAGCGATATCAGGGCAACTGGAATCCATCAAAGCCGGCCGCCTATTGCTTGACACTGACATGAGAGGCATCAGATGCCGAGTACAAACGAAAATCAGCGGCAAAACATTTTTAGGCTCGAGTTTGGCAGGGCCTGAGGCCATGTTGGAGTGGCCATGGGGCACGGAATTAAAGTAGTTGGCCACTGGGAGGCTTCTGCTGGAGCTCTAGTTTAAAGGGAGCTCCCTGACAACTTGGAACATTCAGACAGCAGGAATGAGATGAGCCAGCCAATACAGCAGGTGTACAAAGTAAAAAGACACTGTATTCCACAGGGAGCCTTGTTCTGCGGATAGGTGACGCATAACCTGCCTGGTTCTGAGGCAACAACCCCCTGCGAGTGTAGCCACTTACCTATCTTGGGAACGGGTGAAGACACTCAATGGCATAAGCATACCTTGCGATATTATCAGCTCATGGCTCTTCCTACTTGGATGACCTCAGTTTCAGTGGTAGAGTGGTGGTTGCATTTTTGCACTCATACTCCAGAGTCATCGAATCATACATCACGGAAACAGGCCCTTCGGTCCAATAGGCCCATGCCAACCAAAATGTCCCACCCTCGATAGTCCCATCTGCCTGGTTATGACCCATATCCCTCTACATCAGTGGTTCTCATCCTTTTTCTTTCCACTCACATCCCACTTTAAGTAATCCTTATGCCATTGG
Source organism: Narcine bancroftii (assembly GCF_036971445.1). Classification (NCBI taxonomy): domain Eukaryota; kingdom Metazoa; phylum Chordata; class Chondrichthyes; order Torpediniformes; family Narcinidae; genus Narcine; species Narcine bancroftii. The sequence continues at coordinate 149,141,624 of NC_091469.1, forward strand.
TGCTCTGTGATTAGGAAGGGATTGCTTAAGGTATCCGACCTGGCTAGGGACACAACCCTTTAAGGCCCAGACAATAGGTGTGGCTTAGCTCTCAGCCAATCGCTGTAAGCACAGTCTAGATACAGTAACTATATCCACTATGTACATTGGTGATAGACCTGTACTATCACAGGACCTAATTGTTCCTGAAATATTTTGCTTGAGAAAAATTGTCATTGGCCCATTTCCTTTGGAGTTATGAAACTGTGCACATAACGAGTCAATTAGGGATGATTAAAACAGTATTTTTCTTTCCACCCACATCCCACGTTAAGCAATCCATTACTAATCACAGAACACCGATGGCAGAGAGAATACTGAAAGTGGTATGTGAATGAAAAAAGGTTGAAAATCACTGTTCAACACCCATCTGATCCATGTATCCGCCCCACCTCAGTTGCGCTCTCTTCTCCCTCCAAGGTGCGATTTTCAAAATACAATGAGAAAGGCATTTAATTCAAGAGGAATGGAATATAAATGCAGCCATGTGATGTTGAGACGTTAAACACAAAAGTCCGCAGACTCTGTGATTGAAGCAAAAACTCAGTAGGCCAAACAGAGTACTTTATTATACCTAAGATATCTTGGTGAAAGGCTAAAGCCTGAAAAGCAGGTTTTGTCTGGAAGGCTGGCGGCAAAACTCTGCATGTCAAACTGCATGAGTTTTTCAAGCTTTGTTGGGACCAAGGAAAACTGCCTCAGGACCTTCGTGATGCCACCATCATCACCCTGTACAAAAACAAAGGCGAGAAATCAGACTGCTCAAACTACAGGGGAATCACACTGCTCTCCATTGCAGGCAAAATCTTCGCTAGGATTCTCCTAAATAGAATAATACCTAGTGTCGCCGAGAATATTCTCCCAGAATCACAGTGCGGCTTTCGCGCAAACAGAGGAACTACTGACATGGTCTTTGCCCTCAGACAGCTCCAAGAAAAGTGCAGAGAACAAAACAAAGGACTCTACATCACCTTTGTTGACCTCACCAAAGCCTTCGACACCGTGAGCAGGAAAGGGCTTTGGCAAATACTAGAGCGCATCGGATGCCCCCCAAAGTTCCTCAACATGGTTATCCAACTGCACGAAAACCAACAAGGTCGGGTCAGATACAGCAATGAGCTCTCTGAACCCTTCTCCATTAACAATGGCGTGAAGCAAGGCTGTGTTCTCGCACCAACCCTCTTTTCAATCTTCTTCAGCATGATGCTGAACCAAGCCATGAAAGACCTCAACAATGAAAACGCTGTTTACATCCGGTACCGCACGGATGGCAGTCTCTTCAATCTGAGGTGCCTGCAAGCTCACACCAAGACACAAGAGAAACTTGTCCGTGAACTACTCTTTGCAGACGATGGCGCTTTAGTTGCCCATTCAGAGCCAGCTCTTCAGCGCTTGACGTCCTGTTTTGCGGAAACTACCAAAATGTTTGGCCTGGAAGTCAGCCTGAAGAAAACTGAGGTCCTCCATCAGCCAGCTCCCCACCATGACTACCAGCCCCCCCACATCTCCATCGGGCACACAAAACTCAAAACGGTCAACCAGTTTACCTATCTCGGCTGCACCATATCATCAGATGCAAGGATCGACAATGAGATAGACAACAGACTCGCCAAGGCTACACAAAAGAGTCTGGAAAAACAACCAACTGAAAAACCTCACAAAGATAAGCGTATACAGAGCCGTTGTCATACCCACACTCCTGTTCGGCTCCGAATCATGGGTCCTCTACCGGCATCACCTACGGCTCCTAGAACGCTTCCACCAGCGTTGTCTCCGCTCCATCCTCAACATCCATTGGAGCGCTTTCATCCCTAACGTCAAAGTACTCGAGATGGCAGAGGCCGACAGCATCGAGTCCATGCTGCTGAAGATCCAGCTGCGCTGGGTGGGTCACGTCTCCAGAATGGAGGACCATCGCCTTCCCAAGATCGTGTTATATGGCGAGCTCTCCACTGGCCACCGTGACAGAGGTGCACCAAAGGACTGACTAAAGAAATCTCTTGGTGCCTGCCACATTGACCACCGCCAGTGGGTTGATATCGCCTCAAACCATGCATCTTGGCGCCTCACAGTTCGGCGGGCAGCAACCTCCTTTGAAAAGGACCGCAGAGCCCACCTCACTGACAAAAGACAAAGGAGGAAAAACCCAACACCCAACCCCAACCAACCAATTTTCCCCTGCAACCGCTGCAACCGTGTCTGCCTGTCCCGCATCGGACTTGTCAGCCACAAACGAGCCTGCAGCTGACGTGGACATTTATCCCCTCCATAAATCTTCGTCCGCGAAGCCAAGTCAAAGAAGACAGGTGCTCCCTTACTTACAATGGTACGACTTACAGTTTTTCAAACTTATGGTTCTACAATAGCGAAACTGTCGTTAGTTATTTTTATGTAATTCCTCTCAAATAAATTCTCGGTAACCTCCTTGGTCAATCACTTTTTTTTAACTCAGTTGTAATGCTTGCAGGGACTGATACAGCGCAGTCGGGAGAGAGCGGGGCAGCGGGATCAGTGTGAGGACAGATACAGACCTGTTGGGAGAGAGGGGGGCAGCGGGATCAGTGTGGGGACAGATACAGCCCTGTTGGGAGAGAGCGGGGCAGTGGGATCAGTGTGGGGACTGATTGAGCCCTGTTGGGAGAGAGCATGGCAGTGGGATCAGTGTGGTGACTGATACAGCGCTGTTGGGAGAGAGCATGGCAGCTGGATCAGTGTGGGGACTGATACTGCGCTGTCGGGAGAGAGCATGGCAGTGGGATTAGAGTGGGCAATGATACAGCGCTGTTGGAAGAGAGCGGGGCAGTGTGATCAGTGTGGGGACTGATACAGCCCTGTAGGGAGAGAGCATGGCAGTGGGATGTGGGGACTGATACAGCAGTGTCGGGAAAGAGCGGGGAAGTGGGATCAGTGTGGGGACTGATACAGCCCTGTAGGGAGAGAGCATGGCAGTGGGATGTGGGGACTGATACAGTGGTGTCGGGAAAGAGCGGGGCAGTGGGATCAGTGTGGCGACTGATACAGTGCTGTTGGGAGAGAGTGGGGCAGTGGGATCAATGTGGGGACTGAAACAGCCCTGTTGGCAGAGAGCATTGCAGCGGGATACGTGTGGGGACTGATACTGGGCTGTTGGGAGAGAGCGTGGCAGTGGGATCAGTGTGGGGATGGATACAGCACTGTTGAGAGAGATCGGGATCAGTGTGGGGTCTGATACAGCGCTGTTGGGAGAGAGCGAAGCAGTGGGATCAGTGTGGAGACTGATACAGCGCTGTTGGGAGAGAGCATTGCAGTGGGATACGTGTGGGGACTGATACTATGCTGTTGGGAGAGAGCGGGGGTGTGGGATCACTGTGGGGACTGAAACAGCCCTGTTGGGAGAGAGCATTGCAGCGGGATATGTGTGGGGACTGATACTGCACTGTTGGGAGAGAGCGGGGCAGTGGGATCAGTGTCGAGACTGATACAGCGCTGTTTGGAGAGAGCGGGGCGGTCGGATCAGTGTGGGGACTGATACAGCAATGTCGGTAGAGAGTGAGGCAGTGAGATCAGTATGGTGACTAATACAGCGCTGTTGGGAGAGAGGTGGCAGCGGGATCAGTGTGGTGACTAGTACAGCGTTGTCAGTGTTATACAAGGCATACCTGTCTTTTTTTTTAACTTACAATGGGTTTGCTGGAACACAAGTTGAGGAGCACCTGTATAAAGCACCCGTGTTTGACCTGCTGAGTTTCTCCAGCATTTTTTTCTTTACTTCATTTGCAGTATTGTGGGCAGTTTAGGGCTCTTCATTTAAGAAAGGATGAACTGACGTTGGCGAGGGTTCAGAGGAGGCTCGGAAGGATAATTCCAGGAATGAAAGGGTCATCATTTGAGAAGCATTTGACAGCTCTTGACCTGTACTTGTTGAAATTTCAGGGAATGTGGGGGGGTTGGGGCGGTGGGGGGGTGTTGGAATCTCACTGAAGCATTACAAATGTTGAAAGGCATGGGCAGAAAATTCCGAAAGGTTGTTTCCAATGTTGGGAGAGTAAGGCAAGAGCTCACAATTTCAGGATTGAAGAGCATCCACTTAAAACAGAGATGTGGAAAAATTTCTTCAGCCAGAGGGTGGTAAGTCTTGTGGAATTTATTGCCACAGGCAATTGTGGAGGCCGGGTCATTGGGGGCATTTACAGCAAAGATTGTTAGGCTCTTGATTAGCCAGGGGGTCAAAGATTATGGAGAGAAGGCCAGGCAGAGGGGCTGAGTGGGAAAATGGATCTGCTCATGGTGAGGCAGACTCGATAACTATTTCTGCTCCTCTGTCTTATGGTCTAATCTGCTGGAGAACTCGACGGATTGAATGGGAGAGGAAGAGGAGTTGGGATCTGAAACATTGACCATTCCACTGTTCAACCAGCTGAGTTGCTAAGTTTTAATTTTAGACATACAACACGGTAACAGGCCCTTCCAGCCCACAACCCTCTGCCACCCAATTATACCCAACTGACCTCCAGCCCTCAGTTCATTTTGAAGGGGGGAGGAAACTGGAGCCCCTGGAGGAAGCCCACACAGACACGGGGGAGAACGTACAAATTCCTTATAGACGGTGCCGGATTTGAACCCCAGCCCTGATCGCTGGAGCTAACCGTGCCACCCCCGAGTTCCTCCAGCAGACTGGATTTTTCTGCTCCAGAATTCCATACTCTTCTGGCTCGAGTTATTTTCTTCAATGCATAATTGCTCTACACTTAGCTACTCTTTCATAACCTTTAATTAATCAGCAGGTAGCGGAGTTGTGGAAGGAAGTCAAAGCAGCCACTCATTGTAAAGGTTAGGGATGTGTTTGTTGGTCTCCCAGCGGGCAATCAAGAGAAATGCCCGCTTAAGCAGTGGAAAGCCCCGTGGCCAGCTAATCAGGAGAAATTGGGTGCAAATAAATAAAAGCCTCCTTCACGGTTAACCCATTGAGTTTTTTTAAATTTTTAAATTTTTCACACTATGAACCATACTGACCAAAATACACACAAACATTTCCCTCTTGAATAAACATAGTGTCATTTTCTCCCCTTTTCCCCCTCCCTTCCCTCCCTCCTTCCCACCCCCCTCCCTACCCACTAAACGTTCAACATATCTGATACATTAAACCCATTAAACAATGTCATCACACAATGAAAATAATCAAGAAATTTGTGTCTTCTTTTACACACTGGGTCAGTTCATTTCGTCTTCTTCTCCTTCTGTCATTTTAGGCGGTGGAGGTCCGCGGTAGGCCCTCTCTGTTGTGTTCCATGTACGGTTCCCAAATTTGTTTGAATACTGTGATGTTATTTCTTAAATGATATGTTATTTTTTCCAATGAAATACATTTATTCATTTCCATGTACCATTGCTGTATTCTCAGGCTCTCTTCTGATTTCCAGCTTGACATTATACATTTTTTTGCTAATAAATCTTTTTTGTGCTTCATCAAGTTTGAGGCCAAATTCTTTACTTCTCATATTACTTAAAAGAAAGATCTCTGGATTTTTTGGGATGTTGCTTTTTGTGATTTTATTTAATACCTGATTTAGATCTTCCCAAAACTTTTCCACTTTCTCACATGCCCAAATTGCATGTACTGTTGTTCCCATTTCCTTCTTACAGCGAAAGCATCTGTCTGATACTGTTGGGTCCCATTTATTTAACTTTTGGGGCGTGATATATAGCCTGTGTAACCAATTTTTGCAGAAACTGCCAAAATGTTTGGCCTGGAAGTCAGCCTGAAGAAAACTGAGGTCCTCCATCAGCCAGCTCCCCACCAGGACTACCAGCCCCTCCACATCTCCATTGGGCACACTGAACTCAAAACGGTCAACCAGTTTACCTATCTCGGCTGCACCATTTCATCGGATGCAAGGATTGACAACGAGATAGACAACAGACTCGCCAAGGCAAATAGCGCCTTTGGAAGACTACACAAAAGAGTCTGGAAAAACAACCAACTGAAAAACCTCACAAAGATTAGCGTATACAGAGCCGTTGTCATACCCACACTCCTGTTCGGCTCCGAATCATGGGTCCTCTACCGGCATCACCTACGGCTCCTAGAACGCTTCTACCAGCGCTGTCTCGCTCCATCCTCAACATTCATTGGAGCGACTTCATCACCAACATCGAAGTACTCAAGATGGCAGAGGCTGACAGCATCGAATCCACGCTGTTGAAGATCAAACAGCGCTGGGTAGGTCACGTCTCCAGAATGGAGGGCCATCTCCTTCCCAAAATCGTGTTATATGGCGAGCTCTCCACTGGCCACCGAGACAGAGGTGCACCAAAGAAGAAGTACAAGGACTGCTTAAAGAAATCTCTTGGTGCCTGCCACATTGACCACCGCCAGTGGGCTGATATCGCCTCAAACCGTGCATCTTGACGCCTCACAGTTTGGCGGGCAGCAACCTCCTTTGAAGAAGACCGCAGAGTCCACCTCACTGACAAAAGACAAAGGTGGAAAAACCCAACACCCAACCCCAACCAACCAATTTTCCCTTACAACCGCTGCAACCGTGTCTGCCTGTCCCGCATCGGACTTGTCAGCCACAAACGAGCCTGCAGCAGACGTGGACATTATCCCTCCATAAATCTTCATCTGCGAAGCCAAGCCAAAGAAGAAAAGAAAAGAACCAATTATATTGTATTATGCGTAACCTCGTGTTTATTATATTTCTCATAGTTCCGGAGCATAGCTTTTCCCATGTTTCATTCTTTATGTTTAGATCTTGTTCCCACTTTTGTTTGGGTTTACAGCTTCATTGAGTTTTGAAATGCAGATTGTGAGAGGGTGCAGCTAGCATAAGAGCCGACACGTAGATGGTATTCCATACTCAGGATCCTGTACCAAATCCCGATCCACAGGCTTTGGCCTAATATATAGGCGAATGTTGTACCATTCGTGTGATATGAATTCTTTTGCTCGATCTCTCATCAGGAAGGAGCAACAGCGACTTCATTTCCTGAGAAGACTGAAGCGGGCAAGGCTACCGGCCACCATTATGTCAACCTTCTCCAGGAGCTCTATCGAGAGCGTTCTGGCCGGTTTCATCGCAGTGTGGGACGGCTGCTGCAGAGAAATAGATCAGAGGCTAATCCACAGAACCATAAGACTGCCAGAGAGAGGATCACTGGAGTCTCCCTCCCCGCTTCGGCATGATCTACCGCAATCGTTGTCTGAAGAGGGCGCAGAAAATCACTGAGGGCCCCTTCCACCCTGCGCACAGCATCTTTCAGCTGCTTTCGTCAGGGAAGAGCTGCAGGAGCTATCAGAGCCAGCACCACCAGTCTGAGGATCAGTTTCTTCCCATGGGCAGTGAGAATGCCAAATTGTTAAAGGAACCGCTCACTCACTGACCATCCAAGACTCTCATATTCACAAAGGTATGCTCCGCTTTACGAAGATGGAGTGTTCCTGAGAAACCGTTCGTAAACCGAAGAGCTATTGACTACTCTTGGAGGCAATTTTTATAAAAGGAAAATCCCATGCCCATTATAATTTCTTTGTAAAAGCGAACATGGATTTCTTCATATAAGTGAATTTTCGTAATGTGAGTGTTCGTAAAGTGGGGTTTATCTGTACTTGTCCTGCATATGTCCACAGACATTTTCAACCTCTCAGTGCTCCAGTCAAAGTTTCCCACCTGCTTCAAAAAGGCATCAATCATCCCGGTAGTTGAGAAGAGTCATGTGATCTGCCTCAGTGACTACCGCCCAGTCGCACTAACTTCTACTGTGATGAAATGCTTTGAGAGGCCGGTCATGGCCAAAATTAATGCATACTTAAGCAAAGATCTGAACACACTACATTTCACCCATCGTCACAATCATTCCACAGCAGATGCAATATCGTTGGCTCTCCACTCAGCTCTGGATCACCTCGTAAACAGCATCTCATACATACGGCTGCTCTTCATCGTCTACAGCTCGTTCTTCAATTCTATTACTCCTTTAGTGTTGGTCAAGAAGCTACAAACTCTTGGCCTCTGCACGCCCGCCCCTTGCAACTGGATCCTTGACTTTCTCGGTGGAAGTCCACAGTCAGTACGAATTAAAAACAGCATCTCCTCCTCACTGATTATCAACCCAGGCGCACCCCAAGGATGCGTGCTTAGCCCACTGCTCTACTCATTATACACCCCCGACTGTGTGGCCAGGCACAATTCCAATGCCATCTACAAGATTGCTGTCCATATCACAAACGGCAATGATGAAGTGACCAGGAGGGAGAAAGATCAGCTCGTTGAGCAGAATCACGTCAGCAAACTTGCGCTCAATGTTAGCAAAACCAAAGCGATGATAGTGGACTTTAGAAGGAAGTCAGAGCAACACCAACCCAATCCTCATCGAGGGATGAGTACTGGACAGGGTCAAGAACTTCAAATTTCTGGGGGGGGTGGTCACCATCTCCAAGGATCTGGCCTGGAGCCTCCACATTGATGCAATCACAGGAAGGCTTGCCAGCAGTTATACTTTGTGAAGTGCTTGAGGAGATTCAGTATACCACAGAAGAGTCTCGAAAACTTCCACAGGTGTACAATGGAGAGTATCCCCACTATTCACATCATTGTCTGGTGTGGAGGCGCCAACTCTCAGGACAAGAAAAAAAAATTCAGTGGGTTGTTAATCACAGGCACCAGACTTCACTCTATTGAGGACCTCTACCAAAGGTGGTGTCTTAAAAAAGCAGCCTCTATCCTCAAAGACCCCCACTCCGCTACCATCGGGAAGGAGCTACAGGAACCAAAAGGCGAGCACTCAGCGGCACAAGGACAGCTTCTTCCCCGCTGTCATCAGATTCCTGAATGATCAGTGAACAAAAGACACTGCCTGACTTTTCATGCAACACTCTTTTAATTTTTTTATATATATTATTTTTGTAAGATGATTCATAATATGAATGTTTGCACTGTGATCCTGCCACAAAACAGAATTTTGTGACTTGGTCATGACAATAAATTCTAATTCCAATTCTCATTCTGATTCCTATGAATTGTTTGTCTCTATGCGTGTTATGTTTGGTTGTGTGTTTGCATGTTTTGAACCGAGGACCAGAGAACACCATTTTGTCAGGTTGTATTTAAGCGATCAGATGACAATAAACTTGACTTGACTTATGCATGAAGATGAAAGAGTTTATTGTCATATACATAAATACAGTGTATAAATGGACTGAAATCTTGCTTGACACAGCTACACAGATATGTTAAATATACTAATAATTATGGCTTGGCTTCGCAAACGAAGATTTAGGGAGGGGGCTGTCCACGTCTGGTACAGGCTCGGAAAAGGCTGACAAGGCCAATATGGGGACAGATGTGCCCGGCCACAGCAGCTGCAAGGGAAATTCTGTTCTGAGTTTGGTCGTTTCTTCCTCCGTCTCCTTTTGTCCCCAGGGCCAGCCCTTGGTGCGTTCTCGAAGAGGGTGACAGACTGGTGAATGTTGTGTCGCCAGGCTGCATGATCGGAGGCAAGAGCAAACCACTGGCCATGGTCAACATGATAGGCACCAAGGGATTTCTTCAAAGAGTCTTTGTCCCTGTTATTCAGAGCCCCTCTGTCATGGTGGCCAGTGGAGAGTTCACCATACAGCGCATTCTTGGATAAATGATGATCTTCCATCCTAGAGTGTAGCTGTGTCTTCATCAGCATGGCCTAGATGCTGGTAACCTCTGTGATTGTACAGATTCTATCACCAACGTGTATAGGTATAGATGGTAGTGTAGGATGACTGTGATTGGCTGAGAGCGTAGCCACACCTACTGGCAGGTCTTAAAGGATTGCTCCTGGCCAGGCCAGGTCATTCTGGACTGGTCGACCTACTTGTGATATGCTCCAGTCTTTTAGTTAATAAAAGCCTTGGTTTGGATCAACAAGTCTTTGGTTCTTTCGATGCACTCTACAACCTCTGCCTGTTCACGTACTTCAATGTGGGTGACAAAGCCACTCCAGTGGATGTTGAGTATGGTGCAGAGGGAGCGCTGCTGGAAGCACTCAAGGAGTTGTAAGTAGTGACACATGACTGGGAGGCGTTCAGGAGGGTGGTCAGTGCAACGGCTCTGTGCTCATTGATCTTTGTGCCTTTCTTCAGATGCTTGTTGTTCCAGATTCTTTTGTACAACCTGCCAAATGCACTGCTTGCCTTCGCCAGTCTGTTGTCAACCTCTTTATCGATCTTGGCATCTGACGGGATGGTGCACCCCAGGCAACTGAACTGGTGGACTGTTTTCCCTCAGTCTCGCTAATGGCACCATGGGGAGGGTGGTACTCATCCTGAGGTGTGGGCCGATGAAGTATTTCTGTCTTCTTCAAGCTGACTTCCAGTCCGAAAAGCTCTGCAGCCTTCGCAAAGCAGGATGTTATATGCTGCAAGGCTGTCTCTGTATAGTTGGCGAAGAGTAGCTCTCGAATGAGTTGCTCCATTGGCTTGATATGGAACTGTAGTGGCCTCAGATTGAACAGGCTGCGGTACTGGATGTAGACACTGTCCTCATCATCAAGGTCTTCTATGGCCCTTTGGCGCATTATGGTGAAGAAGATGGTGAAGAGACTTGGCACGAGGATGCAGCCTTGCTTTACCCCCATTGCCTATTGGAAAGGGCTCTGAGAGGTTGTTGTTGCATCTTACTTGGCCATGCAGAGCTTCGTGTAGCTGGATGCCTACGCTGAGGAACTTTGGGGGGCATTCCGGTCATTCCATGATTTGCCACCAGCCTTTCGTGCTCACAGTGTCGAATGCTTTGGTAAGGTCGACAAATGTCAAGTACAGTCCCTTGTTCTGTTCCCTACACTTCTCGGAGCTGGCTGAGAACAAATACCATGTTGATGGTGTTCCTGTTGGCTCTGAAGCTGCACCGACTCTCTGGGCGGTGTTCTTCTACAATGAAGAGGACCAGTCTGCTCAAGATTACTTTTGCGAGAATATTTTGTGAGGGAGCGCAGTTATCCCCCGGTAGTTGGTGATGTCGGAATTTTTTTCCCTTGTTCTTGTACAGGGTGATGATGGCTACATCATGGAGGTCCTGAGGTAGTTTGCCTTGTTCACAGCAGCTGAAAAAGAACTCATGGAATTAAATTACCATGTGAGAGTAGAAGGTTAATGAATATAAAAGGATAGATACATATTCAGAAAAACATTTGAGGGAACTCAGCAGGTCTCGCAGGGTCCATTGGAGGTAAAGGTATATTACCGACATTTTGGGCCAGAGCCCTTCATCAAGGTTCTTACTGCAATCACCAAGTCTGTAGACTTTAGCGTTCCACCCAATAAATATTCAGACTTGCGGTTAGGGCAGAAAAAAAATGTGATGCCATAGTGGTGCAAAAAGATCTTTAGTGGTCTTGGAGTAATGTTCTGCTTAAGGAGCCTTATATCTGTTGGATAAAAGGTGTTCTTAAACCCAGAGGCATCAAACTTCAGGTCTGAAAGCAGCAGCGGGAAGACATCATAACCAGGTGAATGGGGTTTCTTTGTGACAATGGCTGCTTTCTTGAGTCAGCACCTCAGGCACATATTTTTAATGGGCAGGAGGTCATATTTTGAAGGAAGGTTGGACATTGATAAGCAGGCCAACATTTCTCTCCCAAATGATTAATCCATTGCCACTTGCAGGATCTTGCTGTGTTCAAATTGGCTGCTGGTTTTCCCACATTGCAAAAGCGACTGCTCTTCTTTTTGTGCCGAGAGTTCTAGAAACATCCTATGTAATGCACAAAGCTCTCCATGAAATGCAAATCTATTCTTCTTGTTATACAAGCAAGGTTGATAGAGATAGGGCTTTTCTCTTTGGAGCAATGATGAGAGGTGACTTAATTAGGGGGGGGGGGGTGGTATATAAGATTATGAGGGGCTTAGATAGGGAGAACAGCCAGCACATTTTGCCTGGGGGGTGACAATGGTAAATACCAGAAGTATTTGTTTAAGGTAGAGGTTCTCAACCTTTCTTCCACTCACATAGCACCTTAAGTAACCCCTTACTAACCACAGAGCTCCTATGGCAGAGGTATTCTGTGGTTAGTGTGGGATTATTTAAGTTGGGATGTGAGTGGAAAAAAAAGGTTGAGAAAACACTGGTTTAAGGTGAGTGGAGGAAAGTTTAAGGAAGATATTGGGCACTACCAGTTGCCCCAATTATCACAGACTGGGGGTCCAAGCTAGGGAAGTGCAGGGAAGGGAGAGGTGGCCCGACCTTTATGGCCTGGGTCCCAGGGGAGGAGTCCAGGTGAGAGTGTCATCAAGGGGCGGGCCAGCCCGAGCCTTTACTGGCCAATTAGTACATACAATTCATATCATTACAGGAGACATTAGAGGTAAGTTTTTTACACAGAGAGTGGTGGGTGACAGAATTCATTGTCGGGGTCAGGACAGCATTGTGGGCTGAAGGGCTTGGTGTTCTATGTTCTAAATTATCTATCTATCTATCTATCTATCTATCTATCTATCTATCTATCTTTTATGTTTAGTATCCCTTTGGTTATGGGGTGATTTAATGTACACCATTGTAGTTGGGTTTTTTTAATAAAGTACCTTCTTGGCTGCAGCAAATAAGAATTTCAATGAATATGTTCAATGTACTTCTGCATATGACAATAAACTCATCATCCTGATGAGGTTGTTCTTTGGTGGAGAAGACAAATGAGCAGAGAAGTCATATAAGAACTATATAAAATACTGTTATGTCAAGTACATAGTACTAGTCAACATATACAGGATAGTTCTGGAATGGGCATGGAGGAGTTTATCTTGGAGGAGAATTTTAGCCTCGTGGAGATGAGGAAGGAGCATTGAGGGGAAATTTAACTGAGGTATTAAAAAAATTATGAGGAACCTCAGCAGGATTTGATTGTTTTTATTTATCGATCTAGCTATCTATCAATTTGGGGATCTGGACGTCATCGAGCCCAGCATTTATTACCCATCTCTAATTGCTTTTTTGAACTGCTGTTGTCCTCCAGGTGAAGATACTCCAATAGTGCTGTTGGGGTGGAAATTTCAGTATTTAGATCCAAAAACAATGAAGTATCAGGGATGTATTTCCAAATCAGAATAGTGATCAACTTGCAGGAGGGAGAGGGGGTTAGACGTGGTGTTGCCAGGTGTTAAAAACACAGTAAATGCTGGAGAAAATCAGCTGGTCTTGCAGAATCCATAGGAGGTTCAAGTCTGAGTCCTTCCTCAAAATGTGAGTGAAAAAAGATGGGAGAGAAAGGGGGAGGAATGGGAGGGGGAGGAGTCCAGACCAACAGACAAAAGGTATTAATTGGATATGATAAGAGGAAAGGTGAGAATTGATTTTAGCTCTGTGAAAAGAGACAGAGGGAAAAGGGAAGAGATGGGGAGAGACTGAGCTGGGGGTAAGGCGATGGGCAAGAAAAGAGGATGGGGGGGTTTCATGGAAGGTGGAGAAGTCGAGGTTAATGCCAGCAGGTTGGAGGGTACCCAGTCAGAAGATGAGGTGTTTTTCCTCCAATTTGTGGGTGGTCTCAGTCTGGCAGTGCATGAGATCATGGACAGACATGTTACTCTGTTCCCGGGTATTGACAACCTTTGTCTTCCTATGGGCTGAAATCACAGTTTTGAGAGTTGCTGTAGTCCAGACAATTAACTGCAGTGAAATTTGATGATTGGTACACCCTCTGACTTGCCCTTGTATTGAAGTCTATTGCCGTAAAATTGCGTTGGGTGGACTTTGTTTTCTGCAGTCATGGTAACCTAAAGCTGGAATCATCTTGCTTCTGTTTCAACAAAGCAACCATGTAACATGAACTAGAGGTCAATGAGTGCTAAAACTATTCCAGTCGGGCTCAGAAATAGTCACATGTGGCGGTCAAGCATTTAACACCTTCCTCTGTAACCCTTCCAACCTCCACCCCCCCACCCTCCGCCATGGGAGTGAGTTCCAATTATGATCACTGTACACAAACATTCCACATTGCTTTAGCTTTCCTCAGGGGACAGGGAGCTGAATGAGAGAGTAAAATAGGCTGCACTGGATCAGCCATCTGTTACACCTCGCTCTCCATCTCTGTTGACGTGAGTGTTGGGAGGAGTGCCATATCAGGTATCTGATATTACTTGAACCATAAAACACCACAGCACAAAAACAGCTCACCTCATCTATTCGGCCGACCTAGTCTTCAGTAAACTATTATTGGTGCCTTGTCCCATCGTCCTCCACCCAGACCAGCTCTCCCATCCATGCCTCTATCCAAATTTCTCTTAAATATGGGAAGCGAAATTACATCGACCACCTTCACTGGCTGCACCCTCTCATCACCCTCTGAGTGAAGAAGTTCCCCTTCAACATTTCACCTTTCACACTTAACCCATGTTCTCTAGCATTTGTCTCCCCCAACCTCAAAGGGAAAAACCTGCTTACATTTATGCAATCTCTACCCTTCATAATTATGTATACCTCTATGAAATCCCCCTCATTCTCCAACACTCCACAATATAAAGTTCTAACTTAATTAACGTTTCCCTGTAACTTAACTCCTCAAGTCCCAAAATGATCCTTGTAAATCTTCTCTGCACTCTTTCAATCCTTCTTGCAGGTAGATGAACACAATATCCCAAATTTACCCTCATCAATGTCTTACTCAATTTCAAATCCTGTACTCAATACTTTGATTTATGAAGGCCAATGTGCCAAAACTCACTTAACAAAACCCTGTCTTCCTGTTTTGACGCTTTCATGGAATTATCTATCTGTATTCCCATATCGCTCTTTTCTCCTGCACTTCGCAATTCCCTACCGCCTATTCTTTCCAACTTCCTGGTTTATCCTCTCGGAGTGTAACAGCTCCCACGTGCCCGCATTAAATTCCATATGGCATTTTGCAGCCCATTTTTCCAGGGGGTCCAGGTCCCACTACAAGCTTTGAAAGTCTTCCTCATTGGCTACTATGTCCCCAATCACCAAACTTGCTGATCCAATTTACCACTATCATCCAGATCATTGATATAGATGGCAAACAACAATGGACCCTGTACCGATCCCTGAGGCCCACCACTAGTTACAGGTTTCCAGACAGAGAGGCAATCATCTACTACCCCTCTCAGGCTTTTCCCACAAAGCTAATATTTAATCCAATTCATTTCCTCATCCTGAATACTGAGCGACTGAATTTTCTTGACCAACCTTCCCTGGGAGGCCTTGTCAAAGGAGTGACAATCTGCATCAAATGAAAAAAAGAGATGGTCAATGTTCCAGTCTGGAACCCTTCATTGCTTTTTCTCCCCTGATGCTGCTCGGCCCATGGAGTTCCCTTGCAGATTGTTATTGCTCCAGATTGAGCAAAGAAGAGTGACTTAATAAAGGTCTCCAGGGTGATGGGAAATAAGGGATGGGAGTACCCAACATCAGAGGACATCTGTACAAAGTGAAAGGAAGAAGGTTTAAGGAGCTGTGGGTGCCTTGCCAGTGGAGGCTGAAACATTAGGGACATTTAAGAGACTCTTAGACAGGCACATAATAAAAGAAAAATAAAGGGTTATGAGGTAGAGGGTTTAGATTTTCTTTTGGTAGGTATATATGGTTTTGGTAGGTGTATATATGGGCTGGCACAGCATTGTGGGCCAAAGGGCCTGCACTGTGCTGCAATGTTCTATATCAAAATGTGCTGGCATAGATGATTCAGAATGAGGCAATGATCCCTGCTGTGTGTGAGTCGCTGCCTGAACAGACCCAAAACCATATTTAATTTTCTGCAGTCAGAGGGCATTTGGCCTGCAGCTTAACTGAACTAGCTATACGGATTTATATTCCCACTTGAATTTTCTTGCTCTGTGTGGCTGTTTTTAAATTGAGGACTCATGTGTGTGCCAAGGTTGTCAATCTACACAGTCAGCATTTTCAGTCAAGTGGTAAACAAATCAACCAGGGGGAATCTTCACACACAACCTTCTGGGGTCAGTGCATATAGCAACCAGGGTGATTTTCCACCCTCCCCCACGACAGATTAGCATGACTCGTCCTCAACACCAGTGTCATTTGCTGCTGTCACCACTCCGACATAAGATAACTTAGCTAATAATACACAAAGCCACGAACAATCCAATGGCTGAACATAAATCCTATCTACGCTCAACAGGGAAGTCTACAGATGCTGAGGTTGAGCGCAACACACTCGAGCGGAACTCAGCAGATCACGCAGCATTTATAGGAAGTAAAAGGTAACCAATGTTTCATGCTTTGGAACAGCCCAGGACCGAAATGTTGGTTACCCTTCACTTCCTGTGGGTGTTGAGTTTCTCCAGCACATTTGTCTGCTGTATTCGATTTATGTTTGTACTGACAATAACCACACCAGCGGTGCGAGTATAAGACAGCTTTAATAAACTAATATGTACACTAAGAGGTCTTGTCTCTCTGCAAGATGAACCTGGAAGGCTAGACTGTAGCTCTGGACTGCTTTATAGACAAGGTCACTGGGATGACCCCTGGTGACCTAGTAGTGTAATTACATATCACCACAATGTTCAACTTGATGTTTCCATACATCATTTCAAACTGGCTCAGCAAAGTGTTATTATCAGTTAATAATCCAAAATGCTTTATCATCCAGAAGGAATGGGCTGATGCGACATTTTGCACATAAGGAGCAGTAGTATTTATAACCTGCAGGAGGATTCCTAGAAAGCTGCACTAGCTTCTCTGAGGGCTAGAAAGGAATCTTTGCTTTTTAACACATGACTATCTGACAAAATACAGCTGCAACACACATAGAACAGAGCAAGACGCATCCTATCGATTCTGTACTGACTCTTTCCAGTGTAATCCAGTGAATGCTGTTGACCATAATTCTCTACAAATGTCACCTTCTTATTGCATTCCAGCTCCAGTTGCCTTTATCACCCCTTCCCAGCATACATAACCCATCTTTCTCCACCTCACCCCACTGTTTAGTGTGGCAACGGTTAGTGTGGCACAGTGGTTTTCAAACTTTTTCTCTCCATTCGCATGCCTCTTTAAGTAATCCTTATGCCAAGGATTGTAAGGGATTGCTTAAAGTGGAATTTGAGTGGGGAAAAAAAGGTTGAGAACCACTACTTTAGATTCAATGGTGACTGAAATATTTTGCTTGAGAAAAATTGTCATTAGCCCATTTCCTTTGGAGTTATGAAACTGTGCACATAACGAGTCAATTAGGTACGATTAAAGCAGTGGTTTTCAACCTTTATCTTTCCACTCACATACCCTCTGCCATATATGCTCTGTGATCAGTAAGGGATTGCTTAAGGTGGGGAGAAAAAATTTGAAAACCACTGGTGTAGCAGTGAGCACATCTATTACAGAGCAAGTGGCCAAGGTTCGAATCCGCTGCTGACTGCAAAGGTGTTTGTGCATTCTCCCCATTTAAATTTTTTTAAAATTTAATAGCACCGTAATAGGTCCTTCTGGCCCACGCGCTCAAGCCCACCAAATACACCAATTCACCTACAACCCTCGGTACATTTTGAAGGGTGGGAGGAAAATGGAGCACCCAGAGGAAACCCACGCAGACACATGGGGAGAACATACAAACTCTTTGCAGACAGCGCTGGATTTAAACCTGGGTCTCTGGCGCTGTAACAATGTTGCATTAAGATAAGAATAATGATTATCAGTTTATTGTCATACACATTGTACACTGTACAGATGCACCAAAATTCTTGCTGCAATCAAACAGATACTTGTAAAGGAAAACTACAAGAGTAAGCGAATAGAATTAAATTAAAAGAGATAAACGCATAATTATAGATGGATGGGAAGACATATAGATAGATAGAGAGATAGCTAGAGAGATAGATAGATAAATAGATGTGTAGATAGATAGATAGATAGTTAGATAGTTAGATAGATAGATAGATAGATAGATAGATAGATAGATAGAAAGACAAATAGTTGGATAGATGGATGCCATTGGTTACATCAAAATGGCAGGACTTTGAGCCCATTAAATGTCTGCTGATTCTCAGGTACATATTTGCCATCATATATCTTTGGCTTGGCTTCGCGGACGAAGATTTATGGAGGGGGTAAAAAGTCCACGTCAGCTGCAGGCTCGTTTGTGGCTGACCAGTCCGATGCGGGACAGGCAGACACGATTGCAACGGTTGCAAGGGAAAATTGGTTGGTTGGGGTTGGGTGTTGGGTTTTTCCTCCTTTGCCTTTTGTCAGTGAGGTGGGCTCTGCGGTCTTCTTCCAAGGAGGCTGCTGCCCGCCAAACTGTGAGGCGCCAAGATGCACGGTTTGAGGCGTTATCAGCCCACTGGCGGTGGTCAATGTGGCAGGCACCAAGAGATTTCTTTAGGCAGTCCTTGTACCTTTTCTTTGGTGCACCTCTGTCACGGTGGCCAGTGGAGAGCTCGCCATATAATACGATCTTGGGAAGGCGATGGTCCTCCATTCTGGAGACGTGACCCATCCAGCGCAGCTGGATCTTCAGCAGCGTGGACTCGATGCTGTCGACCTCTGCCATGTCGAGTACCTCGACGTTAGGGGTGTGAGCGCTCCAATGGATGTTGAGGATGGAGCGGAGACAACGCTGGTGGAAGCGTTCTAGGAGCCGTAGGTGGTGCCGGTAGAGGACCCATGATTCGGAGCCGAACAGGAGTGTGGGTATGACAAAGGCTCTGTATACGCTTATCTTTGTGAGGTTTTTCAGTTGGTTGTTTTTCCAGACTCTTTTGTGTAGTCTTCCAAAGGCGCTATTTGCCTTGGCGAGTCTGTTGTCTATCTCATTGTCGATCCTTGCATCTGATGAAATGGTGCAGCCGAGATAGGTAAACTGGTTGACCGTTTTGAGTTTTGTGTGCCCGATGGAGATGTGGGGGGGCTGGTAGTCATGGTGGGGAGCTGGCTGATGGAGGACCTCAGTTTTCTTCAGGCTGACTTCCAGGCCAAACATTTTGGCAGTTTCCGCAAAGCAGGACGTCAAGCGCTGAAGAGCTGGCTCTGAATGGGCAACTAAAGCGGCATCATCTGCAAAGAGTAGTTCACGGACAAGTTTCTCTTGTGTCTTGGTGTGAGCTTGCAGGCGCCTCAGATTGAAGAGACTGCCATCCGTGCGGTACCGGATGTAAACAGCGTCTTCATTGTTGGGGTCTTTCATGGCTTGGTTCAGCATCATGCTGAAGAAGATTGAAAAGAGGGTTGGTGCGAGAACACAGCCTTGCTTCACGCCATTGTTAATGGAGAAGGGTTCAGAGAGCTCATTGCTGTATCTGACCCGACCTTGTTGGTTTTCATGCAGTTGGATAATCATGTTGAGGAACTTTGGGGGACATCCGATGCGCTCTAGTATTTGCCAAAGCCCTTTCCTGCTCACGGTGTCGAAGGCTTTGGTGAGGTCAACAAAGGTGATGTAGAGTCCTTTGTTTTGTTCTCTGCACTTTTCTTGGAGCTGTCTGAGGGCAAAGACCATGTCAGTGGTTCCTCTGTTTGCGCGAAAGCCGCACTGTGATTCTGGGAGAATATTCTCAGCGACACTAGGTATTATTCTATTTAGTAGAATCCTAGCGAAGATTTTGCCTGCAATGGAGAGCAACGTGATTCCCCTGTAGTTTGAGCAGTCTGATTTCTCACCTTTGTTTTTGTACAGGGTGATGATGGTGGCATCACGAAGATCCTGAGGCAGTTTACCTTGGTCCATACTGACTACCATACTGCAATCCACTGAAGAGGTACTGGGCTTCTCCTCCAGGAAAAACAAGGACTGGTTTGACGAAAACAGCCAGGAAATCCAGGAGCTGCTGGCAAAGAAGCGAGCTGCCCACCAGGCTCACCTTACAAAGCCGTCCTGTCCAGAGAAGAAACAAGCCTTCCGTCGCGCATGCAGCCATCTTCAGCGCAAACTCCGGGAGATCCAAAATGAGTGGTGGACTAGCCTCGCCAAACGAACACAGCTCAGCGCGGACATTGGCGACTTCAGGGGTTTCTACGAGGCTCTAAAGGCTGTGTACGGCCCCTCACCCCAAGTCCAAAGCCCGCTGCGCAGCTCAGACGGCAAAGTCCTCCTCAGCGACAAGATCTCCATCCTCAACCGATGGTCAGAACACTTCCAATCTCTTTTCAGTGCCAACCGCTCAGTCCAAGATTCCGCCCTGCTCCAGCTCCCTCAACAGCCCCTAAGGCTAGAGCTGGATGAGGTTCCCACCCTGGATGAGACATATAAGGCAATCGAACAACTGAAAAGTGGCAAAGCAGCAGGTATGGATGGAATCCCCCCAGAAGCCTGGAAGGCTGGCGGCAAAACTCTGCATGCCAAACTGCATGAGTTTTTCAAGCTTTGTTGGGACCAAGGTAAACTGCCATCATATATAACCATACAACAATTACAGTAAGGAAACAGGCCATCTCGGCCCCTCTAGTCCATACCAATCTAGTCCCACTTACCTGCATTCTGTCCATAACCTTCCTATCCCTTCCCATCCATGCACCTATCCAACTTTTCTTTAAATGACAAAATTAACCCTGCTGCAATCAACTCTTCTGGAAGGCCATTCCACTCAGCCACCACTCTCTGAGTGAAGAAGTTCCCTCTCATGTTACTTCTAAACTTTTGCCCCCTAACCCTTAACTCATGACCCCTCGTTCCAATCTCACCTACCCTCAAAGGGAAGAGTCTATTCACATCTACTCTATCTATCCCCCTCATAATTTTATAAACCTCAATCAAATCCCCCCCTCAACCTTCTACACTCCAATGAATAAAGACCCAGTCTACTCAATCTTTCTTTGTATTCTAGATACTGCAATCCAGGCAACATATTAATAAATCTTCTCTGCACTCTCTCTACCTTATTGACATCCTTCCTATAAATTGGGGACCAGAACTGCACGCAGTATTCCAAACTTGGTCTCACCAATGCATTGAATAGTCTCAACATCACCTCCCAGCTCCTGTATTCTACACTTTGATTTATAAAGGCCAGCATACTTCTTCACCACCCTATCTACATGAGATTCCACTTTCAAAGAACGATGAACAGTTATTCCAAGATCTCTCTGCTCCTCTGCATTCCTCAATGTCCTCTCCTTCACTGTATACGTCCTGTTTTGATTATTCTTCCCAAAATGAGGCACTTTACAGTTATCTACATTAAACTCCGTCTGCCATCTCTCAGCCCACTCTTCTAAGCGTCCAAATCCCTCTGCAGTCTCCGAAAACCACTACTCCCCCTATTTTTGTATCATCTGCATATTTACTAATTCAATTTACCACTCCATCATCCAATCATTAATGTAAATGACAAACAACAAGGGACCCAATATCGATCCCTGAGGCACACCGCTCATCACCGCCCTCCATCCTGGCAGACAGTTATCTACCACAACTCTATGGCATTTACCTTCTAGCCACTGTTGAACCCATTTGACTATCTCAACATTAATACCTGGCTCCTGAACCTTCCTTACCAATCTTCTATGTGGAACCTTATCAAGGGCCTTACTGAAATTCATATAGACTACACCTACTGCTCTACATCAACCTTCCTAGTCACCTCCTCAAAAAATTCACCAAATTTGTCAAGCATGACCTTCCCCGCACAAACCCATGTTAAGTGTTCCTGATCAGTCCCTGCCCCTCTAGATACTTATACATATTATCTCTAAAAATACTTTCCATTAGTTTACCAACCACCGACATCAAACTTACAGGCCTATAATTGCTGGGCCTACAGCTGGAGCCCTTTTTATACAGAAGAACCATGTTTGCGATATGCCAATCCTGCAGCGCCATGCCCCCCTCTAGTGACTGTTGAAAAATCTGTCAGAGCCTCCGTTATTTCCTCCCTGACTTCCCTCAAGGTCCCGGGGAAAATCCTGTTGGGACCCGGAGACTTATCCACTTTTATATGCCTCAAAAGTTCCAACACCCCCCCCTTTCCTAATCCATACATTTTCCGTAATCACCCCTTTTGCTTCTCTTATCCTGCACAATTCCATATCCTTTTCCCTTGTGAATATCGAAGAGAGAACTCATTAAGTATCTCCCCCAGTTGTCCGCACTGATTCTCTAAGGGACCAATTTAATCCTTCACTCTCCTTTTGCTATTTAAATATTTGTTAAAAAACCCTTTGGATTTACATTCACCCTGTTCGGCATAGCCACCTCGTACCTTCTTTTCACTTTCCTAATTTATTTCTTAAGCTTCTTTTTACAATCTATGTATTTTCCAAGCATCTCATCTATACCTTGTTTCTTATATTTAATTCTTATATTTAATTTGAATCAAATTTCTAAGCTCCCTCGAAATCCATGGCTCCCTCGAATTTTTGGCTCTGCCTTCTTTCCTAACAGGAACATAAAGATTCTGCACCCTCAAAATCTCACCTTTAAATGCCCTCCAATTCTCCTCTACCTCCTTCTCAAAAAACAAATCAGCCCAAACCGCTCTCTGAAAATCCCTTCTCATCTCTTCAAATCTGGCTTTCCCCCACTCAAAAACCTTCATCGTCAAGACCAGACCTATCCCTTTCCATAATTATATTGAAATATTGAAACTAATGGTACCATGATCACTGGATATGAAGGGCTCCCCAACACACACCTCAGTCACTTGCCTTATCTCATTTCCTAACAGTAGATCCAACATTGCCCCTTCTCTAGTGGGTACCTCAACATATTGCTGCAAAAAGCTATCCTGCACACAATTTTCAAATTCTAATCCATCCAGTCCCTTCACAGAATCTGTTTCCCAATCTATATTAGGAAAATTAAAATCCCTCACGAACACAATCCTGTGGTTATTACAAATCTCTGCTATTTCCTTACACATATGCTTCTCTATTTCTCACTCCCCACTAGGTGGTCTATAATACACCCCTATAATTGTAATCTCACCTTTTCCATTTTGTAATTCCACCCATACCGCCTCCCTTGACGAGCCCTCCAATCTATCTCACATCAGCACCGCTGTTATATTTCCTGACAAGCAATGCTACACCACCCCCTCTTACCCGTCCAATTTTATCACACCTGAAGCAGCAAAATCCCGGAATATTTAGCTGCCAGTCACAACCCTCCTGCAGCCAAGTCTCACTAATGCCAAGTGTCTATCCACACCTTCAACTCATCCACCTTCCTTACAATATTCCTAGCATTAAAGTACATGCATTTCGGAGATTTCCCACATCTTTCCCTCTGTTTGTCCCCATCTTTACTGTCAACTCCATTATTTATTACCATCATTCCCCCACCATTACTGCACCGATCATTTTCCTTCTCAATCACCTGTTTTTCCACCCCCAAACTTTGTCTACAAGCCTTCTCTATTTGCGGACAAACCTTCTCTTTGTTATTCTCCTTTATATGGACCCCTTCACCCAACCATACTAGTTTAAAGCCTCCTTAGTTGCCCTAGCAAATGCCCCCTCCAGGTGTTGGGTATGTTGGGGGAGACCCAGATAGTCATGGGTAGAATGTGCAAACTCCACAGGGCCACCACCAGAAGCCAGGATTGAACCGGAGTCATTGGGGCGATGAGGCAGCAACTCCACTAACTGCACTGCGGATAAGTCGATGTTTGCCTGGACTCGGTGTACTGAAGGATCTGCTTTGAGATGTAGCTCTCCATGACTCTGCACACCGATAAATCTTCTTCCCACGGATGCCACATTCTCTCCAAAGCACAGTCATCAAACTAGTTCTTATTTCTTTTAATCAGCTTCAGCAAGTTGCACTCTTTAGATCAATCATTCTCAACCTTATTTTTTGGCTATGCCTTCCCCCCTCCCCCCACAACTCCCAGGACTCTGCTCAGTGTTTATGGGCCCCCCTTCCCTGTGATGCCATCAAGTTTTGGTTTCTTCCTTACTCCTCTCCTCCCGACTACATAAAAAGCATGAAAGGGCAGCATGGTCAGCGTAACGGTAAACACAACACTGTTTACAAAGCCAGCGAATTAGTTTCGAAACCCTACCCATCTGTAAGGACTTTGTACATTCTCCCCATGTCTGCATGGGTTCCCCAGGGGCTCCGGTTTCCTCCCACCCTTCAGAACGTTCTGGAAGTGTAAGTCAATTGGGTGTATATTGGGCAGCATGGGCTCATGGGCAGAAAAGGCCTGTTACCATGCTGTATGTCTAAATATTTGTTGTGATATGACCACGAGCCTACTGCAGGAGGCGATCCCTGTACCTGCAGAAGGACCACCTGGGACCTTACTCCACCTGGATGGCTGTCAATCAGCCGACCCGAATATAAGCCTGAGTCGGCCCCTCCTGAGCCAGTCACTCGGGAGCCACCAGAGCTGAAACTGGTGTGTACAGACTTTTAGCAGAATAAAGCCTGTAGTACAGTCTTTTGTGCTTTGTGTCTTCTTGCTGTTACCACAGCACCCGTCACTATTTTAAATGCAGTTATGTTATTACATGAAGTGAAAAGAAAACAAGTCTTTTACTTAAATGTGCTATGGCCTCTAGGCCCACGTTGAGAATGGAGGTGGAAGGGTGTGTCGTATTCATTAATCCAATGCAACAAGAGGCATGCATCAACAGGTACTTGTCAGGACAGATCTGCAGCTGTTATTCAGTCCTATCTGTCAATCTTTATTTATTCTGAGTAATCCTGTTTTTTCTCTCTCTTTCAGGCCAAACTATAAAAAAAAACTCTGGCAGGGAAGAGAGAAACACTCAGGCATTTGACATTTTCCCAGGAAACCACAGGCCTGAGATCCGGCAGACTAGGGTTTCTTCTCAGTCATCCTCCAAGTTCTCTACTTTCCCCTTGCTCATTCCCTGGTTTAATTGCTCTGCCATTGCCTGGGGGATCCCCTCCCGAAGACTTACCACCTCTCCTGCAATTCAGAAGAAACGACTTCAGCCAATGAGGATGTGGGATTGGCTAACACGGAGCAGTGGAGGCAAATAGTAGCTATGCTCACAGCACAGAACATCAAGAATTGCAGCACAGTGCAGGCCTTTCAGCCCACAATGTGGTGCCGACTTATGTAAACCTACTCCACATCAATCTAACTCTACCACGTGCCTGTCCAAGAATCTTTTCAATGTCCCTATTGCACTAGCCTCCATTGCCACCCCCCAGCAATGCATTCCCGGCACCCACCACTCTCTGTGTAAAAAAAAACCATCTCCCTCACTTTAAACCGATGTCCTCTGTTGTTTGCTTTTGTCAAGGAATGTCTGAGTGGGGGATAAATCATGGGACAGAATGGTAAGGCTGAATGGCCTTTTTTAATGTGAATCTCACTACTTCTGCTTCCTCCTTTAAGATACTCCTTAAAGTCATTCGTGGGGCCACAGGCATTTTTTTTACCCCCATAGCTCTCCTGTTTTAACCTTTAAAAAGATTCCGCAATGTTCAAAATGCAATATAAATGTACACAGTTGCTGGTAAATCCACTCCAGGTGAGGTATGATAGATTAGAAAGATAGTTAGCAGGGGACCACAGTAAACAATGAGCTGAAGTGTCCTCCTTCAATAACGCGAGGATACATGGAAACGTTGAGCCTTCGCATTGGAGGGCATAGTGTTTAACACTGGCTTTGTCAGAGGTATCCGCATTCCATGAACAAATAAATAAACAAAATTTCTCTATTCTTTGTATAATGAAGAACTTATTGAGGTCACCACTAAAGAGCCCAGATCTAATTTTAGCCTGCTTTGATCCAATCTACCAACCCCCTCTCCTCCCTCCCCCATCCTGCCAGAGGGAGTATTTCTTATTTATCTACAAGCCCAGCCGATGAAAACTCTCCTCATAATTTAACCCTTTTGCCAATGGTTTAGAATCAGAAACAGAATTTATTGTCACGAACAAGTCCTGAAATTCGGTGCTTTGCGGCAGCTTCATAGAGCAAACCTTCATACTAAAACCATCTTACAACATTACTATAAAAATAACAATACGAGTGCACGAAAAATAAGGCCGTGTCTTTGGTTCATTGATTAATCAGGAATCTGATGGCAGCGGGAAAGAAACTGTCCCTGTGCCACTGAGTGCTCGTCTTTAGGCTCCTGTACCTTTTTCCCCGATGGTAGCAGGGTGACAAGGACATGGCCTGGGGGGTGGGGGTCTTTGAGGATAGAGGCTGCTTTTTTAAGACACCGCCTCATGTCGATATCCTTGATGGAGTGAAGTCTGGTGCCTGTGATGTCGCAGGCCGAATTAACAACCTTCTGGAGTTTATTCTTGTCCTGAGAGTTGGTGCCTCCATCCCAGGCAGTGATGCAACCAGCCAAAATGCTCTCCACACTACACCTGTAGAAGTCTACAAGAGTCTTCGGTGACATTCTGAACTATCTCAGACACCTTGCAAAGTATAGCTGCTGGTAAACCTTCTTTGTGATTGCATCAACAAGATGGCTCCAGGACAGATCCTTGGAGATGTTGACACCCAGAAATTTGAAGTTCTTGACCCTTCTACTACTGAGCCCTCGGTGATGACTGGGTTGGTGTTGCCGTGAATTCCTTCTAAAGTCCACAATCATCTCCTTAGTTTTGCTAACAGTGAGCACAAGGTTGTTAGTGTGACACCACTCAACGAGCTGATCTATCTCCCTCCTGGACGCTTCCTCATTGTCTTTTGTGATTCTGCCGACAACTGTGGTGTCATCAGTGAACTTGTAGATCGCATTGGAATTGTGCCTGGCCACACAAGTCATGAGTGGGCTAAGCACACATCCTTGGGGTGCACCTGTGTTGATAATCAGTGAGGAGAAGTTGTTTCCAATTCATACTGACTGCAGTCTTCCAATGAGAAAGTCAAGGATCCAGTTGCAGAGGTCTAGAGTTTGTAGCTTCTTGACCAGCACTGGTCAGATATTGCATCTGATGTAGAGCGATTTTGACGATAGGTGAATTGCAGTAGGTCTAGATCTTTGCATAGGTACGTGTTAATTCTGGCCATGACCAGCCTTTCAAAGAATTTCATCACAGTAGAAGTTAGTGCTACTGAGCAGTAGTCATTCAGGCAGCCCACACTACTCGTTAGGGTACCAGGATGATTGATGCCCTTATGAAGCAGATGGGACCGAACCTCTGACTGCAGTAGTGAGAGGTTCAAAATATCCATGAACACTCCAGCTAGGTTGGTTGGTGCATATTTTCAGTACCTTGCCAGGTACTCCGTCAGGGCTTAATACTTTGCAAGGGTTCACCCTCTTGAATGATGTCCTGACGTCGCCCCCCAGAGACAGCTATCACAGGATCGTCCTCAGAGACAGATATCACAAGGCTGTGGGAATGGCTGGCGGGGGGTGGGGGGGGGGGGTGTTGGTTTAATAAAATCAGGAAAGGAATAGGTAAAGTAGAAGCAGGGAGTTTGTTTCCACTGGCAAGTGAGAGTGGAACTCAGGGACAGAGCCTCGGGATTCAGGGAGGTAGATTTAAATGAGATGAGGAGGAACTGCTACTCCCAGAGAGTATTGAATCTCTGCGCAAGGAAGCTGTAGAGGCTGCTTCATTAAAAAAAATATTTGCAGCCGGGTAGAAGCAGATTCTGGCCATTAAAACCCATCCTGCCCAATTACACTCAACTTAACCTACAACCCCCATACATTTTGAAGGGTGGGAGGAAACCATAGTAAACCCATGCAGACTCCTCCCAGACAGCTCATAACCATTTTAAAGGTATTTAAAACACAGAGGGGCAGATTTTTGAAGAATAGGGTTATGGAGAATGGGTAGAAAAGTGGAGCTAAGTTCAAGGCCAGAACAGCAGAGCAGTATTGAGAGGCCAAATGGCCTTCCCCTGCTCCTATTTCTGAAGGGTCCCAACTGCACTGAAGAACCTCCCTTCCTCCCTGGGGCTGAGCAAGCAACACCTAAACTCTCATGTGCAAGATGTTTGCATCGGAAGAGTGGGCACAGCTCCAGACACAAACACTGTTGGCTTTTATAAGCGGCACAGAGAACAAGACCACTTCTGTCAGTGTGGAGGCAACGCGGTGCTCCCACTCTGTGACGACGAGAAGACTTGCAAACGATACGCCTGCACCTTTTTTTGAATGTGCTCAGAAATGACCTTCTCCACTTCATCCCTCCTCGACCCCTCCACCCCCCCCACCCCACCTCCCCCCCACCCCACCTCCCCCCCACCCCACCTCCCCCCCCACACTAACTGATTGATCCACATTGGTGGAGAAATCGGATAAAGCTAACATTCCTATCGTCCAGATGGCAAGTACAAGCAACAGAGATGAGCTATCTTCCAATGTGTGGGAGTTGCAGGTAGAACTGCTGCCAAAAGAGGTTGCTTTCACTTTGAGGGGCATGAAGCCAGTTTTCTGCACAGTGAACTCTTGTTAAACGTGGTGCTTTTCGTTGGGAAGTGAAAGGAATATTCCGGAATTTTACTAACCATGCAACACGACTGCAGCAAAGGTGGTCTCCTGCTTGGAATCTCCTGAATTAAGCCTTTCATAAATCCAGACAGTAATGTGTCATTACATCATGTAAAGGGGAAGTCACCCTCTTTATGTTTTAAACAGGAAAGTCTGCAGATGCCTGTGCAATGCACGTAAGTGCTGGAGGATTAGAGGAAGCAAAGTTATTCGGGTTTTTGTTTAAAATTTAGACATACAGCAGAGCAACAGCTCCTTTCGGCCCACGATCCCGTGCTACCAAATTTACCTACGATCTCCACTATGTTTTTTGAAGGGTGGGAGGAAACCCACGCAGAGACGAGGAGAACGTACAAACTCCTTACAGTGTGGGATTAGAACCCCAGACACGATCGCTGACACCATGCCGCCCAAACCTTTACGACATAGAACATAGAACACTACAGCACAGTACAGGCCCTTCAGCCCTCAATGTTGTGCAGACCCATATATTCCTTAAAAAAATGACTAGACCCTCCCACTATATTCCAGGCACCCAAAATTCTTTGTGTAAAAAACTTACCCCTGATGTCTCCTCTAAACATCACTTTGTACACATGCCCTCTGGTATTTGTTATTCCTGCCCTGGGAAGCAGGCACTGCCTGTCCACCCTATCTATGCCTCTCATAATCTTGTAGACATCTATTAAGTCTCCTCTCATCCTTTCACGCTCCACAGAGAAAAGTCCCAGCTCTGCTAACCTTGTCGCATAAGACTTTTTTTCCAATCCAGGTAACATCCTGGCAAATCTCCTCTGCATCCCCTTCTTAGCTTCCATATTTCTCCCGCACTTTTGTGTATCACTTTGTTTGTGCATCCCTCCAAGTCAGAAGGTTGTGGCTTCTGTGGAAGCCCTCCTGTGGATCCCTCCCAATGCTCGCTCCCAACACAAGGCACATGGGAGCCCTACTTTGTTGGAAAAAAGTTAAACTATAAAAGAACCTTCAGAACTAATTCAATGAAAAGCAGCAAATTTTCCCTTTGTCGTTTGGGCCAGTAGTTATCCATTAGCCAGAGGACACATGTTTAAGGAAAGGGTAGGAAAGTTTATGGAAGGTGTCAAAGTCTTTTTTTGGTCTCTAACTCAATCAGTGGTTCTCAATCTTTTTCTTTCCACTCACATCTTTCTTTCTTTGGCTTGGCTTCGCGGATGAAGATTTATGGAGGGGTAATGTCCACGTCAGCTGCAGGCTCGTTTGTGGCTGACAAGTCCGATGCGGGACAGGCAGACACGGTTGCAGCGGTTGCAAGGGAAAATTGGTTGGTTGGGGTTGGGTGTTGGGTTTTTCCTCCTTTGTCTTTTGTCAGTGAGGTGGGCTCTGCGGTCTTCTTCAAAGGAGGTTGTTGCCCGCCGAACTGTGAGGCGCCAAGATGCACGGTTTGAGGCGATATCAGCCCACTGGCAGTGGTCAATGTGGCAGGCACCAAGAGATTTCTTTAGGCAGTCCTTTGGTGCACCTCTGTCTCGGTGACCAGTGGAGAGCTCGCTATATAACATGATCTTGGGAAGGCAATGGTCCTCCATTCTGGAGACGTGACCTACCCAGCAAAGTTTGATCTTCAGCAGTGTGATTCGATGCTGTCAGCCTTTGCCATCTCGAGTACTTCGATGTTGGAGATGAAGTCGCTCCAATGAATGTTGAAGATGGAGCGGAGACAACGCTGGTGGAAGCGTTCTAGGAGCCGTAGGTGATGCCGGTAGAGGACCCATGATTCGGAGCTGAACAGGAGTGTGGGTATGACAACGGCTCTGTATACGTTAATCTTTGTGAGGTTTTTCAGTTGATTGTTTTTCCAGACTCTTTTGTGTAGATCAGACTGCTCAAACTACAGGGGAATCACACTGCTTTCCATTGCAAGCAAAATCTTCGCTAGGATTCTCCTAAATACAATAATACCTAGTGTCGCTGAAAATGTTCTCCTAGAATCACAGTGCAGCTTTCGCGCAAACAGAGGAACTACTGACATGGTCTTTGCCCTCAGACAGCTCCAAGAAAAGTGCAGAGAACAAAACAAAGGACTCTACATCACCTTTGTTGACCTCACCAAAGCCTTCGACTCCGTGAGTAGGAAAGGACTTTGGCAAATACTAGAGGGCCTCGGATGCCCCCCAAAGTTCCTCAACATGGTTATCCAACTGCACGAAAACCAGCAAGGTCGGGTCAGATACAGCATTGAGCTCTCTGAACCCTTTTCCATTAACAATGGTGTGAAGCAAGGCTGCGTTCTCGCACCAACCCTCTTTTCAATCTTCTTCAGCATGATGCTGAACCAAGCCATGAAAGACCTCAACAATGAAGACGTTGTTTACATCCAGTACCACACGGATGGCAGTCTCTTCAATCTGAGGCGTCTGCAAGCTCACACCAAGACACAAGAGCAACTTGTCCGTGAACTACTCTTTGCAGACGATGCCGCTTTAGTTGCCATTCAGAGCCAGCTCTTCAGCGCTTGACGTCCTGTTTTGCAGTAACTGTCAAAATGTTTGGCCTGGAAGTCAGCCTGAAGAAAACTGACGTCCTCCATCAGCCAGCTCCCCTCCATGACTACCAGCCTCCCCACATCTCCATCGGGCACACAAAACTCAAAACGGTCTATCAGTTTACCTATCTCGGCTGCACCATTTCATCGGATGCAAGGATCGACAATGAGATAGACAACAGACTCGCCAAGGCAAATAGCGCCTTTGGAAGACTACACCAAAGAGTCCACTCACATACCACTTTAAGTAATCCCTATGTCATCAATGCTCTGTGATTAGTAAGAGATCGCTTAAGGTGGTCTGTGGGTGGGAGGGGAAGGTTGAAAATCACTGCTCTAGACCCAATTGTGACTGAAATATTTTGCTTGTGAAAAATTGTCATTGGCCCATTTCCTTTGGAGTTCTGAAACCGTGCAACTCTGGTGACGTTAAAGAAAGAGGTTGTCATCTGGAAAACCCTGAAGGTGCAAGTTTCTTCGGCAAGACACTGAAGTGGCTGATCAGAAGGGATCAGTTGTGGGTGTCCAATGAGCAACAAATCCCTCGCTGAAAACTGACCAGAACCTTCCTGAGCGGTAACCATTTACCTTTCAAGCACAAAAGCCTGGTGAACTTCATAAATGTTAAATTCTGTGCACAGAATAAGAATTGGCTGCAACCAGTCAACTTGGAGGAGTGAGAAGTGAGATTGGACTGTGAATTAAAGAATTTTTCTGAATTTACACAGACATTACATACATGTGCACTTAGAATTAGAAGGGGGTTAAATTAGGTTAAGTTAATAGTAACAAGTTAAAGTTTGATCTTGTTTTCATGTTTAAAAATAATTAAAAGTAACTTTATTTAAATAGCCATTTGTCTTGGTGAATTTCTATTGCTGCTGGGTTTTGGGGTACTCTGGGCCCATAACATCAGGAGTTTGTGGAAGTTTGGTATGACTAAGAGATGGTAAACTCTGAATTCAAACCACCTGCTGCCTTGCAGGTTTTGCCTCTTCAGGCAAAGGCGAGGAGAAGGGAACTCTGACTTCAAATCCCCGGGCTCGGCTACAACAGCCCGCTGTGCCCCCTCTATCTTGACAACTTGTGGCAGGGCATTTTACTTACGTTACCATGAGTGAAAGGCGCAGGTTGCACCTTTGAACAGCAAATCTGTCAAGGACTCCCACCACCCAGGCCCTGCCCTCTTCACACTGCTACGATCAGGAAAATGGACCAGGAGCCTGAAGACAAACACCCAGTGGCACAGCTGTCAGTACCTGGAAAGGGCCCCAGCTATGGGCAAATAGCACATCAGTCTGGCAGCAGGGGCTGGCAGCTGTGACAGAGCGTGGGAAACAGTTTCCCTAGCGGTCTGCAGCAGCAAAATCAGTGGGCGAAGGATCCATAAGGACAACGGCCAGTGAGCATGGTCTTGAAACAGACCACTGCAGGGCAATCCCGCGTCACTCTGGCTGTCGTGCCTCGCACTCCGGCAAGCTCAGTGGCATGGGACCCAGAGGGAAGCGTTTTTCCTGGGCAAGCACTCGCCTCCAAGTCCTTGCCCCGGCACACGGTGCCTAAAGCTGAAAAGCTACAAGGCACCGTGTTCATCTTCGCTTGCGAAGGGATGGGCCATGGATGGCATTGGAAACCCTGTCGTGTGGTGGAAAGTGTGCTGTCAGGCTGCATCACGGTCTGGTATGGGGACACCAATACCCCTGAATGTAAAGCCCAGCAAAAGGAAGTGGATGCAGTCCAGGACATCAGAGGCAAGCTCCTTCCCACCATCGAGAACATCTTCAGGGAACGCTGCTGCTGGAGAGTAACAGCAATCATCAAGGATCTACACCACCCAGCACATGCTCGGTTCTCACTGCTACCATCAGGAAAGAGGTATAGGGGCCACAAGGCTCACACCACCAGGTTCAGGAACAGCTGTTACCCCTTCACCATCAGACTCCTCAACGACAAACTCAATCAGGGACTCATTTAAAGATTCTTGCACTTTATTGTGTTTTTTTCCCCTCCCTGTATTACACAGACAGCTATTTACATTAGTTTATTTGTTTACGTGTTTATGCTGTGTACAGTATTTTTTTTTTGCCCTACCATTAAATGCCTCACCCACTGGAAAAAGAATCTCAGGGTTGTATGTGATGTCATGTATGTACTCTGACAATAAATCTGAAATCTGAAACTGAGCTAACTTATTATTTGTTCAAATTGCCATATATTTGCTCAATGAAATAAGTCGTCTAACGTCCAATTGTTTTACTATGAAAAAATGCGCAAATAGATCTAATTTCTTGGCATATGTTTTGCAAGAGTGTGTGAATTCTAGGGATGATCAACACCCAAGATTGGCTTGTATACAACCCAGTGATCTGAACCAATGAGGCCCAATGAGGGATAGAACAAGATTGGAAACACGTGAACAATGTTGAGAAGATTTATGGGTCTTTTTTTTCCCCAGAATCCTCATGTTTCGGATGGATTTTTACCAGCATCCAGAACATTTATTGTCACTTATACCGACGCCAGCTTTCTATAAATCAAAAAACCCATGGAAGCTATAAATAGGAAACTAAAACAGAAAATTCTTAAACTCTCAGTAATGCAAGTATTGTCTGTGGGTCCAGATAACATTAATGTTTTGGGTCTATGATTTTCCTTCAGAACTGGGAAATGTGATCTACCCAGAAGACTGAGGCAGGCAAGGTTCCCGGCCACCATCCTGTTAACTTTGTACAGGACTCGACTGAGAGCATCCTGGCTGGCTGCATCACAGCGAGGTAGGGTTCCTGCAGAGCAGTGGATCAGAGGTCAATCCGCAGGACCAAAAGGATGGCAGAGAGGATCACTGGGATCTCCCTCCCCCCCCCCCCCCCCACCCAACCCATCGATATAATCAACAGGGATTGCTGTGTGTGAAATCAGTGAGGACCCCTAACCCCCACACACAGCATCTTCTTGCTACTCCTGTCAGGTTGCAGTAGAAACAGCCATGACCACCAAGCTAAGAAAGTGCTTCCTCCCATTAGTAGTGAGGCTGAGGAACTGCTCATGCAAACCCTCCATGACTCAACTATTTATTTAACAAAAATATTTATTTATTTTAATATTTGTATATACATACCGTGCATATGCATCATTTGTCTGTATGTGTTTTATGTCTGCATGTGTGTTTGCACTGTGTTGCACTGAGGACCAAAGAACACTGTTTTGTCAAGGTTGTACTTGTGCAATTGGATTGTAATAAACTTAAACTTGAATAAAGAAGACAGGGAATTGGGAACAGAGGGGATATCTATATAACAGGATGGAGCTGTAACCTGCAACCGAGGAATCCCAAATATTTATGTGTGTGTGTACACACATATCTATATGTATCTCTCTATATATGTGTGTCTTTATATAGATATGTTTGTGTGTGTAATATGTATATATATATATATATATATATATATAAAAAACTGTATATGTGTGTGTGTTTGTGTGTGTGTGTATATATATATATATATATATATATATATATATAGAAATATATATGTTTGTGTGTGTGTAATATGGCGAGCTCTCCACTGGCCACCAAGACAGAGGTGCACCAAAGAAGAGGTACAAGGACTGCTTAAAGAAATCTCTTGGTGCCTGCCACATTGACCACCGCCAGTGGGCTGATCTCGCCTCAAACCGTGCATCTTGGCACCTCACAGTTCGGCGGGCAGCAACCTCCTTTGAAGAAGACCGCAGAGCCCACCTCACTGACAAAAGACAAAGGAGGAAAAACCCAACACCCAACCCCAACCAACCAATTTTCCCTTGCCACCGCTGCAACCGTGCCTGCCTGTCCCGCATCGGACTTGTCAGTCACCAACGAGCCTGCAGCTGACGTGGACATTACCCCTCCATAAATCTTCGTTCGCGAAGCCAAGCCAAAGAAGATGTTTGTGTGTGTAATATATATATCTATATATGTCTGTAAATGTCTGTATACGTGTGTGTTTGTGTGTGTAAATTATATTTGTATGTATATATATATATATATATATATATATCTTTTTCTTTCTTTTTTCTTATATATATATATATATATATATATGCTATCTTTATTTGCTGTGTATTGTGTGTGTACCAGGGTTCAGAGAAGCACTGTTTCAGATGACTTTAAACCTGAATATGATGAAGATGGAAACTGGAATCAACAGATTGGTGGTCTGTTACTGGGTGAAGAGGGCCGGCAAACAGATATTAAACTGCTGTTAACAAAGTGAATCCATGAAAGATATGATTTGGACAGTGCTTGACAAGCTGAATGCTGAACAGGAGAGTCTGTAAAGAAAAGGTTTAATTTCAGTTGAAGGGGTCAAACGTTTAGGTCTGAAATGAGGAAACCCTTCACCAGTGACTGTTTATTCTCGACTGCAACAAATTTGTCCAGAATGATCGTCTTCAGTTATGACTTCCTCAGTATACGAATATTTGCATGCCTTTATGCTTTGAGTGGGGAGTCCAATACCAAACAACAGCACCTGAGAAACCAATCACCACACTGCTCCATTTCACTTAAGGGGTGGACTTTGCAAATATGCAGAACCTTTCCGACAAGGCTCTGTGGAAGGTACACTGACCGGTTGTATTATGTTCTGATTTGGCAACTCGAATGCCCAGGAACGCAGAAGGCAGGAGAAAGTGACACATGCCAAGTGCATCACAGGCAATGTCCTCCGAAGACCCACACTGGGTACAGGGAACCGGGAGTGTGTGTTGAAGTCCCTGTCTGTTGAATGAGCACACATGTGTGACTGCGTACAGTATAGGCAGCCACTGGTATTCGTGTCCAATCCGAGTCCGGTGTGAATGTCTATATAGTGTTTAGTTATATAGTAATAGGGTATTGCTTGACGTTCTCCCGTTTGTCTCCTGTGTGTTCATTAATGTTACCTGTGATTGTAGCTCTTGTATCCAGACTCGTCTCTCTGTGAACTCACCGAACCTAATATTCTTCCAAACACAATACACCTGAACCATGACTCCACTCCAAGGCCACCAAGGATCCATCTGCACCCACTGAAACAGCATAATTTCTGCAAGTGTGAATATTTCTCCATGTCCTTTTATACAGTAAAACCCCTGGTATCCAGCAACTATGGGGTTTGGTAGATGTCGGATAAGTAAATTTTCAAGTTGCTTAAGACTGTGTGTTGTAATGATTGGCAAAATAATAGCAAAATCGTGCCAATTTGAAACTTCCGGATGTTTTAACTATTTATTTTCAGCAATTTTTTTTTCTCGGGTTGCTTGAATTCCAGATAAATGGGGTTTTACTGTATTTACTTTTTTTAATCTTCTGGTGCAATCTGTTAATATATACTTATTAGTACATTGTACATACCTTGGTAGCTGCAGCAAGAATTTCTCTGCATCTTTTCATCAGACTCAACGTCGTGTTTGTCCCAACATCGTGGGCTGAAGGGCCGGTACTGTTCTCTAGCGTTCTATGTTCACGTAGACGACAATAAACTTTCTCATCATCTCAATCTCAATGTAGCTTATATCATGAATACTTACTTGGTTTCTTGACTCGTGGTTTATAATGACTGGGGATATAGAGTACATTGCAGCAAACACCTCTGAGACAGAAAGTTATCTGATCAAAGAGAAGCTCAAGAGACTTCACAGGTCAAGGGAGCCTCCGTAGGGGAGAAATGTGCAGTACACAAAAGTACTGGAGAAACTCAGCAGATCACGCCCCATCCGTGAGGGAGCAAAAGGTTGTCGAGGTTTCGGGCCTGAGCCTGAATGAAAAGGTGGGGTGGGGTGAAGGCAGAAGGGGGAGGAACGCAAGCCAGCGGGTGTGAGGTAAGAGGTGGATACAGGTGGGTTGATAGAAGGGAGAGAAGTGAAAGGAGGGAGGGAAGGGGGTGGGGAGCGGGAGGGAAAGAGACAGAAGGCAAGAGAAAGAGAGAGAGAATGGGGGAAGGATTAACATAAATTGGAGAAGTCAATAGAGAGCTCTCTGACTGCTAAAACGGAATATCAGGTGTGGCGAGAGGGCCTCTACTTCCAGTTCACGGACAGACATGTCGGTATGGATTAAAAGTGAAGGCGGTGCTCAACGAAATGGTCTCCCCATCCAAGTCTGGTCTCCCCGATGTAGAGGAGGACGCATCAGGAGCAGGAGATGACCCATCCAGGGGTCCTTCCTCATCCAGGTGCAGGAGTGCCACCAAAAAAAAACCTTCACCTTCCCTTCAGTTGACTTTACTGTGGTGCAGAATACTGGACAGAATAAAGTGGAGAGATGTTGTGCATTTCCAACATTTTCTTGGGGCCTAAGAGCTGAGACACTTGTGCATAAATATTTATTGTATTTGGTAAATTTACCTCAATGAATACTAAACTTCTATCAACCCGTCTACAATCCAGCAGGAAGCATATAGTGTGACAATTTAACATTAAGTCTGACCAACCAAGTGTGGGACAGTGAGCTAAAATTGACAGATTAAATAGTTCTGAGGACGGTTACATAAGGTGACATTTACCGAGAAGTGCTTTATAGAAAATAACATTGTGGAAGGTTACATCTTCTTGCCAAAAAAAATTAAATTTTTTTTTAAACAAATAAACTATTTAAATGTGATGTCAATCAAGACCAAATTAATCCGAAGCAACAGAATTTGAAACAAAACATGCCTTATTACATTTGCTTCTCTTCTGCAATGATCTTCGTGTAAAGTTTTTTTTGTTAAGATGGTATCGGCTGTAGACCGTCATTCGGGTAAGGGGTGGTCAGACCTCTTGTCCACTATACATGGCTCTCGTACAAAACCCGGGAAGGTTTCCCAATCACGGGTGGCAGAGAGTGCGTGCTGCTTTCTGTCAGCGCCACTGTGATGTGATCACTCTTGACGGCGGTGGGCGGGACCACCTCGCTGGCACTCTCTGTCAGGCCGGGTTCAGAGTTTGTGTCCGCAGCCCCTGGCATTGCCTCTAATTCCTTGGCATCCTCTTCAGGCTGGTGGCTGGTTCCTTGCTGGGGAAGCCTCCCCTCGCTAGTCAAGGGGTGGACAGATACCTTAATTGCAATCTGCCGGGGCTGCTCATGCAAGGATGCATCGTCCGAGTCCCCTGCTGACGAGTTACTACGCTTTATGGAATTTGGTACAGTGTACACTTCATCTTGAGTGTCTTGTCTTGCTGGTGCATCTCCTACATAGATATGGCTTGGCTCATCCATGCCCACAACCTCCAGCATCTCCTCCATAAAAATCTTGCAGTTCATGATGAGTGGGGGAAGAGGCACACTTCTGGCGAGCTCCTCTATATATCGGGCAAACTCCATGGTCTTAAACTGGGTGACCTTCGCCAGCTCCAGGGTTTTTGCTGAGGTGATGATGGGAATCCGCTTCGCGATCTCGAAGGCCTTTTGCAGTTTCTCGGCCCCTTCTGTCCTGAAAAACTCATTGATGGCTTTCTCCGTCTTCTTTAGGTGACTATTCATCATACACAGACGGGTAATGTTCAAGACCATCACAATGGTGAAGGCCACAAGGGAAACAATCATGTAGTAGATGCCCATATCCCCTGAGGTGAAGGTGACTCGAAGAGTCACCGTGTAGTTGATACTGCCGTAAGGGTTCGAAGCCACGCAGGTGTACTTCCCTCGGTCCTCAAATGTCACTGTGGTGATATTTAGCAAACCACTCTCCGATATCCAGCACTTACCTGGAGAGACAACACAGGAAATCTTTGGAAACAATCGAGCAGATTAATGAAGGCAATTAAAAACAAGGTATATCTCATGCTAATCTTTCTTTTTTAATGTTCATAAATCCCATCCCTGCCAACAATTTGAAAGGTATTTAGAGGGATATGGGCAGGATGCAGGCAAGCTGGTCAGCATGGGTAAGTAGGGCTGAAGGGCCTGCTTCCTTGCTGTAGAACTCCATGGCTCCAGGAAATGCTTCAGCAGGTCAATGATAATAGTATGCTATAATCACATTACCAGGTCCTCCGCCCATCTAGCCTGTGCTGAACGATTACCCTGCCCAGTAAAAACACAATGTTGGAGAAACTCAGCAGGTCAAAAGCACACAGTACTTCATAAAGCATTAATAATGATACAACCTTATGTGAGGTCATGTATCTTTACCTTTGATATTTTAACATCTTAAGATTCTTCTGTTAGAAGAATTTAGACAGGTACATGGATGGGAAGGGTATGGAGGGCTACGGACTGGGTGCAGGTCAGTGGATCTAGGTAGAAAAATGATTCAGCACAGGCTGGAAGAGCCGAATGGACCTGTTTCTGTGCTGTAATGCTGTAATGTTCCATGGTTCCATATAAAGTGCACTGTTTGACCTGCTGAGCTCCTCCAGCATTGTGTTTCATATTTTACTCTCGATTTTTCTGTCCAGACCTATTGCCTCCATATCCATCCATCCGTTTACCTGTCCAAGTGCTTCTTAAACATCAAAACTGCACTCACATTCACCGGCTCCGCTGGCAGCTCGTTCCACGCTCTCTGCGTGAAGTTCCTCCCCTAAACATCTCACTTTCCAAACTCAACCCATGTCCCCTAGTTCTTGTCTCACCTAACCTCAGTGGAAAAAAACCTAATGCATTTACTCTATGTATACTCCTCATAATCTTGTAGACTGTGATCGGACAGATTCTATCACCAATGTGTACAGATGGTCGTGTAGGATGACTGTGATTGGCTGAGAGTGTAGCCACACCTACTGGCAGGTCTTAAAGGATTGCTCTTAGCCAGGCCAGGTCATTCTGGACTGGTTGACCTACTTGTGATATGCTCCAGTCTTTTAGTTAATCAAAGCCTTGGTTGGATCAACAAGTCTTTGGTTCTTTCAACGTGCATTACATATACCTCAATCAAAACTTCCCTCATTCTCCTAGACTCCAGGGAATAAAGTCCTAACAAGTCTTTTTGCAAAGTTAGCAGAGCTAGGACTGTTCTCTTTGGTGCACAGAAGGATGAGACGAGGCCTACAAGATTATGAGAGGCAGAGATAGGGTGGACAGCCAGAAGTGAAGGAAGGGAAGTTTCGGGGAGACACCAGGGGTAAGTTGTTTTGACACAGAGTTGTGGGTTGCCAGGGATGGTGATGGAGGATGAAACTTTAGGGCCATTTAAGAGACTCAGGCACATGGATGGAAGAAAAATAGAGGGTTACGGGGTAAGGTAGGTTTAGTACCTTTTTTTTAAACAATATATGGGTTGACACAACATCGAGGGCTGAGGAGCCTGTGCTGTGCTGTAGTGTTTTATGTTCTAATCAGGGTGTCGAATGATGGAACAGAACGATTAAATTTTGCATTTTATATTTGACATACAGCACGGCAACAGACCCTACTGGCCCATGACCCCATGCTGCTCAAAGACCCCCATTAACCTACAATCCCCATTCGTTTACGTAGGGCGGGAGGAAACAGAAGCACCTGGAGGAATTCCACGCAGGCATGCAAACTCCTTACAGACAGTGCCGGATTTGAAATAGGGTCACTGGCACTGTAAAGGCGTTGCGCTAACCGCTAAGCTAACTATGCTAAATGTGACCTGTTTAAAATATTAGGACCACATCTGGATTATTGGGTAGAGTTCCTGTTACCTTATCACAGGAAGGATGAGATTGCACTAGACAGGGCAATGACAATGGTGTCAACAAGCTTGATTGAGTATATAAAGAAAAATTAGCTGGGAGATTGTTTTCTTTGGGGAGAAAAACAGGAAGAGAAGAAATATATCCTATATGCTATCATATGGGACGATCCGAAACATAAACATTTCTTCTTAAAATCAGGGGACCTCCTATATGCCTGGCATAAAATACTTGACAGTGAAGTCTCAACACTGCTGCCATCTTCCAGGGCTCCATGTGTCTGGTCTGGCCGCCATCGGCTCTGTACAGGCTTTAAACAGCAGGCTACAGGAGCCAACAGTGGTTTATTTTAAAATACGTATCCAAATAAAATTTAAACCTTTAAATGGTTATTTGTAAATAAAATATTGTGATTCATTTTTAACAGCATCCACTGGTCAGCAGTAAGAGCCATGTCTTGGTAGGATGGGATGGGGATTGGGGGAGGGGTTGGTGGTGGTAAGTTGTCATCTTATAGAAAGGGTATCATTCAAAACAAACATTTTGAGTGGAAATTCCAGGGTCGTCTTATACAGGGTTTCCTACGCAACAGCATATATGGTAATCGCCATAAAGTCATACAGCTTGGAGACAGGCCCTTCAACCCACAATCCCAGTGTATCATTTATACTAATGCCATTTCACAGGGCTCAATCTGAATCCACTTGTGCCTTGGTGATTCAGCTGATGGTCTAGATGCCACCTAAATGTGAGAGCCTCAAACTTCATCACCCCCTTTGCAGTATGCTCCAATTCCAACCTCCCCCTGGGTGAAAAACTCCACTTAACCACTTCGCCATAACCTATGCCCTGCAGTTTTGCACAATGCATATATAAAGGTGGGTGTGGTGGAACCTCGTACTGGGCTGGGCAGACTGGCCCACCTTCTGTACCTGTAGCTCCACCCCAGTAGAGACTGCGCGCCCTAGTCACCTTGCTCACCTGAGGTATGCTGAGATTTTTTTTGATTAATAAAGCCTTTGACTGCTTGCCTTGTGTCTGCGAGTGGTCATTGATCACGCTACAGTGGATAAAGTTACAAAACCCCGTGCTGTCCGTAAGGAGTTTGTATGTTCTCCCCATGTCTGCGTGGGTTTTTTCTGGGAGCTCCGGTTTCCTCCCACCGTTCAAAAAGTAGTGGGGGTATAGGTTAATGGGGTGAAAATTGGGCAGCACGGACTTATGGGCCAAAATGGCCTGTTACTGAGCTGCATGTGTAAATTTAAAACCCTGTTCCCTCCCTGGAGCATAGAAGAAAGAGGAGAGATTTGCTAGAGGTATACAAAATTATGAGAGTAAATGTAAGAAGGTTTTTTCACTGAGGTTGAGTGAGACAAAAACCAGAGGACATGGGTCAAGGTGAAAGGGGAAATGTTTATAAGGAACATTCGGGGGAACCTCTTCACTCAAAGAGTGTTGAGAGTGTGGAATGAGCTCCCAGCTGAAGGACTCCATTTTGACATTTATGAAAAATGTGGATAGGTACATGAATGGGATGGGTACAGAGAGATATGGTCCAGGTGCAAGTCAACGGAATAACAGAATAATAGTTTGGCACAGACTAGAAGGGTCAAAGGATCTGTTTCTATGCTGCAGTGTCCTCTGGTTGTATTGTTATTTCCTCTGATTTAACAGGCAGAAGAACTTGAAGGGAATCTTTATTCCACCAAATTCTGGTGAGGGTGAAGAACTCACTGCTTGAAGATCTGGGGAGTCTGAAACAAAGTTAGACATACAGGCCTTTCCAGCCACCCAAATGCCCCAATCCCTGTACTATTTTGAAAAGTGGGAGGAAACAGGAGCACCCAGAGGAATCCCATGCAGACACGGGGAGAAGATACAAACTCCTGACAGAGCAGGATTCGAACCCAAGTGGCTCGCGCTGCAACGGCGTTGCACTAACCGCTACGCTAACCAGGCCGCCCCAAACTTGTTAAGGACACTCGTTGAATAAAGGAGTGGTTGGGATGCAGTCATCTCAGGGCTTTCGATCAAGAACCGATTAGTGGGATTGACTGAGTTATGGCTTCATTGTCTGACAGGAACTGAATGGCATAAACAACACCAATTCTACGATTCTGTCCAAAAATGGACCAGTTTGGGATATCCCTAGTAATGCACTCAAACTCTGCAAACCTCTGTTTAAGAATATAACCAAAGAGATGATTATGGACTTCAGGGGATCAAGAATCAGCACTCATCGAGAGCTTCAAATTCATGGGTGTCAACATGTCCGAGGATCTGTCCTGGAGCATCCAATCTTGAAGAAGGCCCACCAGCAGCTATACTTTGTGAGGTCTTTGAGGAGATCCATTATGTCACCGAAGACTGTCATAAACTTCTCCTTTCTGGCTGGCTGCATCACTGTCTGGTAGAGCGGTGCTAACGTTCGGGGCAAGATAAAGCTCTCCAGAGAGTAGTTAACTCAGCCTGTGACATCACGGGCACCAGACTTCACTCCATTGAGAGACGGTATCTTAAGAAAGCAGCCTCTACCCTCAAGGACCCCCACCACCCAGAC
Organism: Narcine bancroftii; assembly: GCF_036971445.1. Classification (NCBI taxonomy): domain Eukaryota; kingdom Metazoa; phylum Chordata; class Chondrichthyes; order Torpediniformes; family Narcinidae; genus Narcine; species Narcine bancroftii. The sequence continues at coordinate 149,184,646 of NC_091469.1, forward strand.
CAAGCCCTCTTCGTTCTGCTGCCATTGAGAAAAAGGCACAGGAGCCTGAAGACGAGCCCTCAGTGGCACAAGGACAGCTCCTTCCCCTCTGTAATCAGATTCTTGAATGAACAATGAAATAAAGGCACTGCCTTAATTTGACTTGTCATATATTATTTTTATTTAATTTTGTACGGTGGTTTATAAAAATGTTTGCCCTGTAAAACATCAAATTTCGTGATTTGTTTGTGACAATAAATTCTGATTCTGATTCATGATTTATTTATAATCGTTGAACAGCACAGTACAGGAACAGACCCTTTGGCCCATGTGTCTGTGCCAAGCATGGTGTTGTAGCGGGCTGCACCGATCCACAAGTGAACTGGGTCACAGAGGTGCAGGCTCACACTTGCTGACGTCACAATGGTCCCAGGGGTGGGGATCATGGAGGTCGTGCTGATAAGCTCTCAGAGAGGTCCAGTAAAATGAGTTGGTTGGTTCAGCTCACACACAGCTTCTGTGTGGTTTTCTTTCGCTCGCTGCACAGGCCCACCGACCACAATGTCCAAACCAAATGAAAAACTGCTGCTGGTCCTTGACAGTTATCCTTCCATCATATTCATGTGTCTATCAAGAAGCTTCCTTAAGTGCTACTATTGCATCTGCTTTCACCACTGCTCCAGACATCCCGTTCCAGGAACCCATCACTCTCTGTGTAAAACATTTGTCCCTTCAACTTCTTCCTTCTCAACTTCGACACGTCCTCCAATGTGTAAGAGGAGACTTAATAGAGGTCTAACAAGATTCTGAGAGGCACAGATAAGGTAGAGAGCCAGCACCTTTTTCCCAGGGAAACACCAGGGGACATCTGTACAAAGGGAGATAAGTTTAGGGGAGACCACAGGCATAAGTTTTTTTTTACACAGGGAGTTGAGGGTGCCTGGAATGCCTTACCAGGGGTGGTGGTGGAGGCTGGAATTTTAGGGGCATTTAAGAGAATCTTAGGCACATGGATGAAAGAAAACTAGAGCGTCATGAGGTAGGAAGGGTTTAGTATTTTTGGTTGGAATATATAGGTTGGCACAACATCGAGGGTTGAAGGGCCTGTACTACGGTGAATTATTCTATGTTGTGCTCCTACTCTGGGGAAAAGGTTCAGACTGCCGACCCAATCAATACACATGTCATGATTTTATTTAACAGTATTGATTAACAGTATTAAAATATTCACAAGATCACCAGATAAAGGAACAGAAGTAGGCCATTTGGCCCATCGAGTCTTCTCCGCAGCTCCACCCTGCACTAAACAGTTCTGGTTCCAAGTTCCTGCCTTTTCCCCATATCCCTTGATATCCTGACCAATTAAATACCTGTTAATCTCCCCCTTAAACTCCCCCAATGATCGCGCCTCCACAGCTGTATGAGGCAGAAAATTCCATGACTCTCTGGCTAAAGAAATTTCTCATCTCTTATTTTAAATGGGTACCTTCTAAGACCGTGCATTCACCCACCAAGGGAAACATCCTATTCACATCTACTCTGTCCAATCCTTTCAGCATTCGATAGGTTTCTATATTGTCTGATGTACACCCAAGATTGTGTTTAACTTGAGTTTAACAGGACAATGAACTGGACACTGAAGTAACTTTCAGTGAAATATAAATAGTCCCATAAAATTTCTCTGTAACTTTCAAATTATAGTGGCCTTTATTTAAAGGTACAGTCGCTTGTGATTATAGTCCGAGACTTGCAGCTCAGACATTCTATTCAAACCATCCCATGCCAAGCTGTACAATTAAATTCAATGAATCTGGGTAATTGAGGCCTATGAACTGCTGGGTTGTTGAAATAACAACTAGTGTTCCTCAGGGAGGGGACACGGCTGCTTGTTTAAAATAAATGCTCAGTCCTTTCCAGCCCCTTTGCTGAATGCATTCACCATTGTAACATGGGAATGGCAGGCAGCTAATTCACGAACAGCAAGATTCCACAAACAGCAGTATGATCATCTGGATCTAGATAAACTACCAAGTCTCAGCTGCCTTTCTCTCATCGACGGTACTTATGTTTGGACAAGCATTCAATTGAAATCCGTAAAGTTTCCCCCTCCCCCAGTCTCTCTCTTTCTCTACCCCTCTGTCTCCCTTCCTCCAGTTCCCCATCTCCTTCCCTTATCTCTCATATCAGAGAGCTACCCTTCTCTCCCAATCGCAGCTTCTTCATCCTTTCTACATCCTGTTAGCCTGCGTTCCTCCCCCTACCTCCAGTCCTCCTCCTGCCATTTTATTCTGGTGTCTGCACGTTTTTCCACATTCCAGACGACAGGTTCAGGCCTGAAATGTCGACCACCTTTTACTTCCTACGGACACTGCAGGACCGGCTGAGAGGAGTTAAATAAGAAAGTCTGCAGAATCTGGGGATGAGTGCAATGTTGGAGAAACTCACCAGGTCACGCAGCATCCACAGGAGGTAAAGGGTAACCACCTTTTCCGGCCTGACTCTACATCGGGGATAAGTGAAAGCAGGTGGGTGCCTGAATTAAAAAGTGGGGGAACTGGGGAAGAGGAGAGGAGGGAGGAAAGGGTGGGGGGGTGGGGGGGGGGAGAGTAACAGAAAAGGCTAAAAGGTCAGTGGTTATCTAGGTGGATACAAATGGAAGGGTAGAAGATAAAAAAAAACATGATGGTTGAAGGTAGCTCTCTGATAGTCTGTGAGGAATTGGAGGAAAGGAGACAGAGAGAGGAGAGGGGTTAATGGAAACTGGACAAGTCAAGGTTAATGCCATCTGGTTGGAGAGTGCCCAGACCAGACCGAACAGGTGCTGTTCCTCCAATTTGTGGGTAGCCTCGGTTTGGCCATACACGAGGCCATGGACAGACATGTTGGCCCTGGAATAGGGTGCGGAATTAAAACTGTTGGCCACTGGGAGGTTTTATTTTTGCTCCAGGTTCTGGCCTCTGTTATCTCTAGTGTCTCCATCATTAAGAGGACTGACTGTTTGAAGTAGGTTTGATTTCTTTGGGGCAGAGGTTATGAAGTCTAGACATCTGAACAGAAATTCCCTTATCCAGTTCTCCTTGTCCAGTTTTGCGGAACGTTACACACAGTAACTCATGGAGCATCGAGGGTAATGCCTCTGCTTGTATTGGCCGCATTATTCAGCTGTCACTGAAGCACCAACACAGCCACTAATGCAAGAGATAATTCTCTAAGTCATGTGATAATTCCTTGAAGTGACTGATCTCCAGCATCACTGATGCCCAAGGCAGCCCTCAGTCCTGGAGGACAATGTTTTGGACTGCAGTGGTCAACTCCAAGTGGCCTGCTATGATTCAGGAGCCCTACTCTGGCCTCGCTGTCTTTGCCACACTTGTTGGAGACGAAGGCAAGGAAGTATAGTATCTTCCAGCCTCTGTTTCCTCATCCCAGCCCTTCTCTTCACCTCTTCCAACATCCCCATGAGTGGTCAGCCCATATAGAGGACCAGGCCATCAGGGCTTATCCCCCAGTCATCTCCTATTGATGTTTACCATCTTCACACCCTATTGGCCACGGTCCTCTTTGTCACACTGAACATACTTTGGAGTATGCTCTCAACCATTCAACGAATTGGCTAACCCAAGAGGAAAGACATTAAGACAATAATGAATGGAAGATGATGAGATTAGGTGGGAGGGTGTGCTGCAATGACCCCATTTTGGTCTCTGCAGGTGGATATAATTGATCCAGTGAAAAAGCTTTGTTTTATGTGCATTCAGGCAAGTTGACCTGCCCTTCAGTACAGCAGGAAGTACACGAAAAAGAGGGTAGAACAATTGTAATGCCCTTCCATGAAGGATGTGCCTTGCAAAATACCATTATCATGACTGATAAAATGGTGAGTGGCCAAAAACCCAGCAAATGAAGTTTAATGTGGTAAAGTGTGAGGTCATATATTTCAGATGAATCAAAAAGCAGACTGTTAACTAATTGGAAAGACTCTTCAAATGAGTAGAGGGATCTCAGAATTCTTATACCTAAATTGCAAAAGGCAAGACTGGAACACAAATGTTATATGGGCATTATTTCAGAATCGGGATTTATTGTCATAAACCTGTCACAAAATTTGCTGTTTTGCGGCAGAATTACAGTGCAAATGTTGCTATAGTTTACGTTTTAAAATAAATAGTGTAAAAGAAGATAAAGTGTGGTCATGTCCATTCAGAAATCTGTGGGCGGAGGGGAAGAAGCTGTTCTGGTGCTGCCAGGTGCTCACCTTCAGGCTCCTGTACCCCCTTTCCGATGGTAGCATTGAGAAGAGGGCAAGACTTGGGTGGAGATAGAGGCTGCTTTCTTCAGACTTCTTATTGAAGGATGTCGGAATTTAGAGATGGGGGAGTATCGCCACAATCCTTCCAGATGTCGGTGAGGCTGATTTAGGGTACCGTTTTCATCCCGTTATTTAAAACAAGATCTATTCGCATTGAATGAGGCCCAGAAGAGATTGGCACTAATTCCTGAGATGACAGGGTTGTCCTATCACAACACGACCCAGATTTGAATCTGGTGCTGTCTATAAGGAGTTTGAACATTCTCCCATGTATGTGTGGGTTTCCTCTGGGTGCTCCGGTATCCTCCCACCTTTCAAAGACGCACAGGGGTTGTAGGTTAGAGTATTTAGGTGGCACGGGCTCATGGGCTGGAAGTTTGAAACATTGGGGAATCGAAGACTTTGAGAAACAAGCACATAAGAGAAGTTGAAGCCAGAAGTAGATAGGAGAGGGATAGATGGAATAAATGCAAGGAGGCTTCTTCCACTGAGATTAGGAGAGACCAGACAAGAGGACATGGGTTAAGTGGGAAAGGTTAAATGTTTAAAGGGAGTAATAGGAGGAGAATGGTGAGAGTGTGGAACGAGATGCCAGCTGAAGTGGTGAATGTGGACTCAATCTTGACATTTAAGACATTTAGATCAGTACATGAATGGAAGGGACATGGAGGACTATGGTCTAGGTGCAGGTCAATATGACAAGGCAGAATAATAGTTTGGCACAGAATAGTTGGGCCGAATGGGGCTGTTTCTCTGCTGTACTGTTCTATGGTTCCAGTTCAGGCCTGATCATGTTGAAGGTTGGAGGGAACACGTGCTTCTTTTTTCTGGTGCCCAATCACCACAGGGGAGTCTACCAAGGATTTATGGTTTGGCATGCTCATCCTGATGATCGATCTAAACCAGTGGTTCTCAATATTTTCTTTCTACTCACATTCCACCTTAAGTAATCCCTTACAGAGCACCCATGGCATAGGTCCTCGGTACTCTGTGCTTAGTAAGGGATTACTTAAGGTGGTATGTGAGTGGGGCAAAAAAAAGTTGAGAAACACTGCTCTAAATTCTTTACAGGAATGAGACAGTCAGGCCCTGGAAGTGTTCCTTGGTGAGGGGAGGCAGCACAGTATCAGCATCATAGAGCTTCTCCCTGAAGAGGACCTGGCCCAGTTGTGCCTCATCTCTGGGATGGGCATGGTTGACCACCTTTCCATTGGTTCCAGCGTGAACAGGCCGTGGATGAGTTGAAGCCATGTGATAGCAACCATTGGAAGATCTCGGCACCTGACTTGTGTCCTGTGGGGGGTTCTCATGTAGCTCGTGGTGGATGACTCTGTCTTTGGACTGTCAGATTTCTTCAGGACTGCCCAAGATCACAAGAAACCAAAGGTAAAGGTTCCATTATTGGAACGTAATACTACATTTAGAATGTAACGTACATGAAATTCTTTAACTATGTCTACTGTAAGGAAGACAAAGAGTCGCCACTTTGTCCAGCGCCCCTCACAGAGATGAAGCCCCAGCAAGGGACAAACTCACAGCTCCTGGTTTACAAGGCCAGTGCTCTAACCACTGAGCTATCGGCACCTCTGACAAATTACACAGAGACAAAGCCTTCACACAAGTTCAAGTTCAAGTTTATTATCATCCGATGGCACAAGTACAACCTGACGGAGCAGCGTTCTCTGATTCTCAGTGCAAAACATGCAGGCAGCCAGACATAACACACAGAGACAAACAATATATATATATATATATATATATATATACACACACATATGCAGGACAAATACACATAAAGAAGAATAAATAATTAAATATTGTTTAGTAAATATTAGAGTCTCAGATGGTTAGTATAAGGACTTTCTTTGGTTGTTCAGCATTCTCACTGCCCACGGGAAGAAGCTGTTTTTCAGCCTGGTGTTGCAGGGTCTGATACTTCTCTATCTCTTCCCCGAAGGGAGAGTAGTTAAAAGATGCTGTGTGCAGGGTGGAAGGGGTCCTTAATGATTTTGCGTGCCCGCCTCAGACAATGATCTGGGAGATCACGTCGATGGGAGGGAGGGAGGGAGACTCTCCGCCACTATTATGGTCCTGTGGATTGACCTCCCATCCATTTCTCTGCAGCAACCACAACACATTATGATACAGCTGGCCAGGACGCTTTCAATAGAGCTCCTGTAGAAGGTTGACTTAATGGTGTCTGGTAGCCTTGCCCCCTTCAGTCTACTCAAAAAAGTGCAGTCACTGTAGGCCCTTCCTGACAAGTGATAGGATTTTGTGTGTCCACGATAGGCCACTTTGTTAAATGAACTCCAAGGAACTTGGTGTTGTCTACTCTCTCCACTAGAGTTACTGATGTGTAGTGGAGGGTGGCGGTTCCTGGTCCTCCTGAAGTCCACAATTATCTCGTTTGTCTTGTCCACATTGAGACTCAGGTTGTTATTCTCACACCATATAATGAGATATCCCACCTCTTCTCTGTGGTGCGAATCATTGTTGATGCTGATGAGGCCGACTCCGGTTGTGTCATCTGCAAATAGATGACTGTTGGAGCTGGATCTTACCATTCAGTCGTGGGTCAGTAGCGTGAACAGGGGCGAGATGCACCTGTGGTCAGCGTGATGGTGCTCAATGTTCAGCCACCAACCCGGACAGATTGTGGTCTTTCCGCGAGCAAGTCCAGAATCCAGTTAAATAGAGGGGTGTTGAATCCCAGCGAGGACAGCTTTTCCACCAATCTCTGGGGGATGGTAGTATTCAATGCTAACTGAAGTTCAAACCAACCTCTCCTCCAGCTATACATCCTACTGTCTCAGGGAAGGGTTTCTCAACTGACAGTTGAGATGTAGAACCACTATGTTAAAAGTACCAGTTAAAACGTTGGCTTTTGCACGGCACTTCAAAGCTATCCAAAGCACAAAAGCAAAAGAAACTGGGAAAGTTACAAGCATAGACAGGGCAGCACTCTGAAAAGGGAGCAGAAATAATTTATCAGACAAGATTTGGGAGCAGAATTCGGCCATTCAGTCCAGTGAATCTGCTCTGCCATTCAAACTACAGTTGGCTGACAGCAAAAGGAAGTAGCAACGCTGGCTTCCCAATCCATACCAAAGGACCCATCCCACCCCTGTCACATACTCCTCTTCCCACCCACTCCACCCACCGCAAACCCATTCCATTGGGCAGGAGATACAATAAGCTTGAAAATGGGTTGAAGGGCAGCTTTTTCCTCCTGCTGTCATCAGACTCTTAAATGGTCCACTTATAGGCAAAGGGTGCACTGTTTTATCGGTATTTTTCCCAGCAGCCACAAACCAATGGAAAGCTGTGGGAGTTCACTGACCACAAAGGTCTGTTTAATGCAATTGTAGCAGCAAGTGTATTTCAGAATAAATACTTCAGACTTCTGAATGTCTTGGAATCAATTACCTAACAAGATTCAGGTTTCTGTAAATAGTCAAGGTAAAACAATCCGGACTAATTCCATCTTTTCAAACAAAATTAAAATCACCAAATTAAAATCAGAAAGGATTTTTTTTTTGGTCCCTGAAATCTCCTTCTTCTGCCGCTGTTGCAAGGGCATAAACAGATTAAGTGTGTCACAGGGCAATGCAGCAAAATTATGAGAAGGCGCGCTGGGTGAAGGAGCAGTGGGAATGGTCTGCTACTGCGCGCACACACACGGAGCTCCTGATTGAAGTCAGGCCAATTTGGGAAGCAGCCAAGTTACAACAAGCCACTTTCCCACCAGGCGAGAGAGAACTGAACTGGCAATTTGCACAGAGGGCCTTTTCCCGACTCAGGACACCCAAAGGTTTTGGAATCCGGCTGATGAGTGCTGGCTGCTGTTAATTATGCAAAGCACAAACCAGAGGTGGCCTTGTGCCAAGCGGTGTTCAGCTGGGTGAGGACGATGACACTCAATAATTATGCAGCTCCACAAAACTCTCGTGAGGCCACACCTGGAGTATTGTGTTCTGATCTGGGCGCCTCATTACAGCTCTTTGTCATTTATACAAATGATTTGGATGAAGGCACCAAAGGTGCTGTTGCTAAATTTATAGATGACACAAAGTTCGGTCAGAAAGTGAGTTGGGAAGAAAAGGGTTAGAATAGTGGTCTTCAATCTTTTCTTTCTGCTCACATTTCACCTTAAGTAATCCCTTACTAACCACAGAGCACCTATGACATCCTAAGGGATTGCTTAAGGTGGTATGTGAATAGGGAAAAAAAGATTGTGTTCATTTGGGTTAGAAGATAGAACATAACAGCACAATACACGCCCTTTGCCCCACGACGATGTGCCAACCTACTCCACAACAACCTTATTTTTCTCTACCTCACACCCATAACCCTCAATTTTTCATACAACTTTATGCCTACCTGCGAGGTTTTTTTTAGTACCACCCCCTTCAATGCATTCCAGGTTACCCGTCACTCTCTGAGCAAAATCCTGACCTCGGACATCTCCCCTAAACTTTCCTCTTAATCACCTTAAACATATGTCCTTTGGTGTTTCCTATTGTTGCCCCAGGAAGAAGGTGCTTCCCCCAACCCAAGCCCCTCATAATCTTGTATATCTCAATTACGTCATCTCTCATTCATCATTGCACTGAAGAGAAAACTCCTGCTCTGTCAAGCTTACTTTATAAGACATGTCAACACCCTGGTACATCTCCACTGCACCCTCTCTAAAGCATCTACTGTACATCCTAAATGATGGCTGATCTAGCCATGGACTAGATAAGCTTACCTGCTTATTCTCTGTCAACATTAATTCCTTTATAATTCAAAAATCGAAATCATTGTGTTAAGGCTGCTCCACGGGCATAGAATTCCACAGATTCACTACTCTCTGGGAGAAGCAGTTCCACCTAAACTCATACCCCCCACCCCCCCAAATCTTGAGGCTGTGCTCTCTCCTTGTCATCTTGCCTGTCAGAGAAAACAACCTCCCTGCTTCTATTATATGCTCTGTTTCTTTGGCTTGGCTTCGCGGACGAAGATTTATGGAGGGGTAAATGTCCACGTCAGCTGCAGGTTCGTTTGCGGCTGACAAGTCCGATGCGGGACAGGCAGACACGGTTGCAGCGGTTGCAGGGGAAAATGGGTTGGTTGTGGTTGGGTGTTGGGTTTTTCCTCCTTTGTCTTTTGTCAGTGAGGTGGGCTCTGCGGTCTTCTTCAAAGGAGGTTGCTGCCCGCCGAACGGTGAGGCGCCAAGATGCACGGTTGGAGGCGATATCAGCCCACTGGCAGTGGTCAATGTGGTAGGCACCAAGAGATTTCTTTAGGCAGTCCTTGTACCTCTTCTTTGGTGCACCTCTGACACGATGGCCAGTGGAGAGCTCGCCATATAACACAATCTTGGGAAGGCAATGGTCCTCCATTCTGGAGACGTGACCTACCCAGTGCAGTTGGATCTTCAGCAGCGTGGATTTGATGCTGTCGGCCACTGCCATCTCGAGTACTTCGATGTTAGGGATGAAGTCGCTCCAATGAATATTGAGGATGGAGCGGAGACAACGCTGGTGGAAGCGATCTAGGTGATGCCGGTAGAGGACCCATGATTCGGAGCAGAACAGGAGTGTGGGTATGACAACGGCTCTGTATACGCTAATCTTTGTGAGGTTTTTCAGTTGGTTGTTTTTCCAGGCTCATATGAGGAATGCTTGACAGATCTTGGCCTATATTCACTGGAATTAGGAGAATGGGGGATTGGGGGGGGGGGGGTGGGGGGGGGGGGCTTGGTGGAATCTCATTGAAACATTTCAAATGTTGAAAGGCATGGATAGAGTAGATGTAGAAAAGTTGTTCCCCATGATGGCTCAACTGCAGGATTGAAGGGAGTTCTCTAAGTGCAGAAATGTTTTGGAATTCCTTCAGCCAGAGGGCGGAAAATCTGTGGAATTTGTTGCCACAGGCGATTGTCACTGGGTGTACCTAAGGCCACGGCATCTGACCTACATGTATTAGCTTTTATTTCACTTATGGCCAGGAGGGCGGCGATGCTCAGAGGGACGGACATTACCCCCGTGTAATCACGCTCAATGGCTATGTGATGTCATGTCATGTTGAAACTTAGAGAAGGTTAGATGCTCAATTTCCAATTTGAATGTAAATTTTCAAACATCGTGGGGACCCTTTTTGAATTATTTCCATAATCTTTGATTTGATATGAATTTAGAGGTGTTGATTAAGAAGGTATTTTATTACTTGGATTAAGAAATTCCTTTTTCCTCTTTTTGCCAAACAACTTCTTTCTTGGTAGTGGGTTTAGATTTTCTTTTTTTATATAATAAAATAACAAAATATTAGTATAATATGATCTTTCATTTGAGAACGTGGGGTACCTTGGATGTAATGCTATGATTTAAACTTTGTGTATATATATTTTTCTTTTTTTTTTACTTTTAGCATGTATCCTATTTTTCAAAGTGGAATTTAAGTTTTAATGTCAATAAAAATATTGAAAAAGGTATATCCAAGGCTCTTGATTAGCCAGGGCATCGAAGATTATGGAGAAAAGGCCGGGCAGTCGGGCTGAGTGGGAAAATGGATCAGCTCATGATTAAATGGCAGAGCAGACTCGATGGGCTGAACAGCCTATTTCTGCTCCTATATCTTATGGCATCTAATGAAGTAGAACCTGGGCTAAGAAGAGAAGGTTCAAGGGGAAACTAATTGGTTCATTCCACAAAAGGGACAGGAAAAAAAATAATGGGCCAAACAAACTCCTCCCCACCGCATTGATAACTTTTAACCCTCCCCACTTCATTCTCTGCACAAAGAGCTTTTCAAATGTCTTCATTCAATGCCAATACTGACTGGTTGAGAGGGCTCTGACAACTGGGTAGTTTTAGAAATCTTGACATGTTTCCTGATAGATAAATTGTGCATTTAGCTGCATCCTTGTGATGTTTAAGTTCCAGGGAAGAACTGCATCGTTGGCATCTGGGCCATCAGCAAGGAATGTGTTTCCAAAAGTACCGATGCACTTCACAAAACATTTCACATTAGCCACATTCCATTCTATTTCCTATTCTTGGCAACATTTCCTTCCCAACATTTAATTTAAAGCATAAATGGGTTATACAGCACTAGATAAGTACACAAGAAATGAGCAGGAGTCGGCCATCTGGCCTGTTGCACCTGTTCTACCATTTAATAAGGTCGTGGCTGATCTGGCTGTGGACTGAGCTCCACCTACCTCCCTTTTCCCTATAACCCTAATACCCCCACAGTGGAGTTTCTACTTCAAGTTCAGGTTTATTGACACATATGCCTAGTGAGACAGGTTGTTTTGTGAGCAGACTGGTCAGATATCTCAGACATAGTGCAAGGCACAGCACCAAAGTGGAGAGTTACAGAGGGAGGTCAGTTGGTTCGATCAAAGGCCAAGTTGCTATTTTCTGGTTCATTCAGGAGTCTGATAACAGCAGAAAATAATTTGTCCTTGAATCAGATGGTGCATAATTTCAAACTCATTAATTTATTTAAAAATTAAATTTAGAGATACAGAGTGGAGGCAGGCCCTTCCACCCCCACGCCCCCACCTCCCAAATACACCCATCTGATCAATTAACTGTGTCTTTGGAATGTTGGAGGAACCCAGAGCATGTGGAGGAAAGCCACAGAGACTGGGGAGAACATGATACACTCCTTACAGACCGCTTCGGATTTGAACCCGGGTCGCTGGCGCTGTAACAGCGCTGTGCAAACCGCTATGCTAACTGTCCCTGACAGGAGTGGGGTGGAGAAATGAGCGAGGCCAAGGTTTGGATGAGCCTTTTAATTGGTGAGGGAGCAGAAGTTACAGAAATGGATCCAAAAGGTTCCTATTAACCATGTCCTTTTCCCGCTCTACAGGCCTCTCGGCCCATTGGCCCAACACTCAATCAAGTTCAGAAGGTCCAGCCACGATCCCATTCTGAGATGTTTGGACAAGGTGGATGCGAAAGAAACTTCTCTCTTGGTGGGGAGACACTGAAATCAGATCATGATAAAGCTATTCAGGGACAAATGAGAAGAAGAATAAATAGAAAGCTATGAGGTTTTTTTTGGGTAGGTATATATGGGTTGGCACTGCATCTTGAGTCACTGGAGTTCCCTGTCCAGAGGGATGAGGAGGTTGAGTCAAGGGGGTGGGGAGGGAATGGATCAGTTTAAATTTTCAGACCCTACTCTATATCATACGTTCTTGCATCTTTAAAAATACATCTTTTATCATTTTTTCTCAACTTTTTTCCAGACTGCTTTTCATGTAAAAATGTTCGCCGCCTCATTCCCGATGGAAACTGCAGACGGTTTTGAAGACCCCCCTCCCAAGAGTCAGTGTTCTATTTTAGTCCCAGGCCTTTTATCCAACATGGAGCACAGAAGAATACAGCACAGGGACAGGCCCTGCAGGTCATGTATCTGCCCTGAACATGATGCCAAATTCAACTGTTTCCATCCATCTGCACATGATTTTAAATTCTGGGGAGTCACTATTTCGGTGGATCTTTCCTGGTCCCAACACACCAATGGTGTCATAAGGAAAGTACATCAGTGCTTCCACTTCCTTAGGAGTTTACAAAGGTTTGGTAATGACACTAGGAACCCTGGCAAATTTCTACAGAGGGGTGGTGGAAAGTGTGCTGACCGACTGCATCATGGTATGGTATGGGAACACCAATGCACCTGAGCGTAAAGCTCTCCAAAAGGGAGTGGACACAGCCCAGGACATCATAAGCAAAACCTTCCCCACTACTGAGTACATCTACAGGGAACGCTGCCATCAGAGAGCAGAAGTCATCGTTAAAGACCCTCACTATCCAATACACACTCTGTTTTTGCGGCTGCCATCAGTGAAGAAGTATCGGTGCCGCAAGACCCGCACCACCAGGTTCAGGAACAGCTGCTCCCCCTCCACCATCAGACTCCTCAACAACAAATTTAATCAGGGACTCATTTACGGACGCTTACTTGTGCACTTTATTGATTTTCTTTTTGTTCTCTCTGTATTGCACAGTCAGTTTGTTTACATTTGTTATATGTTTACAGTTCTTTGTTTACATGTTTACGCTGTGTAGTTTATTTTTTGCACTACCAATTAGTGGTAATTCTGTTGTGCCTGCTGGAAAAAGGAAACTCAGGGTTGCAGTTTGCAGTTAGAAATAGCATGAATTTATGCACGTTATTGAAAATCCTCTTTGTAACATTAGTGAAGGTAATCTGAATCTTATGAGCCATATCCCTCCATTCCCTGTATCTTCATGCACCCGTCTAAATGCTTCTTAAACATCACTTTCATATCTCAGTCAAATTTATTGTACAACTACAACCCAAAATACAATGTTCTCCAGTCCTCAGTGCAAAACACCCAGACATAACACACATAGAGACCAACACTACATATGCAGGAGAAGTATTCATGCATACAAATAAAGAGATAAGTATGAGAGTCTCGGATGGTCAGTGCGAGTAGTTCCTTTGGTCGTACAGCATTCTAGCTGCCCGTGGGAAGAAGCTGTTCCTCAGCCCTTCAGGTGCTGGCTCTGATCCTCCTGTATCTCTTCCCCGATGGGAGCAGCTGAAAGATGCTGAGTGCGGAGTGGAAGGGGTCCTCAATGATTTTGCTTACCATCTTCAGACAATGATCCCAGTAGATCACAGCGATGTTGGGGAGGATGGTGGTGAGGGAGACTCCAGTGATCCTCTCTGCCACTCTTATGGTCCTGTGGGTTGTCCTCCGATCCATTTCTTTTGCAGCAACTGTACCCCACCACGATGCAGCCGGCCGGGACACTCTCAATAGAGCTCCTGCAGAAGGTTGACATGACGGCAGCCGGTAGCCTTGCCCACCTCAGACTTCTCAGGAAGTGCCTTCCTGACAAATAAGGAGATGTTGTGTGTCCACGATAGGTCACACTAAGGATCGACTTCACCCACCTCCCTTGTGAGTGCATTGCAGGCACCCAACGCACAATGTGTTACAAAAAACTAGCCCACACATCTCCTGTAAATTTTGCCCCTCTCACCTAAATGTTATGCCCTCTTGCATTTTATATTTGCATCATAGAGAAAGACTCCCTATCCTGTCCATATTTCTCATAATCTTATATCGGGTTTCCCCTTAGCCTCTGATGGTCCAGAGGAAACAATCTAAGTTTGTCCAATCTCTCCCCATCATACTCCCCATACTAGGCACATCCTCTTCTGCACCCTCTCCAAAGCCTCCACATCTTTCCTGTTACGCAGTGACCAAAGTACTGCTCATATGTCCTAGCTGAAAATTAACTTCCCAGTTATTATACACTGATGAAGGCAAGCATGCCATCTGCCTTCTTTACCCTTCTCTTCTTGCAGTGACCTGTGGGCATATACCCCTACAAAGGATCCTGCTATTGACTGTGTACTTCCCCCTTACATTTGATCTCCCAAAGTGCAACTCCTCACATTTGTCAGATTAAACTCTATGTTCTCTTTCTCCCTCATTTCTCCAATTAATCTACAACCTGCTATATCTTCTGACAACCTTCTCAGTGTCAGTACCAAACCCTGTGGAACACTACTAATCACAGAGCTCCAGAAAGAGAACTCCCGGCCACTGCTACCCTCTCTGCCTTCTATTGATAACCCAATTTTGAATCTAAATTACAATCCATCTTTCGCGGCTCCCATCAGGAAAGAGGCAGAGGGGCCACAAGACTCGCACCACCAGGTTCAGGAACAGCTGCTACCCCTCCACCATCAGACTCCTCAACTTTTTTTTTAATTCTCTCAGTATAGCACAGTCAGTTTGTTTACCTTTGTTATCTTTTGTAGTTCTTTATTTGGTTACATGTTTGTGCTGTGTACAGATGTTTGAATTGCTCTACCAGTAAGTGGTAATTTTGCTTTGCCCACAGAAAAAAGAATCTCAGAGTTGTAATGAATGTACTTTGATAATAAATCTGAAAATCATGTGTCTTAATCTTCTGAATCAATCTATCGTAAGGGACATTGTCCAATGCTTGTTAACAATGCAACAACATCCTACCCTCAACAATCATCTGTATCACCTTCTCAATCATGTAAAATCCATAGGACCGAGGAGCAGAAATCGTCGATTCAGCCCAATGAGTCTGACTCGCTATTCAATCATTAGCTCATTCAGATATGACTTACCCTACGCAAAGCTATGTTAATTATCCATAAGTCTCTGCCTTTCCAAATGCAAGTAGATCCCATCCCTAAGAATCTTCTCCAAGAATTTCCCATGCACTGATTAAAAAGGCTCAGCTGGTTTGTATCTACTGGCCTTAAACAATGGCTATTTTCCAGTCCTTGAGTGACCCCTCATGACTTATCCACCTTAATGTACTTCAAGAAACCCCACACCTCCTCCTTTTGATATCAATACCAGCTTCTTTTTTTTTTAATTTTTTATTTTTCCACACCATAAACCACATTAACCATGATACATACTTTTTCCTTTTCAAATATATACAGTGCCATTTTCTCCCCCCCTCTCCTCCCATCCCACCCTCCCTACCTCCCCCCTCTCGTCCATTTAAAGTACAAAGTCTAAGATACATTAAACCCGTCAAACAATGTTGTCACTCAATAAAAATAAACAAGAAATTCCACTGAGTCAATTCTTTTCATTTCCTTCTCCTTTCGTTAATTTCGGTAGTGATTGTCCCCGGTAGGTTTTCTCTATTGTGTTTCATGTAAGGCTCCCATATTTGTTGATGTCACTCCTCATTGGTGGGGGACCATGACATGGTCATTGCTTTCTTAAAACAGTGCCTCTTGTCGATGTTCTCAATGGAGTGAAGACTGATGCCCGAGATGTCACACATGGAGTCAGCAACCCTCTGGAGTTTTTTCCTGTCCTGCGGGTTGGCATCTCTGTACCAGTGATGCATCCAGCCAGAATGCACTCCACAGTACACCTGTAGAGGTTTTTGTGAGTCTTCGGTGACATCTTATCGAACTCCTCACAAAGTATAGCCACTGGCGAGCCTTCTTCGTGATTGTATTGACATAGAGGGTCCAGGACAGATCACTGGAGAAGTTTACACCAGGAATTTGATGTTTTTATTTTAAATTTAGACATAGAGCACGGTAACAGGCCCTTTCAGTCTACGAGCCCATGCCACCCAATTTACCGACAAACCCTGGTTTATTTGGAACGGTGGGAGGAAATCTGATCCCCCGGGGAAAACCCATGCAGACATGGGGAGAATATACCAACTCCTTACAGACAGCGTGGGATTCGAACCCCAGTCCCAATTGCTGGCGCAGTAACAGTGTTGCACTAACCATGCCACCCCTAGAGTTCTTGGCCCTCTCCACTGATGAACCTTCAATGAGAACTGGTTCGTGTTCTCCTGAAGTCCATAATCATCTCCTTGGATTTGCTAACAAGGTTGTTGATGTGACACTGCTCAATGAACTGATCTATCTCCCTTCTCCACGCTTCCTCATTACCATCTGCAATTCTGCCGACAACCGTGGTTCACGGACAAATTTATAGATAGTATTGGGATTGTGCCCAGCCCACACAGTCATGGGTGTAAGGGCACGATCCATTTACAAGAATTTACATTCGCAGTCCATTTACAAGGATGTTGCCAGGGCTTGAAGAACTGAGTTTCATGGAAAGGTTGAATCGGTGAAGAGTTTATTCCTTGGATTGTAGAAGGAAGAGGGGATATTTGATAGAGGCATGCAACATTTTGAGGGGTGTAGACAGAGTAAATGCAAACAGGCTTTTTCCACTGAGATTAGGTGAGACAAGACCTAGGAGAATGGGTTAAGAGTGAAAGGTGAACTTTAGAAATGGGGAAAACATCTTATTAAGAAGGATGGGAGACGACCCTACAGGGATGGTGGCCACGGCAGCCGACCAATGAGGGGCTCGGCAGCTGCAAGGCGGTTGGCGACTTGCGGTCAAAGGAGCGACATAGGCTGTGTGCTGCTGGAATGAAGACGATCACTGGGGTCTCCCTCCACGCCCCGCACCCCACCAATGCGATTTACCGGGATCATTGTCTCAACATCAGTGAGGACCCCTACCACCCCCGCACGCAGCATCTTCCAGCTACTCCTGTCGGGAAAGGGAGTACCAGAGCCAGCACCACCAGGCTGTGGAACAGCTTCTTCCCACGGGCAGTGAGAATGCTGAAATAATGATGAACGGCTCAAACAAACACTCCGCAACTCCAATACTCATTTAACAAATAAAATTTAGTTATTTTAATATCTGTACATATGTACAGGGCATATGCATCACTTGTCTGTATGTGTGTTGTGTCTGTATGTATGTTTGCAGGGTTTTGAAACGAGGACTGGAGAACACCATTTCATCAGATTGTACTTGTACCATCAGATGCCTAATAAACTTGAACTTGTGACAGAATATATAAAAATATTTTTGGGAGATAAATTGGGAAAAGTTAGATTCCCTCTGGGAGTGAAGGACCTGCTAAGATTGAGCTGTTGGTCAAGTGCTCTTGGTCCTCTTTTCGTAACTCCCACATTTTTGCCCAGTTCTTTTTGTCTGTGATCTTTTTCTTTAACCGCTCCGATTCAGTCATTGCCAACAATAACACAGGACTCTCTTCAATCTTGATTCAAATTCAAGGCTCCTTTTATTGTCATGTGATAATACATAAAAATGTACTATACATGATTTACTTCAACCTTTGCCTGCTGTAAGGCGAACAAAGAGTCGCCGTGAACATTGCCCGGTGCCCCTAAGAGAAGGAGAAGCAAGAGAGTCCCTTCAGAGTCACTGAGTGCCTGTGGATACGCCTCCAGCGCTCCCGCGGCCTCTGCAGCCGCACAGACTCCTGTTCAAACCATCAGCAGCACGAGCTCCAGGTCTAAGCCTCAGGTACGATCGGGAAGCCTTCAGTACCCGAGGACCTTCGGGAGCCCTTTTTGCCCTCAGCACCTTCTTGAAGCCCGGTTCCAAAACCTGGTTCCCCTGAGCCAGTCTCCAGAAGTCCGCAGCCTGTGTGTGTCATTCAACCGCCGAGCCCCTCACCAGCCCGCTGCCGTGGTCACCTTTCCTGTAGGGTCGTTTCCCAAGCTTCTTAAAAGGGGGAGTCGTCTCCATTTCTGGTGCTCTGCACTACTATCCCCGGAGTCTGTGACCCCTTATAGCACAAGCATGGCTATCTTAGGCACAGACTTCTGTGCTTGCAAGGTTTAAAAAAAACACTGCTGTCTCCTTTAAAGACTCTACTGAGCCATGTCCAGGCAGTAGGGTCCTGTGGAGCAGCGCTATGTGTCCGCTCCCCACTCTCCCTCATCCACATCTGTGGCAGCATTGCCATTACAGTAGCCCCAGCAATGCCACCAGTTGACCCTAAACATGTCCTTCCACTGATGCTGTCTGACCTTCTGAGTTCTTCCAGCATTCTGCCTATGGGTCTAGCAACTGCAGTCTCCATCCTGTTGAAGGACATTCATAACTCTTGCTCGCCTCATAAGAAATTATGCTTTCTAAGGTCTCCCTGTGTACTTACAAGAGTGGCCTCATACATCATGGTGAAAAGTGCTTACAGAACAAATTTTTCTGTATCACTGTTGATTAGGACAGGAACCGTGTGACTGCTTCAATTTGCTATATCAGGAGCTTCAGCTTGCAAGATCAAGGTCAAGAACAATTCAGCTTGTATATTTAATTATTGGACCTTTTCTTTAAAACAAACAATATCACAAAAGCCCAATCGAAGTGAAGCGCTGGCACAGTGATATTGCTGAGGGAGATTGAATCAGAGAGTATAATATGCTGACAGATCTATACATGGACAAAAGGTCAAATCCTCAGTGTCCCTGACTAAAGTTGATAGATGCACCACAGAAAGCCTCCTGCCTGAATCCATCACTGCGTGGTACGGGAACTGCTCTCCCAAGACGGCAAGTAAATGCAGAGAGTTGTGAACGTGGCTCAGGCCATCACCCAACCAGCCTCCGTAACCTCCTGTGGACGCTGCGAGACCTGCTGAGCTCCCCCCAGCGTTTTTGAGCTTTTACCACCGACTCCGTCTACACCTCCCACTTGCCTCAGGTCAGCAGCCAACGTAGAAAAGGAGGCATCCCACTCCAGTCACACTCTCTTCTTCCTCCTCCTGTCTCGTAGATGATAAGCAGGTTCGCAAGGGAGTTGGCGAGGGTTCAAAGGAGGTTCACTAGAATGATTCTGGGAATGAAAGCGTTATCGTGTGAGGAGCATTTTGACAGCTCTTGGCCTGTATTCGTTTGAATTTGGGATAATGGGGGGGAGGGAGGGGGGAATCTCATTAAAATATTTAGAATGTGGAAATGCATGGACAGAGTAGATATGGTTGGAGTGTCAAGGACAAGACGTCACAACTTTAACATTGAAGGACGTCTGCTTAGAACAGAAATCCAGAGGAATTTCTTCAGCCAGAGGGTGGTAAATCTGTGGAATTTGATGCCACAGCAGTTGTGGAGGCCAGGTCATTGGGTATATTTAAGGCAGAGATTGATAGGTTCTTGATTAGCCAGGGGATCAAAGGTTATAGGGAGAAGGCCAAGCACAGGAAGTGGGGCTGATTGGGAAAACGGATCAGCTCGTGATTAAATGATGGGGTAGACTCGATGGGCTGAATAGTCTATTTCTGCTCCTCTGTCTTATGGAAAACACAAACCTCTAGATTCAACGAATTGTTTTTCTTGCTCTGAGGCTTGAACAAAAGGAAAGATGTCCGTAAGATTGCAGATAAGATTTAAAGGATGTTCCCTGACTTAAAGGACTGAGTTAAGGGCCAAGGTTAAACAGGTTAGGACTTTATTCCCTGGAGCACAGCAGAATGAGGGGATATTTGATAGAGGTGTACAAAATGATGAGCGGTGCAGATAGAGTAAATGCAAGCAGGCTTTTTCCATTGAGGTTGGGTGAGACAAGAACGAGAGGACGTGGGTGAAAGGGGAAATGTTTAAAGGGAGCATGAGGAGGGACGTCTTCACACTGAGAGTGGTGGGAGTGTGGAACGAGCTGCCAGCTAAAGTGGTGAACACGGGCTCAACTTTGACTTAAAATTTTTGATAGGTACATGGATGGGAGAGATATGGAGGGCTCTGTTCCAGTTGCAGGTTAATGAGACAAGGCAGAATAATAATTTGGCACAGATGAGATGAGCCAAAGGGCTTGGTTCTGCACTGTGGTGTTCCATAGAGGTACTCCCCGACAACGTCCATGTTCTGGTCGTATGTCTAAATGGACGTATGTCGAAATTGCCCTACCTGTGATACTGAAGAGTACAACGATAGATTTCCTTCCGTTCTCTATCTCAAAATCCTTCTCATTCTCTCTGTTGCTGCGGACCCTGAGCACCTTGCACTCTTCAGGCCTCTAAAATCTGTCTGACCATCAGAATATTGAGCAAAAGAATCAGAAAAAAAACGAGACACGATGAGTTAAAATGCGGTGAAATATCTCAACATGGCGGCCATGGAGGCCAGCTCGCGCAAGAGGTTGGCAACCATCCAACATGGCCACCGAGGCCAGCTCGTGCGAGAGGTTGGCAACCATCCAACATGGCAGCCAGCTCGTGTGAGAGGTTGGCAACCATCCAACATGGCAGCCACCAAGGCCAGCTCTCGCAAGAGGTTGGCAACCATCCAACATGGCGGCCACCAAGGCCAGCTCTCGCAAGAGGTTGGCCACTGCAGCCAACCCAACCCCCAACAAGAGGCATTATTTTCCAATAGGTAGGCCTAACTTTCACCGTGATTACATGCTTTATATTTTTTATTTATTTTTTAACAATTTCGGTTGTATGTGTGGATTGACGCAAGTCACATAGGTCGCAAGTCAGGCAGTACCTGTAGTTCTAGGGTTCTAACTGCATCTCCGTAAGTTCAATTCAATTTCAAGTGGCTTTCCTTAAAAATGTGCAGAAAACTCTGAGATTGCTTTAATCCAAAGCCATGAGGGCAGCACGGTTAATGTAGAGGTTAGCGTCACGCTGTTACAGCGCCAGAGACTGAAGTTCAAATCCAGCGCTGTCTGTAAGGAGTTTGGGCGTCCTCCACGTCTCTCTGGGGGTTTCTTCTAGGAGCTTCAGTTTCCTCCCACCCTTCAAAACATACCGGGATTGTAAGTAGTTGAACAGCACGGGCTCGTGAGCTGAAAGCTCGTCTATGTCTAAATTTAAATTTTAAAAATTAGAAACATGGGACAAGGAACTAGAAGAAAGGTGGGAACATTGCATAATTAAAAGATTTATGGAAATATTTTCCAAACTTTATTAGTGATTCTTAAGATCAAATTAGAACCATGACCTTTAATTGCTTTATTTGTTTTTTTCTCAAGAGGACATACCCTTGACTTCAATCCAAAAGAGAATCTTAGCTTTTACCTCGCTGATAGCTAGACGAGCAATTCTAATGAAATGGAAAGGTGACTCTTCTCCTACCCATACCCAATGGTTACATGACATGAAAGGTTGAGAACCATTGAGTTAAGCAAACAATTATAGGTATGTTTCTGATTTACAATATATGTGTGATAAGTATATGATATTACCTGTTTCATTATGTTATTAACTAATGGACCATGTACATCGGGATTTATCTATTAAACTTTAATAAAAATATTTTAAAAAGAAAGAAAAGACTTCGATTGCAGTTTTGGTTCCTTTTTGAATTGTGCTTTTTGTAGTAGGTTTGTGTGCAGATCAGTAGATTCAGCCAAAGCTGTTGAATGTGCAAAGCGTGACATTCAGATTTCTCGGCCAAGTGGTTGAGTCAATGGGAGTGGCATCCAAGAGCGCTGGAGAATTTCATCAATCAAATGTAATCGGGAGAGCAGCAATCTTCAGAGGGTTGGAGCAGAGTGCAAGGTTGAAGCTCATGTTGAAAGTGCAACGCACCAACGTGCTGGAGAAACTCAGCATCCATGGGAAGTAAAGTGTAACCTGTAGCGGTGTTAAGGTGGCACCACAAGTTCCAGAAGGCATCAAACCAGCCATGTGACATCAGTGTGTGATGACGTCAGGGCGTGTCATGCGCTTATTTCAGGCTTTAAAAGGGTTGCGCAGATTTGAAGAGTAAATCCCGTTTGATGCACTCTAAAAACGCCTTGTGTGATTATTTAATTGGTGACCCCGACGAGTCCAAGAACGTACTTTTGGACAAACATGGACTCTGCAGCTGTCGGTGTGAAGCTGTCATCTTTCTGGGCAGCTGAGCCTGAACTGTGGTTCCAACAGGCTGAAGCACAATTTCACCTTCTCAAAGTCGAGTCGGACACTGCTCATTATTACCATCTCGTCAGCGCCCTGGACCAGACCGTCGCTAAGAGGGTCTGAGACTTCCCACAGGATCCACAACGTACCAGCAAGTATGACACTTTAAAAGCACTTTCATTACAGGTATACGGTATGTCCCGTAGGGAAATGGCAACCAAGCTACTGCATCTCAATGGGTTGGTAGACCACGCCCCTTCAAATTTAATGGATGAATTGCGGTTCCTGGCATCTGGCAAAAGTCCCAAAGTGCTACTCGAGCAGCTCCTTTTTAGAACAAATGCCAGATGATATTAGGCTCCAGTTATCCAAGTGCTCATTTAAAGACCCAAGGGCAGTAGTGGTGGAGCCAGACATTCAATGGCTGACGAAAGGAAAGGCAAGTCTGCACAACCAACCCCTCCGATATTGACCCCCTTGCCACACTCTAGCGCTCTTAGCTCATCACTCCCTACAAACATCGAAGAAGTGATAAGGAGGGGTAGCTCTCCAAATGAAGAAGGAAGGTGTGAGGAGCTGGAGAAAAACAGATACAGAAGAATAGGGAAAGAGAGAGACATGAGGGGGAGATTTGAGAGAAACTGGAGAAGTCGATGCTCATGTTAACTATATGGAGAGCACCCATATGGAATAGACGTTGCTGTTCCTCCAATTTTTGGGATGTATTGGTTTACCAGTGCAGGAGCCCAAGGATAGACATATCAGTGGGGGGGGGGGGGGGGGGGGAATGGTGTGTAGAATTAAATTGGTTGGCTATTGGGAGATCCCTGTTATTGCAGCAAAAAAAAAACCGAAGGTGCTCAATGAAATGATCTCCCTGAAAATATTAGTGCCCCTTGCTGCCTGGGGAGTTAACTGCTCCATGAGGTCTGCCAACACAACATAGACCTTTGCTGTAATCCAAAAACAAAACATCTGCAGATGCTGGATGTACTCGTGAAAGGGCATCAACCTGAAACATTAACTCCGTTTCCCTCTCCACAGATACTGCCTGAACTGCTGAGTGTTTCCAGCGAGTCCTGCCCTGACATTCCGATAACTTTCCACTTACATTTTCATTGGGCTAAATGATCCCTCGTGTGCCTTTTCATACGTCCTGGCCTCCCTGCCCCATTGCAAACTTTCCTTTTCGCTCTCCCCTCACCTTCCCATCTCCTTCGAAACTCAATTCAAGTTCCACCTTTTAATGATAAATTCTCTTCAGCGACTGGCTGAGTATTCAAAACCTGCAGAGGAATTTCTTAAGCCAGAGAGGGGTGAACCTCTGGAATTTGCTACCACAGAGCAGCTGTAGAAGCCAGACTGTTGGGTCTGTTTAAGGCAAAGATCGAGAGGAGTCTGAATAGTCGGGGTATCAAAGGTTATAGGGAGAAGGCAGGGGACTGGGGTTGAGTGGGAGAATGGATCAGCTCAAGATGGAATGGCGAGGTAGACTTGATGGGCCAAACAGCTCCTCTATTTTATGGTCGCAGAATATTTTCTGTTACAGAGAACATAAAACATCACGGCACAGTACAGGCCCTTCAGCCCTCGACGTTGTGTAAACCTACACCACAGCAATCTAATTCACAGTTGAATTTTAGAGCCCCATCTCGCGGGGCTGAAGGTAGGAAAACCATCAACCCCCCAAGACCCAGTGGAAATTTGAAACTTACTCTCGCAAGTTCATCTCAAATATTTGGTGACTAAATATCATTGGGTCACGTCGGGCTCTGTCACAGAGCTCTGCTGTTCCTGTCGCTTTGAAGGAAGGCCTGAGGCCTGTGTGGAGAATGGGTGGAGGGTGTTTTTGACCCTTTTTTGATAAGCAAGAAAAACCAGTAGAGGTTAAAATAGAAATTGATAACATAGGAGGGAGGAAATCGGAAGGTTTCATATATAAATGGGAATTAAAATTATTATTTGGGGAGGGGTAAAATTATTATTTTGAATAATGTAAATAACCAAATTGGAATGAATACTCAAGTTTTGAATACTGAGTTTTGAATACTCAGCCAGTCGCTGAAGAGAATTTATCATACGTAAAATGCCTTTGATACAAAATCAACTTATTCCATTTTCAATGGATAATCAATTTTTAACTATTTGGTCTCAGAAAGGAATTAGATAAATAGAAGGAAGGAATTTAATGTCATTTGAACAATTAAAAATTAAATACAGAATTACACATTTTTTTGCTATTATCAAATGTGGGCTTAATTAAGAGAGAAACTGGGTTCAACAACGCTGTTACCAAAATGTGGTGATGTAGAAATGTTGATACGCAGTAGATATATCAAGAAATTTATTTCTGCTATGTACACTTTATTGCAGAAGGGGACTCCTAAAGAGGGGATACACAGGTCCAGACAGACCTAAATACTAAAATTGACGAATCAAATTGGTCAGACTTGTGCTGAGATAGTATGACAAATCCTATAAATGTTATAGATTAGTTCTATACAGGTGCCAAACCTTTTATCCGGATCGTCGGGACCAGACACCTGATGTTGTTCAGAATCTTACGGATTTCGGAATCATTTTGATCGTACAGCGATTCCACAAGGTGTTCTCCAACGTCTATAGTAGCTCAGTATAGAATACTTTGCTACAGTTTACTTCCTACGGCCTGGTGCATGATCTGCTGAGTTTCTCCAGCACATTTGCATGTTGCACTCGACCCCAGCACCTGCAGACCTTTTTCTTTAACTCCCACATCTCCTTCCTCAATTAATTTCAAGTTACTGCCAAAAGGGTCTGGGTGCAGAGAAGATCGACCAAGATGTTACCTGGATTGGAAAATATGTCATTTGACCCAAGGTTAGCAGAGCTGGGACTTTGCTCTTTGCAGCGAAAGGATGAGAGCTGACCTCACGGAGGTCTACAGGATTATAAGAGGCATATTTGAGGCAGACAGCCAGCACCTTTTTACCCAGGGTGGGAGTAACAAACACGAGGGGACATCTGTACAAAGCAAAGGGAGCAAAGTTTGGGGAGACATCAGGGGTAAGTTGTGTTTTTTTTACACAGAAAGTTGTGGGTTCATTGTCAAGGATGTTGGTGGAAGCTGGACCAATAGGGGCATTTAAGAGACTCATTGACAGGCACATGGATGAAAGAAAAATCAAGAGATATGAAGTAGGGAGAGTTTAGGGTTTTTTTTTTGGTAGGTATACAAGGGTTGGCACAACATTATGGGCTGAAAGGCCTGTACTGGGCTGCAATGTTTCTATATTCAGGTCAGGTCACTCATCAGAGTGCTACTGGTACCACGTAACCCAGTACTACTTGTCTCATGGTCAGGTGGTTGCCGACTAAACCCGCTCCCCCACCAGGCTTGCCTGGTGCGGAGGGTGGCTAAACACCCTGAAGGATGAAAAACAAGACCTGTCAAAGGGCAGACGAACCCTCTTGTAGGGTCAACGGCCACCTAGCCAACACGTGCCGCGAAGCGCGGAAAGGGCATCCCCTGCATCAAAGCTTGGTCTGGCCATTCACTGCCACAGAACTACCCCCAGCTGCCTTGGACCTCACCATGCCGCTGGATCCAGGAGGGGTGGTCAAGAGGGCGGGTCTGGACCTGTGCAACCCAGCTCACCCACATCCATTCACGCAACACTGTTCCCACCTGAGGAGTAGGGTTATCCGCAAATCGAACCCCACAAACTGACTGAAAGGAACCACCATCATCCTATGGGATGGAGAGATGTCCTAAATCAAGCAGAGGATGATTAAATATGTTTGTCACTTTTGAACTCTGTGGTGGTACTTTACAGCTATATATAAATAGCTATTTCATCATTAATTACAGGCATTATAATGTGCCTACTGTGTCCAGATATTAAATGGCCTATAATTGCACTGTCTCTTTCTGTAAACAACACAATTACATTGGACAGTGTCTTCTCCATTGGCATGCATCCATGCACAATATAGTCCTGAGACATAATGATTTCAGTCTCAGCCATCTTTATCTCTCCTCCTATTATATGTCCAACACTTTGCTTCTCTTCAGTTTCGCTAAGTTGTCCAAA
Organism: Narcine bancroftii; assembly: GCF_036971445.1. NCBI lineage: Eukaryota > Metazoa > Chordata > Chondrichthyes > Torpediniformes > Narcinidae > Narcine > Narcine bancroftii. Next base: position 149,211,198 of record NC_091469.1, read on the forward strand.
ATTTTTACTGATTATAATTGTGTTTGTTGCACTCTCCACTTTGGCGTTTGCTTACCTTAGTTGGCTCTAAGTCATGGTTAAGTGAATAAGGCTGCTCCTCCGTCTTTCTAATCACCGCAATAGTCATTCGTGCTGCCTTTAGAGATCTCCACATAAGCACTCTAAGCTTCCTCCCCACCCCCGGATTACTGATCACGTCTCAAAGATTAAATTCCCTCCAGCTCTGCCTATAGCAGAAGGTTTTCTCCTCATGTGCAACCGCATGACCAATTTTAATATCATCTGCAACAAAGGCTCCGTCCAAACCAATGATCTATACAACAGAACACAAGGAGATGAGAAATGAGCCCTGTGAAACCCCCGCCAGTAAAAGCCTTCAAAAAAACCGTCAAACCTAACCCTCTATTTCCTTCGGCAGCCTTGGATCCAATTGGCCACGCTCCCTTGGATTCCGTGGGCTTTTACATTTTGACCGTGTTGAACCTTTATCCCAGGGCGACAGTTGCAAACATTAGAGGATGTCTGTTTAAGGTGCACGGAGAAATGTTAAGGGGAGTTGTCAGCGGCACTGTTCCCTCTAAGCTGTGCGTGTGTGCGTCCACATGCATGTTTTGCCACCAGTGCACAAAGGAAATTAATATAACCATATAACCGTTTACAGCACGGAAACAGGCCATGTCGGCCCTTTGAGACCACACTGGTTCACTAGAATAACTCCACTAGCTCAACCCTCCTGCTTTCCACCCATAATCCTCCAACCCCCTCACCCCCATGTACACATTCAACCTTCTCTTAAATGACAGAAGGGACCCTGCCACAACTATCTCTTTTGGAAGATCATTCCATTCTGTTACCACACTCTGAATGAAAAAGCCACCTCTAATATTTCTCCTAAAGTGTTGCCCCCTTACCCTTAACTCATGGCCTCTTGTTCCAACCTCCCCTGCCCTCAGGGGAAAGAGTCTGTTTATGTCTAGTCTATCTATTCCTTTCATAATTTTAAATACCTCTATCAAGTCCCCTCTCAGTCGTCTACATTCCAATGAATAAAGTTCCAGTCTCCTTAATCACTCTCTGTAATCCAGATGCCAGGCAACATCCTTGTAAACCTTCTCTGCACTTTCTCCACCTTATCTATATCCTTTCTATAATTTGGAGACCAGAACTGAGCAGAGTACTCCAAACCTGGCCTCACCAATGCCTTAAACAGCTGTAGCATCAGCTCCCAGCTCCTATACTCTATACTATGATTTATGAAGGCCAGCATACCATATGCCTTCTTAATCACCCTGACTACATGGGAATCCACCTTCAGTGAACTCTGTACCATAACCCCCAGGTCCCTCTGCTCCTCTGTGAGCCTCAGTGCCCTCCTCTTAACTGCATATGTCCTATTTTGGTTATTTTTACCAAAATGCAACACCTTGCACTTGTCTACATTGAATTCCATCTGCTGTCTTTCAGCCCACTCAAGCAAACCAAATCCTTCTGTAATCCAATAAAACCTTCCTCACTATCCATCACTCCCACTATTTTTGTATCATCTGCATAGTTGCTTACCCAGTTAACCACACCCTCCTCTAAATCATTAATATAAATGATAAACAACAAGGGACCCAGCACCGATCCCTGAGACACCCTGCTTATCACTGGCCTCCAACCTGACATTACAGTTGTCCACCACGACTCTCTGCTGTCTATCTTCCAGCCACCTCTGAACCCATGTCACAATCTCTCTACTAATTCCTAGTGACTGAACCTTCTTTATTAACATTCCATACGGAACCTTATCAAAAGCCTTACTAAAATCCAAATAGATCACATCCACTGCTCTACCTTCATCCACCTTTTTTGTCACTTCCTCAAAAAACTCAAAGGTTCGTCAAACATGACTTTCCTTTTACAAACCCATGCTGAGTGCCCCTAATCAATCCCTGCCTATCCAGATATGCGTGTATACTATCTTGAAGAATACCCTCCATAACCTTCCCCACCACCGAAGTCAAACTTACTGGCCAATAATTACTTGGCCTACACCTAATGCCTTTTTTAAACAATGGAACTATATTTGCAACCTCCTCCTTCAGTGATCTTTGAAAAATCACTGTCAGTGCCCCTGCTATTTGCTCCCTGACCTCCCTTAAAGTCTTGGGAAAAATCCCATCAAGACCAGGAGACTTATCCACCTTAATTGACTCTAGAAGCTCTAAAACCCTCGCTTTCCTAATCCCTATCCTCTCCATAAACTAAGGCCTTTACCTCTCTTATCTCGTCCCTTTTCCTCATGAATACAGATGAGAAAAAAATTGTTCAATATTTCTCCTATCTCATACGGTTCCATACATAGTTCACCAGTCCCATCATCCAGTGGACCTATTCTATCCTTAACCCTCCTTTTACTGTTCACCTATCTGTAAAAACCCTTAGGATTCACCTTTCCCTTATTAGCTATGGACCCCACATACCTTTTTGCCTCTCTAATTTCCCTCTTAAGGTTCTTCCTGCAATCTAAGTAACGACCATACATCTCCTCAATCCCTTGTTTTTTATATTTAGTATAGGCCTCCCTCTTGTCCCGAACTTCTTAATTTCATCAGAAAACCATGGATCCCTTGAACCTTTAGTCTTCCCTTTCGGCCTAACTGGAACATAAAGATCCTGTACTCTCAAAATCCCACCCCTAAATGCCCCCCAAATTTCCTCTGCATCCTTTCCGGCAAAAAGATCAGCCCACACAACTCTCTGCAAATCCCCTTTCATTTCTCCAAATCTGGCCTTCCCCCACTCGAAGACCTTCAACCTCGGACCCAACGTATCCCTTTCCATCATTAAGCTAAAGCTAATGGACTGTGATCACTGGATCTGAAGTTCTCTCCAAAGCTCACCTCCGTCACCTGCCCCATTTCACTTCCAAATGACAGATCTAACACTGCTCCCCTTCTAGTTGGTGTCTCAACATATTGCTGCAAAAAACAATCCTGAACACAATGCATAAATACTAAGCCATCCTGCCCTTTTACTGACTGCATTTCCCAATCTGTTTTGGAAAATTGAAATCCCCAACGAACACCACCCTATAATGTGTGCACATTATAAGGTTAGTTTCCTAAAACAATGTAGTAATCAATAATTATACTCAGTGAAAATAATCTCTTAGCTATTTAAAGTGGTATGTAAGTGGAAAGAAAATGGTTGTGAACCACTGTGTTAACTAGTTAATCAGGTTTTCAAATACCACATTTACACATAACTAATTGATTATTGATCAGCCATGAGAGATAGGCTATCCCAAGATTATCTTAAAACAATTTCAAGTTTACATTTGCACAAGCATTCAGTGTGCACATACTTTTGTCATGGCAAAATATTTTTGCCAAGCATAAGATTTTTGTGTACACTGACTACTAAAGATTAGAAAAAATATTGCTGAGAGGTCTTTTTTTATAAAACAGAGAGCAGTGGGTGCCTGAAATGCATTGCCAGGGAGGTGGTGGAGGCTGATATTCAAAATAAAACTTTTAGATAGGTACAGGGATGTAAGAGAAATACAGGTTAATGGACGTGAGATATAGTGATTGTTGTGGGTACAGCATCATGGGCCGAAGACCCTGGACGGTGCTGTAATGTTCCATGTTCTAAAAGGATTACTAAAATCCAATTGACGACATCAACTATACTGTTCCAGATGTTCCTCTTTTAAACATTCCACCAATTAATCAGACTAAATGCACCCGTGTCAAATCACTGACTGTTCCTGATTAATCCAAGCCTTTCTAAGCGAAGGCTGTTTTGCCTCTAAGAGTTTATTTCAATCATTCATCTACTGCTGAAAAACTAACTAGCTGGTAATCAATGCACAAAAGTGCGGGAGAAACTCGACAGGTCACGCAATATCTATGCAGAGTTAACTGCTGAGTTTCTCCCGCATTTTTGTGTATCGCACTATAATCCCAGCATCTGCAGACTTTTTTTACTTCGCATAGTGTTTTTTTTAGATACAGCACGGTAACAGGTTCCTCTGGCCCACGAGCCTGTACTGCCCAAATACACCTACAAACCCCGTTCATTTTTTGGAAGGTCGGAGGAAACTGGGGAGCCCGGAGGAAAACCTCGCGGAGACAGGAAGAACGAACAAACTCCCAACGGACGGTGCCAGATTGGTTTACCCCTCCCCCAATTTTTTTATCTCTACAACACTAACACCTCTCCTGCAACCAGGGAAGATTGAAAGATTAGAACAGTAAATGCTGGAAAATCTCAACGGATCAGACAGCATCTGAGGGAACAGGAGAAAAATACCAAGTCTGTGGTTCTATGGTCCTTCATCAGCATCTTTCTTCAGGATCCCAGATCCTAATCCCTCAGCGTGACCTGCTGAGTTTTTCCAACATTTTCTGCTTTTGATTTAGATTTCAGCCTTCACATGTTTTAATTTCAACAAGTGGAAAATAATAGCTTTCCCAATTTCAACCTTTGCTTCTTTTTGGAACCTGGATTTTATTTCACGCATCAGACACAGTTAAAGCATCACTGTTACAGCACCAGGTTCAAATCCGGCACAGTCTCTAGGGAGTTTTTACCTTCTCCCTGTGTCTGCGTGGGATTCCTCCAGATGCTCTGGCTTTTCTCTCTTCCCCCCACACCCCCACCCCCATCAAAATGTACAGGAGTTATAGGTTATTGGGGTATTTGGGTGACACGAGCTCATGAGCCGGAAGGGCCTGTTACCGTGTCCTTGTCGACCAGGTTGGCGATCCAAGCTTGTCCCATTTGCCTGCATTTGGCTCATATCCCCCTCAACCTTTCCTGTCCATGTGCATGTCTAAATGGCATTTCAATACCACCTCTACCACTTCCTCTGACTGCTCCCTCCATATAACCACGTTTCTCTTCTTCCCCCCACCCCCCCAAACCTGCATCCACCTATCACCTGCCAGTCTGTGCTCTTCCTCCTTCCCCCCCTCCCACCCCCACCCCATCATTCAGGTAACTGTCCGATTTTTGGCACACCTGAAGAAACGCCGACTCCTTATTGCTTTTCATGGATGCTACGTGATCTACCTGAGTCCTTCCAGCATTTATGTCAAGTCAAGTTCATTTATCATCTGATTGTACAAGTAAGCAGCGTTCTCCGGTCCTCGGTAAAACACACGCAGACACACAACTAGACATAACCCACATAAAGGCAAACAATACACACGCAGGACAAGTATTCATGTATAGAAATAAATAAATATATATTGCTTGGTGCATATGAGAGTCTCAGAGGGTCAGTGTGAACTTTTGGTCGTTCAGCATTCTCACTGCCTGTGGGAAAAGCTGTTCCTCGGCCTGGTGGTGCTGGCTCTGATCCTCTTGTATCTGTTTTCTGACGGGAGCAGCTGAAAGATGCTTTGTGCGGGGTGGAAAGGCTCCTCAATGATTTTGCACGCCCACTGCAGACAACAATCCTGGTAGACCATGTAGATGGTAGGGAGGGAGATCACAGTGATCCTCTCTGCTACTCTTATGGTCCTGTGGATTGACCTGCGTATTAGTCAGCCCCACCAACAAGGTGGATCTGTCAGTTAATGTGTTACGCAATATAATTTTTTTTCAATCTCGGCACACAGCACGGTAACAGGCCCTTCCCGTCCATTAGCCCGTGTCAAATGCACCAATTAGCCAACAAACCCAAAAGATTTTGGAGGGTGGGAGGAAACCAGAGCATCCAGAGGAAATCCACGCACACATGGGGAGGAGGTACAAACTTCTTACCAACTCTCCAGATTTGAACCCGGGTCACTGGCACTGTAACAGCATGGTGTCAACTGCTACTCTAACCACCCTAAATATCCTGCACTATTTCAACAGGTCACAAAACCTGTTCTTACAAGTTACCTCACACACCAGAACCTCACACGGGTCAATTCTTATGTGCATTATATCTTGCAAACTGAGCCTACACCATGAAAAGACAGATTAGCTTGTTTGCGGCTGATCTAAACAGGCTTTGGATGATGTCAACATTTGGCTTACAAATAAGAAAAGCTTTAGACAACTGACTATCCCTTGGTTCCTTCTTTTGATGAGAGATATGATGTTACCAAAGCCTCAAAAAAAATCACTGAGCTTCTTTAGACATGTTTCCTGATTGGATAATTAAGTGCTTCACCCAATTAATTTTTAATCGATCTATTTTAAGCAGGGGAAGTATTGAAGATAAGAACAGTGGTCTAGCTCGGATCTCCAACAGTGCTAGTTCTAACTTGCCATGGGATAGTCGGGGAGACGAGTTGAAGGCAACATGGGCACTGATGTACAGAGAGAACATAGCTTCAGGTTCCAGAGAGTAAACACTCCCGATGACCCAAACTGGGCCAACAATGTTTCAGCAAAAGTCAAGAAAGTAAAATTACGAGCTGGATAAAGTAAATGCAAGCAAGTTTCCCCCCCATCCCCCCCCCCCCCCCCACCCTGAAGTTGTTGAGACAAGAACGAGAGGACATGGGTTCAGGGTGAAAAGTGAAATGTTTAAAGGGAACACTGTATCTTCCGATCTCTCACGTCCCGCACTCTGATGCATCCAGAAAGGACGCTTTCAAGATGCAACTGCAGAATGAGTTGCAGGACAGGCCAAGCTTCCTTAGTCTTCCAAGTAAACGGGGGACTGAAGTGCCTTCAATAGAACCGTAGAGCACTTCAGAAATGGGCCCTTCGTCCCATCTAGTCCATGCCAAAAGCCTGTACTTGGACCAAAGCCCTCCATACTGCTTCCATCCATGTACCTATCCAAATTTTTCTGAAGTGTCAAAGTTGACCTCGCATTCACCACTTCAGCTGGAAGCACATTCCACCCTCCTGCCACTCTCTGCGTAAAGTAGTCCAGTCCCCACCATTGACAGAGAAATGTTGGAAGCAGCATCTTCCAGTGTCATTAACAATAAGACAATGGGATGACTGCAACCTGCATGGAACTACTTGAAAATGTCGTGGAAGTGATTCATTTGGAAGTTGCAGAAAGGAATTAGATAAATCATTTAAAGACTCCAGGTCAATGGGCAAACAAAAAGGTGAGAGGATTATTTGTTCAGGAAACAAGAATTTGTTCATTGATAGAAGGAAGATCAGAAAAAAAATCATTCAATTAATTTGAGGGGGGGGGTGGTGGAGGGTGGATCTCACGACTGCAAGGGTCATGAAAACCGGTACCACTCAAATATTTGAAGAGCCATGACCTACAATGCTAAAATTGAGGTTCGTCTAAAGAACATCTTTGGCTGGAATGAACATAATGGGCCAAATGGTCACCTTCTGAACCATTAGTTTCTGTGGTTATATGGTTATACATGATTCTAAATCTTACAAAGAGCTAGCACAGGTAAGATGAGCCAAAATGTCATCCTGCATCAATCTAAACTGATAAACCCTCTGTGCATCTGAACTTTCAGACATCTTTAGATTTGCAGTTAATATGCAGCTGTGGATAGAGTAGGACAGTGGATTGGGGGTTAGCATGGAAGAGGTGGACCCTCTCAACCGGTGGGTCAAACATGGCTTCTCACATGTTTCCAGAGCAGGACTGGCAATGGGGATGTCGAGCAGGATGGCAGCGTGGTCCCTGATGCGGACTTCCTGGGGAAGGGAAACAACCTTTCATGTGGGGTGGCCTTGGTGCCGTTGCACAGGAGGGATCTGATTGCATGGAGTGCTTCAGAGAGGACCTCACCAGTAGGAGTCAGGCAGGCCTTTAGACCTCAGGGCTAGGAGGATGGCCTTCCAGACAGTGGGATTCTCCCTCTCCACCTGGCCGTTCCCTTGAGGATTGTAGCTGATGGTCCTACTCGTGGCAAAACATCTGGCCAGCAGATATTGGCACAGCTCATCACTCATGATGAATATAGCAAGGGTAGCTGTACAGGGTGAAGAGGTTGCACTTGGTTTTAATAACAGTGGCAGTCATGTCCGGGCAGGGAACTGCAAAGGAGAAACGCGAATACTCATCAATGATGTTGAGGAAATACACATGGTTGTTCAAAGAGGGCAGGGCCCCCTTGAAATCCATGCTCAGGCACTCAAAGGGGAGAGTGGCCTTAATCAGGTGCAACATGCCGACTGGTAGAAGTGTGGTTTGCATTCCACACAAACCTGGCAGTTTCTGGTCATCGTCCTGATGTCCTCAACTGAATAGGGAGGCTGTGGGCTTTGACCAAATGAAAGAACCTGGTGACCCTGGGGTGGCAGAGGTTGTTGTGGAGGGCTTGTAAATTGTCATCGGCCCACTGGCACACATCCCTCGGGACAGGGCAACCAAAGCCTTGTTGAGCTTTCTAGGCCAGTACAAGATATGATGGTTGTAGGTAGAGAGTTTGATTTTCTTCAGAATCTTATTGTTCTTGATTTTACCCCACTGCTTGTTATTGAACATGAAAGTGACTGCACTTTGGTCAGTTAGTAGGGGAAATAAATTTGCTGGCAAGATAGTGCCTCCAGTGCTGGCCTGGGCCTCCTTCTCGATGGAGGAGCGCCGGATCTCGGGGTCTTAGAGGGTGTGGGAGAAAAATGCTATGGGCCTGCCCGCCTGGTTAAGTGTGGCGGCCAGGGCAAAGTCGGACGCATCACTCTCCACCTGCAAGAGAATGGATTCATCCTCAGCAGGCATTGCGGCCTTGGCAATATCGCCTTTGATGTGGCTGAAGGCCTCAAGGGGCTCTGCCAACAGGAGAAAGGAGGTGGCTTTTACCAAGGGTGAGGCCTTATCCACCTAGTTGGGGACCAACTGGGCATAATAGGAAAAAAAACCCAGTGGTTTTTTCAAGGCCTTGAGGCTGTAGAGAAGTGGGAGGTCCAACAGGGTGCACATGTGGTTAGGATGGGGGCCAATTACTCCATTCTCCACAACTCAGCCGAGTATAGCCAGGCGTGATGTGCAGAATACACATTTATCTCATTGTAGGTGAGGTTAAGGTTTTTGGCTGTCTAGAGGAATTGGTGTCATGGTCCTGCAGATCATGGCTGCAGATAGAGACATTGTCGAGGTAGGGGAATATGGCCAGCAGCCTGCACTCATCCACCATTCAGTCCATTTCCCTCTGGAAGATGGAGACTCCATTAGTGACCCCCAAAGAGGACCCTCTGAAAATGGTAGAGGCGGCCATCTGCCTTGAACGTGGTGTACTGGCAGTCCTTCAGGCAGAGAGGGAGCAAGTGAAATGCCAACTTTAAGTCAATGGTGGAAAATACCCCATATCGGGTGATTTAGTTTACCATGTCAGCTGTGTGGGAGAGGGGGTGGTGGTAAGCGTCCAGTTACATCATCCTGTTAATTGTCTAACTGTGGTCGATAACCATTCGGTGTTTTTCCCCATTCTTAACCACCACTACCTGAGCTCTTCAGGGGCTGGTACTGGGTTTGATGGTCCCCTTAGTCAAGAGCTATCTCACCTCTGATTTGATAAAGGCCCTGACCCCAGCCCTGTATCACCTTTCCTTGGTGGCGATGGGCTTACAGTCAGGGGCGACAGAGGTGGGGGTGGGGAATCCGGAGGGTGGAGAGCCCGCAGGTCATGCGCTGAGGGCGGATCGCAGGTTGCTGTTTGGATGCGTTCGGAGTGGAGGGTTGGCAGTTTAAAAACTGTTGGTTGTAGACCGTAAGGGGGTATGGGGCCTGTTATATTCCATGGTGAGGCTCTTAAGGTGGCACTGAAAGTCCAACCCCAGTAGTATAGGCGCAGAGTTGTTGCATCACAAGGAGTTTAAAGTTCTTGTACTCTGCGCCACGCACGGTCAGCATAACTACACAGCTGTCAAACATCCCAGCCAAGTGGGACTTAGAGGCCATGAAGACTCTGTAACTCTCTGGTTTCACCGTGAGGGAGTAACCCTGCACCGTATCGGGATGGATGAAACTTTCTGTGCTCCCACTATCAAACAGGCAGCCCGTCTTGCACCCATTTGCCTCTATGTCCATCAATGCCCTGGCGAACTGATGAGGGCTGCTTTGGTCGAGCATGAGTGAAGCCAGAGAAGTGTCACTATCTGGTCCACTACACTGGCTCGTACCATGGCACGCACGCATTGCTGTTATTGTTCATCAGAAGTGACGTCATTCAAGATGGCGGCGGCCCCCACTGCCTGCATGTGGCATTACTTGGGTTAAAAGGTTACTTGGATTTGTATACCTACACGTTGTGCCCCATTTTCCCGCAGCTGGAACAGACCACATCCTTTGCCAGCAGTACTTCCTGGACCGCTTCTGCTGGACGTAGAAATAGAACTTTGGGTGCTTGCTGGCGGTAGCGACGGTGTTGTAGTCAAGTCAGAACGTTGGGCGGCCTGCGATCCTGCATCCCAAGATGGTGGCACCCGCATTCCCCACACAGCAGCCACGTTATCAGTTGAGAAAGAGTCCATATTGCAGATGGATATTTCCAGAGTTTTAGCTGATTCGATGGTTTTCGGCAGCTTCATCTCACCCTGTTCTATCAGTCGCTGGCAAACGTAATCGGATCTGATGCCTGCTACACCGGTATCTCGGATCAGCTCCTCCATGTTCTCTTCCACTGATACAGCCTTGCAGCTGCAGGCCCAAGGTCTCACAGGACCTGAAGGAAATCATCGATTAACTCCCTGAGTTGCTGCTTACAGGTGGCTAAGACATGCCTGGTTTAGACTCCATTCACCTGGGCCAGGTACTGGCATTTCAGAATGTCCATTGCTTCGGTGAATGTCTCGCAGTCTCTGACCATCGGGTAAACGCGATGCCCGACCCGTGAGAACAGTAAGTGCAGCTTGCCTGCATCGGATTGGACGATCACGGTGGAGGCCTACAGAAACTTGTTGAAGCGGCGTAGCCAGAGTTTGAACTTGTTGGATGTTTCTGGTGATTGCGGGTCGATCTCCAATCTCTCTAGTCTAAGCAACTTGTCCATTCCAAAACAATTATGGTAATAAAATTGATGCATTATCAATAACTCCAAAGACAAGAAATTTCCTGACTGATAGGCTTTTGTTACCATAAGCAGAAGGCAAATCTCACGTTGCTGACTTGAGCTTGTTCTGGAGGAGGGGTTATGGCGTTGCTGCCTTTATTAGGGGAATCAAGTGGGAGGAGTTACTGGTACAATCAGCAAGGGGGTGGGCCAGTCGTACATGTACAAACAGCATTAACAGTGGTTCCTCCCCAATGTCTAATGTAAAATTTATAGTTACTAATCACAGAGCACCTATGGCATAGAGAATACTTAAGGTAATATGTGAGTGGAAAGTAAAAGTTTGAAAACCACTGGACTCTAGAACATCAATTCGGCCACCCTGAAGTTAAAGCCTTGTTTTCTTTTCACCTCACGTAGCATAAATATTTTTAATGTTTTTTTATGTGGTCAGTCAGAGGGAAGAAACCAAAATTTGACTGCTTCTCAAGGAAGGGTGTCCATAAGGTGTGAAGTGATGCATTATGGAAGATAAAACTTGAAGGCAGAGTACACAATTAAATGCCAGGATTCTTAAATCAAGTGGAAGATCAGAGAAACTTTGGGGTCCAAAGAGATACATAGATCTCTCAAAGTAGGTTGATAGGGTAGCCTTTATTAGTTCAGGGCAGTGGTTTCCAAACTGCCCCCCTAAACTCACATTTAACTTTAAGCAATCCCTATGCCATAAGTGCTCTGTGATTAGTAAGATATTGCTTAAGACGGTATGTGAGTGGGAAGGGAAGGGTGAGAACCACTGCTCTAGACCCAATTGTTACTGGAATATTTTGCTTGAGAAAAATTGTCACTGGCCCATTTTCTTTGGAGTTATGAAACCGTGCACATAACGAGTCAATTAGGGATGATTTAAAACAGTGGCTTCAAACATTTTCTTTCCAATCACATACCACTTTAAATAATCCCTTACTAATCACAGAGCACTTATGGTACAGGGAATACTTAAGGTGTCATGTGAGTTTAGTGGGGCATTGGTTAAGGGGATTCAATTCCGGAGTTGCAAAGTAATGTTTACCGCTCTATAAAAGTCTGGTTAGACCACACTTGGAATATTGTGTTCAGTTCTGGTCACCTCGTGACAGGATGTGAAATCTTTGGAAAGGGTGCAGGGGAGATTTACCAGGATCTTACCTGGATTGGAGAACGTGTCTCATGAGGCTGGATTAACAGACCAAGGGCTTTTCTCTTTGAAGCAAAGAAGGATAAGAGGTGACATAATACAAGATTATGAGAGGCATGGATAAGGTGGACAGCCAGCACCTGTTCCTGTTTCTTTGGGTGAGACTAGCAAGCACTAGAGGACATCTGTAAAAGATGAGGGAAGGAATATTTAGGGAAGTTGTCAGGGTAAGTTTACACAGAGAGTAGTGGGTGCCTGAAATGCATTGCCAGCAGTGATGGTGGAGGCTGATATGAGAGGGACATTTGAAAGGATTCTTAGACAGGCACATGGATACAAGAAAAATAGACAGTTACGGGTGTGAGGTAGGTTAGGTTTAGTTTGTTGAGTAGTTTTGAATAGGTTGGCACGACATCATGGGCCGAAGGATCTGTACTGTTCTATGTTTTATCCCCGTGAGGATACGCTCGCTAAACACTGAGTAAAAAGTGCTTCACATTCTTACGTGCTTGGGTTTGAACTTACCAGCCTCCAGATTCAGTAGCTGCCCATTGGAGTTGTACCACTGAACTTGCGGCGGTGGGTCACCACTCACATTGCAGCCAATGCTTACACTGAACCCCTCTTTGGCTATGAGGTAGTCCATCTGGGACGTAATAAAAGGCACCCGTCCGGCCATCTGCTCCGTCCCATCACCAACGGTGCGGTTTGCGTCCTGGCCGAGGGCGCTCAGCAGGTAGCCAGACGTCAGCAGGAGAAAGCAGCATCGTAGGTTGACTGGCGCAGACATCTTGCCTGCCAAGTCGCCGCTGACCACCTAGTCTTTAATTGTGTGCTCAGGGGTCGTCACTCCCATATTAAGACATAAACAGTGATATTTCTTGGTATGCAGCTGTATTTTTCAAGTTTCATTGAAGATGGCGCAACCTAGAAATCAAAATGAAGGTTCAAACTTCAAGCTTCAGTTTACAGTCACGTAATAATAAGTCAGAATGTTACTGTAGACACGCGATACACTTCAACTTTTGTCTATCGTAAGGCAAACAAAAAGTTGCCATGAGCATTGCCCAGTGCCCGAACAACAGAAGAAAGAGAAGCAAGGGTCCCTTCCGAGGCACTGAGGGTGCTTAAGGTGGTTAGGAGATACAAATGGACTTTTAATAAAGGTCTACAAGACTATGAGGCATAGATAGGACGGACAGCCAGCACCTTTCTCCCAGGGCAACAACAGCAATACCAGAGGACATCTGCATAAGGTGAGGGGAGGAGAGTTTAGGGGAGAAGTCCAGGGCAAATGTTTTACCCACAGAGGTCCGGGTGGCTGGAATCCATTGCTAGGGGTAGAGGTGGGGACTGGACCAATTGGGACATTTAAAAGACTTAGGCTCATAGACGCAAGAAAAAATAGATGGTTATGGGTGTGAGAAATGGAAGGTTTAGACTGTTGAGTAGGTTAATAGAGGGCAGCTCAGCATTAAAGGCTGAAGGGCCTGTAATGTGCTGTAATTGTGGTGGTACACCACTGGCCTACTGCAGGGGGAAACCTCTGTACCTGCAGGAGAGTAAGGGGACAGGACAATACCTGGCCGGCTGTCAGTCAGTCGGCCTGAATGGATCAAGCCCCACCTGGTCAATCAACCTCCGTTATATAAGCCTGTGCCAGCCTCCCGAGGCCTCACTCAGAGTTGTTGCAGCTACAGCCGGCCTGGCTCTGTGGAGGTTTTTATGGATTAAAGCCTGTTGTTCAGTCTTTACCTTGTGTGTGTCTGATTCTGTCTAACAGGGCATCACAGTAATATTAAAATAAAAACACAATGCTGGAGAAACTCACCAGGTCAAGCAAAGATAAAGATACATAAACATTCCGGGATTGAGCCCTTCATCAAGGTATGAAAAATTGTAGCCAGGTGCCCAAACAAAAGGGGGGGGGAGGGACGGCAGGTAAAGAGAAGGGAGGGGGCATACCAGCAAGCAGGGCGAGGAGGGATGGCTCTGCGAATGGGGAGGGAAGGGGGTGAAAAGAAGGGAAAGGGTAAAGGAAGGGATTGAGAACAGAGAGTAGGCTGGCAGAAACCGAAGGTCGATGTTAATGCTGTCCGATTGAAGAGTACCCAGACAGAAAATTGTTGTTGCTCCAAATTACAGACGGTCTTGGTGGAACAGTGCATGAGGCCATGGACAGACACGTCAGCATGGGAGTGTGGCGCAGAATTGAAGTGTTTGTCCACTGGGAGATCCCTGTCACTGATGCAGACAGAGGGAGCGTGCTCAGCGAAGCATTTGAAGAAGCGTTTGACGGCTCTAGGCCTGTACCCACTGGTGTTTAGAAGGATGATGGGGGATCTCATGGAAACCTACAGAATATTAAAAGGGCTGAAGTGGATGTGGGGAGGGAGCGTCTAGGTCCAGAAGGTGGAGGTCCTGTGGACAAAGACAGCTCCGGAGGTCAAGTCATTGGATAGATTTAAAGCAGAGGTTGATAGGTTCTTGATTAATAAGACTGTGAAAGGTTAAAAGCAGGAAGAAAGAAAATGGGGTTGAGAGGAAAAATACACCAGCTACGATTCAAATGGCAAAATGGCCTAATCCTGCTCCTGCATTTTATGGACTCGTAGCCAAACGTGGGTGTGGTGATATGTAATTATACCACTAGGACACCAGGGATCATCCCAGTGACCTTGTCTATAAAGCAGTCCAGAGCTACAGTCTAGCCTTCCAGGTTCGTCTTGCAAAGAGACAAGACCTCTTAGTGTACATATTAGTTTATTAAAGCTGTCTTATACTCGCACCGCTGGTGTGGTTATTGTCAGTACAGTGAGTAAGCGGGATAGGCCCCTTGGTTGTCATTGACAAGTTGGGTGGAAGGGCCTGTTTCTGTGCTGTACACATCTATGACTATTGAAATGTTTCCTGGGCTCAGGAATGAAAGGAATGCCGACAAACTGGAGAAGCTGCCATTGCCGATCTTAATTCGGAGAAGATGGTTAGAATAGGTGTGATTAAAACCAGAAAGTGTTTGTGCGGAGTTGTAAAGAACAACTGTTTTTAATCAATATACAGCATAACCTGTGCATGGATTTTACATCTCTTGCTCTGCAGGCATTGAGTGACAGATTGTTCTGACTGACAGGAAGTAGATGGAGATTCATAAGCCCCTTTCTCATTGTGAAACCACTAAATTGGCGGTTCAACCAACTGTTTTAAAAGACCAGCAGCGCCGTTCACACTGGATCAATGCTAAACGGTTCTCTGGGCCCTTACACATTTACCACCCAGAGCAGTGGGGCGGCTATCCTCCAGCGGTAACATCCTACATACCCCCTTCCCCGGTCACACCGGGTGAGCCAGTATACTGATTCAAAACAAACCGGTGATGATACTACCTCCCGAGGCGGTTAATCCTCGCAGCTATTTGACCCCTGCATGCCGGTTCACGAGTGTTCACACTGCCATGTTAACCGGTAAATTGGCAGTTAATTACTGGGTGCCAGTGTGAAAGGGGCTTCTATAATTTCAGAGTTATTACATCACTGAAGGCTATTCAGCCCATTGAGGCCATGCCTTTCAGACCCATTCCCCCGTCTCTTTCCAAACAGCCATGCATGCCATACGCCTCCATGTGGCTTAATGAAGGCCCAAAATGATTCAGTGCTCCAGTATGTTCCAGATCACTTTTGCATTAAAAATATATCCTTCACCATTGTCCTGCACTTGTGGCATTAATTGTCATTCTATCCATCCTCTCTCCACCCATCATGATTAGCCACACTGTACAATCTCCTTTCGATCATCTCTGCACCCAAAGACCAGCCTCCCCAAGTTTCCCTCTAAAATCCCTCACACCAGAACCCATTCTGGTCACCAGCACCCTTCAAGAGGTTATTGGTTAAGTACTTGAAGAGAGTAAAATTGCAGGGAAGGGGAACAATGCAAGTGAATGGGGCTAACCAAAAGAACCAGTGCACAAACATTTCCAGGTCTATTATGATTCTCTGGCACATGGAATTAGAAATTAATAAAAAGAAACAGCGGGAACTCAGCAAGTCTGGCAGCATCCATGGGTGGAAAGAGTCAATGCTCTGAGTCAGGACCCCCTCGTTGTGTCTGATATAACTCTTGTTATATCAAGGGTGAGAGGTGGGGGAGAGAGCGGACAAAAGTTAAGGAGTGGCCAGAAGGAGATAGGACAAAAGTGGGAGACCTGGAGAAGGAGAGCATGTCGAAGGAACCAAAGACGTTGATCCAAGCCAAGGCTTTTATTAACTAAAAGACTGGAGCATATCACATGTAGTCCAGAATTACCTGGTCTGGCTAGGAGCAATCCTTTAAGACCTGCCAGTAGGTGTGGCTACGGTCTCAGCCAATCACAGTCATCCTACACTACAATCTGTACATATACACATTGGTGATAGAATCTGTACTATCACAGAGACCTTTCCCACCATCTCTCCAATACCCAACCACCTATTCGCCCCTTCCAGGCTTCTTCCCCTCCCCCTTCTCTCCATCTTCTTGTGATATGCAGTAAAACTCCTGGTATCTGGAAGTCCAGCAACTGGCTAATCGAGGAAAATAAATTTTAAAAATAAAAATATAGAAGAATAAAATAATAGGTAAAAAATTTACATTTAAAATTGTAAAAGTAAATGTTCTCTGAAGTAACACAAATCCCTTTGGTGAAGATGGGAAAAAAATATTCAGCCAGTAGAGTGCCTTGGTTGTGTGAAACAGCAATGGTGTCGTCCAGGATGAAGATCTGGTTGATGCTGCTCGCCGTTGGAGTGTCTCTCTTAAAGTGTCTCCTTATCTGGGGAGGAGTCACGTGATGGAGTAGTGGCCGGTAGGATAAAACCAGCCCTCTCCAGAAAAGAAGAAAAAAAGTTAAGAAAAGACAATAAATATAAAATATAAGAAATAAAAGATAAAGTTGCAGAGAAGAGAAAGAAGATGGCACCAAAGAAGGAAAAAGTAAAAACAACGGGAAAAAAAGAAGAAAAGACACCGGAAAAAAAGAAGAAGGCCTTACCTGCACGAAGGAACAGGGAGCCGTGGTGGCGAAGAGCGCCCGATCTCCGAGGGTGGTGTCGGCCCTGCGGAGTCGCGACTCCCCGACCGGTGGACTGCAAAAATGGCTCTCTGAGCCAAACAAAAGTGCGCAAATGCGCATGCACGAGGAGTCGGGCATGAGCAGTGCGCAATCTAAGGTAAAGGAAAACACCGACAGGAGGGGGGCTCAGCCGAGGAGCGGGCAACCGCGGCGCGACCAGCTGAGGGACGCCCGACACCAGGGTTCCCAGCTGGAAGATGAGGAAAGCGGCAGGAGAGGGGGTGAAGTACCAGGTGAGAAAGAAAGTCGACGGGGTGAACGGCAAGAGGAGCGCAGCAAGAAGCTCGACAGATGAGCAGCTCAGGAGAGGACCAACAACAAGAGGCCCACCAAGAAGAGGCCCAATAAAGTGAGACAAGCTACTCATCAGGAAAATCAGAAGAGATACGGATACAAAGAAAAAAAGAAGACACAAACCCAGGTACAGACACAAAAGAAGAGGAAGAAGACCAAGATCTTCACAGAGAAATAGAAGGTAAAACTGATGGACAGAATATAGATAAAGCTTTTTTTGAAGAACAAATGAGAACATTAAAAGAATGGTTGTCATTAGAATTTAGTGCAATTAAAAGAAAAATGAAAAGAACAGAAGTTAAAAAGCAAAGATTAGAACTGGTCATGACAGAAATAGGGAAAAGAGTAGAAAATGTGGAAGAACGAGAAATGGCTGTAGAAATGGAAGTAAACGACTAAAACTAGCTCCAAAACCACAGGCACATCAAAAACCATTTAGTAAAATTTTTGAGATATACGACAAGAGAAAATATACTGGAAGGGGCAAGGAATAAAATTAGAGAAGACAATAAACCATTGGAATACAAGGGTCAAAAAATATTTTTTTACCCAGACATAAGTTTTGAACTCTTAAAGAAGAGGAAGGAGTTTAATACAGCAAAATCGATCCTATGAAAAAAAGGCTATAAATTCATGTTCAGACTTCCAGCTGTGCTTAAAATATTTATATCCAGGGAGCAAAACAGACTGTTGTCAGATCTGGAGGAAGCACAAAAGATGCAATAAGAATGAAGAACAGCAATAAAGTATATATAAAGATGTAAAAACAATGTATATGTAAAGAATTAAAGAAGGGAAAGAGAAGAGAAGGAAGGAAGTAAGGGGGAAAAAAAAGGAGAACTTTGTTATATGTGTAAAAATAAAGTGTTTTCTGGGGGACTTGGGTGGGGAGAGAATAACCGTCATTGCGAGCAGGATCGCAATCCAAATGGAAAGGGGAGTTGTGGTTGCCCGGCAAGCGATAAGGGGCAACTCAGAGGGGTGGGGGGGGAGTTATTTGGGGTTAAGGTAATATTGGATGTGGGAGTTGTTGGAGTATTTTATGTTTTAAATATTTTGTCATACATTGAGTTTTAAAAGGGAAAACTGAGAGATGAAAATGGGGAAAAAGGGGATGGTGGTGGTGAGGAAGCGGAAATGAGGTGTCAACAGGATATGAGACGGCCACGTTGAACTATATAACTATAAACATTAACGGAATACATAACCAAATTAAAAGGAAGAGGCTATTAAATTTACTGAAAAAAATTAAAAAATAGATATAGCATTTGTGCAAGAAACGCATCTAACTGAAGTGGAACATAACAAATTAAAGAGAGACTGGGTAGAACACGTAGCGGCAGCATCATATAATTCAAAAGCTAGAGGTGTAGCGATATTAATTAATAAAATGTACCACAAAAAAAAAGTGCCTCCTTATCCCTGTTTAGTAAGAATCACCCCAGTCAGAGGCTTTATCTGTAAACTTGGGGGAGAGGGGGTTAATTATCTATAATGTTCTTATTCACCTTTGGGGTGGCTCCTTAGAGGGGGAGGAACCTGCAGTTGCTGCAACGGTTAAATGTTTTCAAATAATGTGTCTGAAAAATAAAGTAAAATGTTTTAAGTTTTATATATTCATGCAAGAGAATTTGTTCAGACTAAGTACAGTGTAGAATCTTTTAAACTTTTTATTCTTAATGCAGGTGTATTAGTTAGGCATCGTAAGAGTGAGTCTCAAGCAACTGGAAAGTACACTTATCCGGCATCTACCAGTCCGCATAGGTGCCAGATACCAGGGATTTTACTGCACAATATCACTCCTTCATACTTTTAGTCTTAATTAAAGGATCCCAACCAGCAACGTTAGCTGCCCATTCCTCTCCACGGATCCCACCAAGTCCCTCCAGATCTTCTCTCTTTGCTTTCTCATGATTTCAGCATCTGCAGTTTCTCACATAAAATCCGCCATCAGGTTCAGAACTGGAGACCAACAGGCACAGTATATTTTTTAAAGCAAAATCTGTACCCAAGTCTTCCAATAATTAGAGGCCAATGAGTTGAAGAGGGAGACGAAGCCTTCATTACTGCGGTAATCATACTTCTAAGCTGATCCACTGGCCGTAGAGTGTTCTGGGACATCCTGGAAAGTATACGAAAGGCACAATAGAAAAACAAGGCTTCCTTTCCTGTCTTTCAACTTCATTAAAATTTTTGCTTCATTATGCAACAAGTCAGCTAGTGTACCGTCAAAATGGAATTAAATATGTGAGGGCTTTAAAGTTATAACATATACAAGCTACTATAGTGTTGTGTTATTTCATCGATTAAAAATAGATAATTAGCGGCCACTAAATTTAATTTTTTTATTTTAAATTTTAAACTTTTACATTTTAAAATTTAGATATACAGCACAGTAACGGGCCCTTATGGCCCACAAGCCTGTGCCACCCAAATACCCCAATTTAACATAGGGTTCTATCTAAAAATATATATTGATATAGGGGCAGCACGGGTGGTGTAGAGGTTAGCGCGACGCCTTTACAGCGCCAGCGATCGGGACCGGGACTCAAATCTCTTTAAGGAGTTTGTACGTTCTCCCTGGGTCCGTGTAGGTCTTCTCCAGGGGCTCCAGTTTCCTCCCACTGTTCAAAAAGTACCGGGGATGTCAGTTAATTGAGTGTAAATTGGAGGGCACAGACCCGTGGACCAAAATGGCCTGTAACTGCACTGTATGTCTAAATTTAAAATGTGTATAGAGAGAGAGAGAGAGTGTGTACAGGTTCTTTGGCCCACACTGTCGTGATGAACTCTATAAACCTACTAAAAAAATATCTACACCTTCCCCATCTCATCAACGTGCCTGTTTAAGAGTCTCTTAAATGTCCCTATTGTTCCGGCCTCCGCCACCATTCCTGGCAACGCATTTCAGGCAACCACTACTCTTAGTGTAAAATAAAACTTATCTCTGATGTCTGCCTTAAACATTCCTCCCCTCACTTTGTATAGATTTCCTCTGATGTTTGTAAATCTAGCCCCGGGATAAAGGTGCTGACTATCCACCCTCTCATAATCTTGTAGACCTCATCCAATCAGATCTCCTCACAACTTTGTGTATTCCCAGCTTCTTCTCATCCCATCCACGTAACTAACGTTCCTTATCCTTGGACTCTTTCTGGTGAAACTTTGCTCATCCCTTTCCAAACCCTTTCATTATTTGTCTGCCTTTTGTATGTCTTGTGGTGATACGGCGATCTCTGTACCTGCAAGAAGACCCCCTAGGGGGCTGACTCCACCTGGCCAGCTGTCAATCAGCCAGCCTGAATACAGACCCGTGGCAGTGTCTCCTGAGCCAGTCACACAGGAGCCACCGAAGCATGAACTGGCGTTCAGACTTTTATCTGAATAAAGCCTGTTGTACAGTCCTTGAGTTTTGTGCTTGCTGCTACCACAGCACATCACATGTCTAACATTCTTTTTAAATTAATTTTTAAACACCCCCCCCACCTCCCATTTTGAAGGGTGGGAAAAATCCAAAGCTCCCAGAATAAATCCATGCAGACACGGGGAGAACATACAAACTCCTTACAGACAGAGCCGAATTTGAAGCCAGATCGCTGGTGCTGGAATAGTGCCGCACTAACTGCTATGCTGACCAGGCCGCCCTGTTTTTAATTTGTTGTTTTGCGGCAGTTGGACCGTGCCAAACAGGGCGCAAAATTAGTAGAAAATTTTGTAAATACAAGATTTAAAAATAATTCATAACTAGTGCAAAAAAGAGAAAAGGTGAGGTAGTATCTGTGGATCAGTATCCATTCAGAAATCTGATGGCAGAGGGTAAGAAGCAGGTTTTATCATGTTGAGTGGGTGTATCTTCGGGCTCCTGTGCCTCCTTCCTGATGGTAGCAGTGAGAAGAGGGTGGTGAGGGTCCTTGAGGATAGAAGCTGCTTTCTTGAGGCACAATCTATAAAGATGTCTTTAATAGAGTGAAGGGTGGTACCCAAGATGGCGCTGGCCGAGTTCACGACCCTCTGTTACTATAATAAACACTATATTTATTGAAGGCATTATACACTGGCACAGAACCACAGAGAACTGCTGTACAGAAGGAAACCATTTGGCTTGTCGATCTTTACAGGCTCTATACAACGGTCATCCATTTAACCTACATCCCCTGCACCTTTCTCCTCAACCTGTTTTTTTATTTACCTTTTCAACACTTGCCCAGCTGTCCTTAGAAGGCAACATGGAACCCACTTCCAATAATTGAGTGCCTTTTCTGGGTCTGCTGCAAGATCCTCTCAGTGGCCAACCTCTTCAATTCCACACATCATTGCTCGCAAACTGGAGGTACAACATTATATTCCGTCTTGGCAGTCACCAACCAGACAGCATCAATATCAACTTCTCCACTTCACATTCACCCCCTACCCCAGTCTCTCTCTCTCTCGCTCCCTCTTTCTTAGCCCTCTGCCCCCTGTCACTTCTCAGTTTTTCTCTTCTACTCTCCCGCCTGTATTCACCTTATCAGCTCGCTCTTACCTGTGAGCCTGTGTTCCTCCCACTTCCATATCCCCAATCCTCCCCGCCCCACCCCCCCCCAATATTTTTATTCAGGCACCTGCCTGTTTCTCTGCACAGTTGAAGATGAGCTCAGAACTGAAACGTTAATTTCCTTTTACTTCCTAAGGATGCTGCTTGACCTGCAGAGCTTCTCCAACGCTTTTGTTGCTTGCTCTACATCTGCAGATATTCTTGTTTACGCCCATCCATTAATCTTCCTGGGCATCCATTCTATTTCTTCTGCCAGTCACCTTCAATATACGTCTCCTTATCCATGGCCCATCGGCCAATGGGAAAAGTTTCTCTTGGCACTTTAAAATAGTTGGCATAGAACATTACAGCATGGTATCAGACCACAATGTTGTGACGGCCTATATTATTTTTAAAAAAGCCTTCCCTACCTCATAACCCTCTATTTCCCTTGAATCTATATACCTGTCTAAGAGTCTCTGCCCCTATCGTCCCAGCCTCCACAATCACCCCTGGTAATGCATTCCAGGGACCCACAACTCTCTGGTGTTTGCTAGTCTCAACCCGGGAAAAAAAAGGTGTTGGCTGTCCACCTTATCTATGCCCCTCATAATCTTGTGGATCTCGTTCTAACAGATCTCCTCACAACTTTGTCTATTCCCAGCTTTTCATCCTATCCACGTAACCAAAGTTCTTTATTCATACTATCTGGTGAACCTTTTGTTGACCCTCTCCAAACCCTTGACCTCTTTCATTATTTGTCTCTCTTTTATATTTATTGTCTCTTTTTAATTCAATTACTGTATGTGAATGATTGGAGTTATTTTACAAAGTACCTGTTCGTTGCAGTCAGTAAAAATGTCAGTGTCCCTGCAAATTCTATATGTGGCAATATATTTATTATCTTTTCAAATGTGGCACTGGACACTAGGGCACTGTTCTCCGGTTACAGTCGAACCAATGTTTTACAAAGGATCATCCTGACTCCCTTTGCCGTCTGTATCTCTATTTATAAAGTGTAGGATTCTATCATCTGTTTAAATAGTTTCTCCAGCTGCTCTGCCATTTTCAATGAACTGTGTATATACATCTCTATGGCAACCTATCAAAATCTTGCCCTCAAATTTAAATTGCTTTTTTTCAATTTTCCTGCTTAAATGTAATAGCAGATTTCTCAGCATTGATTTTTCAGATGCCAGCTAATTTTTTGGTTAAAAAATCTGTGCATGCTAGAAATCTGAAATATTTTAAATTGCCAGAAGAACTCAGCGGGTGGAAGGATGAACAGAGTAAACTTCCCTCCCCTGCATGTTCTCCATTTGCCTCACCTGCTGCTTCGGAGAGGTAGCTAACATAATGGAGGACCCATCACACACTGGATGCACTCTCTTCTCCCTGATAGGATCAGGGTGAAACTATGCAGCAAAAATCTTAAAGACAGTTTCTTCCCTGCAGCCATCAAGCTCCTGAATGGACCCCATACCATGCTAAGCAAGAGAATGTGCAGATGCTGGGGTCTTGTGCACCACACAGAAGTGCTGGAGAAACTCAGCAAGTCACACAGCATCTATAGGAAGTAAAATCAATCAACGTTTCAGGCCTGAGCCCTTTGTCAAGAATCTGGTAAAACAGGTAGATGTCGAATAAAAAAGTGGAGGGAGGGAAGAGGAAGAGAGGGGAGGAGAGAGGAAGGCAAAGTGGGAGGGTCCTACACGGATGCAAAGCATTCATTTAGCATCTGCCCTCATCCCCTCGGATGATTTATTTTTCGGCAATTTGGACTACCCATGTTCCCATGTTAATCCATTTGGCCTCACCCTATCAAAGGTATTCCTTTTGTTCTTCTAAGCTCCTGCACACCTTTGTTACTGAAAAAGAAGCATGAAAGGTGATCTAATTCAAATAAATAAAATCCTAAAAAGATTAGATGTTGCAATGGTTTCACTAGTGGGGGGGGTGGGTCCTCAAACAAGGGGAAGTAATTCATTTAAAACTAACATTTCTTTTCACACTGGGTGATGACTCTATGGAACTCCCTGTTCTGGCAGGTGGAAGAAACTGGATTACTAGAAATACTTAATTTAATTCTATGCAATTAAATTTAATATTTAATTAAATATTTGATTTTTTGGATGGATCTTGGAGTAGAGGGGTACAGAGGAATGGCACAGGAGAGCTGTGATCAGCGTTGGGGTCCTATTCATTTTGAGGCTTGCTCAAAGGGTCTGATGGCCAACTCCTGCTCCCAATTTCTTGTGTGCTTGTGAAAACTAATTTGCTTTCTCCCATTTTGTTGAAGGATCTCAGGTCTGAACGATTATTCTCCTCAGATGTTGCCTGACTCGCTGAATCTTTCCAACACCTTCGGTTTTTATTTCAGATGTCCATCATCTGCAGGTATTTTATTGAACGTCCCTTTTTTTTCTCCAATTTCCCCCCCCCCAGCCACTCCTTTCACTGTTTAAGTGCCTATAGAATCATATTAGATTTTGGGGCATACGTTTGATACGTAGAAATGCTAAACATTGGCAAGATTAAAGCCATATCTCATAAGGTGGCATACTTCGTGTCATGCTATTACAGCGTCAATGACTAGGGTTCGAATCCCACGCTGTCTGTAAGGAATGAGTATGATCTCCCTGTGTCAGCATGGGTTTCCTCCCACACTTCAAAGACATATGGGGGTTGTAGGTTAATTGGGGTATTTGGGCGACACAGACTGGTGAGCCGAAAGGGCCTCATACCGTGCTGTATGTCTACATTTAAAATTTAAATTTAATACCTTTAAAAATGTAAGATATTCAAATGAAATATGTGAATAGGTGTTTTTCAATTTTAAATGCAGACATACAACACGGTAACAGGCTCTTCCGGCCCCCAATTGCACCCAATTAACCGACCAACCCCGTACATTTTGGGTGGGGGGAGGAAACCCAGCAGGTTCTTCCGGGGGACAATGTACTCTAAACTCCTCACGGTGCCACATTCAAACCCAGCACAGTCTAGAAGGGCAGAAGGATTGCTGGCATATTCTCTGGTTCTAACCGTGCCACCCCAAATGGTGAGAGGAGGTGGAATGCTGTGGGCTGCTCTGGGCTCCCAGCTGTTGGATGGGCATCAGTCCTTTGGAAGGGGTGCAGAGAAGAGCCACTGGATAGATATGGGCTTGAGGTATAACATAATAAATTGGACCTTCATTCTCCAGGAAGGTGAGGAGTGATCTTTATAGGTTAGAGGGGCATGGATAATCTTTGGTTTTCTAGGCTGGGCATCACTAGAACAGGAGGGGATGGGGGTCATCAGGTGAAGGGCAGGAGATTCAGGTAGGGGAGCAACTTTTTGCCACTCGGAAGGTGCAACGAGCTGGAGAGGCAGGTCCCACTGACGACGTCTGGACAGAGCCAAGGAGAGCGAGCGCAGGGCCAAATGGAACGAACCCAAGGAGGCGAACTTGGGACGAGGGGGTCCGACTCGCGATTGAATGTGGTCAAGTCGCGATGCTATTGCACTGGCGAGACCCTTTAAAGGCGCCGCGCGTTTGAAGTTGTTGCAATAGGGTGACATGTCGGGACTCTCGGAGGGGACACGGCTCTTGCACACGCTCGGTCACATTGCGATGCTCCCCGCTCTGTCACGTTGAGGGGAGCCAGGTATCGAGTGTTTGACTCACCAGATGATCGGTGTCATGGATTTAGCCCACCACTTTGTCCTCTCCCACACTGGTCTTTGCAGATGCCAGTTTCCAGGGGCTGCTCCCAGTTTCCCTTCCAAGGCACTTGTTAACAAGCATTTGCTATTTTTTTCCAAAATGAGAAGACATCCTCGGGTTTCGTAACTCTCTCTCTCTCTGGGTCCGTGCACCACTTTCCTCATTTGCAGCGATTTGCTTGTTTTGCATTGAAGCCACCCCTCCCCTCCATTCCCCTTGCCCTTCTGCCCCGAGCGCCCAGCAGCTTCCAGCCGGCCGCGGAGCGCCAGGTCCGCCGGCCCCGGGTTCTGCAAGGTGACTGACGGCTCAGGAGAGCCGCGGCGCTGACGGCATAAGTCAGCCCGGACGCCCGGGACGCTGTGTACAATCATCGCCACCTTCAGCGGGCGAGCCCACGAGCAGGCCGCCCTGCACCCTGGATGGCGTAAGTGCGCGCTGCACGCCGCGGCGCCCAGCCCCCTCCGCCCAGGCATAGGAATAATGTAATCAACGTCCCCAGTCCCGACGTCTTACTTAACTTAAACTTAACTCTAAATTAACCCCTCTATTCACAAACTTTGTGTGTGTGTGTGTGTGTGTGTGGGGTAAAACCAAGACCAATTTTAATAACTTCTTACTTAACTCTAAATTAACCCCTCTATTCACAAACTTTGTGTGTGTGTGTGTGTGTGTGTGTGTGGTAAAACCAAGACCAATACAGATTAATCTCAGAAATAATAATTGTTATTATTAATTATTAATAATTAATAACTTCTTACTTAACTTAAACTTAACTCTAAATTAACCCCTCTATTCACAAACTTTGTGTGTGTGTGTGTGTGTGTGTGTGTGTGTGTGTGTGTGTGTGTGTGTGTGGTAAAACCAAGACCAATACAGATCAATCTCAGAAATAATAATTGTTATTATTAATTATTAATAATTAATAACTTCTTACTTAACTTAAACTTAACTCTAAATTAACCCCTCTATTCACAAACTTTTTGTGTGTGTGTGTGTGTGTGTGTGTGGTAAAACCAAGACCATTACGGATCAATCTCAGAAATAGTCATTGTTATTATTAATAATTAATAATTAATAACTTCTTACTTAACTTTAACTTAACTCTAAATTAACCCCTCTATTCACAAACTTTGTGTGTGTGTGTGTGTGTGTGTGTGTGTGTGTGTGTGTGTGTTTGTGTGTGTGTGTGACCCTGTGTCCAAACCCACAAAAACTACTAAGAAATATATATTTTACAACTAAAGATTTTAAGTTTAAAGATTAATATTAGCACAAATCTGTCACAACTTCCCACAAAGTGGGTAACTTTTATTCACCCCCACCAGGGAATTTTGAATGAATGATTCAAAAGCAAGATAGAATTCTTTTCACCATTTAGGAGACGTGGCTGTCACTGGTAAAGCCATCCAGTTGCTCTTAAACTTCCTGTCCTTTCCAGCCATGAAACAAAGCTGAAGGCATCCAAGTCACCCTCTTCGGCCACTGGTTCCAAAGCTATCATGGACCTGTCAGCTTGCAACATCCTTTGAGAGCCCAGCATGCCATCAGCACCCCCCACGTTTCCTAGTACCTGGTTCCCTGGTCTCCTCAACATCGGAGAGACTGGTCGCAGACTAGGAGATCGCTTTGTTAAGCACCTCAGCTCTATCCGCCGCAATAGCATGGTCACCCATTTCAATTCTTCATCCTATTCCATTGCCGATATGTCTGTCCACGGTCTCATGTTCTGCCAGACCACCCATAAATTGGATGAACAACAACTCAACTTCTGATTGGGCACCCTCCAATGGATGGCATTACTATTGACCTCGGCTTCCCCCATTGTCTCTCCATTCCATGTCTCCTTTCGCACAGACATGATAAATTCTACCTAATCCCTTATCAGATCCAATTAACATCTTTTGTTAATCTGAGTTCTTCCCCCATTGTTTAAATTCTGAGACTTTCTGATATAATATGCTTCTGCTGGCCTGAAATGTTGGCATTAGATCTTTGTCTCCTATAAACGCTGAAAAGACCAGCTGAGTTCCTCCAGCATTTTGGTGTTTTTACTTCAATCACAGCATCCACAGCCTATCGTGTTTCTCCAAGAAGCCGGTCTCCAGCAGCCCACACCCTGGTGTAACGCTTCACTTGTGAATCTGCAGGGGTTGTCTACTGCATCCGGTGCTCCTGTTGTGGCCTCATCTACATCAGAGAGACATGGCGCAGTCTGGGAGATCACATCATTGAGCACCTTCTCTCTATCCTTCTCTGGATTCTGGGCAGGTCCTGGCAGATTGGAAGACAGCAAATGTCACGCCACTTTTTAAAAGACAGGTAACTATCGGCTAGTTTGCTTAACGTCTGTAGTTGGGAAAATGCTCGAAGCTGTCATTAAGGATAACATAGCGAGGCATTTAGAACAGAGGGGTTCCATCAGGCAGACACAGCATGGATTCAGAAAGGGCAAATCTTGTTTGACAAACTTGCTGGAGTTCTTTGAGGATATAATGGGTGCGGTAGATAGTGTGGAACAGGTTGATGTTGCATATTTGGATTTCCAGAAAGCGTTTGATAAGGTGCCGGACAATAGACTTATCAATAAGATACAGATAAATGGAGTTGGGGGAAGTATATTGGCATGGATTGAAGATTGGTTAACTGACACCCATTGGGATTAATGGGTGTTTTTCTGAATGGCGGAAGTGGGGTGCCGCAGGGTTCAGTGCTGGACCCGCAGCTGTTCACCATTTATATTGATGATTTGAAAGAGGGGACAGAGTGCCGTGTAGCCAAGTTTGCGGATGATATTAAGCTGAATGAAAAAGCAAATTGTATAGAAGATATGGAGAGGCTGCAGAAGGATATAGTTGTTAGGTGAGTGGCCAAAGGTCTGGCAGGTGTAATACAAGGTTAGTAAATGCGAGGTCTTCCACTTTGGCAGGAAAAATAGAAGAGAAGATTATTATTTAAATGGTGAGAAACTGCAGCATGCAATAGTACAGAAGGATTTGGGAGGGCTTGTGCATGAATCACAAAAAGTTGGGTTGCAGGTGCAACAAGTTTTAAGAAGGCAAATGGAATGTTATCGCTAGAGGAATTGTATTCAAGAGCAGGGAGGTCATGCTACAACCGTACAAAGTACTGGTGAGGCCACACCTGGAGTACTGTGTGCAGTTCTGGTCTCCATACTTGAGGAAGGATATACTGGCCTTGGAGGCAGTCCAGAGGAGGTTCATCAGGTTGATCCTGGAGATGAGGGGGTTGACCTACGAGGAGAGACTATATCGTCTGGGATTATACTCACTCAAATTCAGAAAAATGAGGGGAGATCTTATAGAAAAATATAAAAGGATGAAAGGGATAGATAAGATAGAGGCAGGAAAATTGTTTTCACTGGTGGGAGAGACCAGAACTAGGGGACACATCGTCAAGATTCAGGGGAGTAGATTTATAACGGAGATGAGGAAAAACTGCTTTTCCCAGAGAGTAGTGAATCTGTGGAATTCTCTGCCCAGGGAAACATTAAACATATTTAAGGTTCAGTTAGATTTTTTACATAAAAAAAGGAATTAAGGGATATGGGGAAAAGGCCATTATCAGATCAGCCATGATCTCATTGAATGGCGGAGCAGGCTCGATGGGCCGGATGGCCTTCTCCTGCTCCTATTTCTTATATTCTTATGTATCCACTGTTATAGGGGAGATCTTTCAGAGGCCAACTATTTTAAATCCACACACCATTCCCATGTCTATCCATGGTCTCATGCATTGCCAAACTGAGGCTACTCGCAATTACTACACCTAATATTCCATCTGAGCACATCCAACCAGATGCAGTAAATGCAGGATAATTTTGACATTCAAGGAAAATTTGGACAGGTACATGGACAGGAGAGGTATGGAAGGATATGGTCCAAGTGCAGGTCAGAGGGACTAGGCAGAAAAACTTCATAAAAACACGTTGTCAATACTGGTGCAAGTCAGTCGGTGTCGCAGCATCCATAGGAGGTAAAGATAGATGAGCCCTGAGCCCTTCTTCAACATCTATGGACACTGCAAGACCGGATGAGTTCCTCCTACATTTACTGTGTGTTTTTTACTACAATCAGTGTCTGCAGACTTTTGTGTTTCACTCCAGAAACAGAGATCAGCACAGACTAGAAGGGGCAAAGGGCCCCTTTCTATGCTCTGGAGTTTTATGGTTCAATGGCGGCCAACCTCCAATTTCCTTTAAAGCCCTCACCCTGATCTCGCTTTCCCTATCCTTCTGTCTTCTTTCCTCCTTTCCCCTTCCCCTTCCCTTCCTTCTCCATGCAGAGAGTTATCCTCTCATCCTATCACCTCAGCTTTTTTCTCTTCTACCCCTCCCACCTGTATCTATGTCTGATCTGTCAGCCTGTACTCCTTCACCTGCCCCTTCCTCCCTCCCCCCCTCCCTATCCCCACCTTTTTATTCAGGCACCTCCTTGCTTTTGGCTCATACCCTGATGAAGGGCTCAGGCCCGAAATGACCAGCTGGTGAGGTTGGCCTGTTAACAGTTTGTCGAGGGGTGGGGACAGGTGGGGTGGTGGGGGTGTGTGGTGCTGGTACATTATTGATGACAACAGTGGCCAACAATAGGGGGTGCTCACCTGCAGGTTCCGGGACCCCTAAGGTTGAAGGTCCTGATTGAGACCATGTCTCATGCCCCTCAGGGTAGGTGACCTAGGCATACTGGGGGTTATCATGGAAAAGGTGGACCATTTCAACCAGCAGGCCGCTTTTAGATTGCCTGATGTGCTTCTGTAGTAGGACTGTTCCAGGGAAGGTAAGCCAGGTGGGCAGTGTAGTCCCTGACACAGATTTCCTAGGGAAAGCAAACATCCGGTCATGAGGTGTGTTGTTGGTGGCTGTACATAAAAGTGACCAGATGGAATGGAATACGTCCTGGAGGACTTCTTGCCATTGGGAGATGAGGAGACCCTGTTACCTCAGTGCCAGAAGGATGGTCTTCCAGACCATGGTGTTCTCCCTTTCCACTTACCTGTCACCCCTAGGGTTGTAGCTGGTGGTCCTGCTCATGGCAATGCCCCTGGCCAGCAGGTATTGCCTCAACTCATCACTCATGAATGATGTCCCTTGGTCACTGTGGATGAAGCAAGGGTACCCAAAGAGTGTAAAGATATTATGGAGGGCCTTGATAACTGTGAGCGTGGTCATATCTGGGCAAGGGATGATGAAGGGGAATTGGGAGTATTTGTCGATGATTGAAAGGAAATAGACATTTTGGTTGGAGGAGAGGATGGGCCCCTTGAAATCACTGCTGAGGCACTCGAAGAGGCTGGTAGCTTTGATCAGGTGTGCCTTGCCGGCTGGTAGAATTGGGGGTTTGTATTCAGCGCAGACCTGGCAGTTTTTAGTCATTGTCCGGACTTCCTCAATGGAGTAAGGTAGATTCCGAGATTTGATAAAATGGAAAAACCTAGTTACTCCGGAGTGGCAAATGGTTATTGTGGAGAGTCTGCAGTCTGTCCATTTGAACACTAGCTCAGGTTCCTCAGGAAAAAGCGCTCGGGAGAGAATGTCATAGTGGACCGTTTGATTCTCCACCTGAGGATCTTATTATTCCTGATTTTGCCCCTTTGCTTAGTATTAAACATGAATGTGACCACTGAACCGTTTCCCGGCGAGGTAGTGTCTCCAGTGGCGTGCTGCCTCCACGATGGCCTGGGCCTCCTTTGACAAAGGAGTGGCCAAATTTAAGGGCCTTGGAGGGTGGGTCTGCTTGCTTGATTGAGCATGGCAGCCAGGGCAAAGTCAGACACATCGCTCTCCACTCTCCTTAACTATGACGATGTCGTCTTTGATACCGTCGAATGCAACTTGGACCTCTCCTGGCAGGGGAAATGTGGTGGCTTTGACCAATGGGCGAATCTTGTCCACAGAGTTGAGAACCTATTGAGCGTAGTATGAGAAGAACCCGGGGTATCTTTGAGGGTATGTGGGAGGGGTAGCTCCATCAGCAGACAGGTGGAATCAAAACAACAGCAATGGGTTTTTATAAATATTTGGCAACACTAATCTGTGTAGATTTGAAAGTGGAGACTTGGTCAAAGTGTGCAGAAATTGCAGCTAATTATGTTTTAAACCCAAACTTTCCAAACTTGGTCAGATTCTGTAAAAAGTACAGATGAGTGAAAACAAAGCTAAGTGTGGGCCAAATGATACCAAAAAGTTTTTGGAATCACCAAACTTTTCAGATATAGAAAAGGTGAAAAATAAAGGAGTTGTGGCTTATTGCTAAAGAGTTCGAAATTACAGAGGTAAAAGGGTCGATGAAAAAGACGGTGATTCAGAAAATTATAGGTAAACACCATGTCAAAGGAATTAATTTTGGGGAGAAAGAGTTAAAACAATTTCTTGAGAGTAGATCTCTTGAACAGCAGTTACAGCTCGAACAGGGTTAATTAGAAAGATGGAGAATGGAGATTGAACTGCTTGTGAAAGCGATGGAGTTCGAAACAAGAAAATTAGAGCGAGAGCAGGCTGAAAGGCGGAGGCAGTTTGAACAAAAGAAGATTGAGCTAGAGTTAGAAGCACATCTTCTTTGGCTTGGCTTCGCGGACGAAGATTTATGGAGGGGGTAAAAAGTCCACGTCAGCTGCAGGCTCGTTTGTGGCTGACAAGTCCGATGCGGGACAGGCAGACACGGTTGCAGCGGCTGCAGGGGAAAATTGGTGGGTTGGGGTTGGGTGTTAGGTTTTTCCTCCTTTGCCTTTTGTCAGTGAGGTGGGCTCTGCGGTCTTCTTCAAAGGAGGTTGCTGCCCGCCGAACTGTGAGGCGCCAAGATGCACGGTTTGAGGCGAGATCAGCCCACTGGCGGTGGTCAACATAGAGCTGAGGAAGCCAAGGGGAAAAAAAAGAACTTGAGAGAGAATTGGGGAAATTCAGTTCAAGTTACAGCTAGTTATGATGTGTTAAATCCAGAGCTTAAAGCCAGGTGAAACTTTCCAGAAGGGACAAAATTCTGCTATGTTTGCAGACAATTATCACAATGTGAAATTTGTGCCTAAAGGGGTAACATTAAATACCAAAATAAGGTAGAAAATAAATCGGGAAAACCTTTTGGTCCATTTTGCAATTATTGTAAGAAAACTGCATACGTGGTAGCTAACTGTTTCTTCCTGAAGCGAAAGAGAGA
Source organism: Narcine bancroftii (assembly GCF_036971445.1). Taxonomy (NCBI): domain Eukaryota; kingdom Metazoa; phylum Chordata; class Chondrichthyes; order Torpediniformes; family Narcinidae; genus Narcine; species Narcine bancroftii. The sequence continues at coordinate 149,244,074 of NC_091469.1, forward strand.
ACAGGTACCAGTAGCACTAGAAGCTTGTATTAAAAGAAAGGGAAGTGAGAAAGAGTTAGAAATTGTTGGTAAAAGTAGGAAGGAATTTAAATCTTTTGTGTCAGGAGATAAGGTCGTCTCTGCAGTGAAGGATCCAATTAAGTTTGAGGATGAAAGGGAAACTTGCCAATGTGCATGTTGGACAAACTGATTTAAAGTTTAAAAATCTCGCCAGTGAAAAAAGTACTGGACAAATGGATTTAAAAGCCTGCGAGATACAGCAGCAGAAAGAAGCAGATGGTCTGATGCAGAAACAAGCAGGCTGTGAGGTAAAGCAAGCAAGCTGTCAGATGCAAGCGGATTGTGAGAGAAAAGAGATAAGCTGTGATAAATCGGCGCGTCACTTTAAATATTTCTTTGTTAAGTCAAGATTCTGATTCTGATTTTAAACTCGAAAGTAGCGACAGGGCACAGCAATTGGAAAAGAATTGGACGGAATCCAGGTCAAAATTAATTTAGAAAAAACAAAGTGAGGAGAGTGATCTTGCTGAAGTTAGAGAGCACACCCTCTCTGGTGAAGAAATTAATTAAGCTGCTTTCAGGTGGCCAGAATACCCAACTGTAAAGCCGCCTATTCTACCCTAACGCAGCCGTCAAGTGGCCACCTGAAAGTGGAGAACCCGGCCAGGAGGAGCACTTACCTAACCCTCCTCCTGCAGATATAAGCCGCTTTCAGGTGGCCACAATGCCCGACGGTAAAGCTGCACATTATACTCCTGTGCGGCTGTCAGGTGGCCATCTGAAACCGGAAAAGCCAGCCAGGAGGCCTACTTACCGAACCCTCCTCCAGGAGGTATAATATCCTGCTCGGAGTCTCGTCTGTTACAGCTGAAAGCGGCCGACTGCCAGGGGGCGGGCTGATTACGTTGTGGTGACGTCCTCAGCCATCGACTCTTGGCGAGATTTTTTGAAAATACAGTAGTTTAGCAGACTCGGGGTGATCAGTGCAGTTTAGTTTTTGCAGCATAATGGCTTCCAGCTGATGGGGACTGTGAGGGATGGTCCCACATATGAAAGAGTGGCCACTGTATTCTCAGCCAGTGGCCATGCCCGCTCAAAGACTCAGGTGGCGACCGAATTGAAAAACCTAAGAAAAAAAATTCATCCCGTGCTGCATCACATTCGCAGGAGGGGCAGGGGAAGAATGGACTGGAAGTACTTCCAGCAATGCCAAACTATCTGGGGGTCCAGCTGCTCAGCTGAACCAATAAACATTGCCAGTGCCATGGAGGGTCCCTCTTCTCAGGATCTCTTCACAGAGGCATCTCAGGCTGCAGGCAGCATTGCAGAGGCACCGGAGATTGAGACCCAGGAGGTGCAGGACTCTGTGGAAGACGCAGGTGGCACAGCCCAGGATGGCACCTAGGACACCAATTCACCACTCGCTGACCGTGGAAGTAGCGAGACGGCACTCGCACCGGTGGACACGGGTATAGTAGCATTAAAGAGGATTTGTTTATTGAGAACTGCATTATTTAAGTACTGATGCACTTTTCATGATTTGACCCTCAGCACCCGGTCCAAGACGCTTGCAAAGGAGCTTCAGAGCACGTTGGCAGCACTGGACTAGGAGGAAGAGGAGAGGGACCGCCAGCCAGCAGAGTTGGCTCTGGAGCAGCAGAGAGAGCTGCTAGCTGAATTGAGGAGCACGAAAAGGCTGTTCAGCGGTGCGAGGGTAACAGGCAACTCCAGGCAGCGACGTGCCTGTCATCCGCGATTGAGCACCTCAGTGCAGCATTGGATAGTGGTCAGTCCTCCACCTTCCAGCGTTTATTTTCCCAAATGGCACCCTGTCAACCCCAGTACCCACACCCCTATGGATCACAGTCCATGTACTTTCCCCCTCATGGTGGACCACAATATCATTCCACACCATCACATAATGGTTGTGGCCACCTGGAGAGATTGGAGATGTTGGGGTGCAGCAGTGTTTCCCCAACACCTCTTCCTCCTCCTCCTCCTCCTCTTCCACACCCTCCTCATTCATTCATCTCATTTATGGAATGAGTTGTGTGTCTGCCTGTATTGTTAATGCTGCCCCCATTCACCAGCCACTCTTAATGGTAAATTGTGTAAAACTCTAAAGCATAAAGTGAATGAGTGGGGGCCAGGTAGTGAAGTTGTAGTTGTTTAAAAAGTTTTTTTCTCCTTTAGTTGTTTACCTGCTGCATGGGGTGGATTTGCACTGTTTTTTCCCCATTCCATGCAACAAAAGCAAGTTTTTTGCACTAAGTTTAATATTTACAGCACGTTATCTACCTCAGGAATATAAGAAAATTTACAGGTGTTGTTGACAAAAAAATTTTTATTAAAGAAAATACATGTTTCATCTACTTTGTCATTGCTCTGATCAAACGATAAGTCTGTATTTGGGGCCAGGCAACTCGTCACAGCCTTTGGGCCAGGGTTGTTTGGGGGGGGGTGGGGGGCGGTGGAAAGCAGTGGTGGGAGTTGGTTTGGTGGGTGTGAGGGACATACCTGCATCGCACGGGCAACCCCTGAGATCCACCCCCCCCCCCCTTACAGGATGGACATAATCGGCAAACATATGATCTGTACTCCAGTGGGTTCGGGATCGTTACTGTCCTGGGTGCTGGGTGCACATTGATCTGCTGAAACCACTTGCCACTTGGGCAAAAAATTCTCCTTGTTGAGTTCACATATATTGTGCAGCACGCAGCAGGCAAACACAACATCTGGGACGAAGGCAGTTGCAACATCAAGACGCTTGGACAGGCATCGGCAGCAGCCTTTTAGGTGGCCAAAGGTATGCTCCACCACTATCCTAGCAGAATTCAGTGCCTTGTTAAATTTTTGCTGGTCTGCATCCAGTACTTGATGCTGTGTGAAGCCCTTCATCAGCCAGGTTCTAAGGAGGTATGCCGCATCTCCCACAAGATGAGCTGGGACCTCCACTCCATCAACATTTCTGGACACCTGTGCAGACAAAAGTGCAGAGATGCCGTTAGTTCACTGACCTGCCCGTTTACCCATGAGGCATGAACAACGTCACTGCAATTAGCGTGTAAGGGTTATCACTCACGTCACGTGCAAAGATGTATCCACCCTGCTCCTCCGTCTTTCTGAACAGAGGGGAGTTGGCAAGCACGTGTGCTTCATGCATGCGGCCAGGCCAACCCACAAACATGTCCAAGAAGCTGCAACATAATGAATAAAGTAGCCTGTACCAGTGAACATGGACAAGCGAGATGCAAAAAAACCAATAAGTCGGGCTGCAACTCACCAGAAATTGTGGTCAACAACTGCCTGCTGAACCATGGAGTGCCACCCTTTGCAATTGTAGTAGGCCGCGGGATCCACGTTGAGGGTGATAATGGGAATATGCGACCCATCGATGGCACCAGCACACATTGGGTAACCCCTTTCCTCAAAGCCATCAATTGTCTCCTGGAGGCATGTTCCACTTGGCAGGGAGATGAAATGCTTACCAAGGATGGCCTTCAAGGCTCCTATTACCTCCCGTACCAGCATACACACAGTGCTGATGCCTATCCCGAAGATGGCACTGATGGATCGATGCTCACAAGGGGGTTGCGTACCACCACAGCGCCATAGCCAGTCGAATTCCCAGGACCAATGGATGCAGCCCATCTGGTCTATGAGGTGCCAGGTGAGGTTCAATGAGTTCCAGCACGAAGATGAAGGTGCCCCGTGTCATACGGAAGTGCCTCCTCCACTCGTCATTATCAAATTTGGTGATGACATTACTCCAGAATGCAGCCCCCTGGGATCTGTTCAACCTCCACAGAGACCAATTTGTAATCACGGCCAGCTGAATGAGATGAAGCATTCTCATCCGCATCCGTCTGCGGCGTCTACATTCCACAAGCCTTTCCACCTCCATCTGCTGCCTGCTGGCCAACAACCTTTGCAGGAATTGTACTCTAATTTCATTTAATGCGCTCTTCCGATCGCATGGAGCTGATAAGACCCTTAACAAATTTCATAACCTCACCAAGGATTTTGCGTATCTCATCATAGACGCACACACAGGCAGACAACATCCCTATAAGCATTTCCCTTCTGTCCTCCATGATCCCGATTCTGTGTATCAGCTGCTATGACATGAGGACAGCGTGGGTGGGACTAGGCAACTGTCCCGAGTAGCCGGCTTTCGAAGCTAGGTGGCTATCAGTCAGCTGACACGTTTAGGTGTCAGAAAGCCGTCCATTCCGTGGCTACCTAAACGTGCCAGCTGAACTCCACTAGCCGCACCTGCAGGTGGGTAATCTTCATCAGAATACCTAAAAGCGGCTATATTCTCTGGCTTGGAGAATCCCCCATTGCAGCTGAAAGCAGCAGTGGGACTACGGACACAGTCCACAGGAGCCGGTGTTCGCTCGGATGCAGCTCTCCTTCAACTGGCACATTCAGGTGACAGAAAGGCATCTTCCCCATGGCCACCTGAACATCCCAGCTGCGCTCCCCCAGCTGCGCCTGCCAGCACATTATCTGCGTCCAAGCACCTGAAAACGGCTTAAAAAAGTGCCAGTGGGTATTATTTTAAAGAATGTATATTGATGAGAAAATGGAGGTCACGTGAGATTATTGCTAATGAAGAATGGGGCAGTGGTTCACCAGGATGTCATTCCCTCGAGCTGATAGAGGTGAGATTAGATGGGCACCTTGGGATAAAGAAAACTACCTACAAAATTACGAAACAATTTTATTCGCCAAATTTAAGAAAAGACGTTAAGAGATTTTGTAAGACCTGTCACAGTTGTTAAGTTGCAGGGAAACCTAATCGAGATCCCACGGTGGCGCCTTTAAAACATATTCCTGTTTTTGGAGAGCCTTCTTCTAAAGTAATTGTGGACTGTGTTGGTCCGATGCCCAAAACAAAAGCTGGAGATGATCCCATTACATGTGCCGTTTCCAGGTTTACAGAAGCAATACCGCTCAGGAACATAAAAGCAAGAACTGTGTTGGGACTCTAGAAAAAGGTTTCAGTTCGTTTGGTCTGCCTAAAGAAATAAAATCAGATCAGGGAAGTAATTTTATGCCAGGTGTATTTCAACAGTTAGTTTATAAATTGGGAGCTAAACAAATTGCACTGTCGACATATCACCCAGAATCTGAGGGAGCTTTGGGGAGGTTCCATTCAACTTTGAAACTATGATGAGGACATTGTCAAGAAAATGAAAAGATTTAGGATAAAATAGTTCATTTACTTTTGTTTGCAGTAAGGGAATTGTTACTTGGACGTGAGGTTAGAGGACCATTAATGCTGTTAAAATGAGGATGTGCAGCTGAATTTGTTAAATTATGCTTCAAAATTTTAAGGATCATTCACAGAAAGTCTGTAAGGAGAATTTAAAAGTGGCTCAAGATAAAATGGAAGTCTGGAATGACAGAAAAGCAAGACAGGGAAGTTTTAAACCAGGAAATAAAGTGTTAATTCTGTGCTCAACAATATCTAATCATCTTAGAGCAAGATTTTCTAGTCTCTCATTGAGATAACATCTAAGGTAAATAATAATAGTTAAAACTCTTCACAAGTTCACAAGTTAAAGGAGCAGACGCAGGCCATTAGGCCCATTGAGTATGTTCTGTGACTCTACACTAAGGTGAACTATGCTCACACCTAATACCAATTTCCAGCCTTTTCCCCACATCCCTTGATACCTTTACTAATGAGGTACTTATCCATTTCCTGTTTAAATACTCCCAATGATCTGGCCTCCACTGCTTTGTGCGGCAGTGAGTTCCACAGATCCACGACCCTCTGACTAAAGAGGTTCTTCCTCCTCTTTGTTCTAATTGGACAACTTCTAATTTTAAGACTATGACCCCTTGTCCTTGATTCACCCATCAAGGGAAACATCTTATCCTCATTCTTTCTGTCAAAGCCTTTCAATATTCGAAATGTCTCTATGAGATCCCCCTTCATTCTCCTATAGTCCAATGAATACAACCCAAGAGCTGACAAACGCTCATCCTAGTAAATCTCCTCTGCACCCTCTCCAGCAACATCATATCCTTTCTAAATAGGGGGCCCAAATCTGTACACAGTTCTCACCAATGCCCCATAGAGTCTCATTAACATCTCTCCACTCTTATACACTATTCCTCTTGAAATGAATGCTAGCATAGCATTCGCCTTCTTCACTACCAATCCCACCTGGGCATTAACTTTTAGATGACTCTGCACAAGGACACCCAGGTTTCTTCGCACCTCCGAGGATTCAATTTTCTCCCCTTCCAGATAGTTCTCTGTCCGTTTATTTCCACTGCCAAAATGTAGAACTGAACATTTCTCAACATTGTACTTCATCTGCCATATTTTTGCCCAATCTCCCAATCTCTCTATATCCTTCTGCAGCTTTACGGTTCCTTCAACACTTCCTGCTCTGCCACCTATCTTAGTGTCATCCGCAAATTTGGGGAACATCTGGCGCTCAGACAGCCCTTGGGCTGCACATGGTGCCCAAGTCGGTTGGAGGATGGAGGCCGTATGGTGACTATATAAGGCTCAATGATGTCACCATGGCCAACCACTACCCTGTGGCCCACATTCAGGACTTTACAGCCATTTGCATGGGACATGCATCTTCTCCAAGATCGACCTGGTCTACGGGTATCACCAGATTCCCGTCCATCCCAGCCATGTTGCCAAGACGGCCCTCATCACCCCATTCGGACTGTTCAACTTCCTGTGAATGTCTTTCAGATTCAAGAACACAGCACAGATCTTCCAGCGGCTCATTGACTCGGTGGAGCGCGGCTTGGATTTCATCATCTATTTAGATTATATCCTGATTGCCGGCCATACACACCAAGAGCATTTGACACACCTGCACCAACTCTGTCGCCGCCTAAGTGTATACAGCCTGGCCATCAACCTTGCGAAGTGCCAGTTCGGGCTGTCAGCCATTGATTTCCTTGGGCACCGCAATGAACGGCATGGAGCAGTTCCCTTGATGGTGAAAGTCAAGGCCAAATGCCAGTTTGCCAGGCCCAGTACAATCAAGGGCCTTCAGGAGTTCAGGGGCATGATCAACTTTTACCACCGATTCCTACGTCAGCAGTCCGAATCATGATGTTCGGCCTGATGTCCAGCAAGGCCAAGGAAATCACCTGGGACACTGAGTCAGCACTGACTTCCAAGCAGGCCAAGGATGTCCTTGCAAACGCCACCTTCCTTGTACACCTGCATGTGGATGTGCCCACAGCCCTCACGGTTGACTCTTCCAACTTAGTAGTCGGCGACATGCTGGAACAAGTAATCAAGGGTCACTCGCATTCTTCAGATGGCATCTGCAACCCCCCCGGAGCTGAAATTCAGCGCCTTTGACAGGGAGCTGCTAGCCCTCTACCTCGCCATCCAGCACTTCTGGTATTTCTTGGAGGGGCGGGAGTTCACAGTCTTCACGGACCACAAACCCCTCACCTTCGCACTTGCCAAAGTGTCAGATCCATGGTCAGCCCAGCAGCCATGCCACCTGTCATACATCTCAGAGTATCCCACCACCACCATCACCATCAAACACATCTCCAGGAAAAGCAACGTCGTGGATGACGCCCACAGCCTGGCGACTGATGCCACTTCCACCCCGCAGGTCACGGGGGCTGCTGGAAGAGGGCTATGAAGTGCACGGTTTGTGAATCGGTAAACCAGTTGGTTCAACTCACCCTCGACTCGGAGTGGTCCTTTTGCTTACTGCGAGGCCTAGTGCAACTACAACACACACATTTATACAATTATATTCGCCAATAGTGGGGCTTAAACTTAGAGGTTATTAGATTTAGAGTCAAGTGAGAACTGTTATGTGATAATATTTTAATAAAATCTATTATTTTGTATTTACCACTGTCTGGTGAATCTCCCATTGCTGCTAGTACTAGCGGGGGGTCGGTTAGTTCATAACACCATGTTGCATGTCTAAATTTTAAAATGTATAAATGTCCGTGATGACTGGTGTACATTTAGTGTGTACATTTGTGGATGATACATTGAATAGTTGACCTCACTGGCAGCAATTATGAGCTACAGAGAGGAGATTGGGAGGCTCGTCAAATGGAGCAAAGTGGACAAGACAAAGGAGACGATTATGGACTTTAGGAGTCTCCACTACACAGTGACGGTTCTGTGGGAGTGAGTGGAAGCTCAGAGTTCCTTGGAGTGCTTGCAATGGACGACCTATCCTGGACTCCCAACACCTCCTCATTAGTACAAAAGTGCAGTATCCCTTACACTTCCTAAGGAGTTTGAGGAGGGTAAGGCTATCGCCCCCCCCCCCCACCCTTCCCCGCCATCTTGACAACCTTTTAGAGGAGCACAACTGAGAGTGTCATGTCTTGCTGCATCATTGTTTGGGACAGCAGCTGCAAAGCATCAGACCAGAAGTCAACACAGGGGATCTTCAAAATAGCCAAGAAGATCACTGGGGTCTCCCGTTCATCTATTGATGACATTCACGGGGAACGTTGCTGAAAGAGGTCTCCAAGAATTATTGAAGAACCTTTCCAACTAGCGTACAGTATCTTTGACCCATCAAGAAAGAGGCACAGGAGCATCAAAATCAGGGCTGCGAGGCTGGGAAATGGCTTCTTCCCACAATATCCTGTAACCGGGCAAATCATCCTAAAATAATTATTTTAAATTATATCTTAATGTATATATGTGATTATCATGTGTGTGTGCCTCGTGGTCTGGAGAAACACGGTTTTGTCTGGTTGTATATGTTCAGTCACATGACAATGAACGTAAGCTCTGTGCTTTGGAGCGCACCTATACCTCGTACTCGCTGCTGCCATCAGGAAAGAAGGTATAGAAGCCACAAGATTCACACCACCGGGTTCAGGAACAGTTGCTCCCCCTCCACCTTCAGACTCCTCAACAACAAACTCAATCAGGGACTCATTTAAGGACTCGTACTTGTGCATTTAAGGATTTATTTTTAATTCCCTCTGTACTACACCGTCAGTTTGGTTACATTTGTTCTCTGTTTACAGTTTTTTATTTGTTTACATCAGTGGTTCTCAATGTTTTTCTTTCCATACACATACCACTTTTAAGTAATCCCTATGCCATTGGTGCTCTGTGATTAGTAAGGGATTGTATAAGGTGGTATGTAGGTGGAAAGAAAACGTTTGAAAACCACTGTTTTAATTGTACCTAATTGACTCGTTATGTGCACAGTTTCATAACTCCAACAATTCGGTCTAGAGCAGTGATTCTCAACCTTCCCTTCTCACTCACATCCCGATGGCATAGGGATCACTTAAAGTGGGATGTGAGTGGAAACAAAAAGGTTGAGAACTATTGGTTTACATGTATACGCTATGCACGACCAGTAAGTGGCCATTCTGCCTCGCCCGCAGGAAAAAGAATCTCAGGGCTGTAGGTGATGTCATGTATGTCCTCTGACAAGAAATCTAAAATCTGAAATCTTGGAGTGAACGTATGGAATGGAGCCTCTGTTCTGTAAGAGAGAGATTATTTTCCCATCATTTGATGTGTCTGACAATGCCAGAATTTATTACCCAATTGATAGCCCTTGAGAAGATGGTAGCGATACACCTTTATGAACCACTGAATTCCTGCAGGGCCTTCAGGTGAGAGTGCCACAATTTAAAGCCCGCAATGATGAACAATGACAATAGTTTCTGATAAAAGGTCCCAATAACATTTTTCCTGCAGAATATTATTCTCCACTTCTTGTCACCAACAACCAAGCTGAAAAATTACTCCCAGGGCGAGTTACAGGTAAAGGTGCAAAAGGACATTCTTTGGTGCAGTGTGCATAGATATTTTAAAAATTGAACAGAGAAATCTGCCACACAGTACAGACCTGCAGCCTACGTTGTTGTGCCGACCTAATAACCTACTCCCATCAACTGCCCTGAATTTTCCCACTGCTTCATCCTCAGTTCCATGTAACTCTGCAAAAGTCTCTTCATCATTGCTTGCCACACATTCCATGCTCCTACCATTCTCTGAAGGCGCTTTCAAGCAGGGAAAACACCCATCTGTAAAGGTGGAGCTTCTTCGCCATTACGCCTACCATTCTGAATGCCATCACGGCTTGCTCCGAGGTGCTGGCTCCAACCCTTCTTGGAGAAGGATAAATCGGCGGTGCGCCGCGCTCCGCCACCTGACCTGAATGTGCAGCTGCTCCAAGTGGCTTGTTAGAGGCGGGCTGATGACACCATTAGCCCGTGACCCACCTCCCCATTCACCCCTCTCCCTCCATTACCCCCTCAAGGCAGGGGCGGTGGGCAGGAGCCATCAGACAGCGGGGGCCGGCAGGAGCTGTTGGGGCAGGTGGGACAGCGGGGTCAGCAGGAGCCATCAGGAGGCAGCCGGTGCGGGCTGTGACAGCCTCATTGGGCCGTTTTAGCCTTTGGGGCTACTCTCTGCGGCTCAAAACGCAGCAGAGCAATGGCCGTCTTCCCTACCCATAATCCCCCGTGAAGCTGGAACTGTTCTGGGAACAGTTATGATTGGTGGCACTACGGCACCAATCCCCCCCACTATCTCAATCGGCTCCAGAGGGCACTACGAGGCACCTCTCGATATGAATGGGACACTGGAGCAGCCTTTTAGGGCTTCTGTCTGAAAGGTAAGTTTTTGATCCGCTCTTGTAGCTGGCCTCCAGGCGGAGTTCTAACATGAAATGGCCTTGTGTGAAAAACCTATCTCTGAAATCATGCCCCCTGTCGTTACTCCCAAACACCTTCAAACTATGCCCCCGCATGTTAACCATTTCAGCCCTAGGGAAAAAAAGCCTCTGGCCATCCACACGATTAATGCCTTGAGTTTATATAGCAAAGCAGTCATGAGGCCAGTGAAACTTCCCAGTAATTATATCCAAATGATGGAACAGCTTCAAGAAAGGGCCAAGAGGACCAGGTTAGAGCTAGATAAAATAGGGGAGAAGGTACCAGAACATATACTTTATAAGTGGGATGAAAAGCTGGTGCAATATAGAAGTTCACCAGTACTGCACCATCTGCTCAACATTTGGAAGAAGATTCACGTAGAAAGGAAAAAAAACAAATTACCAACTACCAAAACTAATATTGACACAAAATCAACTAATCCCTTTCACAATAGATAAACTTTCCTTTCGAGAATGGGAGAGAAAAGGGATCAAAAGAATAGAAAATTGTTTTTTGGGAAATAATTTATTATCTTTTGAACAAATAAAGTTCAAATATGGAATAACTCATGGTACAATGTTTGCATATCACCAACTGAAAACCTACTTAAAGGACAAATTGGGAAGCAGCTTTGAATATGTGATTACAGACACAATGATAATTAAAAGATTTATAATGTTGCTGGAGATAGGCCAAGTGAATTTGAGGTTGATGCACGATCAATAGCTCCAAAGACTAGAAGTTGTGAAGAAACTGATCGGCTTTTATTAACTACAGAATGGAGGTCCATCCATGCTGGTCGACTGTCCTGGACTGAGGAGGGGGCTGTGGCACAGTCGCCTTTATTCAGGGGTTAGTGGGAGGAGTCTCGGGTACTGTCAGCAAAGGGGCGTGTCCTAGCGCATCCAAACAGTGGTTTACCACAGAGGTCAAAGTGAAAATTAGCAGCAAAATGAATAAAGTTGACAAGCTCATCATGGGTACACAAGGCAACACCAAAGTAATCATCAATGTAGTGGAGGAAGAGTTGAGGAGCCTTGTCTGTGAAGTAAAACACAAAAATCTGCAGACCCCATGGTTGAAATAAAAACATAATGCTGGAGAAACTCAGCAGGTCAAACAGTGTAGCAAAGGTAAAAATACATCACCGAAGTTTCAGGCTTAAGCCCTTCGTCAAGTTGTGGAAAAATGTCAGCAGGCGTCCGAACAAAAAAGTGGGGGGAGGTGTAGTCGCAAAGGTAGAGAAGGGAGAGAGGGGACAGCAGCGATCAAGGGCAGGAGGAATGGCTGGGTGAATAGAGAGGGAAGGGAGGGAGGAGAACTGGAAAGGGGAAGGGAAGGAGGCAGAGGAGAGCAGGTTAGCAGAAACTGGAAAAGTTGATGTTAATACCATCTGGCCGGAGAGAGCCCTGTCGGAAAATCAGGAGTTGTTCCTCCAATTTGCGGGTGGTCTTGGTGGGATAGTACATGAGGCCATAGACAGACATGTGAGTATGGGAGTGTGACACAGACTGAAATGGTCGGCTACTGGGAGGTCTGTCACTGGTGTGGATGAAGCAAAAGAGCTCAGTGAAGCGATCTCCCAATCTGCGCCCAGTCTCTCCGATGTAGAGAAGGCCACAAAGGGAGCTCCGGATGCAGTAAATCAGTCCTGCGAATACAATTTACTGCATCTAGTGCTCCCTTTGCCAGGGACAGAATGCCCACAGAAGGGCTGGACAGCCAGGAGCGAGACAGCTGAAGCCGGACGCTGCCAGCCCGGAGGACGGTACACAAAAGTGATGTACTAGCCAGTGAGCCAGTCACCTGCTTCCATGCAGCACTTTCCCATCTTCAGAATATCTGGGGAGAAATTGAAATTCCAGAAGATCAAAGACCACAAAGAACAGACGTGGATAAAAGGCATATTAAGGGCCATTTGGATATGATGATTGCAGAGGAAGAAAATTTAAGGCAGCGGCTGAAAAAGAGCATTGCGGTGTGCCAGAAGGAGCTCCGTGCAGTGCGTCAGGACCTCGGTTTGGATGCATGTCTGCCTGAAGAAGATTGGGACAATGCTGCAGATGGAAAAAGATCTGCGGACACATTTGGAGATCCTTTTGAAGGAGAAGAAAGAGAATATGATGAAATTAAAGTGCCTTAAGGAGGAAGATGAAGAGCTTTGTGATATATTGTGTACAACAGGCTACTTCATTGATTATGATGCTGTCCCCAGCATTGAACAGCTAGATGCATTTCGTCAGCACTTTGCATCACTTAATGAAGAAAAGGAACACAGAAGGGCTGAGTTGGTAGAAACGAAGAAATAAAATCAGTTTGTGCATGGATGAACTCAATCAACTGCCTGACACTATCTGTGAGAGATATATTGTGTGTGAGCCATTTTGTCTATCCATTGAGAATATTATAGGCCTGAAAACATTACTTCAACAGCTTGAGATGAGCTCAGAATGAAGCAAAGTGCTCAGAGCTGAGAAGTCAAATAATTCACCTGTGGGACTGGATGAAGATTTCTGATGAAAGACAAAGGCTTCGAAGCCGTTCAGCTGGAGTCTTCGGAAATGAATTATGGGAAATTAAGACAGTTACGAAGAAACAAAGAATTTGTTGTCTTCAGTGCTCTTGAGAACAGGTGAGATGAACTTTAAAATCTTCAAGGAAATGAGCAAAGAAATGGGAGAACACATGAGAAGGAAGGATAAAGCTGAGGAAAAAGAGAGGGGATTTGAGCGAAGGAAACGGCAGCGAGAGGAACAAGATAAGGCAAGTCAAGAACAGGAAAGGGAGATACGGCGAGAACAAGAGGAAAAGGTTGACAGGAAACTTTGAAAAACTTGGATAACAGGGAATCTAAGCGAGATTCACTTGAAGAAGGAAAGCTTCAAGAACACAAGATGGAGATAACCATTTGCAATTCACCACATTGTCGAGAAGGATCAAGGTGAGGAAGATAATTCTTTGGCAATTAAACCTCCTCCACAAACCTCCAAAAAAGTTGAAAAGTGTTCTTCATCCCTGAGAAGATCCAAGAGAGAAGGACACCCTCCAGTACATTTAAAAGACTAAGACCAAGACCAAGACCAAGGCTTTATTCAGTACATCGCAAAGACTATGGGCAGTGAAATAAAGACTTTGCATGTTTCCAGTTAATACATTTTAAGTTGGGTAGCATGGAGTCCATAGTTACCATGATTACTGGAAGTTATGCCTAAATTCTCTGTAGTGTTAACATAGTTAACAGTAGCCTGGTGAACTTTATAAATGTTAAATTCTGTGCACAGTATAAGGATTGCCTGCAACCAATGAACTTGGAGGAATGAGAAGTGAGATTGGACTGTGAACCAAAAAACTTTTCTGAACTTACACACACATTACAGACACATGCGCTTAGGATTAGAAGGGGGTTAAGTTAGGTTAAGTAAGTCAATAGTGATAAGTTAAAGTTTGATTCTATTTTCATGTTTAAAGATAATTAAAAGCAACTTCTGTTTAAGTAACCATTTGTCTTGGTGAATATCTATTGCTGCAAGGTTTTGGGGTCTTATGGGCTCATAACATTACTGACTTACCCACAGGTGGGGCATTGTTTTGGGTGCATGTTGAGTGCCACATCATTTCCAAATGAATGTCTCTCCTTTTTGTTGTTTCCTTTATCTCATATTTTTTTGAACATAATTTGATCATGGTCACCGAATCTTGCGGTGATCCAAAATTGCATGTTCTTGCTTTTAGTTTTAAGTTGGTTAAGGAAGTATTGAAGCTCTCTCCCTGCAGCTGTGTGCACGAGCAGAATGCGTACCTCTCGAACGTTTCATTTTGCTTTGGTGAACAGTGTTCGTCAAACATCTCGACAACCTTGTGGAACTTGCCCTGGTCAGCTGCCTTGGCAAAAACAAATGTGTTGAAAACCTCTAGTGCAGTGGCTCTCAACCTTTTCTCATTCTACTCATGTACCACTTTATCTGTGATTAGTGAGGGATTGCTTAAGGTGGGATGTGGGTGGAAAGAAAATGTTTGAAAACCACTTTTTTTAATCACCCCTAATTGGCTCGTTATGTGCAGGGTTTCATAACTCCAAAGGAAATGGGCCAATGGCAATTTTTCTCAAGCAAAATATTTCAGTTACAATTGGGTCCAGAGCAGCGATTCTCAACCTTCCCTTCCCAGTAATTATTTGCTAACCGTAGACCACCTGTGGCATAGGGATTACTTAAGGTGGGATACGAGTGGGAAGAAAAAAAACTTTAAATCCACTGCCCTGAACCTTTCCTGTCCACCTCTTTAAAATGCACTAATTGTGACCGCCTCTGTTGCTTTTTCAGGTTGAACATTCCGTACACCCACCACACAGTGTGAAAAGGGTACCCTTTTAAATCACCTTCAATCTATATCCCCTATTCTCAGATACCCCTTACCTGGGGAAAAGACTGTCACCTTTCACATAATCTGTGTCCCCTCATGCTTTTATATACACCGCGATAATGTCACCCCTCAGCCTCTAGTAATCCAGAAAAGAAAAACTCCCAGCCTATCCAGCCTCTTAACTCAAGCCCTCCAGTCCCACTAAAATCTTTCAAGCCTTTACTGCACCCTTTTTGTAATATATATGCACCAAAATTTTGCCTTGCTGCAGCAAGGTACTTTACCAAGTACTTTGGTAAAACAGAGCTCCAATGGGAGACATTGATTTACTTCAATGCAGAAAGAGAACAAATATAAAAGATAGAAAGATAATAAAACTAGATAACCCTCAGGGACATCGGACCAGCACAGGGCTCAGTGGCTGGAGGACCCATGCAGATGCAGGCTGAGGGCAACTTGCGGTTATAGGCTGAGGGCGACTTGAGGTTGTCGGACCCACACAGGCTGAGACTTGCTGGAGACTGGCTCAAAGGAACCAGGGATCATAAGAAGGATTCGAGAGGGTGCTGAGGGCAAGAAAGGCTCCCGAAGAACTTCTGGCGCTGGAGGCTTCCCGATCATATCGAAGGTTTGGACCTGGAGCTCAGGTCGACAGTGTTTGAACTGGAGCATGTGAGGCTGAAGGGGCTGCGGGAGAGCTGAAGATGAATCCAGATACTCAGTCCTGAAGGTCTACAAAATTAAGAGAGGTGGGGCAGCCAGGGCTTGTTTCCCAGGGTAGCTATAGCAAACACCAGAGGACATGTGTACTCTCCCCCTTCTCCCCACCATCGATGTGATCTGCCGCGATCGTTGTCTGTAGAGGGCGCGCAAAATCATTGAGGACCCCTTCCACCCTGCACAGCTGCTGCCGTCAGTGAAGAGATACAGGAGGATCAGAGCCAGCGCCACCAGGCTGAGGAACAGCTTCTTCCCACGGGCAGTGAGAATGCTGAACGACCAAAGAAACTGCTCGCACTACCCATCCGAGTCTCTCATTTGTACAAAACAATATTTATTCATTAGAAGTATACAGCAGTTCTTGTCCT
The DNA here is from genome assembly GCF_036971445.1 of Narcine bancroftii. NCBI lineage: Eukaryota > Metazoa > Chordata > Chondrichthyes > Torpediniformes > Narcinidae > Narcine > Narcine bancroftii. The sequence goes on from NC_091469.1 coordinate 149,260,189, forward strand.
GCATATGTATTATTTGTCTGAATGTGGTGTTATGTCTGGTTGGTTGCCCATGTATTTGCTCTGAGGACCAGAAACCATTGTTTCATCAGGTTGGACTTGTACGATCAGATAACAATAAACTTGATTTGACTTGATACAAAGAGGGAAGTTTAGGGGAGACATCAGGGATACCTTTTTTTGCACAGAGAGTTGTGGGTGCCTGGAATGCCTTCCCAGGGATGGTGGTGGAGGTGTAAAAGAATGTCAAACGTGTATAAGCTGTGTGTGTAAACTAGTGAAGATTTACTAGCCTTGCAGATAAAGAACTATGATTGGGTAATATATGAGCAAGGTTGCATTAATCCAAGGTCTCATGTTACGTCTGAAAACAAATCAACAAGGACATGTCAATTAGACAAGTATAGTATAACAGGATTGAGCAAGATTAGCCTATCTAAAATAGTTGTGATTGTATGTCTAAAGGCACCACAAGGATAGCTGATAATAAAAACAGGAACAAACCAGCTGAAAAAAATATGTAAAACTACATACAGCACCTATCTAAAGGACTACATAAGATGAACTAAAATGCTGTATGAGTTGAGTAAGGCTCAGTGCAGCGATCGAGTGGCACTGTTTACTCATTCTTGGTACCCCTTATTCCCACTAGCGCTGTGCAATCAAGTTGGTTGTATGCTCATCAGTTCAGCTGTTTGTTGTTTTGTTGCAGCATGGGTCGACTTTAACAGAGGCTGAAGCATTAGGGGCAGTGAAGAGACTGCTAGACAGGCACATGGATGGAAGAAAGATAGAGGGATAAGGAGGGTTTAGTACTTCTTTTTAATCAAGGCCCAAAGGGCCTATACCGTGCTGCAGTGTTCTATGTTCTATCTACAGTATATTCTACTATTATTAAGGGTGCCGGGCAATGCTCATGGCGTCTGCTTGTTTGTCTTATGGCAGACAAAAGTTGAAGTATATCATGCATATTACATTTTTATGTACTGTTTCATTACAATAAAAGAAACCTTACCTTGGAAAGTATTCATGGTTAACAGTTAGCGGAAGAGAAAGAGTGGCATTTTAATGGCGTGCTCCTCTCAGCATGTAGCAACATTAGGCTACGTGCTACTCTCTGTGATTATTGAAGCATCATATTGCCACATGGCCTCTGTTCTCTCGCTGGAAGGTCGGCAACTAGTTTCCACAATGCAAGCTTTCCAACAATACCAGATCGTTTACCTGAGCGCCAATGGTCAAGGGGGTTATCCCTTGTCGACGAGCCTGAAACAGAGACAGGGAAGGAGGTATTGGGTCGGCTGCTGGAGTAGAAAAGATAATGAATTAGAGCCAGATTAATTAAATGGACAAAGCAGGCCAAGAGAACCTTATTAAATGTTGTAAAACCTTATTGAAGGATGTACTGTACTCATTGGAATTTAGGAGAGCGAGTGGGGATTTCATTGAAACATTTTGAATGTTGAAAGGCACGGAAAGAGTGGATGTAGAAAGGTTCTTTCCAATGGTGGGAAAGGCTAGGGGCCCCAAGGTTGGCCAACCTTTTAATTTTTAATTTAGACATACAGCACGGTAACAGGCCATTTTGGCCCACGAGTCTGTGCTGCCCGATAACCTGCACTCCCGATACGGACTCATGGGCCAAAATGACCTGTTACCATGCTGTAAGTCTAAATTAAAAATTAAAAAGTTGGCCACCCTGACTCTAGGACAAGAGGGCACAACTTCAGGATTGAAGAGCATCCACTTAGAACACAGATGCAAGAGGAATTTCTTCGGTATCTGTGGAATTTGTTGTCTCAGGCAGTTGTGGAAGCCAGGACATTGGGTGTATTTAAGACAGAGATTGATAGGTTCTTGATTAGCCAGGGCATCAACAGTTATGGGGAGAAGGCCGGGCAGTGGGGCTGAGTGGGGAAAATGGATCAGCTCATGACTGAATGGTGGGGAAGACTCGATGGGCTGAATAGCCTATTTCTGCTCCCAGGTCTTCTGGTCTCATGACACCCATGAACCGACAGTCTAGAGTCGGGGTGCTGGATCCAAGTTACCGTTTGCTTTTTTGCATCAACTATTCCTGTTCTGAGGTTGTAGTGGGTTTAGATACCTCACACTGCCGCTAATTTGCTGTACTTCAGTTTGGCCCTCTCAACATTCTGCGGGCAATGGGACAAGCCAATTGGATTTCTGCCAAGTTAAGGGACTTTGGCAGAACACCAGCATAAATGAAAAGGCAGTGTCAGCCAGAACTAACTTCCCTCAGCTTGATTTAACACTTGCAGAACTGCAGGAAACATCTTCACTAAAAGAGATTGGCAATTAGAAATGCAAACCAAGAACACCATTACCATTTGCTGCCCAAATATCTGTTGTTCTGATGTATGAAGTATAAAGATATTGTTTCTGTGAAGTTCACTTGCAGCCCAACCACTGCAGTACTTTGCTGGTCTTTGCAGTAATTGCAGTACTGTATTCATGAGGCAGGTGGAATTTGCTGCAGTGTTCAAAGTTCAAATGTATTGTCAGTGCACACATGACATCACACACAATCCTGAGATTCTTTTTTCCTGCGGGACAGGCCACATTTCTACCTATTGGTAACTGTAAACTGTATGAAAGAAGAAAGTACAAGAGAGAAATGTAAGCAAACTAACTTTGCAAATACCAAACACAATTGAGTATCAATTAATGCGCAAAAAGTCCTTAAATGAACCTCTGATTGAATTTGTTGTTGTGGAGTCTGATGGTGGAGGGGTAGCAGTTGTTCCTTAACCTGGCGGTACGAGTCTTGTGGCACCGATACCTCTTTCCAGATGGTAGCAGCGAGAACAGAGCGTGCCCTCGGTCCTTGGTGATAGCTGCTGCTCTCCGACGCCAGCGTTCCATGTAGATTTTCTAAATGGCGGGGGTGGTTTTGCCTGTGTCCATTACCTCTTGCAGGGCTCAGAAGTATTGGTGCCCTCAGACCAGGTCGTGATGCAGCTGGTCAGCGCGCTTTCCACGCCATGGGGAGAAGGCCGGGCAATGGGGCTGAGTGGCAACTGCGGAGGGGACCACATTCCAAGGTGAGAGACATGCCTGGCGTACGGCCAGCAATGCCGGAACTGTGGAAGGTGGAACCATCACAGCAGGTGCTGCAGGTCCAGACAGCAAGACGTCAATGCGGACCAGACTAAAGGGAGCCGTCCATCACCCGGAATCGGAGCAGAGATGAAGGGACTCAGACAGCAAATGCCACATCGATGGAGCACCTACAGGAGGAACAGAAGGCACATCCTCCCTATAAAAGAACCTCCCCATTTCAAAACCCAGTCAGACCGATAGACCTTGATGAGCCCAGAATCACAGAGGACTGAGCCACAACCCCAGAGGAAGACATGAGCGACACAGACAGCGCCCCCACAACCGCGAGCGAGAGAGACTCTCTGGACAAGTTGCCTCGAGTCTCCACCTCCAAAGAGGGGCTCTACAAAATGCACGCTGGGCGTGTTTGCAAACCAAACCTGAAGTACCAGGACTGAACTGGGTTGATGTATATATTTTGTATATTTATTATTGGGCTAATAAATGCGGGTACTTAAAGTGGTGTGTGGGAGGGCTGGCTCAAGGGGATGTGGACAGCCGTTGCTATCAGCGTCCTCCTCCCACTGCAATCGCACTGCAGCCTCGGTACCTACAAGGGTGCACTGCACATGTGCTGGTACTGTGAGGTCAATAGAGTGGAGTACTGTGAAGAGTGCAGATGCCGAACTGCAGGCTCTCTCTCCCTGCCATGTTAAGGTGTTTGCTTTATACTTAGTAAAGTTCATTGTTTGGTTCACAGCACCTGCTGGCTCCAGTCATTATCTCAGACACAAAATAATTAACACCGAATCTCCTCAGACCCCTCATAAAATATAGTCACTGGCAAGCCTTCTTTGTGATTGCATCAACATGAAGGCTCTAGGACAGATCCTCGGAGATGTTGACACCCAGATATTTGAAGTTCTTGACCCTCTCCAGTACTGGTCCCTCGATGAGGACTGAGACGTGTTCCCCTGACTTCCTCCTGAAGTCCTCGATCACCTCCTTGGTTTTGCTGGCGTTGAGCGCAAGGTTGCTGTCATTACACCATTCAACGAGCTGATCTATCTCCCTCCTGAGTGCCGCTTGTGAGGATCGTGATTACAGTTAAACAAGAAAGTCTGCAGATGCTGGGGTCATGTGGAGGAGAAGCTCAGTAGGTAACACACCATCCAGAGGAAGTCAAGGGTAGCCAACGTTTCAGGCCTGGGCCCTTCGCCAGGTTTAAACAAAAATAGACAGGTGCCTGAATAAAATGTTGGAGTAAGTGGGAGGAAGGCAGAGGAGGGAGGAAGGGGCAGAGGGAAGAATGTAAGAGGTCATAGGAGGATAGAGGTGAGAGGGGAGGTGGACAAAGCTGAGAAGTGACAGGGAGAGGGTAGCTTTCTGATAGGAGAGGGAAGGGAAAAGGGTGGGAACTGGAGGAATAGAGACAGAGGGATAAGGATAGGAATCCCCTCATCTCAAAATAACCAAACAGGATCTTCCACCCTTCTATGGAGAGCAGCCCTTCTCAAAAACTGAGACATTAATTTCTGCTGCAGTAGTGATGGGCCATGTTGAAGATGCAAGGATAAGCAAGGATATGGACCTTGTACAGGCTGATGCAATGTTCAGCTTGGCTTCATGGTCAGCACAGATATGATGGGCTGAAAGGCTTGCTCTATGTATTTTGCATGTGCTCAAGGCTCTGTCTAGGATTTGAAGTCACATGAGGTTGATCCTGTCCATGTGAATGCTAATTATGAGTAGCTGGACATGGGTCAGGCAGAATCCAGAAATGGTCTGCCAGTGTTTCAGGTGGGGGCCCTCTTTTGAAGTAGCAGAGGGAAGATAACAAGAATAAACAATGTGAGGAAATGGGAGGTGATTGGATACTGGACAGAAAAGGTGGGAGAAGAGGAGCAAGAGAGAGCAATAGGGGAGGTGACCATGGTGGGGCTGGGAGGTTGGAAAGTGAAGTGAGAACGGGGGCAGGTAAAGGAGAGATGGAAACAATGGAAGCAGATTGGGGTGGACGCTATCTAAAACTGTAGAATTCGATCCATCTCTTTGCCTCACGCAATTTAATTATATCCCCCTCCCCTGCCTGCCCCTGCCCCACTTCATTACTTGCCCTCATCCTTTCCCTTTAGTCTTGGTAAAGGAATGTTGACTGACCATTTCTTTCCATGAATGCTGCCAGACCAGCCCCTTCAGTGTTTTCTGGGTTGTGTTCCTCCAGAGAAACATGACTGTCAAACATGAGCTGCTTGTTACAGTCTGATCCTTCCACAAATGGTCTTAATTTAAATTAAGAAATACAGCATGGCAACAGGCCCTATACAGGCCTGCCTCTGTAGGGCCCAGGCCGGTGACACAGGAAGGAAACACTTCCTTTGACCCTCCAAGTCTGCACTAATCATTAACAACCCATTCACACTAATCCTACATTAAACCCATATTTTGATTCCATCAACTCGACACATTTGGCATAGCGGTTAGTGCAATGCCTTTACAGCACCAGCGATCGGGACTGGACCTGGGTTCAAATCCTGCGCTGTCTGGATGGAGTTTGTACATTCTTCCCATGTCTGCTTGGGCTTTCCCCAGGAACTCTCATTTCCTCTCACCCTTCAAAAACATACCAGGGTGTAGGTTAATGGGGTGTAAATTAGGCGGCATGGACTCGTAGGGATGAATTGGCCTGTTAAAGTGCTGTATGTCTAAATTTTTAAAAAACTCCCCCCAGACTCTACCACTCACTTACATACGAGGAGGAATGTACTATGGCCAATTCACCTCGTAACTTGCATCTACTGGGGATGTGGGAGGAAACCTGGAAGAAACCCACATGAGCACAAGGAGAATGTGCAAATTCCATAAAGACAGTGTGCAAAGTCAGGATTAAATCTGGAGCACCGACACGAAGATGGTGCCATCCATGTCTTCATGTCCTTTAGGCAGAAATAGTTTTGTTCTTTTACATGTGTAAAAGTCGAGCTTTTAAGACCAATTTTTAACATTAAATTTATGAGGGCGACTTCTACATGCATATTACTTTTGACCACAGTAAGTACCTGCATCAATTGAGGTGTTGGGAGCTCCGATGGGTGGGCAGACAGCCAGGACTGGGTGGTAAGTCCGCTTTCGAGGTGCCGGGTGCTCTGATGGGTGGGCAGGCAGCTGGGGCTAGTAGGAAAGTCTGTGCTCAAGGTGGCAGGAGCTCAACTGGGCGGGTGGCTGGGGATTAGGTGAGAGTACATGGTCGAGGCGACAGGAGCTCCGATAGCTGGGTGGCCAGGGCCAAAGAATGGGGAGTCAACTTTTACACGTGATATATGGTAAATACCAGATTTTGGGGTGAAAAATAGGGGGTCAATATTTACATTGTGTCGAGCATTACATGAGTATATATGTTTCTTTGGGTTCATATTTCAGGCCTGATTGGATCTATAGCTGTTCACCCTCTCCTTCACTCTGAATCCAACCTTCGTCTCAGGTAATACATTTTACATTTCACCACCAAAGTTGAACTTGATTTACATTCATTCTCAAGATCCGGGTGTTAACTGCAAAGCCAGAATTTAGCACTCATTCCCAATACACCTTGAGCTGCAGTCCTTCAGGGGAAGGGAATCCCACCACATGCTAGTGCCAGGATCTGGACCCAGTGCTGGTGACGGGCCTTACATATACTTCCACTCAGGATAACGTGACTTGGACGGGTGCTGGTGTTCTCATGGAATTCCTGACATCTGGTGCTGATTCTGTGGAGTTTTCACATTCTCTCTGCAAATGAGCGGCTTTCCCCTGGGTGCTCCGGTTTCTCCCGCGTTCCAAAGCTGTGCTGATTAATTGTCCTCCACAAATCGCTCCCATTATGTGAGTGGTGGAGTCTGTGAGGGACTGATGTGAATGTGAGGAGAATAAAATGATCAGTGTAAAAATGGGTGGTTGGGTCTAACACCATGACCAATGAAATATAATCTAAGGAATACAAGGGCAACAGAGAAAGCCCATCTTCTGCAAATAATGAGTAGCAGAAGGAAATTATCAGATCAAGCAACATAGATAGAAATGGTCAGTCAATGTTTCGGGTCAGGACCCTCTAAATGTAATATCGCTGGCTCTCCACTCAGCTCTGGATCACTGAGACAACAGCATCTCGTACATCCGACTGCTCTTCATTGATTACAGCTCAGCCTTCAACATTATTGTTCCCTCAGTGCTGGTCAACAAGCTCCAAATCCTGGGCCTCTGCACCCCACTCTGCAACTGGATCCATACCTTCCTCTTCCATTGGAAGACCACAGTCAGTATGAATTGGAAACAGCATCTCCTCACTGACAATCAACACAGGCTCACTTCAAGGATGCTTGCTTAGCCCACTGCTCTACTCGCTCTATGCCCATGACTGTGACTAGTCACAATTCAAATGCCATCTACAAGTTCGCTGATGACACCACGGTTGTCGGCAGAATCACAGGCGGCAATGAAGAAGCGTACAGGAGGGAGATGGATCAGCTCGTTGAGTGGTGTCGTGACACCAACCTTGCACTCATCGTTAGCAGAACCCAGGAGCTGATTGTGTTGATCACGGACCAGCCCTTGTCGAGGTAAAACACAGGATTCTGTTGACGCCATGTTTAAGTGAGGAGTCAGTACTGGAAAGGGTCAAGAACATCCAATTCCTGGGTGTCAGCATCTCTGACAGGCTTTCCTGGGGCCTGCCTGTTGATGTAGTGGTGAAGAAGGCTCGCCAGCAGCTATGCTTCATGAGGAATTTGAGGAGATTCGGTACGTCACTAAAGACTCCAAAATCTCTACAGGTGTACCATGGAGAGCATTCTGACTGGTTGCATCACTGCCTAGTATGGAGGCTCCAATGCACAAGACAGGAAAAAAAAAACTCCTGAGAGTTGTTACCTTGGCCAGCGACATCATGGGCATCAATCTTCACTCCATCGAGGATATCTACAAGAGGTGATCTTAAAATAGCAGTCTCTACCTTCAAAAACTCCTACCGCCCAGGCCATGCCCTCTTCACTCTGTGTGAGCGCTGCTGTGTGAATAATTCTGACACAAAGTCCACAGACTGTACAACAAGCTTTAATTAGCTTAAACTTGGTCTCAGTATACTCCTGGCTCCACATGTCTGACTATCCCCGAAGGGGCCGGCTCGAGTCTTTATATCGGCCGGGCAGGCAGGTGGGACCAGCCTCCCAGGTTGCCTTCCTGCAGGTGCAATGGTTGACCCTGCAGTAGGCTGGTAGGAGTGCAGCCAGTGTAGTGGTTGTATCAGTGCACTCTGCTACCATCGGGAAGGAGGTACAGGAACATGAAGTCGAACACCCGATGGCACAAGGACAGTTCCTTCCCCTCCGCCATCAGATTTCTGAGTGGACAATGAACCACAGTCTCTTATTTCTTGCGCTAATTATTTATTTTGAAATGTAATTTGTAGCAATATTTGCACTGTATTGCTGCCACTAAACAACATTTTCGTGGAAATAAATCAAGAGCAGTGTGGGAAGGGGAAATGTCAAGAGATGCCAGGTTTTTCAAGGGAGGAAGAAAGGGGGGTGGGAAGGGGGTGGCGGGGGGGGGGGGGGTTGGGAAATAACAAAGCTTTAATAAACAGTCATGACACTGACTATTTCTACAATCCTGCCTGACCTGCTAAACTCCTCATGAGGTAATGTTGCACCACTACCAAACTCTGGTGAGGCCACACTTAGAATATTGCATTCAGTTCTGGTCACCTCATTATGGGAAAGGGTGCAGGAGAGATTTACCAGGATGTTGCTGGATTGGTCTTATGAGACAAGGTGCCAGGGCTTTTCTCTTTGGAGCAAAGAAAGGATGAGAGGTGACTTAATAGGGGTATGGATAGGGTGGACAGGCAGCACCTTTGACCTGGGGAAACAATAGCAAATACCAGAGGACATCTGTTCAAGGTGAGTGGAGGAAAGTTTAGGGGAAGTTTTTAGCACAGAGAGTGGTGGGTGCCTGGGGGGGTGGTGGTGGAGGCTGGTACAATAGGGACATTCAAAAGACTCTCGGATGGATGGATGTAAGAAAACGACGGCTATGGGTGTGAGGTTAGGAAAAATTAGATTATTGAGGAGAAGGTTTACGTCGGTCGGCGCCACATCGCGGGCTGAAGGGCCTGCACTGTTCCATGCTCCAACATCTGCTGCTTTTTGGGTATCTCTAAAATTCATCTGCTCTCCCCTATGCTTTCCTTTTTATGAGAGCTCAGGCAGGATATGGTCTTCGCTGATCCTTTAAGAGATGTCAGGTCTGACAGTTTGGCACACCCACTGTACTGAACGGGAAGGTGCTCAAATCTCTGGAGAGGATGACGCTGCTGTGACACTGCCTCCACGAGACAGACGGCATCATTACAGTTCGATTGATATCAGTGCTGAGGTTCCTTAATAAATCAACACAAACTGTACATGAGTTTAGAATGCAAAATATGTCTTTAATCTGCAATAAACCCTCGTCTTAATGGGTTTCAGGCATGTATGATGAACTGTTGCAGATTAGAGATATATTTTGCATCAGTCTCCAGTTACACATTAGGAAACTCTGGATGTTGTCTGCAGCGGGTGGTGTGGCCAAGATAGCCTTTGATTCCAAAATTAAATTAAATTATAGTTTGAGAAACAGAGTATTTATTTTTCCACAATTTTTATCAGGCAGACGAGCTGGCCAAATCCTCAGTTCCCATCAACTCCACCAACTGAAAGTTGGTCAAATTCAGATCACTTGACTGCTGAGTCAAAATAGTACAAAGGAAATGATGTCCCATGACTTCCAGCTGCTATTAATATCTCTGGATTCCCATTACCCAATACATGCTATTGGAGAAAATAGTTTATACAAGTTTCCGCTGGTAGATAGCTTAAGAGAGAGCATTATAGTCAGAGATTTGTACAGGCCCTTCAGCCCAACACATCTATACCAAACAAGATGGCTCCCTGAACTAGTCAATTTGCCTGGGTTTGGCCCATATCTCTCTAATCCTTTCCTATCTATGTACTTGTCTAAATGTTTTATAAATATCATAATTGTACCCACCTCTGCGGATGGGTGAGGTCTGGGCTTGATGTGGTTCTCAACCATAATTTTATATACATCTATAATGTCAGGAGCCAGGGAAAAAGAATCCCCTACCTATCCAGCCTCTCCTTTTAACTCCAATCCTGATAACATCCTTGTGAATCTATTCTGCCAACACGCAGAAATGCTGGAAGAACTCAGCCGGTATCACAGCGTCCATAGAAGGTCACGACTATCCCTTGAGGTTGGGGATGATGACCTTCGTTCTGTTGATCCACCGAGCGAAGACACCTGTGCGTGTATTTGTTTAACGTGTACTTGGTGTTGCACTCCAAGCACAAGATATTTCACAAATCAACCAACTTTTTCCAAAGGTGAGAAAACCATGATGATTGGAGCTGATGGATTTGTGGCAGCCTTTGTCCGCCTTCACAGCCATTGGGTTCAGACTAACTTCCTCCAACTCTTCCACTGTAAAGGAAATAAAAATATATTAATGGCGTTTTGGGTCTGAACCCTTTTCAAGGTACAAGTTAAAAGCACCCAGGTAAATGATAATACTGCCATGTCTGTAGATCAGTCACTGTGCTCATATCCAGTATATCCGGGATACTGGGATTCCGGAGGATTCTTTATGCTAGCACATTCCAATGGCCATGTTCTGTTACTTTGCATCCTCGATGTATAGAGTTAATAATCTAGGTTTGAAGTTAATCCATTTGTTTTCATTTATCTAAATTCACAACTTGGTGTCAGAAGTGGGATGTCTCTGTTTTCTCATGGTTAATGTTTTTTTTGTCCAGGATTTATTTATTTTTTTGCCAAGGACAACTCAGCCAGACATGCCAGCACAGCTAAACGATGAATATGGCGGATGGATTTCGGAGGCCCGACCCACTTGTGTTTGACGGTAACATCACTGAAAAATGGCAGATCTTTGAACAAGAATATGACATTTTCGTTGCAGCGGTGGACTCTGGCAAGCCAGCCCATACTCAAGCATACATTCCCCTCAATCTAGTGGGACTGCAGGTCATTGAACATGAACTGTCTTTAGCGTACACAGGAGAAGTAAGAGATCTCGGCGAGAGAGAGGACCAATCCTCGTTCCCCGTGGAATCCAAAGAGGATCCTGAATGCCTCAAGAGAAAATTTAGAGAGATGTGTAACCCTCAAACTAACGTTACTATGGAATGTCACAAGTTCAACGTATGAAATCAGAAAACTGGTGAGGCGATTGATTTAAGAATCAAAGCAAAAAGCTGCAATTTTGGAGCTTTTTGGATCTCTGTGAAGAGTTTATTAGAGATGGACTAGTCTGTGCTATTTCTAATGACAATATGAGAAAGGTGCTACTATGTGATAGCGATTTTACATCAACTAAGGCTATCTCTATCTGTCGAATTCATGAGATGACCAAGGAGTAGAACAAAACACTGACTTCTACACAGGACTCAGTCACAAATGTTGATGCAGTCCAGGATCAGTTCATGAGGAAACAACAGTATGAGACAAAAATGAAGAACCAGCCAGAACAAAAAATTGTGACACTGTTTATTGCCAACTGCAATAAATGTGGAGGAGATCATCCAGTTAAAGGAGACCATCCAGCTAAAGGAGACAAATTGTCCTGCTTTTGGCCAACTGGGCTGTGCCTGTAACAAATGGAATAATTTATAAAAATGCTGCAAGTCCAAACAACAGAGCTACAACAGAGCTACAATAGAGCTACAATAGGCAGAGACCTAGGAGAACTCTTCTCCAGTTAGAACCAGACCAAGCCGATAGCGATACAGATGAGGCCCGCTCTGTCGATGATATAACTCTGCAAATGGCTGTTGATTCAACTGATGCACAGATCAAAGAAAATGATGAAGCTTTTTGTCTCTGTGCAAGTTAATGATCCTTCAGTTAAAATGAAAGTTGGCATAGGTGTCAAGGGTAATGTCTTGTCAAAAAAAGGCATTTGAGCAAGAGTGAAGAACAAACAAGAGCATACATTAAATCCACAAGCCTTATTGCATATGGGGGTAGCAAAATCCAAATGGTTAAATTGCAGTGCTACCTAGAGGGATGCCCATACATAATGCCATTTTTCATTGTTCATGAGGATGTTCTGCCACTGCTCGGGCTACGTGAATGCATTCAAATGGGGGCTGGTCTCATTCACTGAAGATAATCTGTCACATCAAATTCAAGCTGAATACAGAGGCCTTTTTTTCTGGTGAGCTTGGAAAACTACCTATTACATGAGACTTGGCACGGAAGTGAGACCAGTTGTTCGTCCTGCACATCACATGCCTGTAGCTATGAAGGACAGAGTCAAAGCTGAGCTAGACAGGATGCAGGAATTGGGTGTCCTCACTCCGGTTTCTGAGCCAACTGATTGGGTATCTTCTATGGTTGCCACCAACAAAAAAGGACAAACAAGAAATCAGAATATGTATCAATCCAAGAGAACTGAACGCTGCTTTGAAAAGGCCTCATCATCCTATGCGTACCGCGGAAGAAGTGGTCACGCAAATGTTAAATGCAAATGTGTTTTTGGTCTAGATGCAAGAAACTCCTTTTGGCAGATTTCACTTGACTACAAATCGTTATTGCTAACTACCTTCAGCACTTGATTTGGTCGCTGCAGATTTCTACGGATGCCATACGGACTCAACTCTGCCAGTGAAGTGTTCCAACTCTTCCCGGAACAGATTTTTGCAGGATATCCTTGTGCAATCATAATCGACGATGTGGAAGAGCACGAGGCCAGCTTGAGAAAGGTGCTCAATCGTGCTGGAGAGGTGAACTTGAAGCTTAATCCCCTCAAGTGCAGCTTCCGGCTGAACCAGATCAGCTACGTTGGTCACTTCTTCATAAGTGAAGGCCTCAAAGCCGACCCCTCCAGTGAAATGCCAGGAGATGTTGCAGCTCTGCAAAGATTCCTGGGGGCGGTCAACTATCTTGGAAAATTTATTCCAGCTTCCAGTCAGCTGACGGCTCCACTATGACAACAACTACACAAGAACAACGAAAGGATATGACATGAGCAGCAGCAAAAATGCTTTTGAAACATTAAAGAAGCACATGTCCTGTCCACCAGTTCTGCCTTATTACGACGTCAGTGAGCCAATGACACTTACCAGAATGGGCTAGGTGCAGCCAATTTGCAGGAAAGAAAACCCGTAGCCTATGCTTTATGAACACTAACTGACACAGAAACCAGATATGCTCAGATCAAAAAGAACCATTGACAGTGGTTTTTGCCTCTTCAAAATTCCATGATTATATTTACAGCAAGCTGGTGACCATAGAAATTAACTACCAGCCCCTGGTCATTATACTGAAGAAGCCCATACATGCAAGACTACAAAGGATGATGTTTAAGACTTCAAAAGTACAGCATCACCCTTGTGTACAAAAGCGGAAAACAAAGGTACCTGGCTGACAGTCTGTCTCGAGCTCCCAGGAGTTCCACAGTTCAGCAAGCTGATGAGGAAGACAACTTTAACACGATGACAGTCAACTATATATCCTCTTCTCGCTTGGAGGAGATGACACAACCCTGCAGACACTCAGGCTCAAAGGGTCGAATGACCTACTCCTGCTCCTATCTTCTATTTTTCTATGTTTCTATGACATCAGGCATGCGAGGCCCAGCAAATAACGTGGTCTTCCACGTGCAGTTCGTCCTTATTTTTCTTTCGGAGACGAAGATGGGGGTCATCATGTAAGGCCAGAGAGCCGTCATTCCTGGGTTACTACAAAAGGAATACATCAGCATTAGGCACAGAGGGAATCCTGGTGCAGAAGCTACTAAATGAAGAGCAAGAGGGCTTAGTTTACTGGCATACGATAAGATTAACCTGCTTCGTGATGTTACCTCAGCAAAGGTCATCACAAATCTCAAGAGACACTTTTCAGTTCCTGGAGCACCACACGCCCCCATATCAGACAACGCCAGACAGTTTACAAGCCAGTGATTCAAGGATTTTGCCATCCAGTGGGACTTTACTCATGTCCCCAGCATCCCAGATTATCCCCAATCTTTTAGGGTTACCTAAAAGAGCTGTCTGCAGCACCAAGCAATCTCACAGAACTGACATGTTCCTCAACCTCCTAGATCTCAGCAACATGCCACAGACACGACGGTAGGGTCTCCTGCACAAACACTAATGTCAAGGCAAACACGCACTATTCTCCCTGTCTCAAGGAAGCTACTTGAACCTCATATGCGTAGGACACAAGAGGTAAGATCTCATCTTCTCACTAAGAGATGGTCACAAAAGTTGTGATGTGACAATCAAGCCAACTATTTCAGCCTTTAACGGAAGGGCAGGTTGTCAGATTGCAAACCCCATAAGGTTACATCCAGACAGGCACGGAAAAGGAGAGTTGCAAGGAGCCCAGATCTTATCTAGTTCACCCAGAAGGAAAGCTATACAGGAAGAATCGCCGACACATTCTACCTGTAGCCAAGCCTGTGCCAGCCCAGGCTAAGTGACACTGACTATCAGGATCCTGGACCTGGGTCAAAAGACTACAACACTCCCACGTGAGTAGGACCAGTAAGGATGGCCACTGAGTGGTTTCAGGTTGAGGTGCCTCCAGCTGAGCCACCCTCAAACACAACAGATAATCTGTATAGATCATGTTCAGGTCATGTTAATAAACCAAATCCCAAATACAGTGAATGAATCATGTTTAACAGCTTGGCTATAGTCATTGACATTCATATTGTTTACACGTAGCAAAGTGTTTCTTGTGTTTCTCACTTAATATGATTGTTATTTCAGTTACTGAATGTGTCTGCTGAATATTGGTCATTCTGTGAAACTTCGGATGTCTTAATAAGAATTTGTAACCTTTTTTCCAAAGGATCGATCTTGCTGTATTAAACTCCTTCCTCCTCTTTAAGAGTTCAAAACTTATGTCTGGGTAAAAAAGTATTTTTTGACCCTTGTATTCTAATGGTTTATTATCTTCTCTAATTTTATTCCTTGCCCGTTCCAGTATATTTTCTCTAGTCGTGATTCTCAAAAATTTTACTGAGGTGGATCTTGGTTTTTGATGTGCCTGTGGTTTTGGAGCTAATGCTCTGTGTGCCCTTTCTATTTCCATTTCTTCCTGCATTTCTATCATTCCCAGGTCCTTTGAGATCCATCCTTTTATAAATTCCTTCAGATCTGTGCCTCTTTCACCCTCCTTCAGACCCACTGTTTTTATGTTGTTCCGCCAACTATAATTTTCCAACATATCAATTTTCTGAGATAACAACTCTTGTGTCTCTTTAATTTTTTTATCACTTACTTCCAATTTTTCTCTTAAGTCGTTCACTTCCATTTCTACAGCCATTTCCCGTTCTTCCACATTCTCTTCTCTTTTCCCTATTTCTGTCATTACCAGTTCTAACCTTTGCATTTTATCTTCTGTTCTTTTCATTTTCCTTTTAATTGTATTAAACTCTAATAACAACCATTCTTTGATCTCATTTGTTCTCAAAAAAGACTTTATCTATATTCTGTTTATCGGTTTTACCTTTTATTTCTCTGTGA
This sequence comes from Narcine bancroftii, assembly GCF_036971445.1. Classification (NCBI taxonomy): domain Eukaryota; kingdom Metazoa; phylum Chordata; class Chondrichthyes; order Torpediniformes; family Narcinidae; genus Narcine; species Narcine bancroftii. The sequence goes on from NC_091469.1 coordinate 149,275,842, forward strand.
AGATTTTGGTCTTCTTCCTCTTCTTCTGTGTCTGTACCTGTGTTTGTGTCTTCTTCTTCTCTTCTTTGTGTCTGTGTCTCTTCTGTTTTTCCTGATGAGCTGCTTGTATCTCTTTGTCGGGCCTCTTCTTTCTGGGCCTCTCGTTGCTGGTCCTCCCCTCTTGGGCTGCTCGTCTGTTGTGCTTCCTGATGTTGATCTTCTTGTCAGTCATCCCTCCGTCTATCTTCCATGTCTGTTTCATCGCTCCCTCTTCTGTTGCCTTCCTTGTCCTCCAGTTGAGCACCCTGGTGTCAGGCGTCCCTCAGCTGCTTGCTCTGTGACAGCCCGTTCCTCTGCTGAGCCCCCCTCCCATCAGTGTCCTCTTTCTCCTTTGATTGCGCACTTTAGTTTGGCTCCAAGAGCCATTTTTGCAGTCCACTGACTGGTGAGTCATGACTCTACAGGGCAGGCACTGACCTCGAGGGTCAGACGCTCCTCGCCACCACAGCGCCCTGTTCCTTCTTGCAGGTAAGACCTTCTTCTTTCTTCTCCAGTGACTTTTCTACTTTTTTTCCAGTTGTTTTTACTTTCTCCTTCTTGGAAGCCATCTTATTTCTCTTCTCTGTATCTTTATCTTCTATTTCTTATATTTTATTTTTGCTATGCTTTGCTTTTTCCTAACTTTTTTCCTATTTTCTTGGAGAGGGCTGGTTTTCCCGATCGGCCACTACTTCATCACGTGACTCCTAGGTTTTTGGTAATTAAAGCCGTTTAATCACTCCATCATGTCAATGTGATTATTGTGTGCACCACAGCTACAATTCTTGCAAGACACCACAGGTGGCATAATGGTTAGCACAACGCTGTTACAGCGTCCGTGATCGGGACCGGGTTTGAATCCTGCGCTGTCTGTAAGGAGTTTGTACAATCTCCCCGTGGGTTTTCCCCAGGGGCTCTGGTTTTCTCCCACCTTTCAAAACGTACTGGGGTCATAAGCCATTTGAGTGTCAGGGTCTGAAAGAGCCTGTTTCCGTGCTGTATATCTAAATTTTACAACATTAAATTTAAATAGAGAAAAAAAAAGATTTTTTATGATGCTATATCATTTTATCATTTAGTAGTAAAGGAGGTTTAAGAATTTGATAACCATGGGGGGGAAAAGTGGTTCTTAAACCTGGGGGTACTGATCTTCAGGCTTCTGTACCTCTTTCTAAAAGTTATAGTGAAAAGAGCTTGTTACGAGCCCAGAAGACCCCAAAACCCAGCAGCAATACATATTCAACAAGACAAATGGTTACTTAAACAAAAGTTGCTTTTAATTATCTTTAAATATTAAAACATAATTACACTTTAACTTATCACTATTAACTTAACTAAACTAACTTAACCCCCTTCTAATTCTAAGCACACGTGTATGTAATGTGTGTGGTAAGTTTAGAAAAGTTATTTGGTTCACAATCCAATCTCACTTCTCACTCCTCCAAGTTCACTGGTTGCAGACAATTCTTATACTGTTCACAGAATTTAACATTTATGAAGTTCACTAGGCTTTGGTGCTTGATAGGTAAATGGTTTCTGCTCAGGAAGGTTCTTGTCGGTCTTCAGAGAGAGATTTGTTGTTCACTGGACACCCACAATTGATTCCTTATAACCAACCACATCAGTGTCTTGCCAAGGAAACTTGCCCCATCAGGGTTCTCCAGATGATAACCTCTTTCTTTCAGGTCACCACAGAGTTCCTTTTTGTTTCTCTTATTTCAAGTGAAACATTAGCCAGCCAGTCCTCTCCTCTTGTATGGACCATAAGGGCTTTGACTAGGCTGAACTAAGAAGTCACAACCCATCTTCCAAATAGGGTTTTCCACAAGCTTGCCAGCTTGTCCTGTTCTAGTCCCACCTGCTGCTGTCTATAAAACTGCAGAACTGAATTCTCTCTCTCTCACACAGAGAAAAAACCTGTTTGACTCTCTCTGCTTGCAAAACCATATAACCCTCGTAGAACAGTAAGTTCCTCTCTAGACAGCCTGTGGCTCCGATGAGTTCTTTCATCTGTTGCCTTTTTGTAAACAACAATCCATCAGTGGAGTCTTTTGGACACTCTCCAAAGCTTTTGCAAAGGCTCTTGGCACCAGCCTGTCTAGCATGAGCAGAGCTCCAAGATTTTAAATAAGATCTGTTTGTTTGTGACCTACACTAATGAACCTGTCCCCAATTTATCTCCCAAAATCATATCTATATACAATACAGACACAACATAATCTGTCACAAGCTTGTGACCAGAGTGATGGGGTTCTTTGTGATGTTGGCTGCCTTCTTGAGGCAATACCACACACAGATGTAGTGCTGGCATTCATTTCAAGAGAAATAGAATGGAAGAGGAGGGATGTGATATTGAGGGTTTATAAGGAACTGGTGAGACCTCATTTGAACTATTGTGCGCTGTTCTGGGTTCCTCATTTAAGAAAGTATATGCTGACCTTGGAGAGAGTTCAGAGAAGGTTCACAAGAATGATTCCAGAAATGAAAAGATTATCATATGAGGAGCATTTGACTGCACTTGGCCTATATTCATTGGAATTTAGAAGATTGAAGCATTTTGAATGTTGAAATGGATGGATAGAGTGGATGCGGAAAGGTTGTATCCCATGGTAGGAGGGTCTAGGACAAGAGCGCACAATGTCAGGATTGAAGAGTGTTCGCTTTGAACAGAGATGTTTAGGAATTTCTTTAGCAGAGGGTGGTAGACCTGTGAAACGTGTTGCCAAAGACAGTTGCGTGCATTTAAGGCAGAGATTTTTAGGTTCTTGATTAGCCAGGGCATCAAAGGTTATGGGGAGAAGGCCGGACAGTGGGACTGAGTTGGAAAATGGATCAACTCATGATTAAATGGCAGGACAGACAATGGGCTGAATGGCCTATTTCTGCTAAGTCCTAAGGTTTTATTTCAATGGATGGACGGCTGGAGCCTGTGATGGACTTGGCTATGTTCAGTACTCTCTGCATTCCTGGGTACTCGAATTACCAAACCAGGTTGTGACAGTCAGTATACATTCCAGAGTGCACCTGCAGCAGTTTAACAGAGTATTCACTGACATGCCAAACTTCCTCAGGATTCCTGGAAAGTTGCCTCAATGTGTTGGCTCCAGGAGAAGTCTTCTGACATGTGGACTCCCAGGAACTTGAAGTTACTACACCCCCACCCCTCCATCCCATCTATGTGGACCATAGAGGGTGGTGCCCCACCCTCCCCTCCTAAAATTCCTTGGCTTTATTGATGATGAGAGCATGGTTGATGTTCTGGCACCACCCGACCAGATTCTCAATCTCCATCCTGTATTCCGACTCATCATTTCCAGTTATTTGGCCAACATTGGAGGTGTCATCAGGAAAATTACAGTCTGTTCTGGACTGAACTTGGATTCGCAGTCATGAGAGCACAGAGAATCAATCAGGAAACTACACACACAGCCTTGAGGTGCCCCTGTATTGATGGTCAGTGAGGAGGAGATGATGATGTGGCCGATCTGCACTGATTGGCATCTGCCAATAAGGAATTCAAGGATGCACTTACAGAGGGACGGACAGAGTCCCAGATTCCTTAGTTGGATCACAGGTTTTGCCGGTATGATGGTGTTCAATGCCATGCTGATGTCAATGAATATCTTCCCTATAGCTGGGTGACAATTACTGCACAGTTTATCCAAGGATGGTTTCAGGCAATGTAGCTCTAATATCGTGGTGTGCTTTCATACAGAAAGCAGACCCCACAAGACTTAAAGACTGATCAACAGGCTGTATTCCACTTAAAGTCCCTGCTACAGTTAGCTGTGGTTAGTTGTGCTGGCACCGTGTGACTGACCACAGGGGGCCAGATGTGGCTTATATCATGGCGGATGATTGGCAGCCGGCCAGGTGTTGTTTTGTCCTCCAGTTCTCTTCCTGCAGGTACACCGTCGGCTAGTGGTGTATCACCACAAATATCCCAACAACTGCACTCAACAACCAGACACTAAGGAATACAGGATAGAGTTGAGAATCAGATTGTGTGGTGCCTCAGTCAGTCCCGAATTGGGAACAGCATGTCCAACGCCATCACACTGAGCATGGGCCTCCCCCCCACTCAGGCTGCATGCTCAGCCCACTACTGTTTACCGTGTTGACCCACGACTGTGCAACGGGATACAGTTCTAATCACATCATCAAGTTTGCTGACAACACGGCCGTGGTGGGGCCCATCAGCAAGAACGATGAGTCAGGGTACAGAGAGGAAGTGCAATCACTAACAGACTGGTGCAGAGACAACAACCTACACCTGAACATCAACAATACAAAAGAGATGGTGGTCGACTTCAGGAGAGCCCAGGGGGACCAGTCTCCACTGACCATCGATGGCTCCAGCATCAAGGTAGTCAAGAGCACCAAATTCCTTGGTGTGCACCTGTCGGAGAGTCTCTCCTTCTCCCCAACACCAGATCCATTGCCAAGAAGGCCTAACAATGCCTTGACTTCCTGCAGAAGTTGAGGAAAGTTCACCTTCCACCCTCTACCCTCATTACATTGAGAGCATCCTATGTAACTGCATCACTGCCTGGTTCGGGGACTGTACCATCTCAGAAAGCAAGTCCCTGCAGCAGATAGTAAAGACTGCTGAGAGGATCATTGGGGTTCCTTTCCCTGCCACGATAGCCTTTTATAATGGCCGTTGCTTGCGGAAAGCCATAAACATTGTGAAGGGCTCCACACACCCCTCCAGCAATCTGTTCTCCCTCTTGCAATCTGATTGACAGTACACCACTGGCCTAATGCAGGGGGCAACCTCTGTACCTGCAGGAGAGTAAGGGGACAGGACAACACCTGGCCAACTGTCAATCAGTGAATTCATCAAGCCTCACCCGGTCAGATGTCAATCACCCTCCGGGATATAAGCCTGCACCAGCCTCCCGAAGTCTCACTCAAAGTACTGCAGCTACAGCCAGCCTGGCTCTGAGGAAGTCTTTGTGGATTAAAGTCTTTGCCTTGTGTATGTCTGATTCTGGCTAACAGTGCACCACAATTTAATCCACAAATTTTTCCCACAGCTGCCATGGAAAACTCCTGAGCGCAGGGAGCCTCGAAGTCACTCCATGCCACCCGGAAGCCCAGATAAGCTTCGAGATCTGGTGGCACACGGTCGATGCAAACATCAAGGCACATGCAGGCAGCATCCTGGACTCAGATCGGAAGGGGATGGTCCTAATCCAGTCAAAGCTGGGTCCCCACGCCTTCCAGGCAACCAAAGGCTGCTCCACATACAAGAGCGCAATGGACACTCTCGAGAACTTGTACAAGCCCCCCATGAATGCGCTCAATACCCGAGCCCAGCAACCCGGGGAGACGGCTGAGTCTTACCTGGGACACTTGCGAGAGTTGGCCCGACTGTATCTGACTGAACCCGGGGTAGGTGCAGAGGATGTCAAGAGGCTGATCCAGGATGCCTTCGCCCAAGGGCTATGCTCAAGGGCCATACAGCAGAAGCTGCTAGAAGATAGTATCTACGCCATGACCAAGACAGTGGAAGTGGTCCGAACCCTGGAAGCTGCAGCCCTGCCCATCGAAGGCTTCGATTCCAGGTTTCCCCAGGCACCCTCGTGGCCCTCTCACACTGCAGCAGCCCTAGACCGAGCTGGGGAGGAGAGCGTCGCTGCGGCAGGTGCCCAGAGCCCCTGTAAGTACTGTGGGTCCTGGTGTGGGTCAGACCGATGATCGCGTTGAAACTGCCCGGCTAGGAACCAGTATTGTTCCTGATGCGGCAAGTGAGGCCACTTTGCTCAAGTGTGCCTCTCAAAACCTGCCGACAGCTCAACGGCCGTCTATAACCTCCCCACCTCCCTGGCGGACCCCTCCATGTGCGCGTGCCGGATGGTGCCATTGTCCCCGCTATCACTTCCGCCTTCCCCGACTCCAACAGTGCAGCATCTGGCCCCGCCAGCGACGATCGCAGCGTGTGCCCTGAGCACCTGACCCTTGCCAATGCCGCTCGCTGAGAACTACAGTGACGTCAGTTCTGGCGCATGGCGTGACGTCACTTCTAACTGACGTAATGACATCACTTCCGCCGGCTGCGACGACGTCACTTCCCTTGGCGCAACAAACACGGCTGGGGAAGGAGGCCAACCACACGGCGGGCCCCCACGTGCCGCCGCCATCTTGGGCCAGGCAGCAGCCAACACGGAGGGCCCCCGACGATGACGGGGATGACGTGGTCAACACAGGCGATGACCAAGCCGCACCACCAACGCAGCCCACGACTGACGTCGACATGGTCAACACGGGTGATGACCAGGCCGTCCTACTAATGCTCCCCATGCCTCTGGACGCCATAAATCACCGCACACAACCAGAGAGCAACGACTCCGACCCCAAGATGCTCCTGGCTGCCACCACCCTGACCAGGGACATCCCTCACGATCTCGGGCGCTCCATGATGGACGTGTAAGTCAACGGGCAGATAACAAAGTGCCTGTTTGACAGTGGCAGCACCGAGAGCTTCATTCACCCGAGCGTGGCCCACTCCCTGAGATTAAAAGTCCACCCCACCACCTGCTTGATCGCCTTCGCCGCCAAAGATAAGACTGTTGGTACCCTCAGGCACTGCTTGGCCGATATAACTGTGGGAGGGGAGACATACACGGGTTTCAGGCTCCTGGTCATGCCCAAACTCTCCGCCTCAGTCTTCCTGGGCCTAGATTTCCAGTGCCACCTGCAGAGTGTCACCCTTGCTTTCGAGGGGCCCCAACCTCCACTCGCGTCACACAGCACGCCAACCTACCAGCCCCGGCCAACCTGCAGCCTCTCCAAACTACCCATCACCCCACCGGCGCTCTTCCCACACCTTACGCTAGGCTGCAAGCCGATCACCACCAGAAGTAGGCACTATTGCACCGCAGACAGACTTCATCAAGGTGGAGGTGTGGCAACTCCTGGCAGAAGGTCTCATAGAGCCCAGTAACAGCCCTTGGAGAGCCCAAGTCCTGGTGGTCAAAGGGAAAAGTAAGCCGAAGATGGTTGTGGATTACAGCCAGACCATTAACCGGTACACCCAACTGGATGCCTACCCCCTGCCGAGGATAGGTAACACGGTCAACGAGATAGCCCGCTACCGAGTTTTCTCCACGATTGACCTGAAGTTGACGTATCACCAAATCCCCATCCACTCAAAAGACAAGCCCTACACCGCCGTTAAGGCAGACGGGTGCCTGTACCAGTTCCACCGAGTTCCCTTTGGGGTCACGAACAGGGTCTCCGTCTTTCAGCAGGAGATGAATCGCATGGTAGACCGGCACAAGGTAAAGGCGACATTCCCGTATCTGGATAACGTCACTATCTGCGGCCGTGACCAGCAGGACCATGATGCTAATCTGGAAAAATTCCTCCAGACGGCCAGGGAGCTGATCTTCACTTACAACAAGGAGAAGTGTGTGTTCAGTACCACCCACCCCACTATTCTGGGGTACATCGTGGCCCATGGAGTTGTCAGCCCAGATCCAGAAAGGATGCACCCATTAATGGAGCTACCTCTCCCCGCAACACAAAAGGCCCTCCGCAGGTGCCTTGGCCTATTCTCCTATTACTTGCAGTTGGTCCCTCGCTTCTCGGACAAGGTCCGCCCGCTGGTCCAAGCTACAACTTTTTCCCTCCCATCTGAGGCGCAGGCAAACTTCATCAGCATCAGGCAGGACATTGCGGATGCCATGATGGAGGCAGTGGATGAGGACTCCCCCTTCCAGGTGGAGAGCGATGTATCCAAAGTAGCCCTCGCTGCTACCCTCAACAAGCAGGGTGCCCCATGGCTTTCTTCTCTAGGACCCTCCACGGCTCTGAGCTAGGGGATTCCACCATTGAAGAGGAGGCCCAGGCGATTGTGGAAGTGGTCCGCCACTGGTGTCACTACCTGGCCGGCAGGAGGTTCACCCTCCTCACCGACCAGCGGGCCGCAGCATTTGTGTTTAACACTACCCACAAGAACAAGATCAAGAACGTCAAAATCCTGCGCTGGAGAGTCGAGCTGGCAACCTACAGCTACGACATCCAGTCCCGCCCGGGAAAGTTTAATGACTCCCCCAATGCCCTCTCTCGGACCTGTGCGTCTATGCACGATGAGAGGCTGCAGGCATTGGATGAGTCCCTCTGCCATCTGGGTGTCACCAGGTTGTAGCACTTAATTAAGTCCCGGAACCTACCGTATACCATCAGGGACGTCAGGGACATGCCCGACGCCTGCCTGGTCTGCGCGGAGTGTAAACCCCATTTCTTCCGCCCACCCCAGGCCCATGTTGTAAAGGCCACTCAGCCCTTCGAGCATCTTGGCATGGATTTCAAAGGGCTGCTGCCTTCCATGAACCGAAACGTCTACTTCCTCACGGTATTGGTCGAGTACTCAAGCTTCCCTTTCGTTATCCCTTGCCTGGATACCTCTACGGCCACCGTCATCAGGGCCCTGGCACAGATCTTCACCATGTTTGGCTACCCCGCTTTCATCCACAGTGACCAGGGGTCTAGTTTCATGAGTGATGAGCTGCGGCAGTACCTGATGCCAAGGGGCATCGGGACCAGTCGCACGACAAGTTATAACCTGAGAGGCAATGGGCAAGTGGAACACAAAAACGGGATGGTCTGGAAGGCAGTCTTCCTGGCTCTCAAGTCAAAAGGCTGGGCCGTTGAGTACTGGCAGGATGCCATGCCTGAGGCGCTCCATGCCATTTGGTCGCCGCTGTGTATGGCTACCAACGAGACCCCTCACGAATGTCTGTTCTCATTCCACAGGAGGTCAGCGACTAGAATGTCCCTCTCAGCATGGCTCACGTCCCCGGGATCGGTGCTCCTGCGTAAGCACGTACAGACACACAAGGCTGAACCCCTTTTCGAGCAGGTCTTCCTCCTACATGCAAACCACAACTACACCTACGTTAGGTTCGACAGTGGCAGGGACGACAGCATCTCAACCAGGGACCTGGCACCAGCAGGAGCACCCACCACTCCACGGCATCCTTCAGCCCAGGACGACACCGACTGGGCAGACATCCCCATCCCCAGGCAGCTATGGGGTGCACAGGACCTTCTCGACCACCAGGGGCCCACTTCAGCCCTGGGAGATGAACCTGCCCCCAACCCATCCAATACAACTCTCACTTGTCGACACTGGCCCACTCGGCTATCCCTCCACGCAGCACCACACCAGTCACACAGACCTCTGCCACCAGCCCCCCTACTTCCCCTCCAACCAGTGACCAGAAGCCAGTCCTACGATGGTCACAGAGACCCTGGCGGCCACTGGATCATCTCAATCTGTAAATATTGTATTTTGTATAGTGGGTACAATTCCTTGTTACTGACCACCCCCCGGAACAATTTTAAAGAAGGGGTTAATGTGGTGGTACACCACCAGCCTACTGCAGGGGTCAACCTCTGTACCTGCAGGAGAGTAAGGGGACAGGACAACACCTAGCCTGAATGGATCAAGCCCAACCCGGTCAGGTGTTAATCACCCTCCAGGATGTAAGCCTGTGCCGGCCTCCCGAAGTCTCACTCAGAGTACTACAGCTACAGCCAGCCTGGCTCTGTGGAAGTCTTTGTGGATTAAAGCCTGTTGTACAGTCTTTGCCTTGTATATGTCTGATTCTGGCTAACAGCGCACCACAATCCCGAAGCATTATAATTTACAGGTAGTCCCTGAGTTACGAACGAGATCCATTGCCAAGTCTGTCTTTAAGTTGAATTTGTAGGTAAGTCGGAACAGGTGCGTACAGTTAGTCAAATTTCTTGAAGTCGGTATCAAGGGAGGTTTGTACAGAGCTTGTCTTTGGAGGCATTGTTACGAGGATAAGTATCCATGATCCAACTTAAAATGGCGGACGGTGTTCTCCTTCCTCGAGCCAACGAACCGCTGAAGCCGTGCGTAGTCTGTTCGTAAGAACAGGTTGTCTGTAAGTTGGATGTTTGTAACCGGGGACTGCCTGTATTGAAAAGACACGTGTGAGACCTCAATTGGAGTATTATGAACAGTGTTAGGCTCCTCATTTAAGATGTGCCTGATGCTGAAAAGTGTTCAAAGGAGGTTCATTAGGATGATTCTGGGAATTAAAGGGTTTCACACGGGGAGTGTTTGACAGCTCTTGGCCTGTATTCATTGGAATTTAAGAGAATGAGTGGGAATTGAAATGTTTTGAATGTTGAAAGGTGTGGACAGAGTAGATGTAGGAAGGTTGTTTCCTATGGTGAGAGAGTCATGGACAAGAGGGCACAACTTCAGGACTGAAGAGATGCAGAGAAATTTCTTTAGCCAGAGGAACAGGGAATCTGTGGAATTTGTTGCTATAGATGGTTGTGGAGGCCAGGTCATTGGGTGGATTTAAGGCAGAGATTGATAGGTTCTTGATGAGCCAGGGCATCAAATGTTATAGGGAAAAGGCCAGGCAGTGGGGCCGAGTGGTGAAATGGCTCAGCTCATGATGGGCTGAATAGCCTACGTCTGCTCCAATGTCCTACAGTCTTATTAATTTGGTAGATGAATCTCATTGAAGGTGTGGAAAGGTGTTCATCAGTAAATACGCAGGCTGGTGGGTGGAAAGCAAGGATCAATGGAACCTTATCCTTGCTCTGCCCGGGAGCAGAGAGGGTGGGAGCAAAGGGGTAGGAAATAGATGAGAGGCAGTTAAGAGCTCAGTCAACTCGAGAAACAAGAGGAAGGTGCTTCAGAGGCACCTATGTGGAATGTTTCACCACTGGAACCAATAAGAGAGAGAATGAGAAACTGTGAGAATGGAACGGACTCCCGAAAGGAGGTAAGGAGGCAGGATGTCTGCTCCAGACAGCAGTGGGAGCCTGTGAGCTGCAGGTATTTGTCACCAGTTTCTTCCTTGAGATGGATCGAGAGAGGGAAGGTAAGAGTTAGAGACAGAACATGCAAAGGATAGAAATTAGCAGCAAAAGCGATGAATTTCCTTGTTCTGTTATGAGTGCAGGAAACAGCTCATCCACGTCATTGTCAATGTAGCAGAAGAACTACTTGCCATCCTGATATACCACAAGAATCCAGCCGTCAGTCCTAGCTTTGGAATTCCCCCTCTGTCGCATCGTTTCTTTTCCCTTCAGTCAGTGACTCCTTTAAACCATTTGATACTCTGTCCTAAAATACGTATTTTTACCTTTGCTGCATCAAGGACCCGCTGAGGTTCTCCAGCATTTTGTGCTTTTACTCCAAACACAGATTTTCGCGATTTGCAATCTCCTAATGTGACTAGGTAATTGTGGCCCTATCAATTGACCACATTAGACAGAAAGTCGTGATTAATAAGCTTTCATCACCATGAAACGTCAGCACATCTCGCATGCTGCTGGCCCGGTTCCAAGGCAGGTACTTTGGGCGCAACAGCCTTTATGGGGATTCTGACGGGAGGAGTCACAGGCACAGCCCATACAGTACATTCATACAATCGGTGCTAATAGCTATACAGTGGTTCCACCACAGTAATGCATTGAGCCTGATTTAAAGGTGCAATATATACACTTTGATGGTTTGGCAGCTCTTAATATGGCATGATAACTAATGAGGTCATTACAAAGATTTGGCACATAGAAATGTGCAGGCCCTTCACAACCCATGAACATGATGCAGTTATAGAAACGCATATAAATCTCATATTCTCGGTGACTCTGCAAGGACTGTCTGCCTTGCAGCAGGTGTGATGGTACAGATTCTATCACCAATGTGCACAGATGGTAGTGTAGGATGACTGTGATTGGCTGAGAGCGTAGCCACGCCTACTGGCAGGTCTTAAAGGGTTGCTCCTAGTCAGACCAGGTCATTCTGGACTGGTCGACCTACTTGTGATACGCTCCAGTCTTTTAGTTAGTAAAAGCCTTGGTTTGGATCAACAAGTCTTTGGTTCTTTCGATGCGCATTACAGCAGGTAAAGAGAAATTTCATGTAAATATGACAGTGTTTTATCTATATGATAATACATTGAATCTTTTTTTAAAATTTTTTTTTCACACCATAAATCACATTAACCATGATACATACTTTTTCCTTTTCACACATATACATTGCCATTTTCTCCCCCCCCCTCTAGCTCCTCCCATCCCACCCTCCCTACCTCCCCCCTCCCGTCCATTTAAGGTATAAAATCTAGGATACATTAAACCAGTCAAACAATGTTGTCATTCAATAAAAATACACCAGAAATTCTCCTGAGTCCATTCTTTTCATTTCCTTTTCCTTCCGTTAACTTAGGTAATGATTGTCCCCGGTAGGTTTTCGCTATTGTATTTAATGTAAGGCTCCCATATTTGTTCGAATATTTCAATATTATTTCTTAAACTATATGTTATTTTTTCTAATGGAATACATTTATTCATTTCTATATACCATTGTTGTATTTTCAAATTATCTTCCAATTTCCAGGTTGACATAATACATTTTTTTGCTACGGCTAGAGCTATCTTAACAAATCTTTTTTGTGCATCCTCCAAATCAATTCCAAATATAATTCATTGAATCTTGAATCTCGAATACTCTATATAATGTATGGGATTGGGAGGTTAATTGGGTGTAATTGGACTGCATGGATTTTGTGGGCCAGTTGGGGCTTCCACCACTGCTCCTGCCAGCCTGTTCCAGACGCCTACTTCTCTACAAAATACTTGCCCCTCAAATCTCCTTCAAACTCTCTCCCGCTCCCTCCCCATCTTAAATGCATGACCTTATTATTTACACCCTGGGGGAAAAAAATTGTAACTGTTCCGGGACCACCTGCTCTTTGTGATTTCTATAAATGACCTAGGTGGAGAAGCAGAAGGATGGCTCAGTAAGTTTGCGGATGACGCAAAGGTTGGAGGAGTTCTGGATGGAGCTGAAGCTTGTCGTAGGTAACAAAAGGATATAGACAGGGTGCAGAGTTGGGTGGAAAAGTGGCAGAGAGCATTCAATCTGGATAAGTGTGAGGTGATACATTTGGAAGGTCAAACCAGCAGGCTAAGTACAGGGTTAATGCTCAGTTACTTAAGAGTAACACAGAGGGACTTTGGGATTCAAATCCATCCATCCCTCAATTTCACCGCACAGGTTGATGGGATAGTTAAGAAGGCCTATGGGATGTTGGGCTTCATTAAGAGGGGGATTGGGTCCAGGAGTAGAGAGGTCATGTTGCAACTCTACAATCTCTGGTGAGACCCCACTTTGAATAATTCAGTTCTGGTCACCTCATTACAGGAAGGATGTGGAAATAATAGAAATGGTGCAGAGGAGATTTACCAGGATGTTGCTTGGATTGGAAATTAAGTCTTATGAGACAAGGTTAGCAGAGCTGGGACTTTTCTCTTTGGAGAGTAGAAGGATGAGGGGAGACTTAATAGAAGTCTACTAGATCCTGAGAGTCATAGATAAGGCGAACATTCAGCACCTTTTTCTCCCAGGGCAGGATCAGCAAACCAGGGGACATCTCTACAAAGTGTAGGGAGGAAAATTTAGGGAAGTCATCAGTAGTAAGTTTTTTTTACACAATGAGTTGTGGGGGCCTGGAATGCCTTGCCAGGAATGGTGGTGGAGGCTGAAACATTGGGGCATTTAAGAGACTCTAAGACAGGCACTTGGGTAAAATAAACATAGAGGGTTACGAGGTAGGAAGGGGTTAGTACTTTTTTTTGGTAGGAATACGTAGGTCAGCACAAAATCAATGGCTGAAGGGTCTGTACTGTTCTGTAATGTAATGTACTATCAATGTCTCTCGTAAGTTTATAAACTTCTATCATGTCTCCTCTCACCTTCTGGTGCTTCAGAAAAAAAAATTCCAACAACTTTCCATTGCTCAAACACTCTAATCCAGACAGCATGCTGGTAAATCTCTTTCTGTGCTTAAGAAAACAGATGTCATAATAGAAGATTATGAGAGGCATAGATAATGTGGACACCCGGTACCTTTTCCCCGGAGCGAGAGCTGCAAATACCAGAGAACATCTGTTTAAGGTGAGCAGAGGAAGGTTTAGGGGAGACGTCAGGGGTAAGTTTTTTCTACGCAGAGAGTGATGGATGTTGGGAATGCATTGCCAGGGGTGGTGGAGGCTGGTGTGGGGAACCACTGTAGAGCTGTCAGCACTTTCTGTATGAATGTACTGTAGGGGCTGGCCTGTCCCTGTACCTGTGACTCCTCACCTCAGAATCCCCAGAAAGGCTGTTACGCCCCAACCCCTCCATCAGTATCTGCCTTGGCACTGGGCCAGCAACATGTGAGACGTGCTGATACTTTATTGTAATTAAAGCCTATTAATCACGACTCTCGGTCTAATGTGGTAAATTGATAGTCAACAGCTGGTACAATATGAATGTTTAAATGACTCTTGAGACAGCCACATGGATGAAAGAAAATAGAGAGTGATGTGTGTGGTAATAAAGGTTTAGTTTGTGGAGTGGGTTTACAGAGATCGACACAACATTGTGAGCCAAAGGGCCTGTGCCCTTTAAGTCTCTACAACTTTCCATGCAATAGCTCCCTTCCCTTCTTAGCTGCAGGTACAGACTCTGTGCCAGAGAGCTGATTGCTGAGGCTTGTCCCTGGTAGGTCCTTCTCTCCCCAAGAGTATCCAAAATGGCATACTTGTTATTGAGGAGAACAACACAGGGTGCCCTGCACTGCCTACCTCTTCCCTTTTCCTCTCTGGACTGTCACCAATCTACCCTCCTCTTGTCTCCCTTTAGCTCCTGTCAATCACCTCCTCTGTCTCCCGAATGATCTGGAGTTCATCTAACTCCAGCTCCAATTCCTCAACTCGGCTTGTCAGGAGCTGAAGCTGGATGTACCTCATAGATAAAGTCGTCATGGATACTGATGGCTTCCCTGATGACACGCATTCTGCAAGAGCAGCATTCCCCTGCCTTGGCTGCCATTCCCACTGTTTTTGACTAGAGGAAAAGACTGTCATATCTAAAACCTGCCCTAAGCTGTCCCTGCCTGGTGAATCCTTTTTGTTCCTTGAATAGGGTGGCCCTTTCATACTTCAACTCCTACTATCCCTCACCTCTTACCTGTTCTCGCCCAAGTCTGTTGAGCCAAAGCCTTATCACTTTGACTCAGCCCACTCTTAAGATGACCGCTCCCTTGAAGGACAGACAAAGTCTCAGATCCCCCTTAGTTTGGTCATAGGTTTTGCTGGTATAATGGTATTGATTGCCGAGCTATAGTCAATGAACAACAGCCTGACAAAGGAGTTCTTCATAGAGGTGTTGAGTTGCTGCAACATTTCTTTGCTCTTACAATTTCCAGCGACTGCAGTTATTTTGCTTATCTGAGCTTTTTGTTATACAGCTGATCAATGGATTGCCAAACTAAGTCATTCACCATGAAATCAATCAGCATTTGACATTGGTTGTTCTCTCGATATCTTGTCGTTCCACTCTCCAAGCATTTCCTGTACAATGGTAATGGCATGTAGCATTAATGCTTCTGCAATAATACTTGATATAAGACCATAAGATATAGGAAATAGGCTATACCGCCCTTTGAGTCTGCCCTGCCATTCAACCATTCTTCCACTTAGCCCCATTGCCCAGCCTTCTCCCCATAACCTTTCATGTCCTGGCTAATCAAGGACCAATCAATCTCTGCCTTAAATGGCCTCCACAACTGCACGTGGCAACAGTACCACAGATTTACCACCCTCTGTTGAAATATATTCCTCCGCATCTCTGTTCTAAGCAGAAGCCTTTCAATCCTGAAGTTGTGCCCTCTTGTCCTAGACTCACTCATCACGTGAAACATCCTTCCAACATCTGCTTTGTCCATGCCTTTCAACATTCGATATGTTTCAATGAGAGCCCCCTCATTTTGTGAAATTCCATTAGCCATCAAACATTCCTCACATGTTAACCCTTTCATCCTCGGAATCATCCTTGTGAACCTCCTCTGAACCCTCCAGCATCAGCACGCCCTTCCTTCAATGAGGAGCCCAGAATTGCTCCCAATACTCTAATTGTAGTCTCACCAATGCCTTTTTTAAAATTTAAATATACAGCACGGCAACAGGCCATTTCGGCCCAGGAGCCCATGCCGCCAAATTTACATCTAATTAGCTACAATCCCTGGTATGTTTCCAACGGTGGGAGGACACCAGAGCCCCCGGGAAAACACAGAAACTCCTTACAGACAGGGCAGGATTCGAACCCCAGTCCCGATCGCTGGTGCTGTAAGGCCGTGCCACCCTTATAAAGCCTCAGCATCACAACTCTGCTCTAATATTCTGTACCTCCTGAAATGAATGCCAGTATTGCATTTGCCTTTTTCACTACCGACTCAACCTGTACGTTTACCTTCCGGCCCTCCTGCACAAGGACTCCCAGGTCCCTTTTCATGTGGGAATTTTCAGTTTTCTCCCATTTAAAAAATTGTCTGCCCATTTATTTACTTTCACCAAAGTGCATGACCACACACTTTCCGACATTGCATTTCAGTTCCCACTTCCCTACCCATTCTCCTAATCCAGGTCCTTCTGCTACCTCCCTGTTTCTACAACACGACCTGCTCCTCAATCTAGCTTTGCATCATCTGCAAGCTTGGCCACAAAGCCACTCATTCCATAATCTAAACCATTCACATACAAGGCAAAAAGAGGTGACCCCAGCACCGACCCCTGTGGAACAACACCAGCAACTGGCAACCAACCAGAATATGACCCCTGTTTTCCGACTCTCTGCTTCCTGCCAATCAGCTAATGCTCAACCCAAGCTAGTATGTTTACTGTTATGCAATAGGCTTTTATCTTATTAAATAGCCTTACGTGTGGCACCTTGTCAAAGACCAGAAAATCCAAATACACAACATCCACTGTATCTCCCGCCTGTCACTTCTTCAAAGAATTCCAACAGGTTTGTCAAGCAAGATTTTCCCTCAGGGAAACCATGCTGGCTTTGGCCTATCTTGTCATGTGCCTCCAAGTAATCTGTTACCTCTTCATTGACAATCGACTCCAACATCTTTCCCCACTGACGTCAGGCTAACCGGTCTATCATTCCCTTTCTGCTGCCACCCTCTTTTCTTCAATAATGGGGTAGCATCTGCAATTTTCCAGTCCTCTAGGATCATGCCAGAATCTATTGATTCCTGAAAGATCATTACCAATGCCTCCGCAATCCGTCAGAACCTGAGAGTGCTACCCATCTGGTCCGGGAGACTTATCCACCCTTATGCCATCCAGTTTTCTGAGCACCTTGAAATAGTAAATGTACCCTTGGACATCCAGCACACTGCTAATGTCTTCCACAGTGAAGACTGATGAAAATATCAATTTAACTCCTATGCCATCTCCTTGTCTCCCATTGTTATTTTCCCAGCATCATTTTCTAGTGGTCTGATATCTTCTTTCACCTCTTTTACTCTTTACATACTTGAAGAAGCTCTTTTGTATCTTCTTTGATATTATTTGCAAGCCTGCTTTCATACTTCATCTCTCCCCTCCTTATGAGTTTTTGTTACCTTCTGCAAGTTTTTAAAAACTTCCCAATCCTCTACCTTCCCACTAATTTTTGCTTCCTTGTATGCCCTCTCTTTTGCTTTTACATCGGCTTTGACTTCTCATCAGCAAGGGTAGAGACATTTTTCCATTAGAATATTTCCTCTTTTTAGTAAGTAATTATCCTTCACCTTCCTCATTCAATGGACATAAACTCCATCCATTACTGCTCTGCCATTTTCCCTTACCAGTACCCCCTTCCAATCTACTTTGGATAGCTCCCCTCTCATGCCACTGTATATCTCTTTCCTCTTCTGTAATACCAACACATCTGACTTTAGTTTCTCCTTAGAGCATAGAACACTGCAGGGCCTTCAGACCTCAATGTTGTGCCAACCCATATATTCCTTAAAAATCGTGCTAATCCCTCTCTACCGCATAACCCTCTGTGGCGGTACACCACCGGCCTACTGCAGGGGGCAACCTCTGTACCTGCAGGAGTGTAAGGGGGACAGGACAACACCTGGCCGGCTGTCAATCAGTCAGCCTGAATGGATCAAGCCCCACCTGGTCGGGTGTCAATCACCCTCCAGAATATAAGCCTGCGCCGACCTCCCGAGGCCTCACTCAGAGTTGCTGCAGCCACAGCCAGCCTGGCTCTGTGGAAGTCTTTGTTGATTAAAGCCTGTTGTACAGTCTTTATCTTTGTGTGTGTCTGATTCTGGCTAACAGTGCACCACACCCTCTATTTTTCTTTCATCCACGTGACGGTCTAAAATGCCCCCAATGTTTCCACCTCGACCACCATCCCTTGCAAGGCATTCCAGGCACCCACCACTTTCTGTGTCAAAAAACATATCCCTGATATCTCCCCTAAACTTCCCTCCATTCACTTTGTACATGTGTCCCCTGGTGTTTGCTGATCCTGCCCTGGGAAACAGGTGCTGGCTGTCCACCCTCTTCATGCCTCTCATAATCTTGTGGACCTCTCCACCTTTTATGCTCCAAAGAGAAAAGTCCCAGCTCTGCTAACCTTGCCTCATAAGACTTGATTCCCAATCCTGGTAAATCTCCTCTCCACCCTCTCCATAGCTTCCACATCCTTCCTATAATGAAGTGATGAGAACTGAACACAAGACTCGAAGTGTGGTCTCACCAGAGATTTGTAGAGTTGCAACATGATCTCTCTACCCCTGAACTCAATCCCTCTATTAATGAACCCCAGCGTCCCATCAGCCTTCTTGAATATCCTGTCAACCTGTGCGGCGATTTTGAGGGATGTATGGATTTGAACCTCAAGGTCCCTTTGTTCATCCACAGTCTTAAGTAACCGACCATCAACCCTGTACTCAGCCTTCTGGTTTGTCCTTCCAAAATGCATCACCTCACACTTATCCAGATTGTTAAACATCAAATTGAACTCAATCATATTGTGATTACTGCCCCCTAATGGTTCCTTTACTCTAAGCTCTCTCGTCATCATTGGTGTATTATACAACACCCAATCCAGTACAGCTAATCCCCAAGTAGGTATGCAAAGGACGATGAAAGGTTGTTTGATTTGATTAAATGGCCCTGCTATACCAGCTGTATTTTGAGAAACCTGCAGCCTTTGCCACAGCTGTCTTTTTTATGAACTCCTAAAACACTGAAATCAAAGTTGGACGAGTTTACCCAACCGTTAAAACAACTCGCACCTGCTACAACTAGGAAAAATGAGTTAACAGAAGGATCACTGAAGAAATCCTGTAAATATTTATCTTTCCGAGGTGCAGCACATTTTCCCCCATTGTGGTCCCATAATTGTGGTTCGAAACCTCCCACCATCTGTTCCCGAGCCTCCTCCAATTTAAAATCAAAAAAAGACATTTCAAATCCAGTTCACTTTGGGCAGCATCTGTGGAAAGGGAAAACCGTTAACTTTTCAGAGAATATTGTATATGAGGGGATCTTATAGAAACAAATAAAATTATGAAATGCATAGATAAGATAGAAGTAGGTAAGTTGGTGGGGGGAGACTAGAACAAGGTTCAAGGTAGTAGATTTAGGGTGGAGATGAGAAGGAACTGCTTTTCCCATTGGGTGGTGAATCTATGCAATGCGCTGCCCATTGATGCAGTGTATATATATTTAAGTCAAGGTTGAATAGATTTTTACAAAGTAGGTGAATTAAGGGATATGGGGAAAAGGCAAGTAGGTGAATCAGCAAGTTTGCACATGACACTAAGATTGGAGGCATTATGGACAATGAAGAAGGCCTGCAGCTTGCAGAGGAATCAGGACCAGCTGGAAAAATGGGCTGAAAAACGGCAGGTAGAATTTAATGAGGTGTTGCATTTTGGAAATACAAACCAAGAAAGGACATACATGGTAGATGGAAGGGCACTGAGAAGTGCAGTAGAACTGAGGGATGTGGGAATACAGATGCACAATTCCCTGAAAGTGGTGTCGTGGGTGAATAGGTCTGTAAAGAGAGCTTTTGGTATATGGGCCTTCATAAATCAAAGTACTGAGTACAGGAGTTGGGAGGCCAAATTGGAGTATTGTGTGCATATTTGGTCACCTAACCACAGGAAAGATATCAGTAAGGTTGAAAGAGTGCAGAGAAGTCCCAGACTTCAGGAATTGAATGCAAGGAAAGGTTAAACAGGTTAGGACTAAATTACAGTAAATAAATAGGTAAAAAACACTAACGTTTAAAATTGGTGCCCCCTCCCCCCACCAGTGCTTAGTTTGCTGATCCACACAACATGCAATCTCTTTACCATTTCAGTGGACTCAGCACGGAAGATGCTGAGAGGGTGCTTCACCTGGCAGAGGAGTTTAGAGCCAAGTGGCACAGTCACCATTTAGGACCGAGTGGTGGTGGATTCCCTACCCCGATCGCTCAGTCATTGAGTTTATTATAAAACAGAAAGCAATAGAACTCTGCATATTTGATGAATAAGGCGATATGAAAGCCAGGGCAAGAAAAAAGCGGGGAGGGAGATTGTCCATGACCTTGGAAAGTAGCAGAGCAGGTGGAGGAAACAAATGCTGCCTCCTGCTCTCTATTCTGGTGTTCCTCAAAACATCAATTATCACCATGCAAAGCAATAGTCTTGCTGATCCCCCAGCTTAATATTTTGCTTCTTAATGACCCATGTACATAACAGATTAATTTCAATTCAAGTCACACCATAGGGGTCAGATATAATACCAACACTACATTTTTATAGTGCAATGGTCGATCCAGCAGGTTGAACTGATCCCACATTTTACCGACTTGTTTCTTTCCTAAGAGAACTATTTTTGTACCGAGGTTTAACTGATATACTTCCAGGCTTTATTAATCTCTCAATAATATTTCTATTCCATTTGCTTTCCAATTACAACTTTTCTATTGCATTTCTCATGTATTATTTTCATATTGTGGAGGTCGGTTAAAGTGAGATTAGCAGATTGGATAGAAAATGAGCTTCAAGGTGGAAAGCAGAGGGTGATGGTGCAAGATTGGTTTTCAGACTGGAGATCTGTGACTAGTGGTGTGAAACAGGGTTCGGTGGTCGGCCCACAGCTGTTTGTCATCTATATCAATGTTTGAGATTAAACGATTAGCAAGTGTTACGAGTTCAGTGAACACCATATACCAACAGCAATAGAAATATACTAAAGCAATGGTTCCTTAAACAAAATTAGTTTAATTCTCTGAGTACAGAACAACAAGATCAACACTTAACCTCTCATCACATTACATCATCATTAATTACACAATCTCAGCACAAGTGTGTGTAATGTGTTTTTAAGAAAGTCCTTTTTACTGGTCAATCTTCCACAGTCCACATTTCCAAGGCTACAGTTTCCAGTAATCTTCAATCCTGTGCACAGAATCAAACAGTCATTACATTCAAGCAAACTTCAGGGCTCTACTTAGAATGACCAGGCAGGAAAGTGGTGGAAGGTTGTTGCTTGTTGGACACCCCAAACAATTGTGTCTTCCAGAAGAAACTTGTCTTCTCTCCAAGTTCTTCTCACAGAGTTCTTCTCCTCTTCGCCACACCGGGAAGACGAGCTGCCACTCCTGATTCCACATTGAGTACACTCAGGCTACCCTGTGAGAAGTCTGTCCAGTCTTGGAAAAAAAAACCTCAGCAGCTCCTCTTCTGTCAAGTCTTTTCTCATACTGCCTCCTGCTCTCTCATTCTCTGCCCACCCCCTCCTGATGTTCCAGGCACTGTTAATTTTTTTTGGTTTCAATTGGCAAATGTTGCAATTTCCAGGCTTTACAAAAAAACACATGGCCCCCCAACTCTTTGCATATGTGTCAGTTTCTGGGGGTGCTAAACCCTAGAACCTTCTGTTTGCACCTGCAAGGCTGTGTCTGTGAAATGCATGCAACCTAACAGCTAACCCAATTCAAATCCCTTTAATAGGCATATATTTAATTAACCCATTGCACCACACAAGTTTGTGGATTACACGGCAATGCCTGTATATGTAGATGGTGAAGACGGTTGCCAAAGATTATAGCAGAAACTTGATTTTTTGGACAGGTGGGCAGAGTAGTGGTTGATGAGAGAATTGTGAGGTGTTGCATTTAGACCAGAAGACAAAGGTGCAGAAGTAGGTTATTCACCCATGGAAACTGCCTCACCATTTAATCATGGGCTGATCCATTTTCCCACTCGGTCCTTCTGCCTGGTCTTTTCCCCGTAACCTTTGATGCCCTGGCTAATTAAGAATCTGTCAATCTCTGCCTTAAATACACCAAATGACTTGGCCTCCACGACCACCTGTAGCAACAAATTCCACAGATTCACCACCCTCTGGCTGAAGAAAGTCCTCTGTATTTCTGCTGTCAGCGGACACCCTTCAATCCTGAAGTTGTGCCCTCTTGCCCTAGATTCTCCCACTATGGAAAACAACCTTTCTACATTTTGGAGAGCTAATGTGGGTAGGAGTAGGGAAATCAGTAATCAGAGGGTCTAACAGATTTAACAAGAACTTCAGGGGTCACTTTTACAACGTGGGTGGTGATCCCTCAAATGGCAGAGGGAGGAGAAGTGACAAGATGCCACAGTGGTGGAAATGGAATTGATGGAATTGAATGTGACAGGCACAGAGATGAGAACATATGGATATGAAAGTAAGGGTGGGAACGGACTCTAAACGGTTTCCTTTTATAAATAATTAATTGTGGTTAGAATTTTTTTTGTATCACCAGTGCTCATGAACAGGAACCAGGACTTAGCCTTGCTGGTGGTGAGATAAGCCCTCTCGGTCAGATCCTTCCTATATAACTGGAACATCGCCCAC
This sequence comes from Narcine bancroftii, assembly GCF_036971445.1. NCBI lineage: Eukaryota > Metazoa > Chordata > Chondrichthyes > Torpediniformes > Narcinidae > Narcine > Narcine bancroftii. The sequence goes on from NC_091469.1 coordinate 149,298,594, forward strand.
AACACACATTGTCGCCGAAATATCAGATTCAGAATGTGCATTGATTAAGGGTGCATGGAGAAGGACACAAGTGTCTTGCTATAATTCATCCCCAGCAGCAGCGAGACAGAAGTCTCTTTGATTTATGGGCTGTACCCGGTGACGCTCACAGAGACAGACATCAACTCGGCGAAAGATGCCCTTTGTTCTGCCCAAAACTTGTTGGGTCTTTCGAGATAACCTGTTGTCTTCTGCTGCAACTTACCTATAGTAATTGGTTATCTGGCCACAACAGCAAGACTGAAACAGGCAAGGCCACCATTATGTCAACCTGTTTCAGGAGCTCAATCAAGAGTGTCCTGGCTGGCTGCAACACAGTGTGGTACAGTTGGTGTAGAGAAATGGATTGGAGGTCATTCCACAGGCAGAGAGGATCACTGGTATCTCCCTCTTCCCCTTTGATGTCATCTACCAGGATCATTGTCTGAAGAGGGCACACAAAATCATTGAGGACCCCTCCAGCCTGCACACAGCATCTTTCAGCTACTCCCCTCAGGAAAAAGAGGCAGGAGTACCAGAGGCCGCACCACCAGGCTGAGGAACAGCTTCTTCCTCTGGCCAGTGAAAATGGTGAACGACCAAAGGAAATGCTCACACTAACCATCTGAGACTCTCATATTCACGAAACAATATTTATTTATTTATATAGATGAAACACTTGTCCTGCATGTGTATTGTTTGTTGGTATATGTGTTATGAGGTTTTTCAGTTGGTTGTTTTTCCAGACTCTTTTGTGTAGTCTTCCAAAGGCGCTATTTGCCTTGGCGAGTCTGTTGTCTATCTCATTGTCGATCCTTGCATCTGATGAAATGGTGCAGCCGAGATAGGTAAACTGGTTGACCGTTTTGAGTTACAGAGCCGTTGTCATACCCACACTCCTGTTCGGCTCTGAATCATGGGTCCTCTACCGGCACCACCTACGGCTCCTAGAACGCTTCCACCAGCGTTGTCTCCGCTCCATCCTCAACATCCATTGGAGCGCTCACACCCCTAACGTCGAGGTACTCGAGATGGCAGAGGACGACAGCATCGAGTCCACGCTGCTGAAGATCCAGCTGCGCTGGATGGGTCACGTCTCCAGAATGGAAGACCATCGCCTTCCCAAGATCGTATTATATGGCGAGCTCTCCACTGGCCACCGTGACAGAGATGCACCAAAGAAAAGGTACAAGGACTGCCTAAAGAAATCTCTTGGTGCCTGCCACATTGACCACCGCCAGTGGGCTGATAACGCCTCAAACCGTGCATCTTGGCGCCTCACAGTTTGGCGGGCAGCAGCCTCCTTTGAAGAAGACCGCAGAGCCCACCTCACTGACAAAAGGCAAAGGAGGAAAAACCCAACACCCAACCCCAACCAACCAATTTTCCCTTGCAACCGCTGCAATCGTGTCTGCCTGTCCCGCATCGGACTGGTCAGCCACAAACGAGCCTGCAGCTGACGTGGACTTTTTACCCCCTCCATAAATCTTCGTCCGCGAAGCCAAGCCAAAGACATATGTGTTATGACCGGTTGTGTCTTTGTACGTTTTGCACCGAGGACTGGACAATGCTGTTTCGTTGGGTTGTACTTGTATAATTGAATGACAATTTTAAAAAATTAAATTTTGGGATTGTAACACAACTAATTGCACTCAGATACAAGTGAGGAGTATAAAAATGCTTTTAATAGCTTACAGTCAATGGCCAATAGACACAACAGACCTCAGGTGAATCCGAGGTAAGGAGGGAAAACCAGGGTTTATTTTGGGGTAGGTGAGGGCGGAGCCAGGAGAGGGGCCAGCCATCTGAACAATACATAGACAGTGAATTCCACAGTGAGCCTGTGGGTGAAAAACAGAGATAATTCTTTCAAAAAAAAATTATACTTTACAAATATTTGCAAGTTAAGTCTGTCAGGGGGTCTGGTAATTCTGCTTGAGCGCCACAGAACTGGAGGCTTCCTGAACCTCCTGGATCCCGTGGTACAGGGTCAGTGGGTCTCGAGGGCTCCGGCTCAGGTCACGGGGTGGATTGGTCCACTTCCTGAGCAGTGTCCTCCAGGACCCTGAGTGGGGTACTCGGTAGTTCCTGGCACACTTGAGGATTCAGATCCTCAGTTCTAGCAGGTGCCAGGTCTCTGATTGAGACGGTGTCCTCTCTGTCATCAGGGTATGCCAAGTAGGTTAGGTTGGGTTGGCGTGCAGCAGGTGCACCCTCTCGATCAGGGGATCTGTTTTGCTCCTCCTCACGTGCTTTCTCAGCAGGAGAGAAAGTAGTCCCGGACATGAAATTCCTCTGGAATGTCAACATAAGCTCATAAGGAGTTGCAATGGTCGCCATACAGAGAAGCGACCTTATGGAGTGGAACCGTGTGTAGGACTTCTTCCCAGCACGAGTCTGGAAGGCCTTTGGACCGGAGAGCCAATTTCACCTCCAGCATCTCTGTGTGTTCAAGACCATTGGCCATGCCGCAGCGAGGGGAGAACCTGACTGGCTCCCGTGCCGGCGGCGGCGGCTGATTGGCTCTCTTGCTGTTCCCGCGCCGGCGGCGGCTGATTGGCTCTCTTGCTGTTCCCGTGCCGGCGGCGGCGGCTGATTGGCTCTCTTGCTGTTCCCGTGCCGGCGGCGGCGGCTGATTGGCTCTCTTGCTGTTCCCGTGCCGGCGGCGGCGGCTGATTGGCTCTCTTGCTGTTCCCGCGCCGGCGGCGGCTGATTGGCTCTCTTGCTGTTCCCGTGCCGGCGGCGGCGGCTGATTGGCTCTCTTGCTGTTACCGCGCCGGCGGCGGCTGATTGGCTCTCTTGCTGTTCCCGTGCCGGCGGCGGCGGCTGATTGGCTCTCTTGCTGTTCCCGCGCCGGCGGCGGCTGATTGGCTCTCTTGCTGTTCCCGTGCCGGCGGCGGCGGCTGATTGGCTCTCTTGCTGTTCCCGTGCCGGCGGCGGCAGCTGATTGGCTCTCTTGCTGTTCCCGTGCCGGCGACAGTGTCGGAGGGAGCAGGCGGCATCGTCTCGGTGATGGCGGGACGCGGGAAGAGGAAGGCGGGCGGCAGGAGCTCGGAGGTACTGGCAGTCGCTGGGGATTGGGAGCGGAGCGGAGTCGAGAGCCGGGCATTGTTACAAAGTGTCCCGCGGCCTCGATACATTGTGGCCGCTGCCCCGATACCTTGTGGCCGCTGCCCCGATACCTTGTGGCCCCGACCCCGATACCTTGTGGCCGCTGCCCCGATACCTTGTGGCCGCTGCCCCGATACCTTGTGGCCCCGACCCCGATACCTTGTAGCCGCTGCCTCGATACCTTGTGGCCCCGACCCCGATACCTTGTGGCCCCGACCCCGATACCTTGTGGCCCCGACCCCGATACCTTGTGGCCCCGACCCCGATACCTTGTGGCCCCGACCCCGATACCTTGTGGCCCCGACCCCGATACCTTGTGGCCCCGACCCCGATACCTTGTGGCCCCGACCCCGATACCTTGTGGCCCCGACCCCGATACCTTGTGGCCCCGACCCCGATACCTTGTGGCCCCGACCCCGATACCTTGTGGCCCCGGCCCCGATACCTTGTGGCCCCGGCCCCGATACCTTGTGGCCCCGGCCCCGATACCTTGTGGCCCCGACCCCGATACCTTGTGGCCGCTGCCCCGATACCTTGTGGCCGCTGCCCCGATACCTTGTGGCCGCTGCCCCGATACCTTGTGGCCCCGACCCCGATACCTTGTGGCCGCTGCCTCGATACCTTGTGGCCCCGACCCCGATACCTTGTGGCCCCGACCCCGATACCTTGTGGCCCCGACCCCGATACCTTGTGGCCCCGACCCCGATACCTTGTGGCCCCGACCCCGATACCTTGTGGCCCCGACCCCGATACCTTGTGGCCCCGACCCCGATACCTTGTGGCCCCGACCCCGATACCTTGTGGCCCCGGCCCCGATACCTTGTGGCCCCGGCCCCGATACCTTGTGGCCCCGGCCCCGATACCTTGTGGCCCCGGCCCCGATACCTTGTGGCCCCGGCCCCGATACCTTGTGGCCCCGGCCCCGATACCTTGTGGCCCCGGCCCCGATACCTTGTGGCCCCGGCCCCGATACCTTGTGGCCCCGGCCCCGATACCTTGTGGCCCCGGCCCCGATACCTTGTGGCCCCGGCCCCGATACCTTGTGGCCCCGGCCCCGATACCTTGTGGCCCCGGCCCCGATACCTTGTGGCCCCGGCCCCGATACCTTGTGGCCCCGGCCCCGATACCTTGTGGCCCCGGCCCCGCTACCTTGTGGCCCCGCTACCTTGTGGCCGCTGTGTGAATGGGGCTCGGCCTTGTTCACTCTGAGAGTAAAATCAATGCTGGGGAAGCTCAGCACTTCAACAGTTTTCTCTATCTAGCAAAGATGCATAACTAACATTTGGGGTTAGGTTGGTTATGTATCTTTATGTTCTCCAACATTGTGTTTTTGTTTCAATTACTGTGTCTGTAGACTTTTGCTATTTAATTTGCACCTCTAGCTGTTTTCACACTGCAGGGGAGCAGCGACCCTACTTTGTCCTGGTGTAATTCCTGGGAATTCCAGACCTCCTGGGTCTTCAACACTGCAGTCCAAATTCCTGGAAATTTGCCCTTCCTAGCAATTTGTTGGGGGGGGTCCCCACCCCAACCGATGACATGTTACGCAAGTTCACCCCCCCTCCCCATCCATTGGTTGCCCTCCCCACCCCAGTGCTTCAGCGCATCACAACAGCGGCACAATGCGGGATGAATGGCCAACTTCCTTTCCCATAATCCCTCATACAGCTGGTACTGCTCTGGGAATACAGCTGTTAATGGTTAATAAGGATGGCCATTCAACTTGCATTGTGCTACCATCGCAATGTGCCGAAGTGGCCCGCTGTTGTCAGGCGGTAAGTATCTTAATTTTAATCGCCTATGTAACACAGCACGCAACCACTGGCATTGCGAGGCTTCCCTGCTTGGCCCTTTGGCTCTTCACACTGCAGGGAGAGGGTGATCTGGGAACATTTCCTGTGGCCATGGCCCTACCTACAACATAGGGCTGCAGACCCATTTAAAATTCCTGGTCCGTGGGTGAAAAGAAAAAGTTTGAAAACCACTGTTTTAATCATCCCTCATTGACTCGTTATGTGCCCGGTTTCACAACTCCAAATGAAATGGGCCAATGACAATTTTTCTCAAGCAAAATATTTCAGTAACAATTGGGCCTAGAGCAGTGATTCTCAGCCTTCCCTTCCCAATCACAGACCACCTTAAGCAATCCGTTACTAATCACAGAGCACTGATAGCATAGGGATTACTTAAAATGGGATGTGAGTGGAAAGAAAAAGGTTGAGAACCACTGCATTACCCTGTACCTACCCATTACCTGTTAGCCAGTGCTTCTCCCCCACCTGTATATTCTAGGGCCTACTTGTTTTTCTTGATTCCTAATGAAGGTCTTGGCCCTGAAACAAGATGGTATAACAGAAAACGGTAGAACAGTGACTGGCAGGAAGCAGAGAGTCAGAATACAGGGATCATATTCTGGTTGGTTGCCAATGGTGTTCCACAGGATTTGGTATTGGGGTTGCTTTGAACCGTAGAACATTACAGCACAGAAACAGGCTCCTCTGGCCCTTCTAGTCCGTGCCAAACCATTTTTTGCCTAGTCCCACTGACCTGCACCCACCCATGTACTTGTCCAAATTCTTCTTAAATGTTAAAATTGAGTCCTCATTCACCACTTCAGCTGGAAACTCATTTCCCCACTATTCCACCACTCTCTGTGTGAAGAAGTTGCACCTCATGTTCCCCCATGACAAAAGATCTCTTTACAACCCCATCCACCTGTGACACCACTTTTAGGGAATTATGTATCTGTGTTCCCAAATCCTTCTGTTCTACTGCAATCCTCAGTGCTCTACCATTCACCATGTATGTTCTTCCTTATTTTGTCCTTCCAAAATGCAACACCTCACCCGTGCCTGTATTAAAGTCCATCTGCCATTTTTCAGCCAGTTTTTCCAACAGGTGCAGATCCCTCTGCAAGTTTTGAAAACCTCCTTTGCTCTCCACAACGCCCCCAATCTTCAAATTTACTGATCCAATTATTATTATCATTTATTATTATTATCCAATTAACATTATCATCCAGATCATTGATATAGATGAAAACAACAATGGCCTGTCATGTTGGGAAGAATATCAGGTTCGGCGGGTTCACAGAGAGATGACACAAGTGTTACAATCACACGGAACTTTAATCCTGCCGATCCGGCTTCCCGGTGTTTGAAAGTCAAGTCCTTTCTGAAGAATGGCGTTCACTTTGGATCTCGGTTGGATTCTGACAATAGTGAACCTATACTTGACGTACTCACACACGTGAGTATACACACTACAAACAGGGACTCTTACGCACACCTGGTTCCCTTAACAACAGGGGTATGGCTCTCTGCAAGTATTGTTCTATCACAATACTATGGCTCAGCTTCCGTGTTGTGCACACCTTACCTGTGACACTTCCAGCGGTGTCCACAGTAGCGACCTGGCATGGAGTGATGTCTGGGGCTTATACCATGAGGCAGAGAGAAAGACTTTGCTATGCATTGATGTTCTATACAGTGCTAATCCGTGCTTCGAGCCATTAAATTGATTTAGTCATATATCGCAACCTGCCAACAATTAGCTAAGGGTGCACTAATGGATGGCCGGAGTCCAACCTTGATTGACTCGTGATGTGACTTCTGAACAAGTTTCAGATACGTGACCTCCCGCAATACACACATTCCAGACGGGGAGGGAGACCATGTTTCCTCCTCACACAATGTCTGTGGTCCCAGCACCAATCCCTGAGACACACCACTAGTCACAAACCTCCAGTCTGAGAAGCAATCAGCCATAACTAACTACCCTCTGACTTCTCCCGTTCAACCATTGTCGAATCCAATTCACTACTTCACCATGAATACTTAAGCGTCTGAACGATCCTAACCGACCGCCCACAGGGGCCCTTGTCGAAGTCCTTACTAAAGTCCATGTAAAGAATATCAACAGCCTTTTTTTATCAACTTTCCTGGTAACCTCCTCTAAAAATTCTATAAGATTGGTTAAACACAACCTACAATGCACAAAGCCGTGTTGACTATCCCTCATCAGTTTCTAGCTATCCAAATAATTGTATAGCTGATCTCAGAACACCTTCCAATAATTTACCTACTACTCATGTCACTGGCCTATAATTTCCAGGGTTTTGGAGACATTTTTAAACAACAGAACAATGTGAGCTATCCTCCAATTCTCCAGCACCACACCCATGGGCGAGGACATTTTACGCATTTCTGCCAGAGCTCCAATTTCTACACTAGCCTCCCTCAAAGTCCGAGGGAATATCTCGTCAGGCCCTGGGGATTTATCCACCTTATTTGCTTTAAGACAGCAAGCACTTCCTCCTCTTTAATCTGTATAGGTTCTGTGACTTCACTGCTTGTTTTCTTTACTTCCCTCAACTCTGTCTGTTTCCTGATGAAAAAAGCATTTACGATCTCCCCCATCTTTTTTGGTTCAATACAAAGCTGACCACTCTGATCTTCAATGGGACCAATGTCCCTTCTATCCTTTTGCTCTTAATAGACCTGTAGAAACTGTTAGGATTTTCCTTCACATTGTTGGCCAAAGCAACCTCATGTCTTTTTTTTCTCCTTCCTAACATCTTTCTTCAGGTTTTTCTTGTATTTTTTATATGCCTCAATACCTCATTTACTCCATGTTGCCTATAACTGCTCTATACCTCCCTCTTCTTCCAAACCAGATCCCCAATATCCCTCGAAAACCAAGGTTCCCTATGCCTGCTAAATTTGCCTTTAATCTTGACAGGAACTTACAAACTTTGTACTCCCAAACTTTCACCTTGAAAGGTCCTCCACTGACCTCGCACATCGTTGTCGGAAAACAACTTATCCCAATCCATGTATTCTCAATCCTTTCTCATTTCCTAAAAATTAGTCTTTCTCCAATTTAGAATCTCAACCCAAGGCCCAGACCTACCCTTCTCCATCAATCACTTGAAACTAATGACATTATGATTACTGGACCCAAAATGTTTACATACACATTCTTCTCTCACCTGTCCTGTCTCTTTCTGTAAAAGGAGATCCAGTATTACACTCTTGTCTAGTTGGTACCTCTATATATTGGTTTATAAAAAGTTACCTGAACACATTTGACAAACTCCCAAGGGATCCAGCCCTTTTACAGTATGGGAGTTCCAGTCAATATTTGGAAAGTAAAATCCCCTATTCTCACAACCTATGTTTCCTGCAGTTGTCTGCTACCTCTCTACAGATTTACTCCTCCATATCTCACTGACTATTGGACAGTCTATAATACAACCCAATGAGTGTGGTCATACCTTTCCTGTTCCTCAGCTCCATCCATATAGTCTCAGTTGACGAGCCCTCTGGTCTATTTCATCTGGGCGCTGCTGTGATATTTTTTCTGAAGAATAATGGGAAGTAGCAGGTTACGTGATGCGAGGAGGTGGATTCCGAGAGCTCCCAGGATTTTTGATTACAAACAAGGTTAAAACCTCAACTGACTAGTCCAAATGCCAAAAAAGGACGTAAGAAGATTGTTTTAATGCAACATGACAAAAAAAAAGCAAGTCGGCAAGCAAAGGTGCGAAAGATTCACTGCCGAGGCGAGAGGGCAAGCTTGGAATGCCTCGTGGTGAGGAAAATGGCGGGGCCGTCCCAGGGCCCAAAATGGGAACCGCAGATTCAAAGGAGGAACTCGTCAGACGGGGAGAACAGGTCCAATGCCTGGTGGGTACGGAGGGAAACCCCTGTGGAAGCTCCTGGAGAGAAGGAAAGGGGTGGGTCCCCCCCTCCCACAGCAGGATCGCAAAGTCAGGCGCGCTCGTGGTGGGTGCGGGGCAGCAGTGGCAATCCCCGTGGGTAGCGGACCTGCCTGACAAAAGAGGAAACTGCAAGAAACAAGCATTGCTGCTGGCACTAAAGGAGAGAGTGAAAGTGACCTCTGGCCTGGCAGCGGGCCAGGGGGGAAACTGCAAGTCTCAGAGGGAGTCCCAACACCAAGCAGAGCATCCTGTGAGTCCAGCGCTGGATCAGAGGAGGAAGGGAGCACCGGCAGCAGTGAAGAGTGGTCCAACAGTCCAGAGGAGGAAGAGTCCAACGGCCAGGGGAGACCCTGTGAAGCTATGAGCCCCAGGGAAAAGGACTGTTGAGGAAAAGTAAGCAGGGAGGCCCAGAGCCCTCGCTGCAGGATGTAATTAACAAGCTCGGGCAGATGGAGGGCAGGCTCTTCCTAGCTATGGACAAAAGTGCCTAGGACATGGGGGAAAAAACTGGACAGGGTCCAGAGCACCCTATCTGGGCTAATGGGCAGGGTGACCGAGGCAGAAGAAAGATTAAATAAGAATGAAGATGCTATCCATATTATGTCCAATAAAATGGAAAAGTTAATATATGAAAGGGAGAGGATCTGGAAGAGCTGGATGCCCTTGAGAATTATAGCAGGAGGAACAATATTAAAATAGTGGGGCTAAGGGAGGGGGCGGAAGGTCAGAACCCAGTGTGCTTCTTTCAAACCTGGATCCCTGAGTTGTTGGGTAAGGAGATACTGGGTGAAAGAATAGAGGTGGAGAGAGCACACAGGTCCCTCTTCCCCAAACCTGGTCCCGGACAAAGGCCGCGCTCTGTTCTGGTGAGGCTGTTGTGGTACCAGGATAGGGAGAAAATATTAGGAACGGCAGCAATCGGGGCAAAGAGAAGGGGATCCCCTCTAGAGTTAGAGGGGAACAAAATCTTTTTCTACCCAGGTATTAGCTCGGCCTCCTGAAGGCCGGGAAGGCATTTGAACCGGCTGAGAGACTGCTCAAGCAGAAGAAATATGAATGTGTGTTGAGGTACCCGGCCACCCTGAAAATATCATTGCCAGAAGGAGCAAAGACATTTTTACAGATCCGGAAAAAGCCCAGGAATATACCGCAGGCTTACCCACATTGGGGAGCAAGACGGGAATGTAAAGGCTGGTCAGGGGACCGCCTGGACTTACCCACGTTGGGGAGCACAACGGGAATGTAAAGTCTGGTCAGGGGACCGCCTGGACTTACCCACGTTGGGGAGCACATCGGGGAGCACGTCGGGAATGTGAAGTCTGGTCAGGGGACCGCCTGCGGTAGTTTTATTAAGTAACAAATTTGACCCTAAGGGGGATATAGACAGGCCTTGGACTATAATAACATGGTGTTTTTTTTTGTGTTCTCTAAATTGTATAAATACAGAAGTTGAGAAAGAGTTTAGACCGAACAAATGAAAAGTTGTAAGAGTAGTTTTTCTTGGTGAGCTCAAGAGTTGATGGGTGCTGGTGGCACAACCTGTTATCCGAGGGATTTGTTGGTAATCAATGAAGGTTATCAACAAAATAGAGGGGGGGGAGGGAGGTAGTGTGGGAATAAGGAAAAGTATGACTGGGAATGTCTTTTGCATTTGGTTTCATGTTTTGCTCAGTTATTTGAATTATTGTCATTGTCTCCCCCTTGATTTTTTAAAATTTCCTTACTCTCACGGCTTGGACCAAAGGTTGGACGGTAAGAGACTGGGGGTACGTTGGGGGGGGGGAGAGAGTCGTAGTGAAGGAGGGGGTACCTTGGGAAGAACCTGGGGATAATGAGTAAGAGCATAAAAGTAGTCTCTTTTAATGTTAATGGCTTAAACAGTCCGGTGAAACAGAAAAAAGTCTTGGCACACATTAAAAAAAAATGGGGGTGGATTTGGCCTTTCTTCAAGAGACACACTTAACTGAGCGGGAACATCAAAAATTAAAATGAGAATGGGTGGGCCAGGTTGTGTCCTCCTCGTTTGGCTCAAAAACCAGGGGAGTGGCACTTTTAGTAATGAAAAGTGTTCCGGGTCCAGAGGGTGACTGCAGACAAAATGGCTAGATTCGTAATGGTGCACTGTCAAATATACTTAGAGTCCTGGACCCTAGTCAATGTCTATGCCCCCAATTTTGATGATGAGAAATTTATACAGGACATTTCCCTACATTTGACAGAGGGAAGTGAAAATATTTTGTTTGGTGATGACTTTAGTTTATGCCTGGATCCTGTATTGGACAAGTCCACAAAACGTATAACTAGGACTAGAGCGGCAAAAGCCACCAATGACTGAATGAGGGAGTTGAATTTAATAGATGTGTGGCATAGAATGCATCCAAGAGAGAGAGACTACTCATTCTACTCAAACAACATGACTCCTACTCTAGAATAGATTTATTTTTGGCTTCATCCCATTTAGAGGGTAGGATCATGGAAGCCGAAAACAGAGCGAGACTTCTCTCAGACCAGTCTTGACTATAAACATGCCAGATAAGCATGACACATCATACAGGTTAACACTTTGCTATTAAAAAATCCAGTTTTGTAGCTTTATAAGATCTCAAATAACTCAGTTTTGTGAGGACAACTGCCCCTCTACTCCAGATAAATTTATTCTATGGGGCACGCTCAAGGCATATTTGAGAGGTCAGATAATTGGGTATATGAAGGTGGTCAAGAAAAATTATGAGGGAAGTGGAGGAATTGGAAAAGGACATTACCCAATTAGAGAAGGATTTTCAGGAATCAGGCCTAAAGGACCATGATAGAGCTCTCACAAACAAGAATTTGGAATATAATATGCTTCAGACGTATAGTATGGAAAAGGCTATTATGTGGTCGAGACAAAAATATTATGAGTTGGGGAAGAGAGCACAAGGTACTTGCTTGGCAGTTGATGGCAGAACAAGCCTCTAGAACAATTAATGCAATACAAATTGGGAATGGCTAGGTCTCGTACAAACCAAAGGAAATTAATGAGACTTTCAGGGAATTTTATGAAGGATTATATAAATCTGAATTGTCTGGGGACCTCAATCAAGAGGATGAGTTCCCTGGCCAGATTAGACCTCCCCTGTCTGAACCCAGAGGATCATGCAGGATTAGATCTTCCTTTTACTAAGGAAGAACTGGGTAAAGCATTGAGTGCGCTGCAAACAGGCAAATCTCTGGGGGGGAGGACGAGTTCCCGCCTGAGTTCTATCGAGAATTTAAGGACTTATTAATGCCTCTGTATATGGAGATGGTAGATCAGGCTAGGGAAACAAGGTCCCAGCTGGAATCTTTTACAGTGCGATTGTTACAACGATTTTGAAGAAAGGTAAGGATCCACTTATGCCCTCTTCCTATAAGGCCAATTTCTCTGCTGAATACCGATTACAAGATCCTAGCCAAAGCTTTGGCAAATAGAATGGCATTGCATTTACTGAAATTGATAAACAAGGATCAGACAGGCTTTGTGCAGGGAAGGCAGGCAGCAGATAATATTGGCAGATTGCTGAGTGTTATGCATCTGGCACAGTCTAGAAATGGGAAGGGTCTGGCCATCTCCTTGGATGCAGAAAAGGTCTTCGATAGACTGGAGTGGGAATTTTTATTCAAGGTGCTGGAGAAGGTAGGGTTGGGACCGATTTTTCAAAATTGGATTAGGGTGCTATATCACCCAAGGTGAAAATTGTAACCAATGGGCAGATCTCTCCAACCTTCCCACTTACCAGATCTAGTTGGCAAGGGTGTCCACTCTCACTGGCTTTCTTTGTGCTGGCTGTGGAACCATTGGCAGAAGCCATTCGGCAGGATCCAGACATCAAAGGTTATAGAGTGGGCCAGGAGGAACACAAAATTAACTTGTTCGCTAACGACGAATTGACGTATTTGACAGACCCTGCGACTTCCTTGCCTAGGCTGCACGAGGTATTGGAGGACTATGGGGAACTTTCTGGGTATGATCAATTGGGATAAGAGGGAGGTGATGCCACTCACTGAGGGTAATTATAATCAATTTAAAGGAATTAATAGTTTAAAGTGGCCACAGAAGGGGATTAAATACCTAGGAGTTAATATTGATAGTGACTTGAATAATTTATACAAGTTAAATTATGCCCCCTTGCTGGGAAGAATCGAGGAGGACTTGAGAGGTGGATGCCCCTGTCTATCACTCTGGTTGGCAGGGTCAACTGCATCAAAATGAATGTGTTGCCAAGATTCCAATATCTTTTCCAAACATTGCCTGTGCCGTTGCCCCAGGGTTTCTTCAAACAGTTATCACATATGATTAGGAGGTCTCTTTGGAATGGTAAGGGACCAAGGGTCTCTATGGAAAAATTAACATGGGACTATAGTCTAGACAGATTGAGATTGCTGGGCTTCAAAAAATATTATTGGGTGGCTCAGTCGAGATACATCGCCTCTCTTTTTCAGGGAGGAGATGTACCATCCAGGGAAGAACTTGATCTGCACCTGGTGGGTGAGAAGATAGCAGAGGATTTTATTTATAAATGGGACATTAAATTGTTGACAGGTTAGAAGTGCAGCCCCATATTAAAACAAGTGATTAGTATCTGGGCCAAAATCAACCAGTATTTGGATATTAAAATGGGGTTGTCCCCAAAAACTCCCTTGTCTCCGAATAAATTGATACCACTGACAGTGGGTAACGGGATTCTGGACTTCTGGCTCTGTAATGGAGTCAGATGTAAAGAGGACTGTTACGATCAAGGGCAATTAATGTCGTTTGAACAGCTTAAAAATAAATATGATTTACCGAATAAAACATTCCACTGCTATCTTCAAATAAGGTCTTTTCTACGGGACGTATTAGGTCCAGGTATGGTCCTACCTCGTTGCAGTAGCATAGAGGCCCTGATTCGAAGGGGGATCAGCAAGAAATTTATTTCAGCAATGTATTTATTACCTGTTCCAGTCAGAGGGACCCAAACCGGGCCTTCATAGGTCGAGAGAAAGATTGGAGTCGGACTTGGGCATTACAATTGATGAGAGGTGCTGATCTGACCTGTGCCAGGAAAGTGTGAGCACAGTCATTAATGCAAGGTACAGGCTGGTCCAGTATAACTTTTTGTACCAGTTGTACATAATGCTGCAGAAAATCCATAGATCAAAGCCAGAACTCCCAGACAAATGCTTCAGGTGTGGTGTTGCAGCCAGGACGTTTGATCATGCAACCTGGTTATGTGCCCCTTTTGGGTGGATCTAGGCCAAGTCCTGGAAAAAAAATTATAGGTAAACAGTTCCCTCAGGACCCAGAGGTGTTCCTGCTGGGGAATATAACGGACATAAGGCTTACAACGAAGCTGTCCAAATTTCAAATCCAATTAGTGTTAATCGCATTGGCAGTGGCCAGAAAGTACATTGGAAGTCTGACTCTATTCTAGTATCGAGCGACGGAACAAGGAAATGCAAAGTTGCATTCCCCTGGAGAAAATAACTTATAATCTGAGAAACAAGTACAGCAAGTTTCGGAAGATTTGGCAGCCGTACATGCACTACATAGGTGCGTGGAAGTGATTATTCTACCGTCCCCTGCTGCGGCTCCCTCTCTCCCCCATTGATCCCGATTGAGGAAAAGTCAAGAATGAGCACCGACCCGGAAACCGTCCGTTGAGCCGTGATAGTCCCAGCTTTTTTTTCTCGTTTCTTTTTATTATTTGCACTCTTATTCATTTCCTTAATATTAGTGTTTGTTATTGTTATCGACATCGTAGTATGAACGAATTGTTTAATTTTATAGGTGGGGTGAGGAGGGTGGGCAATGACACGTGCTTGTGTATATATAGTCATCGGGAAAAGGAATATGTCTTCATGTATAGGAGATTGTGAACTGCCATCGTTGGCAGGTTGCGATATATGACTACAAGCCTGTATGAAAAATTATAAATAAAATATTTTAAAAAAGAGTAATGGAAAGTATTCTTAGAGATAATGTATTTAGAGAGGCAGGGTCTGATCAGGAACATTCAATGTGGGTTTGTGTGTGGAAGGTCATGTTTGACAAATCTTGTTGAATTGTTTGAGGAGGTGACTAGTAAGGTTGATGAGGGTAGAGCAATAGATGTATTCTATATGGATTTCAGTAAGGCCTTCGATAAGGTTCCACATGGAAGGTTGGTGAGGAAGATTCAGGTGCTAGGTATTAATGTTCAGATTAGTCAGGTGGATTCAATGGTGGCTAGAAGGTAGATGCCAGAGAGTCATGGTGAATAACTGTCTGCCAGGATGGAGGCCGGTGACGAGCGGTGTCCCTCAGGGATCAGTGTTGGGTCCCTTGTTGTTTGTCATTTACATTAAGGATTTGGATGACGGAGTGGTAAATTGGATTAGGAAACATGCAGACGACACAAAAATAAAGGGAGTTGTGGATAGTGAAGATGGTTTTCGGAGACTGCAGAGGAATTTGGACTGTTTAGAAGAGTGGGCTGAAAGATGGCAGATGGAGTTTAATCCCGATAAGTGTGAAGTGCTTCTTTTTGGGAAGAATAATCAAAACAGGACGTATACAGTGAAGGTGAGGGCGTTGAGGAACGCAGAGCAACAGAGAGATCTTGGAATAACAGTTCATCATTCCTTGAAAGTGGAATCTCATGTGGAGAGAGTGGTAAAGAAGGCTTTTGGTATACTGGCCTTTATAAATCAAAGCATAGAATACAGGAGCTGGGAGGTGATGTTGAAACTATTCAAGCCATTGGTGAGGCCAAATTTGGAATACTGGTCCCCAAATTATAGGAAGGATATCAATAAGGTAGAGAGGGTGCAGAGAAGATTTACTAAAATGTGGCCTGGATTGCAGTATCTAGAAAACAAAGAAAGATTGAGTAGACTGGGCCTTTATTCATTGGAGCGTAGAAGGTTGAGGGGGGAATTCGATAGAGGTGTTTAAAATTATGAGGGGGATAGATAGAGTAGACGTGAATAGGCTCTTCCCCTTGAGGGTAGGTGAAATTGGAATGGGGGGCAAAAGTTTAGAGATAACATGAGAGGGAACTTCTTCACTCAGAGAGTGGTGGCTGAGTGGAATGAGCTTCCGGAAGAGGTGGTGGCAGCAGGGTCAGTTTTGTCATTTAAGAATAAGTTAGGCAGGTGCATGGATGGGAGGGGATTGGAGGGTTATGGACAGGGTACAGGCAAGTGGGACTAGAGGAGATCACGGACTAGAGGGGCCGAGGTGGCCTGCGTCCTGTAATTGTTATGTGGTTCTCCCCCTTTCATACCCCCTGTTCTATCGCATTTAAAGCAATGGAATCCCGGAACATTGAACTGCCAGTCCTGCTCCTCCTCCAACCAAGTTTCAGCAATGGTCACAATATCATAGTCCCACAGGCCAATCCACATTCTAAGCTCATCTGCTGTTCCTACAATACTCCTTGCATTCAAATAGATGCACTTTAGAAAGTTTCCACCACTTATAACCCATTGACTTGTAATGATGTATGCACCTTTCACATTTCATTTTGTCTTATGGAATGAATGAACTTTGTGACCAAGTTGCCGATGATGTGGAGGTGGGTGGAGGAGAAGATAATATCGAGGAAACACAGAGACTGCAGAAGAACCTAGACAGATAAGGAGAATGAGCAGAGAAGTGGCAAATGAAACTTAATGTCGCAAAGTGTACGGTCATGCACTTTGGTAGAAAAAAAATAAACGGGCAGACTATTTTTTTAAATGGGGAGAAAATTTAAAATACCCAGATGCAAAGGGACTTGGGAGTCCTCGTGCAGGAGGCCTGAAGATCAACTTGCGGGTTGAGGTAGTGGTGAAGAAGGCAAAGATACCGCTGGCGTTCATTGAGAGGAGTCAAATAGAAGAGCAGGGATGAGATGTTGAGGCTTTATAAGGCACTTGGAGTATTGTGAGATGTTTTGGGCTTCTCATTTACAAAAGGATGTGCGGAAGTTTGAGAGGGTACAAAGAATGGAAAAGGATAATTCTGAGAAAGAAAGAGTTATATGAGATGTGTGTGATAGCTCTTGGCCTGTATTCATTGGAATTTAAGAGAATGAGGTGAGATATTGAAGCATTTTGAATGTTGAAAAGCATGGACAGAGTGGATGTGTTCGGTTGTAACACGTAATTGTAGAGATTAAACTTTTATTAAACACAGAGGTTGGATAACTTTTTTTTTTAATGCAGAGGATGGTGGGAGTATGGAACAAACCAAGATGGTTGAGGCAGGTACCATTGCAACATTTAAGAAACACTTAGACGGAAAGGGTGGATTAGAAGGATATGGGGCCAAACACAGGCAAGTGGGACTGGTGTGGGTGGGACATGGGTAAGACTGACGATGACTCTACGCATATGACAATGAACTCGTTGTTATTATTATGTTTCAGGGCAGTCAATGGTTCCAGAGTTTGGGAGTAATTCTTTCCTTCCTCTTATTTCAAAGCCTTCACACTTTTTCCTCGTGTCGTCCTCAGGCAAGGAATCCGGCGGACGATGGGAAGAGAAACCGAGCGGAGAAGCCTGGTGTCCCTGAAGCCTGGCGGCAAGAACTTCAGAGTCTCTACAAGCTGTCGATGCCTGAGGACTTCTATTACTTCTGGCACTTCTGCGAGGAGCTGAACCCAGAGAACCCTTGCGGTGAGTCTTCTACTCCCTGGTGCCCACTCGTCGCTCATCCTCAAAGTTCTTCCTTCCTTGTGTCTACAGATGGAGAGATGTTCTTGCTGGTTAAGATTTTTTTTGCATCTCACTGAGATCACCTCCTCTTATAAACTCCAAATAATGTGAATTTTATGACTTCTGCCCAAAATCCCTTATTCTTGCAATCCAGTGGGAATCAGGATAATGGGAGAGACAAGTCCTTTTATGTCTTTGTTCATTGGCCTGCTCTTCAGGACTTGAGTCAATTCGGGCAAGAGAGCTTTTCAGTTCCAAAACCTCTGGATGTCCCAGCAGCACTTTTGGCAGACTGTCACAGAGGGGTCTTGGCGGCTTGGCCACAGAAAGGACGGCAGCCCTCGTAAAAGAAGCCGGAGCTGGAGGCTTGTAGGTTCAAGAACAGTTGTGTTTCAGGAGCTATTGAGCCACCATGTATTACCCGAACCATAACACTACTCCCAGATCCCCAATGATCTGCCTACTTTTAAAGCAGCATGTTTTCTTTGCACCAACTGATGGGAGGGGTTGAAGTGACTGTATGTTGGAATGAGTCTTTTAATATGGTGGCTGCTTTCCCAAGGTAGTGGGAGTTGTGGATGGACGAGTGTGTGATGGATTAAGTTGCATTCACAACTTCCCATGGTTTCTTGTGGTCTTGGGCGGAGCACATAGCGACGCACCCTGACAGGGTTCTTTCAATGGTGCCTCTGTTGGAGGTTCTTCGGGCAAAGTAGAGGCCCTGAGGTGCTTTCTCGGTCATGGCATCGATGTGGGTGGGCCAGGCCAAGTCAGTGAAGGTGCTTACGCCCACGAACATAAAGCTGTTGACCATCTCAGAAAATGCAATGCTGGCATTCATTTCAAGAGGAATAAAATATAAGAACAGGGATGTGATGTTGAGGCTTCCCAAGGCACTGGCGAGATGGGGTATTGTGAGCAGTGTTGGGCCCCACATTTATGAAAGGGTGTGCTGAGTTGGAGAGGGTTCAGAGGAGGTTCACAAGGATGATTGTGGGAATGAAAGGGTTACCATACGAGGAGTGTTTGACAGCTCTTGGCCTGTTCATGATGAAATTTAAGAGAATAAAGTGGAGTCTCAAAACATTTTGAATGTTGAATGGCGTGGACAGAGTAGATGTCGAAAGGTGGTTTCCCATGGTGGGAGAGTCGAGGACAAGAGGGCACAACTTCACGACTGAAGAGCATCCACTTAGAACAGAGATGCGGAGGAATTTCTTTGGCCAGTGGGTGGTGAATCCGAGGAATTTGTTGCCACAGGCGGTTGTGGCGGCCCGGTAGTTGGGTGTATTTAAGGCAGAGATTGATAAGTTCTTGATTAGCCAGGTCATCAAAGGTTATGGGGAGAAGGCCGGGCCGTGGGGCTGAGTGGGGAAGATAGATTGAAAGGCAGGGCAGACTCAGTGGGCTGCCTAGCCTATTTCTGCTCCTATGTCTTATTGACACGGACAGGCGGCGGGAGGGGGAATAAACTCCGCCCATGACCAGCTCCTCGGTTCTGCTAAATGTTTGTCCAAAGGCTCCTGAGAGTTTGCTTGAACCTTGGAATTGAGGACAAGGAGACAGAAACAGGAGCAACTGGATTCTCTGCCGGAGACCTTCCGCTTTGTTGGGTCTGAATCTGTGCTTGCGTTTGCTTTTCTTTTTTTTTGTTAAACAGAGGCATTGATTTCGAGTCTTGGGCTGCAACTTGTCGGGCCTTACGATATTTTAGCGGGGAAACATAAAGTAGCAACCACTCGGGAACCTAATTACTGTCTGCACTGGAGGTATTTCTACGACCCACCGGAATTTCAGACTGTTATCATTGAAGATTCTGGAACTCAGTATCACCTTGGCTATTTCAGGTAATGAGAAGGCCTGAACTTGTGTCAGGGGGAAGATTTTAGGGAATGGGGCAAGTGGGTGTAACATTCACATGAATATGTTCAGCTCGTAAATGTAGAAAAACTTTGTAGCCAAATTGGGGACAGAAAACTGAACACCCCGAAATGCTGGAGGAACTCAGAAGGTTTCACAGAGGTAATGATATATAACCAATATTATAATACAATCCACGCAGCCCTCGCACCATATCCCCTCCCACGCGCTTCCCATCCATCCACCCCCCTCCCTCTGTGACACGGTGGCACCAATCTCCTACTTCCAGCAGCTGTCTCCTCCTTCACCACCACCAATCTCCCCCCCCCCCCCCACCTCTCGTCGCAGGCTTCAGATTTATTCTCCGCAAACCTGACATCACATACAACCCTGAGATTCATTTTCTGCGGGCGAGGCAGAATTACCACTTACTGTCAGTGCGATTTTAAAAAAAAACTATAAAACTTGTATGATAAGAAATGTAAACATACAGAGAAAAAAAAATCAATAAAGTGCAAAAGTAAGAATCCTTAAATGAGTCCCTGATTGAGTTTGTCGTTGAGGAGTCTGATGGTGGAAGCGGAGCAGCTGATCCTGAACCTGGTGGTGCGAGTCTTGTGGAACCTATACCTCTTACCTGATCGCGGCAGTGGGAACAGAGCGTGTGCTGGACAGTGTGGATCCTTAACGATTGCTGCCGCTCTCCGACGATAGCGTTCCCTGTAGATGTTCTTAATGGTGGGGGAGGGTTTTGTCTGTTATCTCCTGGGTCGTGTCCACTACCTTTAGCAGGGCTTTACACTTGGGGGTAATGATGTCCCCATACCAGACTGTGATGCAGCTGGTCAGCACGCTTTCCTCCACACGTCTGCAGAAATTTGTCAACAGTTTCTGCATATTCCTGAGGAGGTAGAGGCGCTGATGTTCTTGTGTTGGTTCCGGGAAAGATCCTCCAAAGTAGTCACTCCCAATAACTTAAATTTACTTACCTCTCCACCTCACTGGATCATAAACCTTTGCTTTTCCCTTCCTGAAGTCAACAATCAGCTCCTTGGTTTTGGTGACATTGAGTGTGAGGTTGTTGTTATTACACCATTCGACCAAGTTTTCAGTCTCCCTCCTGTATGCTATCCATCACTATTTATCAACAGCAAATTTGTAGATGGTGGTGTTGTACCAAGCCACGCAGTCATAGGTGTAGAGCGAGTAGAGCAGGGGGTTAAGAATGTAGCCCTGTGGTGCTCTGGTACTGATGGAGATTGCGGAGGAGATCCATGATCCAATTACTGTGCGCAGTGGGGTGTTGGGCCTGCTTCCACCCATCACTCTCCGCTTTTGTCTCCCAACTCCACCCCTCCCTCTCTCCCATCTGACCATCGTCCTTCCCTCCTCCTCCATTCCTCCCCCTTCCATTCTGCCTGTCTCAGCCCTCTCGACCTAGCCGAATGGTCCACTGCCCATTCTCCCCACTCCTCCCCCTACAGATGTTGCCAGCCCTGCTGAGTTCCTCCAGCTCTGTGTTTCTGAACTCCATGGATGTATCAGGTTTGTACGCTCGTAGACTCCTTCTCCCTCTGTTCGAGGTGACAGGTTTTCGGTTTGCGAGATGCTGTCAATGACCTTGATGCACTTTGTGGGTGCCACACACTGCAGCCATGTTGGAGAGGATGAATATCCAAGAACATAGCCCAGTACAGCCCACCATATCTATATATACAGGGGCTCCCATACTTGTGATGGTCTGACTTACCATTTTTCAAAGTTACGATGGTTCTAACCTGTACTTTCAGTTTCAAATTCTGATCTGTTCCCGCGCTTGCGATACGCGGTTTGCTACTGTCTTGCGATGTTGGGCGATGGCAGCATCGGGCGAGAGTAGCGTACAGCACACTCCCAGTGCCTTCAACAAATGTTGATGACGGAGTGCGTTCTATGTGCTGTTCTCGAGCATCATCAGATGAGAGTGAAATTGATGACCCTGTCCCTTTAGCCTCCTCTCCGTCCAGCAATTAATTTTAGTTCAATGCTTCAAACATTCGTCAGGCCCAGTGTGCTTTCAGCTGCGCATGTTAATGGTTTAATGGACGGTGCGGAATTCTTTTTCGACTTGAATGGGTTTGCTGGGACATAACCCCATCATGAGTTGAGGAGCCCTATACGTAATGCCGAATTAAATTAAAGCTCTTCTACCTGCACCTGATTCCCATCCCTCCATGGGCATTAAACACCACTGTTGTATTGCTTCCACTACTCCTGGCGGTCTGTTCAAAGCACCCATCACTCCCTCTTTTTTTAAAAAAAATCCCTTGGCCTGCACGTCTTCTCACCACCTGCCACCTAAAATGCATATCCTCTTTTTTTGTATATTTTTACCCTGGTGGAAAAAAGATTCTGTCCACCTTCTCATGATGTTAACAACTTCTATCAGGTCTCCCCTCAGCCTCCGGAGAAAACAACCTAAGTTTGACCAATCTCTCCCCATAGCTCATACCTTCCAATACTGCCATTCTCAACAGGGGCCACAGACTTTTGGTAGGAGAGAAGAATGGAAGAAACCAACTAAACTTGGCTGCTTCACAGGGAAGGGGGGGGGGGCCTGTAAACTTTGAGCAGAGACCTCAGGGAGCCATAGCCAAAAGAAAATGGTCGAGAACAGCGATTGTGATGCAGGCAACAATCTACTAAATCTCTTCCAAAGCCTCCACATCCTCCCTATAATGGGGCGGCCAGTACTCCCAAGTGCGGCTGAACCCAAGTTTTATACAGCTGCGGAAGGTGAAGGAAGCTAACTTGACCTGGATGGTGCATTTATCCAAGTGATTCAAGATTCCATTTATTGTCATGTAATAAAACAAGTGACATATTACACAAAATTGCTTTTGCCTCCTGTAAGGGTGACAGATTCTCCATTGGCCAAACTGCCTGAAGCGCCTCTTACAGTCAGGGAAAGAGAAGCAAAAGAGAGCTCCTCCCCCCCCCCCAAGAATCACCGAGTGTTTGCGGATTTTCCTCCAGCACTCCTGCTGACAAGAGTCCAGACCAAACCACCCTCACAGCCCGAGCTCCAGATCCAAACCCCCGACACGATCAGGAGCCCTTCAGCACCCCCCTCACATCCCGGTTCCAATACCACATCAGCCAGTCTCCAGCAGACCGCAGCCCGGTGGGAATCCCTCATCCGCAGCCACCAGCAGCCTGCATGGGTTCCTCACCTCGAGTCGCCAGAAGACCGCCGCCTGTGTCTTCTGCAGCCGCAGGTCTGCTCACTGATCTGCTGCTGTGGTCAGCGTTCCGTGGGCCATCTCCTCTGCTTCTCCTTCTCAGACAGGGGTGATCTCCCCATTTTCCCATATCTTCTCTCCATATTAGAAGCCTAATAGCCTGAATCAGTATGAGATTGTCTGAATTCGGAAGCTAAGCAGCCTCACGTCTGGTCAGTACCTGTGGCAGGTGTGGGGGGAAGACCGCCTAAGAACAACAGGTGCTATAGGTTTCTGGGAGGGGCGCTGGACAAAGTTGCGACTCTCTGTGACAGCCTTTCGTTAGACAAAAGTTAAAGAATTTCATGTATGTTACATTCTAAATGTAGTATTATGTGACAATAATGGATCCTTTACCCCTATATTTTCTCTGGTGCAAGCACCAATCCTCCGCTCCCCTGGAGTCCGCAACCCCTCATAGCTGCTGCCGATCAGAGGAGCCGCAGGCTCGCAGTCATGGGATTTTAAATAAAACCACTGTCGCCTCCTTTAACAGGCCGTTCAAAGCCTGTGCGGAGCTGACGGCAGTTGACTGGGTGGTTGGTCCCCCACGGGAGCGCTGTATCTCCGCTCCTTGCTTTCCATGGGTTCGCACCAGTGCCGCCGTTACAGCAGCTCCGGCAGCGCCTTGCCATTTTCTTTTAGACATTTTCCCCCCCATACCCTGTGTTTGTATTCATTGCAGGGACAGCCCACATGAGTTGCCAGCGTTTGTAGCAGCTGGCGAAGCGAAGAAAGGTTGCCTGCTGGTTCCGATGGGAGACAATTTGTTCTGCTCAGTCAGGTAAGTGTGGCTTGTCTCCACAGGACTTTGAAAGCTGGGAATGAACTGCCGTTATGCATCCAGAGCCTGGGCAAAGAAGCCGGGGGAAAGCCTTGTATCCTACTTCGGAACTGGGAAGTTAAAATTGAGTCATGAAATAAAAAGCTGGTATTGGTCAGAGAGGCCAGGAAATGCCTCTTTAATTCACAAACGACCACCCTTGCCCAAAAAGGGCCTGTTAAATGTATGTCTAAATTTAACATTTTTTTAAAAATCAGTCACGTAAAGAGCACAATCCAAAGAAAAATCTATTGGCACCAAGCAAGGATAGCGTGATAGTTTTTTTAATCTCCTGTAACCAACTCAGCTTTGCATTCAATTTACCAATTGTCTTGGATTCCATGGGTTCTGACCTTTTGGACAAGTCTCTCAGGCTGAAATCCATGTGGTGTCAACTGCACTCCTCCTTCAATGCACTTCATGAATCAAAATTAAAAATGGAATCAGATTGGTCAGACCGGATCGCACCTCAGCAAAGCCATGCTGACGAACTTTGACTAATCCCTGCACTTTCCAGAGAAGACACCTTGAATTCTGTCTGGATACTCTCCAACCAGACAGCATTAACATTGACTTTTTAATGTTATACCCCTCCCTGTGTGTGTCTCTCTTTCCCCATTCTTCTCTCGCCTTTCCTCCAGCTGCTCTCCACCCCTTCCCCCTCCATATCACTTCCCAGCTATTTTTTTTCTCCTACCCTCCCATCTCTAGCCTGTGCTTCTCCCGCTTGCTTCTTCCTCCCTCACGTCATTCCCCCTCCACCCCCACACCACCCCCAACCTTTTATTCAGGTGTCTGCCCTCATTTTTTTGTTGATACCTCGATGAAGGGCTCAGGCCCAGAATGTTGGCTACCCTTCCTATAGATGCTGTGTGACCTGCTGTGTATCTCCACATTTGTGTACTGCAGATTCATCCCTCCAAGTTCTTTTCCCATGCCTTCACTGGATTTTTCAACAGTCTCATGGTCACCTTTACAGCAGCTTCAAAAGCTGAATTCAATGCCTTAACTGTTCAGTTGTGTAATTTGACCCCACTTTCCCAGATCATTAGTTTGTCCTTTAGATTAATAACTGAGTACTGCACCATTTCAACCTCCTTTCCAATTGCACTCTGAGCAATATACAAAGAATTTCCATTCATCATAGTGGATTTAAGAGAGTAAAATATCCCAAATTGTTTTGTAGGACATTTAGTGACCACCAGATCACAGCATCCTAGGGGTAGATGCCAGAGGTTTGGGCGCAGAGGTTGGTTTTAAGGAGTGGCTTCATGACATCCTAGGGGCAGATGCCAGAGGTTTGGGTGCAGAGGTTGGTTTTAAGGAGTGGCTTCATGACATCCTAGGGGCAGATGCCAGAGGTTTTGGCGCAGAGGTTGGTTTTAAGGAGTGGCTTCATGACATCCTAGGGGCAGATGCCAGAGGTTTGGGCGCAGAGGTTGGTTTTAAGGAGTGGCTTCATGACATCCTAGGGCCAGATGCCAGAGGTTTGGGCGCAGAGGTTGGTTTTAAGGAGTGGCTTCATGACATCCTTGGGCCAGATGCCAGAGGTTTGGGCGAAGAGGTTGGTTTTAAGGAGTGGCTTCAAGACATCCTAGGGGCAGATGCAAGAGGTTTGGGCGCAGAGGTTGGTTTTAAGGAGTGGCTTCATGACATCCTAGGGCCAGATGCCAGAGGTTTGGGTGCAGAGGTTGGTTTTAAGGAGTGGCTTCATGACATCCTTGGGCCAGATGCCAGAGGTTTGGGCGCAGAGGTTGGTTTTAAGGAGTGGCTTCATGACATCCTTGGGCCAGATGCCAGAGGTTTGGGCGCAGACGTTGGTTTTGAGGAGTGGCTTCATGACATCCTAGGGGCAGATGCCAGAGGTTTGGGTGCAGAGGTTGGTTTTAAGGAGTGGCTTCATGACATCCTAGGGGCAGATGCCAGAGGTTTGGGCGCAGAGGTTGGTTTTAAGGAGTGGCTTCATGACATCCTTGGGCCAGATGCCAGAGGTTTGGGTGCAGAGGTTGGTTTTAAGGAGTGGCTTCATGACATCCTAGGGGTAGATGCCAGAGGTTTGGGCGCAGAGGTTGGTTTTAAGGAGTGACTTCATGACATCCTTGGGCCAGATGCCAGAGGTTTGGGCGCAGAGGTTGGTTTTAAGGAGTGGCTTCATGACATCCTTGGGCCAGATGCCAGAGGTTTGGGCGCAGAGGTTGGTTTTAAGGAGTGGCTTCATGACATCCTTGGGCCAGATGCCAGAGGTTTGGGCGCAGAGGTTGGTTTTAAGGAGTGGCTTCATGACATCCTAGGGGCAGATGCCAGAGGTTTGGGTGCAGAGGTTGGTTTTAAGGAGTGGCTTCATGACATACTAGGGGCAGATGCCAGAGGTTTGGGCGCAGAGGTTGGTTTTAAGGAGTGGCTTCATGACATCCTAGGGGCAGATGTCAGAGGTTTGGGCGCAGAAGTTGGTTTTAAGGAGTGGCTTCATGACATCCTTGGGCCAGATGCCAAAGGTTTAGGCTCAGATTGGTTTTAAGGAGTGGCTTCATGACATCCTAGGGGTAGATGCCAGAGGTTTGGGCGCAGATTGGTTTTAAGGAGTGGCTTCATGACATCCTAGGGGTAGATGCCAGAGGTTTGGGCGCAGAGGTTGGTTTTAAGGAGTGGCTTCATGACATCCTTGGGCCAGATGCCAGAGGTTTGGGTGCAGAGGTTGGTTTTAAGGAGTGGCTTCATGACATACTAGGGGTAGATGCCAGAGGTTTGGGCGCAGAGGTTGGTTTTAAGGAGTGACTTCATGACATCCTTGGGCAGATGCCAGAGGTTTGGGCGCAGAGGTTGGTTTTAAGGAGTGGCTTCATGACATCCTAGGGGCAGATGCCAGAGGTTTGGGCGCAGAGGTTGGTTTTAAGGAGTGGCTTCATGACATCCTTGGGCCAGATGCCAGAGGTTTGGGCGCAGAGGTTGGTTTTAAGGAGTGGCTTCATGACATCCTAGGGGCAGATGCCAGAGGTTTGGGCGCAGAGGTTGGTTTTAAGGAGTGGCTTTATGACATCCTTGGGCCAGATGCCAGAGGTTTGGGCGCAGAGGTTGGTTTTAAGGAGTGGCTTCATGACATCCTAGGGGCAGATGCCAGAGGTTTGGGTGCAGAGGTTGGTTTTAAGGAGTGGCTTCATGACATACTAGGGGCAGATGCCAGAGGTTTGGGCGCTGAGGTTGGTTTTAAGGAGTGGCTTCATGACACCCTAGGGGCAGATGCCAGAGGTTTGGCGCAGAGGTTGGTTTTAAGGAGTGGCTTCATGACATCCTAGGGCCAGATGCCAGATGTTTGGGCGCAGAGGTTGGTTTTAAGAAGTGGCTTCATGACATCCTCGGGGCAGATGCCAGAGGTTTGAGCGCAGAGGTTGGTTTTAAGGAGTGGCTTCATGACATCCTTGGGTCAGATGCCAGAGGTTTGGGCGCAGAGGTTGGTTTTAAGGAGTGGCTTCATGACATCCTAGGGGCAGATGCCAGAGGTTTGGGCGCAGAGGTTGGTTTTAAGAAGTGGCTTCATGACATCCTTGGGCCAGATGCCAGAGGTTTGGGCGCAGAGGTTGGTTTTAAGGAATGGCTTCATAACATCCTCTGGGCAGATGCCAGAGGTTTGGGCGCAGAGGTTGTTTTTAAGAAGTGGCTTCATGACATACTAGGGGCAGATGCCAGATGTTTGGGCGCAGAGTTTGCTTTTAAGGGGTGGCTTCATGAAGAGCATAAGCTTGGAGCTCCAGCAGTTGGTGGCGTGGTCACCAGTGATTCTGTGGTTAAACCCAAAGAATTGAGTAAGAGTTCAACACAGATGTGTCAGGAGAGCTGCAAAACAGGAGCACGATCTATTTCCCCATACTTTATCGCCAAGTGGTTTGGCAGCTTACCTCGCTACTGTGGGGATGAGAGGGAAGTGTCTGCTCGAGCATCTTGGTCCTCAGAGCCTCCTTTAGCTGGATCTCCAGAGAGAGATTCCCCGGGGATGGGCAGAAGATATAGTCTGAATCTTCCATTTAGAAACATAGAAAAATAGGTGCAGGAGTTGGCCATTTAGCCCTTCAAGCCTATTCAATATGATCATGGCTGATCAGTACCCGTTTCCTGCTTTCTCCCCATACCCCCTGATCCCCTTAGCCACAAGGGCCAAATCTAACCTACTCTTAAATATTAACAGGGAACCGGCCTCAACTACTTCCTGCGGCAAAGAATTCCGCAGATCCACCACCCTCTGAGAGAAGAAACTTTTCCTCATCTCAGTCCTAAAAAAACTTTCCCTTTATCCTTAAACTATGATCCCTTGTTCTGGTTTTTCCCATCATTTGAAACAACCTTCCTGCATCTAGTCAGTCTAAACCCTTAAGAATTTTGTATGTTTCTAAAAGATCCCTCCTCAATCTTCTAAATTCTAGAGAATGCAAGCCTAGTCTATCCAACTTTTCTTCATATGCAAGTCCTTCCATCCCTGGTATCAGTCCAGTGAACCTTCTCTGCACCTCCTCCATGGCGAGGATGTCCTTCAAGGAGACCAAAACTGCATGCAGTCCAGGTGTGGTCTCACCAAGGCCCTGTACAGCTGTACTCAAATCCGCTTGCTATGAATGCCAATATAGTATTCACCTTCCTCACCGCCTGCTGTACCTGCATGCCCACTTTCAAAGACTGATGCACAGCATCACCCAGGTCTCTCTGCACCTCCCCCTCTCCTCAACAGATACAGGCTGTTAGTGCATTCAGCAACCAACATCCTGGTGAGGGTTGGGTACCTTCCATTTTTTTGTTTGCCTCTTTGATGGAGGGGGAGTGCAGGAATTCTAGCAGCACCTTTTGAAGTTGAACTGTTTTCTCTTTCCAACCTGTCACTTTATTTTGGTGCATCAGCCTACTTATTGGCCGAAGACTAAAGGAAGGAAGTAATAAACGGCAGAGCAGTGTCCTGAAAGAACTTGAGAACAAACTGACAGCAGTAGCGAAGAGATTAAATTATTCTCTCGAGCAGAGGACTAAAGGAATGAAAGCGAGGGACAGGAAGGTGAGTTTTTAACCGAGTTCCCAGAGCTGCTTCTGAATTTAATAACTGGCATTTAAGGTTAAATCCCTTGCAACTCCTGCCCAAGTTAGCGAAAGACACAGTACAAAAGCAGATCCATTGGCCAACTTATCCATGCCAAGCAGGTCGCCTACCTGAGCTGGTAGGCTCTGTTGTGTGTGATCTAATCAGGTCAGTGGGTTCACAGAAAAACAAATCCAGACACAAGCTAAACAAACAAAGGATGATCTTTATTGCACACATGGGGAAATTGTAATGCGGAAGGGACAAAACAACACTTGGTACTTTAAACGTTGTAAGCAGTCACATCGGATACAGCGATCTCCGA
Organism: Narcine bancroftii; assembly: GCF_036971445.1. Taxonomy (NCBI): domain Eukaryota; kingdom Metazoa; phylum Chordata; class Chondrichthyes; order Torpediniformes; family Narcinidae; genus Narcine; species Narcine bancroftii. The sequence continues at coordinate 149,327,448 of NC_091469.1, forward strand.
TACCAGTGGATGCCCTCTCCCTCTCTTTTGCACACACGCACTAATATTCAGTAACTAGCAGACTCTTGCTGTACATCAATGGTTTTTAGACTTTTTCTTTCCACTCATATACCACTTTAAGTATTCCCTCTGCCATCGGTGCTCTGTGATTAGTAAGGGATTGCTTAAGGTGGTATGTGGGTGGAAAGAAAAAGTTTGAAAACCACTGTTTTAATCGTACCTCATTGAATCGTTACGTGCACGGTTTCATGACTCCAAAGGAAATGGGCCAATGACAATTTTTCTCAAGCAAAATATTTCAGTCACAATTGGGTCGAGAGCAGTGATTCTCAACCTTCCCTCCCCACTCACGTACCACTTTGAGTAATCCCTTACTAATCACAGAGCACCGATGGCATAGGGATTAATTAAGTTGGTACATGAGTGGAAAGAAAAAGTTTGAAAACTACTGCGATACAGGGACTCCTGATTACCTGTTTCTACAGGGTATGGCTCAATGCTAAGTATTCTCACACAATATGATGGTCCCACGCTCAATGTAATGCACACCTTACCAATAACCCCTCCAGCAGTGTCCACAGTTCATGACCTGATGTAGAACAGCGTTTGTAGTCAGGACCAAGGAACAAAGAGAATCAACTGCTGCACGTGGAAGGCTTTTACAGTGCAGCAAGCTGGGGTGTCCGGTCCAGGGAATCAGTAAATGATTTAAAGGGGCCAGTGATCAGGTGTGCACTAATGGGTGGGTAGAGTCCAACCTTGATTGACAGGTGATGCAACTTCCAACTAGGCTCCAGGCAGAGAGGTCACATGCTCATTCACCATTCACACTACTGGCCCATATCTCTCTTAACTTTTGTGTACCCGTACCTGTCCAGGTGTTTTTTTTAAATGTAATTGTCCCCCGCCTCTATCACTTCCTCTGGCAACTTGTTCCACATACCCACTGCCCTCTGTGAGGAATAGATGCCCCTCAGACTTTTCCCCTCTCACCTTAAATCACTGCCCTCTAGAGTGGACCAATCTTCATCACGGGGAAAAAGACAGTGACCGTTCCCATTATCAATGCCCCTCAAGATTTCATTGACCACTAGACAGTTGCCTTCTGTGTGTGAAGAAAGAAGTTCGAGTTCAAAGAGCAACAAGTCTGAACACAGGCTGGCTAAGCAGAGATTTTTATTTGCACGCAACAGGAATAAGACACATACACTCGCTGGATTAAACAACACACTCACAAACACTCAGATAGAAAGTTTTATAATCAAGTTACAACATACAATCTGTGCCATCCCTTGATATAGTACAGGCACAGCTCTTAACTACCGTAAACTTGGGACAGTTAATTCTAGACACACAATACACGGCTCCCAACCCTTTATCTGCACGCACCTTGCCAAAGACTTATCAGCATCGCCCATGGTTCACAACCTTGAGTGGAACTAGGGTTTGTTCCAGAAGAAAATAGAGGCAGATGGTACACATGTGGTGGGGTTTATAATGCCGTCAGCTGGGGAATTTGGCCCAGGTATCGACGCGATGAATAAAGGGGCCAGATGTGTGCTAACCTTTGGCCAGGGCTTGATTTTGATAAGCAGGTGAGGTGGCTACTGACACATGACCCTCCACAATCCACATTCTGATTAGGCTCCAGACAGAGAGGTCACATGACCCTCCACAATCCACACTGTCGCACCTCAGCACATGTGGGTTGATGTGATTTCCAGCCCACCACAGTGGGCCATTGGTCTCCAACGTGGCCTGGAAGGGCGTGTAGGGATGGCAAAAGCAGCAGTGTCTCAGATGCCGCCAATGAGTGAGCTCATTTGGGAATCCGGTGGGGTAGTGTTGCTGTTGTGCACTCATGCAGGCTATGCATAGGGTTAGTCCTCACCGATGATACATCAATGGCGATGCTTGGTACAGGGAGCATGGAAGAGCATAGCGGTCACCTGTGGGGCAGGGGCGTATCAGGAAGAGTGGGGTATGATCGTGTGTGGTTGGCTGGGAGGAACAAGTTGGTTGGAAGAAATAACACGGAGATTCTTTGCTAAAAACCATTGTGTGTGTCCTCTTTATTGTTCGTGCAGCATGCATTTAGCAGTTGCTACAGTGGAAAGCCTCCACTTGAAATGGACGCTGCTCGTCAGTTTATTGGATTGAACCCTGGCCATCTCCCCACTTCCCTCCCCCACCCCTTCCCTTTGATTTTTCCATGCTTCTGTACAATTTTGAAGGAAGTCCATTTCTGTCCACAGTCCTTGGGAGCTGGGAGAGCAGTCCCATTCCAAACATGTCCAGTTGAAGCAAGGACCTCCCAATGACCAACCACCATGGCCACCCCGACGTGCCTGTCCATGGCCTCGTGCACTGCCAAACCACAAGTTGCGTGGTTTCACCTGGGCAGTCTCCAAGCAGACGGCATTAACATCCACGTCACCATTTTCTGTTGAATCCCACCCCCCGACTCTCTCCTTCCCTTTGTCTCCTTCTCTCCAGCGTCCCTCCCTCTTTCCTTCCTTCCAGCAGAAAGCTACCCTCTCCACCTAGCCCTTCTCTGCTTTTTACTCTTCTACTTTCCCACCTGTACACACTTAGATGACCTCCTGCCTATTAGCCTGTGCTCCTCCTTCTCCCCCTTCCCCTACCTTCTTGTTCAGGTGCCTCCCTGTTTTTGTTAATTAATACCCAGGCCTGAATTGTTGGTTACCCTTTTCTTCCTGTAGATGCTGCATTACTTGCTGAGTTTCTCCAGCAGGTTTCTGAATTATACTCGACCCCGGCTTCTGTAGACTTTCCTGTTTATCTCCTTTTGGTCTAATTCCCCAGTGATTTTCCCTGGGACCTATTTTCCCCTCAACTCCCCCGCACAGCCACTCACCAATGCCACTCTACAGTGGGCAGGTAGCCAACATGCCTCCACCTCTTGGCATCGTGAAGTGAAATCCGAGCACTGCTGTAATGAATCCAGGCAGTTACGGGGAGAACTTGGATCAGTGAGTTCTTTAGTTAGTCCCTGCTTTCATTGTGCTATTATTGTCTCCAACAAATAATCTACAGCTAATACCTTGGTGAGCAGTCAAGCCTGAAACATTGGTTATTAAATACCAGCATTGTGTGTTTACTTGAGCTACAGATAAGTTGTTTTAATTCCGATTAAAACACCTCGCAAATGGTCAACGCAGTTGATACTTGTTCAGTGGGTGAATAGTCAAACTTGTGGCTATAGTTTTGCCTCTATTTACAGTAATACCCCTGAAATCCAGCACCTATGGGAACTGGTAGATGCCGGATAAGTGAATTTTCCGCTTGCTTGAGACTTGCTTTTACAATGTCTAACTAATACACCTGCACTAAGAATAAACAGTTTAACAGATAAAAAAACTACACTGTAATTACACTGATCAAACTTAACTTGCATTAATATATAAACCTTAAAACATTTATCTTTATTTTCAGTTACATTCTTTGAAAACATTTAACCATCGCTGCATCTACAGGTTCCGCTCCCTCCACGGAGCCGCCTAAAAGACGAACAATAACATTATCGATAATTAAAGCTCCCCCTCCCCCAAGTTGACCGAGAAAGCCTCTGACTGGGGAAATTCTTACTAAGCAGGGATAAGGAGACACTTGAAGAGTGTCACCCTAACAGCGAGTGGCATCATCCAGCTCTTCATTCTGGGCGACGCCATTTATTCAAACACAACTTTATTCAAACAGCTGCCATGAGCAAAGCCCGACCAAGGCCCTCCGCTGGGTGAATATTTGCTCCCATCTCCATCAAAGGTTTATGTTACTTCAGAAAGAATTTACTTTTACAAATTTAAACTTGTATTTGTTTTAAATTTTAAAGTTTATTTACCTCTAAATTTTTTTTGCTGGTGGCTTGAATTCTGGATACCTGGGGTTTTACTGTATATTTTTACAACACAGCTACATCTATCTTTTATTTCCAGGTTGCCACGAAAACGTTCCACAGAGCAGGCTTGGTGGTTCCAATAGATAAAAGCGGAGTGGGTTACAGAGAGCTTCCTGAGACGGACGGTGCGTTGGTATTGATTACTTACCCCTTCCCCTGTTGATTCAATTTAGAATACACAGCGGAGTCGTCGTGTTGTACAGCTCAGCAACAGGCCCTTCGGCCCACCCCGTTCCTGTGGACTGTTTTGCCAATCTACACCAATCTCGTTTGCCCTTCTATTGCCTCACCTGTGTAAGGTGTCTTTCTTAATGTGTCTTAAATATATGTCTCCACCCTGCCTCTGGCATTGCATTCCAGATATCAACCACTTTTTTTAAAAAAAAACACTTTCCTGTCAATTTTCCTTTAAAACTCCTTCCCTTTGGCTGAAAACTGCCCTCTAGATGTTCATGTCCCCACTGTGGAAGAGAATATTCTCACATTCTTCCCTCTAACTTGTCATTTTATCAAACCTTAGAACATTACAACACAGAAACGGGCCCTTCAGCCCTTCCAGACTGTGCTGAACAATTTTCTGCCTAGTCCTACTGACCTGCACCCAGTCCATACTCCTTCCATCCATGTATCTGTCCAATTTTTTCTTAAATCATAAAACTGAGCCTGCATTCACCTCTTCAGCTGACAGCTCGTTCCTCGCTCCCACTAGTCTCCGTTTTCACCTTTCAATAATGTTCCCTGGTTTGTATCTCACCTAACCTCAGTGGAAAAAGCCTACTTGCGTTTACTCTGTCTGTATTCATCATAATCTCCCTCTTTCAGGTCACGCCTCGGCCTTCTACACTCTTGGGTAAAACAAACCTAGCCTGTCCAATCACTCACCGTAAGAGGCAACACGGCCTTTGCAGCGCCAGTGATCGGGATTTGTGTTCGAATCCCACGCTGTCTGTAAGGAGTTGGTACGTACTCCCCATGTCTGCGTGGATTTTCCCCGGGAGCCCCATTCGAAACAGACCAGGGGTTATAGACTGATTGGTGTAAATTGGGCTGCACGGACTCATGGGCCAAAATGGCCTATTATCGTGGTGTATATCCTCCAATCTAGGCAACGTTCTTGATGAGTCTCCTCTGCACTCTTTCCACTCCAATCACATCCTTCAAACTGTAAGCACACAATACTCCAAATCTAAACATTTGCATTTGTTGAGTGAGTGCTTGTATTAACTTTGTTTTCTTAAGTTTGTGTTCAGATAACTTTGGATTCTGTTTTCTTGTGATGTATGACTTGTTCTGTGAACAGACCACCCACCCCAAACAGGCCCATCTTGACGTGCTGCAAAGTAATTTGTGGCGCAGGGTAAGAGATTAAAATCACGTTGCAACGACTTCCTGCTCTTCTGCAGAAGGAATCTGCGACCCCTCCCTCAAGGATTGCAGTCCAAGCTCCCTGTTAAAATCACCAGAATGCAAGGCATTGAAAGAAAAATGATCTAAACCTTCTCCATTTTCTGCAGAGATGGTCGATAAATGCATCAGAATTTAAGAGATAAATTTTATTGTTATTACACCTACAGTAGACATTGACATTTGTAGCTGCTGCAGCCAATCAGGTACTTTTTAAATGTATAAATTTAGACCTACAGGCCCTTCCGACCCACGAATACTTCCATACCTTGATAAGGGCTCGGGCCAGAATCGCCGGTGATATTATCTTTAGTGCGAGACCAGCGAGTTCCTCCAGCAGCCTACAGATTTTTGTGTTTCACTCCTTCCAGCCCTAAATACCCCAATTAGCCTACTGCCCCGTACGTTCTTGAGGAAGCCAGAGCACCCAGAGGAAACTACGCAAATGCGGGGAGAACCCAGAGGAAACCACGCAAACGTGGGGAGAACTTGCAAACTCCATAGAGTCTGATTTGAACCCAGGTCACTGGCACTGTGGTAGGGTCCACCAGGTCACCTTGTTAAGAAAAACTTCATTAGTATCACAAAATAAACCACGATGGCAAAAGGTAATAAGTTAATTAATTTAAACGAGTTTTATGATATATTAAAGCGACAATATCTGTACACCCACTGTTTCATCGGGCGGTTTCCATTGACCACACAGCATGGTGTTCAACTCAGCATTCTTCTTCCAACCATGGGACTGGGTGGGAGACTCTAGAGACTATGAATACTCCCCAGCTTCTGGTATCCACTTGCACAGCCATTGTGCCCGAGAATATAGGTTTCAGATTATCTCGAGCCCAAACCTGGGAAAGGCCACAGTGATTATCATGCTGTCACACGTTTTGTTCCGCTGAACGTGGGCAGGACTTTGTGATCTGGCAATTTTATTTGTTCGCCTGCCCCTGTAGATCTTTTTTCTGTTCAGAGTTATTGAAAATATTTACGAATGAGGAGTGTTTCTGAAGCCATGGTAACCCTTTTCCAAGGCTCCTTTTGTTGCCGTGAAATAATACATAAAAATGCAAAGTACATGATATACTTCAACTTTTGTTTGCCAAAAGGCCAAACGAAGAGCCGCCATCAGGTCTGCCCGGCAGTGGCGCCTCTAACCGTAGGAGAAAGTAGCAAAAGCCAGTCCCTTGAGCGACACCGCATGTCCGAGGATTCTCCCACAGCCTCTGCATCAGCAACCCGAGCTCCACATGTATAATCAGAAGGCCTCCGAGGCCTTTTTGGGAGCCCTTCTTGTCCACAGCACCCTCTCGAATCCCTGTTCTGATACCTGGCTCCCACGAGCCAGCCTCCGTGCAGGTCCTTCAGTCGCAAGTTGCCAAGAGCCCATGGCCTGTGTCCAACAGGGTGACTCAGGAGTGCATACCAACCAAATCTGCCATGTTGTTTACTTCACCAGTCTAAACCAATATTTTATATTTCTAATTGTATAGAAGAGGCCATTCAACCCTTTGAGTCTGTCCTAACTCTCAGATCAATCCCATTCTCCCGCTTGCTGTCCATTAACCCAGTGTCTTCATTAATTTCCCTCAGATTCACCTGCCATTCACCCTTATGAGAAGCTTGCTCTGCCCACCAGCAAATCTTTGGATGTGTTGTATTTTGGCCTCCTTTTGCAATGGGATGCCAGGTCCCTGTGTAAATGGTCTCACTGACCAGCTTTTCTTGGTTCAGTGTGAATGACCTGAGCTGGCTTTAACATGCCAATTAAATGGAATTGCTGTGTAAAAGAGGTAAGAAAGAGAGTCACACAACCTTCATCCCACCCTGTCTAGGCTGACCGTAACATACCCATCTGACCAGCATTTGGGCCTACCTTTTGTTCCTGTGTGATTCAAGTAACCAAACAGACCATTCTTAAAGACCATATAGGAGCAGAAGTAGGCCATTTGGCCTGTCGATTCTGCTCTGTCACGAGCTGACCCACTCAGCCCCACTCCTCTGCCTTCTCCCCAAAATATTTGATCTACTGACTATTCAGACCCTCCCATGAATACAGTAAAAGTCCGAAAATCTGGATGCCAGAAATCCAGATCACCTGAGAGTCCGGCGGCTAGAAAACTTGGCTTTTGCGTGAGTGCGTGCATTGCACAAGCATCACAGATGTCCTGCCAGAGCATCCTGAAAATCTGGATCAACCCAATCCCCGAGCAATCTGGATTTTAGGACTTTTACTGTACACCCAATGACTTGGCCTCCACAGCCTCCCATGGTAGCCATTTCCAGGCTCACCCCTCCGCATCTCGGGCGACCTTTTGAGGATCTCCCCCTCCACCGTCCCCTTGCACCCATGAAGGCAAACAGCCCACTCCTGCTCATATTTCTTGTGGAAAATAGGAGCAAGATAAAAGTGTTGAAGTAACCAGGGTCTCTTCTCTTCCTCCAAAAAGGAAGCCTTAAAGAAATATGCAAAGCCATCGTAGAAGCTCCCACGGATGAAGCTCGGATCAAAGCCTTTGCCCCCATCCAAGAGATAATCACCTACATTCAATTTGCAAATGATGAATGTGACTATGGCATGGGATATGAACTTGGGATCGACCTCTTCTGTTACGGATCACATGTGAGTAGTTACGTGGGTTCAGTCATGCTTGAAATGTGTGGGGAAATCAAAGGGGTGAATGCAGCCCTGGTTGAAGTGAAGGCTTCATCCACACAGAAGCCCCCCCCCACCCAAAATTCCATCTAGCCTTTTCGGGTTGGGTGGTGGAATTAGCCTCGTGGTTAAATCAATGGACTGGTTTGTTGCACTTTATTGGTCGGGTGATAGGTGTTTGAATCCCACAATAGCAGCTGGAAATGCTTTTGTTTAGACATACAGCCTGGTAACAGACCTGTTCGACCAACGAGCCTGTGCCGCCCAATTAAGTTACCCACTTAACCTACGACCACCATCAGTGAGGATTGGAAAGAACATCTCCACAATCTCCCATCAGGACCAGATGGCTGTGTTCTTAGCCCAGGGCTGTGTTCTTAGCCCCCTGCTCTACTCACTTTGCAACTGTGTGACTCGGTACGACAATAACACTGTCGACCAATTTGCTGATGATACCACAGCAGTAGGTTGTATAAAGGAAAGAAATGAGTCAACATACAGGATGGAGAGTGAAAACTTGGCTGAATGGTGCAACAATAATGTCACCAAAATTAAGGAACTGATTGTTGACGGGAGGGAAGAAAAGCCAGAGGTGCACGATCCAGTGAGCACTGGGGGAATCAAATGTGGAGAGGGTGAGCAAATTTAAGTTCTTGGGACTCACTATCTTGGAGGATCTTTGCTGGACCCAACACACTAATGGCATCCTGAAGAAAGCGCATCAGCGGCTCTACTTCCTCGGGAGTTTGCGGGGGTTTGGTATGACACCAGAAACCCAGGCAAATTTCTACAAATGTGTGGTGGAAAGTGGGCTGACCGGCTGCAACATTGCCTGGTACGGGGACACCAATACATACCCCTGAGCATAAAGCCCTCCAAAAGGTAGTGGACACAGCCCAGGACATCACAGGCAAAACCCTCCCCACCATCGAGAACATCTACAAGGATCACTACTGTCAGAGGGCAGCAGCAATCATCACAGACCCACACCACCCAGCACATGCTCTCTTCTCTGTTGCCATCAGGAAAGAGGTATTGGTCCCACAAGACCTGCACCACCAGGGTTCAGGAACAGCTGCTCCCCCTCCACCATCAGACTCAACAACAAATTTAATCAAAGACTCATTTTAAGGACTCTTACTTGTGCACTTTATTGATTTTCTTTTTGTTCTCTCTGTAATGCACAGTCAGTTTGTTTACATTCTGTTTCTAGTTCTTTGTTTACATGATTACGCTATGTACTGTTTATCTTTGGCACTACCAATTAGTGGTAATTCTGCCGTGCCCACAGGAAAATGGAGTCTCAGGGTTGTATGTACAATAAATCTGAAATCTATAAATCTAACCTCTGTATGGTTTTGAAGGGAGGGAGGAAGCCAGAGGAAACGCACGCAGACACGGGGAGAATTTACAAACTGCAACACTGGATTCGAACCCGGATCACTGGCATTGTAATAGCATTGCGCTGCCCCAACTGGAGTAATTAAATAACTGAGATAAAATGTTGGAATAAGTAATGGTGACTGCGTCTATTGGATAGTTGCTAAAGGGGATGGAATGATTGGTTCACTGGTATCCTTCAGGGAAGAAGCTGGTCACCCTAACCTGATGAAGCGCATAGTTAACTCCAGGCCCATCGCTGAAGCTGTCTTGCCAAATAAGTGCTGGCTAGGTCCGTGTTGTTTGTACCTGCTGAACAAATAAGTACATCTGAATGGGTGGTTCAGATCGGGCCACTTAACGTGGGTCATGGAGACCTGCATGCAGAAGTATCCGAATCAGGTTTATTGTTATAAATGTGTCTCACAAAATGTTTTGCTTTTCACCTGCAAAACTGTGCAATTACTGGCGCAAACATTGGTATAAGTTACAATTCCATAAATGTAGGAGTTAAAAAATAAATAGTGCAAAAAGAGGAAACAAGTGAGGTAGTGTCTAAAGGTTCATTGTCCATTCAGAAATCTGATTGGGTTGGGGAAGAAGCTTTAGTAACATTGTGTGTCCTTGGGCTCCTGTACGTCCTTCCTGAGGGTAGGAGTGTGAAGGTGGCATGGCCGGGGTGGTGAAGGTCCTTGATGATGGAGATTGCTTTCTGGAGGCACCGCCTCTTGTCAGTGTCCCTAATGGGAAGGTTGGTGGCTCTGTAGCCTCTTCCTGTCCTGGGACCTCCATACCAGATAGTGAAGCAACCAATTTGGCATCACTGGGTCAAAATGGTGGGGATTCCCAACCTGACAACACCATAGCTCTGTCTTCCAAGACTTGGACTGGTGGAAAACTGGACAGACAATAAAGAGCGGACATGAGTGTGATGCCCACTTTCCCACCAGTACAATTACAGAGGCCTTCCCTTTTTCCCCAGAACTGGGTGAGGTTGATGGCTTTTTCCAGGAGATTCAAGGGGAACATCCTCAAATAACGATCCCATTTCTTTTCCATCCTAATTCCCCACAAATTTAACTCATCCCTAAGGGTCAAGATGAGGGGGGAAAAAAAACTTGCCTTAAATATTTGATCTCCCATTGTACTGTTTCCTGGGCAGTGCTTCCAAGATGCCTGGGTGTTCTCTGAGATACCTGGAAGCTATTGCACTGTTTCCTGGGCAGTGCTTTCAAGATGCCTGGGTGAGATACCTGGAAGCTATTGCACTGTTTCCTGGGCAGTGCTTCCAAGATGCCTGGGTGTTCTCTGAGATACCTGGAAGCCATTGCACTGTTTCCTGGGCAGTGCTTCCAAGATGCCTGGGTGTTCTCTGAGATACCTGGAAGCCATTGCACTGTTTCCTGGGCAGTGCTTCCAAGATGCCTGGGTGTTCTCTGAGATACCTGGAAGCCATTGCACTGTTTCCTGGGCAGTGCTTCCAAGATGCCTGGGTGTTCTCTGAGATACCTGGAAACTATTGCACTGTTTCCTGGGCAGTGCTTCCAAGATGTCTGGGTGTTCTCTGAGATACCTGGAAGCCATTGCACTGTTTCCTGGGCAGTGCTTCGAAGATACCTGGGTGTTCTCTGAGATACCTGGAAGCTATTGCACTGTTTCCTGGGCAGTGCTTTCAAGATGCCTGGGTGAGATACCTAGAAGCTATTGCACTGTTTCCTGGGCAGTGCTTCCAAGATGCCTGGGAGTTCTCTGAGATACCTGGAAGCCATTGCACTGTTTCCTGGGCAGTGCTTCCAAGATGCCTGGGTGTTCTCTGAGATACCTGGAAGCCATTGCACTGTTTCCTGGGCAGTGCTTCCAAGATACCTGGGTGTTCTCTGAGATACCTGGAAGCCATTGCACTGTTTCCTGGGCAGTGCTTCGAAGATACCTGGGTGTTCTCTGAGATACCTGGAATCCATTGCACTGTTTCCTGGGCAGTGCTTCCAAGATGCCTGGGTGTTCTCTGAGATACCTGGAAGCCATTGCACTGTTTCCTGGGCAGTGCTTCCAAGATGCCTGGTTGTTCTCTGAGATACCTGGAAGCCATTGCACTGTTTCCTTGGCAGTGCTTCCAAGATGCCTGGGTGTTCTCTGAGATACCTGGAAGCCATTGCACTTTTTCCTGGGCAGTGCTTCCAAGATGCCTGGGTGTTCTCAGATACCTGGAAGCTATTGCATTGTTTCCTGGGCAGTGCTTCCAAGATGCCTGGGTGTTCTCTGAGATACCTGGAAGCCATTGCACTGTTTCCTGGGCAGTGCTTCCAAAGTGCCTGGGTGTTCTCTGAGATACCTGGAAGCCATTGCACTTTTTCCTGGGCAGTGCTTCCAAGATGCCTGGGTGTTCTCAGATACCTGGAAGCTATTGCACTGTTTCCTGGGCAGTGCTTCCAAGATGCCTGGGTGTTCTCTGAGATACCTGGAAGCTAGATGTGATTGCATGGAGTGTGAATTATACTTAATTAACTGTCAATCATGGTATTTTAAAGGGAAGAACTAAAAAGCTCAAGCCATTGTGAAGATTGTTGCAATATGAACCAACGGAGATGATTCAATTTGAGGAGCACACACTGTATCATTGCCTTCTCCACATTACTGCTGGTTAACATTGATTGGTTACCAAGAGACGAAAGTTGTAATCTGCCAATTCTGCTGGGAAACCTTAAGGTAACATGGAGAAAGTCGGTCTTTGCTGGAACTGGATCTCATTCGGTGAACTTATTTTGAAACAGTTTGTCAGAAGTTCCACTGCAGGACTTGAGCCCAGAGCTTAGGCTGGCCCTCAAGCCCAGCACCACTGCAGTCTACTGTATTTATAAGAAATAGGAGCAGAAATAGGCCATTCAGCCCATTGAGTCTACCTCGCCATTCAATTGTGAGCTGATCCATTTTCCCTATCAGGCTGCCCTCCCTTCTCCCCACTACCCCCAATAACCTTTGATGACCCAACTAATCAAGAACCAGTTAGTCTCAAAATAGTGGGTGCCTCATTCCTGGTAACCTGAAGTCCCAAGTTGTGGCACTTGCTGTCAGGAAATTATTGACTCAAGACGCAAGTGTCCTAAACAGAGAGATAATACAGCATGGAAACAGGCCTATACCAACCATCAAGAACCGTTTACACTAATCCTCCCCCAACCGCTTTTATTCTCCCCATTTTTCCATTAACTGGTGTTGGATTCCATCATTCATCTACTCGTGTTTTCAAGAGGATGTTTTTTTAAAACTTGTGAGTTTACCTTCCAAATGCCTAATGCTCTGCAAGCTGTTTTGGTCAGTCCAAGTACGCCTGGACATGCGCTCAGTGCAGGTGCTACACAAATGTTGTCTGAGGCCTGCACAGGCTTCAAGATCTTGAGAATTTTCTTGGCAACTACAGAGCGCCAAACGACATCCCGCTGATTGACAACCCGCTTCAAGCATACGAATCCATGACGTGCAGCGCGCCATTGAAAATTCATTTCCTGCATCTGCACTTGGACTTCTTCCCCGCTGATCCTGGTGCAGCCAGTGACGAACATGGCGAAAGGTTTCACCAGGGTATCAGGGCAACTGGAATCCGTCAGTGCTGGCCGACTATTGTTGAACGCTGGCACGAGAGGCAAGAGATGTACAAATGAAAATCAATGGCAAAACATGTTTAGGTCAGTTGAACTAATGCAATGTGTTGGCGTGATCGTGTTAAATTCAGTAAAAGTTCATTTTGTGTTTCTCCAACTTCCTACGTGATACAGCAAATCTGAAATTAGCTTTGTGTTCAGCTTGAAGTTGTCTACCATAATCTACTTTTTTTTCCAAGAATCAAACGGTCTGGGGGGGTGGGGGGGAAACTGTTGTCCAGTGTCAGTTAAACCAAGACTCTTTCCTCTTTTGCAGTATTTTCACAAAATAGTGCGACAGTTGTTACCTCTCGCCTACAAGCTCTTGAAACGCCACCTCTTTGCTGAGATCATTGAAGTCCATTTGGCCAACAGAAAATGGGACGATTTAGACCAACTGAAAGGTTGAAGCCTGCTGAGAGAAGATGGTGGCGCCATGGCAATGTATCAACAAGTTGACTGCATCAGCTACTAGAATTTTCAATTTGTATTATTTTGAAGATTGAGTGTTATCGTTTTTTTATTACAATAAAGATTTAATACTGGCTGTTCAAAGAAAAGAATGGTTGTGACTTCCATCTGAACCTGGGTGATCTAGTGATGCTGACAGAGCCATCAGCCACAGAGGGGAGGACGGTCATGCTTCCTGAGGGAGGACATTTTGGATTGAAACACAAAACTCTCTGGTGCCTGTGATTGTAGTAAGAGCTCAGGCCCGAAACCATGGTGATTTATCTTTATCTCATATGGACCCTTCGAGACTTGCTGAGTTACTTCAGCATCTGTGTTCTTTACTTGAGGAATTTTGGATGTCCTGGATTGGAAAGTCGCATCATGAGCACTGATGCAGTAGAATGGCAGAAGCTGAAAGAAAGGGGTGGTGTCATTAGAAGCCAGGGTGTGAGGAGGAGGAGTCAAGATGGGTGCTGTATTCAGTGGGTTATATCAGGCTCCTAAGATGGGAACAGATTCAGAACGGGGAAAGATGTGTCAGAGAAGGTCTAGGCCTTGAAGGGCTCAGGCCTGAAATGTTGGTAATACAGGTACACAATCCTTTATCCGGAAAGCTCCAAAAACTGGCAAGTGGGGAGAGAGACGGCAGCTCGAGTCAGCCGGGTGAGGGGGAGGAGAGACCGGCAGCACAAGTCGGGCGGGTGAGAGACCGGCAGCGTGAGTCGGATGGGCGAGGGGGGTAGACCAGCAGCGCAAGTTGGGCGGGCAAGAGGGAGGGAGGGAGATGGCAGCACGACTAGAAGGGGATGGATATGGCAGCCCAATTTGGACGGGGTTTCTGAAATCCTAAAAAATCTGAAATTCGGAACACACTGTCCCCCAAGGGTTCCAGATAAAAGGATTGTATACCTGTATATCTTTACTTACTGTGGATGCTGGGAGACCTGCAAAGTTCCTCCAGCCTTTGTGTTTTCGCTACAATCGCAGCAACTGCACACCTTTGTGTTTCACTCCAGAAAAGGTCTTTTTAATGTAGGTAGAGAGCATAGTAACAGGCCATTTCGGCCCGGGGGTGTAGGTTAATTGAGCAGCACGTACTCGTGGGCTGAAATGGCCTGTTACCGTGCTGTACGTCTAAACTGAAAAAAATGTTTAAAATAGGCCACCCTGGTCCAGAGACTAGAAACTGGGGATTGAATGGCAAGTCTGTTAATTGGGTCGGGCTAGTTTTGTTTCCAGCCACTTTGATATATTCTAGTGTTTGCAATTAATAGGCATGTGTTCTGCGTGTAAAATCTTAAACTTGAGAGCTACCTCTAGGGAAGACAGATTAGTTTGTGAGAAAATGCTGCATAGGGATTGTTTTAATGGGTCCATCAAAGCTTTTTGCTAGTTCCGCGGGTCATTGTCTGTTGTTGTTTGATGAACCATATGTGCTTTGAGTCTAAAAACCTTTGACAGTTAGCATCTCATGGCCACTCCCTGTCATAAAGCACTTCTTGAATGCTCTTAGTGCGATCCCTATTACATTTTCTGTGCTTTTGGATATAAAGAAATCCCCACTGAATGAATGTAGTGTTAAAAAAGAATCCCCATTATGAGATGACCTAAACCAGGAACAATGCGACTTTGCAATGTGAGTCGTTGTATGATCGTGTGCTTCAGTTAACTGAACAATAGATCCACTGATTGATTGGCTGATTCTGCATTGCGTACAATATAATTTTACCATTTTAATACTTTTCCAATTGTAACTGATCTCATCATCGAGCTAATTTAAATGTCATTTATTTACAGTTCAGTGGAAGCTGATTTGACCATTTTAAACCTCTGCCACCCAAATTAATATACCCCCCCCTCGTTCTTTTTGAAGGGCAGGCGGAAACCCACGCAGACACAGGGAGAAGGTACAAACTCCTTACAGACGGTGCTGAATTCGAACTCTTGTTTCAGGCAATGTAACAGCGTCCTGCTACCGCTAAACAACCCCTTCTAATTCTGTTTAGGGCACTGAATCAGGAATAAAAATAGTTGGGGAAAATGTAGACACCCTCTGGAAAAAGGGAGAAATGGTATTTTGCTGTCTTTTTCTGACGTTGCCACCTTTTGCCCCAATTCATAAGGTGCGGGGCACTTGGCAATGCCTTTACAGCGCCAGCAATTGGGACCAGGGTTCCAATCCCACACTGTCTGTGAGGAGTTTGTACATTCTCCCTGTGTCTCTGTGGGTTTTCCCCAGGGACAGCTGTTTCCTCCCATTGTTTGAAACGTACCGGCAGTGCAGGTTAATTGGGTGTAAATTGTGCGGCACAGACTCCTGGGCTGAAACGCGTGCTGTATGTTTAAATTTAAATTAAAAATTTAAATTCAGTTTTATTTTCAATTACTGTAAGAAATTGCCTCGAGTCAAAAGCTGTTAAATTTTGAGACACCAAACCTGGGCAGAAGCAAAACTAAATTTTAACTTTTATACATACAGTTTAAATAACTTTTTGATTTAACTCTACCATTTCTTTTAACCACAGGCCACCTTCAATATTTACTTATCGTGGACAACCTACAGTATAACAAACCTCAAAGACTGCCAATGGGGGGCTGTTGAGCTCGAGCCCCTTCCCAGACAATAGGATTTTTGTTTCCCTTTTGGAAAGAATTGGTTTTAAAGTTCGTTACCTTATTTTGCATATTACTTGTTGATTATATCAGCAGTATTTGACTTCGCTGGGGAGCACCAGTGGTTGAGAAATAGTTTGTTTTTAATAGAACCATAGGTCACTATGGCACAAAAGCAGGCCCTTCTTCCCATCTAGACTGTGCCAGACTATTCTGATGAGTCCCTTTGATATCTCCATACCCCTCCTATTCCTTCCAAATTATTCTTAAATTTCAAAATTGAGCCCATTCATGCTGGCAGCTCATTCCATCCGCCCACCACTTTCTGGGTGAAGAAGTTCCCCCTAATCTTCCCTTGCAACATTTCATCTTTCACCCTTAACCCATGCACTCTAGTCCTTGTCTCACCTAACCCCGGTGGAAAAAGCCTGTGTGCCTTTACTCTGTCTCCTTGATTAAATCTCCCCTCATCCTTCTATGCTCCAGCAATGAAATCCTTCCCCTGAAACTCAGTTCCTCAATTTCCAATAACATCCTTGTATATCTTCACATCCTTCAGTCTTATTTATACCCTTCTTGTATCTGCTCACAATACTTCAAATTTGGCCTCTTCAATGACTTGTACAACTTCACCGTAACAGCCCAACTCCTGTACTCAGTACTTGGATTTATGTCGATGAATGTGCCAGAAGCTCTCTTTACAACCCTATCCACCTGTGACAGCACATTCAAGGAATTATGTATCTGTTCTACCGCACTCCTCAGTTCCCTACCATTTACTTTGGTTTGTCCACCCCAAAGTGCAACACCTCATGGCCACAGGTTTTTCCTTGGTTTCTCACCTCCTCCCACAGGAGCCACATTACCAGCAAATTAGGGCAGAGATTGGTAGTAATCTAAAAGGTGTGATGGATTATGTTTTATATTATGTATAGATATGTTTTAAAGGAGATAAATTGTGGGGTTTTTTTTTTAGTGTAGGTCACAAACAAATACAAACACTTCAAAATAGATCTCATTTAAAATGCAAGAGCTCTGCTCAAACCAGACAGTCCAGGCTCCCAGTGCCTTTGAAAAGTCAATGGAAACTGCTTTGCTGAAGGACTTCACAAGAAAGTGTTAATTGGACATGCTGTGGAGCAATGGATTATTGTTTTGGAAAGCCACAGATGAACAAACTCAGAAGATTGGGTCCGGTACCACAATCTGTCTGAATGCAGTTTGCTGTTCTAAGGAGGTCATGTGGTTTTGCAAGTAGAGAGAAGAGCTAAACAGGCTTTCTCTAAAGGCCATTTCATGTCAGGCCTCTCTGGCTTGAGACCGGCTACGAGTGGATGGAAAAATGGGAACTTACTGTTCAGACAGCAGCCCTAAAAGGCTGCTCCAGTGTCCCATTAATATCGAGAAGCACCTCACAGCGCCCTCCAGGTCCAAGGACCACCTGTCATAAATATGCGGCAGAGCAATGGCCAACTTCCCTACCCATAATCCCCCAGGCAGCTGAAACCGCTCCATGGTTCCCAGAACAGTTTCAGCTGCGTGGGAGATTATGGGTAGGGAACACAGCCATTGCTCTGCCATGTTTTGAACTGCAGAGATCGGCCCCAAAGGCCGAAGCAGCCCGGTGTGGCTGTACAGTCCACAGAGGCTGCCCCCTGATGGCTCCCGCTGCCCCGACAGTCCCTGCTTTTGGAAACCCCATTTTGTAGATGAATTACGAGTTCTTAGTAAGCCTGTTCAAAGCCCTTGTGATCCATACAAAAGGAGATGGCTGGCTGTATAATGTTTCACCTAAGGGAAAACAGAAATGGAACTCTGTGGTGACCTGAGAGAAAGAGGTTACCATCTGGAAAACCCTGATGGGGCAAGTTTCTTCGGCAAGACACTGAAGTGGCTGATCAGAGGAATCAGATTGTGGGTGTCCAACGAGCAACAAACCTCTCTCTGAAAACCGACAAGAACCTTCCTGAGCAGTAACCATTTACCTTTCAAGCACCAAAGCCTGGTGAAGATTTCATAAATGTTAAATTCTGTGCACAGTAGAAGAATTGCCTGATAATGGTGAACTTGGAGGAGTGAGAAGTGAGATTGGACTGGGAATCGAACAACTTTTCTGAACTTATACACACATTAAATACACGTGCGCTTAGAATTAGAAGGGGGTTGTTAATAGTAATAAGTTAAAAGTTTGATCCTGTTTTTATGTTTAAAGAAAATTTAAAAATAACTTCTGTTTACGTAACCATTTGTCTTGGTGAATTTCTATTGCTGCTGGGTTTTGGGGTCCTCTGGGCCTGTAACAAAGGAGCAGTGGCGATAGAGAGAAATAGAGATATGGAAACCAAGGCAGGGGAATGCTCTTGCAGGGTGTGGGTTGTCAGGGAAGCCGGCAGCAGTATCCCTGATGACCTCATCTGTGAGAAGTACATGCAGCTGGCAGCTCCTAAAAAACTAAGTTAAGGAACTGGATGAACTCTGGATCATTTGAGAGGCTGAGGGTGTGAATGACAGGAGTTGCAGGGACACTACCACACTGAGGAGGCAGGAGGGTAGATGGGTGACAGTCAGGTGAGGGAAAGGAACAGGCAGGCAGTGCAGGGGACACCCTGTGGGTGTTCCCCTCAAAAACTCGTGTACCATTTTAGATACTGTTGAGGAAAGACCTACCAGTCACAAGACACAGTGATCAGGTCTATGGCATGGAAACTGGTCCCTTGGCTAAGAAGGGAATGGGAGAAGAGGCAAATTGTAGTGATAGGGGATTCCATAGTTAGGGGGACAGATAAGAAGTTCTGTGGATGTGATCAAGTATCCTGGATGATATGATGCCAGATATCTCAGATCGAGTTCACGGCATTCTCAGGTGGGAGGATGAGTAGCCAGATGTCATGGTCCATATAGGGTCCAATGATGTGGATAGGAAGGATAAGTAGGTCCTGCAAGGAGAGTTCAGGGAGTTAGGCACCAGATTGAAGGAAAGGACCTCCAGGGTAGTGATCTCAGGTTTGTGACTCAAGCCATGTGCTGGTAAGGTTAGAAATGGGATAATGCAACTTTAACGCGTGGCTAAAGAGAGGAGGAAAGGTTTCAGGAACATTCGGCTCTCTTCCAGGGAAGGTGGGGTCTGTTCTGACAGGATAGTTTGCATCTGAACTGTGGGTAGGTTTGCTAGTGCTGCTCTGGTGGGTTTAAACTAGATTTGCAGAGGGATGGGAACCAGAGGGCCAGAGCAGATGGAGAAGGGAGAATTGCATGCACCGTTAGAAGACAACAGGTTCTCAGATGCATCTATTTCAATGCAAGAGTACTGTAGGAAAGGGAGATGATCTTAAAGCATGGATTGGCCTGTGGAATCATGGCATTGTGGCCATTAGTGAAACTTGGTTGCAGGAGGGGTAGGACTGGCATCTCAATGTTCCGTTGCTTTAGATACAATAGAATGCTGGGGGGGGGGGGGGGGGAGATGAAAGGGGGAAGAGTGGCATTGTCCATTAGGGAAAATATCGCAGCAGTACTCAGGCAAGTCAGACCAGAGGCTTGTCTACTGAGACTATGTGGGTGGAGCTGAGGAACAGGAAAGGTATGACCACATTCATGGGGTTGTATTATAGACCGTCCAATAGTCAGTGAGAATTGGAGGAGCAAATTTATAGAGATCGCGGACAGCTGCAGAAAACAAAGTTGTGATAGTAGGAGATTTTAACTTTCTAGATATTGACTGGGACTCCCATACTGTAAAAGGGCTGGATGGCCTGGAGTTTGTCAAATGTGTTCAGCAATATTTTCTGAATCAATATATAGAGGTACATACTAGATAGGGTGCAATACTGGATCTCCTATTAGGGAACGAGACAGGACAGGTGACAGAGTATGTGTAGGGGAACATTTTGGGTCCAGTGATCAGAATGCCATTTGTTTGAAGTTAATTATAGTGAAGGTCTAGGCCTCAGGTTGAGATTCCTAATTGGAGAAAGGCCAATTTTGAGGAAATGAGAAAGGATCTAGAATGTGTGGATTGGGATAAGTTGTTTTTAGGCAAGAATGTGCGAGGTAAGTGGATGAAAGAAATTTAAGGATTATGAGGTAGGGAGAGTTTTTTTTGGTGGGAATATATAGGTAGGGCCCTTACTGTGCTGTAGTGTTCTGAACTAACCAACACCCCTCCCCCCCCCCCCACCGTTTCCTTTGCTCTAGAGAAAAAAAGACCTGTTCTCTCCTTTCAACACAAGCCCTCCAATGCAGACAACATCCTTGTGAATCTTTCCTGCACCCTCTCCAATGTAACCCCCATATTTCCTGTAGTGTGGTGACCAAATCTGCACAAAATACAAAGCGTCGCCTGACCAAGATGTTATACAATTGTAACCTGATGTCCAACTCTTGTTCTCAGGGTCTTGGCCATTGAATAATGAAAGCGATATGTCAACATAGGAAAGTCTCAAGCAAACTCCCAACAAAGGTTTACTGTTTTAACGGAGAATTTAATACAATATGATATAATCAGACTTTCACAGTAACCATAATTAAGCTCACCTTAAGAATGTGAAATTCTAATACACCAAATATAAATTAAAAAATAACATTGAGGATCAGTATTAAATACAATTCTAGGCAACATCGCAGGTTAACAAAGACAAAGCATTCTTCATTAACCAGAAGCAGGGCAGCAGTAACAACTGGACACAGGCACCACCCCAACAGGATCTTCCTTTCACATTTTCTGCTCCAACTGGCGCGAGGAAGCAATTGGAGGGAATCCTTTTCGGTTCTGTAGACATCACATTGCCATATCAAAGCAAAATTTGCCAGAGATACCCAACAAACATTCTTTCCCCAGAGTGGAAAGAGGAGGAACTTGCAACACAGGCAGTTGTTGAGGTCAATTTCCCTTGAAACATCCTCAAAGAGAAGTTACACAAGTACAAAAAAACAATTGCTTATGTTGATATCACTGGTGCAAACTTGCTTTGGTTCTGAACCTCCTAGCTACAGTCTTTAACCACATAAAGAAGGGGAAAAAATGGCCAGATTTTTTCATCGCAGACATCAGAACCATATTTGGCCATGATTTTTACCTGAATTAGTCAATCTACCTTCACCATTTTCAATTGTTAATTTGCCTGCTCTGTCCCCTCTGGTGTTTCACATTGATTTGATTTCCAGTATTTGCATGGTTTTATTTCAGTTACTACATTGTGTTGCATTGAATTGTCAATCCATCTCTTTCTCAAAATGCTATAATTTCAACCACAGAAGCTGTCTGAGATATCTTTTAATTGCATATGCTGTCTGACATGTTAAATTTTACAATGACGTCATCTGGAGATTTTGATCACCTTTGCTAAATTAATTGGCTGATGTACTGCAAGGAAGCAATTAACTGATAATCAAGTAGATCACACGGAGTTTATTTCTGCTCAAGCACATTTGAGATCCATTGAAATCACTCACAAAGGGCTTCAGTCTCCTCCCAGAAGCTCAACAGAACAAAAGAAACACAAACCTATTCAATGCTGCACTGGGATCCTGGAGGTCACCTCCATCACAGTTAGAGACTTAGTGCAAACTTCAAGTTATTTAACAATTGTGTCTATGAAATGTACAATTTATCACAATAGTTTACTGAAATCGAAAGCTACGTGCAAAATTCCAGTCAGAAAAATTAATAATCATACATGAATATTAAAAGTTCAGATATGACACACAAGCAATTATGTGTGATGTAGTGGGTGTAAAATTGTTGAAAATGTAAATGTAATCCAGAGATTCTTAGGAAATCCCTTGTGGGAACAGAAATGGGGCAGTGGGGGTGGGGAATCAATGCACAGAGAAACATCTTATCCTGCAATAACAGACATAACCATTGAATAAAGAAAAATGCAGGACGGATGAAACATTCCACAGATTGCTAAGGCCCACTCCAACTCAGGAAGTGCTTTCTTTAAAAACTTTTTAATTTTGGAGGAAGTACTTTCAGATCCGATGCTGCAGGCAAGGACATCACACTCGGTACTTTTTTTTGATTGGATTCACTCGATCTTAATATTGTAAATTTACCCATGTCAATGACGCAGATATTCCCACAAAATGAGGTCTCTGTTCTCCTTGGCTTCCCCAGTGGAAAAGTGGCTAAACATTCAGGGAAATGAGCACAGCTCATTTTAAAGCAAGCACCCTGTGCCCCATTCTCCCTCCCACAACAAGACTCCAGCTGTCAATATTTCTAGAATGGACTGCATTTGGTGTGAAGATGCAATGCCTGGTAGCAAGTTTTGGTACGTCTGGATACACCAAAAACCAATGACTGAGTATAGTGGTCTAAATACAGCAGGAGGACCATTTACATAGGAATTTTCACCATTTCCCTCTCTTTATCTGTAAATAGCATATCTCAACAGTGAAAAAAAATCTTAGAAGTGGAGATTTTTAGGTTTTTTTTGTAGTGGTGGACATCAGTTTTAATATTGACTTGGACCACTGCTGACACCATCCCACGTTAAAGCAGATTTCAGTGGCACCTGAACTGCAGCAAGATTTTTCTCTTCCTTCTGTGATGCCCTTGAGCTGGAATCTTTGGAGCTGTCAGATTTCTGTGCTCTTTAACAGGTGGACTTCCTCCTCATTTTCCTCGGGACCCTCTGATAAACTGTTCAGTTGAACATGATCGTCTCCGGGTCGAGATCTGCCATTTGAGCCATGTGGCGAAGGATATCTTTCTTTGTGATGATGCCAAGGAGCCGCCTGAAAACAAAAAGAGGAACATCAAGGACCAGGTTCATTTGAGCGACCGGATGGGGACCGCAACGACCAGAAGCCAGGACAGGTTTGGGAAAAAGCAGGTGAAAAATGGTGTTCGTATGGAACCGAGTCTCCAACTAATTGGCTTGGACTTAACAACTTCCAATATTTACATCCCAACAAGGAAACAACATTTAAGATTGGTTTTGTTAATTTCATTGATCCAAAAACGTAAAGGGAGTGGTATTAGCTGTAGGATTTGACAAGGAGATGGTTGGATTTGACAAAATAAGGAAAAAAGAGAGAGTAAAATTGGATAGTGACCAGCCCCACTGATCTGGTTAGTATACACACAGCAGCAGGATGCATGAAACGTGAACTATGAACCAATTAGCAGTGAGCATCTTTGCCTGTGGTGAGCAGGGACAGATGGGGATTGGGGGTGGCAGTGGAGGATGGGACGCACTGATCATTTCCAAATCTAATCAACGTGAGAATATTCAGCACAAGGATTTCATTGGTGCCTAAACACGAGGAGGTGAAACAATGTTTATACATACCAAATGTCACTGTTAAAGAAAATGGAAGGTGATCTCTATGACTTGTACAGTCTCTTACCACTGAGGCAATCTTGACCATGAGCTATAAAGCACAAAACAGAACATGCCTACTGTACACTAATGTTGTAAAAAGGGTTATAACAGTAACAATTAGTGCAAAACGATTACAGCACCGCAACCAGAGTTCAAATCTGGCTGGCGCTGTCTGTTCTCCCCGTGTCAACGGGGGTTTCCTCCAGGTACTCTGGTTTCCTCCCACCTTCCAAAAATGCAGGTTTATTTTGGTGTATTTGGGGCAACTTCTTAGAATAAAACAAAAATAATCAGTTTAATTAATAAAATATATTAAATGGAATCTAATTCACTGCAAATATATATTTTGTGTGTAAGTTGTACATGTTCACACAGGTTTACAACGTACTACTTTTTATGGTCATGTCTCACACACGCAGATACAGACAAATGCGCACGTGCAGACGTGCACATACAAACACACACTTCACTAATAACATTGTAGCTCTCCAGTCCAGCCCTGTACACAAGAGGGTGAATCACCACGCACACAGCCTACACACAGAGACCGCCTCCTCACTGAGGAGAAGTGGACCGCTCCTGAGACTGTGCGCTGATGTCACTCCAGTGAGCCAGCGCGGCGGGTGGGGGGGTTTTTCGCAGTACTGGCACATACGGGCCATTGTCGTACTTAACTCACAGGGCCTAATGGATCGCAACCCCTCTGACCTTATGCAGGAACAAGTGGTGTTAGCAGACAGACACACCAAGTGTTTCCTGTTAGAAGCCCTATTCTTGTCGAAGTTGCCTGTCTATCTTGCCTCAGCCATCTCCGATATGGACTTTGCTCACCCGCACCTTGTGGCCATGGAAGCGGACTGGCTTTTCCGAACCCCTCAGCCAATCTCAATCCATGTCCAGCCTATTTGTGCAGTGGGTGCTACCACACCAGCAGGGACTACTCAACCCCCCTCCCCAGCACTGACAAGGTTACTGGCTACTGCTACTACCACCGTCAAAGGGGCCATCATGCCCGATGTTGCGTCCCTCCCTGTAATATCCCCGAATCCACACCCGGACACGGGGAAATAATTAAGCCAGCCATCATTAGTGGCCTCGGGGCCAGTAAAGGCCTCCTGTACCTTTGGGACCTGAAGACTGGGTGACTGTTCCTTGTGGACATTAGTGCCAAGATCAGCCTCATACTGCCCACATTCTTTGAGAGAAGAAACAAGCCCCAAGGTTTCCCCTTACAGGCAGCCAACGGTTCTACAATCCCCAGCTACGAAACCAAGGATACAGTTTTCCAATGGGAGTGCGCAGTCGCCTCCGTGGTCAGGCTCTCCTAGGGGCAGACTTTCTGTGGGCCAATGAACTGCTGGTGGATTTGACCAAGTGCCGCCTAGTGAACGCAGCAACCTTCCAGGTTTTTCCCTTCACCATACCCCAACAGTCTGGCTTGGACACCATCGATTTCCTGGGTCATCGTATCACCAGCACGGGAGCCGTGCCACTGCCTGACAAGGTAGAGGCCATCTGCAGTGTTCCCAAAGGGGTGAGAAGACTCTCACCTGGGCCACTGAAGCACTCCAAGCCTTTGACGCAACCATAACAGCACTATCTGAAGCCACCTTCTTGGCCCACCTAGACCCAGACACCACTTTGCACTGACGACGGACGCCTCCGAGAAAGCAGTCAGCGCAGCAGTGGATCGATCAACAATGGAAACCACTTGCTTTTATCAGCAAGAACCGGAGGCCACTCGAACTTAAGTTCAGTGCTTCTGGTCAGGAGATGCCTCCTCTGCACATGGCCATACGCCATTTTAGGTACATCCCAGAAGGTCGGGTATTCTTGGCATACACACACCACGAACCACTGGGAAAGATCTCGGACTCATGGTCGGCCAGACAGCAACACCACCTTTCCTATATCTCGGAATTTACTACAGACATCTGACACCTCGTAGGGACGTCCAATGTAGTAGCAGACGCACTCTCATGCCCAACAATCTCCAACGTTACGGGTGGTATCGACAGGGCCCAGCTAGCCAGGGACCAGGCCAAGGATGCAGACACCCAGGCCTATCACACGGCCATCACAAGACTGCAGGTACAGGATTTCGCCCCTGAACCAGGAGGACCACTACTCCTTTGCGACATGTCCACTGGCTACCTGAGGCCCATCCTTTCCGCTGTTTGGAGACGCCAGGTGTTCAACCAAGTGCATGGACTTTCGCACCTCTCCTTCAGATCAATGGTTTGCCTCGTCTCAGATCACTTCATATGGCACAGACTATGCCACGAAGTCTCTCACTGGGTGAAGACCTACGTACAATGTCAACGTCCCAAAATCCAGTGACACACCGAGGCACCTTCCCACCTACTGAAAACAGTTTCCACCATATCCACATGAACATCGTGGGACCACTGCCAATCAGCCAAGGGATGAGGTACCTGTTTACTGTGGTCGACTGTTTCACACGCTGGCCAGAGCCATCCTGAGACAGAGACGTGCGAGCATTCATGTCACAGTGGGTCGCTTGTTTCGGCATCTCCTCACATATTACCTCTGACCGAGGAGCGCAGTTCACCTCCTCCCTGAGGACAACACTATCAAAATTCTGTGATAGCCAGTTACACCACACGACTGCCTACCACCCCAAGCGAACGGACTGGTGGAGCACTTTCAACGCCACTTGAAAGTGTCTCCAAAAGCGCGATTCCAGGGCCTGAACTGGTTGGACAAACTCCCATGGTTCCTGCTCGGCATCCGCACAACACCCAAAGGCCTCCCCACCTCATCGGTTGAGATAGTCTACGGGACGCCATTCACCATTCCAGATGACCGCCATTTCAGCTCCATTGAACCTCAACCCAATGTCATGGACGTCTACAGTGTTTAAGGGACAGCATAGACAACCCACGCCTACTCCTTACTACCACACACGGCACCCAACCCTGCCATGCCCCAAAAGATTTGAAAACTGCGGATTTCATTTTCATCAGGAAGGGCCAGCCAGGAACCCCTTTACAATTCCCTTACGATGGACTTTTTAAAGTGCTTAAGAGGGATGGGGTGGTTTTTACTCTGGACGTTGGGGGTAGACAGGACATGTTCACTATGGACTGTTTGAAATGGGACCAGTTAGATTGCATGGAACCTTTCCCTGCTCCTCAGATGTGGCAACATGGCTGCCCTCCTAAGGACTCTAAAACAATGTGAGAACTGTTTGTGATTCTGGGGTCGGGGTTGGTGTAGCAGTCTGGTCCCATGCACAAGGGGCCGAATTGCCACAACAGACAGCCTACACACAGTGTAGAGACCGCCTCCTCACTGAGGAGAAGCGCCAGGGTTAAAGAGTGGGCTGTGGAAGCAAGTGCTGCTCCTGGGACTGTGCACTGACGTCACTCCCATAAGCCTCCGCTGCGGGTGGGGGGGGTTTGCAGTACTGCTTTTGTAGCGCAGTCTGTTTGAATAAAGACGTGTTCCTTTCTTTTCGCAGCGCTACCATATCGTGAGCGCTACAACTTTACATTTTGGCTTATGTGGAGCATAAAGAGCAAAAGAGACCATTTGGGATGAATGGCTTCTTTTGTGTTAGAAATCGTAAAAAGAAACCACGACATATTGACCGACAGGTCAGGGTAACAGATTTCAACCAGGCTTGGATGATCAGGCTATTATTATTGTTGTGGCGGGCAGACTTCAGTCTCTGAATAGCTCATTGATAGTCAAATGAACCAGGTTTTGATCCTGGGGGATTTTATTTGGAGAATAACACTATCTCATGGAAATGGAAGACAGCAGCTCCTGAGGGTAACCTACAATTTTACTAATAGTTTACTCGCTCAACAAACTGCAAATTCCCTTTTTAAGTTCACCAACTGGGGCCTTGTACGAGGACAGGCTGTTTTGGCAATCATCGTTCCTTTGTACAATTTAGCGGGACAGATGCAAGTTACTGAGCGCTAGCAGCCATAGAATGCTCAAGGGTGCAGACACTATGGATTTTGTTTTAGAACAGAAAACATTTACCGGACAGAACGGGTTGTGCCATCTGATGTAAACCTACTCCACCACAATAATTATTCTCTACCTCACACCCATAACCTTCTATTTTTCTTACATCTACATGCCTAGCTAAAAGTCTTCTGTATATCCCTAGTGTACCAGTCTTCACCAGCATCCCTGACAATGCATTCCAGGCACACACCACCATTCTGGGTTTAAAAAAAACACTTCTGACATCTCCCCTAAACTTTCATCTTTAAAAAAAATTATAAAAATGGAACTTGGGTTCTTGACAGTTCCCGGAGCCTTGTAGGGAGTGGCGTTGCGTTGCCAGATGCAGAATCCACCACTGCAAGGCTCACTGCATGGACCCCAAGCACTACATTGGCAAGATCTTTGGTCTGGATTGTCACTGGCCAGAGCCAGGCCCTTATAAACTTCCCTTCATTAAACAGAAGAAAATAGGCAGAAATATTAAACCTCGTCCAATCATCAGGAAGGAAATAGATTGAGAGTCCTGCCGGTCAACATCTGTCCTAATTCCACTCTGGAGTCTCATCAGTATTGAGCAAATGCAACACTGTTGCTAGATCACTATTCCCTCTGTTATTTGATACATCAACAGTTTAATTATAGACAATTTTCAAAACTGCAGATGTTTCATATTTGCAGGAAATAGGAAGAGAATTCCAGCATTGCTTTGCCACAGGAGAGAGTTCTGATCACTCTGGATGACCCACCAGTACCAATGCCCTCTGAGCTGGTTCAATGCATGGTGCACTGGGTGCGCCTGAAAGGAAGTCAGATGGTCCATCGAGCATAATTCATTCAACAATGACTTCAGGACTCGTTCACTCCACCCACCTTCTCCCAATGATGTAATCACCTGAAGGAAGGAATAAAAATGCACAGCAAATATATGGTGAAAATGTCCTGTGACTTGGAAAGAAGTGATGCTTTCTAAATCACATAATGTCAAGCGTTGAAGGAGCAGGCAGTTGTCACTGGACCAGAAGTCAAAAGGAGCCAGGAATTAATTAGTGGATGATACTTGCTGCGATCAGCACATCAAATGTAATTCCAAACCATCCCACTTGCAACTCATTGAAAGTACCAGGCCCCACGTTAACTTTCTTGCATCAGTAGTCCGTGAACCTCACACCTTTACTGTTAATGAAGGAAAAGAAATATATGCTTGCAAATGTTGGCTGAGAAGGCAACGGAGATCAAACAGTAGATAAACAAGAGCCATAGATGGCGCTTCTAGTTGTTCACCTTCCTTTAAACTGGTCAAGCTTCTCTGGCTATAGAACACACTAGCAGACTGCCGATTTTCAGACCCTTTGTCCTGTGGCAGAAATAAAATGAGCACAGGTCTCGGTAAAAATTAAATAAATCACCAATAGCTGGCGAATTTAATCCAATTAGATAAAGACTTCTTCTTCACAGCTATAGAAGTCAGACCAACTTTTATGCTTCCAATTAAAATACATGATCTCCACTATTCTCAAAAATCAGAACAATTTTGAGTAGAGGGGTTTTGTAATTGCATTCATTTCACAGTTTCATGCTTCCTCTCGCTGTAGTTTTTAAAAGTAGTTAAATAATAGTTCATTCCTCTATTGAGCAGATCTGCCGTGACTAATCACCAAAGGTTCGACGTGTTGTTTTAGTTGCTCGAGGTGTTCTAGAATGTTCTTCTTTGTGATGATCCCCAAGATATTCCTGAAACAGATCATGTGACGCTAATGACTGCATGTTGCAATAAAATGAAGCAAATTATGTTTGGACAACAGGTAAAAACAGGCTGCAGAAAATAAATGTAGCAACTGAAATGTTGAAAAGCTGAAAATAAAAATAACATGCTAGATGGCTTCAAACTTCAGAATTGAGCTTAAAGCACCCCTTCCCTCTCCCCTGCAAGTCAACAGAAATCAATAATTGCATTTCATTAATTACATTGGTTACGATAAGCCTTGAAGGATAGGTTTGCATTATTAGCATTACATCAGCCACACATCTTTGTCTCCAGCACTTGGCCTGACAATCAATCCGTGTGTTACTGATAAGCCATCACAGAAAGAGTCTGAACTACTGACTTTCAATCTGTAAATATTCTCCAGTTCTTAATAACACTCAATACTTTCAAGTTAAACAAAGTGGGCAAATGAATTTCATGCTAAATCCATTAAAACTTTGCACAATAGCATTTATTTCATGCAAATCCATGCATCTATCAATTGGAACACAAGGCGTGTCAGACCTTTGTTGTTACATGCAGTAGGTGAAGCAAGTATGTGGAAGAAGATTCACAGATCGTTTCCAAACAGCTGAATGGAGGAGTCCACCTTACCTTTTGAAGTTCTTAAAAAGGTTCATTATTTATTAATGAAATAATAATGATTTAATGATGAATTATTAACAGTTTCTAAAAGTGATGAAGAATATTTAACTGTTTCTAAAGGCTATTTGGCACAATATTCCCCACAATCCTCAAAATACTTTGATAAATCCACAGCATTGGTGATCACTGAGGATGCCCATGGGAGAAAGTGGCTGAAAATTAAAGCAGTCAGAGCTGGATTAAGCTGTGGCATGTGGAAATGGAAATCTGCACTGACTAATCAAGTGAGCACGCCCTGCTAAAAACAGTACACGGCGAAATTAGAGAACTTAATGCAAAACCCTAAGCAGGATGGAGTGCTACAACATGTTTATCACACAACTGCATGCTGAAGCACACTGTAAGGGTAAAACAGAGGACAGACAAGTCCCGAACAAATATATGGATAGGAAGAGTTCAGATGAAATGCAGGCAAATGGGACTGGCGCAGAATACCCAAGTAGCTAGCATGGATAAGTTCGGCTGAAGGGCCTGTCGCTCTACGACTTTAAATGGTAGACACTTCTGGAGAAAAGAGATGCTGCGAAGGAGGAGAGGTGGGGAAGAGAGCAAACTACTCTAGGTTACTCTTGCATGTTGCCTGTTCAGCTGCCTGTAGTACCACAGATCTCTCAACATGCTACAGGCTAACACATCAGCAAGAATGGCAGTAAGTGGAAGAAAAAGCACAAATTAAGCCATGTATTAGATCCATAAAAATACAATTGATTTTATTCACTAGAATAAAGCCCCTAGTGACTGCTCTTGAAGATACCATTGAGAGGGACAAATTTAAAAAAATGTTTTTGAGTAAATACTTCAACTTGTTCCCAAAAGCATGATCCAAAAGGTAAAAAGAATCTTCAACAATGAATAAGGAATAATCTTTGAAAAGATGGGTTTCACAGAAGGTAATGGAATGAAAGCAGATTAAGCTTTCTTAACTCATGATTAATGAGCAATTTTTAGGGTTAATTTTAAACGAATCCCTCCTTGGATTTATATGCTACATGAATTTTACACCAATCTAATATTATTCGCTAACTTGAAGACAATGACAGGGATGCAAGTTTATAACCATAGAAAACTATAGCAGAGAAACAGGTACCTTTGGACCTTCTAGTCTGTGCCAAACCATTTTTTGCCCAGTCTCACTGACCTGCATCCAGTCCATCGCCCTCCATCCTCTCTCATCTCTGTACCTGCCCTAATTCCTCTTAAATGTCAAAATTAAACCCACATTCACCACTTTAGTTGGCAACTCATTCCAGAAGATCCCCCTCATGTGTCCCCTCAACCTTTCCCCTTTCACTCTTAACCCCATGTCCTCTGGTTTGTATCTCACCTCCCCTCAGTGGAAAAAGCCTATTAACATTTAAACTGTCTGTCCCCTTCATAATTTTAAATACCTCTATCAAATCTCCCGTCATTCTTCTACGCTCCAGGGAATAATGTCCTACATGTTTAACCTTTCCAACTCACTTCTGAAGTCCAGGCAACATCCTAGTAAATTTTCTCTGCACTCTATTGATATTTTCCTGTCGTTAGATGACCAAAACTGCTCACAATACTCCAAATTTGGCCTCACCCATGTCTTTGTACAATTTTATCCTAACATCCCAGCTCCTGTACTTAATACTTTGATTTATGAAGGCCAATACACCAAAAATTCTCTTTACAACCTATCCAACAGTAACATCACTTCCAGGGAATTATGTATTCCCAGGTCCCTCTGTTGTACTACACTCCTCAATGTCCTACCATTCACCATTTATGTCCTTTCTTGGTTTGTCCCTCCAAAATGCAGCACCTCACACTTGTCTGCATTAAATTCCATCTGCCATTTTTCAGCCCATTTTTCCAGTTGGTCCAAATTCCTCTGCAAGCTTTGAAAGCCTTCTTCATTGTCCACAACACCTCCATCTCTTAGTGTAATTTGCAAATTTGCTAATCCAATTTACCAGATTATCATCCAGATCTTTGATATATGTGACAAACAACAATGGTCCCAGCACCGATCCCTGAGGCGCACCACTTGTCTCAGGCCTCCAGACGGAAAAGCATTAATTCACCGCTATTCTCTGGATTCTCCCATCCAGCCATTGTCAAATCCAGTTCACTACTTCATTATAAATACTTAGCATCTGAACCTTCGTGACTGCCCTCCCATGTGGGACCTTGTCAAAGGCCTTACTAACTC
Source organism: Narcine bancroftii (assembly GCF_036971445.1). Classification (NCBI taxonomy): domain Eukaryota; kingdom Metazoa; phylum Chordata; class Chondrichthyes; order Torpediniformes; family Narcinidae; genus Narcine; species Narcine bancroftii. The sequence continues at coordinate 149,359,418 of NC_091469.1, forward strand.
CATGCAGACAATATCCACATCCTTTCCTTCATCAACTTTCCTGGTAATCTCCTGAAAAAACTCTATAAGATTGGTTGAACACAACCTACCTTCTCTAATCAATTTCAGGCTAGACAAATAATTGTATATCCAATCTCTTAGAAGACCTTCCAATAATTTACCTACTACTGACATTAGGCTCACTGGCCTAAAATTTCCAGGTTTCTTTTGGAACCGTTTTTAAACAATGGAACATGAGTTTCATTCTGGCAACACACCCAAGACTAAGGACTGCCAGAGCCCCTACAATTTCTACATTAGCCACCCTCAAGGTTCGAGGGAATATCTTGTCAAGTCCTGGGGATTTATCCAACCTTATTTGCTTTGAAGTAGCCATTACTTCCTCCTCTTTAATCTGTATAGGTACTGTGACCTCACTGCTTGTTTTCCTTACATCCCACAATTCTATGTCTGTTTCCTGAGTGAACACTTAAGATCGTCCCCATTTTTTGGGCTCTGTGCAAAGTTGACCAGTGGGTGGTCTCTAATATAACCCCATGAGTGTGATCATACCTTTCCTGTTCCTTATCTCCACCTATATAGCTTAGGTAGATGAGCCCTCTGGTCTGTCCTGCTTGAGCACAGCTGTTATATTTTCCCTGAAGAGCAAAGCCACTCCTCCTCTTTCATCCCACCCATTCTATCACATCTCAAGCAATGGAAGCCTGAAACACTGAGTTGCCAGTCCTGCCCCTCCTGCAACCAAGTTTCACTAATGGCCACAATGTCATAATTCCACGTGCCAATCCACACTCTAAGCTCACCTGCCTTTCCTACAACACTCCTTGCATTGAAGTAGATGCACCTGAGAATATTTCCACCATATTCAACACATTGACTTCTAACAGTGCATGCAATTTTCACATCATCTTTTCCCTCCTCCACCCCTCTATCTGCTCTGGCACTCTGGTTCCCACCCCCCTGCCAATCTAGTTTAAACCCACCAGAAAAGCACTAGCAAACCTTCCCACAAGGATATCAATCCCTCTCCAGTTCAGATGCAAACTGTCCCATTGGAACAGGTCCCACCTTCCCTGGAAAGAACCCAGTGATCCTGAAGCCCTCCTTCCTGCACCATCCTTTTAGCCATGTGAAAAGCTGCATTATCCTCCTATTTCTAACCTCATTAGCACATGGCAAGGGTAGCAAACCTGAGGTCACAGCCCTGGAGATCCTGCCCTTTAACCTAGTGCCTAATTCCCTGAATTCTCCTTGCAGCACCTCCTCATCCTCCCTACCCATGTCATTGGTCCCTCTATGGACCATGACAACCAGCTGCTCACCCTCCCTCCTGAGAATGCTATGAACTTGATCTGAGATATCTCACACCCTGGCACCAAAGAGGTAACATACCATCCGGGATACTCGATCTCTTCCAAAGAACCTCTTATCTTTCCCCCTAACTATGGAATCCCCTATCACTACAGCTCACCTCTTCTCCTCCCATTCCTGCTTAGCAACAGGACCAGACCCCGTGTCATAGACCTGGCTTATCCCTGTTAGGCCGTTACACCCTCTCCCCAACAGTATCCAAAATGGTATAGTGTTCCTACTATTGAGGGGAATGTCCACAGGAATATCTGGCACGCCATGCCAGTTCCCTTTCCCTCTCTTGCCAATTTACTTATAGGTGTCTTGTGAAAATCTCAAAAGGGCACAAAGGACTGGGATGATGAACTAATTATGGCTTTATATTAGCGATACCATGCTATAATCCCTCATGTTAGGATAATTCTTGCATATTTTCTGTGCTAATCTGCAACAATTCAATGTTCTGGACCAGGGAAAAGAGAGAGCAGTGCTATGAAAGGATAACCTAGCAGTTAAGTGTTGCTATCCCATGTGTGGGTGGCACGGTTGGAGTAGTGATCAGTGTAATGCTGTTACAGTGCCAGCGATTGCGACTCCAGCACTGTCTCTAAGGAGTTTGTAGGTTCTCCCTATGGCTGCCTGGGTTTCCTCCGGGTTCTCCGGAGAGTTAGAGATACATTTTTTTTTAATACAGAGAGTAATGGGTGCGAAGTATGGAAGGCTTAGTTTGTGGAGTTTGATTTGCATAGGTCAGCACAACATCATGGGCCGAAGGACCTGTTCTATTACTGTGTTGTGATGTCCTATGTAAAATATAACCCCGGCATTCAAAAAAAAAGTGATGAAAAGAACAGGCAGCCTCAGAGTAATTAGCTTGACGTCCAAAAAAATCTGAAATCGGTTATTAAGCCAAGGACTTAAAAGGCACACAGAATTCCAAGTTCAGCCAAATCAGTATTTTGTTCAGTTGCAATTTTTCAACACCTCTGCCCAAGGATGAAATTCCATCTGCCATCTTCCCACTTAACTTTCCGGCTGATCTGCACCCCCATAGATGAGGAATTTAAATAAATTCCTCTTGCCCCTCTTGAATATGGAAATGACAAGAGTCTTCCAGTATCTCATCCATGGCTGAAGATGATGTCAAAATGTTGTCAGGACCCCAGCAACACTGCAGTGCGAAATATATGCAAAAGATTTAAAGCTCTGTTTCACCACTGTCCCCAGAGGAGCCAGCAGAGGGTGATCACATCATCATTATAATAAATCACCCATTTCTTTCTACAGCCAGCAATTTTCAGTGCGTCTTCTAAAGAAGTGACATTTCTAGAGGTTGACATTCCTGTTCCCAATGAAAAAGTAGACATAGGTTAAAGGTAGTGGGTAACTATTTTCGACTCTTGGAGTCATAATATTATTCTACATGAAAACAGTCCCTTCAGCTGATCAAAATTTTTTTCCTGAGCTAGTCCCATTTCCCTGTATGTGGCCCACATCCCTGTAAACATTTCCTATCCATGGACCCATCTAAATGTCTTTGAAGCATTGCAAATGCACCTGCCTTTAGCACTTTCTGGCAACTCATTCTCATGTACAGTAAATCCTATGGTATCCAGCACCTATGGAGATTGGTAGATGAATTTTCTGGTGTCTTGAGATGGTGTGCTGTGTGACTTGGTGAATTAGCGGAGAGGTCCAGAACTGGGGATTTACTGTGCCTACCACCCTCTGTACAGAGAAGCTTGCCTCTCAGGTCATCTTTAAGTCCTTCTCCTCTCATGTTAAATCTATGCACTCTAGTTTTAGATTCCCCTACACTGGGAAAAAGTCTGTCCACTTCATGCTTCTTGTGATTTTATATATCACTCTACGGTAACAAATCAGTATTCTATACTTCAGGGAAAACTGGAGCTATCCAGTCTTTCAGCTCAAAAACCTGAAGACATCCTTGTAAATCTCAGAATAGAAACCAGATATTCCATGTGTGGTCTTATCAACAACTGTAACCTTACATCCTATCTCCTGTGTGCTACTCAATGCCCTGACCCTGCATGCCACAAGTTTCTTCACCGCCTTATCTAGCTCTGTGGCTATTTTCAGCTATTTACTTGTACTCCTTGATCTCTCTGCTCTCCAATACTCTTCAGGGCCCTGTCTTCTCCAGACCAGCCTACCTTGTCAAAGGCCTTGCCAAAGTTCATATAAGACTACATCCCCCACCCCACCCAACTCCCAAAAATGGCAGAGATCCTGGTGCTGCTGTAATGGCAGAGCTGATGCTGGTGAGGAGGACCCATAAGGAGTGGGGTCAGATCGTTGCTCCTCATGGTTCTACCAGCCCGTCCAATCACCATCAGCTCTGTACAGGCTTTAAATGGTCTGTTAAAGCAGTCAATGAGGGTTTATTTTAAAATCCTGTGACCACGGGGTCTGGGCCTAAGATAGTGTTTGGCAGCGTCCTCAAGAGATCGCAGACTCTGGGGAAACAGAGGATTGGCATAGAGCACCAGTAATGTGGAACACCCTCCCATTTAAGAAGGAGAAGCAGAGGAGACCACCCTATGGGACAATGACCACAACAGCAGACCAGTGAGGTGCTCTGCAAATGGTGGCTGGCCATTAGCAACTCAAACTGAGGAACCCATGCAGGCTGTGGGCTGCTGGGGACTGTGGTCAAATGACTTACACCAGACAGCGGACTGCAAGAGACTGGCTCGAGACTGGCTGAAGGTACTAGCTATCAGAATCGGGATGCAAGAGAATGCCGAGGGTGCTGAAGACTTCCTGATTGTATCGGAGGTTTGGATCTGGAGCTCGGGTTGTTGATGCTTTGGACTGAATCTCATGGAAGATAAAAGGTCATTTTGTGTCATATAACATCGGTTTTATTTCATGTCAATAAAAGAATCTTGAATCAGTGCCTGAACTCATCAATCCTCTTGGGAGACTTAAAAGACTCAATCAGATTAGTGAATCACAATTTCTCACACACAAAGCCATGCTGACTATCCCTAATCAGTCCTTCCCTTTCCAAATGCCCTCCAGTAATTTTCCCTCCACTGATGACCTTACAGCCCTTCTTCAATAAAAGGTATTGAAGCATTCAAAACCAAGTTTTCCCACTCTTTGCGATTCATTTTATTAGGTGTTTACAAACTGGGGCTGCTCGGGACCATGTAGTGGGCCCCTGCAGCCCCTTACACATTGGACCCTAAATTGCCTGGTCAAACGGTAACCAGGCAATTTAAGGGAGCTCCCACCACTTCGGTGACACACTCACCTCACTGCAGGAGGCCCCACAGGGAATCCCCTGTTCCCTGTGTTGGCTTCCAAAAGTTAAGTGGCCAGGGCGGGTGCAGAATCGGGGCGAGGATGCTGTTGGGGTCGGGGTGAGCGCAGAGTTGGAATGCTGATGGGACCGGGGAAGAATGTGGAGTCGGGGCCAGGGTAGAACGCAGTCGAGGCCAGGGAGAACGGAGTCGAGGTCGGGGGGAAATTCTGTCAGGGTGGGGGAAGAGCGGAGTGGGCTGGCGGGAAACAGAATGGGGGCAGAAGCAATGACCGTCCTTCTTACCCATAATCCCCCACACTGCTGGAACCGCTCTGGCATTCTAGCAACGTGGCGGATTATGGGTAAGGAAGACAGCCATTGCACACAAGTGCTGACGTCATTTTCTACACAGGCTGCCATGATCACTTATAAATTGACCAACAGCAGCTACACAGTGCATGTACACGGGTCAGCTATCCACCTCTGAGGTCTTTGTCTACCCGTGCATTTTTTTCAAGATTCTACCCACTAATTGGCCTGTACACAGGTAGAAAACCTGCCAATTTGGCAGGATTAAACTCGTGTTACAATCCAATTTGTAAGAACCATAGAAAAAAGTGTCAGGAATATCACATCCCAGCTGAAGGTGAAACAAATGATTGGCAGATGACAATATGTCAAGATCCCTCTGCTACTGACCAAGTAATAAGTAATTCAGGGAGAGCAGCAAATAAGTAATGAAGTGAAGTGCTGGTGAATGCATGCAAGAACTAATCATTTATGATGCAGTAAAAGCCAGTGGACACCATTTGTCTCCTTGCCTCTCTGATATTTAAAAAATGAGGACTGATCTTTGACCTCAACTCCACTTTCTTGAACTAACCCCATAATATCTTGATTCCTTTAACATCCTAAAACCCACTTATCTTTGTTATCAGCTCTCTTGGGCAGAGAATTGGGTGGATACAGGTGCTTAATCTTTTATCCGAAATCCTTGGGACCAAACACTTTTCAGATTTAGGAATTTTTTGGAAAACGGAATAATATTAAAGCAGCAGTATTTTTAAGTAATTGCAATGGCGGGGGGAGGGTGTCTCTGCGGCATTAGATTGGGGTGGGGTGGGGGGGGGGGGTAAATGAAGTGAAATAAAGATAAACCGCACTTTCCCTGCTTGAGTCCCTGATGGCGCTCTCCCCCCGCTTGCTCGACTGAGTCGCGCTCCCACTGCTCGCCTGCCTGAGTTGCATTACCACTCTCTCATCTACCCGAGCTGTGCAGCCGCTCTCTCCTTGTTCAAGCCACGCTGTCACTCTCTCCCCACTCGCTTGTCTGAACCGCGCTGCTGCTCTTACCCTGCTGCCACTCTCCTCGCTCATCTGCCTGAGTCACACTGCCGCTCTCTCCCTGCTCACCCACCCGAGTTGCGCTGCTGCTCTCTCCCTGCTTGCCTGCCTGAGATGCACTGCTGCTCTCTCCCTGCTCACCTGCCCGAGTCGCGCTGCTGCTCTCTCCCGGCTCACCCGCCCGAGCCGCACTGCTGCTCTCTCCCGGCTCACCCGCCCGAGTCGCGCTGCTGCTCTCTCCCGGCTTACCCGCCCGAGTCGCGCTGCCGCTCTCTCTCTCTCTCCCTGCTCAAACTAAGCTAAACACCTAAAAATATTCTGTACATACAGTAAAAATGTTTGGTTTTTGGAGGTTATCAGTTTCCTGAATTACGGATAAAGGGATAAGCACCTGTATTTTTTCTCATCCTAGTATGGATCTGTGGTCACCAACCAGGGAAAAATCATGTATCAATCATGTAATTCTCCATCAGAATTTTGTGCATGGGGTATCACTAAGATTTTCAAATTACTGGAATGAAATGGGATATTTTCTGAATTATTCAGAATCAAAATCAGAATCAGGATTTATTGTTATGAAATTCGGGGTTTTGCGGCAGCATTTTAGTGGAAATGTTCATATTATATCATCTTACAACATTACTATAAAAAATAAAATAATAACAATACGAGTGCACAAGAAGTAAGTCCGTGTTTTTGGTTAATTGATCATTCAGGAATCTGATGGCAGTGGGGAAGAAGCTCTCCTTGTGCCGCTGAGTGCTTGTATTTAGGCTCCTGAGTGAAGAGGGCATGGCCTGGGGATGGGGGTCTTTGAGGAAAGAGGCTGCTTTTTTAAGACAATGTCTCATGTAGATGTCCTCAGTGGAGTGAACTCTTGTACCTGTGACATAACAGGCTGAGTTAACAACCCTCTGGAGTTTATTCTTGACCTGAGAGTCTGTGCCTCCATACCAGGCAATGAAGCTGCTCGCCACGGTACACCTGTAGAAGGTTGCGAGTGTCTTCAGTGACATACTGAACTGCCTCAGACACCTAACCCAGTAGAGCCACTGGCGAGCCTTCTTTGTGATTGCATCAACGTGGAAGCTCCAGGACAGATCGTCGGAAATGTGGACGGCCAGGAATTTGAAGTTCTTGACCCTCTCCACTACTAAGCCCTCAATGAGGACTGGGTGATGTTCCCCTGACTACCTCCTGAAGTCCACAATCATCTCCTTGGTTTGTTACACCCCTTAACAAGCTGATCTACTAAATATTCACTTGTCTTTAACACATATTCTGATTTAACATAAATCCTGGGCTCTGTTAAGATGGCACAGAAAGGTCTGGGATGGCTCAGTCAGGAACATAGTAGGTGGGAAGACATGGGGCTAGGTGGCCCACTCGTCTCCAGGAGATCTACTCTTGCTCCTTTTTTCTTGTGTGTATTCTTTTGTTGCAGCTGATAAACAACACAACACAGGTGGTGGAATATTTAGGGTACCGACCATCTAAGCTGTCCATTAATGTAGGATGCCAAGTCCCTCATTGTTATTTCACTATAAACGTCAAGAACAATCAAAATTTTTTTTAAATGCTGGAAAGACTCAGCATAGTTAGTGCAATGCTGTTACAGCGTCAGCGACTCAGGTTTGAATCTGGCACTGTCTGTACATTCGCCCCCTGTCTGCATGGGTTTCCCCCATGTGCTCTGGTTTCTTCCCACTCTTAAAAATGTACCGGGGTTGTAAGTCAATTGGGTGCCATTGGGCAGCACAAGCTCTTGGGCTAGAAGGGCCTGTTACCGTATGTAAATCTACGTCTAAGTCTAAATGTATGCATGTCTATGTCTAAATCTGTGGAAAGAGAAATATGTTAACAGTTCTGGTCCACTCTTTCTTCAGAACTGGGAAAAAGAGAAAATACATTTTGACTCTCCACTCTTGATTTGTGCTTTGTATAGTGGGAAAGATAGAATCGTTCACTACTGAGTACCCAGCCTAAATCCTGAACCTAAGTTATCACATTATGGATTCAATTAATTACACAGAATGCAGCACGTTGGAGAAAAAAAAAACACCTTTCAAAGCAACTTGAGATGAATTATGCCTTGAGGTCAGCAATATATTAAGTTGAGATGAAATAAACAAGAAATCAACATGATGGTAAACTGGAGAAAATGAATGAAGAACAGGACAATCTTACTCTAACAAGGTTATATTTAAGTCCAGAATCCCTTATTTCATGGCATTGTGGACCTGCTCAGATTTACAGATTACTATTAAAACTTCCAAATTTTCAAAGGTGCAGACATTTTCCACTTGATTCTCACCATTAGAGATTAATATTGATATGTTAGAAGTTTTAAATCCAGTCATTTGATGAGCTATTTGGTAAGCACTGAAGGCTTCATGGGCTGCAGAATTTGCATGCAGCCCCATATTTAAATCCACTTTCTCAATGAAGAGATGCTGTGTATTCAAGATATATAAACCTTTGACAATCAAGAGGTAGCAAGGCATTTTTCTGTGCTGTAATGTTCTACGGCATGCTTGCCTCTATAACTGTTGCCTAGGAACTTGCGCAAGAACTGTGAAACAAGCAGGTGAGAACTAGATTTCCCTCCCTCATGATGTTGATGAGAAACAGTCTTTGCTCCTGTCCATCACATGTCGCAAATCTCTTGAAACAAAAACAAAATGGCGAGGTCTTTGTTATTCTGCGTACTAATACCAAACAAGGTCTGCTGGATTTCCGTAAAGCCTGACATCTGCAGCTCTGCCCAATTGTCACAGCTCCCTAAATTGAAGATAACTTGAGAATACAACAATGGTATATAGAAATGAATAAATGTATTCCATTAGAAAAAATAACATATAATTTAAGAAATAATATTACAATATTTGAACAAATATGGGAGCCATACATGAAACACAAGAGAGAAAACCTACCAGGGACATCTACCACCTAAAATGACAGAAGGAGAAGGGAATGAAAAGAATTGACTCAGTGGAAATTCTTGTTTGTTTTTATTGAGTGACAACATTGTTTGACGGGTTTAATGTATCTTAGATTCTGAACTTTAAATGAATGGGAGGGGAGGTAGGGAGGGTGGGATGGGAAGAGGGAGGAGGGGGAGAAAACGACACTGTATATATTTGAAAAGGAAAATGTATGTATCTTGATCAATGTGGTTTATAGTGTGAAAAAAAAAATTGAAAATATACAGAGATAATGAGATCCATCGGAAGTAAAGAGTAACCAACACTTTTTAGCCTGAACTCTTCATCAGGAATCCCCCATTCATTGATTAGTGAAACCAACTGAAATGTTGGTTACCCTTCACTTCTTATGGACGCTGTGTGGCCTGCTGAATTTGTCCAGCATATTTATGTATTGCACTTGACCTGCATCTGCAGTTTCTTGTACAGAGAAAACAGTTTGTTCATTCATTCAGCACTGCTATTTGCTATACATACCTGCTGTGTATGACAAAGGTCACAAATTTCAACCTCATAGAAAATTAAAAATAAAACGACCAATAAACTCTTTGTGGTCGCTGGTAACATTATAAAGAGTCACATATACTGTATTTTAATTCAAAACAGAAATGGATGGTATCACTGAAAACTGGCTGCAGAAAGGAGAAAATTTCTTGAAAGCATAGGAATTTTCCTGACGGATGGAACCTCAACCTCCATGTACATGGAGGATGAACACGCATTAGAGAAAACATTATACAGAATACCAAATCCTCATTACATTTGAAGAGCTTCATGGATAACCCAATTTTGAAGCCTCCATTAATTCAACAGAACACTTCAAATGTTTTTCCTCCTTGACTTGTTCTCAGCACGTCCAAAATAGTTTGCAGGTTTCTTCCATTTCGAGCATAATATTGTGCTATTTAGTTCCAGCAAAAGATTCTTAATTTAAAAATCTCAAGGTATTAACTCTGAATTATTCTTTCAATCTCAACATGTATTTACTGGGTGCCATACATTCCCTCAAAGGATGTGATTTAAAATATTACTTACCCATTGTGCGTTACAAGGCACTGCCTCAGACCCAGTTTACGAAAGATGTCCACGACAATCTCCATGGGCGTGTGATCGGTTACTGTGAACGGGCTCATATCAAGAATGCTTCGCAGCTTCAATGGGCGCGGGCTGTCTGCTGGAAGTGTTGGAGCATGCTGGGTGAAATGAACCCTGGAACTGCTGACAATACCCTCTTGCTTTCTTCTAGCATTTTCTGACAAGAGAGAACAAAAAGTCAAACCTGTTGGCATTGTTTAATCTTGCCCTGACTTAAAAAAAAAGTAACGACTGTATCTGCACCAGACATTTTCTATACAGCAATAATCCTAAACTTACAGACTATACTGCAAACTATGAGATGCATGGACACTGAGAATCATCTTCTTAGCATAAACACTGGAGTCCTTTGGCATTATTTTCTCCCTCTTTCTATTAATATTGATCCCCTGTATGTCTTGCGTTATGTACAATCGAAAAACATGCCACAAGATTTTCAGTTGTCAAACTGAAAAGCTGACTCATGGGACCAGGCAAGGGGGTGCTGAGGGCAAGAAGGGCTCCTGAAGGGCCTCAGGCCCTGAAGGATTCCTGATTGCGTTGGAGGATTTGATCTGAAGTTTGGGTTGCCAATAAATTAAACAGGAGTCTGTGAGGCTGCAGAGGCTGGAGGCGAATCCACAGAAACTCAGTGACTCTGAAGGAACTCTCTTTTGCTTCTATTTCTCTCTTACTGTAAGGGGCATCAGGCAACAGTAATGGCGACGCTGAAGGCAATTTTGAGTAATATTACATGTTCTGTACATGACAATAAAGGAATCTTGAAGTTCCAAAGTGATACAAGAAAGCCCAAACAATGCTTTCATCCATTCTTCTACTTCTCCACTAAGCAATCAACCTCCAAACTTCTTCAATCGTGAGCCTCCCACTTTTTAATGAGGGGGTAGCGGTAGGAGGGGTAGAAACTGCAGGCACCTAACATGCTGCATTGGTTTAAAAAAACTCCTTTCAAATCCCTTTCCAGTATCTTTTTGCAGTCTCAGGATACCAACACACAACATATACAAGGTAACCAATCCATTTACTTTATCTTGATTTTCAATCTCCTTTTAAATGGTGATCTACTTTGCTCTGCTTACTTTAAATGTAAATTCTCACACAGTTCAACCTAACTGGTTATGGTTTTAAAATATGTTTCTGAAACTGCATTTTCAAAATATAGGCATTACTGGCAAAATTAGGATTTATTGACCATCCCTGGTTGTGTATTTGCAATTAATGATGTTGATGTTTTTCCTTATGCCAATACCAGTGTGTTCAAAGAGGACACTGCAGAGAACCTCTAGGTTTTATTGAATGACTAAGGACATATGCAATGGAATATAGTGTGGAGAAATATGAGGTCATCGTTTTGGTGAGAAGCAAACTCATGAAGCACATTTGACATTTGTTCCAAAGGACCTAAACATTCTTGTGAATGATGAAACCAGGTTTGCAGGTACAGCAGCAATTTAGAAGGCAAGTGGTATTGCAGGAGGATTTGAGAAAGTTGATCTACTGTAGTTACATCTAACCAGTAAGGCCAAATCCGAAGTACTACTTATAGGTCCGGTCTCTTTGTACGAAGGATATATTGTGTTGGCAAAAGAGAGAATGCATCAGTTTATCAGAATGATTCTTGAAATTATGGTCTGAAGGGAAGCCAACAAGAAAAACACCCAGAGTTTGAAACAAAAAGAGGTGACCTCACTGAAATGCTTACAGGGAGAACCTGGAGGAAACCCACGCAGACACTGGGGAAAAAGTTAAACTCCCTACACACAGCGCAGATGCAGAGATGGTCATTTCTCTGGCAGGGGCGTCGAGAATTGGAGATCAGTCTTAAAATGTATTCAGGATGGAGATGAGAAAACGTTTCTTCACCAAGGGCCAATTATCTTTTGGAATTCACTGTTTAAGAAGGCTGTGGAGCTTTAAGCTCTGAACGTTTTCAATAATGAGGGCAATAGATTCTTGCTTAAGAATATAAGAAATAGGAACATGAGTAGGCCATCTGGAGAATTATAGATTCACCACCTTCTGGGAAAAGCAGTACCTCTTCATCCCAAATCTACTCATCTTAATCTTGAGGCTGTGTCCCCTGGTTCAAGTTTCACTTAACAGTGGAAACAATTTTCTTGCCTCATAAAATTGATGTTTCTGCAAGATCCCCACTCATTCGTCTGAACTTCAGTGAGTCTGGTCCTGGGCAACTCAATCCCTCCTTATTGGCTAGCCCCACTCATTTCTGGAATCAGCACCAATAAAAGATAGATTTCAGGAATTTCGCATTTGTGGCACTGTGGTAAAAGCCCTCAGCTGCCTCAAAGAGCAAAAGCACAACTGAGGATGTAAATGAGAATGAGCCTTTCTTTGAACTCAAAAGTGATTATAAGAATAAGCATCGATTATAAAAGGAGAGGATGGAGAAAATGAGGTGAGATTATTACCAAGGATCACTGTTCTATAAATGCTGCCAGAATACATGTATGCAAACCGGTACATCAGCGATAAACTCACATATGAACAGCCTCACTGCCTATTTCGCAATAGAATGAACCACTCTACTTGAGTTACTGGAGGACTGATTATCAATGGAACTCCCATTATTTGTCATCACTTCACTAGGAGGGGAATAGAGCAGAAAAATAAAACAAGGACATTGAATTATCTTTGGTCACCTTCCTTCATGCAATTTTTTTCGACGTACAGCACCGTAATAAGCCCTTAAGGCCTATGAGCCCGTGCCCCATATATACTACCCCCGTGAAGGGTGGGAGGAACCATAGGAAACCTAGGCAGGCAAACTATAAACTCCTTACAGACAGTGCCGGATTCGAACTAGTGCCAGGTAACTGTTCTGGCAGAAGGCTACAACATTTTCATTATTCATTAAATAGTTCACATCCATTGCACCCAATTAGCCAATATTGGACATTCATGGTTAAACATGCGCAATACTAAAACCATACCTAATGCAATTGTTATATCCCTTCGGAGTGCAAATCCAACCAATCTTTGAGATTCTTTGGATACAATGACAGGAAAACCATTATACGTTGTTTCATTAATCAGCATTTCTAAGTCTTCGACTGTCATATCATCCTGGGTCATGACTGAGAGAGGTGCCTCATTTCTTCGAGGTCGCATCACATCTGCAGCCAATGTTGTATGAGTGAACTCTTCTTTAGCATCGAGGAATGGATACCCATTTAGGCGGATGTGCGACTCGTAAATGCCCTCTCTGCCAAATGCATCCCCCACCCACTTGCTTGTCATTACAGCTGCCATGAGAGGAACAATATACTCCAGCCCACCAGTTAGCTCAAACACAATTATGACGAGAGAAACAGTCATCCGTGTCACACCACCTAAAAAAACAAAAGAAAATAATTATTGCACAAAGTTTCCAATGATGCCATTCCTTTTAATATCACTGTTTTCCATTCATTCGACAAGCTTCTCTATTTGGTGAGAGACAGAATGAGAAGTTTGTGTTGGGAAAAATCTCCTTGTTCAGATTATCTCTCACTAAGACCTCAATCCTTCATCTTGATCCCTATGCAAGGTTCTCAGCAGATGGTAGTTTCAACTTATTAATAACATTTATGCTACATCTTTAATTGTCACATCGTTTTTAAGATTTGAAATTTTATTGACAATTATATCCCATAGAATTCTGGTTTTGAAATGACTTCCTGATATTCGAATCAGTATAATCCCAGTTGGATTGTATTTGGAGAGCTAACTGTAATTTACAAATGTTCTTTTTGGATTACTTGGAATGCATTTTTTCTTCTCTACTAAACACATCGGAAGGTATCTGCTTATCCCATCTTTCTCCGACGTAAGCAAAGCATTTTATTCCCCAAACTCAGTATGATTTACACTGACTTCAGAGGCACTAAACTCAGTTAATTCAAACCAAAAGAGTGATCTTGATTCTGAAAAGAGGCTCACCTGGGACCTAGATCTGGTGAGAGATAACACAGACTAAATCCATGTTCACAAATCAGAGGTGACCTCATTGAAGCATACAGGTTTCTCCCAGGTTTTACAAGTGAGATACTGAGTAGACGTCTTCAATGCAGACACAAAGTCAGATATTGGCCATTCGGGATTCACAACAAAAGAGAGGTGCCGAGGCACAGTTGTGGAATATATTTAATAGAGAGTTGGTTAGATTTTTAATATCAAGGGAATCAAGAATTAGAATATGAAAGTGGTGCAGAGATTAAAATAAAACTGAATGTCAGAGAAGGTGCAAAGAGCAAAATGGTCGACACCTGTTACAATTTTAAGTTCTTGCAAAGCATACCGCACATTTTTCTAAGGTACACTATAGTTTGTTTGGTCAGGTACTTCATAGAATCTTCTTCACCAAAATACTAATCATGGTGGTCTTAAAATCTAATACTAATCTTTAAATATACAAAAAAATGGAGCTCAGTGAAGATCACAGGCTCCCACTCAAAATGTTAACTTGTTTCAGAAAAGTAGCGCAGACAGATATGCTGTGAATTCCCTTCTTTAGAACTTGATCTCGCACCGATTCTATTTCAAGAGCAAGTGCAGGAATAGTTTAATGTCCTGCTCTCAGGTATTTTTAGTTGTTCACCTAACAGGCATGATTAAAATTCTACTGCAAGTTATTTTAGAATCCAAATTTATTGTCATGAATAAGTCATGAAATTCATTGTTTTGCAGCAGTATATAAACCATCTTACAAAAATTAATAAAAATAGTGCTTGAAAAGTCAAAGTGAGGCAGTGTCTTTGGTTTGTTGAGCATTCAGGAATCTGATGGCAATGGGGATGAAGCTGTTCTTGTGCCGTTGAGTGCTTGTCATTAGGATCCTGTATCTTTTTCCTGATGGTAGCAGAGTGAAGGGTGGTGGGGTTCTTTAAGAATAGAGACTGCTTTCTTAAGACACCACCTCCTGTAGTTGTCCTCAATGAAGTAAGGTCTGGTGATTGACTACTTCAAGTGTCTGCATTGTAAAGAGTAAAACACTACACTATAAGCCTTCATAGCTGAGTATAAAAAAAACTGAATAATGGAGAAGCCATTTGAATCCTTGATGGCAAAATGAAGTGCTTTGGTGATGAAATACATCAAAGTGCACCTTCCAATGACATTGGACCCATTCCAGTTTGCCTACCATCCAAACCGGTCCACAGATGATGACCCTCCACTCAGTCCTGACCCACCTAGAGAACGACTGCTTGCACGCCAGGCTGTTGTTCATTGACTTCAGCTTGGCATTCAACATAATCATACCTTATAGGGTGGTGGATGAACTGACTTCACTGGAACTCTACACCCCGCTCTGCCACTGGGTTCTGGACTTCTTCATGAAAAGACCACAGTCTGTCTGGGTTGGCAGCAGAACCTCAAGCCCTATTGTGCTGAGTACTGGCACACCTCAGCTCACTACTGTACAGGCCGCTGACTCACGACTGCACTGTCAGATTTAATTCAGACAGAATCGTCACATTTGCAGAAGATACAAAAGTAGTCGGCGTCATCAACAACAATGTTGAGTTGCAATACAGAGAGGAGGTTGACAGGCCCATTAAATGGTGCAGGAACAACAACCCAAGTCTCAATGTGGACATTCAAAAGAGAAGGCTGTGGACTTCAGGAGGATGAAGGTCAACCGCACACATCAGCGATTCCATCGTGGAGAGAACCAAGTTCCTTTGCTTGCATATAAAGGACGACCTATCCAAGATCACAACATTTCCCCATTAGTCAGAAAGGCAATGCAGTGCCTACACTTCCACAGGAGAACAATGCTACCGGCATTCCTCTCTGACTGCATCATTGTGTGGTATGGTAGCTGCAAAGCATCAGACCAAAAGTCTAGACAGGGGACCATTAAAACAGCTGAGAAGATCACTGGGGTTTCCCTTTACTCAACTAACGACCTTTACTGGGGCCCTCTGCTTAAATAGGGTTCAAGAATTATAGAAGACCCTTCCCATCTAGCACACAGAATCTTCAACCATCAAGGTGGTGGTACAGGAGCATTCAAGTTAGATCTGCCAGGCTGGATGATAGCTTTTTCCCCATAGGCTGTGAAATTGATGAACCATGTAAATCATGCCAAATTTGTATATACATTTATTTTGGTAATTTATCTATCCATGATGTACTGGGCATTGTGTGTATGTGTGCGCACCATGATGCAAAGGGAGGCTGTTTTGTTGGGTTGGACCATGTACAATCAGATGAGGATGAACTTGAACTTAAAGATGGAATGGTTCATTTTTACATTAAGTCTAGTCTTTGCTGATGTAGCTTAGTAAAAATACAGAAATGCTGGAAGAACTCAGTAGATCACACAGCACCCATAGAAAGTAATGATATATTATCAACATTTTGGGCCTGAGCCCTTCTTCAAGAAACGAGTAAAGAGCAGGCAGATTGGAGGTTGCGCAGATGGAATAGGGGGTGTTTTTCTTCCAATTTGTGAGTGGTCTTGGTCCGGCAGTGCATGAGACCATAGACAAAGATGTTGGCAAGGGAATGGGGCGGGAAACTGAAATGGGTGGGCGGACAGATCGGCAAGAAAATGAGCAGGGAAAGACATGTCCATAAGGGAATTGGGCAAATCAATGCCCTCCAAGCTGATGGCATCAACATCGACTTCACCAGTTTTCATTAGGCGTCACCCCCAACTTTCCCTCTCTCTCCTTTCCTCAAGTTCTTTCACACTTTCTCTCTTCCCTTTTCCTTCTCCCTGGTACTGCTTCGACAGAGCTTAAAAATTCCTTCCCCCTGTCATTTCTCACCTTTCCTCTTTCTTGTGTCTCATCCATATCCAATTAACACCCTTTGACTGTTGGTCTGTACTCCTCCCCTGCCTTTTATTTTAAGCATCTTCCCGCTTTTTACTCAAATCCTGAGTAAAGTTCCTCAGGCCAGAAACATCGGTTTTATATCTTTACCTTTTCTGGACACTGCAAGACCTGTTGAGTTCCTCCAGCATTTCTATTTTTACTACAATCACAGCATCTGAAGACTTTTGGGCTTCACTACAATGTGTAGCTTAGACCTCCAGGTCTTTAGATGTTCCCAAATGTTAAAATGAAAGTTTGTTTCTCATCTTTTTGTTCCAACTTTCAGTTGAATGAGCGAACTTTCAAAAGGGAAAAGTATTTTTTTTAATTGATGCAGTCTTGAACAGATTTTGTCACTGTTTTCATGTTCCACAAGGTTGTTTTCCTCTGACCTTCCATGGAATATTCAAAACACCCTTCAGTGCAAAGTGTCCATTTTTTCAGTTGATTAATTTGGCCATTATTTTGCTTTTTAAAGCAATATTTCTTTCATTGATAATGACCTATTCAGTAACACTTCTTTCTCTAACAATAAATGATTTCTGAAATATCTAGATGAGCAAAAGGTTTTCAGCCTTTTTCAGTCGTCCAGTTCATCAGAGCAAGTTTGTTTTTGACCCCCCTCGACCAGAGTATTAAAGCAGTTAACTCTGTTATATGGTTGTCTTGAAAGTGGGAGGTGCAGATATCCAGCTTGAACCTTTCCAGTGAAGATGAGGTATGATGTTGTCACAAACTGAAAACCTGCACAAATATTATGATGAACATACGGCACATCAACATGATTGCAGCGCTGAGATCCCAAGCTCTGCAGATCACATCAAAGCACTCAGAATTAGCTCACCTTCTTTGGACAAGTTCCAAAGTTTGAATTTCTCAGCTTATGGTTTTGCTTCAAGTCTGCAACAGCTGCTACAAGGCAAAGCATTTCCTTTGTGTTCTGGGGACCAGTTGATGGCATCTTGAACCCCTGTATCTCAGCAGTCTAGTCCTCATTGAGGTACCTTGTTGTTCCCAAGCACAGATCATTGAATAGGAACAGGTCCTTTGACCTATGATGTTAACACCGAACATGATGCCAAATTAAACTAATTATGCCAACCAAGGAAAAAAAAATGTAAAATGAGACTGCAGGCAGAATTGCATATAAATTTATGATGCTATAAAGAGGAAGATGATAAAATAATAATGCTCAGATTACTGATGAACAAAACTGTGTAAACTCAACTAAGTAAAACTGAACTGAGGAGAGCCATCTTCTTCTTGGAATTAATTAAAAAATTTTTAAATGTAGTAAATTCAGACATACATCACGGTTCCTGCCCATGCCACCAAATACCTCAATTAACCTACAACCCCTGTTTTTGAAAGATGGGAGGAAACCAGAGCAATCGGAGGAAACTAATGCAAACACAGGGAGAATATACTAACTCTTCGAAGACAAAGTTGGATTTGAACCCAAGTCGCTGGCGCTGTAATTAGTGTTGCACAAACTTCAAATATGGCTTCATTTGTATGAAAGGATAAACGGGTTAGTGTGCTGTTGTTTTAAAATACTTTAGCAATATCAGCCAATAATAATTCATCTGATTGACTCGGAAGAATGAAGCCATGATCTCTCCCAACCTCACCCACACCCCCCCCCCAACAATCTGAATATCCTGATTGTTTGATCCTATCCACTTCAACTCTCATAAAATGGCAGGCATTAACCTCCTCTATTTGTCACTATTGATCAGACCCAAGGCAAATTTTTAGTTTATCAAAAAATAATGACTCTGGCATCTCTTGCCCAGCCTCCCAGTCTCGCAATTCAACCTATCCAAACACTTCTGCTCGTATACCTTCAAGCACTGAAAATTTCAGTCAGCCATTACCCTCCCCTCATTGATCTGGTTTGGGTTCAAATCCATCCACACCTCAAATTTTCCTTAAGCTTTGTTGTAAATGTCTATGGAGCAACTGGGGATATTTTTCAATGCAAAAGGCATTGTGTAATTGCAAAGTATCGCTGATATACTATCCACACACACACACACACGTCTAAAGTTGTCTAATATTAGGATCTCTTTTTAACTTTATGTCAATAACCATAATGAATTTCTAATCTTTGAAATAACTAAACCTACAGATATTGAGCATTTCCCTTCTGTAAAAGAGTCTGGTTTGACAGGATTCCCTACTTTTCACCTTATTTACTCACCTTCACCAGCTCCTGCCTTGTATTTGGCAGAGTTGACTGACCCCACAGTATCCAGCACAGGGAACTGCTCTGTCACTATGCCCTGCTTTTAGTCAGAATGTGAATACAACCTCCTTAGCTTTTTTAAAAATTCACCTCGAGGAAACACATCTACTTTTATGAGGAGAGAATACTCTTGTAGCATGCAAACCTGCGGATAAAGCTCTAAACAGGGTGCTAACAATGAAGATTAAAAACCTACCCAAGCAAGCTGCAGCACCAACCATTGCGTACAGGCCAGGAGTTACGCAATCGGCTCCAACATTACACCATTGGTTAAAAATGAACCAGTCATGGTGATGATAAGCCATTTGTTCCACTGCAATTCCCACAATCCTCCCTGCAATGGCACCAATGGCCATGCTTGGTATGAAGAGACCTGAAGGTACCTGCAAGGAAGAACAAAATACAGTACAAATGGAAACCAACCCGTCGATGTGCACTTTTATGAAGAATTGTGTTCCATGCTATGTCTAATCCTACCTCTGGCAAATTCTTTTTTTTTAAAAATGTTTTATTTTTCACACTATGAACCTTACTGACCAAAATACATAGACATTTTTCTCTTGAATATATAGTGTCATTTTCTCCCCTTCTCCCCCCTCCCTTCCCTCCCTCCCTCACCCTGCTTCCCATTTATTCAAAGTTCAATCTATATTAAACTCATTAAACAATGTCGTCATTTGATAAAAATAAACAAGAAATTTTTGTATTTTTCTTTTATATACTGAGTCAGTTGATTTCGTTGTCTTCTCCTTCTGTGATTTTAGGTGGTGGAGGTCCGTGGTAGGACTTCTCTGTTGTGTTCCATGTATGGTTCCCATATTTGTTCGAATATTGTGATGTTTTCTTAAATTATATGTTATTTTTTCTAACGAAATACATTTATTTATTTCTATGTACCATTGTTGATTTCTCAAGTTGTCTTCTAATTTCCAGGTTGACATAATACATTTTTTTGCTACAGCTAGGGCTATCATAATAAATCTTTTTTGTGCTCCATCCAAATCGAGTCCAAATTATTTATTTCTTATATTACTAAGAAGAAAGATCTCTGGGTATTTTGGTATGTTGCTTTTTGTGATTTTATTTAATATCTGGTTTAGATCTTCCCAAAACTTTTCCACTTTCTCACATGTCCAAATTGCATGTACTGTTGTTCCCGTTTCCTTTTTACAGCAAAACATCTGTCTGATACTGTTGGGTCCCATTTATTTAACTTTTGGGGTGTGATGTATAGCCTGTGTAATCAATTATATTGTATCATGCGTAACCTCGTATTTATTGTATTTCTCATAGTTCCGGAGCATAGCTTTTCCCATGTTTCTTTCTTTATCTTTATGTTTAGATCTTGTTCCCATTTTTGTTTAGGTTTACAGTTTGTTTCCTCATTCTCCTTTTCTTGCAGTTTGATGTACATGTTTGTTATAAATTTTTAAATTATCATTGTGTCTGTAATCACATATTCAAAATTGCTTCCTTCTGGTAACCTCAGACTGTTTCCCAATTTGTCCTTCAAGTAGGTTTTCAGTTGGTGGTATGCAAACATTGTATTGTGAGTTATATTATATTTGTCCTTCATTTGTTCAAAAGATAATAATTTATTTCCTGAAAAACCATTTTCTATTCTTTTGATCCCTTTTCTCTCCCATTCTCTAAAGGAAAGGTTATTTATTGTGAAAGGGATTAGTTGATTCTGTGTCAATATTAATTTTGGTAGTTGATAATTTATTTTATTCCTTTCTACATGAATCTTCTTCCAAATGTTGAGCAGATGGTGCAATACTGGTGAATTCCTATGTTGCACCAATTTTTCATCCCACTTATATAGTATATGTTCAGGTATCTTCTCCCCTATTTTATCTAGCTCTAATCTGCTCCAATCTGGTTTTTCCCTTGTTTGATAAAAATCTGATAGGTATCTTAATTGTGCTGCTCTATAATAATTCTTGAAGTTTGGTAATTGTAAGCCTCCTTGTTTGTACCATTCTGTTAATTTATCTAGTGCTATCCTTGGTTTCCCTCCTTTCCATAAGAATTTCCTTATTATTTTCTTTAGCTCCTTGAAGAATTTCTCTGTTAGGTGAATTGGTAATGATTGAAATAGGTATTGTATCCTTGGGAAGATGTTTATTTTAATACAGTTTATCCTTCCTATCAATGTTAGTGGTAAGTCTTTCCAGTGCTCTAAGTCATCTTGTAATTTCTTCATTAATGGCTGATAATTTAGTTTATACAGATGGCCGAGATTATTATTTAGTTGTATACCTAGGTATCGAATTGCTTGTGTTTGCCATCTAAATGGTGATTCTTTCTTAAACTTTGTGAAATCCGCATTATTCATTGGCATTGGTTCACTTCTATTTACGTTGATCTTGTAACCTGATACTTCTCCATATTCCTTCAATTTTTTATGTAATTCTTTTATTGATATTTCTGGTTCTGTTAAGTATATTATAACGTCATCTGCAAATACACTGATTTTATATTCCTTCTCTTTTATTTTTATCCCTCTTATTTTATTTTCTGTTCTTATCAGTTCTGCTAGTGGTTCTATAACTAACGCGAACAGTGAGGGAGATAGTGGACATCCCTGCCTTGTTGATCTGCTTAATTTAAATTGGTTTGATATATATCCATTTACTGTCACTTTCACCAATGGTCCCTTATATAATGCTTTAATCCAATATATTTCTCTGGTAGGTAGAATTTTTGTAGTACTTTGAATAAATAATTCCATTCTACTCTGTCAAAAGCTTTCTCTGCATCTAAAGCAACCGCTACTGTAGGAGTTTTGTTTCTTTGCACTGCATGGATTAAGTTAATGAATTTACAGATAGTGTCCGTTGTTCGTCTTTTTTTTAATAAATCCAGTTTGATTTAGTTTTACTATTTTTGGTACACAGTCGGCCAATCTGTTTGCTAATAGTTTAGCTATTACCTTATAATCTGTGTTAAGTAGAGATATTGGTCTATATGATGCTGGTGTTAGTGGATCTTTCCCCGTCTTTGATATTACTGTAATTATTGCTGTTTTGCATGAATCTGGTATGTTTTGTGTTTTTTCAATCTGGTTCATTACTTCCAGGAGAGGAGGAATTAATGAGTCTTTGAATGTTTTATAGAATTCTATTGGGAGTCCATCCTCTCCCGGTGTTTTATTGTTCAGTAGTTTTTTTAATATCTCCTGTATTTCTTCTGTATCAAATGGTTTTATTAATTTATTTTGCTCCTCTGTTTGCAATTTCGGTAGTTCAATTTTAGTTAGAAATTCATCCATTTTGTCTTCTTTCCCTTCATTTTCAGTTTGATATAGTTGTTTGTAGAATTCCCTGAAGGTTTCGTTGATCTCCGTTGGGTTATATGTAATTTGTTTGTCCTTTTTCCTTGATCCCAATACTGTTCTTTTAGTTTGTTCTGTCTTAAGCTGCTACGCTAGTATTTTGTGCATTTTTTCTCCTAGCTCATAATACTTCTGTTTTGTCTTCATTATGTTCTTCTCCACCTTATGTTTGTAGTGTTCCATATTTTATATTTTTGTCTGTCAATTCTCTTCTTTTAGTTGTGTCTTCCTTTATTGCTAATTCTTTTTCTGTATTTGTTATTTCCCTTTCCAACTGTTCTATTTCTCAATTGTAGTCCTTCTTCATCTTAGTTACATAACTTATTATCTGTCCTCTGATGAAGGCTTTCATTGCGTCCCATGGTATAAACTTATCTTTCACTGATTCCGTATTTATTTCGAAGTATATTTTAATTTGTCGCTCAATGAATTCTCTAAAATCCTGTCTTTTAAGTAGCATGGAGTCTAATCTCCATCTATACATTCTCGGTGGGATGTCCTCCAGCTCTATTGCCAATAACAGGGGTGAGTGATCCGATAACAATCTAGCTTTATATTCCATTTTCTTAACTCTTCCTTGAATGTGGGCTGATAACAGGAATAGGTCTATCCTTCAGTATGTTTTATGTCTACCCGAATAATATGAGTATTCTTTTTCCTTTGGGTGTTGTTTTCTCCATATATCCAAAAGTTGCATTTCCTGCACCGATTTAATTATAAATTTGTTTACTTTGTTCTTTCTGTTAGTCTTTTTTCCAGTTTTATCCATGTTTGAGTCCAAATTAAGGTTAAAATCCCCACCTATTAGTATATTCCCCTGCGTATCTGCGATCTTCAAAAAGGTATCTTGCATAAATTTTTGATCTTCTAAACATGGCCATTTCATACTTTGTTTATCTTTCCTTTCCGTTTCCTCATCACCACCTTCCCTTCTTATCCATTTCTGCTTTCTTTTTTTGAACACATTGTAAAAACATAAAATTTCTAAAACATAAAATATTTCACTATTCCCACATCTAAAATTCCTTTAACCCCAATAGTCCCTCCCCTCTCTGAGTTGCCCTTTGTCCCTTGTCGGGCAACCACATCTCCCCTCTCCATTTGGATTTGCGAACCCGCTCGCAAGCGTCAACTGATTTCGCAGTGACTGTTATTCTTCCCCCCCAGAAAAGATTTTAATCTTCATATATAACAAAGCTCACTCTCTTAATTCCCTCCTTGCTTTCTTTCTTCCCTTTCTTTCCCTTCTTAGTTCTTACTTATACTTTATTCTTCTTCTTTATATATAGTTTGTTGTCATTTTTGTTCTTGTTACATCTCTTCATCTCTCTGTCTGTTTTGTAGTTGTTCTGCAAATTGTTGTGCTTTTTCTGGATCCGATAACAGTTTGCTTTGCTGCCCCGGGATAATTATTTTAAGTACCGTTGGATATTTTAACGTAAATTTATAACCTTTTTTCCATAGGGTCGATTTTGCTGCGTTAAACTCCTTCCTCTTTTTCAGGAGTTCAAAACTTATGTCTGGGTAGAAAAAATTTTTTGACCTTTGTATTCTAGTGGTTTTTTGTCTTTTCTTATTTTTTTCATTGCCTTCTCCAATATATTTTCTCTTGTCGTATATCTTAGGAATTTTACTAGAATGGATCTTGGTTTTTGTTGAGGCTGTGGTTTAGGGGATAATGTTCTGTGTGCCCTTTCTATTTCCATTCCTTCCTGTAATTCTGGTCTTCCTAGGACCCTGGGGATCCATTCTTTTATAAATTCTTTCATATTTTTGCCTTCTTCACTTTCCTTAAGGCCCATTATCTTTATCTCCTATTATAGTTTTCCATTATATCTATCTTCTGAGCGAACAGCTCCTGTGTTTCTTTAACTTTTTTATCAGATACGCTCAATTGCTCGAATTTCACACCGTTTTAAAAAAAGTCCCAATTCTGAAACACCTTTTTGCAGGACTTCATAATTATATTTGGAATTATAGCATAATCAGGAACATCAGTAATCTGTCAGGTGAACATTCTTGATTGCAATCAAAAGCAGAACTCCCATTATTAATAAATCTCACACTGCTGAATACATAGTCTATTTTTAATTTAATGCTGTAGTTGTTTTATAATGAAGTACCTATTCATTTGCAGCACGAATTTCGGCGCCCATGTACATTGGACCATGGACATGACATTAAATTTATCACCGTTACAACACACAATGAGGATCAAACTAAGATCTACATTGGGTGCAGCTATCTACTTATGAACAAGCATATACAACCTTGGGTACCAATTTCAACTTTAGGTCTATTACCATAATGAATCCCTAATATTTGAAATAACTAAGCACGTTATATTGAGCATTTAATTTGTTCTATCATCTCCTGTGCTAAGCCTCCAATGGAGAATTTGGATTATGAAGTGCATCATTAACAAGTTCCTGGAAACATTTGAAAATTGTATTTAGTTTGAACATAAATCATTTGTTACCTTAATTCCAAATGTGAAAATGGTCATAATAATTTTGAATATCAGTGCTAGTGCCAATTTCCCAATGGCATCGTAAACTCCTTGACCAGCAGGTCGGTCTGGGATGTCGTCCAACAGCTTACTGACATTTGCATCGGTCTGGTAATCACAAAGTGGTGAAGATTCTAGAGGCCCACAGTCAGTGAAAAGCTCTTTAATCAACTCACTCGTGTTCTTCCTTGTATACTGATTAGGAAAGGCAACAACAGCAGTGATGACAGTCACTGTAATAACTTCTAGCACAGGGAACTTCCCAAACTTTGTGGTTTTCCGACGTCTGCACCATGCAATGTTAGCACGGATGAAGAAGGCTCCCCACAGTCCTCCAAATACTCCCAGAAGGATGAAGGGGATCAGTTCGAATAAGTACCAGGGAGTGTGATATTCCACGTAAAAGAGGACCAGGCGGCTGTTTCCAAATGGATTAATCGAGCGCAAGATGAAGGCTGCCACTAATGCTGCAAAGAATGATCTCCAGAGGGTTTTCAAGGGAAAATAGTAGCTAACCTGGAAGAAAAGGTGTTAGAGATAGAGAATTTAGGTTAAAATGGCTTAAGTTAAAATGTGATGATTAATCATAAAAAGGGAAGCCAGAACGGACAGGGAGCTTACTAGCAGCCAAGGACAAAAAGTTCAGCTGGATATGTTTTTTTTAAACATATCTTTTCATGGTCATAGTGAGAGACATGCAGGAGACAAAAGATTGATAAGAAGGGTGAGAAACAGAATTTAGTGTATGTAGAGTTTGCAGCGTACGTAACGAACGTGATAATTAAAAGTGCAGTTGTACTTAGAATGCTTTTGTAATACTAACCAATTAAAACAGTATTAATAAGAAGGGGAAGGGCAAACAACAAGGGTATAAAAATCAATGCACTGTATGTATCGGGGCTTAACTGGTGAGAAGCCAGTTGAGTCCAACTCTGCAGACTTGTAAATAAAGCTTGTCGTGTCATCAGTTTTAAAGAGACTCATGTGTGAGAAGTTTTATTTCTGACAAAAGGGTTTTATATTAAATTTTAAAATAAACCCATCTTTCAAAACTTTTAATTTTCAAGGAAAGCTGGTCAACACATTTTTGAATGGATAATGAAGGGGGAAATTGAAGTATTTAAATGTCTTTCAATAAGCATACATATTTGCCTATCAACTAATATTTGGTCATTTGCTGGACATAAATTTTGTTTTGCATGCTTTTTGATTTGACCATAAATTAACCTCAAACACTCAAATAAACAAGCAACTGAAGGACCAGTTTCTACAAGCATATAACCCATTCCTTTTACCTTGCAAATCACTTGAGCATCCCTGAACAAGCTAGCATTTATTGGCCATTCCTGACTAATCTTGAGAGGGTGAGCTACTCCTTAAATCTTTGGAATTTTTTGCCACAGGTGGTTGTGGGGGTCAAGTCATTGGGTATATTTACAGCAGAGATTTATAGGTTCTTGATTAGCCAGGGCATTAAAGGTTATGGTCCATACTGCCCGGCCCCGGTCCGGGCAGTATGGACCGACCTAGGAGGGGAGGCAGGCCCCTCCAGCCCGGGTAAGAAACCTGCATAGGAGAAGGCCACTCCGATATAAAACCTACGACCCAAGGACCTCGCTGCCACGTCCCAGCTTGCTTGGCCACGGCACACGAACCATGGGTGTAAAGGGTGGGGCCAGTACTGCGCGCACTGCACTCCACCTAAAAGCTCCTTTGCGCAGGCCCGAGGACAGGTCCACGTCCTCCCCCTCCACGTCCTCCCCCTCCACGTCCTCCCCCTCAAAAGATGCTCACAAACTCAAGCTAGCATGCTGGAACATCAGAACCATGCTAGACAAGGCTGACAGCCACCGACCTGAACGTCGGTCTGCCCTCATCGCACATGAACTCCTCAGACTTGACATCGACATAGCCGCTCTCAGTGAAGTCCGCCTGGCAGATGTAGGCAGCCTCCAAGAACGCGGCGTGGGCTACACACTCCACTGGTCTGGAAAGCCTTCGGATGAACGACGCCTATCTGGTGTAGGCTTCATGGTCAAGAGCTTCATTGCCTCCAAACTCGAAAACCTTCCGACAGGCCTCTCGGACCGAATCATGTCCATGCGACTCCCACTTCAAAACAAGCGTCACATCACCCTCATCAGTGTCTATGCTCCAACCCTCCAGGCGGAACCAGCAGAAAAGAACAAGTTCTACACCGACCTGCGCAACCTCATCCAACGTACCCCTACAGCCGACAAGGTTGTCATCCTGGGCGACTTCAACGCTCGTGTCGGCAAAGACTCAGAAACCTGGCCAGGAATCCTGGGCAAGCATGGCGTCGGCAAGTGCAACGACAATGGGCGCCTCCTGTTGGAACTCTGCGCAGAACAGCGACTTGTCATTACAAACACCCTTTTTCAGCAGAGGGACAGCCTTAAGACCACCTGGATGCATCCCCGATCCAAACACTGGCACCTCCTGGACTACATCCTGGTGCGAGAAAGTGACAAACAATATGTGCTCCACACCAGGGTCATGCCTAGCGCGGAATGCCACACTGACCACCGGCTGGTTCGCTGCAAGTTCAACCTTCACTTCTAGCCAAAGCCCAGGAACAATAAAGCCCCCAGAAAGAGGTTCAATGTTGGAAACCTGCAGTCAGACGAAGCGAGAGGAAACTTCCAGGCAAACCTCAAAGCAAAGCTCGACGTTGCAACCCGCCTCACGGACCCGTCCCCTGAAACCCTCTGGGATCAGTTGAAGACTACCATACTGCAATCCACTGAAGAGGTACTGGGCTTCTCCTCCAGGAAAAACAAGGACTGGTTTGACGAAAACAGCCAGGAAATCCAGGAGCTGCTGGCAAAGAAGCGAGCTGCCCACCAGGCTCACCTTACAAAGCCGTCCTGTCCTGAGAAGAAACAAGCCTTCCGTCGCGCATGCAGCCATCTTCAGCGCAAACTCCGGGAGATCCAAAATGAGTGGTGGACTAGCCTCGCCAAACGAACACAGCTCAGCGCGGACATTGGCGACTTCAGGGGTTTCTACGAGGCTCTAAAGGCTGTGTACGGCCCCTCACCCCAAGTCCAAAGCCCGCTGCGCAGCTCAGACGGCAAAGTCCTCCTCAGCGACAAGATCTCCATCCTCAACCGATGGTCAGAACACTTCCAATCGCTTTTCAGTGCCAACCGCTCAGTCCAAGATTCCGCCCTGCTCCAGCTCCCTCAACAGCCCCTAAGGCTAGAGCTGGATGAGGTTCCCACCCTGGATGAGACATATAAGGCAATCGAACAACTGAAAAGTGGCAAAGCAGCAGGTATGGATGGAATCCCCCCAGAAGTCTGGAAGGCTGGCGGCAAAACTCTGCATGCCAAACTGCATGAGTTTTTCAGGCTTTGTTGGGACCAAGGTAAACTGCCTCAGGATCTTCGTGATGCCACCATCATCACCCTGTACAAAAACAAAGGCGAGAAATCAGACTGCTCAAACTACAGGGGAATCACGTTGCTCTCCATTGCAGGCAAAATCTTCGCTAGGATTCTACTAAATTGAATAATACCTAGTGTCGCCGAGAATATTCTCCCAGAATCACAGTGCGGCTTTCGCGCAAACAGAGGAACCACTGACATGGTCTTTGCCCTCAGACAGCTCCAAGAAAAGTGCAGAGAACAAAACAAAGGACTCTACATCACCTTTGTTGACCTCACCAAAGCCTTCGACACTGTGAGCAGGAAAGGGCTTTGGCAAATACTAGAGCGCATCGGATGTCCCCCAAAGTTCCTCAACATGATTATCCAACTGCACGAAAACCAACAAGGTCGGGTCAGATACAGCAATGAGCTCTCTGAACCCTTCTCCATTAACAATGGCGTGAAGCAAGGCTGTGTTCTCGCACCAACCCTCTTTTCAATCTTCTTCAGCATGATGCTGAACCAAGCCATGAAAGACCCCAACAATGAAGACGCTGTTTACATCCGGTACCGCACGGATGGCAGTCTCTTCAATCTGAGGCGCCTGCAAGCTCACACCAAGACACAAGAGAAACTTGTCCGTGAACTACTCTTTGCAGACGATGCCGCTTTAGTTGCCCATTCAGAGCCAGCTCTTCAGCGCTTGACGTCCTGCTTTGCGGAAACTGCCAAAATGTTTGGCCTGGAAGTCAGCCTGAAGAAAACTGAGGTCCTCCATCAGCCAGCTCCCCACCATGACTACCAGCCCCCCCACATCTACATCGGGCACACAAAACTCAAAACGGTCAACCAGTTTACCTATCTCGGCTGCACCATTTCATCAGATGCAAGGATCGACAATGAGATAGACAACAGACTCGCCAAGGCAAATAGCGCCTTTGGAAGACTACACAAAAGAGTCTGGAAAAACAACCAACTGAAAAACCTCACAAAGATAAGCGTATACAGAGCCGTTGTCATACCCACACTCCTGTTCGGCTCCGAATCATGGGTCCTCTACCGGCACCACCTACGGCTCCTAGAACGCTTCCACCAGCGTTGTCTCCGCTCCATCCTCAACATCCATTGGAGCGCTTTCATCCCTAACGTCGAAGTACTCGAGATGGCAAAGGTCGACAGCATCGAGTCCACGCTGCTGAAGATCCAGCTGCGCTGGGTGGGTCACGTCTCCAGAATGGAGGACCATCGCCTTCCCATGATCGTGTTATATGGCGAGCTCTCCACTGGCCACCGTGACAGAGGTGCACCAAAGAAAAGGTACAAGGACTGCCTAAAGAAATCTCTTGGTGCCTGCCACATTGACCACCGCCAGTGGGCTGATAACGCCTCAAACCGTGCATCTTGGCGCCTCACAGTTTGGCGGGCAGCAACCTCCTTTGAAGAAGACCGCAGAGCCCACCTCACTGACAAAAGGCAAAGGAGGAAAAACCCAACACCCAACCCCAACCAACCAATTTTCCCTTGCAACCGCTGCAATCGTGTCTGCCTGTCCCGCATCGGACTTGTCAGCCACAAACGAGCCTGCAGCTGACGTGGACTTTTTACCTCCTCCATAAATCTTCGTCCGCGAAGCCAAGCCAAAGAAGAAGAAAGGTTATGGGGAGAAGCCTGGTCAGTGGGTCTGAGAGGTCTTATTTGAATGGCTGGGCAGATTTGATAGGCTGAACTACTGAAGGTATTTACAAAGTGCTGTTGAGCAAGGAGTTCCAGGATTTAGACCCAGACAGGTATAGTGATAAATTTCAAAATCAGGTCTGTGTGGAACCGAGAGAAAAAACAGACAGACGGTAGTGTCTTCATGAACCTTAAGCACATGTCCTTCTTAGCAGCAGAGGTCAATTTTGGGAAGTTTGGGAGGAGAAGGCTGGGTGAGGAACTGCTATCAGCCAGACATAGAGGGAATGAGTGATTCAGCAAGTGGATGGACTTCAAACCCATTATGCTAGTAAGTCTTGGATGTCATTTAACTTAAGTATTTGCAAAATTATACTCATCAAGGCAAGTGGAGAGTATTTCATCACACTCTTTATTTCCTCTTGGGAAAGATTTGAGGTCTAGCGTGAGTCACTCACTGTACATATCCACAGTCTGGGTGGAGACTATGGTGATCTGGTTGAACATCAAGGGAAGGTGGTTAGACTGGCTTTTGCACTACAGGTACACAATCCTTTATCCGGAACCCTTGGGGGACAGTGTGTTCCGAATTTTGGATTTTTCCGGATTTCAGAACAAAATCCAGCTGACCCAGATTTAAGCCCACCCGAATTGTGCTGCCGTTTCCACCCCCTTCCAGTCGCGCTGGTGCCTCTCTCCCCCCGCCCGCCCGAGTTGCGCTGCTGTCTCTCTCTCCCTCTGCTGTACCAGCACCAGGGAAAAAAAAATGCCAGATTTTGGAGCTTTCCGGATTTTAGATGTCCGGATAAAGGATTGTGTACCTGTACTATTATTACTTTATGGGCCCATGCCTGAATGATGCCTCGTTATTGCTGCCTCTAGGAAAGAATGCTTCATTTGGTGTTCACATGCAAATGCAATTAAATATAACATAATTATCAGTAAGCATCTCAACTTCTGAACTTGCGTTGAAACAAGTCATTCAGAGGGGTCAAACTTCTTTTTGCTCATACCTTGAAGAAGGGCTCAGGCCCAAAATGTTGGTTATATATCTTTACCTCTAATGGACACTGTGTGACCTGCTGAGTTCCTCCAGTATTTTTGTGATTTATACATAAAGTAGTAAAAATGGCTGGGCTTACAACATTTCCCCAATAATGACCCAAGGCAAAGATGATTCACCACCAAAAACCACAACCATCCTCTTTATGCTCAGTGTGACTTCAGCCAGTGAAGTGATTTCCTCATTGACTTCAGTTTTATCTGTCAAATGCCTTTGTAATGCCATGCCTAGACTTTAGTTTTTTGGTTCATATTTAGACTAGATGAGGTGTTCCTATCAACATGAAAGTGAGTTCTCAGGACTCTATCTCATCCTGTTTCATTTGTTATTTTCACAATTCACTGGATCACAGAAAAACAGAGTGGCCATTGAACCTTCTGAGCATGTTTTACCATTCAATACGATTATAGATGATTTGTAACTTAGTCTCAAGTTTCACAACATAATTCACAAAAAGAACCGATTTTAAATTGATGATTTGAAAAAGTGTGCAAAAGTGATTCACATTTCAGCATCCATTACAAGTGCAGGTTGTACCTCTCTTTTCCAACGGTCTGTGGTTCGGCAACTCCTCGTGGTGCAGAACGTTTTGAATCTGCTCCTTACAAAAAGTGTGGGATTTGAACCCTGGTCCCGATCACTGGCGCTGTAAAGGCTAACCGCTGTGCACCCCATGCTGCTCGATGGTAATGAGAACCCTGTCTTCATTCATCACAATCTAGAGTGAAAGGGGCACACCTGTCCACACTCATCTCATCAAAATGCTTCTGCCCAATGTGTGGCAGAAGCTGCTTTGCCCCACACAATTCTTCTCAGAACAAATGGAAGTTGTGTGGAAACAAATCTTCCTCCATCTGGAGGGACTGCGCAGGAGAAAGGTTCTTCTTGTGGTCAAGAGTGGCAGCAGAGAAACTGGCGCAGACCCACCATTAACGCCAGGTGAGAGGAGTGGGTTGCACTTACCACTGGCTGGGCATGGCGGGCACTTATCGACGGCCGGCCAGCAGGAACTTACTGCGAGGTCTGTGCCTGCCCTTAGGTACCCCCACAAATTTGAAGTAACGGCAGAGTCTGCACATGCATATGTTTTCTGACATTTTCTGTGGTCTGGTAATAGTAAGGCCCCAATGTCGCCGGATTCAAGAGATACAACCTGAACAAGTATTCTTTAACTTTACCAATTAAAGGTCTGGAACTATATTGTTACAAAAGCTGCTAGTCCAAGCGTCCACCACCAACAGATAGGATTTCACTTTATCTGTCCTTTCAGTTCTCCTTGGTATCTTTGATTATATTAACTTTTCAACCTCCTGAACTTCAGGAACATAATCCTGTTCACCCAAATATAACCTGATAAATGTATGCTGCACTCTCTCTCAAGACCAATATATATTTTCAAATTTGTGATGCCCAGGAGCGCTCAGAGAACAGAATCACAGTGTAAATTAGAATCTGTAAAAACACAAATAAATTTCATCACTCTATTCTATTCTTCTAGACTTAAAGACCAGCATTTAATCAGTCATTGGGATTATTTTCTGTGCTTATCCAAGATATTATGGTGATCCTGGATTCGTTGCACTCCAAAAGTTAATTCTAGTCTTGAACCATTTTAAAAAGTATTCTGATCTATCCACTTTTAGCACCAAAGTTGATGGCCTCATGCTTAGCTGCTTCAATATCCATTTGCCACAGTGTTTGTTATGCCACCCAGTCTCTCAATATTTTGTAATTTAATGCTTTTATTTATTAGGTTGCAATGCTGCTTATTGTCCAAACCATCAAAGTTTTTTTTATGTGCATTGTTGAGATCCCAAGACAGACTTGAATGCAATACCACAAGTCACATCCTGCCAATTTGATACCTACCTATATATTATCATAAGTCTGGATTCTAGTGCTTGTAAAATTTGCTAACCAGGTGAGTAACTCACCTTCAATTCCATAATCGTCTCTCATGAGAGAAGTTACTGATTAGTCTTTGCAAGTTGATATGAATAATATTAACAGACAGTAACCAGTCTGATACTATAGTCATCCATTCCAAAAAAATTAATTTAAGGTTCATGAGGCATCATCTACTCTTAACATTCCACGCTAGTTGTGGGGTCATCCAGCACAGAATAGACCCTTCAGCCCAACTTGTCCATGCTAAATAAATTGGCATTCTGGGCTAGTCCCATTTGCCTTCATTTGGTCCATATTATACAAAGCTCCTCCTATCCATTTACGATAAAACCACTGGTACCCAGCTGTGACGGAATTGTAATATTAACCTTTAGGTACAGGTAGTCCTTGACTTCCGACCTACACAAGTTACATCCACCTGCACATATGGCCAAAATTTAAACAAAAACATTATGCATGCGCAACATGCACGCAGTTGCCATTCTATAGGTGTGCTAGAAACATGGCAAGCTAGAGGAAAATCCATATCATATGCTGATAGATCTGTTAAGAGACCAAGGAAAACCATAACTTTGGAGGTAAAAATGAAAGTTATTAACCAACAAGACATAGAAAGGTCAATGATATTGCATGCAGTCTACAGTTGTCACATTCCACCATGTCAACGATTTTAAAGGATAAAGAAAGAATACACGAGGACGTAAGAGGATCTGTAAGTTTGAAAAGCACAATTAAAATTTAAATGTCGCCAATCTTTAAACTACTGTACAGGTACATATTTTGTATTAAAAGTTCTGTATATATGTTGAGATTATTTATTATTTACTAGAAGTTCATATGTGGATTATCTTTATTAAAGGTACTGTACTGAACATATGTTGAGATTCTTCATTAAAGGTTCCTTTGTTGACAATCTTTTTTTAAAATTTGCTCTAAGATCTTGTTCAGCCATGCACGGTGGGGTGAATCCAACTCACGCCCAATCCGAGTTGCGACCAATCCTTCGGTCCCAATTACGGTCATAAGTCGGGGACTACCTGTATGTAAAATTCTATGTATATTTTTAGTAAAGTCATATTGTGGGTTTAGACACAGAGAGACAGAGCGACTCACAATTACACTCAGAGAGAAACCATTTTCGGAGTCACAAAATCTGGTAAGCTACCCTATTAAAACTAGAAGTTACTGTTCATTGAAATATCAAGGACAATGGGGTTGCTCAAGGAGGACATCTAATTAAACAAAAGACTCTTTGCTTGTTTACCTATGTTGTTTGAATGGAAACTTAGATGGCATCTGTTTAAACAAAACAGGCTTTTGCTTGTGGTCAGCAGACAGATCGGAGGCAATGGCTTGTAAAACTTTTGGAATTTAACTTCAAAGACAGCAATGATTCATGTCACATGATTAAAGACATTTTCAGAGAACATATTACTAAAACCAGAGACATTTGAAACCAGAAGAAGTGGCTTGGCCATCCTGTAAGAAAGACAGTAACTAGAAAGGTATTCCTGGTCAAAGAAGAATATAGAATAAGTCAATTTTGAAAGAGAATGATCACTTCCGTCTGTCTCTTTAGGAGAGAGAGAGAGGGCAATCTTGCTGTGTCCATTTCTACATGGACACTTCACGTAACTCTTGCCCAGGTTTGTGACATCATCGTGCAGAGATCACAAGTACTGAAACTTCCATTCATGAAGGGGAAATCATTCGTATGAAGAAAGAATTCTCTGAAAGCTACTCTATAAGAATCCGTGAGTTTTGAGAAGTCCGATGCCTCGCATCAACTCCATAATTGCTTTTGAGCAACAAGTTAAAGAATCTGAGTTTCAAAACAAAATTAACTGAACTTTAAAATCATCTCTTCAGAATTATGCCTGAACTATAATAGCTTTGGTTTTTCATAATACCAGCATCTATAGGGATTGGTAGATACCAGATAAGTGAAATTTCTGGTTGCTTCAGATCATGTGATGCGTGATTGGCAAACTAATGGCGAGGTGTGCCAATTTAAACCTATGTATTTTTTAACTTATTTATTTTCTGCTTTTTTTTTAAACTAGATGCTTGAATTCCAGATAAGAGAGGTTTTACTATATTGTATCCAAATGCTTTTTGAACATATTGTATCTGTTTCTGTAGTTTCCTCTGGTAGTTTGTACCACACATGACATTTTCAAGATGTTCAGTCAATCTTAATTATGAACTCCATTTTCTAGTATTAGATGTTACTTTCTTTTGTTCGATTTTATAAATAACTGAGTGAAATGTATTTTTCTTATCCAAAGAGATGCAAAACAAATTCATCAAATTTTGTTGAGGTCATCTGCAATGTTTTTACCTAGTTCCCTTAAAACATGCCACTAATGGATTTATTACTGTTAATCCATTTATGTTTATTTTATTGAATCTCTGTCCTTGGTTTAATTTTAGCTTTGATGGGATGTTGACCCACAATCAGGCTGTGATCATATTGAATGGCAGAGCAGCCTTGATGGATCGAGTGACCTACTTGTACTTCTATTTTCTTGTGTTCAGCAAAAATTGAGCTCACACTAGAAAAAGTGTGAAAGCATTGACTGAAATTGTTCATAACTGTAAATATACTCCAGCAGTCAAGCAAATTCCACATTTCAGAAAATAAATATGTACTTTCTTAGTGGCTACACAAAGTTAAACTACATTCTGGATACCTACCACTCATGTACTACTATAAACCGATTAAAACTAGTGAAGAGCTGACATTCATTACCTCTTCCAAGCTAAAAAGGACTCCACCAATTGGAGCACCAAAAGCCACAGAGACGCCAGCTGCTGAGGCTGCAGACAAAACCTGCAAGAAGAAATAAAAACCTGTAAACTTATTTTAATTAAAAAAAAAGAACAGCCAGGAAAAAGTTCAAAGGGAAAAAGTCCATTTATTTGGTGTTCGTTGCGGTCAAATATTACCAGGCTGATATTTATGATATACAATGGTGACAAAGTTATCAAGAAAAATAAAGAAAATCTCCATTTTAAATGGAACATAGAACATTACTGCAAAGGGCATGTCTGTGCCAAACACAATTAAACTTTGAGCAATTAAGCAATCAATACCTCTCTGGATGATTTTGTTTTTTTTAAAGAAAAGTTTCAACAAACAAAAATCATCCGAATCCAATAATCCACAAACAAAATGTGCCAGTGTTGGGAATCTGAGATTTAAAAAAAGAGAAAGTACTGAAAATATAAGGTCAGGCAGTGAAGAGAGATCCAATTTCAATTGTTTCGGTTCTTTTAATGGGCAAATTTCTCGCAATGAGAGAAACAAAAACATACAGCGATAATATAGGATCAAGGAGGAGGAAGGGAGTCGTATGGACTTGTATCTGAGTTATGGATTGCTTTCTCCACCTTAACACTGATGGCTAAAGCTTCAACTCAATTTTCCTTTCACCAAAGGATAATGAGGCAGACACATAAATGCAAATTGATTTCATCCTCTTTAAAAATTAAAAGGGAGAGGGTGGAGGGGAAGTCATGTAGCCAGGGCCTTCCGGAAGATGGACGGTGGCAAAGTTCGAGACTCCTGGGAGATTGCAAGGGAACATGGCAAACGGCAGAAAATAGCTTGCAAAGGAAAATCACAAAGTTACGCAGCAATATCCAATTATGTAAGTGGACTGACAAGGCAGAACTGTGAAGCTGGCAAGTCTGCTGGGCATTTCCTACAGTTAAAACCAGCAGCTTTCACATCTTCCTTTATCATTAACTTATCTACCACATGGCTTTACCAACATCTTGTCACCATAATAATCCTAATCTCATCCCGTAAGAAATATTCTGTGTCTTTCCATCCCTTTCTACAAATTACAACCAATTATTTTCCCTTCTTTTTCAGTTCTATCAGAGCATCTTCAGCTTGAAAAATCAACTGTTTATCTTTTTTTCAGAAGCTCAATGACTTGCTAAATGTTTATGGTATTTCCTTTTTTTTGCAGGGTGGGCTTTCAGCCGGCAAAGCCCACGCTGGGCGCTTGCGAAACAGCGAACTGGCTCAGCTGGCCTGTCGTGTACAGCGACGTCATGTTCTAACCCGAGGCTGCGCTGTGAATCCTTGTTTTTATTTCAAATGTTCAGCATCTGCAGTTTTCTCATTTTAAGAGAAAAAATCGAAAGCTTTTTATCATTATTTTTGTCTTCATTTACTATTCAAAAGAGGTGTCATGAATATGAATGAAACCAGAAACAAACATCTGCGCATTTGCTGCTTTTATTACAATGTTTTGCATTCATCTGTGGCAATTATTCGCCAACAAATTCAAGTATAGCTATTGAGTAGGGGTAGTTACATCACATACAAAATGTAGAGATGTACAGAAATTCTTACTTGCTACAGGTGTACAGGTACATGGGATACACCAACAATGGAATAAATTAAATTTCCACATTATGCCATCAGACACAAAACAAGATAATAAATGTAAAAGGATAGAGGGAACTCAGCCCCAGTTTCATCCAGGACAGGCTTTAGTTGTGCTGAGCTGAGATGCAGCTCTACACCTGCAATGGAGCACGATTTAAGAGGGGTCACCAGTATGGTTTGTAAAAGCTACAGGTGTGGCATACCATTTGAAAATCTTAGAATCGTGCAACACGAAAATAGACCCTTTGGTCCACTTCATCAATGTTCATCAGATGATAATCTCATTGGCCTGGAGGAAGAGGCCTGTCTTCCTCTATGCCTTTTCTACCAAAAGTCCTTACCCTTGTGCCTTTTAAGCCTTGTAACTGAATCTGCCTTTACCTTTTCTACCATTCCAGATAGCCACCACTCTTTGTGTGAAAAACAAACTCCTTAGATTGCCTTGAAATATGTCTTCTCTCACCTTAAAACTTGGTCTTTCAGCTCTAGACTCGTCTTGGAAAATGTTTCAGACTGTTTATCCTATATATTCCCCTCATAAACCTCCATAAGCTCATTATACAGCCTCTTGTAATCCAGTGAGAATCCAGCCTGTCCAATCTCATCTTGAAACTTTGGCTCTTTTTTCCAAGTAAAAACCTGGT
The DNA here is from genome assembly GCF_036971445.1 of Narcine bancroftii. NCBI lineage: Eukaryota > Metazoa > Chordata > Chondrichthyes > Torpediniformes > Narcinidae > Narcine > Narcine bancroftii. Next base: position 149,397,466 of record NC_091469.1, read on the forward strand.
GAATCTCTTCTGTACTCTATTGTTACCAAGTCCTGACTGTTTGGGGATTTGGGCAACCCAAACGCTACACAATACTCCTGAGTGCAGTCTAACCAATATTTAGTATAAATGTAACATGACATTACAACTCCTATAATCCATGCCTCAGTTTATTAAGCATATTAAATGCCTTCTTTACTCTTCCAAAAGAATTGCTAATTTCTGCAAGCTATGGACTTGCACCCCAAGATTCATTGTACATCAACTTTCTGAAGCTTTCTGTCATCAACTCTACATGTCCCACAGAATTTTACTTTGCAAAGTACATTACCTCAAATTAGTCTAGCCTAAGTTCCATCTGCCACCACTCCACCCAATTTTTCACCTGTATCCTTAGCCAACCTTCTTCGCTCTCTACAACTCCATCAACTTTCTTCTTGTCTGCAAATTTATGATACCATAGACATTCTCATCAATGTGCGTATGGTGTATATAGAAACAAAAGTCCCAGCATTGATCCATTCGGTACACCACTTGTTACAGACTTCCAGAAAACAATCACAGTAGCCTACTTCCTATCAACAAGCCAATTTTAGATTCAGTTTGCTGAGCCGCCTTGGATCCTGTTGCCTGAATCTTCTGGATGAGCCTACGATACAGAACCTCGTTACACTAAAAATCTACCACATTTCTAAACAAAATTATCACCCTAGCCGCCACTCCCTTCTTACTGTTACCTTCAGGCAGATGATGTCTGGCTTGCCAGGTTCGAGAAGTATTTTTTTCTCAACAACTTTAGGATTTTGAACTTTACCATAATACCCTAACCAGGACACTGCTCCAGAACCAAAGATTTCCCTGCACTATTGTAACATCACATTTTTGTGCAGTGTGACTGTTATTTGTTTTCACTCTAATGGTAATTTATTTACTGGTGTATTTTAGCAAACAAGAATTTCAGTGCATTTGTTCTTGTATATGACAATAAACTCTTATCTCATCTTTAATTGCTTCAATATTATTTTTAGTCATCAGAGATTATTATAAACAGTTTAAAAGATATTTGTCATGACTAATTGTCAAAAGGTCATGAGGCAAAGCCTCAAATGTTCACTGCCCAAATACTCCAATTACCTACAACACCCCGTACATTTTGAAAGGTGGGAGGAAATCCACACAGACATGATGAGAATGTACAATTGTTTACAGACAGCAGTGGATTTGAACCTGTGTCGTTGGTGCTGTAATAGCCTTGCACTAACCATTCTGCCCTAAAAGAGAAACCATTATGCTCAAGAGACACAAACTAAACACAGAAAAGGCGTCAAAATAAAAAGTACACGAATTTGTAATAGAGAAACACTTGGAAAGCTTAGTATTTCCTACCTCTCGCTTCTTTGCTTCATTTTTGTTGTATTTTGGGAACAAATAGGAAAAGATATTTCCACAGCAACAGGCAACATGTACAAGAGGACCCTCTTTCCCCAAGCTTAGTCCAGAGGCCACAGCTAAAACCAGAGTGATTGTTTTAATTAGCAAGGTCCATTTGCCCAAGTAGCCGCGGATGATGAAGCCACTAAGAATAGTTTTAATCTGCAAAAAAAAAAGGAACACATACATTAGAATAAAAATGCGGTGATACAGGTAAAGAAGGAAGTCTGTATTCCTGTCGAAGTACTCAGGCCTGGCCTGAAATGTTGACTACCTTTTACTTCCTATGGATGGTGCAAAACCTGGTGAGTTTTTCCAGCATTTTGTGTATTGGTGAAGTGATACATTTGGCAGAAAGAATAAGAAGAAACAATATTGACTAAACACAAAATTCTAAAGAGAGTGCAGGAACAGAGGGTTCTGAGTGAGTCTGTGCATTAAGCACTAAAAGTGCCAGGGCTTCTGGAGAAAGTGGTCAATACTGAAAGAGTTCAAGTTTGTTGATCATCTGATGGTACCACCCAATGAAACAGTGTTTTCCAGTACTCAGTGCAACATACTGCAAACAGATATACAGAGAGAAACATAAGGGATCCTAATCTTCATAAATAAAGACGATGAAAAAAGAACAGTGAAGACATACTGAATCTCTCATGAAGCCATCGGCGGATCTATATTCAAGAAGGGCAATTGGCACAAAGCAGGAAATTGCAGGCCAGTCAGTGGTTGGGGAATATACTTAGGGATAAGATATATTCAAATCTGGAAAAGCATAGATCTGGAAAGTCATCAAGGCTTTGCACGATATTTACAAATATAAATAAATACAATTTATACAGGAATGTAGGTGTGCTAATTAGCAAGCTTGCAGACTACACAAAAAATTGCAGATAGTTGTTAGGCAAGGATTTAGCAGGATACTGGTGGAAGTGTGGGCTTAAAAGAAGACAACAAGATAGAGATTAGTTACAGATATGGGTAAAAAAATAGCAAATGGAATTTAATCCACCCAAGAACAAGATGTTGCACTTTGGGAGGTCCAATATAAGGAGAATAATAGCAGGGCTCTTAAAAGCATTCATGTGCAGAGAGATCTGTGGGTCCTAGTCCGCAGCTCATTGAAAATGGCCATGCCAAATAAATAGGCTGGCAAAGAAGGCATACAGTATGCTTGGCTTCACTGCGAGGGGCCATTGGGTATAAAAGTAAATAGTCATGTTGCAGCTACATAAAACAATGCTGAAGCCACACTTTGAATACGGCGTGCAATTCTGATCACCCTGTTACAGAAAAGATGTGGAGGCATTTGAAAAGGAACAGGTCAACCAGGATGTTGCCTGGTTTAGAGGGTATGAGTTGTTTTAGGAGGCTGAAAGAAGACCTTATAGAGGTGTTTAAAATCTAAGGTGGACAGGGCAAAGGTGTCACATATTAGAGGACGTGTTTAAAATGAAGGGGAGGAAGTTTAACAGAGATATGCAAGGCAAGGTGTCGCTCTTTAGGCTACTTAACCAAGAGCCCATGGATTAGGAAATACACTAGCGTGGGTGGAGCATTGACTGATACATTATTTAGTGGTCTCTCATCCTCCGTAACTTTAAAGAAAAAAAAGTCCTAGCACAGTCAAACTTTCTTCATACGGCACGTTCTCTAATCCAGAGAACATTCACCCTCTCGAAAGCTTCCTCAGTCAGAAGCTGTTTCCCAGTGTGGAAATGTTGAATATTAGAGAGCATAGGTTTGAGGTGATAGTGAGAACTTTTAAAGAAGAAGTGTGGGGCAAGTTTCTTTCTCTCCCATGGAAAATGGGAGAGGTCTGGTATGTGCTGAAGGAGAGGTGATGGAAACAAATACGATAGCAATGTTAATGAGGTAATTAGACACATGAGCAGACAGGAAATGGAGGGGTAGAGTCCACATACAGATAGATAGGCAACAGGGTTGGCACAGAAATTATGGGTCAAAGGGCCTGTACCTCTACCGAAATGTTCATTTTCTATTCCATATTATGTTGCAGCTACATAAAACAATGCTGAAGCCACACTTTGAATACGGCGTGCAATTCTGATCACCCTGTTACAGAAAAGATGTGGAGGCATTTGAAAAGGAATAGGTCTACCAGGATGTTGCCTGGTTTAGAGGGTATGAGTTGTTTTAGGAGGCTGAAAGAAGACCTTATAGGAGGTGTTTAAAATCTAAGGTGGACAGAGCAAAGGTGTCACATATTAGAGAACATGAAGATAAAAAAGAGATTTATATAAACTCTGAGATCAGTCAGGAATGGTGGGTGGTGGAATATATTACTATTTTCAAGATAAACTGGATAGACAATGGAAGAAAAATAATCTGCAGGCCTACATATGACAGAATAGGATTTTCGGCATCTCTCTACTCGATAGTCTGAATGGTTTCTTTAGAGCTATGATATTTCTTTGTTTCTGTGAATACATTTAAGAAATAGTATTAACCCCCAATTAATCAAACCTTCCCCCCCAAACAAGGTTAACTTACATAATTGATACACACGGGAAGCGAAAGACGACATTCGGAAATCGGACAACGCTACTCAGGAGCATCTAAACACCCTAATTCTTTAAATGATGGTAAATACTCCATGACTGGGCCCCACATCTTGTAAAAACATTCACCTTTACATCTTTAACATTATATCTGATTTTTTCCTAAGCTTAGGAAGGACATGACTGCCTGTAACCATCGAGTAGGAGTAGGTGGAGCGCTGTCTTTCCACTTCACCAAAATTACACATCGAGCTATCAATGAGGTAAAAAGCTAAAATTCGCTTCTGAGATGGAGTCCATAATATTCCCTCTTCTTGAGAAAAAAACCAAATAGAGCATTTAAGGGGGGGGGGGGGGGGGGGGAGGGTGGCTTCTTTAACCTTAAAAATGACTGATAAAGTTTCAAAGTAATTTTTCCAAAAATTTCCAAACAAGGGCAAGTCCAAAACATATGTGTTAATGAAGCCTCAAAAATTTTACATTTATTAATATCAGAACAGAAGCAAGATAGTTTAACTTTTGCAATATGTGCTCTGTGTACCACCTTGAATTGCACAAACAAATGTTGCACACAAAAGGAGGATTCATTCACCAAATTTAGAGCAATATTCCTGTCCTCATCTGGAAGTGACAGATCCAAGTCAGGCTCGCAATCACTCTTGATCTTATCTAGCGAAACTGTTCTCTCAAATCTATCAAATCATTATAAATAATTGATGTTGAGCCTCGATGAGAAAATTGAAAGTTAAAAAAAAATTAAGTATGTTTGTTTCAGAAATCTTAGGAAAATCAGAGAGCTTGGACTGAAAAAAATGTCTGACTTGTAAATACAGTATCTGAAAAAAATGACTATTGGGTAATTCTTTTCTTCTGTTTTTCTTTTGAAATGTTTTGAAAATGGGTTTTGAGAAGGGTATTATTTGAGAAGTACATTTCATCCCATATATTTGATTAATATGTGTTTTTTTTTTCAATTATACTCAATAAAGATATTTTTAAAAGAAAAAAAATAATAACAGTGGCACAGTGTGGCAATCTGAAATACATTTGACACCTTGTATACGAGATTGGATTATGAGGGCAGACAAGGGAACAAAGGATAAAGCTAGAAGTAAAACACAAAAGTCACCTGACACCGTGGTTGAAGTAAAAACACAATGCTGGAGCAACTCAGCAGGTAAAAAAAAGAGTGTCCTTTATATAGCAAAGATAAAAATATGTTACCAACATTTCAGGCTTGAGCCCTTTATCAAGGTATTGATAAATGTCGACAGGCATCTAAATAAAAGGGTGAAGGGGAAGGTGCAATGGTAGCAAAAGCAGGAGGTCAAAAGGGGAGAAGGGAGGAGGCCACAGCAGAAAGCAGTGGGAGGAGGGATAGCTTGATGAAAAGAGGGAAGGGAGTGGAGAGCTGAGGGAAAGAAGATGGGGGGAGGGAAGGGAGAGCACTCAACAGAAACCAGAAAAGTCACTGTTAATGCCATTCGGCAGTAGAGTACCCAGACAGAAAATCAGGTGTTGTTTCTTCAATTTACAGGTGGTCTTGGTGGGATAATACATGAGGCCATGAATAGACATGTGAGCAGGGACGTAGAATGCAGAAATGAAATGAATGGCTACTGGAAGGTCCCTGTCACTGGAGCAGAAAAAGTGAAAGTGCTCAGCGAAGCAATCTCCGAGTCTGCGCCCAGTCCCTCTGATGTACAGAAGGCCACAAAGGGAGCACTGAATGCATTAAATCAATCATGCGGATACACAACTGAAGTGTTGCTCAACTTGAAAGGCCTGTTTGTTGTAGATTTTGTATCAGAAATTGACCCAAGGTAAGGTGACTTTTCAAAATTTGACAGGATATTTAAAATGATGAAAGAGTCAGTCAGAGAAAAACTATCCAGCATGATTAAACCTCCTCTGCACAGTAATCTTTCTCTGATCCTGTAAACTGAATGCTGCAGTAAAAGATTAATATACATGAAATTTAGTTTGAAGTATACATGGACTTATTCTCTAGCTAATTTTGACTGTCCCGCATTGGACTTGTCAGTCACCAACGAGCCTGCAGCAGACATGGACATACCCCTCCATAAATCTTCGTCCGCGAAACCAAGCCAACTAAAAAAAAATTATGGATCATATTTAATCACACCTCTTGTCACAAACCTGTATATAGAGAACACCCCTATATTAGGGTTATAAAAACATGTCAAAATTATCACTTGTAAAAATGACAAAACCTGCAGTTAATGTCATAACTGACATGAGGAATACAGTTATTTTATTCTGCTCAATGGAAGACTGAAATTACAGAGAGAATGACTAGCAAAACTCCTTTTATTCTAAAAAATTGTTTTGATCCCTAATGAAAGGCCAGCCTTTATTGAAGAATTACAAAATATTTCTACTCACAGTTAAGCTGCTACTGCCCCAAGTCATATGCTAGCTCAAGTAGAATTGAGATAAAACATTGCAAAATATACCTCAGTTCAGTGAAAAGATTATGTTAGCAAGTCAAGCCAAACACATGTAGGTCAAATAAAACATAGAACATTACAGAACAGTACAGGCCCTTCATCCCTCAATGTTGTCCTGACCCATTAAATTCCTTAAAAAATACTAAACTCTTTCTACCCTGTCACCCTCTATTTTTCTTCCATCCATGTGTCTGTCTAAGAGTCTCTCAAATGTTCCTAATATTTCAGCCTCCACCACCATCCTGACAAGGCATTCCAGGCACCCACAACTCTGTGTAAAGTCATAGAATATATTTCATTCCATCTGTCTTCCATTTCAATCTACTACCTTTTTGATCATCTTTCATAATCAAAATTCTTCGATAGAATTATCTCACTCTTGTCCATATTTATTTTACAACCTGATGCTCTTCCATATTTTTCTAATATTGTTTGTAATTTTATCAAGGATTCAGCTGATCAGACATATATAGTAGCAGATCATCAGCCAATAAACTAATTTTATGTTCTTCCTATCCAACTTTGAAGCCCTTAATATCCAAATCTCTCCTTCTAATCTCCACCAGTGGCTTGATAGCTAGGACAAAAAGTGCTGGGGATAGAGGTCAGCCTTGTCTACTCGATCTACTCAAGGGAAAAAAAACACTGACATCTAATTATTAGTTATAATTTTGGCTTGTGGTTTATGATAAAGAATTCTTATCCAATTTATAAATTTTCTGCCTATACCAAATTTTTCCTATGTTTTATACAGGAAAGACCATTCTAATCAGTTAAATGCTTTTTCTGCTTCCAGGGATATAGTTATACTTGGATGCAACTTTGATTTTGCCATATGTTTTATAATAAATAGTCTACCTTGACTATTTGAAGAGTGTCTTCCTTTAACAAATCCCACCTGGTCTATATACATTAATTTTAGTAGCTATTGTCCCAATCTATTAGCTAATGCCTTTGCCAACATTTTATAATCAGCATTCAGGAGTGATATAGGTCTATATGATGAAGTTTTTAATGGGTCTCTACTTTCCTTTGGTAGCATTGTAATTATAGCAGTTGAGAAAGATTCTGGGAGGGACTGGGTCTCCACTAACTGGTTCAATGCATTCATCTTAAGAGGCAACAGATCTTTGTCTATAGAACATGGGAGGAAACCCATCCTCCCCAAGAGATTTGTTATCTTGTAAAATACCCAAAGCATTCTCAATGTCTTCACTTGTGAAAGGGGCATCTAAGTCAACTTTGAAAGTTCAGAATTTGTTAAAAATTCATCCATCTCATAATAATTCTGATTTATATATGCTTCATATAATGTAGAAAATTATTTTTATTTAGTTTTGATTATATGTTATAATATTGGCCTGTTTTCAATGCATTTATCATTCTAGATGAATCCTGTTCCTTTACCTGCCAAGATAAAACTTTATATGTGCGTGTGCATTCTCCTAATTCATCATAGTTTTGTTTGATTTTTAATACAGATTTTTTTTCTGTTCTATACATTTGTTAAGTGTTATATTTCTGTTTTTTATTCTCTAATAATTCATATTTTTCTTGCAACTCTGATATTCCTTTTCAAATTTTGTTAAGTCTTTCTCTAAACCATCCAACTCTGTAGCATATTCCCTCTTAATATTTTTTGTTCAAGAAATAATTTGTCTGAGATAAGATTTAAGCATATCCCATATTAAAAAGCTATTATCAGTAGAAGAAAGATTTGTTTCACAAAATAATTGTCTCTTAATAAACTCACAAAAGTCCTTCCTTTTCAACAGTGTAGCATTGAACCACCATCTATACACACTTTCTTTTTTATCCCATTATTATAATAGCTATTATTATAATATTAAAATAACAAAACAAAGGACTCTACATCACCTTTGTTGACCTCACCAAAGCCTTCGACACCGTGAGCAGGAAAGGGCTTTGGCAAATACTAGAGCGCATCGGATGTCCCCCAAAGTTCCTCAACATGATTATCCAACTGCACGAAAACCAACAAGGTCGGGTCAGATACAGCAATGAGCTCTCTGAACCCTTCTCCATTAACAATGGCGTGAAGCAAGGCTGTGTTCTCGCACCAACCCTCTTTTCAATCTTCTTCAGCATGATGCTGAACCAAGCCATGAAAGACCCCAACAATGAAGACGCTGTTTACATCCGGTACCGCACGGATGGCAGTCTCTTCAATCTGAGGCGCCTGCAAGCTCACACCAAGACACAAGAGAAACTTGTCCGTGAACTACTCTTTGCAGATGATGCCGCTTTAGTTGCCCATTCAGAGCCAGCTCTTCAGCGCTTGACGTCCTGCTTTGCGGAAACTGCCAAAATGTTTGGCCTGGAAGTCAGCCTGAAGAAAACTGAGGTCCTCCATCAGCCAGCTCCCCACCATGACTACCAGCCCCCCCACATCTACATCGGGCACACAAAACTCAAAACGGTCAACCAGTTTACCTATCTCGGCTGCACCATTTCATCAGATGCAAGGATCGACAATGAGATAGACAACAGACTCGCCAAGGCAAATAGCGCCTTTGGAAGACAACACAAAAGAGTCTGGAAAAACAACCAACTGAAAAACCTCACAAAGATAAGCGTATACAGAGCCGTTGTCATACCCACACTCCTGTTCGGCTCCGAATCATGGGTCCTCTACCGGCACCACCTACGGCTCCTAGAACGCTTCCACCAGCGTTGTCTCCGCTCCATCCTCAACATCCATTGGAGCGCTTACATCCCTAACGTCGAAGTACTCGAGATGGCAGAGGTCGACAGCATCGAGTCCACGCTGCTGAAGATCCAGCTGCGCTGGATGGGTCACGTCTCCAGAATGGAGGACCATCGCCTTCCCAAGATCGTGTTATATGGCGAGCTCTCCACTGGCCACCGTGACAGAGGTGCACCAAAGAAAAGGTACAAGGACTGCCTAAAGAAATCTCTTGGTGCCTGCCACATTGACCACCGCCAGTGGGCTGATAACGCCTCAAACCGTGCATCTTGGCGCCTCACAGTTTGGCGGGCAGCAACCTCCTTTGAAGAAGACCGCAGAGCCCACCTCACTGACAAAAGGCAAAGGAGGAAAAACCCAACACCCAACCCCAACCAACCAATTTTCCCCTGCAACCGCTGCAATCGTGTCTGCCTGTCCCGCATCGGACTTGTCAGCCACAAACGAGCCTGCAGCTGACGTGGACATTTACCCCCTCGATAAATCTTCGTCCGCGAAGCCAAGCCAAAGAAAATAATAGCTAATGGTGAATGATCTGATAAGTCTCATCAAACTTTTTTTTTACCACTCTACTTTTTAACAGGGCAGACATTAAAAACAAATCAATCCCTAATGTGAGTAGAACAAATAGTCTCTTTCTACAGGGTTAAGCTGCCTCCATATAGCAATCAAACTTAAATCCTTCATAAATGATAGTGTCACTTTTACTCTTGTGACTGTTCTGGCTGATTTATCTAATATTGGATCTAGAAAGAAATTGAGTTATTCTCTGATCAGTATATTTTGTCTTCCCTCTGCTGTTTTCAAAAAGATATTCTCCACAAAAGTTTCATCATCATAATTTGGTGCATAGATATTCATAAAAGTCCATGATTCTGCATTAATTTTACAATATGCCATTACAAATCTCTGGCTTGCTCAGTCAATGTTTCTTCTATTACTATTGGTATATTTTTATTAATTAAAATCGCTATGCCTCTTGCTTTTGAGCAAAATGAAGATGATATTACTTATCCTCTTTTTAATTTAGCATGTTCCGATTTGGTAAGATGTGTTTCTTGTAGAAGACTATATCTGTCTTTAATTTTCTTTGGCGTGCTAATAAAGACTATGTCTGTCTTTAATTTTCTTAGGCGTGCTTCCTTTTCACCATCCCGTTTATCCCATTAATATTAAGACGACTAAATTTTAATGTTCTATCCATACAATTTTTAAACAAATATTGTTTAAAAATAAAACCTTTTCAATTATTTAAATAATAGTGATCTTTCCCCTTTAAAAAAACAGAATCAATGCCCCTGCCCTGACGGGTGTCATAAGCAAGAAACACCAAAAGCCCACGATAAAAGCCTGTGGAATCATTCAAGGAAGAAGAAACCCTCCCTTCAGCGCCATCATTTATAGATACTCCTCTCCAGGTGCCATTCTCCCCCTTAGATTGAAGTCTCCACCCTGCTACTACTTTTCTCAAGTTTTCACTCTTCTATGAGCTCTCCTTTCAATAAAGTTTACCTTTCAACAATAAATACAATATAGTTTCAAAAATACTACATTGACTTAGTCCCATTGTAAATATTCTTCACAGTCTACTTTTCTTTGGCATCTTTTCATAAACATCACAAGAGGTCTTCCACCTCATTCTTAGTCATGAAAAATCGACGATTACCTTCTGCTACTTTGACCCTCAGTCGTAGGTATATCATCAAATATTTCAAGTTTTTGGATTGCAATTGTCTTTTTACATCATCAAATTCCTTGCTTTGCTTAATAAATGTAGGACTCAAATCTTGAAAAAAGAGCACTTTTTCGTGGTCTATCTCGGGTGAGCCATTATTTTGCTTCGAGTATTCATGCATTGCTCCCAAAAACATTCCTGGTAACACCAAAGACTCACTAGGACCACCAGTTGTGACCACTGATCACCGGCTCTCCTGGGTCCGGTGAGCCCTTTCAATATGTACTTTTTCTCCGAATTTGTTTTCTTCCAGCACTCAAGGGATCCATGTCTCAAAGAAGTTCACCAGATCTCTTCTCTTGACTCCTTCTTTCTGTCTGATAATTCGAACATTGTTTCATTTGCTAAAGTTCTCCAAGTAATTGATCTTGTCCAGCAGAACTTGTCTGTCCGACTCCCTTTTCTTTGCATCTTTTTCCAAAACTTTGACCATATGTTGTGCTTTACCAAGCCTAATTCTGCTTGGTTCATTCTTTCTATTAAGTGTTCAATTATTTCTTTAATTTCAGTCATCCTTTCAGTCATGTGTCTCATTACAGTTTCAATGCCTGCAAATCAATTGCTCAAGTTTTGCACTTTCTCCAGAATAATATTAAAATTAATACAGTTTCAATGCCTGCAAATCAATTGCTCAAGTTTTGTATTTTCTCCAGAATAATATTAAAATTAATACAGTTTCAATGCCTGCAAATCAATTGCTCAAGTTTTGTATTTTCTCCAGAATAATATTTAGTTCTTGTTCCTACTCCCCAGCTCAGCCAGGGATCCGCCAGTCCCAAGGCCACTCTTATGCCACTCCCTTTCGCGCTTTAGCTCGATGTGCCTGGTTGAGTAGAAATATCCTCAATTTTTGTTCTCAGCTGCCCTGGTTTCTTCGTACTTGTTTTGTCCATTTTTATGGTGAAAAAATTCTTAATTATAAGATTTTAATCGTCCTTTGATACTTTTCACAGAGAGCTCAACCAAAACACATCTAAGACCTTCAAATGGCCAGCCCCCTGGGACTTATCAATCTTTATGTCCTCTTCCTTAATGTCAACATCTTCTGGCACACAACCCTGTTCTATTCCAACTTCACCCTGATCCTGGTCCTTTTCTCTTGTGAATACTGAAGCAAAGTATTCATTTATGACCTCCCCAACCTCCTCCGCTTCCAGGCACATGTTGCCACCTTTATCTTTTAGCAGCCCCACCTTCATTTGTCATCCTTCTGTTCTTCACATCTGCATAGAATGCCTTGGAATTCTCTTTATTCCTACATGCCAATGTTTTCTCATGGCACCATGAGCTTTCCTAAGTTCTTTCTTAAGATCTTTCCGTGCTAACATATATTTCTCATGAGCCCTTTCCTGTTTCCTGATTACTATATCTAATGTATGCTTCCTTCCTCTTGGCCAGCTGCCTCACCTCTTTTGTCAACCACAATTCCCTTTTCAAACCATCTTTTCCCTGACCCACTGGGACAAACCTATCCTGAACCTCACAAGTGGTCCCTAAACTGCCTCCACATTAGTTCCTTACTTTCACCTTTGAATATCTGTTTCCAATTTACTCTGGCTAGCTCCTGCCTCATCCCATCGTAATTACCCCTTCCCCAATTAAACACTTACCCGTTTTGTCTACTTTTATCCTTATCCGTAGCTGGGCTAAAGCTCAGGGAGTTTGTGGTCACTCTTACAAAAGTGCTCATCTACGAGAGATCCGCCAACTGACCAAGTTCATTATCCAGAATTGGATCCAGTATGGCCTCTCTTCTCATCGGCTGGTCCACAAACTGTGTAAGGAATCCTTCTTGCACACACTTCACAAATTCAACCCCATCTATCCCTTTTTGGAGTATGGAAGTGCCAGTCAATAACAGGGAAGTTAAAATCACCCATACCTACAACCCTGTATTTCCCACACCATTCCAAAATCTACCTAATTAACTGCTCTTCGGTGTTTCGAGGGCTATTTGGGGGCCTATATAGACTACTCCTAGTAAAGTGATTGTACCCTTTCAATTTTGACTTCCACTCACACCGTCTCAGTAGACATTCCCTCAGCAGTCTCCTCCTTTTCTATAGCCATGATACAATCCCTTACCAGTAATGCTACTCCCCTCCCTCCTCTCTTACCTCCCATCCTATTCATTTTAAACATCTAAACCCTGGTACCTGCATCTGCCAATCCTGCCCATCCCCCAGCCAAGTCTGTAACGGCCACAACCTCTTAGTTGCACAGAGTTATAGAAATAGATCAATCAAAATGGAACAAAGACGCATTATTTTACTTGTGTGAGGTTTGTTCAGGAGTCTGATAGCAGCAGGAAAGAAATTGTCTTTTTTTATTCCAATTCATTTCAGTTCCATAATCCAGACAGCAAAGAACAGAAGGACACCATATTCATCCTTCCAGGTCAAGTCTGAATTTGGGATCCAAGTAAAATTTGGTGTAACTTAATGTGGTGTTATCTTAAATTTAACATAAGAATGGTTACATCCCTAATGTTGTTGATTCATCCCATTTGCACTGAATGCACCGCCCACTTTCTTACCAAGTAATTTGATCCATCCTGCCCACAAATGCAATATATTCAATGTCTCTTTATTCTTCTCAGATCCAGCAGACCGGTCACCCATTTCCAGAAACTTTGTTTCATAGGCAGATATAAACTCTTGTGCAGATAATGATCATAATATAGTAGCAATAAATAACATTTAAAATATTTTTCCAGAAATCTCACCTCTGGAATTCCTGAGCCACAGGCATATGGAGCAAATACCTTCACCAACGAAACGGCCAGGAAGCCAAATCCCAAGGCCCAAAAGATATACATAATGTAGTTCATTATATAAGAACCTGGTCCCTGCAAAACATTACACCAGAAAAGTCTAAATCAGAGCATGCAGACTTTAGGGAATATACTCACGCATCTTTTATCACAATATCAATTCCTATTTCAGGGAAGTTATCAGCGTTAGGAAAGCAATGTGCATCTACCTTTTAGATAAAGCACAAAATAGTTAACAGCTGAATAAAACACGCTCAAACTTTTATTTTCTTTTTCTTCTAGAAGATCATTTTGCTTTCAATTTCTCTGAGGGTGTAAAATCAGGAAAATACAGTCAGGAAGAAAATTAAACCAGCAATACAGAAAGGTTGTAAGAGGTCCCTTAAAACTCAAAAATGTAGAAGCATACCAGAAATGATGTGGTTCACCTAGTGACAAAAGCAGGCAAAATTAAAGAATTGGCAGTTATTAAAACTGTTATTAAAAAGTTATTTTGAACTTGACTCATAAAAGCATCCGAGTTGGGGTCGCAGACAGAATTACATTGGCACAAAAAAAGAATTTGCACCCTTCTTGAGCCCACCAACCATCTTTAAAGGAAGAAAGCACATTAATGGACATCTGCTGCTGTATTGGTCTGTTCATTAAATATCTCTGCTGGAAGCACTCTATGTGCTAGGCATATTCTTATATAATTCAAAGTGCTACGTCGTATACATTTCTCCAAAGTCAAACTTGCTCAAATTTATTCTGATACAAGTTCACTTTGTAACAAATGTAAAATATTTGATGCATCTTTGTTATATATGTTTAGGACTTGCCCTAATCTGCAAAAAAATATTGGACATTTTTAGAAATTTTTTCAACCGTATTTAGGATCATTTTAGATCCATGTTTGGTAATTGCATTATTTGGCTTTTCTAAAGATATAACAATATAACCTTTTAGAGCATGGAAACAGGCCATGCCGGCCCTTCAAGTCCGTACCAGTTCAATCTTTTTTTTTTCTAATCCAGTGGTTCTCAACCTTTTTCTTTCCACTCACATCCCACTTTAAGTATTCCCTCTGCCATCGATGCTCCATGATTAGTAAGGGATTGCTTAAGGTGGTACGTGGGTAGGAAGAAAAAGTTTGAAAACCACTGTTTTAATCGTACCTAATTGACTCGTTATGTGCACGGTTTCACAACTCCAAAGGAAATGGGCCAATGACAATTTTTCTCAAGCAAAATATTTCAGTCACAACTGGGTGTAGAGAAATGGTTCTCAACCTTCCCTTCCCACTCAAATACCACCTTAAGCCATCCGTTACTGATCACAGAGCACTGATGGTATATGTTAAAATGGAAAGATGAGTTCCCACCTACACATCATCAATGGTTATTAGATATTATGTCCTTTTTAAATCTGGAGAAAATAGGCATAATGTCACGAAAATCAAGATTTCTTTTGATAAATTTATCTGACTGATTTTTAGAAGGTCATTTTTGTTCTTTTATAGAATTGCAAAAGAGATTTGATATAAGTGGTTATTCTATATTTGTGTATTATCAGTTAAGATCTTTTGTAAAACAGGTATGCGGTCGTCAAATGAATTTACTGTCTGAAAATGATTTTGAGAAATATGTGCTCTCATTTCCAAAAAAGGGTTATATATCAGGTTTGTATCGTATTTTGTTGGAAAGTGAAAGATAAAGATAAAATGAAATGGGAAAAAGATTTAAGTTTAACAATAACTGAAAAAGATTGGTCTGAAATCTGTCGTAATAGTGTTCGAAAATTAATTAATGCTAGATTGGCGATGATTAATTATAGTTTTATACATCAATTATATTTAACACCCAAAAAATTTAAAAAATTTGGTTTTAGTAAGTCAGATCTTTGTTTTCGTTGTGATCAGGTTTCTGGTACTTTTTTACATGCTGTTTGGTTGTGTGATCGGTTACAACAATTTTGGAAAGGTATTCAATCTGTATTTAATAATCTATATAATCTTCATATTGTATTAGACCCTGATATATTTTTATTAGGGAATATGCAACCGTTGATTGATTTAGAATTAGATAATTACCAGATCTCTTTTATTTACTTAGCGCTGGCAGTGGCCAAGAAATGTATAGCGATTACTTGGAAGAATAGAAATGCATAGTCTTTAGATAGGTGGTATTCAGAGATGAAGTTTTGTTTGGTTATGGAAAGAATATCTTTTTCTATACAAGGTAAGATGTCTTTTTATGAGTTAAAGGGGATCCCATTTATTGATTATATACAATTTAAATAAGTTTGAATTAATAATTTTTTCTTTAAAAAAACTTTTTTTTATTATATATTTTTTCTATATATATGTTTTCTTTTTTTCTTTCTTTTTTTTAGTTTTTTATATAATTAGTTGGTTTTTTTTTCGTTTAAGTTCTTTTTGTTTTTTCATATATATTCTTATACAATAAAAAATTTTGGGATTAATAATTAATACTTAATTAATTTTTTTTGTTTTTTTATATATATATCAATCTTTTTTTTAAGATATATATTTTTTATTTTTTTTATTATACTAATAGTATTAATTCTTCACTCTTTATCGTGGGGGTGGGGAGGGGGGGTTAAGGGGTTAAAAATAGGTTTTTTTTAAGTCTTAGTTTTTAGTTGTTAGGGGGAGATTGGTATTGTATTAACTATGTAAGTTTGTATTTGTATTACTTTATTTTGTATTTTTCCTGTATGTGAATTACTTACTTTCTTCATACGTTAAAATTAATAAATAAAGTTTCGAAAAAAACAAAAGATTTCTTTTGATAAGACTTGGGCCCATTTATAGCTCACTTCCATAATTGGACAACTGAGGTGCGATGATGAAAATGTCACTCAGCGTGTTTGTTTGGATCCCCTGAGGGTGCTTGTTCGGATTGAACACTACACCTCATTTGAATTTTAACCTTGATTGCTGTGGGTTTTATTTTTTTTAATTTAATATTCATTTTTTCTTACTTATTTCTTATAATAATGTATGCACTACCATTTATTGGATTTAGAATTAAGTCATATTGCTATTGTACGATATACTATTATTTGCAAATCTGCAAAGATTTAATGTTTTTTTGTTTGATTTTCTGATAAAACTCAATAAAAATATTTTTAAAAGAAAAGGAAACACATTGCTGTTACAGTATTGAACAAAAGTCATCCAGACGTCTGGACTAAATTCATACTTAAACATTGTAGATGGGTGTTTAAATCTTGTTAAGATAAATCTGAAATTAGATGTTACTGTTAACAATGCTTCTCATCTAGCTTTTGGAATATTGTAAAATCGATCTCAATCATGGTTGTGTCTATGGAAAGGAAATCTGCCTCTCTTACCAGATCAGGCTTGGCGGTTCTGAACATAAACAAAATGACAGACTTTTTAGCAGCCAAGCAAATTGGCTCAGTAAGTTATTTAGTTCTATGATATTGCAGCCAAAACAAACCCACACAAACCTCCTACATTGATCTAGTACTTGATATGACAAAGCACACCTTGATTAAGGCCTCCCTCATAATAACTGGGGACATATTAAATAGGAAAGATCTGTAAATTCATAGCATCAAATCATATTTTCTGATCTCTGTCATTGCCCTGGGTGTATTCTGACCCAACAACAAGACACACCCCATCACACGTAGAGGTGCAGTAGCATATGGTTCAGCACTACAAGTCCACAACACTGACTTCAGACAAGAAAACTCGATGACAACTGACCAGCTTCCCTTCGATGATGAAACCGTGCTCAATGTTGAGCATCAGTTGGAAAACACACCGCAGGCAGCCATGGGAATTTTGAAGTTCATCAGCAAAATTCATCGTTCTTGTAAAGTGAACAGATGAGCCAGCAAGGATTCCTCTCCTCAACGAAACCAACCATCAAGGGCAAACCTAAATGACTCCACGCTCATAATTCAAGCATCCAAAAGCTTCACAGCTGACTCACTCGACAATAACCAAGTTTAATATGGCAGGTGCAGCAATCGACAGACAAGACAAAAAGTACATCAGCCTTTGTACGATTACTGAAGAAGAATACTGGAGTCGTGTTGATGAGCCCATGTCAGCTATGCACTTAAATTTGAGAGAGAGAAAGATTTAAAAGGAACCCAAGGGGTACCTTTGTCATACTTTGTGGGGAAGTGGTGGAGGCAGGTACAATAGTAACATTTAAAAGACTTTCATACAGGTACATGGATAGGATAGTTTAAAGGGACAAGGGCTAAATCAGGGGTGGCCAAGCTTTTAATTTGTAATTGAGACAGACAGCACAGTGACCGGTCATTTCGGCCCATGAATGCGTACCGGGTGGGGGGGGGGGTGTAAATTAATTGGGCGGCACGGACTTGTGGGCTAAATTGGCATGTCTAAATTGAAAATTAAAAGGTTGGCCACCCCGGGTAAATGGTGATGAATGGGAATAACTTAGGGAGACAACTTGATAACCAGATGATGTTGAGGCTTTATAAGGCACTGGTGAGACCTCAATTAAAGTACCATGAGCAGTTCTGGGCTCATCATTTAAGAAAGGATATGCCGAGATTGGAGAGGGTTCGGATAAGGTTCACAAGGATGATTCTGGGAATGAAAGGGTTATCATATAAGGAGTGTTTGACGGCTCTTGGCACGTACCCATTGGAATTTACTAGAATGAGGTGGGGGGGATTCTCATTGAAACATTCTGAATAATGAAAGGCTGGACAGAGTGGATGCAGAAAGGTTGTTTCACAGGGTAGGAGAGTTCAGGACAAGCGGGCACAACCTCAGGATTGAAGGAGATCCACTTGGAACAGAGATGCGGAGGAATTTCTTTAGCCAGAAGGTGGTAAATTTGTTGCCTCAGGCAGTTGAGGTGGTCAAGCCATTGGATGTATTTAAGGCAGAGATTCATAGGTTCTTGATTAGCCAGGGCATCAAAACTTATAGGGAGAAGGCCGGGCAGTAGGTCTGAGTGGGAAAATGGATCCACTAATAATTAAGTGGTGTCTTATGAACATTAAGCGTCTTATGAACATTCTGGGCTGAAGGGGCTTTTTTCTGTGCTGTAAAACTCTAAGACTCTGTGATTAATCTGACTCCTTTCAAAATAGTGTCAGAGGACATACTAGCCTTTAAAATTATATTTTCTAACAGTAACTCACAGAAAAATGTCTATTTTCAAGAAAATAATATCTGTATTTTTTATTTATATTGTCAGTTCTTTTCCCAATGTTGAGGCTGCAGTTTGAACTCAGGAAGGTGCAGCTGGATTAATGAGAGATCAGCCATTGTTTACACCCCCCAGAAAAGGTGCTGGGAGGACGGACTTGTTGTCACAGATCCTCATGGCTCGCTTTCAGGTCCTCCAGTCCACCCCCTCCCAAGATCAGAGGCAGTGTCCTTGATTCATCACCATGCTTGAAGGGGCCTCAATTTTGTAGAGTGAAACAGGAATGGTGGTCGACTTTTATCTGGTGTACGTTTCTTACAAACACAAGCTGACTGGAGTTTCAGCAGAATTTCCTGCTGACGCAGCGTCAATCTCTGCAATAAACAGGATCTCTGCCATCAGCAATTGTTCATTGTGGATCTACTTACATCTGCTTGTCCAATTATTAATTCGGCCCATGTTTTCCACTGAGGACATTTGTTTCTTGCTTCAAACGTTGTCTCACTGGATGCCCAGCAGCACTGCTCATGGTTAAACCACAGTGCACTCAGACATAGTCCCTCCTTTAAATCCGTCATCCAGTCTGCTGCAATATCTATTAAACCAGCCAAGGCTCCTGTAAATAATCAGATGAAAACAGATCCTGAGGTGTCAATTTTGTTCCATTTAAGATGAATGTATGATTTATTCATGCCAGCACCAAAATCAACACAAGTCACAAAATAATCAAATTCCTGTCAAACTAAATTTTTTCATGGTGTAAATTAAGAGCAACTGGAGATCATTCACCCTGAGGTTTAGTCCACCGTTGAATTAGAAAGAAAGCCAAGACACGACACGTGTACTTGCTAATAATGTATTCACTCTAACTTTCACAGGTAAATTCCATTTCTACTGCTCCTTTTAATACAGGGCGTCTTAAGGTGCCTGCATAGAAATACATGATTCGGAGACAAAGGTGAAACGACTGGAAAGTAGAGTGCGAAATGGATGAAATGTGAGACAAGGACAGAGGAATGTGGAGCTATTCAGTGCAAAATTAAATTTAATGGGTGCTTCAAGTCAATCTACAATGACTAACTTTAAGGGGAGATGTGTGTGCAAGGGTCGTGGGTAGAGAAAGGAATCATTCCATTGATGGTATCCTATCTTTTAGATTTAACATTTCTTGATTTTAATAACTCTCTTCACATTAAATTAGTGCTTCAGGAAGTATAGAGTGAAACATGAAAGTCTGTAGATGCCATGATTGTAATAAAAACACAGGCATGGTGGAGGAGCTCAGCAGGCCACTGCAAAACCTGATGATTTCCTACTGCATCTCTGTGCTTTTACTTCAGGAAGTATAATCCAGTTTTGCATTCGATCAGAAGAAAGGAGATAAGTCACAAACTAGCGCAAGATTGGAAATAAAAATATTCTCCCAAGGATTTATCATTTGTTTTTCCACCTCAAACAGTTTGGATCCTAAGAAAGTTGCATATGTTGATGTAAAATAGCACTGATTAAAATGTATGGTGTGCAATCTGGCCAAAAATATAGTGTCAGGTCATACAAGATTAAGGGGGGTAGATCTAGTCTGACGACATGGTTGGCGTAGAGGTTAGCACAAAATCTCCTCCTTAAGCACACCCTCCCCACCTCCAGTTTAAATTCCATACGGAATATTTGGAGGATCAAGAATGCCTTTATGGTGCCAGAGATCGGGACCGGGGTTTCAATTCCTCACTATCTGTAAGGAGTTTGCATGTTCTCCCTGTGATTGCGTGGGATTTCCCCGGGGGCTCCCGTTTCCTCCCACCGATCAAAACATACTGGGGTACAGGATAATTGGGCGGCATGGAGTCACGAGCCAAAATAGCCTGTAACCGTGCTGTATTTCTAAATTTTAAATTTTAAAAAATGAGTTTAACTACAAATATCAGCATTAACCTGGGTTTGCCACAGTGACAACTTTATTTCTACAGCCCAGTCTTGTATCCAAATGTCCTAAAATGTTAGCAAAGAAATAGCTGGTGAGGCTATGTGGGTAAGAATTTAAAATATGTTAAGTCGGTGATCACTTTGATAGGATTCTGCTAAAGGTCCTGGGAAAGCAGCAGAAATTACTGAAGTAAATTTGTAGGGAGATCAAATAAACTGAAGGAATAGAGATATATTTCCAAATAAAGTTAACGTACAACCCAGTAAAACTTTGCAGATGATGGTATTCTCTTCTGCCTGCTCATCTTCATCATTCTTGATAGTGGACTTTGTTGGTTTTGGAGATGATGTTGGAATAGGCTAACACAGTAATGCTATCAAACCTGGCTTGATCAATGGGCATTCAAGTTCCCCCTCTCAAAGTGCATTCCATTTTAGTGCTTATTCATGGAGAAACACGGATTCCTCAGATGAGGAAGAACAGAAGGTAGGTTGACCAGATGCCATGAGACTTCCATATTTCTAAACAAAACTGGTGGTTCTTTCATCCCATCAAGTCAATGCCAGCTCAGGATGGCATGATTACCATAGCGGTTAGCGCAATGCTATTAAACCGCCAGCAACCCGGATTCGAATCTGGCGCTTTCGGTAAGGAGTTTGTACGTTCTCTACATGTCTGCATGGTTTTCCTCCGAATGCTCTTTTCCTCCTATCTTTCAAAACATACAGGAGTGTAGGTTAATTGGGGTATTAGGGCAACACAGGCTCGTGGGCCAGAAGGGCCTGCTAGCATGCTGTATGTCTACATTTTTAAAAATCGACGCCATTTCCAGCTAATTTTCTCTGCAACCCATTCTCCCCAAATTTTCCTCAGAATCCACCATGCACATACGCACTAGGAGCAGTTTACCGTGACCAATTAATTTTGAAACCCACGTCTTTAGGATATAGGAGGAATTCAACACAGGCACAGGGAGAATGTGCAAACTTCTCATTGACCACACAGGATGAACTCTGGTCACTGGAGCTCTGAGACTGCAGCTCCACCAGCTGTTCCACCCTGTTGCTTTCTGCCACAGTGCTGTCGTGGAGTCAATGTTGAGGATTCC
The DNA here is from genome assembly GCF_036971445.1 of Narcine bancroftii. Classification (NCBI taxonomy): domain Eukaryota; kingdom Metazoa; phylum Chordata; class Chondrichthyes; order Torpediniformes; family Narcinidae; genus Narcine; species Narcine bancroftii. Next base: position 149,419,305 of record NC_091469.1, read on the forward strand.
TGATGCTACTCCTTCCTGCCAAAGTACCATCATTTTACCATTAAATTCCATTAAAACTCCAGGTATCCGGCACCTACGGGGATTGTTGGATGTCGGATAAGTGAATTTTCCAGTTGCTTGAGTCCATGTGTTACATGAATGGAGAACTAGCGCCAAATTTAAACTTCCATATTTTTTACCCATTTGTTTTCCCTGAATTTGTTTTTGCTTGAGGTTGCCAATTGCTCCAGATAAGAGAGATTTTACTGTATAACCAACCATTTAATTATTTTATTGTAAAAAAATATTTTCTTGTGGCAGCTTAACTACACTGTCAACTACACTGAGTACGGAGAACTTGAGCAAAGTGACCTTTTGATAATATAAGCTAATATGGGAAATTTGTCTGTCAATTGTTTATTGGGAGTAGGAGACAAGTTTTGTTGAAAAGTTCAGCTCAGAGAGAACAAAGTGAGAAATATGCACAGTTCATGGCTTGGGCTGGAGAAGAGTGAGGAATTTGGCTGGGGGGTGGGGAGGTGGAAGAAGCGAAGGACGAGGTGATGAAATCAGCAGGGGCATCTGAATGGATGGATGTATTTCGTCTTTTGACATTTTAATCTATTTTTAAATTTTTATTTTTGAGAAATAGGGCACACATCACTCAATGGTTCACAAGGGCCAAATGATGATCCATGGCAAAAGAGAGCAGATACTTAAAGCAGTAAATTGCGAAAAAAGACTTGATTCCACTGAATTTTAATCACACTAATATTCTTTCACATCTTAAGTTTAAAAATGATTGTCAACAAATATACATAGAGCATGAATACTTTGAGACATTTTGGCACTTTGGATAGATCATACCTATAAATTGTCCACTGTTCATTACAGAGATATGCACAAACTCCTACAAATCAGTATACTGATACTATTATTGAGTTGACCTCTAGCCACAAACAAAAATTTGTATTTCCAAGGCTTTACATAGCAATATTATCCAAAAAATGTCTCTTCAAGAGATAGTAAGGAGGAAAATTGCTTTTAAACAGAGCCCTGATGCAAAATCTTAACCCGAAATACTAACCATCTCTTTCCCTTCACAGAAGTTGCTCAACCCACTGAGATCTTCCACCTTTCAGAGAATCTCAAGTTTAGGAAGGGCAAAACAGGAAAGCTAGACAAAAGTCCATCGATATAATTAAGAATCGAACTAACAAGCTTTCAACAGCTAATAAACTAAGGTAGGTACAGTTAGTTGATATAATTGATATTGAAATAATGATGTGAATACTTCATCCAAAGCTCAGCTCAAGGTCAAATATGTGATCAACTAGGGAGCTTTCCAAAAAGAAGCCTGAAGGAAGTGGAAAGTGACTGCAGTTTCTGGAAGGGACCAAAAGGAATAGTTTCCGCCTTCCTAGCATATAACTGAGAGGAAATTTCTTCACATCCATTATGGAACTTCAAAAATAAATCAGCCTGACAGATTTGAGACAGAGCAGGGGTCCTAAGAGGAAGTGCAAGGTAGAACTGGTGCAAAGTTGCCAGTGTATATGAGGAAACTTAACTTTTCAACTGAATTAAAGCATAGCAGCAATTTAAACATGTTTCAGTGAAAGAAAAGGGATGAGTGTACTACAGTCAATTAAAAACTGGATCTTTTTACGTATTAACTTACGCAAAAGATTTAAAACCAGGATTCCAAGATGGGTCTTAGTAGCTCCAGGAATCTATTTCCAATCCAGCTTAGAGCTCAGGTCTTAAAAAGTTATCTTTCATTTCTTTTTCCCAATTACTTACACATATTCACATATCAATGAGTTTAATCAAGAATTAGGTATGGATATTTCACATTCAGAAGATATATGCTTACAATTTATGATATTGCATTCATCTCTTTACCTGATGCCAGACCAGTCAGTGTTACAACCAGCCATCCGGACCATGCATCATATAAACTTTTGACAAACTCCCAAACAGAATCTTTTTTCTTGCTGGTAATCTGCAATTTAAAAAAGTATTGCATAATACACTGCAATTGGAATGGATTGCTATGACTTAAGTACTCAGCTTTCGTCCATCAAGATCAAAAAAAATTTTATTATATATTTTAATGAATTTTGATCACTAAATATTTTAGCATTCATGTTGCAACTTTAAAATAGGTACAGAAATCAATGTTGCACTAATACACAAAAATAGCAATTGGTCTCAACCCCCTTCATCAGAATAGGCTATAATATTACTTTCCCTAGTAAAAATAACAATTGGTAACTGGTTAGCTCTGTCCATCTTTGACAAGCTTGTCAACTGCGAAAAAAGACTTGATTCCACTGAATTTCAATCACACTAATATTCTTTCACATCTTAAGTTTAAAAATGATTGTCAACAAATATACATAGAGCATGAATACTTTGAGACATTTTGGCACTTTGGATAGATCATACCTATAAATTGTCCACTGTTCATTACAGAGATATGCACAAATACCGACAAATCAGTATACTGATACTATTATTGAGTTGACCTCTAGCCACAAACAAAAATTTGTAACAAGGTTATAATGACGGTAAACAAGAAAATGTGCAGATGCTGTGGACTAGTGCCGGAGAAATTCCAGGTTATACATCATTCATAGGAAGCAAAAGCCATTCGACATTTCGGGCCAGGGCCTCTTGTCAGGTCAGCTAATAATGACTTGTAATGACTATCCTGGTTAGAAAAATATTATTGCTGTCCTATTCTCACTGTTTTCCCAATTCAATTTGACGTGTTTCTTAAATGGTCAGCCTGCTGATGTATTGGTTGAATGAAGATGAATGTGGTGACTTTGGAATGCAGGTCCGAGAAAGGCACAAGTTACCAGCCAGTTTCCTTGCTCTAATTGGAGGGTCAAAACAGTTAGTCAGGGGATGAGAAATTGAGTACAGATTCAAAATGTGCCAGAGAACGGCAGCACCAGACATATCCTTGACTTCCTCATCAGAAGACCACACTCAGCACAAATTCTAAACATCTCCTCCTCACTGACCTATCAACACAAGCATGCTGAGCCCACTGTGCTTCTCACTCCTCCCCCATGACTGTGGCTAGACATAATTCAAACGCTATCTGCAAATTTACTGATGACGCCGCAGTTGTTGGCAAAAATCACAGGCCGCAAATGGGGAGGTGTACAGGAGGGAAAGATAGATTAGCTTGTTGAGTGGTGTCACAACAACAACCTTGCACTCACCGTCAGCAAAACCAAGGAGATGATTGTGGATTTCAAGAGGAAATCAGGAGAACACGACCCAGTCCTCATCGAGTGGTCTGCAGTGGAGAGGGTCAAAAACCTCAAATTCAACATCTCTGAGGGTTTGCCCTGGGGCTTCCACGTCGACGCAATCATGAGGAAGGCTCGCCAGTGGCTACATTTTGTGAGGAGGAGATTCAGCAGGTCATCAAAGACTCTGGAAAACCTCTACCATGGAGAGCATTTTGCCTGGTTGTTTCACCTGGTTGGTAAGGAGGTGCCACACTCAGGACAAGAAAAACCTCCAGAGGGATTTAACTTGGCCTGTGACATCACAGGCACCAGACTTCACTCCATTGAGGGCATCTACAAGAGGTGATGGCTTAAGAAAGCAGCCTCTAACCTAAAGGACACCCACCATCCAGGCCACACCTTCTTCACTTTGCCACTAATGGTAAAAATGTACAGGAACCTGAAAACGAGCACTCAGTGGCACAAGGACAGTTTTGTCCCCTCGGTCATCAAATTTCTAAATGAACCACACAGACACTTTGTCTTTTTCTTGCACTATTTTAATTATTTTAAAATGTGATTCATAAAAATGTTTGGACTGTGATGTTGCTATGAGACAACAAATTTCGTGACATAAAACTAAAAACAAAATGCTGGAGAAACTCAGAAAGTCGAACAGTGTTCTTTATATAGCATGAGCAACATTTCAGGTTTGAGCCCTTCATCATGGTAAGTTTTCTGATTCTGATTTTACTATAGCTTACGACAGCTAGAATCTTGTTGGCAGTCAAAATGTTGGAAAGAAAATCCCAGGAACTGTGCAATTTATAATTTCTAAGTGTACAGATTAGTCAAGAAGAGTCAGCAGGAATTTATTACATGAAATTGATGCTTAAAAATTACAATGCTAGAAATCCAAAACAGAAAATGCCACAAGTCCGACAGCATCTGTGCAGAGAGAAAATAAGTCAATGTTTCAGATCTATGATCCTGCACATTGGGGTTCAAATCCATTGTTCCTTGAAAGCATCCACACCGATAGATAGGGTGTCTAAGAAGGCAAATAGCTTCATAGGTCAATACAAGTGTTAAGATAAACACTGGTTGGGCTGCACTAGGAGCAATTATGCAATTCTGGTCACCACATCACAGGAAGGATGTGGTTCCACTGGAGAGATTGAAGAGAACATTCACTGCAATATTGCCTGGATTAGAGGAATTTAGTTATAGGTCAAGATTGGTGTGTTTTCTCCTGCAGTGAAGGAGGTTTAATGGTGACCTTCTAGAGCAGGGGTGTCAAACTCAAATTCATGGAGGGCCAAAATTAAAAACTTGGACTAAGTCGAGGGCCGAACTAAATATTTATTGAAAATTTTCAACAACATCTGCATGTTTTCTCTTCTTTCAACATATGTAATGTTAAACTTTTTCTTATTAAAATAAATGTTTAATAATAGTTTTGGATAAACTCTTTCCAGAAGCATTAACAAATGAGAAATAAAATATTCAATAAATAATATTTCTCTATAGAGGATTTGTCAAATGTTGCTAGTGTGCTGTCGAATAGTAAAATCTGAGGCCTATTGAGAATGTGGGAGAATAACATGATTCCTGAAACAATCAAATGGGTGACTGATTGTGGGCATGAACTCTAGCAGGGTTATTTGCCATGCCCTTTTTCCATTGGTACAGATATCCTTTGATTTACACACTTTTCAAGTTTTATGCCTAATGAGCTTGTATCCAAGTGCAGGACCATTTTTAACCAGAAATATATTTATCACTGTGACATGAAACTATTGGAAGATCGTTTTATTCTGAGATTAAAGTTCATAATCCTTACTCAGGCCTGTGTGCGGGAGGGCGGGGTTTGCGGGCGATCGGGTTGGACAACGACAGTGTGGGGGCATCAGCTCTGGCTGCAGGGCGGCATCTCGGCGGATCAGCGGCCCCGTCATCGTGAGTCGCGGGTTGGCCTGCGGCAGGGAGGGGGAGTGGGCAACGGTCCTGGCGAGGTCAGGCCCGAGGCCTCCGGTTCCGGACGCTGGGAAGCAGCCTTGGCTTCCTCTGACACCGGCCAGGCCGCGCTGCGGTGGGGGGGGCGGGCGGGGGGACACGATAGTGCGGGGGAATCTCGGCGGATCAGCGGCCCCGTCACCGTGAGTCGCAGGTCGGCCTGCGGCAGGGAGGGGGAGTGGGCAATGGTCCTGGTGAGGTCAGGCCCGAGGCCTCCGGTTCCGGGCGCTGGGAAGCGGCCTTGGCTTCCCCTGACACCGGCCAGGCCCCAAAACCAGAGTCCACGGTGAGTCCCTGCAACGTAAACAGAGGAGGTGGGGGCGATTAGCAGGCTGACGGCAATGCATTCTGGGATTTATAGTATTAGCTGTGCATGCACTATACTGGCGCGGCGGCCAGCGGGCCACCTCTAATACATTTTTGAAATGATCTTGCGGGCCAAATATAATTATATCGCGGGCCAAATTTGGCCCGCGGGCCAAAGTTTGACATGTGTGTTCTAGAGGTCTGTAAAATTATAAAAGGAGTACAGAGGGTCAACAATCAGAATCTTTTTTTCAATGGAAAATCAAAAGCAGGACAGAGGTTTAAGGTGAAAGGAAGAATAAATATGTGAAGGCAAATTTACAGGACTGAGGAAAGAACATCTGTGGAACTCGACAATAAGCTCTTGCAGAGCGTGCACTGTCATAACTTCTTGTGAAATTTTGTCATTCTCTGATGCAAAAGATAACAGATTTAATTTACATCTGGTTTTCAGAATCAAATCCGATCTCCTCCTTTGGGACAACTATATTTGGTCAACTGCATCAGTAAAAACTTCATGCAGTGGTCCTTTTTCATACTATCTTAATCCAAAATAAAATCAAAAGGTAATGGAAATACTCAGCAGACCAGGTTACATCTATGTACATAAAGAATCAATTCATGCTTCATGTCAATGACCTTTCATCAGAATCTGAAATGTTCATCAACCAGAAATACCTTTGATCTCTCTTTCTGCCCTGGTGAAAAGAAAATCCCAACTATTTAATATTTACCTATTAAATGAGTTACATCAATAAGTAACAGGCTACACCTGTGGGAGGGAGGAAAGGAAATAGTGACATTTCAGGTCGAGACCCTGCATCAAGACTGATGGTGGAGAGGAAAGGTAGCAGGTATAAAATGAAGATGGGGGGTAGAGGGAAGACAGAAGGTGTCACATGGACTGAGTGAAATATGATAAGAATGTGGAGACGTGAGAGAGTATGAGGGGTGAAGATGGGAGATAGAGGCAGGTGGTGAACAGGTGGAAGCAAACAAGGAGAAACAAAATGGCAGAAGGAACTGGGTAGTTGAGGGGAGATAGACTTCAAAAACAAGAAGACTTCTGAAAAAGGTGTCAAGGTGAACAGTCAAGGGTGAGGAGAAGGGAAGATGAAGCCAGAAAAGGGATGCAGTGGGTGAACTGTGTGGGTATTGGGCAGATGGAACCTGGAAAGCGAACTAAAATGAGAGGCCCTGAGGTGGATTGGAAGGAGAGCACAAAGGGAACACATGAGCTTAGGGTTGCCTAAAATTTGAAAATTTCAAAACTTTGGGTTGTACTTTACCCTGGTGGAATAAGAGATGCTTCCACCCATCACCCACCTGCCTCTAATTTCCACCCTCCCTCACCTCGTTGCACCTGCTCTTCATCCTGCACCTCTTCCTTGGTCCACTTCCTTGGCCACTGGCTCATCCCATTCCCCCCCCCACCCCACTTCTCCTCATTATGCAGACAATCTTCACTCTCAGTCCTGGTGCAATGTATTAACACAAGATGTCGAGAATTCCCTTCCCTTCACAGATGCAACTCCACTCACAAAGTTCCTACAGCAGTTTGTTGTTTGCTCCAGATTCTTGAATCGACAGTCTCTTGTGTGTCTGCTGCAATGCAAGATGTGATTGCAACTGCTGACCTAAATCTCAAAACTAGTTACAAATAAAAGACAACAAAAAAATCGTGGATATGACAATAGACAATAGGAGCTGGAGTAGGCCCTTCGGCCCAGCACCGCCATTTTACAGATCATGGCTGATCACTACTATCAGTACCCCTTTCCAGCCTTATCCCCATAACCCTCAACTCCTTTGCCCACTAGAGTCTTATCTAACTCTCTTTACTTAGATGAACCACTCCCCTGAATTAGCCAGTTTTCTCTTATTATTCCATCAAATATTAATGATGCCCACCTTTCTGTGCCTTTCCCGGTCTTTGCATTTCTCTCGCACCCAGTCAATGGTGTGAAAATCATCATAAGTTCCAACACCTGGAATAGGTTCATCCAAAAGGTCCAATAAATGTGTTGTGCTGTTAATACCACCTCCGTTGGTCATAGTGTAGTGGACTCCTTTAACAACAAAAAAAAGGAAAATTCATATTAAACCTTTAAACAACAAATTGCAAGATTTTAAAAATGTTCTTATGAATATTAAACCTTGAAACAATTAAATGCATAAATGATTACATTTCAATTTTACAATTTCACATATATTTGAATCCAATTGCAATAGCATCTTTACATTCTCTCCGAATCACCTCCAACCCAGAAAAATACAAATACAAACCCAAATACAATCGCACTAATAATGATAATAAAAACAGCGGGGACTTCTACCTAGCCTGATGCAATATGGTTGTCCACTTCAGAAAAAGGCCCTTCAGTCCACCATGCTTATGCTGACCTCCTTGCCCATCTAGTCTAATTTTTCAGCACCAAGTCCAGAAGGAGAATACTGGATCTTGAGCATCGTAGATACTGACATTTCACAGAAGTATCTTTCCATAGAATTTTAGATAATTTCCCTCAAATTTGCTTATCTGCTAATCCTTTTGCATGAAACCAATAACCATTATTTGCAGTACAAGCTTCTTCATTTTAGGTCACAGGAAACTCTGTTACTGCCGAACGTTGGTTCAATTTTTTTTAAATTTTAGACAAACCACATGGTTAAAGGCCCGACTGGCCCGCGAGCCCACGCTGACCAAATATCCTAATTGAACTACATTTTTTTGAAAGGTGGGAGGAAACTGGAACACCCAGAGAAAACCCACATAGACAAGGTGAGAACATACAAGTTCCTTACAGACAGAGTTGGATTTTAACACGGGTCGCTGGCATAGTAACAGCGCTGCTCGGCCATGTCGCCCAACTGAGCAGTTTGCTGACCTTTGCAGGATACAGAGAGTCAACATTACGGACTAAAATTAGCAGTTGGCCTTGCATGCATCCAAGTAAGCATTTCAGGTCTGGCATTTGATCAATTTTCTAATCCCCATCTTTGAATTTCCAGATTTAACTGATCTTCACAACTTTTCAAGACAAAATTTGAAATGATCACACCACCAGAATCATTCAAATTGGCACATGAAAAGTGCATTTTAATGTTGTATTGAAAACATTATAATATTAGAAATAAATTCTTAACACATCACTCACTTTGACAAAGCAAGTCCATTAATCTTACTGAAAAAAAACAGAAACCATTGTCATCTTTGTACAACTCTGTCCAAGAAAAATAAAGATGTCACATTCTGATGATACTAGAATGGTGCAGAGTACATCACTAACTCGGAGTATTCTGAAAATATGAAACAGATGGCTAACTGACATCCCAAAGAAATTAATAGAATCAAGATTGAAAACATTCGATGTTCATGTTGTTTAAAAAAGGCTCCAAAAGTAACCCAAGAAATTATAGGCAGGTGAGCCTGATGTCAGTAGTCGGTAAATTATTGGAAGGTGTTCTGAGAGATCAGATATACAATTATTTGGATAGCCATGGATTGATTAGGGATAATCAACATGGCTTTGTGTATGCAAGGTCATGTTTAACCAATCTTAGAGAGTTTTCTTGAGGTAACCAGGAAAGTTGATGAAAGAAAGGTTGTGGATGTTGACTACATGGACTTTTGTAAAGCCTTTAACAAAATCCCACATGGAAGGTTAGTCAGGAAGGTTTAGATGCTAGTTATTCATGGTGAAGTAGTGAACTGGATATGACAATGGCTGGACAGAAGAAGCCAGAGAGTAGTGATAGATGATTGATTCTCAGACTGAAGGCCTGTGTCTCGTGGTGGGCCTCAGGGAATGGTGCTGGGACCATTGTTGTTTGTCATCTATATCAATGTTCTGGATGATAAGGTGGTAAATTGGATCAGCAAGTTTGCAGATGACACTAAAAATGGAGGTGTTGTGGACAGCGAAGACGCTCTTCAAAGCTTGCAGAGAGGTCTGGATCAGCTGGAAAAATTGGCTGAAAAGTGGCAGATGGAATTTAATGCAGACAAATGTGAGGTGTTGCATTTTGGAAGGAGAAAGCAAGAATGGACATACACTGTAAATGGTAGGGCACTGAGAAGTGTGGAAAAAGAGGGATCTGGGAATAGAGATACATCATTCCCTGAAAGTGGCATCACAGCTGGATAGGGTTGTAAAGAGAGCTTTTGGAATATTGGCCTTCATAAATCAAAGTATTGAGTATTGGAGTTGGGATGTTATGGTAAAGTTGTATAAAACATCAGTAAGGTCAAATTTGGAGTATCGTGTGCAGTTTTGGACATTTAACTACAGGAAAGACATCACGAAGACAGAAAGAGTACAAAGGAGATTTACTAGGATGTTGTCTAGACTGAGTTACAGGGAAAGGTTAAACAGGTTTGAACTTTGTTCCCTGGAGCATGGAAGAATGAGGGAAGATTTGATAAAGGTATTTAAAATTATGATGGGGATTGACAGAGTAATTGTAGAATGGCTTTTTCCACTGAGGGTAGGTGTGATAAAAACCAAAGGACAAGATTTAAGAGTGAAAAGGGTAACGTTTAGGGGGAACTTCTTCATACAGAGTGGTGGGGGTGGGGGGAGGAGGTGGAATGAGATTCCAGCTGAAATGGTGAATGTGGGCTCAATTTTAACATTTAAGAGGAATTTGAACAAGTACATGGATGGGAGAGGTTATGGAGGGCTATGGACTGGGTGCAGGTGAGTAGGACTAGACACAAAAAATGGTTCAGCGCAGATTAGAAGGGCCAAAGAGAAAGACTTCTGTGCTGTAATGTATGTATGCATCAAGAGTCAAAATGATAACATTTATTTTGCAGTAAAATTTCTTGTTAAATATAAAAAATCATTTTGTTATAGGGAATATGATTTCTTCATGGAAATTTTCTTGACCATGCCAAATTTAATCGACTGATGTTCTTGATGGCATGTCAGTACCTCCCATATCTCTTCCAGAGTTGAAAGTTTTTGTCTATCTTTTCAAAATGTATTCATTTTATAGAAAATTGAGGCATCCAACATTCATTGACCATCCTATTTGTTCGAGAAGGTAGAGGTTTGAGTTGCTGTGGACCTTTCATGGTGACCATTGTGCCACGCCACTAATGGGGAGGGTGTTCCACATTTGAACCCAGAGTTATTGAAGAGCTGCATATATTTCCAAGTCAGGATGGTATGCAAATATGGATTGTGTTTCTATATACTTGCTGCCCTTACCCTTGTTAGCAAGAGGCTTGGGGTTTAGAAGATGCTGTCAGAATAGTCTGGCAAGTAACAGCTGAGCATTTTATTGAAGATACACATTGCAGTTGCAACAATGATAGATGGGGTGGCAATCAAACAACTTGCTTTGATCTGAATGCTGTCAAGTTTCTTGAGAGCTGATAGAACTGCACTTAGTCAGCTAAGTGGAGAGTGTTCCACCACATTCCCCACTTGAACCGAAGAAAGCTTTTGGGATGTCAGGAGGATTCCCAACTTCTGACTAAATTTTGTATCCATGATATTTATGTTGCTGGCTCAGTTGAGTTTCTGGTTGATTCCACAGGCTTGATGGCATCAAATAAATGTTTATGGTGGGTGGTCAGATTCTCTTGTTTATGGTGGGTGGTCAGATTCTCTTGTTTATGGTGGGTGGTCAGATTCTCTTGTTTATGGTGGGTGGTCAGATTCTCTTGTTTATGGTGGGTGGTCAGATTCTCTTGTTTATGGTGGGTGGTCAGATTCTCTTGTTTATGGTGGGTGGTCAGATTCTCTTGTTTATGGTGGGTGGTCAGATTCTCTTGTTTATGGTGGGTGGTCAGATTCTCTTGTTGGAGATGGTTACTGCTTGGCACTTTATTGGCATCAATATTACCTATCACTTACCAGCCCTCACATGAATGTTGTCAAGGTCTTGCTACATATGGACATTTGCTGAAGAAATCTAAGTGGCATTGCACATTCTGCACACACCAGTGAGCACCAACCTTTGCCGATATAACTGGACAGGTGCAGTGTGGCCCTCTCAAATTAATCCTCCCATCATCCCTCCTACTACCTCCCTCCCCATCAGGTGGCATTCCCTTGGATTTGAGCTCGAAAGAAGCATCAGGGTATGTACTTCAGAAACATACTGTGAACAGCAGAGACCCCAAGCTGTAAAGCCTGGTAGTTGGACATGCAAAGTTTCATTTAGTCAAGTACAGAACTGCCCGAGATCCAAAACATTTGTGAAACATGATGGTGGGGGTGTTATGGCCTGGACATGTATGGCTGCCACAGGTCCGCATGCACTTATCTTCATTAGTGATGCAACTGCCCATGTAGCAAAATAGATTTTGAAGTGAATAGAAACATTTCATCTCCTCAAGTTCGAGCAAACACTTCCAAAATCATTGAACGGAACTTCATACTACAGGTCCTCATCCTTTACCCGGAACCCTTGGGGGACAGTTTATTCAGAATTTCAGATTTTTCCGGATTTCGGAAAGCCAGATTTAAACCACCTGAATTGTGCTGCCGCATCCACCCACACCCATTTCCAGTCGTGCTGCTGTCTTCCCCCACTCCACCCCTCACCGACCCGACTCGTGCTGCCATTCTCTCCCCCACTCGCAGCCAGACTCGCACTGCCGGTCTCCTGCCCGCCTGACTCGCACTGCTGGTCTCTCCCCCTCACCCTCCTGACTCACACTGCCGGTTTCTCACCCCCCCCACCCCCCGCCTCCCGGCCCGACTTGCACTGCTGGTCTGACTCGTGCTGCCGATCTCTTCCCCTCGCCCACCCAACTCGCGCTGCCGTCTCTCTCCCCACACTTGCCAGATTTTGGAGCTTTCTGGATTTTAGATGTCCAGATAAAGGATTGTGTACCTGTACAGCGAGATAATAATCTCAAACATACTGCTAAAACAAAGGAGTTTTTCAAAGCTAAAAATTGGAAAATCCTGGAATGGCCAAGCCAGTCACCCGATCTAAATCCCCTTGATCATGACTTCCATATGCTAAAGAGAAAACTTAAAGGGAACAAGCATACGAAACAACAAGGAGCTGAGGATGACTGCAGTTGAGGCCTGGCAGAGCATCAACGGAGGATACTCAGCACCTGGTGATGACCATGAATCAGACTTGAAGGAGTCATTGCATAGAAGGGATACAAAACAAAGTACTAAACATGACTAATATACAGTTAAACCTCATTAGTACGTGGTAGTTAGGATCCAAGATTTCATACCAGCGTTGTCTCCGCTCCATCCTCAACATTCATTGGAGTGACTTCATCTCCAACATCGAAGTACTCGAGATGGCAGAGGTCGACAGCATCGAATCCACGCTGCTGAAGATCAAACTGCGCTGGGTAGGTCACGTCTCCAGAATGGAGGACCATCGCCTTCCCAAGATCGTGTTATATGGCGAGCTCTCCACTGGCCACCGAGACAGAGGTGCACCAAAGAAGAGGTACAAGGACTGCCTAAAGAAAGCTCTTGGTGCCTGCCACATTGACCACCACCAGTGGGCTGATATCGCCTCAAATCATGCATCTTAGCGCCTCACAGTTCGGCGGGCAGCAACCTCCTTTGAAGAAGACCGCAGAGCCCACCTCACTGACAAAAGACAAAGGAGGAAAAACCCAATACCCAACCCCAACCCACCAATTTTCCCTTGCAACCGCTGCAACCGTGTCTGCCTGTCCCGCATCGGATTTGTCAGCCACAAACGAGCCTGCAGCTGACGTGGACATTACCCCTCCATAAATCTTCGTCCACGAAGCCAAGCCAAAGAGAAAAAAGACAGATGCATATATGTCAGAGTGCGGGGCTGCCGGACCGGGACGACGGGGCAGGGGCTGCTGGCGTGAGACATAGGGCAGGACGCCCCTGCACTGATGTCCCTCGGTGGCCGCCCCTGCCCCGCAGTCCCATGCTGGGGGGCAGGGGCAGTGGGGAGGGGGGTGTCAGGCGCGGGGATGGGGGGATAATTTTCCCAGTCCGCCCTTTAGCAGTTTGGGGTCCACAGACACCCGCGCTATAGGCAATTCCACGGATTAACAAATCTCATTCTAACGAGGTTTCACTGTACATACCATTGTTATTGTGACAGAATATAGATATATTTTTGGGAGATAAATTGGGGCAGGGTTTGTTGGTGTAGGTCACAAACACTTTAAAACAGATCTCATTTAAAATACTGTAACTCTGCTCATGCTAGACATGTGGGGGCCTCAGAGCCTTTGCAAAAGCTTTGGAGAATACCCAAGAGACTTCACTAATCGATTGTTGTTTACAAAAAGGCAACAGGTGAAAGAGCTGGTCGGTGCCGCAGACAGCCCTCACTCGACTGAGCCTTTTTAGTGTTTAGTATGTTTCAATGAGATTCCCCCCTCATCCTTCTAAAACATCAGTAGGTACAGGCTCAGAGTCATCAAATGCTCTCTTTCATCCCCAGATTCGATCTCGTAAACCTCTCTCATGCCAGCAGGATCCTTCTGAAAATACGACGTTCCAAATTGTTCACAATACTCCATATATGGTCTAACCATAACCTTATAAAGCCTCAGCTTTAGACCTTTGCTTTTATTTTCTAGCTCTCTCGAAATGAATGTTAACATTGCATTTCACCTCCTTACTACCGACTCAACCTGCAAATGAACCTTTAGGGAATTCTGATCTTGGAGCCCAAGACCCTTTGGACCTCCGCTTACTTGTATGGACCACACATTATGTATAGAAAATCAATCTTAGCCCCGTTATGGTCCGTTAGGGCTTACTTTTGAAAGTGAAAATTATCTTGAGTTGGCTAGGGTGCTAGCATCCCTTTCTAATATTTTGATGTAATAAAATTCTGGAGTGTATCAAACTGGTTGGAATACTCAAATTCATTAAACTTTACAGTGGTTCTCAACCTTTTCTTTTCACTCACATACCACTAAGTATTTACTTATGCCATAGGTACTCTGTGATTAGTAAAGAATTGCTTAAGGTGGGTTGTGGGTGGAAAGAAAAAGTTTGAAAACCACTGTTTTAAATTGTACCTAATTGACTCGTTATATGCACCGTTTCACAACTCCAAAGGAAAAGGGCCAATGACAATTTTTCTCAAGCAAAATATTTCAATAACAAATGGGTCCAGAGCAGTGATTCTCAACCTTCCCTTCCTACTCACATTCCACCTTAAGCAAACCCTTACTAATCACAGAACACTGATGGCATAGGGATCACTTAAAGTGGGATGTGTGTGGAAGGAAAAGGTTGAGACCACTGCTTTAATAGAATTAAAGACTATTTGAACTTTGTGACTGCAGTCTTAAGCTTTACCATCTGCTAATGTTTCCATTTTCAGTCTCTTTTTTCTTTGATCTCACGTCTACAACATTTGAAAGATCACAGCAGACCATGCTGATATTCTGTCAAGTCTTTAAAGGGAATGTTGCCCTGTGTTATACATCTCTGCTGAATTAATAAGCATTTTTACTTTATTTGGCATGACAGAAGAGCAATGTAATGCTCCATTCTTTAATCTAGCTTTTTTTTCATATACAAATGCCAATTAAACCTCTCAATTTAAAAACGAGAAATAAAATTTAATTAGAATACTTGGACCCAAGATCTAGTTTAAGGGAGGAGAGTGATTTGCTCAACAACAAATTGTTTTAGAAAATTGGACATGCTGCTACAGTTGGTACAGACCTTGTTCCAAGATCAAATGTAATCTCTCTGGTGAGAAACTGCTCTTTTAATTTTGACCCAAATTTTTGTTTGTTGCCCAGTAATACTAAAATGATTAAACACATTTTTATTCTTCTCACATTCCCACCAACAACATCACATTCTACCAATCATCTACATAACAGGTGCAATTTAGTGGACAACTAACCAACATATTTTTAGCATGTAAAAGGAAACCTGATAACTTGTCAAAGTTATTGTGAGAGGACATGCATAATATCACATACAACCTTGAGATTATTTTTCCTGTATAGAAGTATGTAAACTGTACTCAAGAAGAGATCGGTACTTAAAGGAGTAGAAGTTATGGAATTGAAATTCTTTGCAAAGAACATCATGAGAGGTATTTGGTTAAGGACAACCAAATGCATCAATGGATCAAATATGTGAGAGCAGTTGTCTACAGGTAATAGCTACTCATCTTTTGGCAGCAGCTCAAATAGTGACAAGCAACTTGAAACAAGCCCTTCAGCCCATCATGACCAATAAACATGCATTTACACAAATGCAGAGAAGAGCTGAAGCAACTCATTGCACTACACACACAGCATCTGTAGACTTTCCAGCTTAATTGCATTTACACTAATCTTATATTAATCCGTTTTTTTTAAATCAAATGAAATAAACTCAATTATTTTCTCACAACCGTGTGAGAGATGGGAAAACTGATCTAAAATTATGAACATGAAGGAAACTAAAATTCATACATCAGTTAATGGCTGTAACCAGTACAAACAGGATGAGCTTGGGAAATAGGATGCAGGAAAGCAGAGTCAGCACGATTAACATAAGAATCTTCTAGTCTTTGTGACAAGAGCCACCATAAGACTAAGATAAGGAGCGGTAAGGAACAATAGAATGTAGGAAGTTGAGGTAGTCTGGATAGACAGAAGTGCCAAGTTCTACATATCTAATTAGTTAACCTTACACAGATTTACAAAGTTATACATATTAAATTAGCCAACCCTAGACAGGATGAGCCAACTCTGCATACCAAGAGACTGTAGCCCCGAGAATCAGGAAGGTGTGAATAAGGACAATAACATGAAGGGACACCGACAGGATACCCCCTGGTCCTCCAAGTATACTGAAACTGCACGTAGGCAGGAAGGATTGCCTAATGCCAAACCTTTCCAGCAGGAGGCAGAAGAATGTAAGGGGGAGGGTATTCCTATACTGAAATCAACTGTATAAAAGTTGGGTGAGCCCCAGTGTATGTGTGTATTCCCAGGGTAAGGGGAAGCACCCAACTTTGCATTGTTGTTGTAATAAATGTTCTTTGTTCTCAATATTTGTCTCGAGCAATTTCTTTAAAGGTACTTCTATTTCTAACAACCAGAATTTGTTCCAGAAATCAACCTAATAACCTATATTACCCTCCTTAAAGAAGAGCCACCAAAATGACAAGTGGCCTATCTGCAGTTGCACCAAAATCTCTCAAGTGATTTGAAGATTTCTGCACTTATTTTCAATCCTGTTAAATAAAGGCCACATTCTATTTACCATCCTAAATGCATGCTGTACCTGGATGCTAACATGTGCAGACAGATTCCTCCATATAGCAGTTTTTATTTTCCTACACAGATAAGATAGTTTTACATTTCCCCACATTATAATCTATCTGCTAAAATTTTACACACTTGCACTGGCATTCCACGAATTATAGTAGGCCTTGTCACACCACGGGCGAGCAGTGTCCCTACTTGGAACCAGATGAAATTCCCGAGAAGGCAGGACCTCATGGGCCTTTCACACTGCAGTCAAAATTCCATGTAATTTGCCCTCCCAGGCAATTTACGCACTCACAGGAAGTCCTACCGGAAGTCAGATCACACAGTAATGGCGGACAAGACTGACTTAACGACAGTGGCCGATGACGCAGACATGCAAGCACTGAAGTCACACGCTTCTCCTGCACAGCCATTTGCCAATTCAAACCACAGGGAGAGGGGGTAATTTTCCCAGGCCGACATTTTCACACCGCCAGTTCACGGGAGGATTTCTGGGAAGATTTTCCGGGAATCCTCATTTTACACATGGTGTGAAAAGGCCTAGTGTGTCAACCTGAAAATTATACTGTCTCTTTTCTGTTAGTGTGTTAGCCCCATCTCCAATGTCACAAACTCTAAGCCTGTGCAATAGCCTTTTATGTCCTGTCAAATGTGTTACAGAAATCCACATACACTATATGTAATGGGTTTCCCAATATTTTCCTGCCAGTTATACCTTAAAAGAACTTCTAAAATCTCCATTAGCATTTACCTTTTATTAAATCACGCTGACTCCATTTAACTGTATTATGAGATATATTCTAACATTTTTGCAATGTCATAACTTGTGTAACGAGCCCAAAGGACCCCAAAACCCAGCAGCAATAGACATTCACCAAGACACAAGTGGTTTTTAAAACAAAAGTTTTTTTTAATCAACTTTAAACATGAAACAGAATCAAACTTTAATTTATCTCTCTACTTAACTAACCCAAATTAACCCCTTTCTAATTCTAAGCACACGTGTATGTAATGTGTGTATAAATTTAAGAAAAGTTCTTTGGTTCAGTTCAGTCTCAATTCTCATTCCTTCAAGTTCTCTGGTTGCAGGCAATTCTTATACTGTGCATAAAATTTAACATGTATAAAGTTCACCAGGCGGATGCTCGAAAGGCAAATGTTTACCGCTCAGAAAGGTTCTTGTAGGGTTTGCAGCGAGAGAGATGTTGTTCCAAGATTTCCACAACTGAACTACCACCATAAGTCACCTCAATGTTTCGCTGATGAAACTTGCTCCATCAGGGTTTTCCAGATGGTAATCTCTTTCTTTCAGGCCACCACAGAGTTCCGTTCTGTTCCTCTTATTCCAAGAGAAATATCAGACAACTGCTTTGGAACTTTGTTTCCAATCAGCTCTTCCTGGCTTGATTTGTTCAGCTCCTTTACTGTCACACACACTAGCTGGGAGAGCTTATTGAGATTGCTCTCTCTCTCTCCAACTGAGACAGTCAGAAAGCCCATGTGACTTTCTCACTTGCAAAAACCCCCACCTTCTTCAGCAAACAACACAAGTTCTTCTCCTTAGTCAAGATGTTGCCTTAGGTAAACAAAACCCAGGAGTGACCTTTCTGTGAGCACTTTGCAGAAAGGTACTTGGAGCCACTTTGTCTCCTCCAAAACAATTTTATGACATCAGTTCAATTAACACCTACTTGTGAAATGTGGTTAGCATTCTCCATTCTTTCTGCAATGTTATTGAATATGAATTCTTCAGTCTTTCAAATAAGATCTGTTTTAAAATGTGTGTATGTATGTAGCCCCCTAATCTTACCAAAATTCTCCCAGATATTTATAATCCATTACACTTGTTCTAACTAGTTTACAATTCCTGCATTCTGCCCACCTTCTTTCTTGAAGACATTACATTTGTGTTATTCCAATTTGCTTTAATTGGTCCAGGATCTAGTGAACTTTGGAAGATCTTAACCGCATCACTATCTCTGTAACCACTTTTTTAAGGACCAAAGATGTAGGCTATCAGATCCAGTTTGCCTCGGATTTATTTACACAAGCAAAAAAATCAGGTGAAATATCACATGTATCAAATGAAAATTTGACCAATCAAATCAGCTATTTAAAATAGGCTTCCTTCAAAATTTAAGATGATTCTCCATCTAATTCATTAAACAATAATTAAGTGTTCAGTCGTTCTGAAACAAAATCTAACCAATTTGATGAATTTGTTCAAACACCTGGCAGCAAGACATCAAGATTAAACAAGAGAACAACACGTGCAGAAACATGCCCTTTAGTCAATCAAATTTGCATCAGCATCTCTATCCACATTGAGACCAGCAGATATATCATCAGAACTGAAGTTAGAATTGTCAATAACAGTTGAAGCTCAGAAGAATGAGGAGTCATCTCAGTAAAAACATTTCCAAAATAAATGGAAGGATTAGTTTAGAAAAAAAGTTGTTTCCTTTGGCTGGTGTTGAGAACCCAGCCTATTTAGTCTCTCTTCATGGCTGAAAACATCCTCCTGAATTTCTTCTGTATGAGAAGTCTTTCTTCTAGTGGAAGAATCTCTTTCTTTCAGGCCACCACAGAGTTCCGTTCCAATCATTTCTTCTAGTGTAATGATTGGAAGTGCATATGGCACTCTAATTAGTGTTGTCAAACTAATGGTTTACATCATTGTACAGTAAAAGTCCAAAAATTCAGATGCCAGATAACAAGACCACCCAAGAATCCAGACTCTCAAAAATACTGCCTGAGAATCCAGAAAATCCAAAAATGTGGACCAACCCAATCGCTGAGCAGTCCAGATTTTAGGACTTTTATTGTACCACAACTTAAATGGGCCTTGTTCATTGATTCCTCAATCAATTTCAATCATTTTTAAAGAAACCTGCATAAAATTCCTGGCAAATGATACAAAACTGTTGGCTGGTATACAAACATAGGCTATTATGTAGTAACCAAGCAACACAAAAGAGTCTAACCACTTATTCTTGACATTTAATGCAATATTCTCACTAAATGCCTCAACATTGACATCCCAGAGCTTCAGCATCGACCAAAAAAAAACATCTGGACCAGTGACATGAAGACTGTGATTGCAAGACCAGCTCTGACGCTGGGTACCCTGCAGCAAATAATTCACTTCCTGATAGCTCAAAGACTTTCCACCATCTCCAAGGTACAAGTCAACAATGCGATGTAACTGCCTTCCACTTTGATGAAAGCAACTCCAAAAATATTTTAAAACCTTTACATCATGGAGGACGAAACAGCTCACTTGATTCAAAAACCGTGCTGGAGAAACACAGCAGGTTGAGCAGTGTCGGTGGAAGAAAAATAATCAATATTTTGCGCCGGATCCTGCATTAAGACAGAGTGCAGGGGGAGAGGACAGGTTGGAGGGTGCTCAATTGATTGGTATTCCATCAACCATTTTATGCATTCAACATTACCTCACAGTAACTGCCTGTTTGCCACTTGAATAACTTGCTTGACACCTCACAAAGCCAAAAAGGACAAAGGCTCTAGCTGCAATGAGAACATCAGGTCCTGCAGGTTCCCTTCTCAGTCACAAACCATCCTGACAATAGAGTCCGACATTCTGGAACTAAATATCCAGGAGCACCTTCATTGCAGCAATTTAACATGGTGCCTCACTGCCAACTCCTCGGGGATAACAGGCATGAATGAAAAATGCTAACCCTTCCAAGCAGCAACTATTTCCCCCAAAAATTATCAGATAAAAAATGATGCTTTATAGAAAATTGTATTAAACTTGCACCACTTACATTTTTTGTTCCTAATGGAAATAATTCTTTTATGATTTGTGCTCCTACAATTTTGATCTTACTTAAAAGCCCATTTTCTTCAGTCCACCATTGTTCCAGCCATTGCACTGGAATGCTATTGTTCCAGCCAACCGAAGATGCTTATTGCCACAGCTTTCATGTTCTCTTGATAATAAAATGCACAGGACTCCATACAAAAGTCTGTGGCATGGCAAAGAGTTCAAGATAAAGCATCACATTTTTTTTTCGTTTTCATTTCCCTTATTTATAAAGCAGTAAATGGTTCTGGCATTTATTTTTAAAGACCTTATTTATCTACCATTCCAGAAAGTTTTGCTGCATTTCTTCACATCCAGATTTTACTTAGATTAGCAAAATTAACATGGCAACAGCAACTGCTAAGTCGGCAGCTCCAAATTACCAGTAAGTATCCATTAAGTTAATGAGATAGAATTTACAGCACAGAACAAAGACATTTGTCTAGACTGGAATTGATGCCAAACATAAGCAGACATCTTTGCTGGCACACCTTTGAAAGGCAGACATTTTAAAGCCTGCCAGAAATTAGACAACTGGACAGTTTCATGACTTTGCACACTGAACATGTTAATTTGCAAAGCAATATTTTACTCGTCTTCCGTGGAAGTCATTTCATGCCACTCCTAACAGTGACTGTGCAAGGATAGGCTGATTGTCCAGAAGAAATGCTGTATATTACTGGGCTAAGAGAGGAGGACGGTAAAAGGCAGGTTAATTGCAGCTGGATCAGGTGTGAACAAAATAGGAATGAGCACAGAAAAGAAAGAAATACCGTGCTGGACATATGAGGCACCAAATGTCGCTGATCAGGGATGTTCCTTTTTATTGCAATATCAAAAAGAATATCAAGGCACCAATTCTAGAAATACACCCTTTTCTACATTATGTGAGGGAAGAGAGGAATTTTGTAATCGGCTTCTCCTATCTGAGTGATGGTACAACTATGATCAATAAAATTAAAATTTAGCAAAGATTCATCAGAATCACGTCTTGTTGGTTACATTATTATTTAAGAAAGATATAATATAATAATTAATATAACTTTGCTTGAGAAAAATTGTCATTGGCCCATTTCCTTTGGAGTTATGAAACCGTGCACATAATGAGTCAATTAGGGACGATTAAAACAGTGGTTTTCAAACTTTTTCTTCCCACCCACGTACCACTTAAACAATCCCTTACTAATCACGGAGCACCGATGGCAGAGGGAATACTTAGAGTGGATGTGAGTGGAAAGAAAAAGGTTGAGAACCACTGGATTAGAAAAAAAAATAAGATTGAACCGGTACGGTCTTGAAGGGCTGACATGGCCTGTTTCCGTGCTGTAAACGGTTATATGGTTATGGTTAACACAAGACAGGAACAGAATTAGGCCATTTGGCCCATCTCATTTGCTTTGCCCTTTGAATCATGGTTCTTCTCAACCCTATTCTCTGACATTAAATATACCTAATGCCCTGGCCTCCACAGCCAACTGTGACCACAAATTCTTTGACTGAAGAAATTTCTTTTCATCTGTTCTGCAGGCTTTATTCTGAGGCTGTGCCCTCTCGTTCTAGACTTCCCTAATACGGGAGTTATTTTCTCCTCAGCACCCAATCCAAACCTCTTAATATATCGATTTCAATAAGATTGCCTTCATCCTCCTAAATACCAGCACAGAGCCATCAAACATACTTCAGCAGAATGGAATGATCTTCCGAATGAGATAGTTGCGGCAGGGTCCGTTCTGTTATTTAAGAAAAGGTTGGATCTGTACGTGGAGGTGAGGGGGTTGGAGGGTTATTGGCAGAGCGGGAGGTTTGAGCTAGTGGAGCTGTTCTAGTGAACCGGTGTGGACTCGAAAGGCCGACGTGGCCTGTTTCTGCTCCGTAAATGGTTATATGGTTATTCTTTAATCCTCTCATCTCCAGAACCATTCTCATAAACCTCTCTCATAAACCTCCTCTGGAGCCTTTCTAACAGCAGCACATCCTTCCATACACATGGGGCCCAAAATTGCTTACAATTTTCCAAATGCCTTATAAAGCCTTGGTTTATATTCATTTATATACATTCAAGCCCTCTCGAAATGAATGTGAACATTGCATTGGCCTTCCTCACAACCAACAAAACGCAAAGCTAACGATGGAAATCTATGCTCAATAATGTAAGTGTTGAAAATAAACGACTTGGCTGATTTTTAAAAAAATTCTTTTCTAAACTTTCTACCCATTTATAACATTTTAAAAAAATGGCATAGCAACAGGCACTTTTGGCCCATGAACCCATGTTGCCCAATTATACCCTATTGACCTTCAACCCTCATACGTTTTTGAAGAGTGGGAGGAAACCAGAGCGCCTGGAGGAAACGCATGCAGAAAAAATGCTGTACATTACTGGGCTAAGAGAGAACTTACAAACTCCTTACAGACAGCACCAGATTCAAACCCCAGTCGCTGGTGTTGTAACAGTGTGGCACTAACTGCTACGCTAACCGTGTGGCCCCTTTTGAAGACTTCTCTTTTTTTATATTAAACAATCTCATCTTAAGATAATCTGAGTTCGTTATACTTTGTGGATAGCTAATAGTCAGCCTTGCTGGCAATGTTATAATTCAAGGAACGTGCATAACGAAGATATCACTTGTAGCTGAAAGTCAGTTTCCTCATTGCTTCCACATCTTTTTCACTGCAGTGTACTGCATTCATGATCAGTGTGAAGAACGTTGTAAGACAGGGTTAAATGAACAGACGGCCATATTTCTGTGCCAAGATTCTCAATAGAAAATGGCATCCGCCACCGAGTACCAAACAACCACATAATTAGCTTAATTCTTTAAATAGTTGCAAGTGGGGTATTTTTTTCGGAAAAATAATTGATGTTAAGTACATCTTTTTTATTTTTTAATTTATTATTTTTAACACCATAAATCACGTTAGCCATGTTATACACTTTTTCTTTTTCACACATATACAGTGACATTTTCTTCCCCCCCCCCCTCCTCCCATGCCACCCCCCCACCCCCCTCCCCTCATCCATTTTAGGTATACAATCTAGATTGCATTAAGCCAGTCAGACAATGTTGTCATTCAACAAATATACACCAGAAATTCTACGGAGTCCATTCTTTTCTTTTCTTCTCCTTCCATCAACTTAGGTAATGTTTGTTCCCGGTAGGTTTTCGCTATTGTATTTAATGTAAGGCTCCCATACTTGTTCGAATATTTCAATATTATTTCTTAAACTATATGTTATTTTTTCTAATGGAATACATTTATGATGTTAAGTACATCTTGATGCATTCCTTTCATTCAACCCTGTGGTGTTGGCTCTAATTTCATTGCAAGTTGAACCCGACTCAAAAGTATGCAATAATATAGTGAATATACTCAAGAATTTTATCTTGACTGAAAAGGAAAAAAAAACTGCAGATACTGCAAATCCAAAATGAAGAGTAGAAAAGGTTGGAAATGGTCTGATCAGGTCACACTGAAGTCTTGTTAATTATAGGTGATCTATTCGGAGGAAGAGAAGATGGAAAACAAATGAGGACAAAGGAAAGTTTATTTTAATTCCTGGATAGGTTGAAAAACTAAATAATAATTCAGCAGAAATAAACAATTTAATTGAACTAGCCAGCACAGTGTTTTGTGAATTTTAGTGTCTCTGTATTTCTATTTCATTGAACCACCAATCAACCCCAAGTTCTGTAAATGTGGCCCATTTACAGAATGTACTCTTTCAACAAGAACACTAAATCTACTTTGTCCATGATATTAATTATGAAACCATGATTCATCATGCAATGACATCCAGGAATAAATCTATAAATTTCTAGTTGATGTGCAGACTATCATTTGTTGCCCAAGACCTGCAAGTTTAGGTCCCCTGAAAGTACTAGCTACTCAATAAATTGAAGTGCTAAAAGTAAACACTTTGTTGATTAAATTTGGTCCGTGATGTGGAATTTTCTGGATCTTGAACGAAGCAATTTACAAAATAATTTGCAGAACCACTATTTTTTTTCCCCCCCCGAGAGCTGCACCTGCATGGGTTTTCCCCAGACGTTCTGGTTTCCTCCCACCATCCAAAAATATATGAGGTTGGTAGGTTAATTGGGTGGTATGGTTTCAATGGCCGAAATTGGCTTCGACCATATTTCATGGAGGCCTTGCTGATTTTTAAAAATTAAGTCCACTGAAGTGTCCAAGCAAGGGAGAGAGTACCTGCGGCTTCCTACGTAGCCTCATCCGTAGAGGAGTACGTATATACATCCTCAGAAATATCATCGAACCATAAACACTGCAGCACAGAAACAGGCCCTTCTGGTCTAATCTGCCTAATCTCACTGACGTGCACACTTTTCACTACACATCTGTACGAGTTTGCCATGCCAGATTTCAGGTTTATTGTCAGAGTGCATACATGACATCACATACATCCCCCAATGATCACTGGATCATAAAGATTTGGTTTTCACTACACATCTGTAAAAGTTTGCCAAGTATGTGTGTAAATAAGAACTACATTTCCCAGCTTGCAATGCGCACAGATGCCGGAAACACAGTTGTCATGAGCCCAGGTGACCCCAAAACCCAGGAGCCATAGAAATTTACTAAGACAAAAGGTTACTTAAACAAAAGATACTTTTAATCATCTTTTAACATGAAAACAGGATCAAACTTTAATTTATTACTATTAACTTAACTCCCTTCTAATTCTAAGCACACGTGTACATAATGTGCATACGAGTTCAAAAAAAGTTATTTGATTCACAGTCCAATCTCACTTCTCACTCCTCCAAGTTCACTTGGTATCGGGCAATTCTTATACTCTACACAAAATTTAACATTTATGAATTTCACCAGGTTTTGGTGCTTGAAAGGTAAATAGTTACAACTCAGGAAGTTTCTTGTTGGTTGACAGAGAGATTTAATGCTCGTAGGACACCCACAACTGATTCCTTCTGATCAGCCATTTCAGTTTCTTGCTGAAGAAACTTGCCCCATCAGATTTTTCCAGATGATAACCTCTTCCTTTCAGGTCACCACAGAGTTCCTTTTTGTTTCTCTTATTTCAAGTGAAACATTATGCAGCCAGTCCTCTCCTCTTGTATGGACCACAAGGGCTTTGACCAGGCGGAACTAAAAACTCACAACCCGTGGGGTGTTTCCACAAGCTTGCCATGCTCCAGTTTGCTGCTGAACTGTATTCTCTCACACAGAAAATAAACCACATGACTCTCTTAGAACAGCAAACTACACTCAGACTGTGGCACCGGACCTAATCTTCTGAGTTTGTTCATCTGTTGCTATCCAAAACAATAATCCATAACTCCACAGCAGGTCCAATTAACCCCTACTCGTGAAGTCCTTGTAGGCATTCTTCAAAGTTTGTATAAAGGCACTCGGAGCCTGGACTGTCTGGCTTGAGCAGAGCTCCAGCATTTTAAATGAGATCTGTTTTGAAGTGTTTGTATCTGTATGTGACCTCAACTAAAAAACCTGCCACAATTTATCTCCTATAAAACATATCTATATGCAATCTAAAATATAACATAATCTGTCACACAGTGGATGAAGGAATAGAGGAATTCTTCATGGATTCACTACACACTGCTGCAGGCAAAATGGAATGGATCGTTTCAGTGACTGTGAATGAGACAGTAATTCCATTTAAGTGTGACACCGGAGCCCAGGTGAATCTGTTATGTATGGACAATTACAAAACCCTCACTGTAAAGAGCAAGATTTATCCTGTGAAATTAAAAGTGACAGGCTACACTGGAGAGAATGTTCCAGTAAAAGGGGCTGTATGCTGACCTTCAAACACAAAGAGCAGCATCTAAAATCACAGCTACTGATTGTAGAAAGGAGAGCATAGCCAATATTAGGTCTGTGTGCATGTGAGGAGCTTGATCTGGTGAAAAGAGATTTCACAGTAGCTTCACAGACCAAAGACAAGTACACACACTTGTGGAAGAAAGGATAATTACATTGGAGAAGGGATACCTGGAGGAGTCTCTTCAAGATAAGGAATTGAAAATGCAAATCATTATCTTTCAACTACAAAGCTTAAAGGAGCCGCCACACTGTAAGAAGAGAAACTGGCAGCTCTGTCGCCCTCTGCAGCAGCTGTGGCCAAGATTGTGAAGCCTGGAATGAAGCCCATAGAGTTGTTTAATGGATATGTTGAAGCTCAAGATCAATTGCTATTGGCAAAACAGGAAAATAAGAGAGGGAATAAATATGTGGATGAAATTGTGAAAGAAGTGGAGATGAAATCTCTGTGAAGAATATGAAAGTGTAAAAATCTGTGGCAAATCTCTCAGCTAAATTAGAAGATGCCATGGAGTAAATTTGCCGTTTAAAAATGCACTGATGAGGCAAATCAGCATGCTTCATTAACTCAACAGGGAGAATCAGAGATACAAGATGCAAGTGTCAGATCCTTCACAGCAGAATAGGGTACCTTTGATGGAACATGAAGATGAAGTTAGTTCTGGTGACATAAGCAATTCCTCTTAAGTAATTTCTCAGCATCTGGCAACCTATCATAATGTGAAGGAACTTCAACAGCAAATTCTGTTGAACTTTGACAGTTCGTGAACTTTCTGATAAATAGGAACTTCTTCAAGGATTTCTGAACTTCAAATAAGCCATGAGTCTTCAGATGCACTGGTAGAAAGAGACTGACCACAGAATGTAGATACTTTTGTTATGTAGATACAGAATTGTGTTTTGTGCTTTTGGTTTCTTTTTAAAAGGGGAAAGATGTGGTATTATGTGTGTAAGAACTACATTTCCCAACATGCAATGCATGCGGCTGTGTGGAAACCGGAAGTGACATATGATGGAGTGGTTACTGGAAGTCAGTTGAAGCAGCTCAAGGAAAATAAAGTCGGTTAAGTGCTAAACCCACATAAAGTTATTCTTCTTGAAAAAAACAAGCATAACACCAAGGATCCATAATCTCTCCTCTATCTGTACAAGACCTCGAGACAGCAGCACTGCTGGAGCTGCTATAATGCCAGCACTGCCTCTGGTGTGGACCTGGGAGAATGGGGAGCAGAGAAGCAGCACTCCTCCATGAAGTCCTGCTGTCCAGTCTTAATGCCAATGGCCCCAAATAAGTTTAAAACGACTGTTAAAGAAGCAATTTTTTTTTCAAAACGTGCTGAAAACCAGGCCTTAGATGGGTTGTAGATACATTATACAACCTGATGAAACTGCAGTGCACAGATCATATGGCGTGAAACACAAAAGTCTGCAGATGCCATGAATGCAGTAAGACACAAAAATGCTGGAAGAACTCAGTAGGTCATGCAGAGTCCATAGGAGGGTAGTAAAATTACAAAAATGTTGGTTAGGCAGCATCCATCAGCTACTCCACTGCTCAATCTCTTCGTCTCCTATAGGCGGTGTGTGCCCGAGTGAGGTTTTCCAGTGTTAATTGTGTTTTTACTACCCTTGTGTGGATATTACATGACCTGCTAAGTTCCTCCAGAAATTTTGTTTTTATTGCATTCACAGCATCTGTGGACATTCATGTTTCACTCTATATGGGTTGCTCCACTGCTCAATCTCTTCGTCTCCTATAGGCAGTGTGTGCCCGACTGAGGTTTTCCAGTGCTAATTGTGTTTTTACTACCCTTCTGTGGACATTACATGACCTGCTGAGTTCCTCCAGAAATTTTGTTTTTATTGCATTCACAGCATCTGTGGACATTCATGTTTCACTCTTTCTGGGTTGCTCCACTGCTCAATCTCTTCATCTCCTATAGGCGGTGTGTGCCCGACTGAGGTTTTCCAGTGTTAATTGTGTTTTTACGACCCTTCTGTGGACATTACATGACCTGTTGAGTTCCTCCAGCATTTTTATGTTTTACTGCATTCATGGCATCTGCAGACTTTCATTTCACTCCAAATTACCAATATTGCAACTGCACAAAGTGAAGAAGTCCAAAATTCCAGAATATACCTTTGATTTTACTCAGATGAATCTTCCTGCTGAATGTATGCTAGTTTAGACCAAATACAATTTCATCAAAGTTCATTCATTCCAATGGAGATGAATTGTGAGACAAGTTTCAATTTTTTTTTTTTTTTACTCATCATACTTAGCAGTAATGATGTTACTTTAAATATATTTGTTTTTACTGTTTTCTGATGTTCTTTTCAGATTTAAAATAATTTTCAAGAAGAATTTTATAATATCTGTAGAATTTACAATTACAACCTTGCCATTTGGAATGTCACCAAGTTGGAGCCAGCTTTGTTGAAGACAATCACAGCACAGCTGGTTATACAAGCAGGTGAGCTACTCACCACTGAAGAAATTACCATAAACTCAGTAGTTCGTTACTTGAAAATCTATGAAAAAAGGATATGCTTCATCTGCCTGCATACAGACAGAGCCTAAAGAGAGGCTCTAGAGATTGAGACTGATTGTGGTCGTGGGAGGTTGAAGAAAGGTTACAGGACTGTTGAGTCAGTGGACTGGATGGTGTTCAAAATCTCAGCTGAGAATCTGAACGATTACACCAATGTCGTTACCAACTTTATCAAAACAGCTGTGGAAGAGTGTGTCCCCACCAAATTGTTCAGGATTTCCCCCAACCTTAGATGAACAATGAAATCTGGAACTTGCAGAGAACCAGTTCACAGGCATTTAAGACAGGAGATCCAGAACATCACACAAAGAGCAGGTACAACCTTTTTTGCCCAATTTGATCACAAGAGGTTGGAACAATGAAGAACCACTGTGAACCCTCATATCCCGTGATGATCCTCTACTGTCAGTATCCAAGGATGACATGCGATCTGCCTTCAGGAGAGTGAATCCAAGGAAAGCATACGGTACAAATGGATTATCCAGCAGTACTGAAAACCCCGTGCTGACCAACTTGTCAATGCATTCACAGATATCTTCAATATCTCAATCCAGACAGATAAGTTCCCACCTGTTTCAAGCAGGCCTCAATCATACTTGTGCCTTTTGAGAGGCTGATGTTAGAGCTTAAGAGGTCCTGTCTGAGTGACAACATGGACCAGTTCCAATTTGCCTACCACAGCAATAGGTCTACAGCAGATGCTATCTCATTGGCTCTACACATGTGAATACATATCCCTCCCTGCCCTGGCACTGAAGAACAGCACCAGAGCAAACTGCACTTCTAGCCAAGTTGCCCCATTCTTGATACAGGTTCTAGACCTGAAATCTCCACTTACACTTCTTCGTCTCCACAGATGTTGCTTCACTTGCTGAGTTCTTCCAGCGTTCTACTTTCTGTTTCAATGTGGTTAATCATTTTCTTCTCAGGTCGTCTCTGGGAAATCAAGGATGACTTGTTTCCACTCCAGTTTTAAGGCTGATGAGGCCAATGTGGGAACTACAGGTTCTTCCACCAGAGGTGAGGGGGAAAATAGGATGAGTAAGTTGGTAGTTCGTGAAATTGTGCTTTATTTCTGCTGTTTGCATGGGGATCCATGTGCCCCTGATGCACCTCCTTGAAAATCTCAATATTATTCCAAATGCTCATTCTCCATGCTGAGCAGTCATGGGCAAGATATTCCCAAGAGTCATTGAGGATCCAGTACTTCAAGGAAGCTTTCAGTGCAACCTGGAATCTAGAATCAGTTTAGCTTGTTGCCACATCCCAGAATGAGTCCTTAATGCAAAATTGTTGGACTCAAAAGTCCTCACGTCAAATTAAACTAAAACTTAATTGAAAATGGAAACAAGCTACCTCTATTGGCTGCATGAAACCACTGATGGGGAGGAATATTGAAGGTAATTAACTAAAAGCTGCAAACTACTTGATATTAAAGTTCAATTTAGACATATGCCATAATAACAGGCCCTTCTGGCCCACAAGCCCATGCTGCCCACATAAACCAATTAACCCACAGTCCAGGTACATTTGGAAAGGTGGGAGAAAATCAGAGCACCCAGAGGAAACCCACGCAGACACGGAGAGTGAACAAACTCCCGACAGGCAGTGCGGGATTCAAATTTCCTGACTTTTACCTCCGTCTTCTTAAAAAATTGAGTGACATTTCCAATTATTCCTGACTCAAGAGATTCTTGAAAAATCACTGCTAATTCATCCACAATCTCTTTATCTACCTCTTTCAGAAATCTAAGGAGTTGTCTGGGTGACTTAGCCAGCTTCAGACCTTTCAGCTTCCCAAGCACCTCCTCAGTAAGGGTGACGACACTGAATTCTGCCCTCTGAGTCTCTCACACATCTGGCATGTCACGGGTATCTTCCACAATGAAGATTGATGCAAAATACTGATTCAGTTCAAGAGCCATTTCTTTGTTGTCCATGACCACTTCTCCAGCATAATTTTCCAGAAATCTGATGTTCACTTTTGCATCTCTTTTATATATCTGGGGGGGAAAAAAACTTTTGGTGTTTTCTTTTTTGTTGTCAAATAAGTTACCTAAGTATTTCATCCTTTTTCCCTTTATTACTTCTTCAGGTGCTTTTTGCTGGTTTTTAAAAGCAACCCAATCCATGGCAGACATTAAAGACAGTATCTTGCAAAGAAGGTTGAAAAAGATGATTAGACATAATAGGGCTTTCAAGATAAAAGTTCTGAAATTAAAAAAAGGCCTTCTAAATTGTGCCCATATTCTCTAACTACGTTAACTATCAGATTATCAGTGACTTTAAAGAGGATACAAAGACCCTTGAATTGCCAATATAGAAGTACTTTTAGTAAAATTCAGATCCATTTCTACCCATGAAGAGCAGTCAAGTAGATTCTCAAAGTGTAACAAAAGAAGCAAATTACATATATTGACTGCCCAGTAATAAAATCTAAAATAAGAAAACACCAATCCACCATTCATTTTAGATTTCTGAAGATGAGCTTTATTTAAGCAGGGGCATTTTCCTTGCCATATGTAGGAAGATACAAGTGAATCAAGTGAGCCAAAAAAGGATTTGGGAATAAAAATTGG
Source organism: Narcine bancroftii (assembly GCF_036971445.1). Lineage (NCBI taxonomy): Eukaryota > Metazoa > Chordata > Chondrichthyes > Torpediniformes > Narcinidae > Narcine > Narcine bancroftii. The sequence goes on from NC_091469.1 coordinate 149,450,855, forward strand.
TATAGATTGGAAAAGATATAAAAATTTAGGTAAAACATTCATTTTAATAGAATTGATGCGACCAATCATGGAAATAGATAAATGTGACCATCCTGATGGCAATAATTTAACCTAATTTTACCTATCTCGGCTGCACCATTTCATCAGATGCAAGGATCGACAATGAGATAGACAACAGACTCGCCAAGGCAAATAGCGCCTTTGGAAGACTACACAAAAGAGTCTGGAAAAACAACCAACTGAAAAACCTCACAAAGTTAAGCGTATACAGAGCCGTTGTCATACCCACACTCCTGTTCGGCTCCGAATCATAGGTCCTCTACCGGCACCACCTACGGCTCCTAGAACGCTTCCACCAGCGTTGTCTCCGCTCCATCCTCAACATCCATTGGAGCGCTTACACCCCTAACGTCGAAGTACTCGAGATGGCAGAGGTCGACAGCATCGAGTCCACGCTTATGAAGATCCAGCTGCGCTGGATGGGTCACGTCTCCAGAATGGAGGACCATCGCCTTCCCAAGATCGTATTATATGGCGAGCTCTCCACTGGCCACCGTGACAGAGGTGCACCAAAGAAAAGGTACAAGGACTGCCTAAAGAAATCTCTTGGTGCCTGCCACATTGACCACCGCCAGTGGGCTGACAACGCCTCAAACCGTGCATCTTGGCGCCTCACAGTTTGGCGGGCAGCAACCTCCTTTGAAGAAGACCGCAGAGCCCACCTCACTGACAAAAGGCAAAGGAGGAAAAATCCAACACCCAACCCCAACCAACCAATTTTCCCTTGCAACCGCTGCAATCGTGTCTGCCTGTCCCGCATCGGACTTGTCAGCCACAAACGAGCCTGCAGCTGACGTGGACTTTTTACCCCCTCCATAAATCTTCGTCCGCGAAGCCAAGCCAAAGAAAGAACCTGATTAAATAAAGTAGAAAATTTCTCCTTAAAAAGATGTTTATAACTCATAGTAATTATAATCACGAGATAGGTAAATTAATCCTTCATAATTTTAAAATAAAAATTTGAATATCTTGGTATAGAACCATTTAAAGATAAAAGTGCATTATTATGCAGATTCAAATTGTACCCAGAGAACTGACTAATATGAGAAAATAAAGCTAATATGCTTGGTAAAGAAACACTTTGATTAGATACAAAACACAAAAGATCATCTGCATACAAGGAAACCTTGTGTTCAATGTCATTCCTGTGGATCCCTATAAAATCTCTATTTTACTGAAGTGTAATTGCTCGAGGTTCTTAAAGGACAACCTTGACAAATATCCTATTGAAGATTAAAAGGTTTTGATTGCTGTAAATTAGTAAGAATTGAGGCAGATCGACATAAATATAATAATTTAATCCATTTAATAAAACATGGTCCAAATTTAAATTTTCCCAAGTGTCAAAACGATAATCCCATTCCACCTGATCAAAAGCCTTCTTTGCATCTAGAGAAAGAACGCATTCAGGGGCAAGAGTGGGAGGTAACGATAAAACCTTCAATAAATGGTGTGTATTAAAATAAGAATAATGACTGGCATAGATCAGATATTAAATATTTTAAAGGCCTTTTTATTCAAAACAATTTTTCTTCCTTTGAACAATTGGTGGTAAAATTTAACTTGCCGCTCATTTTTTTTTTAGATATTTACAAGTTCGACATTTTGCTCAATCTCAGATCCCTGACTTTCCATGAATTCCTGAGGCAAACATCCTTGATATACTTTTTGATTTACAACTTTCTCATAAAGGTTTAATATCACTTATTTATAATAATTTGCTTGATTTAAGGATAGGCTCAAAAGTTAAAATCAAGAATGACTGGGAACAGGATTTGAATCTTTCATTCTCAGATGAGGTGTGTAATAGACAATAGACAATAGACAATAGGAGCTGGAGTAGGCCATTTGGCCCATAGGGCCAGCACCGCCATTTTAGATCATGGCTGATCATTACCATCAGTACCCCTTTCCAGCCTTATCCCCATAACCCTTAACTCCGTTACCCACAAGAGTCTTATCTAACTCTCTTTTGAACATAGTCAGCGAATCCGCCTCTACCACCCTCTGTGGCAGAGCATTCCACAGATTCACACTTCTCTGGTTAATATGACCTCCTTTTGTACACCGCAATTTAAAGTGGCCCATAGAGTACATATGTCAAAGTTAAATTGTCCCATTTTTATTCAAATATAAATCCTCTATGAGACAAATGGAAAATTGGTGATGCTTCTTTGGTTCTGGACTTGCCCTAGTTTAGAAAAATCTTGGAAAGATATCTTTCAAACATTATCGGTGATTCTCAAGTTCAAATTAGAACCTTTCACTTTAATTGTTCTATTCGGGACATTTCAAGATGATGTTTCACTGTCTCCAACTCAAAACTGAATTTTATCTTTTACTTCAATGGTAGCCAGATGTGCAATTTTGATTAAATGGAAAGATAATACTCCACCTACATATACACAATGTTTAAGTGATATTATGTCTTGTTTAAGTTTAGAAAAAATTAGATATGCCATAAAAGAGTCAAATATTAACTTCCAAAATTTGTGGTGCCCATTTATGGACTGCTATCATAACCAAAAGAACTGGGGTTGTTCTGAAGCTTTGGCGCTGTGCTGTCCATCTCCAGGTTGACGACTCTGGATTCCTACCTGTCAGCTTTTAACCTTGCTTTACAGGTTTTAAATTACACGGGTATTTTTTTTTCTTTTTTCCTCTTCTTTTGAATCTTACAATACAATATATAACTACTGTTCAATTGTGCATAATGTAAATATCAATAAAAATATTTAAAAAGCAACCCAATCCTTTAGTTTCTTGCTTATTTTTGTACATCCAAGGATACACATCCTTTTTTGGAGACAGGCAGAGGGGTGGGGTTGCTCTTTGGTACGAAGTCATCTTTATGTGAAATTAAACCTTAGCAAGAAGGGATATAACATTAGATAATAGAGAATCTTTGAGGAAGGACTTAAGAAACTACTGAATTTTCTCTGTTTACTTGCACATTGAAGGTCTTGCATGCCTTAATATTGTAATATTGTATGGCATTTCTTTTGCTTTTACTTAGTTGTTTTTTACTTCCCTTGTCAGCCACCATTGCCTTCTCCTCCCTTTAGAATGCCATTGGCACTCCACAGGCTTCCCAAGCAGGGGCCCCTTCCAATCAACTTTACTCCAGATTCTCTTTTATACCTCTGTAGTTACCTTTACTCAACAAATCTGGTTCATTGCACAGCACCAAATCCAGAATTGCCTTTTCCTGTGTGGGCTCAACCACTCTAAAAAGTCATCTCATCCTTCTACAAATTCCTTCTCTTGGTATCCAGCACCAATTTGATTTTCTCTGTTTACTTGCACATTGAAGGTCTTGCATGTCTTCCTTTCCTTTTTATTCCAATCTTTTTATTGGTTTGAACATATGATAATAATGATAAAGTTAATTATATCAAATTGCAGTGAACAAGATACATATTATTAAAATGGAATAAAAGGAGAGAAAGAAAAAAAATCACATTTCCAAACAAAAAATGTAGCCCCATCCTATAGAAGCTGCCGGCCAAATTAAGGAGTCCACTACTTAATAATAATAACAATGGGGTCAAAAAAGACCAAAAATAATTAATCTAAGTTTTGAAAATAATTGAGAAAAGAACCCCAAAGTGAAAGAACATTAAAATCCATTGCAGTAAAAGAACAAACATGCCTTCCTTTTAATTTGCGCCCCACATCCTGGATACTATTTTGAGGCCTGTAAATAACTCACATCAGTAGTTTCTTAAGTCCTTCCTCAAAGATTCTCTATTATCTAATGTTATATCCCTTCTTGCTAAGGTTTAATTTCACATAAAGATGACTTCATACCAAAGAGCCACCCCACCCCTCTGCCTGTCTCCAAAAAAGGATGTGTATCCTTGGATGCTTAGCTCCCCAGCTGTGATCTTTCAGTCATGATTCTGTTATGCCTACATTGTACTTGCCAATTTCAAACTGCACTTTAAGCTCATCTACTTTGCTACATACACTCTGTCCATTTAAAAACACCTTCAGTTGTGTATTGACCACCCTTCTTTTATTTTAATCCATGTTGCACAAGGTTAAATTATTTCCAAAACATGTCATCTTTATTTTTTTCTCTCTCTGGAGACTTCAATAACCTATCCTTCCCTTTTGCTTTATCCATCATTTTCCAATCAATTGAACCCACTCTCCTCAACTATTTAACGTCCTATCTACAGATGTGCTTGGCTAAATAAGCAAGTTGCAAGTTTAAGCAAACAGGCAACAATTTATTTTGAGCATTATGTACAGTTCTGGGACATTACACTGCAACAAAACAGGAACATTGCGGCCTCAGACAAAGCAGGATCAGGTTCTATCAAATTGCCTATTAAGCTAAAATTCAATCCCTAGACAGTTAACCATGCAAATAATAGGAAACGTTAAATAGTCCACCTAAAAGAAACAAATGAATTGGACTTAAAAATTCTTAAATAAGGCAGTTGAGGGTTATTGGACAAACTGTGTGTTGCAGATATGACACGTGAAATTTGTTGAGCTGAACATATACACGCACAAAAAGGCTTCGATACAAAAGCAAAGAAGTTTCCAAGTATGGGTAATAATTATATTTGTTTAGTGGTCAGAAAGAAGGAATTGTGAATCAATAACTGAGTGCAAAGAATTGGAGATGAGTCACATAAATTGATGAGTAGGATTTTCTTCTTGTGGTCCAAGAAGGAATTAGGCATGTGACTCATTGGAGGGGCTATGTTCCAAAATGATAAGCATAAGCTCAAAAAATAATAACCTCTGTCTGAGTAAACTACTGGAGCCAGAGAAAATGGTTTAGAAAGTCAGAATGCATCTGAAATAAGGCAAGAAAACTAAGATGGAAAATTGAAATATTTAATAGCAACTATGGAGACATGACCACATTGTGATGAGGGTTGGGAATGGTAAAGGGAAATGAAATGATTGGCTTCTGAGATGTCAAGCTTTGACCCAGATGTCATCTGTCCTACTGGAAAGAATATAAATCAGAGTCTTTAAGAATGCAATAATTGTGCATTTTATAAATCTTGATTCTGAACAGGGAAAGCAAACTGCCTAAAAAGGTTTTAAGAATAAATTAGAAATATACGGACATGTTTTCTGGAACAAAATATGCAGAATAATCAAAAAGCAGTTTATTTTAAATCTGGTCTTGTGGAATGAGATTTGGCTACTTTGTCAATTTCATTCCTGGCTAATTAGAGGTGAAGGACATCATTTAAAGTGAAATTCTAAAAAGAATTATAATCCTGAAGATCAGAAGACTTCTAAATTTGGAAATATTGAGCAAAATAATTAGAAATGAGAAAAGACTAATGCAAAAAAGCAATATAGAACCATAGAACATAACATGACTGACACAGGGCCTTCAGCCTATTTAGTTCATGCCAAATTATTATTCCACCTACTCCCATTGACCTACACCCAGACTCTAGCCCTCTATACCTATCCCATCAATTAAACCTTCTATTAAAGGTTGAAATCCAGCCCACATCCACCACTTCCACTGGCAGCTCATACCACACTCTTACTACCCTGAATGAAGTTCTCCCGAATATTCTCCTTAAATATTTCACCTTCTCCTTTAACCCATATTCTCTCATTCTTGTCTCACCCAACCTTAGTGGAAAAAGCTGCTTGCATTTACCTTATATAATTTTGTATACCTCTATCAAGTCTTCCCTCGTTTTCTGATGCTCCAGTGAATAAATTATTCAAAATAAATAAATCAATCTGATTCTATGGGTCGAGCATTCTGTTTCAATCAGCCCTCCTCATTCTCCTACACTCCAGAAGATACAAGCTTCATCATAAGACAAAGTCACCATTTGCTAAACTGGTTAAATTGAATTTGCATTCTTTCTTAATCAAGATCAATAGCAGATGCAACATGGTTCAACAACCTCCAAGAGAATGAAAGCATAAATTCCATACATGGTATTTAATTCCTTTAGCAATAAATGATAATGTTCCATGAGCTTTCCTGACCATTTGCCATTACAGCAGTCATGTATTACGGTGCCCAGATGTCCATAGGAATCATCCTGGGAAATTTTCTCTGCACTTTCTTCAACATCATTATATCCCCTTGAAGAAAAGGTGCCAAAAACTGCACACAGTACTCCAAATGAGGTCTCACTAGTGTCCCATAGAGTCTCATTAACACCTCTTTACTCTTGTACACTATTCCTCTTGAATGAATGCCATTATAGCATTTGCTTTCTTTACTGCCAATCCAACCTGGTGGTTAACATTAAGGTTATCCTGCACGAGGATCCCCAAGTCCCTTTGCACTTCCGACTTTGAATTTTCTCCCCATCCAGATAATAATCTGCCTTTTTATTTCCTCTTTCAAAATGTACAGCAATACATTTCTCAACATTGGGCAAAGAAATAGCAGACGAGATCCACTTTCCCAAGTTGTCCAAGTCGCTCTGCAACCTTTCAGTTTCTTCGACACTTCCTACTCCATCACCTATCTTGGTGTCATCTGCAAACTTAGCCACAAAACCATTAAACCCAAAATCTAAATCATCAATATGCATTGTAAAAAGAAGCAACCCCACACCAATCCTTGCTGAACACCACTAGTAACCGGCAACCAACCAGAATAGGATCTCTTTATTCGCACCCTTTGTTTCCTGCCCATCAGCCAATGCTCCATCCAAACTAATATCTTTCCTGTAATTCCATGTGCTCTTACCTTATTATGCAGCCACTTACGTGTTACCTTATTGAAGGCCTTTTGAAAATCCCAATACACAACATCCACAGCTTCTCTCTTGTCCATCCTACCTGAGATTACCTCAAAAAATTCAAATTTCAGGCAGGATCTTCCCTGAATGAAACCATGCTGGCTTGGACCTAACGTGCCATGCACCTTGAAGTATTTCGTAACCTCGTCCTTGAGGATCGACTTCAATAACTTTTCGACTACCAACGACAGACTAATTGGCCTATAATTTCCTTTTTTCTGCCTTTCTCCTTTCTTAAACAGTGCAACAACATTTGTGACCTTCCAATCCTCCGGAATCATGCCAGAGTCTATTGATTTCTGGAAAGTCATTTCCAATGCCTCCACAATCTCTAATGCCACCTCCTTCAGGACCCGTGAGTGCAACTCAACCACTTCAGGAGAATTGTCTATCTTTAGTCCATTCAGCTTCCTAAGCACCATCTCTCTAGAGACCTTGTCTGTACCTCTCACTATCAGGTGTATTGCTATTGTTTTCCTCAGGGAAGACTGAAGCAAAATACTCATCTAGTTCCTCTGGTATCTCTTTGTAACCCATCATCATTTCTGCACCATCATTTTCAATCGGTCCTATATCTATCCGTGTCTCTTTTTACTCTCCATATAGTTTCTACAGTATCCTTTTGCATGTTATTTGCCAACTTCCTTTCGTAACTCATCTTTTCTTTCCTAATGATTTTCTTTGTTTCTTTATGTATGTTTTTAAAAGTTTCTCAGTCCTCTGTTTTTCTACTAATTTTTGCTTCCATTGGTTTATATTTTATCCTCTCTTGTTAGCCACATTTGTGCCATATTTCCATTCATATTTTTCTTGGAATATATCTATCCTGCACTTTCTTTATTTCTTGGAGAAATATCCAATTCTGCACTGCCGTCCATCCATCGAGCTGACTTTTCCAGTCAACTTGGACCAGTTCCTCGCTCATACCACTGGAATTTCCTTTGTTCCACTGAAATATTGACAGACCTTATATCAGCTTTTTTTTCAAATGTGAAACTGAATCAATCATATTATGATCACTACTTCCTAAGAGTTCCATTACCTTTAATTCTCTAATCACCTCAGGTTCATTACACTTCACCCAATCCAAAACCGCTGATCCCCTGGTGGGCTTATTGTCAAGCTGTTCCAAAAAGCCATCCCTTAGGCATTCTACAAACTCTTTCTCCTGACATCCAGTACCTTCCTGATTTTCCCAATTCCCTTTCATGTTTAAATCTCCCATAATTATTTTGACAATTTTCTTCTGACATGTTTTTTCTATTTCTATCTATAACTCGTAGTACACTTCCCAGCCTCTTTTTGGGGGCCTGTATATAACTGCTAATAGGCTTCTTTTACTCTTGCCACTTCTTAACTCAGCCCTTAAGGATCCTACCACTTCTGACCCCATGTCCCTTCTTTTAAGTGATTTAATATCTTTGCTTAACATCAAGGCCACTTCACCCCCTCTACCTTCCTGCTTATCTTTCCTATACACTATGTTCCCTTGGACATTCAGCTCCCAATCACATCCATCATAAACCCATGCCTCGGTGATGGCCACAATGTCATATCTTTTAATCTGTAGCTGCACAACAAGGTCATCTACTTTATTTCTAATGGCCCATGCATTAAAGTACAGCACCCTTAGACCAATTACCGATCTGTTACCAATTTTGCTCTATTTCTATTGTACAGCAAATTATCCTGACTTTTCACCTGTCTGTCCTTTTTGTCATCTTTGCTGCACATTATTTTTGACCTTTTTCCTCTTTCTTGACCTTAATAACCTGGTTCCCTTCTACTCTAATCTCCGCACTCACATTTTGATTCCCATCCCCTGCCAAACTCGTTTAAATCCTCCCCAAAAACTCTAGCAAACCTGCCTGCCAGGATATTGGTCCCCTTCCCGTTCAGGTGCAGCCAAGTCAAGGCATGGACAAGACATCTAATCTACTATCACATCCTCAAACATTCCATCAGGGTGTCAAACGATTTTCCCTTCATAACTCTACGTTGTCCATGTCAAGGTACTTCCACATTGCTATTAGTTAGGGATTTCATAATTTATTTTTCAATATTATTAACATTGAAACTTCACATCCAAAAATACAAAGTACATATGGATATGTTAAAATTCAAAAATATACATTACACTTAAATCATATAATTTCATTCAAGGTACTCCTCATTTTAATCAAACCGGTTATATTGTATTGATACTATATTATTTTATTATAGAAAAAAGGAAAATCTAAACCCACTACCAAGAAAGAAGCTGTTTGGCAAAAAAAAAGAAAGACAGACAGAATTCTTATCAGAGTGATGAATTACCTCATTAGTCAACATTACTTCCTTCATAACAAATCAAAGATTATTTAAGTAATTCAAAAAGGGTCCTCACAGTGTTTGAAATTTTAAATTTGAACATCTAATCTTCTCTAAATTCAAACATGACATGACATCACGTAACCATTGAGCATTATTAGGCCAGGTAACGTCCCTCCATCTAAGCAACACCACCTGCCTGGCCATAAGATAAATAAAAGCTAATATATGTAGTTCAGATGTCACTAATGCTATGTCGCTCTCTCCAACAATAAAGCAGTTAAAATTAACTTTAAAAAGTGCAGAGGAAGTTTGAAATAATCGATCCAATATTTCGCAAGACTCTGGCATGTCCAGAACATATGAATTAATTAAGCATCTCCATTGTTACATTTTTTTTTAAATACCCTTTTCAGGCTTTGTCTGTTTTTTTTCCCTGTCTTTTTTTTATTCCCTTGACTCAATCTTCTTATATATGGAAGAATAAACATCCTCGCCTAAATAAAGTCCACTTACAAAAACTTCAAAAGAATGGAGGTTTATTATATAACCGTGAAGACTGTCCAATATGGATCTCTCTAAACTCTAATTCTGTTACAAAATTTTCCCTCATTTCTCTTCTTGAACCCTCACTTCCTTTATCTCTAAATAAATTAACTAATAATCAGGTGGTTAAACATACTTTGAGGATATGGATGCAATTTAGAAAACATTTTAGATTAATAAGATTTTCTCTCTCTAGTCCTATTTTTTCTAATTATTTCTTTAAATCTTCCATGATGGAGGTAACTTTCAAAGAATGGAATAGGTTGGCTATTAAATGTTTTAAAGATTTATTTGAACAATTTTCAGTTAAATATGGTCTACCACATACTGTACTCATTTTTTTTTTTAAGTTATCTACAAATCAGCAAATTTTTATGATCTCAATTACATACATTTCTTAAGAGTATTGATAAGAATTTAATTGATGTAATTTTTTAACTTACCACCTTTCTATAATGGTTCGATATCTCACATTCATAATAAGTTGTTTTGAACAAGAGAGGCTTCCCCAGATAAAATATGTTTAAAAGCCCGGGAACAGGACCAACAACTTTTAATTCCTGAAGGAATCTTATTTTCAAATTGGTTAATACCTCTTTATGTGCCCATCACTCTCTCCTACAATTTAAAGTAGCCCATTGGGCTCACATGTCCAAAGTCAAACGATCTCATTTTTACGTGGATGTATCTCCTTATTGCGAGAAAATGCAACAATGGAGATGCTTCATTAATTCATATGTTCTGGGCATGCCAGAGTCTTGGGATTTCATAATTTATCTATCATTTTAGTTATTATAAATCTTTTGAATATACTGCTCTCTTTTTATGCTTGCCCCTTAAAATGAAATTAACATTACACTTCTGTGATACATTCTACCTTATCCTGTCGTACTTAATCAGGACACACACAGGAGACTGCAAAAACAGGAATCTGAAGCAAAACACAAGCTGCAGGAAGAACTCAGCAGATGAAGCAGAGTCAGTGGGAGAAAAAGAAAGACTGACCTTTCTGGTCAGTGTCCTTCATGATTTGTCAAATGTTCAATTGTTCAGCTACTGCTCGAAGTCCTGTAGTATCCTTTTACCAATTATTTCTTTTGTTATTTTTCTCCACCTAGAATATTTATATGCTTGCTGATTTTGTGAGGAAGGACACTTCTCACCATTGTCTTAACATCATCCATTATTAATGTCAGAGCACCTCCATTCTGTCTTCCCTCCAAAATGCTAAACCCTGTAATATTCAGACCCCATCTTTTGTCATCTTGGAACCACATACTTTATTGGAATGATAATTACATTATACCCACTGATCACCATTTATGCCATCAATTCATTTACCCTGGCATAAACCAACAGTGGTGAAGTCATATTTAAAAAGTTAGTCAAATAGAAGTGAAGAGAAACGTGATAATTTATTGGTCAATCACAGTAAACTAGCATCAATATTCATAACCCCACTGACCTATGCACGATAAATAATTAGATCAGTGAGCCATGAACTGCCTAATTATTATCAGCACAAGTACCTTATGAATAAATCATCAAAACAGAACTGCAATTAATTAGAAATGAACAATCCAATTTCTATTGCAACCCACGATGGTTGCACATTCCATGATATCCTGCAAACTGAATATTTAAATACCAGATCAAGAAAACAACCATCAATACGTAGACTGAACAAATAACTGAAATCATTCATGCTTTTTGACTTCTGTACGAATGTTGTTTGGATTTGCATCCCCCATGAATAACCTGTTCTGTAACTGTTAATTCATTTTGGCCCACAACAACCTGTTCTTCCATAGAATACGATTGTATGATCCAATTTTGGCACCAACACCTCCTATCCAGTCTCTCCCATACCTCTTGATCCCCCTTTAGTTTAAATGTCTGTCAATGCCCAGCTTAAATTTATTCAACTTTGTGACCGCTGTTGTCTGTGATAGAGAATTGTAAAAGATAATGATCCTCAGAAATTCTTCCTCACTCCCAATTGAAGATCAAAACAATGCTGGAGAAACTCAGCAGGTCAAACAGCATCCACTAGATAGCAAAGATAAAGATACATAACCAATGTTTTGGGCTTCAGCCCTTCTTCAAGGTATGAGCAAAATGTAGGCCATGAATAAAATGGTGGAGAGAGGTGCAGGAGGAAGAGCACAGGCCCATAGACAAAAGGTTATAGGTGGATAAGGGAGGGAAGGCACAAGAAGACAGCTCTGTGAATGGAGAGTGAAGGGGTTGGAGAGCTGGAATAAAGAGGGCAGAGGGATAGGGAAGAGTGGGAGAACGAGCAGAAACTGGAGAAATCAATGTTAATGCCATCTGGGTGGAGAGTGCCCAGATTGAATATTAGGTGTTGCTCCTCCAATTTACAGGAGGCCATGGTTTGGCAGTGCACGAGGCCATGGACAGACATGTCAGTCTGGGGGTGGGGTGCAGAATGGAAATGGTTGACGACTGGGAGAATCCTGTCACTGATGCAAGAGCAAAGGTGCCTAGTGAAGTGATCTTGCAATCTGTGTCCAGTCTTTCCAAAGGCCACAACAAAAGCACCAAATGCAGTAGATATAACTCCCGCAGATTCACAAATCAAGTGTTGCTTCATTTGGAAAAAACTGGGTCCTGAATGGTGGAGTAGGGAGGAGGTGTGGGAACAAGTGTGGTCGCAGGAGAAAGTGCCAAGGAGGCAAAGAGTGGGAAGAGATGAGTGGACAAAGGAGCCGTGGTGAGAGCAGTCCCAATGGAACGTGGAACTGGGATGATGATGATTATGTTGTGGGGGACGATCATATGTTGTTGGTAGGTGAGGACAAAGGGAAATCCTGTTTTTGTTCCATAAAAGGGCAAAGGAGGCCAGGGCAGATGTGTGGGAAATGGAAAGGATGCGGGTATGGGCCACTATTTTATTCAGGTGCCTGTCTACATTTTGATCATACCTTAATGTAGGGCGTAGACCCAAAAACGGTGGTTATGTATCTTTATCTTTGCTATATAAAGTTAGCTTTAGTTGCCCATTCAGAGCCAGCTCTTCAGCGCTTGACGTCCTGCTTTGCGGAAACTGCCAAAATGTTTGGCCTGGAAGTCAGCCTGAAAAAACTGAGGTCCTCCATCAGCCAGCTCCCCACCATGACTACCAGCCCCCCCACATCTCCATCGGGCACACAAAACTCAAAACGGTCAACCAGTTTACCTATCTCGGCTGCACCATTTCATCAGATGCAAGGATCGACAATGAGATAGACAACAGACTCGCCAAGGCAAATAGCGCCTTTGGAAGACTACACAAAAGAGTCTGGAAAAACAACCAACTGAAAAACCTCACAAAGATAAGCGTATACAGAGCCGTTGTCATACCCACACTCCTGTTCGGCTCCGAATCATGGGTCCTCTACCGGCACCACCTACGGCTCCTAGAACGCTTCCACCAGCGTTGTCTCCGCTCCATCCTCAACATCCATTGGAGCGCTCACACCCCTAACGTCGAGGTACTCGAGATGGCAGAGGTCGACAGCATCGAGTCCACGCTGCTGAAGATCCAGCTGCGCTGGATGGGTCACGTCTCCAGAATGGAGGACCATCGCCTTCCCAAGATCGTATTATATGGCGAGCTCTCCACTGGCCACCGTGACAGAGGTGCACCAAAGAAAAGGTACAAGGACTGCCTAAAGAAATCTCTTGGTGCCTGCCACATTGACCACCGCCAGTGGGCTGATAACGCCTCAAACCGTGCATCTTGGCGCCTCACAGTTTGGCGGGCAGCAGCCTCCTTTGAAGAAGACCGCAGAGCCCACCTCACTGACAAAAGGCAAAGGAGGAAAAACCCAACACCCAACCCCAACCAACCAATTTTCCCTTGCAACCGCTGCAATCGTGTCTGCCTGTCGCGCATCGGACTGGTCAGCCACAAACGAGCCTGCAGCTGACGTGGACTTTTTTACCCCCTCCATAAATCTTCGTCCGCGAAGCCAAGCCAAAGAAAGATAAAGTACACTGTTTCTCCAACATTGTGCTTTTACTTCAATCACGGCATTTACAGACTTTTGTGTTTTATTCGCATCTCCCGATTAAATGGGCAGCCCCTTATTCTGAAAGCAAACTAATGAAAGAAACTTAGCGGTTGAGCAGCATCTGTGAAATAAGTGGGACAATGAATTGTTGAAATTGAGGTTGAAAACCTACATCAGGACCTGATAGAGTCTCTCAACCCCGAATATTGAGAATTCATTCTTGCTTCTACCCAACAGATGCTGCCAGACCCATCGAGTTCCTCCAGATTGTTTTCCAGCATCTGGAGACTCGTGTCACCCCTTCTATTGAATCTACATTTTTTGGTTATTTCCCAATGGGGGAAGAAACATCCTGTCAGCATCCATCCCGTTAATTCCCATCAAAAAAATTTTCAATCAGATCATCTCTCATTCATCTAAACTCCATTTATTACAGGCCCAACCTGATTTTTTTTTTTTACCTTCCCCAAAGATTCACCTCTCAATCTCAGGAATCAGTCTGGTGAGCTTTCTTTGCATTTCCTCAAATATGAGTATTTTGTTCCTGAAATGCAAGCATCTCATGTTTTAAATATGATAACCAAACCTGTACGGAAGGAAACAGGAATAATCTTACCAGTAACTTGTGAAGCTGCCTCAAATCATCCCTGCTTTTATCGTCCGTACCTTTTAAAGGCCACCATTCCGATTGCCTTCCTAATTATAGTGTATTTGCTTGATCACTTTTTTGTGTTCTATGTTGAAGTATCCCCACAACTATTTCTTACTTTTAAACTTCAACCTCTTCCTCTTTATAAGTTTGTCATCCTTTGCTAGTTTCTATAAATTTCCTAATCCTTTTGTCTATTACCATTTTTTTCAACATTCAATGCTTTCTTTGCAAAATAGTTTTAACTTCCCAATTAGTCATAGATGCTGCATTCTTCAGCAAGTGTTTTATCCACAGTGATATTGTCTAATTGTACCTACGTGAGGCACGTCAGACCGACGTGCAGCAAAAACTTAAACTGATCAAGGTTGAGTATCTTCACAAGCAATTAGCACACCAAGTTTCAGAAACTATACAAATTATGATGACACATATTATCAGCTTTAACTCTGACCATTGTAGTTTTGATTATAGACAATAGACAATAGGAGCTGGAGTAGGCCCTTCGGCCCGTCGAGCCAGCACCACCATTTTACAGATCATGGCTGATCACTACCATCAGTACCCCTTTCCAGCCTTATCCCCATAACTCCACCATATTCACAATGCAGTGATATATACCCAAAGCCTTAAGATAAGCTTTTGAGTTGAAAAAAATCTATACAAGAGCATTTTAGTAATCTAAAGATAAAGCACCTATAGAGGAAATTCCATTGCACCCAGAAGACTGGTTTATTTAAATATGTGTGAAACCCAGTGTTAAAGGAAAAGCTGTAATTACATTAATTAACAATGAAAAGAGTTTTACTATAAAAAGCTAAGAGCTCTTAGCCACCAAGGTGCCATGACCTGACTATAATAGCCCAACATCCACCACTGGGAGACGAACTAACACGGAGGCTTGGGTCAGGGAGAAGTGACCTGTTGCATCATGCCTCATCAGATTGATCCTAGAGAATGTCTTAAGTACAGCCCAGAGAAAAGAGAATTGAAGAGAAGAGGGTGTCGTCACCTGTCACATTAAGGCTACTATTAAGTAAAGATGAATCACCACAGAACAAAGAATTCCAGTCTCTCACCATTTATTAAATCCTTTGACACAACCACCAGTAATTCAATTATCAGCCCATTGGAATCATGGGGTAAAAAATACCAGTTCCACGTCTTTTCCATAATGACTAAAGCATGAGCATGCTTTGGTCCAGTATTCAGCATTAACATTTTTAATTAACTGCACATTTTGCATGTACTTCCGAATGAATAAAACAACATTGAAATGCCACTTCAGTGAGACTCAGGTGGTTCATTAGGCCTTCTACATGCTTATAACATGTTGATTTGAGAGATTTTGCAGATTCCAAATACTAATACACTTTGAGCACTCATTCACCGATTTACCAGAGTCAATGGGGATATTACGTTTTTAATGAGGCTTTGAAGTTAATCTTGAATCTATTCCTCTCCTTTCCGGCTAATCTCTTCTCATAATGGAGCTTGGAATGGAGGGAGTTTGTTGTCTGCCATGTGAATAACACGACCTGATCAAAAGGTGCTGACATCATGTCACTGAGGCCTCAGTTATGTGGACATTGCCTTGGGAGAGAACATGGTTCACTTATAGTACCATGGATTTGGAGATTTTTTTTTAAAGCAAATAAAAATAAACAGGATTGGTATTCCACGTTTTGGATGTGAAGATTTCAGATGTGAAAAGTTGACTGAAGATTTCCACTCATGGATTCCAATCAGCTGAGTGGCTCTAGCATTTCTTTGTTAGCTCAAGATTCCAGTGTCTGCAGCTTTTGCATTTCTCCATGAATAGTATTCTGTTGGGATCTTCATATAATATCTACAGAATTGAGCATTTTAGTTAATGGGATTGGTTTTAAGGTGCTTGGTAGAAAGTATGTCAGAGGCAAGTTCTTCACACAGAGAATGGTGATGCATGGAATGTGCTGCCAGCAATGGTGGTGGAGGAAGGTACAATCAGATCTTCATTAGATAGGTACATGGGACTGAGAAAAATGGAGGGCTCTGCAATTGGGAAATTCTAGGCAGTTAGTAGAGTAGGTTACTATGTCAGCACAACATTGCAGAGCCAATGACCTAAACTATGCTGTAGATTTTCATCCTCTATTTTCGATGTTCATCTTCATTTTGGAACACAAGAAGAATGAGGATGAAGTCTTGAATGAGATTCCAATTAATCCTCAGAGCAAATTAGAGTTTTATAACAATGCTGTAGGCTTGATCCGCCACTCTGTTCTCACCCAATGGGGAATGTCTCATACTCCAGTCTGTTGTTTGCCAACTTCAGCTCAGCATTCAACTTGATCATAACTCAGAGGCTGGTGGATCAACTGTCCTCTCTGGAACTCAACAATCCTCTCTACAACTGGATCTTGGACTTCTTGACCAAAAGACCACAGTCAGCCCAGGTTGCCAGAAAATACTGTCCCATCAGGCTAAGCAATGGCACCCCTCAGGGCTTCCTCCATTGATAACATTCACTGGGAGCATTGCTTAAATGGGGCTCAAAGAATTATTAAGAATCCCTAACACACATCCACAGTACCTTTAACCGACTAACATGAAGTAGGAGGTACAGGAACAATAAAATTAGGACGGCCGGGTTTGGAAAGAGATGCTGTGAGATTGATGAACAGTATCATGTAACCTTGAGTCTCTTATAAATGAAATGGAGTATTCCAGAATATTTATTCATGTTGATTTTATATTTTATTGTTATGTTTCTTTGTGATTATTCTGTGCTGTGTTTTTTGTGATAAATGTGCGTGCACCGTGGCCTGGAGAAACACTGCTTTGTCTGGTTGCATATTTAATAAGCATGAACTACACTGCAGGACTTATGACATATAATTTTAGAACTGGCGTATGCAACTAAAAGGTAAACTACAAGAACTCACCAAGGTTGTTTATCAGAATGATTGAATTTTATTATCAAAAAACTCTACAAATTCAACCAGTTTTACATTTATAGTACCCAAACATCAGCAATTGTGTTAAAATCTGTCTCACATCCAAAATCTACATACATCTATTGCACCAGGCAAATAGCTTTGTCTTTCAGTTGCCAAAATGTTAACGTAAAGATATATATGCATTGCTCTTTGAAGGTTAAAAGTTAAATTGCTTTCATGGTGACAACAAGCAGCCAGTAAGAGGTAAAATGTTACTCCTGAAAAGAATGCTGTAGTGTGCTCTTGTTATTGTTAAAACAGAATATAGTAAAACATTGGACAGACCCTTCAGCCCAAGCATATGTGCTGAACTTGATACCCAAATTAAACTAAAACTATCCATCTCTCTCAATCCACTTCATGAGTCTGTCCAAAAAGCCTCTATAATGCTAATATTGAATCTGCAGCCATTCCAGGCACCTACCACTCTCTATGCAAAACATTTGCCCTGCACAACTCCTTTAAACTTCCTGACTCTGACCTTAAGTGCATATCCCCTAGTATGTGACATTTTTTCTCTGGACAAAAGATTCCAAGCATCTACCCTATTCCCTCTCATAATTTTATAAACTTCTGTCAGGTCTCTCCTTAACCTCCAACGCTGCAGAAAAGTACTGCACTTTTCTTAATTTTGATCTCCACCTATATTGTCTCAATTTGGATGAGTTTCCAGTAAATTCTGAGTGTAGCTGTGACACTCTCTGATTAACAATGCAACCCCTCTTTACCTTTCTATCCTGTTTAAATCATTTCAACTCTGGTACATTTAACTGATGATCCTGATCCACTTGCAGTCAGTCTCTAATGGCCACAACATCATAATTCCTATAGGTAAAACACAGGATTCTGTTGACACCATAAGTGGAAAAAAAACACTCAGCAAGTCAAACAGTGCCTTTATGTAGCAAAGCTGAAGATACATCACCAACGTTTCGGGCTTGAGAATTTTCCAGAGGATAGATGTTTTGAATTGCAATTGGAATTGGTGAAATTGAGGGTGGTGGAAGAAAAAGAGAAACAACTTTGAGTTGCAGAAACAATAAAATGAGCCAGATGAAGCTGAAAAACAGGAGGATGACTTGGCAAAATCAAAAGAGACAAACTGTTTCAATTCGAAGTTAAAAATTGAGAGTGAGAAAGAGAATTGAGGCTCTCCAGGGGAGAGGTTTTTGGCTAGTAGAGAGGTAAATCTAGTTCCTCCTTTTCATGAAGGAGATAAAAGATCCATATTTTCACTTTTTGAAAAGGTTGCTGAGACCTCAAGGTGGCCAAAAGAAAAATGGCCTCATGCTCCAATGTGTATGGAAGGGAAAAACACAAATTGCATACTCTATCTAGTTTGACGACAGAACAAGTGGCAAATTAAGATACTGTTAACAAGAAGTTTTGAAGCATATGAGTTGGTTCCAAAAGCACAGACAAAAAATTAGGAGTTTGGTGGAAACATGGAACCAATCTTATATGAATTTTGCTTTAGGAAAATCTGTATGTTTTGACTGTTGGTGCACCTCAAAAGGAATAAATAATGATTTTGACAGATTAAGAAACAATATTAATTGAGGAAATTAAAAGCTGTGTGGCAAATTAGATTAAATTATACTTGGATGAGAAAGATGTGGGGACAAGGCAACAAACAGCTAGGTTAGCATATGAATATGACCTGATTCACAAAAACAAACTTCAGAATAATAAGCCTTTTCAGATGGTTAATGTGGAGCAGACGAGTAAGCCTGAAATTAAGTCTGGGGAGAATATTAAGAAAAAAATTAATGTAAGGTGGGAAAGGACAGATCTTCTCGATCTATATGTCAGTTTGTAAGAAACCTGGTCATGTTATTGCAAATAGTTGTGTTGAAAAAGAGACAAGAAAAGGAGGTATTACCAGAAGTGTGTATTCAGACAGTTGAATTTAAGGAGAACAGATGTTCCATACCTGGTAAGGATGCTATGGATATATTCAAACCTTTTGTGGGCGAGGGCTTGGTTTCTGTAAAGGAGGGAAAATCACAGCTTCCAATTAAGGTTCTTGGAGATACTGGGGCTGCCCAGTCACCAGGTGATATTAAGCTGTAGTACTTGGGTAGCTCTCCTGGGACACAGGTGCGATTAGTACGGCAAAAGTGCTTTCAGCACCTTTTAAGCTACAGGGGGATTGACCCATTAAATCGCTAACCCAGTGATTTAAGGAATATCCCACCCTTGCAATGACGCAGTAAGTGGTGCGGCACACACTCGGGAACGATCGGTAAGTCTTCCCCAGCCTCAACTGGCCGTCAGTCAGTCAACCCATCTCCTCTCCTCTCCTCCCCGCGGCAGTGACCACTCTCCTCTCTCCCCATCCTCCGAGCAGCAGCAACCCCTCTTCACTCCCCCCATGGCAGCCAACCCCTCTGCCCCCACTGAACTTGACATCCCCCATGGCAGTGACCTCTCTCCCCCATGTCAACGATCTCACTCCCCCCAAATTGTACCCCCTATGGTAGCGACCCTCTCTTCCCCCAACCACGGCAACCATTTCAGCTGCGGTTTCCCTGTGATGCCAGCGCGCGAGCGCTATCACAGGAGTAACTGGGTTAGCCATTTTTATTTTCAAGCCATCAGTGGACGAGACCTTGTTAAGTTTAACTGGGTTCCCTGACTACTTCCAAGGTAGGACAGGGATCCGGTTGACTTTGGAGCCCACTGACTTGGTCAGATCCTTTCAAGCTGCCTTGTGAGTTGGGCGATAACCAGACAAATTGCCCAGTTAACCTCATTTTACAAGGCAGCTTGAAGCACCTACTGTTGTTGGAGAATGTTTTAACTCTTGATCAAAAGACTGACACAGGGGAGATGTTGGAGGTGATGTAGAGTCAAAATCTCTTCACAAAATAGTGTTGAATTCAGAATTAAAGGACCTATTGTAGAAGGAGTTATTTCAAAGTTACCCATGCAAGGAATCTCATTTTTATTAGGGAATGATTTGGCAGAGGATAAAGTTAGGTCAGTTTTGAGATTAACAAATAAGCCAGTAAGGATGAGGTTGAAGAAGATTGTGAGACATCCTGCATGTGCTGTAACAAGGTCTTTGTATAAGAAAATTATGAGAACAGAGGAAAATCCAGTTGAGAGACTGGTGCAGTACTTCTGGAATAGTCCTGAAAGAGGTTAATTGTGTCAGGATTTCTCTTTGTCAAGAGAAGAGTTAATTGAGCAGTAAAAGACAGATGATGATCTTATTGACTAAAGGGACAAAGCTGTATATGAAGAAGAGATTAAAGAAGTGGCCTGTGGATATTACTTGAGGGGTGAATTGCTAATAAGGAAATGGAGACCTCTTGATATTTCTGCTAATGAAGAGTGGGCGGTGATTCATCAGGTGATCATTCCAAGAATTTACCAGACCCAATCTTCTGAGCCTGTTCACAGGTGCTTTCAACACAATAATCTACTTACACCTGCTTTTGAAATTCTTTAGCAAAGAAGGCTCATTGTTTTATTGTCTTTGCAAAGGTTCTTGGTGTCTGCACGACTGGCTTCAGCCAAGCTCTTGCATTTTAAATGAAATCTGTTTTGTGAAGTGTTTGTGACCTACACACTAAACTCTCTCTTAAAAACATATCTATATACAATATAAAATATATATCCATCACAATGGCCTTAGACACCTCTAATATGTGATAGATTTTATAAGACAAC
Source organism: Narcine bancroftii (assembly GCF_036971445.1). Taxonomy (NCBI): domain Eukaryota; kingdom Metazoa; phylum Chordata; class Chondrichthyes; order Torpediniformes; family Narcinidae; genus Narcine; species Narcine bancroftii. The sequence continues at coordinate 149,471,850 of NC_091469.1, forward strand.
ATGAAATAGGAGCAGAAGGCTATTCAGCCCATTGAGTTGACCCTACCATTTAATCATGAGTTTGTGGCGACTCACTTACCAGAAAGCACACCAGGTCCCAAAATGGTAGACGGCCTGTGGAAAATGCAGGAAATTGGGCTGCAGCCAACACAGCTTTTCAATCGGAGCTGATGACATCACTGATAATGTCATTTTCAGTCTATGTGGCAGAAGCAGTGATGTCAAGGACCAGTCTTGTACTAGATTCCACAGTGGATACATCAACTTAATAACATGTACAGCAATTCCACAATGCGTACACCAGTATAAAATATTTCACTACATTGGTAACGCCAATGGTCCAAATGACATTTGGACCCCAACATGGAAAGTTTTTCTTCAATGCATGCCATGGCTTTGAAACTGCCAATGTTTTGGACTTCCCAACCATATGTAAGGTTTGACCAAGCAGAAGCCCAATTCCAGTTGGGGCAGATAATATTTGATTCCACACAGTACTACAATGTAGAAAGTGCCCGAGATGAAGAGATCGCATGCCGAGTTTCTAATTTTTTGCAGAAGCCTCCAGAGGAGGGCAAGTATATGGTGCTCAAGAGTTTGCACAACCACTTCTTTGGCTTCTCATGACATGAGCGAGCGCCCCGTTTATTTCATTTGGGTGGCTTGGGAGACAGGACCCTTCCGCGCTCATGATGAGTCAATGGTATAAAGATAGCACCCATTGGTGTTTCTATCATCAATGATGGGGCGCAGAAGCTCGCTGCTGCCAAGCTCTCTGTGCTGTTACGAGCCCAAAGGACCCCAAAACCCAGCAGCAATAGATATTCACCACAACAAATGGTTACTTAAACAAAAGTTGTTTTTAAATAATCTTTAAACATGAAAACTGAGTCAAACGTTAACTTATCTCTATTATCTTAACTAGCCCAAATTAACCCCCTTCTAATTCTAAGCACACATATATGATGTGTGTGTAAATTTAAGAAAAGTTCTTTGGTTCACAGTTCAATCTCACTTCTCATTCTTCCAAGTTCACCGGTTGCAGGCAATTCTTATACTGTGCACGGAATTTAACAAGTATAACGTTCACCAGGCTTTGGTGCTCGAAAGGTAAATGTTTACCGCTCAGGAAGGTACTTTGGAGGTTTGCAGAGAGAGATTTGTTGTTCCAGGATTTATACAACTGAGGTACCACCATTAGTCACCTCAAGATCTTGCTAATGAAACTTGCCCCATCAGGGTTTTCCAGATGGTAACCTCTTTCTTTCAGGCTATCACAGAGTTCCTTTCTGTTTATCTTATTCCAAGAGAAACATCAGACGGATAGCACTTCCAGCTGCTCTGCAGCTTTGTTTCAATTCCAACAAGCTTCCTGCTTGCTTCAGCTGTGACTATTCAGTCTCTCTCTCTCTCTTCATCTGAGAGACCAACTGCCAGAAAGCCCATGTGACTCTCTCACTTGCAAAATCCCTGACCTTCTCCAGCAAACAATAGGAGTTGGTCTTTAGCTCCCATCTGTTGTTTTAGGTAAACAAGAACCCAGAAGTGACCTTTCTCTGAGGACTTTGTAGATCCTTGCAAACAGCCAAAGTGTCTCTACTCCAAAACAATGGTCTATTCATTTTATGACATCATTTCAATTAGCACCTACTTGCATCATTTCAATTAGCACTTACTTGCATTGCATTCTCCATAGTTTCTGTAAAGTTCACTGAAAATGAATTATTGTATTACAAAAATAATGGTTTTAAAATGTGCGTATGTATGTATGTAACCTACTCTAATTTTACCAAATTCTCCCAATATTTATCTGCATTACAGTGCGTTTCGGGGAAACTGTTGCTAATGGCTGCAGCGGCAGGCCATCAAGACAGCCTTTTATATGTCTGGGATAAATATTCTGGCCAGCATTTATTGGTGGACACAGGGGCTGTGATCAGTGTGTTTTCCCCTTCGGGGAAAATCTGGGCCATCACTGAAAGCTGCAAACTGCAGTACTATCCAGACATTTGGCACGCGTAGGATCCTGCTTCAGTTCAGCAATACTAAGTTCACGTAGACGTTCACATTAGCCACGGTCACACATCTGCTACTGGGAGCTGATTTTCTCAGAGCACATGGCCTGTTGGTTGTTCCAGAGAGACGAAGGCTCATTCATACCAACACTTTCCAGTCCTTCGCCCGAGGGGAGGACAACATGCCAGCCCGGCATTTAGACTCCATTACTCTTTCAGAGAATGAATTCGCCAGATTGTTAGCAGAATTTCCCACAATAATTATGCCGCAATTCACCTGGGCAATGCTGAAACATGAGTGCAGCACTACATGCTAATCGAAGGGCCACCACTGCATGCCCAAACTCGCAGACTCCTTCCAGATCAACTTTGTCTGGCCTAAGAGGAGTTTGAAAGGATGGAGGATATGGGTATTGTACAACGGTCCCAATAACTTCTGGACCTCCTAGCTCCACATATTACCCAAGGTCATAGGCGGATGGAGACCCTGCGTTGATTACCACAGGTTGAACTGGATCACTACCCAGTACCGCATTTACAGGACTTCGCGTCCAACATACAGGGAGCCTGCATCTTTTCCAAGGTGGACCTGACCTGGGGGTATCATCAGATCCTGGTCCACCCATATGACATTCCAAAAATCAGCCATTATTACACCCTTTGGCCTTTTTGAATTCAGAAAGATGCCTTTTGAGCTCAAGAATACTGCGTAGACTTTCCAATTTTTAATGGCAGAGTGGGACGCGATCTCGACTTTACCTTCATATTCCTAGACAACATACTTATTGCTAGTCGCAGCCTTCAGGAACATCTGTCCCACCTGCACAAGCTTTTCACTCATTTGAAAGAGTTTGGGCTGACCATCAACTCAGCCAAGTGTCAATTGGGGGTTAGCGACCATCGACTCTGAGCCATTTTATTGACAAACATGGAGCAAAGCCATTACCAGTGAAGGTCGAAGAAATTCGGGCATTTGCTAAGCCCAATAAGTAAACAACCTCCAGGAGTTCGCTGGAATGGTCTTCCATCAGCCAGCTCCCCACCATGACTACCAGCCCCCCTACATCTCCATCGGGCGCACAAAACTCAAAACGGTCAACCAGTTTACCTATCTCGGCTGCACCATTTCATCCGATGCAAGGATCGACAACGAGATAGACAACAGACTCGCCAAGGCAAATAGCGCCTTTGGAAGACTACACAAAAGAGTCTGGAAAAACAACCAACTGAAAAACCTCACAAAGATAAGCGTATACAGAACCGTTGTCATACCCACACTCCTGTTCGGCTCCGAATCATGGGTCCTCTACCGGCATCACCTACGGCTCCTAGAACGCTTCCACCAGCGTTGTCTCCGCTCCATCCTCAACATTCATTGGAGTGACTTCATCCCTAACATCGAAGTACCCGAGATGGCAGAGACCGACAGCATCGAATCCATGCTGCTGAAGATCCAACTGCGCTGGGTAGGTCACGTCTCCAGAATGGAGGACCATCGCCTTCCCAAGATCGTGTTATATGGCGAGCTCTCCACTGGCCACCGTGACAGAGGTGCACCAAAGAAGAGGTACAAGGACTGCCTAAAGAAATCTCTTGGTGCCTGCTACATTGACCACCGCCAGTGGGCTGATATCGCCTCAAACCGTGCATCTTGGCGCCTCACAGTTCGGCGGGCAGCAACCTCCTTTGAAGAAGATCGCAGAGCCCACCTCACTGACAAAAGACAAAGGAGGAAAAACCCAACACCCAACCCCAACCAACCAATTTTCCCTTGCAACCGCTGCAACCGTGTCTGCCTGTCCCGCATCGGACTTGTCAGCCACAAACGAGCCTGCAGCTGACGTGGACATTACCTCTCCATAAATCTTCGTCTGCGAAGCCAAGCCAAAGAGAAAGAGGAATGGTGACCTTTTATCACCAGTTTCTACTATCAGTGGCTCGCATCATGCGCCCCCCCACTCCCCCTTCACCCTAGTGTCAGGCAAGGCAAGGGATGTCTTTTGGGATGAAGAATCGTTGGCAGCTTTCAGGAAAGCCAAGAAAGCACTGGCTAAAGCTGCATTGCTAGTCCACCCAAAAACAGATGACCTGACAGCCTTGACAGTGGATCTATTCAGTACAGCAGTAGGAGGCGTGCTTGAACAGTACATTGATGAGCATTGGAAACCATTGGCTTACTTTAGCAAGCATCTAAGACCACCAGAACCCGAGTACAGGGCTTTTGATCAAGAATTGTTTGTATTGTACCTAACTATCAGACATTTCATGTACTTTCTAGAAGGCAGACATTTCACGGTACCACAAGCCGCTTACATTTGCCTTCACTAAGGTATCAGATCCATAGTCAGCTTATCAACAGAGACTCAAATCTGCAGCTAGAAGAAATTTTGGTAGGCCCAGGGGAGCTCAAACTCCTACGTGATGTATCTATAGGTCATCCTCGCCCAATCGTTCCAGTGGCCTGGAGGCAACCGGTATTTGACGCGTTACACGAGTTGGCACATCCATCGATCAGAACAACAGTCCGGATGATAGCCAACAGATTTGTGTGGCCTGACCTTTGAAAACAAGTCAGCAATTGGGTGAAGATATCTACTCGTTGCCAGACATACAAAGGTCAGCAACACATAAAAGCCTCATTAAAATCTTTTGAGGCGACGTATTGGAGGTTTGACCACGTACACACGGACATTGTAGGCCCCTTGCTGGTGCCATGTAGCTCCCATTTTCTCCTCACTATAGTGAATCAGGCCACGTGGTGGCTCGAGGGAGTTTCACTGACAGCATGACTACCAACACCTGAGCCGGAGCCCTCATTTCCACCTGACAGGTGCCCAATTCACGCCAGGCTTGTGATCAACAATGGCCACCCTGCTTGGAACGAAGTTGCACCCACCCACAATCCAATGGACTAATAGAAAGGTTCCACAGGCATTTGAAATTGGCCCTTATGGTGTGTCTGGAGGGACCTAACTGGGTTAACGAATTGCTGTGGGTACTCTTGGGTTTTCAAATGGCACCCAAGGAAAATATAGGTGCCTCATTGGCAGAACTAGTCTATGGCGAGCCCCTGAAGAATTTGTATCACGAGGACATGAGGAGATGCCCTCAGCGATCCTAAGCAAGCTCCACTAGAAGCTCGGTCCTTTAGTGCCCATACTGACATCTCAAAACAGGCAGGCCAGGTCCTATATACCCCAGAACTTGCAGGACTACAAGTACATTTTCGTACAGAAAGGAACACACTGAGCTCTAATCCAGCATCCGTATGAGGGTCCCTTCAAGGTACTAAGACGCAATGGTTCGACGTACATTTTGGACATCAGAGGTAAAGAGGAAGTTTTGGCAATTGATTGCCTCAAACTTGCCCATCTGGATCTGAACAGACCAGTCATGATTCAGGCAACTCAGCAGAGAGGAAGGCCAGCCAAACAAACAAAAATATACAGACTGACTTTGGGAGTCCACAGCAGGGTTGCCAGTTCTGGGGTGGGGGTGATGTGCCGATCCACTTACCAGCAAGCGAATCAGCTCCCAAAATGGCGGGCATGCTGTGGAAACATGGGAAATTGACCAGCATTCAACACAGGTTTTTATCTGAGCTGATGACATCACTTCCTGTCCATGTGGCAGAAGCAGTGATGTATACAAGCCCAGCATGCAGGCCTGGAGGTGTCAGTCTTGCATTAGACTCCACGGGGTATCCATCAACTCGACAGTGTGTACAGTGATTCCACAACGTGTACGTCAATGTTTATAGTAGCTCAGTATAGAATACTTTGCTATTAGCTTATCCATTTTCCCACTCAGCCCCAATGCCTGGCCTTCTCCCAATAAACTCTGATGCCCCAGTTTATCAAGAACCAATCAATCTCTGCCGTAAATACACCCAATGACTTGGCCTTCACAACCGCTTTGGCAACAAATTCTATAAATTCACCACCCTCTGGCAGAAGAAATTCCTATGTATCCCTGTTGTAAGCAGGCACCCTTCAATCCTGAATTTGTGCCTTCTTGTCCAAGATTTCCACCATGAGAAACAACCTTTCCATATCAATTTTGCCCATCCCTTGCCCTTCACCCTGACAGGAACATGCAATGCTAGAAATCTTGCTGTTTCGTACATATGGAGCAATACCTGACTTGCAGCTGGACACACTGCAGCCTTCCTGCCTAAATATCAAATTCTCCAATTTGATGTTACTCACGTTTTCTGTCTGAATCTCAGATGGCCATTTACACTGCAAGCCATCCATCTGGTCCAGTTTTTTTTCCTGTCTATTGGTACCACCAACCTGCTGGCCATGTCACATGGCCACATAGTTTGTACATATGCTCTGATGTCTGCATTATCATCTTCTAACTTTCCCCATGAACCCTGGATGTCCCCAACAACTCATCTCCATGCCAGCCGTGGACTCATCTGGTCACAGATATTTTCCTAGTTATGTTCCTCCTACCTGCCATCTTCTCTGCAAGGGATATATTTACATATCATCTTTCACAACTGAAGAGCATGAGGGAAGCTCTGCAACCAATGGATTGCTTTAATGTCGGAAGCATAACAAACTCTTTGAATGCAAAATTTCCCACAGAGATTAAGAGATAATAACAAACATGTTTAAGTCTCAATGATTGAGCACAAATTTTCATCTTCCAAAGAAAGCAATGGTACCTTTAAAAACCTTTAAAGTCAAGATCTCAATTTAATGCTACTTCTGAAAATGGACTTCTGCAATCGCACGGCAAACTTCCATGTTGTACTTTAGTCTCAGGCTAGATTTGACTTAAGTCAACTTTCACCAATGCCAAATGAACAGAAAAACCCTACAAGATGCCTACTTAATAAATGGTTCGTAGCCATATGAGAAATAGAGCTCAATACAGTAATGTGGATGATGAACTTCGAGCTCATATATTACAAGCGCCAGATATATTCATGCATCATCTAACACGGTCAAATTATTTCTCTGAAATATTGATTCAACACATCTCGGAATTACTTCAGCAAACTGGAGGTGAATGTGGAGGTAGCTCACTCCTATCTCCTAACGAGCAATACTGGATGGGCTGTATAAAAATTGTACCAAGAAACTGTAAATCCCTTGCACTGCGTGCTATTCACACACCACACCATATACATAGTAAAGCAGATAATGCAAGAATCAAAAGAGGGCAGGGCATTTCTTCAAAAAAACTCCACATCTTGTAAAATGGCTTTAAAAATTGAAAGGGTGGGGTGTCTAGTCCAAACAGCAGCATGTTCCGCAGCTTCCCTAAATTTACAATATGTTGTTTCTGGTTTCCTCCAATTCCAGGATTATCAGAGGAAGGACATATATATAAACCAAATTTCTGCCAAAGCACGACACAAATAATTCCCGTTTCCCAATATTTTAACAAGACAGCAGGCATAGGCCTATAATTAAGAGTGTGCGCATCGAACCTCCCACTCTCATGGGAAGAGATCAAATCCTTTCCTCATCTCTGTGACACCCATAACATGCAAACAAAAACTTCCAGATATTTGGCTAAAGATGTGAGGCTTTACTGATATATATTGATATAAAATCAATTGATTTTACTGGCCCCTCTATCTCTTTGTGCATTTTGGTGCTCTAATATGAATTGATCAACGACAGAGTGAATCAATTGGAACCATTTCAAAATTACACAATATTTAAGGATTTATACGTTTCAATTAAGGACTAAATTAGCACAAATTCCATATTTTCTACTTTGGATTATCAGAGAACTTGTACAATGCATTGCAAACATTATTGCTCAGTAACAATAAAAGAACAAGAGAGTACAAATAATAGATGTCATTACATTTGAACTTGGCCTGTGGCAACAAAGACTGTTGCAAACACAGGATCAATGTTACGTGATTTTTGTGAACATTAAAAAACAAAGTAATTAAATAAACAGCACAAAATATTCTTAAAACAACACAACTGTGAAAAGTAATAAAGTCCCTTGAATATTCAAAAAAGCACTTGCATCACATGCCACAACTAGATCGACAAACAAACAGCAGATTGCAATCTTCCTATTGAAAAAAACAAATTTATCAGCTTGGGAAATAAAGCATTCCAAGATTATTGATCTATCTGGAACATGGCAGTTACGCAATTCTTACACACCAGGAAAATTGCTCCAGGAATTTCGACACAGAAGAAATGTGACCACATTGGGCTGCCATAATCAAAATTGCAGCCATGCATCACCCTGTGAATCACACTGGCAGATTTTAAATTTTCATGCGCGTTATCAAGGGTGGTATCTAGTTTTACCCTGCAAGAGGGTGAAACTAACCTTGCACAAATCTCCAACTGCATTCCACCATGATGTCATTCATACTGCATTATCTAAAGAATTAACTCAGATAAAAGCAGGTGAAAAATGAGACACAAAAAAATGTAAAATATACACTGTTTAAAAAATGGCTTGAAACTATTTCTTAACCTCCAGGCTGAAATAGCATTCCATTGGTGTGGAGGTGGAGAGGTTCAGCTATAGCAATGAGATTAAAACGTAACAGTGGATTTCTTTGTGAAACCATTTTAATCTAATACTTAAAATGCTTGGCGATGAATGCTGGTGAACAATTGCACATTAACAACACAAACTTGATATATATTGTAGGAAATCCTTATAAAACTTGTATAACAGTGGCACATCCTGTTTTTTTAAATTAATTTAAGGCACACAAAAAAAAGGTACGGCAAAATAACAGCAGCATTTGTGGAATAAGTAAAAACATTAATGATATCACTAACTGACCAGCGTGATCTGGTGGGACTAAACCATTCATCCAAAAGAAATGGAAACGAGAGGCAGCAAAGCAAAGTCACACAAGATCAGTTTTAGCTGCAGAATTGATTTTACTGGCCAGTAAAAGAGAAAGTACATAGAAATGAAGAAATGCTATTTTAAAATGCAGTTACATATCCTGCCTGCTAGGAACACATTCTCATTTACAAAGGTTAAATGAGAAAACGGCATGGAACTAAAACTCACCCTTCCTATGCATTTCTTGCAAAGGAATGCAGTCTCCACCACCACCATCATAAGGCAAGTATGGATCAGAAGGCATATCCATGAGAAAGCAATGAGTGTAAAAGTATGCTGCTCTGGAATGCTCGTCTTACATGATCCTCTCAATCTGCAGTCAGCAGAGCTGCCATGTTAGCTCAGGAAAACAGACTGTGGGCGTGAGCTTGGATTCTGCGATAGGCTATGATGTCAACAACAGGAAATTGGTCCTGACAGGTTGCTACCGGTTACCAGTCCACTGATCCCAGAAGCTGAACAGAAGAGTAACTGCATCGTCATCTCATTTTGTTTGAAGGTGATATTTTGGCAGATAACTACTGTTATCAAAGTAACTATTAAATACACAGGGTATTTTTTAAGATCACTGAAGTGAGGAAAAGCAAGAATGGTGAAATAGTTAAAGAGTGTACCACTGGTAATATTTTAACATCCCTCAATATCTCAGGTTTATTAACGACCAGAATAAATGACAGAACATATTAGTTGAGTAAGAGCACATAACAGTCACACAAAAATGGACAGGTGATTTAGACACTTCTTGAACTATTAAAAAAGTATCGACTTCAATCACATTCAAGATATTGCGGCTATCCCTCATCGTCGAGGATGATGGCCTTCGTTCCATTGATCCACTGAGCGAAGAGGCTTGTGCGTGTATTGGTTTAATGAGTACTTGACGTTGCATTCCAAGAGGCACACCATACTTCGCAAATCAACCAACTCGTTCCAAAGGCGAGAAAACCACGATGATTGGAGCGGATGGATTTGTTGCAGCCTTCGTCGCTCTTCAGTTTGAAGTTACTTCGTCCTCCTGTTCCACCATCGAGGACTTAGTTGGATTGTTCTTGGTCAGGGACCTCACCCTCAACCTTAGTGCCATGGGTGACCCTACCAGGAGCCTAACTCCAGATGGCATCACTCTCGGGATCACAGAACCACACCAGCTTCTCCACCATGACAAGGTGACAATCCATGGAAATATGGTTTTACTCCAAGGATGCACCTTAATGCTGCAATTTTGAGCAACCAGGCTGTACTGAGCATGCAACAGGATTTTAATTTAATTCGGGTATCACATTCGGCGTGGACACATGGCCAAAGATCTTATTCCTGTGCTGTAACTGTTCGGTTTTAAAATCTAAATTCCTTAAGTAGAACTTAAACTGACAAGGAAGGATGTTGTCACAGAATAGCTGTATTTGGGTTTCAGTGGCTAGAATCTGTTTTTACCATCTTGTAAATAAAATGTTAGAAATTTAAAAAGTGAAAGGGAAGGATAACACCATAGATATAAAAATACAATTAGAAATGAATCATCAGGTGTAGGGAGACAGAATGAAGATGATAAGGGAGGGAATAGTGGAAGGAGGATAAAATTAGTTATTGGAATGGAACAGGCATGGAGATTTGGAAGAAGAGAATGCCCATTGGAAAAGTCAAGTCTGGGGTGCTGGGGTGGGGAGAGTTTTGTCATGAAGAAGGATAACAAAGATACAACTTCTAAAATGTCATTCAATGTTGTTATGCAAAACTGCAGAAAGATTCCAGTCAATCCAGGGCACTAATGCAAGGAGGAAACAGAAATTCAGTAACCCTGCATCTCTCAAACTTGTGTAACTGGAAAGACCTTGAACAAAGTATTGTTCGCTCAAAAATATTATTTCTTAAAAAAAACTACAGCTAGTGAAAACCTGAGATTTATTAAGAGAAAATACAAGAAAACTTTGTAGGTCAGACAAGCATAGAGTGAGAAGGGGGAAAAAGTTAACATTTCAAGTTAATCTTTCATCAGAATTGCTGAAAGGTCATCAACCTAAATTGGATTCTTTCTTGTTATTAATTATTTACTACTATTATTTGTTCATAGAATATCCACGTCATTGCCAAGCCTGGTATCTTCCTGCTCATTTTTTTTTTCCAGAACTCAAGAAGCAGTTAAGAGTTAATTACTTTTAGTGGGTGTGGAGTCACCTAAAGGCCAGATTGGTTAGGAAATGGCAGATTTCCTTTGTGAAAGATGTTAATGAAAAGTTGATTGTTAACAACAATCCTTTAATTTCATGGTTCCCATTATTGAGACTGGTATTTTAATTCAATAACAGCTTTTTATTTTACAACTTCAATTTAAAATTTCTCAGATGCAATGGTGGGATTCAAATTTGGTCACTTAACCACTACAACACCACCACCATAGATCATCAACTAGTGCTAAATTTCACTAAAATGCTTCAGATTCTTTGAATATTTCCCCCATTTCCAAAAGGCACCTTTCAAAAATGGGTTGTACTTTTACTGCAAATATGCAAACCAGTTGAAAAAAAATACAGAAATGTTTAAAAGCAACCAGTCTGTTATTATGTCGTATGAACTATCATTTTGTCCGCAGCATACTTAGCTTCTACTTCAAACCCAAGCCAAAGAGAGAAGGCGCTCCAAGGAAGAAGTTCCAGGTTAACAATCTCCAGTCAACTGAAGTGAAAGCTGACTTCCAGGCAAATCTTCAGTCAAGGCTCAAGGATCCCAGTTTCCCTACAGACCCCTCTCTGGAAGAACTTTGGGAACATTTAAAAACTACCATTCTGCAGACTTCAGAAGATGTCCAAGCAAGGGTTTTCCACTAAGAACCACAAAAACTGGTTCAATTAAAGCAACCAGGAGATCCAAAAATTGGTGGCTCACCTTACACAGCTGTCTTGTCTTGATAAGAAAGCAGCCTTTCCACCTTGTATGCAGAAATCTCCAGCACAAGTTTCAAGAGATTCAGAACATGTGATGGACCAACCTCACATAGAGGACTGAGCTTTTCGCAGACTCCAGTGACTATAGTGGATTTTATGAAACCTTGAGGCAGCGTACGGCCCTTTGCACCGGCCTGGAGTCCCTTGCGCAGTCCAGACGGTCAGGCTCTCTACACAAACATTCTGTCATATTGTCCATCATGAAACAGTGGTCAGAACATTTCCAGACTCTCTTCAGCACCAACCACATGGTACAAGACTCACCAATTCATCATATCACACAACAACCAGAGAAAATAGAACTGGACAAGATTCCAACCCAAGAAGAGAGTGTCAAGGCTAAAGAAAGCTGAAAAGAGACAAGGCAACAGGAGTCAATGGAATCCCACTGGAGGTTTGGAAGTATGGGGGCCCTGCGTTACACATCAAACTCCATGATTTCTTTGTCAGCTGCTGTGAACAAGGCAAACTACCTCAGGACCTCCATGATGTAGTCATCATCACCCTGTACAAGAATAAGGGAAAAAAAATCCAACATCTCCAACTACCGGGGGATAACTGCGCTCCAACACAAAATATTCTCGCAAGAGTAATCTTGAGCAGATTGGTCCCCATCATTGTAGAAGAACACCGCCCAGAGAGTCGGTGTGGCTTCAGAGCCAACAGGAACACCATCAACATGGTATTTGTTCTCAGCCAGCTCCAAGAGAAGTGTAGGGAACAGAACAAGGGACTGTACTTGACATTTGTCGACCTTACCAAAGCATTCGACACTGTAAGCACGAAAGGCTGATGGCAAATTATGGATTGACTGGAATGCCCCCCAAAGTTCCTCAGCGTAGGCATCCAGCTACACGAAGCTCAGCATGGCCAAGTAAGATGCAACAACAACCTCTCAGAGCCCTTCCCAATAGGCAACGGGGTAAAGCAAAGCTGCATCCTTGTGCCAAGTCTCTTCACCATCTTCTTCACCATAATGCGCCAAAGGGCCATAGAAGACCTTGATGATGAGGACAGTCTCTATATCCAGTACCGCAGCCTGTTCAATCTGAGGCCACTACAGTTCCATATCAAGACAATGGAGCAACTCATTCGAGAGCTACTCTTCACCAACGATGCTGCCCTTATTGCCTATACAGAGACAGCCTTGCAGCGTATAATATCCTGCTTTGCGATGGCTGCCGAGCTCTTTGGACTGGAAGTCAGCTTGAAGGAAACAGAAGTTCTCTATCGGCCCGCACCTCAGGATGAGTACCACCCTCCCCATGGTGCCATTAGCGAGACTGAGGGAAAACAGTCCAACGGTTCAGCTGCCTGGGGTGCACCATCCCGTCAGATGCCAAGATCGATAAAGAGGTTGACAACAGACTGGCGAAGGCAAACAGTGCATTTGGCAGGTTGTACAAAAGAATCTGGAACAACAAGCATCTGAAGAAAGGCACAAAGATCAGTGAGCACAGAGCCATTATACTGACCACCCTCAACATCCACTGGAGTGACTTTGTCATCACCTTTGAAGTCTTCGAACAGGCAGAGGTTGCCAGCATCGAGACCATGTTATTGAAGACATAGCTCCACTCACATCTCTTGGATGATCATTGCCTGCCTAAGATTGTGCTGTATTGCAAACTCTCTTCTAGCCACTGTGACAGAGAAGCTCCAAAAAAGTACAAGAAGGAATTACAGTTAAAATCAAGCTAGTTCTACTTGCTTCCTCAAGAGAAAAGAAATGATTTGGCCTTTGCGTGATTCCATTTGCTATGGGTGATTTTATTTTTACAAGCACCCTCCAAAGTTAGCTATCACATATTGAGTTGCTCATCTGGCAAAGAGCTAGTTTCATCAGAAATACAACATCCCAAGAATGATATTATTTATATAAAGCTACTTTTTCTCCGCATCAAAGCAAGAAAATGCAAACTAAACATGATGTAAACTATTTCCTTGATCTGTTTGTTTAAAAGAAACAGGAATATTCTCCATATATGAAATACGGTTTGGGAGTCGCATTAAATTTATTGGGACAGTGGTCTGCTCTTGCGTCTGATCGCGTGGCCTGGCAACACACCATTCACCAGTCTGCCTTCTCCTTCAAGAAGGCACACAGGGCTGGCCTTGAGGACAAAAGGAGATGCAGGAAGAACCGTGACAGAGCAGCACCAAACCCAGAACAGACTTTCCCTTCCAGCCAATGACACTGGACAGGTTTGTCCCGCACTGGCCGTCAGCCACCAGCGAGCCTGAAGCAGACGTGGACAGCGCCCTTCCTGCGTCTTCGTTTGCGAAGCCAAGCCATGTTGATGATTATAGCACCCCTCACGCTACACATATAATCATTGCCTCCATTAAAAGCAAAATAATAGGAATGGCAATCGTCACAGAATTCTGAGCACACACCCAATATCAAAATGTGACACACACACATCCCGTGATCACTCACTAGGAACCGCTGTGACCAATAAACAAATGTCCAAAAATGTCTAAACACAATAAAACAAGAGCACACAAAGACAAGTAGGTGAGGCAATTATCCAGATACAATCACACTTGATACAACATCACAGAGTTTATAATGACCTCTCTTTCATTAACGTGCTTGGACAATCAAGGGATGGCAGTAAATTTCAAACCTTATTAGCTGGATAAAGGAGCCAGCCATTTTAAGTTTAGTCCCAATAAATTTAATGCGACTCCCAAACCGTATTTCATATATGGAGAATATTCCGGTTTCTTTTAAACAAACAGATCAAGGAAATAGCTTACATCATGTTTAGTTTGCATTTTCTTGCTTTGATGTGGAGAAAAAGTAGCTTCATCTAAATAATATCATTCTTGGGATGTTGTATTTCTGATGAAACTAGCTCTTTGCCAGATGAGCAACACAATATGTGATAGCTAACTTTGGAGGGTGCTTGTAAAAATAAAATCACCCATAGCAAATGGAATCACGCAAAGGCCAAATCATTTCTTTTCTCTTGAGGAAGCAAGTAGAACTAGCTTGATTTTAACTGTAATCCAACAGCTTCATTATTGGGTTTTTTTTTAATTCTCCAATAATCCAACCAATTTGCTCGTTAAATTTATTAAGTTATTAATTTAGAAACAACCAGACCTTTGAACTATTGTTAAATGCTCTACATTCCTTTTCACAACAAGATGAAAAACTTCAGAACTCTTGATTCCAATAGTTCTCTGAGCAATACATAAAAATATAGTTTTTCATTTTTTCAGACACACCTTCAAATAGAACAAAGGGTCCTAATTTCATGTCTCACTTTCTCTTAAAAAAAAGACAATCTCGATAAAAGGTCCCAACCTGAAGTACTGACTGACCATTGCCACTGATGAATACTGCCTGTCCCTCCAGCTTCTCATTGTTTGTTTAAGATTCCAACATCTGTAGTTTTGTCTTTTCTGATGGGTTAACAAATTTTCCATTCGAAAAGGAAGATGGAGGTGAGGCAGCATCCATGGAGAGAAAAGGTCAGTCAATTATTTGGGGCCTTTTTTGAGACAGCTCTTCACTGAAAGACAAAGCTCAATTATAATCTTTATTTAAAAATTATCTTGGGGGAAAAAAAAATCAAGGGTATATCACAGAAATAAAAACAATGCTGGAGAAACTCAGGTTGTCAAACTAGATACTTTATTCACCTGTAGAAAATAAAAACATACATAACCAAGAGTTTCTATTGATAAATTATCTGGAATTATGAATTGGGAGGATTTACACTCCCAGATTTCAAAAAACATTTATGGGCAACCCAAATGAAGTTTGTCACTTCCCTCTTTCACAGAGGAGACAAGTCTTCATGGGTAAAATTGGAGTTGTATAAGGTTGGTGAGAAGATAGCATAAATGGTATTCTAAATTATTATCTGACCCTAAAGAAGCCTCCCTATTAAAGCATATAATTACAATGTGGAATAAAATTAATGGTCAAATTGAGGTCAAGGGCAGGGGTTCTTTCACCTAAAACACCCCTGGCTCAAAATATGTTGTTAATTCCATTAAGAGCAGGGACAATTTATGACATTTGAGCAAATTAGGAATAAATATGGAGTTTTAAATACATCCTTTTTTTTTCTGCCATCTTCAGTTAAGATCTTATTTAAGGTTCAAATTAGTGCAGTGAAATAGAGACTCTGGTTCGAAATGGCAGCACTAAAAATTTATTTCAATAATGTATTCCTGATCACTCGCTCACCTTCCCCCCCAGCGGGAGCCAGTGCTGCGCTCTCACCCCACAGCGGGAACTCCTTTTATTTCCCAACCCCTCCCCTCCCCTCCTTTTCTTTTTTTTTTGCAAATGCATCTTTGTTTTAGCGCACGGGATACTGTCAAGTTTCAACGCAGACTTTCGCCGCAGGACGCCAATAATAGACAGTGACACAGGAAGTTACCTCAGAGGCAATGACACTACCCTGAAGAATGCAGCAAGTGAGTGGGTGGGGGGGGGGGGGAGGGGAATGATAAATAAGCTGCCTCTTTGGGGAGCTTCAGCCCCAAGCATGGAGCTACGGGCTGGTCATGGCAGATAAAATTTTTCCCCCTCTCGACACACTGAATCCCAAGGCAGTTGGAAATTGCCTGGTCCTACTTGTCGGTCTGGATTCCCAGTCCTTTCCTCCCCCCCCCCCCCCCACCCCAGCCAGCAAACTTCCTGCTTGTCTCAGGCCCGAAACGTCGGCAGCACAGCTTTGTCTCCTATGGACGCCGAAAAGACCAGCTGAGTTCCTCCAGCATTTTGGTGTGTTTTTACTAAAATCACAACGCCTGCAGACTTTCGAGTTTCACTCAGCTGGAAAAGCAACCAAGGCCACCTGGTCGAATCTAATCTTGCACACAGAAATTCTAACCCCCCCACCGCAACTCGCCCTCAGCCACAGGCCGCTATCCAAGGGTTTAACAGCATACTTGAATTTGTACACAAATGGCATGAACTATAATAAGTATTACGGCTTCACTGTTGTCATTTGGTTAAAAATTCTGCCTCACAAATAAACCACCACCTCTTCATGTGTGTGTTCTGTTGAAATAAAAGATGTATTCCTGACTTCAGGCAGGAACCCCTAAACAAGGACAACAAAGATCTGAATCAGATTTGAGTATAGAAATTGATCCAATTTGCTGGGCTGATTTTTGTCGGGAAAGCACGATTAACACGATTAATGTAAGATATCAGCTGGTGCAATATTATATCAGCTATACCTCACTCCACAAAAGTTACATAAATTCCAATCAGAAATATCAAACCAATGTTTTCAAGAAATAGGGACTTTCTTGAAATCAACCTGGTCATGGCCCTAAAGTGAGGCCTTTCTGGGAAGGTTTGGGTAATCTGGAAAAAAAATACTGGAATTTGATAACCTCAAGTACCTGAATTATTTTTATTGGGGAATTTAGAAGATGCAAGACCTAAAATGAGGTTGTCGAAATATCAATTAAAATACATTAAGCAGTGGCCAGCAAATACATAGCAGTTATTTGGAAATCTGATTCCCAATTAGGTTTATCCTGCTGTACGACAGAAATGCATAATTGTATTCTCCTGGAGAAGAACACCTCAGAAACAGGTATGATGTATTTTTAAGAATATGGAATTCATACCTAAAGTACAATGGGGTAAATGTTTAATGATTCCCCCCACCTCCCATCCCAGTGCTCTCAGTGCTGAGGAACTTAGGTAATTTGTCCCTTGATGGGAGAAGGTTTATCCTCGGTGAATCAAATCTTTCTCTTTTCTTACTTTTTCTTCTTCTTGTTCCTGGGGGAGGGCGTGGGGAGAGAGGGTTCCTCTAATTTTGTTCTTCTTTCTCTCTATTATCTTTTTCTCCCTTTGGTTCAACATGGACATTGAATTCGCATTTTTTAGTATTATTGTAATTTTTCTTTTCTTTCTTTATAATACTGCAATTGAATCACGTTGACTTCTTTTTTCTCACTTCCTTTAATATCGACATGCGGATCGATACTTGCACTATTTAGTAATTTTATGGATATTGATGTTTTACTTTCCGATTATTCTTAATTTTGATTGCATGTTGATTGAAAATTCTCAATAAAAGATTAAATAAAGATATACACACGTTTCAGGCCTGAGCCCTTCATTAAGGTAGGGACAAAACGTAGACAGGCACCCAAACAAAATGGCTGGGAGGGGAAAGGGAGGAGCACACACAGTCCCACAGCAGGAGGCAATACGTTTATAAGGGAGGGAGGGCGCAGCAGCAAATAAGGCGTGGGGTGGGCTGTCTCTGTGAATGAAATGGAAAGGGAGGAGGGTGAAGAGCTGGAGGAAAGAAGACAGTAGGATGGAGAAAGAGAGGAAGATCAGGGAGTAGGCTAGCAGAAACTGGAGGTCAGCATTAACCCCATCAGCTGGAGTACCGAGCTAGAAAATTCGGTGTTGCTCCTTTAATTCCTGCACGGTCTTGGTTTGACACTATGAGGTCATTTTCAGACATGTCAGCATGGGAGTGGGGCGGAAAATTAAAATGGTCAGCCACTGGGAGAACCCTGTCATTGATGCAGACAGAGCAAAGATGCTCTGTGAGGCAATCTCCCTGTCTGCATCCAGTCTTTCCGATGGAGAGAAGACCACAATGGGAGCACCAAATGTAGATGCCTCCCACAGATACCCAAGTGTCACTTCATTTGAAAGGAGCGCTTAGGGCCCTGAATGATAGGGAGGGAGGAGGTGTGCGCACAAGTGTGGCACTTCCTGTAGTTGCAGGGGAAGGTGCCAAGGGGGCGATTAATAGGAAGGGATGATTGGACAAGGAAGTCACGGAGGGAGCAGTCCCTATGGAAGGTGGAGACAGATGTGTTGCTAAGCAGTATTTTTATAATGAATCACACAACAGGCATTTAGGACTAAAGATAGGTCACCAAAAGAAAAGCTGTGAGGGTAGAAACATGAATTACTGGAATTTTTAAACAACCCAAACCTATTTAAAAACAATGAACAAAATGTAATACTGTATTGGTAAAGCTGAAAATTGTGCAAAAATACTAGTAGCAAAATTTTTCCAAAATTACCTTCATTTTTATTGTATACTAATAAATCATATGTTGAAGTTGCACAGGAGTTAAGATTGTTTTAGAAAAGGGACGTTGGCCCTAAAACATTAGCCTGATTTAATGCGTGTGCGTGCGTATCTGTGTGTGCGTGCGCGCCTGTGTGTGTGTGTGTGTGCGTGCGTGCCTGTGTGCGTGCGTGCCTGTGTGTGTGTGTGTGTGCGCCTGTGTGTGTGTGTGCGCGCGCGCGTGCGTGCGTGCGCCCGCTCAAAGACAATGCAAACTTTTTTTCCACAATCTACTAAGCTTAAAACAGAGCTTTTTAAAAATTAATATATTTATTTTTCTATATAGCTCTATAAAAAAGGTTAACTGAAAAATAATCTATTCTCTATAAAAGATCTTCGTTTTTCTTTGCAAATCAACAATAAATTATTTCATGCTGTTCAGCTTTGCTGGGAAATAGAATTGCAACACAAACTTGCTGGTGGGAATCCAAGTTTTGAGTTTTCTGTGTTCAAAGTCTTGAGCTTAATTACTGAAGAAAATTGTTGGATTCAGCAATCAAACTTTCCAATTAAATACTTTTTCCTCCATCTTGTACCATTTCAGAGATTTGTGGATTCTTCGACTCATCAAGTCACACAAAGGTATCACTACATCCTGACAGCTTTCTGTAACCTTCTCACAAGTCACATTTCAACTTACCTTGGTTATTGCACAGAAATAGTTGAAGTTGAGACAAAAGAGAGGCATATTCAAGCTAACTTAAGATCAGTAGTCAGGAAAACACAGGAAGCCATGTTAGAGAAGTGATAACAGAGCATTTGGAAACCACAATATGATTGAGCAAAATCAATGCAATACATTTTTTATGAAAAGGAAATGTGCAAGAGCCTCAAATGTTTACTTCATTGCAGAATTTCCTTAAAGTTACCCAACACCCTCAACTGTCATTTCAGTATTAACTTAATGAACTGCTATTTTAAACAGGATCCCTTTGATGCTCCTCAATGATGCCTGCTCTGAGCTGACCATTAATGCACTGTCCAAGCTTGGGCCTTATTGCAAAGGGCCTTATGATGCGGGGTCAATGAAACTCCTTGTGCACCCATTTAAACTCAGCCTCAGGTTAAACCACAGAAAATGCCTACAACATTCATAAACTTTCATCAACAACCAAAAGCACAAACCTGCTCAGGTGACAAGCTTATACTTTCACTAAGGTTAAAACCTCCATAGAGACTGCTGGCATGTGTTTTTGCAGAGATGTCAACCTCATCTTTATGAATTAATTAAATGATGGAACAGAGAGCAACTTAAAGCTTATTGATGATCCCAAAATAGGTGGAAAAGGACACAAAATAAAAACAGAATCTAGATCAACTGGGAAAGTGGGGAAAAAATGACAAATGAAATCTAACACAAGTGTGAAGTGAAGCAAAGTATTGAGTACAAGAGTTGGGATGTTATGTTAAAGTTGTATAAGACATTATTTGGTAAGGCCAAATTTGGAATAGTGTGTGCAGTTTTGGTCACTTAACTGCAGGAAAGATATCAATAAGATAGAAAGAGTGCTGAGATTTACTAGGATACTGCCTGGACTTCAGGAACAGAGTTACCTGGAAAGGTTAAACAGATTATGACTTCATACTCTAGAGCATAGAAGAATGAAGGAAAATTTGATAGAGGTTACCTGGGTTTAAGCATCTAGAGTATAGGGAGAGATTGGACAGATTAGGTCTTTATTCTTTGGAGCGTAGAAGGTTGAGAGGGGATTTGATAGAAGTATTTAAGATTATGAAAGGGATAGACAGAGTGGATGTGGATAGACTATTTCCATTAAGAGGAGGAAAGATTAAAACAAGAGGACATGAGTTAAGAATTAAGGGGCAGAGGTTTAGAGGTAACATGAGGGGGAACTTCTTGACTCAGAGAGTGGTAGCCGTGTGGAATGATCTTCCGGGAGAAATAGTGGCGGTGGAGTCAATTGTATTATTTAAGAAAAGGTTGGACAGGTATATGGATGAGAAGAAGATGGAGGGTTATGGGCATTGTGCAGGGAGGTGGGACTAGAAAGGGGTGTTTGGTTCGGTGCGGACTAGAAGGGCCTAAAGGCCTGTTTCCGTGCTGTAATTGTTATGTTATGTTATGTATTTAAAATTATGAGGGCTAGAGATAGTGTAAATATTGGTAGGCATTTCACAGAGGGTAGATGAGATACAAACCAGAGGATATGGGTTAAGAGTGAAAGGGGAACATGAGGGGGAACTAATTCACACAGAATGGTGGGAGTAATGAACAAGCTACCAGCTGAGGTGATGAATGCAGGCTCAATTTTAACATTTAAGAAGAATTTGGGCAGGTACATGGATGAGGTAGATATGGAGAGCCATGGACTGGGTGCAGGTCAGTGTGACTTGGCAGTAAAATAGTTCGGCACAGACAAGAAAGGTCGAAGGGCCCATTTTTGTGCTGTAGTGTTCAATAGTTCATCTTAGGAACTGAAACTAGGCTAGGACATTCACAGGGACCTGGGAATGTGGGAGAACAGAACGCCTCAAGTCTAATACATTTATTGTAAATACATAAGAAAAATGTACAAATGCACCAAAATTCTTACTGCAATTAAACAGACACGCAAGATATACCAACGACAAAAGTAAAAATTTAAATGACCACAAATGCCAAGACAGAAAAAGGATTAAGTATCAAATGATAGATAAATATTCACATTGTAATTAGTGCAAGAAAATAAATGGTGTGTCAGTACAGCAGAAAACTTTTTTGGTGGTCGCAGAGTAGTGAAAAGGTGCACATGGCATAGTTCTCTCAAGAGCTGTGAGGTATCGTGGCAGTTCTATAAAGCTCTGTATTCCACAGTTGGTTTTACTGTGTTCCATTCTGGTCACCTCATTACAAGAAGGATGTGAAAACTTTGAAGGTGCAGAGGAGATTTACCAGGATGTTGCCTAGATTGGAGAATGTGTCACATGAGGCAAAGATTTTTTTGAATACTTTATTAAAAATTTTGAATATACAATACAAATGAATTCTCCCCCCCCCCCCCCACAACCCATACTTCCCTCACCCCAAAAGACCCCAAAGAAAGAAGAAACAGGAGATTTCAACCATCAAAAACACAATAAATGGCCATGGATCAAAGCAACACCACCACGACGAGCTCCGGGGAATTCAACATTTTAAACCCATGTACTCCAAATAAAGGCTCCACACTTTAGAAAAAAAAGATAATTATCATGTAAATTGTACATAATTTTTTCCAATGGAATACATGACCTCAATTCCATATGCCATTTCTGCAATGCCAAATCAATCTCCAAGTAATGGCTAAACATTTTCTTGCTCCTGCCATTGCCAATCTTAAAAACACAATTTGATACTTGGTTAAACTCAACATTTTAACATTACCTAAGAAAAATAATGTTGAATCCATTGGTAATTAACCATACTATAACCATATAACAATTATAGTACGGAAACGAGCCATCTCGGCCCTTCTTGTCCGTACCAATCAAAGGGATCTCCTCTAGTCCTGCCTACCTGCACTCTCCCCATAACCCTCCAATCCCCTCTAATCCATATACCTCTTCAACCTTTCCGAAAATGATAAAATTGATTTTACTGTGACCACCTCTTCCGGAAGGTCATTCACTCTCTGAGTGAAGTTCCCCCTCATGTTACTTCTAAACTTATGCCCCCTAACTCTTAACCTCTTGTTTGAATCACATCTATCCTCAAGGGAAAGAGCCTATTCACATCTACTCTATCTATCCCTCTCATAATTTTAAATACCTCTATTAAATCCCCCCTCAACTTTCTACACTCCAATGAATAAAGACCTAATCTACTCAATCTTTCTTTGTAGTCTATATTTGAAATCCAGGCAACATTTTGGTAAATCTTCTCTGCACCCTCTCTACCTTATTGATATCCTTCCTATAATTCGGTAACCAGAACTGTACACAGTATTCCAAATTTTGCCTCACCAATGCCTTGAACAGTCTCAACATCACTTCCCAACTCCTATATTCCATGCTTTGATTTATAAAGGCCAGCATATTAAAAGCCTTCTTCACCACTTTCTATCCACAAGAGATTCCACCCTTCAAAGAATGGTGGACCATTATTCCTAGATCTTTGTTCTGCGTTCCTCAATGCCCTCCCATTTACTGCACAAGTCCTGTTTTGATTATTTTTTCCAAAATGAAGCACTTTGCACTTCTCAGCATTAAACTCCATCTGCCATCTCTCAGCCCACTCTTCAAAGCCATCCAAATCCTCCTGCAATCTCTGAAAACCTTCACTATCCATAACTCCACCTATCTTTGTATCATCCACATATTTACTAATCCAGTTTACCACTCCATCATCTAAATCATTCATGTAAATGACAGATAACAAGGGACCCAATACTGATCCCTGAGGCATACCACTTGTTACCGGCCTCCATCCTGACAGACAGTTATTTAGCATGAATCTCTGGCATCTACCTTCTAGCCACTGTTGAACCCATTTGACGATCCCAAAATTAATACCCAACGCCTGAACCTTCCTTACCAACCTTCCATGTGGAACCTTATCAAAGGCTTTCGTGAAACCCATATAGACAACATCTATTGCTCTACCCTCATCAACATTCCTAGTCATCTCTTCAAAAACTTCAACAAGATTTGTCAAGCATGACCTTCCACGCACAACCCCATGTTGAGTATTCCTGATCAGACCCTGTCTCTCGAGATACTTATATTAACTCTAAGAATACTTTTCATTAGCTTACTGACCACCAACGTCAAACTTACAGGCCTATAATTGCCAGGCTAACAACTCGAACCCTTTTTAAACAAGGGAACCACATGTGCGATATGTCAATCCTCTGGCACTATGCCCCTCTCTAATGACTTTTGAAAAATCACTGCCAGAGCCTCCACTATTTCCTCCCTGACTTCCCTCAAGGTCCTGGGGAAAATCCCACCGGGACCTGGAGACTTATCTACCTTTATATGCTTCAAAAGCTCCAACACCCCCTCTTTCCTGATCCCTATATTTTCCATAATTACCCCTTTTGCTTCCCTTATCCTGCACAATTCAACATCCTTTTTTCCTAGTGAATACCAAAGAAAACTGCTTGTTCAATATCTCTCCCATCTCATTTGGCTCCGCATAAAGTTGTCCTCTTTGATTCTCTAAGGGACTAATTTTACCCTTCACTCTCCTTTTGCTATTTACATATTTGTAAAAACCCTTCGTATTTATTTTCACCCTTTTTGCTATAGCCACCTCGCTTCTTTTCACTTTCTTAATTTCTTTCTTAAAATTCTTTTTACAATCAATGTATTTTCCAATCATCTCATTTGCACCTTGTTTCTTATATTTAATGTAAGCCACCCTTTTAATTCAAAGCAAATTTCTAATCTCCCTTGAAAACCATGGCTCTCTCAAACTTTTGGTTCTGCCTTTTATCCTGACAGGAACAAAGATTCTGTACCCTCAAAATCTCACCTTTAAAAGACCTCCAATTCTCCTCCAGATCCTTCCCATAAAACAAATGATTCCAATCCACTCCTCACAAATAGTTTCTCATCTCTTCAAATCTGGCTTTTTCCCCACTCAAAAACCTCAATCTTTGGACCAGACCTATCCCTTTCCATAATTATATTGAAACTAATGGTACTATGATCACTGGATCTGAAGTGCTCCCCAACACATACCTCTGAAACCTGCCCTATCTCATTCCCCAACAGTAGATCCAACACTGCCTCTTCTCTAGTCAGTACCTCAACGTATTGCTGCAAAAAACTATCCTGCACACATTTTACAAATTCTAATCCAGCCTGCCCTTTCACAGAATGTGTTTTCCAATCTATATTAGGAAAATTAAAATCCCCAACTAACATAACTCTGAGCTTATTACAAATATCTCCTATTTCTTTACAAATTTGCTCCTCTATTTCTCGCTCCCAACTAGATGGTGTATAATACACCCCTACAAGTGTAACTTCTTACCCATTTCTCAATTCCACCCATACCACCTCCCTTGATGAGCCCTCCAATCTATCTCGCATCAGCACCGCTGTAATATTTTCCCTGACAAGCAATGCTACACACCTCCTCTTGCCCCTCCAATTCTATCATACCTAAAGCAGTGAAATCCAGGAATATTTAGCTGCCCTCCCGCAGCCACGTCTCACTGCCAAGTGTCTATCCACACCTTAAGCTCATTCACCTTCTTTACAACACTCCTAGCATTAAAATAAATGCATTTCAGAGATTTCACACATCTTTCTCTCTTTGTCCCTATCTATACACTCAACTCTGTTATTTCTTTCCATCATCTCCCGTCCATTACTGGACTGATCATTTTCCTTCTCAATCACCTGTCTATCCACCCCAAAACCTTCTCTGTTTGCAGTCTCACCCTCTTCTTGCGGTTCTCCTTTATGTGGACCCCTTCCCCCAACCATTCTAGTTTAAAGCCTCCTGAGTAGCCCAAGCAAATGCCCCCGCCAGGATCCTGGTCCCTCTGGGATTCAGGTAAATGTCCAACCTCCTCCAAAAAAAAGGTCCCAGTTATCCAAATACTCGAATCCCTGCCCCTTGCTCCATTCCTTCAGCCACGCATTCATCCTCCCCTTTGTACTAAAAATTCCTTGTATCCAAAAAAATGTAACCTTATCACATAACCAAGTCAAATGTAAAAAAGAAGCTACTTCTTTAAAACATCTAAAACATAAATCTGAAGAAATTAAATTAAATTTCTTTAATTTCTGAGTTAAATACAATTGATGTTAAAAAAATTATAATGAAATAATCTATATCAAAATTAATAATCTTTGTCATACTATCCATTCAAATCGATCTCCAATCATCTTGATCAATTGTAATTCCCAAATCTTTTTCCCATTTTGATCTCAATTTATGAACATCTAATTTAAACATCTTACTTGTTAATAATTTATAAATTTCAGAAATATTTTTTAATGACCTTATGTAAGCAAAATTTCAAATTTTGATTGTCTTAGTGATCTTAAAGCATGTCCAAAATTGTCCAATAATAAACCTTTAACCTGAAATTAACAAAATAAACTATTGTTTGGAATTTCATATCTGTCATTCTTTAAAAAGAAATAAAATAACCAGCTTCATAACAATCTTGTACTGTTTTGATTCCTTTCTGTTCCATATTTTCAAAAACTGATAATTAAGAGTAAAAGGAAAAAGTTTATTCTGATATAAAAATGTTTTACCTGAAATTTTCCCCTGCGTATCTCTCATCATTTATCTTATTCCATAATTCAATTAACATCTCAAAATAGGTGGATAATTATTAATAATTAATAACTAAGTATTCCACTTATAAATAAATTGTGCCATTTTTTCTCACCAACATTAATTAACTCAATATTAGCTCATATTAACAGATTATTAAATCAAATATTCTATCAATCAACCTCAATTGTGCTGCTTTATAACTTTGAAAACTTGAGAGTTGTAAACCTCCCAATTCGTATTTCCAAGTTAATTTTTGTAAAGATACCCTAACCATTATACCTTTCCACAAAAACTTCCTAATTATAGAATTTAAATCTTTTTAAATTTTTGTTAAACTTTCCAAGGAATAGATTGAAAAAGATACTAAGTTCTAGGAAAAACATTAATCTTAACCATATCTATTAATGTTATAGGTAAATTTTTCCATCTATTTAAATCCTCTTAATTTTATTAAATAAAGGTAAATAATTTAATTTATATAATGATCTAATTCATTATCAATTTTAAAACTAAATATTTAATTTGATCTGACCATTTAAATTGAACAATTTTCTTACATTGAGTGCAATCACCAGCAACTAATGGCAAAATCTCACTTTTATCCCTAATAATTTTATAACCTGATATTTGTCCATATTGTTTCAATCTCTCATATAAATAACTTCAATGAACCTTGTGGTTCTATTAAATAAATTAAAACATCATCAGCAAATAAATGAATATTAAATTCTTCAGAATTAACTCTAATATCCTTAATATTACTATCCTGACTTATCAATTG
This sequence comes from Narcine bancroftii, assembly GCF_036971445.1. Taxonomy (NCBI): domain Eukaryota; kingdom Metazoa; phylum Chordata; class Chondrichthyes; order Torpediniformes; family Narcinidae; genus Narcine; species Narcine bancroftii. The sequence continues at coordinate 149,498,756 of NC_091469.1, forward strand.
TACCAAAGGTTCAATCATTAATACAAACAATGCTAGGGACAAAGGGCATCCTTATCCAGTAGATCTCTTTAATAAAAAAGGCAATGATACTTGGCCGTTTGTCACCACTCTGGCAGAAGGGTTTCTGTACAAAGATTTAATCCAACTAATTAAGATTGGTCCAACCTAAATTTTTCCAGTACTTTAAATTTTTAAAAATCCATTCTAACTTATCAAATGCCTTTTCGGCATCTAATGATAAGACGATCGGTAAGTTAGATTTCTTCTGAGAAATATTAATCAAACTAATTAATTTTGCAAGAATAACAGTTCTTAATAAATTCAGTCTGATCTAAATGAATTAAACTTGGTAAATAATTCACCAAACTATTTTCTAAAAACTTAGCTACAATTTTATAATCAACATTTAATAAGGAAATAGAGATCCATTTAAAAACTGAGTCTTATAGACCTATCTTTCTTAAGAATAACTGTTATAATTGCACTAGAAAAGGAACTTGGTAAAGAATGAACTTCCATTGCTTGTTTCAACACATCCATTAAAAGAGGCATTAATAAATCCTGATCCAATTTTTATAAAATTCCATCTTCACCAGGAGACTTTCCATTCAGCAAAGATTTAAGTGCATCAATAATTTCTCTGAATGTAAACAGAGTCCAATTCTTCATGTTCTCAAATATTCAAAGATAACTGAAGATGAGCTAAAAAAAATCATTAATTTTAACATCATTTTCAGTCTCAGATGTACACAATTTCATACAAAAATTCCTTAAAAGCCTCATTTATGTCTTGAGATTTGCATGCAATCTTTGAATCTTTTCTAATAGCATTAATTATTCTAGAAACCTTTTCTGTCTTTAATTGCCACACCAATACTTTGAGCTTTCTCCCCTAGTTCATAATATTTTTGTCTAGTTCTTTGCAATAATTTCTCCGTTTTACAAGTCTACAATGAATTATAATGCATTTTTTATTTTTAAATTGTATCTTTTTAGTCTCTGTCGAATTGTTCTGTATATCTTTCTCTAAATTCTCTATCTCCTCCTCTAATTTACCAACTTCTCTAGAATATGGTTTCTTAATTTTAGTCAAAAAGCTAATAATTTGTTCTCTTAAATATGCCTTTAAAGCATCCCACAAAATAAATTTACTCTCAACTGAATCTGTATTTACTTTCAAATATTGCTGTATTTGATCTCTTATAAAATTACAAAATTCAACATTTCTCAACAATGAAGAATTAAATCTCCATCTATAAGTAGTATCTATTTTTTCAGAACCTATTATTATCAAAAGATATTATCAAAAGAGAATGATCTGAATGTTCTACTCTTATATTCAGCAAATACTTTAGGACCTTGCAATTGAGCCAATAATAATAAAAAAAACTATTCTAGAATAATAATAAATAATCCTTCTCCAAATATCAACTAAATTCATTTCTTTCATTAATGAAAAATTTGTTTTGCCATTTTAGTTTTGGTCACCGTTTTCAGAGATTTATCTAATAATGGATCCAAAGAACAATTAAAATCTCCATCAATCATTACATTTTCATATGCTTGCACCAAATTAAAAAAAGCAATCTTAAATAAACTTCTCATCATCAACATGAGGCAAGGTTGACAGAGCTAGGGCTTTTCTCTTTAGAGCAATGAGAGACGAGAGGTAACTTCATTGAGGTCTACGAGATTATAAGAGGCAATGATAGGACTACCAGCACCTTTTCCCAGGATGACAGTAGCAAATACCAGAGGACATCTGTACAAGGTGAGGGCAGGAAAGTTCAGGGGAGAAGGGTACATTTTTTTTTTAAAATAGAGAGTAGAAGGTGCCTAGAATGCATTGCCGAGGTGGTAGTGAAGGCTGGTACAATAGGGACATTTAAAATACTCTGGGTGTGAGGTTGTTAACGTTTAGATTGTTGAGTAGGTTTCCAAAGGTCCTGATAAATACAAGGTGATGAACTTTGGGAAGACTTCCACACGCAACGAATGGCAAGATCTGAGGGACAATTGAGAACAGAGAAGCCTCAGTGTTCAAGTCAAGGATCCCTCAATGTGACAGCACAGGTAGAAAAAGTGAAGGATTATGGAGATTAAGTAGGCAAACAGGGTCACATCAGACCTTATTAAATGGCAGAGTAGGCTCAAGGGGCAAACTGGGCTACTCCTGTTCTTGTCACTTTTTTCAACTGCCCAAACACAATAACATTGAAAGATTAACAGGCTTATTATGTGACATGGATGAAAGTTAAAGCTGGTTTGACAATGGCATGCATCTCTTTGGCTTGGCTTCGCGGACGAAGATTTATGGAGGGGGTAAAAGTCCACGTCAGCTGTAGGCTCGTTTGTGGCTGACAAGTCCGATGCGGGACAGGCAGACACGGTTACATCTCACTACATTAGAAAATATAGCATGTCCTTAATTTGACAGAAAAGAGTCTGTGGATGTGTAATTAAAATTCACTTCTCAGAAAGAGAGATCAACTAGGCATGATAGAAGACAGTAATGTCACTGCCTCCAAGAAAATCTCTTCATTGTTCCAACTCTCATGATGACCTCAGTTCCCTGATAGCTGGATTTCAGAAAAGTCTGCCAGCAAAGACAGGAGAGCAGCTCCCCCCAGTGGATGGCTGAGCTTCCAACAATCTTCCCATTGCTTCAAGGAACATAAAGGATTTTGCAACCTTGAAAGAGACTTGTATCAAGCAAACTGAACTGCAAGAGGTGCACAAAGAGTCAGACATGGGCACAATTTTCAGTCAACGTTCGGGCCAATACCCTTTCACAAAACTAAAATAAAAAAGACGAACGAAGTTGGTGAGGGGCCCAGAGGTAGTACGAGTAGAGTGTGTAGAATAGGAGAGAGTTGGAGGAACAGGTAGAGGGAAACAAAAAGTTAAAGGTTCCATTATCGTCTGGTAATTCTATATTTAGAATGTAACACATGAACTACTTTAACTTTTTGTCTACCGTAAGTAAGAGAGTTTATTCACTTTGTCCAGCGCCCCTCACAGAAACCCACAGCACCTGATGTTCCCCTCCAAGTACTGATCAGTCCTGAGCCTGTTTAGCTTCCAAGATCAGACTGCCTAGAAACACCAGGTGCTGCAAAGAGAGAGGAGAAAAAAGTACAGGAGAAATAATAGAGAGAATGGAAACTGTGGAACCAGATGGTAGCTAAAATTGGAAAAGCAAATGTTCATTCCATTGAAATTTAAGGCTGTCCAGCATGTGATTGACTAAGGGATCCAAGAGTGGGTGAAGGTACAGAAAGTACCACTGATTGCCACTGATGCTCAGGCTCTGATCAGCTGGATAATATTGGAATCACACAAGTAACAATTCATACGTTGGGAGGTGGAGGGGAGGCATGGCCATGCGAAGGATGGATAGACATGTTTTGGTTGAGCTCTTCATGAAGAGTGTTAAATAGTGCTAAATAGACAGTTAAAACTTGAAAATTAAGATTTTCTTCATCAAAAATTGATAAAGCTAGCAAAAAGAAGCCAAGGCGACTGAGAACAAAGACTGAGGAAGCTCCTCTTAAACTGGGAACTTCAGGGGAAAGTCCAAAAATAAGTGGTGCAAAAATAGCACTGGGACTGGCTGAACCAGGTAAAACTGGAGAGTCGGGTCAAGAGCTGAGCATCATCTTGGAAAAAAATGGAGAATTTGGGTAACCGATTCATAAGTGTTGAAACTATGATGGGAAAAATGAACAAAATAAAAGATATCACTGATGACCTGATGAAGAGAATGGGTCGAGCAGAGGGTGAATTGACGAAAATGCATAAAGAATTTGAAGCTTTGGAAAAACAAATCCAAAGAATGGGAGTCGGATAAACAAGGACTGCTTGACAAAATTGATCATATTGAGAACTTCAGTCGATGAAACAATATCCAAATTATCAGACTAAAGGGAAGAGACTCTGAATTTTTTTAAAAAATGGATCCCACAATTGTTGGGAGAAGACAAATATGTAGAAAAACTGCACAATGAGAGAGTTCCCCAAACATATGGACCCAGAAGAAACATAACCAGAGACCAAGACCAGTTCTGGTGAGGCTTTTAAGCTACTGAGAACAGAAGTTAATTCTAGGTGCAACATAATAATTACTCTAAACAGAATAATGCCCCCCCCCCCCACCAAAGTTGATCATGAAAAGGTGCTATTTTTGCCAAGGCTTTGGCTTGACCTTAATGAAACAAAGAAAAGGATATGAAGATGTGAAAAGACAATTACGTGCTTAAAAACTTGAAATATTCAATAATATACCCCGTGGCTTTGAGGGTCGAAGGACAAGGGAACCAGCAATTTTTCAAGAACAAGGTGGAATTTTTTTCTGCCAAGTTTGTAAAAAATTGAGGTTGCTGAAGGAGAAGATTGTGAAAATATTTAAGTAAAAGTAGCAAAAGTTGTACTTTTTGCTAAACTGTCTTGTATTTATTGTTTAAAAATAAAAGGTATAGAAGTGTTCACAGAGAGCTCAGTAAAAGGGAAATAATCTGTGAAAAGTAGAAGGAGGGTGGAGACTCCAGTCTAAGGGGGAGAATAGTCTTGGAAAGGAGTAACAAAAAAAAATGGAGCTAAAGGGAGGGGACTTCTTCCTCAAGAGATTCTGTGGGCTTTCGGGGCGCCGCGTGTACGGCACCATCGGGCAGGGACATGGTCTGCTTTTCTTAAAGGAAAAGGATCAAGAGTCAAAGAGGTATTGTTAAAAAATATTGTTTTAAAGAAAAATATGGAAACAACATTGGAATTTATTAGTTTTAATGTTAAAGGAATTAATGGGAGGGTGAAGAGAAAGCAGGTCTTGGCATACCTAAAAAAAAAATTAAAGGCAGATATAGTCTTTTTACAAAAAAAGACGTCTTACCAAATTGGAACATGATGGGTAGGGCAAGTAATAGTGTCTTCATTTGGATCAAGCTGGAAGGTATGTAATGGGAAATTGTAAACTTTATGCAGATTCTTGGATGTTTATGAACAAGAAGCCTTGATGAAAGAGGTATTTTTAAAATCCGCAGGGGGAAGACAAAATATATCGATTGGAGGAGATTTAAATTTTTGTTTAGGTCTAATATTGGTCAAATCAGCAAGAACAATAACAAGGGTGAAAGCTGCAAAAATGACATTATCATTTATGAAGGATTTAAATTTAATTGAAATATGGAGGTGGTTGGCACAGCCCCTTAGAAAGAGGCTATTCATTCTATTCAAGGGTGCATGACTCACGTACAAGGATTGACCTATAGCAAGCAAACTGAGTGATCTCGGGATGGATGGGGTCTGGACTGTGACTTTGCCTGAGATCTGGTCAGCTGACCGATGGTTGGCCTGTTTTCTCCCTTGGTCTTCCATAGGATGTTCGACCTTTCTGGCATCGCTGAAATCTGCATCCGCCAGCAGCAGGCTGAATGTCATTGGGCAGCTGTTCTCGAAACGCCTGCTCAAACATGAGGCAGGATTTGTGTCCCTCTGTCACCATGAGCATCTTGCGTTCTGTCCCCCAAGCCATCTAGGTTCATGAGCCTGGCTGCCTTCTCATGTTTGGAGAGGTCACACGTGCTGATGGGCAATGCTTTCATCGTACTGTATTTACCTTCCTCCAGTGGGGCCTGGATGAGGTTGTCTACTCTGGCTGTGGTCTCTTGGTCCAAGGAACTCACCACATGGTAGTACTTGATAGAGTCAGAAGTGATTTGTTTAATCTGGAACTGTACCTCTACCTGTCTGAACCATGTGCAGGGTCAGAGTGTCCAGAAGGTGCGTAATTTAGCACAACAGCCCTTCCTGCTGCAGCATCCACGTTGCGCAGTCCAAAAAAAATTTGGATTCGTTGGGGTCACCAATGTAGCGAGCAAGCTAACTGAGTGAGTGAATGAGACCAGCAGTCAGTGGGTTCATCTGAACTCATGAATTTTTTTTAAGGCTCACGCGCTGCTCCTTTAAGAGATTCAAAGCTCCTCCCCCACGCACTGGAAACCATGTCATCGTGATATAAGCACACTACCTGCATGCATGCGGGCCCTGAGCTTCTGCCAGAAAAGAAAGACTCGCATGGCGCCATCTTTAATGTGGCTGCTCCACTGACATGCACGTAACACACGCAGCCAGTTCACCTCTCCATCAATTATGTGCGTCGCCAAAGCCCCATTTTTAATGTCTGCTCAGTTACAAAGTAGTGTGGTAAAAACGGAGTACTTGGCAAGGCTCTTATCAAGACTATTTGCCATTAACATTAACTATTACAATAATGGAAAAGCAAGTATGTATAGATGGCGTCTTAATGCTACATTACTAAAGAGCAAGGATTTTTGTGAATTTATTAAGAGACAGATAAAAATATTTTGTCAAAACTATCTTCCTTCGACTGATATGGGATACACCAGGGAGCAAATTATTTCTTATACTAAAAATCTTGAGAGAATATGCAAGAGAATTAGAAGGTTTAGAGAAGGATGTAACAAAATTAGAAGAGGAATATCAAATATAAGGAACACAAGAAAAATATATAATAGAAAATAAAAAGTTATAATATAATACTCTGCAGAATGGAAAAATGATACCAAAAACTAAACAAAAATATTATGAGCTAGGAGAATGGGAACACAAAGTGTTATCTTGGCAGGTAAAAGCAGAGGAGTCAGATGATAAATGCAATAGAAACAGAAACTGATACCATAACATACAATCAAAAGGAAATCAATAATGCATTTAGACAATACCATATAAAAATCAGTATTAGCAGATGAAAATGAAATGGAAGAATTTTTAAACAAATGTTGAACTTCCTAAGTTAGAAGAGAGAGAGAAAAAGATGAATTAGATGCACCCTTTACAAGGGAAGAATTAGAGAAACTTTATGTACTTTACAAGCTAATAAGTCCCCGGAAAAAGATGGGTTCCCTCCCGTGTTCTATAGACAATTTAAAGATTTGTTAATGCTTCCTTTGGTTGATGTGTTGGACCAGGCAGTGGAGACCCAAATCCTCCTGGAAATTTTTTCAACTTCTATAATTAACAGATTATGTTAGATTTTATATTATGTAAAGCTATGTTTTTGGAAGATAAGTTGTGTTTTTTTAGTGTAGGTCACAAACAAACACAAACACTTCACAACACAGATCTCATTTAAAATGCCAGAGCTCTGCTCAAGTTAGACAGCCCAGTCTCCCAATGCCTTTGTAAAGACAATGTAAACTGCTCTGCTGAAGGACTTCACAAGTAGGTTATCATCTGAAAACCCCAATGGGGCAAGTATCTTCGGCAAGGCACTGAAGTGGCTGATCAGAAGGAATCAATTTGTGCGTGTTCAACGAGCAACAAATCTCTCTCTGAAAACCGACCAGAACCTTCCTGTGAAGTAACCATTTAACTTTCAAGCACCAAAGCTTGGTGAAGATTCATAAATGTTAAATTCTGTTCACAGTATAAGAATTGCCTGATACCAGTGAACTTGGAGGAGTGAGAAGTGAGACTGGACTGAGAATCAAAGAACTTCCCTGATCATATACACACATTACATGTGCTTAGAATTAGAAGGGGTTTGTTAGGTTAAGTTCATAGTAATAAGTTAAAGTTTGATCCTGTTTTTATGTTTAAAGAAAATTAAAAGGAACTTTAAGTTACCATTTGTCTTGGCGAATTTCTATTGCTGCTGTGTCTTGTGGTCCTCTGGGCCCATCACAGCTACGAAAGGTAGAGATCCACTAAAAACCTCAAAATAACACTTCTGAATGCAGACTATAAAATTATAGCAAAGCCATTAGCTAATAGATTTGGTGAGTATTTATCAAAATTAATACAAATCAGGATTTCTTAAAAAGAAATTCTTCAAATAGTCTAAATAGATTATTCAGGATAATACATATGGCAAAAATCAAGGTATTAAGAATATTTAACAATAATATTACATTGTAGCGAGCTGCTACGAGCTATGGTTCTGTGGACCCTATAGCACAGGAGAGGATATAGCTACGTGCAGGTCAGCTCAGAAAGAACACGTTGTTCCCAGAAAGAACGACACGAACCCCAGCTGAGAGTACTTAGCACTGAGCTTTATTGGGCTCACAGCCCTGCTTTTATTCTCAAGCAGAAGAGCGTGGACAAAGCCCCCTCAACGCTGATTGGTGCATTTACGATCCTCTTTCCTCAATAGGCCAGTTAGGCTCCTTTAGATGTGGCCAATTGGAGGGCAGCGCTGCGGGCCTCGTGCAGCCTGCTGGATCGTCATGTTCGTCCTTCATTTTGAGGTACCCCAAGGGAGCTGCCAGAAGATAATTTACAGAACTTATATAAGCTTAAATATATCCCTCTACTAGAAAAAATAGAAAAAGTTTTACAGAAATGGAAAGATCTGCGATTAATAGGAAGGGTAAATTGTATAAAATTAAGGTAATGCTAAGACGACAGTATCTCTTTCAATTGTTGCCTATTGTACGAACTTAAAAAAAATTTTAATTGTTACATTGACAATTCCTATGGAATAACAAAGTAGCAAGAATTGCACTGGAAAATTTAACGTGGGACTATAAACTGGGAGGACTTAGACTTCTGGATTTTAAGAAGTATCTATGAGCACAAGCAAGAATTTTATCATCTTTCTTTGAAGAAGACAGTCAGCCTTCGTGGATTCGAATGGGACTGAAATTCAATAAAAGCCAATGAAAGACTTTTTCTTTGGGGAAAAAAAAGTGGAATGTCAAGTCAATAACAAAAAAATTGATAATCTTTTATTAATACACATGATTAGAATATGGCAAGAAATAAATTAATGTATCGGGAAGGGGTTGGGGCAGTTTATAGTCCCATTTCAACTTCTCCAGTGCAACTCTTGGTACTGCAGCGACGCGCAACTATGCCGTGACGAACTGGCCTCAAATGTTACACATGGCCACCAGGGAATTCACAACAAAGATGGCGAAGCACATCAGTCTCTTCCACTCCAGATTGGAAGTTGGCGTGCATGCTTGCATCAACATGACGCAAGCAGCAGGACGTACGCGCGGTCCGACTCCCAGCCTGGTAAGCGAGTGAAATTTAAATCAACATTCTGCTGTGACACTTGAGCTAATGGCCTGTATCTCCAGTCTGTTCAGCCACTTTCTCATACAGTGCCTCGCTCCCCAGTGCCCCACATCCAGGGCTTCACGGTGAACCTCAATGGCGCCCGGCTCTTCTCCAAAGTCGACCTGATCCGGGGATATCATCAAATACCAGTGCACCCGGATGACGTGCAGAAGGTGGCCATTATCACCCCGTTTGGCTTCTTCTTCGAGTTCCTCAGAATGCTATTCAGTCTGAAGAATGCCGTGCAGACGTTTCCAGTGGCTTATGCATGCGGTGGGGCATGACCTGCCATTTCTTTTCATTTACCTGGATGACATCCTGGTAGCAAGCAGCACTCCAAAGGAACATGTGGCCCACCTCCGATGACTTTTCGCTCGCCTGACCCAGTTTGGGCTTACGATCAACCCCGCGAAGTGCAAATTAGTCAGAGAGCAGATTGATTTCCTGGGACACCGCATCACCAAAGACGGAGCAGTATCCCTCCCAGACAAGGTGAACGCTATCCACCAATTCCCAAGGCCGGACACACTCAAAGGCCTGCAGGAGTTCATGGGGAAGGTCAACTTTTACAACAACTTAATCCACAATACTGCTGCCATCATGCGTCCCTTTTTCGACCTGATCGACCAAGGATTTCCACTGGACTGACAACTCTTGGCCGCTTTCGCCGCTACCAAGGAAGCCCTGGTATGTTCCACCATGCTCACGCACCCACAGCCCTCACGGTCGATGCATCCAGTACAGGAGTGGGTGCGGTCCTCGAACAATTGGTGGACGCAAACTAGAAGGCACTTGCATTTTTCAGCTGACACCTTTACCTACTGGAATTCAAGTACAGTGCTCTCGACACTCGTGGACATTGTCAGCCCACTGCCCGTCTTGCAGGGGTACTGCTACTCCTCACAATGGTAGACCGGTACACCTGTGGCCAGAGGTAACCCTACTTCATGATATCCCCTCTGACACTTGTGCATGGGCCTTCCTGTCCACCTGAGTCTTCAGTTTTGGTGTCCTCTACCACATCACCACCGACCGGGGCGCACAGTTCACGTCCACCTTGTGGAGTGAACTATTCAAACGCCTGTGAATAGTACGACTGCCTATCACCCGCAATCCAACGGCCTGGTGGAACGAATCCTAAAATCGACCCTCATAGCGCGTCACAAGGGTCTGAACTGGGTGGACGAGCTACCCTGGGTGCTCCTGGGAATCCACATGGCCCCCAAAGATGACATGCATGCTTCCACTGCTGAGCTGCTTTATGGACAGGCCCTCAATGTCCCAGGGAAGTTCTTTCCCACTCCTACTGGCCCAGCTCAAGACAAGAAAGCCACACTCGTGCATATACAGGAGAAACTGGGTTCCCTTGCCACTCCACCACTTTCACAGCATGGTCACCCCCCCACTCATGTTCCCTGTGATTAGATGTCTTGTGCTTATGTCTTCGTGTACAGGGGTGGACCACCGAGCACCTTTTCAACGTGCCTACGAGGGACACTACAAAGCGTTCCGCAGAACGAGTTCCACTTTCGCCTTAGCTATCGGGACAGAGAAGAACTTTTCACATTGGACAGCCTGAAGCCGGCTCACTTGGACGAGACCCAGCCAGTTAAAGTACAGCAACCAGTGCGCAGAGGCAGGCCTCCAATAGCAACACTCAACTATGCCGTGACGAAATGGCTCCGCTTGTTACGCACAGTCAGCAGGGCAGTCACGACAAAGATGGCGAAGCACATCAGTCTCTTCCGCTGCAGAACGGAAGCATGCTTCAGCATGACGTAAGCATGACATTCGTGCAATCCTATAGCAGCCCAAAAGCAAGCGAAGTTTAAATAAACATTCTGCTGTGACACTCGAGCTAACTGCATGCGTCTCCAGTCTGCTTGACTGCTCTCTCACAGCACACTACAGTACTTAGTTATTTTATAGGAAATGTCTTATACAATTATGTAATAAATTAGAGAAATTTAAGTTTATACCACAGGCAACAATTGAAAGAGTTACTGTAGTCTTGGCATTACCTTCATTTCTTTTAAACCCAATTATAAGCCCGACAGTGTACGGATTTATACTGGGAAGAGGGAGGGAAGAGATTGTTGTGCTTTGTTTTATAAGAAAAATGAAAGTTAAATACATATATATTTATATTTGTATATTTTGAAATTGAAAATTTTGATATGTATATTTATGAAAATATAAACAGAGTGGAAAGAGTGCAGAGAAGGTTTACCAGAATGTTGCCTGGGTTTAAGCATCTGGAGTATGGGGAGAGATTGGACAGATTGGGTCTTTATTCTTTGGAGCGTAGAAGGTTGAGAGGGGATTTGATAGAAGTATTTAAGATTATGAAAGGGATAGACAGAGTGGATGTGGATAGACTATTTCCGTTAAGAGGAGGAAAGATTAAAACAAGAGGACATGAGTTAAGAATTAAGGGGCAGAGGTTTAGAGGTAACATGAGGGGGAACTTCTTTACTCAGAGAGTGGTAGCCGTGTGGAATGATCTTCCGGGAGTAATAGTGGCAGCGGAGTCAATTGTATTATTTAAGAAAAGGTTGGACAGGTATATGGATGAGAAGAAGATGGAGGGTTATGGGCATTGTGCAGGGAGGTGGGACTAGAAAGGGGGGTTTGGTTCGGTGCGGACTAGAAGGGCCTAATGGCCTGTTTCCATGCTGTAATTGTTATGTTATGTTATAAAAGTGGTAATTCATATAACTGCACAATCGGAAGGATTGCCAGCATACTGGACTAGAGCATCAGTGAAACAAGAAAGTCTGTTGTTCATGCACAAAAGTACTGGAGAAACTCAGCAGGAGGAAAAGATACATAACTAATATTTTGATTCTGAGTCCTTTGTCAAGGAATGAGCAAAAAGCAGGCAGATGTATGAATAAAAAGGGGGTGTGGTGGGGAGGGAGGGAAGAAGGGGCAGAGGAAGGAGCAAAGACCAATAGCCATAGCTACAGCCATAGGTGGACATGGATAGGAAGGCAGGAGAGAAAATCTGAGAATTGATCAAGGAAGGAACGCAAAGCTGTAAGAAAGAAGGCAAGGGTATAGGGAAAGAGAGTGAGGCAAGCTAGAGGAAAGGAGACAAAGGGATGAGGGAAAAAATAAGAGGCGGGGGGCCAAACGGAAACTGGAAAAGTCAACATCAATGCCATCAGATTACAGGGTACTAAGACGAAATACTAGAACCAGTTAAAAAAGGATAAGGGGATGTCTGAAGGAGAACCATTTCAATTCTTTCGCTGATCAAGAACAGATTCAAAAAAATATTTTTAATTAACTGAGACATTTTAAATTTAGACTGAATTAATGCTCAAGATTCACATTCTTCATCTTATTTTTTTGATAAAATTTTCTGCATTTTGTACTGCATGCAAAAATGGGGAGGGCAAGGAGCAATGGTACAAATTGGTAGCAATGACATTGGTAGAAAAGATCCAGGAGATGGAAAATTGGGAATTCGGTGGAAAGCTGAAGGCAGGAACGGAGGAATAGTAATCTTGGGATTGTTGCCGGTGCCATCCACCAATGAGGGCAAGAATAGGATGGAATAGCAGATAAATGAATTGCTGAAAAATGGTGCTGGGAGGCAATTATATTTCTGGATCATTGGGATCTCTTCTGGGGAAGGCATGTACAAAAAGGGCAAGTTACACCTGAACTTGAGGGGGACCAAAATCCTGGAGCACAAGTTTGCTACAGCTGTTGAGGAAGGTCTATTCTAGTTTGGTCGGGGGAGAGACGGTTGAAATAAGAGGGTACGGCAGAAAATGGGGCAGGTGAAATACAAATAGATATGTCGTGAGATTGTGACAAATGGATAGGGCAAAATTGCAAGCATGAGGATAAGAATTTAACCGTGGAGACAAAATTGAAAAGAGTAATGAATACAGGTCTGTAGGTCTTGTATTAAAATATACACAGCACATGTAATAAGGTAGATGATCTTGTAACACAACTGGAACATGGCATGCATGATATAATGGGCATCAGTGAGACTTGGCTGAGAGAACATCATTGCTGGAATCTAAACATCCAAGGATATGCGATGTATCAAAAGAATATGAAGGGATGGTGTTGTGGCTCTGTTGGTAAAAAATGGAATAAAATCCTTGGAAAGAGGATCATCATATCAGAAGCTACAGAATCCCAATGGGTCGAGTTAAGAAAATGCAAGGATTTAAAAAAAAACCCTAATGGCAGTTGTATACAGGCTTCCAAATAGTCGTCAGAAGATGGCAAAAAAATTACAGTGGGACAAAGAAAAGTCATATTACAAGGTCAATGTTACAATAGTCATGGAGGATTTAAGTATGCAGGCTTATTGGTGCTGGATCCCAATAGATTTTTTCAAGCAATTAGTGGCTGAGCAGAATAAGGAAAAGGCAAATCTGGATTGGGTGTTGTCATGAACTAGATGTTGAGATGAGCCCAGACGACCCCAACACCCAGTAGCAATACATATTCATCAAGACAAATGGTTACTTAAACAAAAGTTGCTTTCAATTATCTTTAAAAATGAAAATAGAATCAAACTTTAACTTAACCCCCTTCTAATTCTAAGCGCATGTGTATGTAATGTGTGTGTAAGTTCAGAAAAGCTCTTTGGTTCACAGTCCAATCTCACTTCTCATTCCTCCAAGTTCACTGGTTGCAGGCCATTCTTGTACTGTGCACAGAATTCAACATTTATGAAGTTCACCAGGCTCTGGTGCTTGAAAGGTAAATGGTTACCCCTCAGGAAAGTTCTTGTCAGTTTTGAGAGAGAGATATTTGTTAATCCAGGACATCCACAACTGATGTACTTCTATCAGCCACTCTAGTGTCTTGCTGACGAAACTTGGTTCATCAGGCTTCTCCAGATGATAACCTCTTTCTTTCAGGTCACCACAGAGTTCCTTTTAGTTTCTCTTATTCCAAGTGAAGCATTAGACAGCCAGTCCTCTCCTCTTGCATGAACCACAAGGGCTTTGACCAAGCTGTCTTCCAAACGGGCTTGCCAGCTTGTCCTGTTCCAGTCCCAGCTGCTGTCTGCTGGCTGTAACACTGTACAAGTGATCTCTGTCTGTGTGTCTCTCTCTATCTGAGAGAAAGCCTGTTTGACCCTCTCTGCTTGCAAAACCACATGACCCTCTCATAACAGCAAGTTCTCCTCTAGACATAGTGGCTCCAACATGCTCTTTCACCTGTTGCTTTTTGCAAGCAACAATCCATTAGTGAAGTCTCTGAGCACTCTTCAAAGCTCTTGCAAAAGCTCTGGAGCTGATACATCTACCATTGGGCACAGCTCCAGTATTTGAAATAAGGTCTGTTTTGAAGTGTTTGTGTGTAACCTACTTGAATAAACCTTTCCCAATTTATCTCCCTAAAACATATCTATACACTCTATATACTCTGTCACAATATGATAAGGGAACTAAAGGGAAAGAAGCCCTATGTAGGCAATGGTCATGATATGACAGAACTCACCCTGCAGTTTGAAAAGATAAAACTAAAATCAAATGTCTCAGTATACTGATGCAATAAAGGGTACTACAGAGATATGACAGATGAGTTGGCCAAAGTTGATTGGAAGCAGACACAAGATGGGATAACAATAGTGGCTGGAGTTTCTGGGCTTAATTCAGAAGGCACAGGACAAATTGATCACAAGGATGAAGAAGTGTTCCAAAAGGAGGATGAGGAACTCATGGCTGACAAGGGAAGTCAAAGACAGAATAAAAGCGAAATACAATATTGCAAAAATTAGTCGAAAGTTCTAGGATTAGGGACACTTAAAAGCCAACAGAAGGAGACTAAAAAAAGTAAAGATGAAATACGAAGGTAAACTGGCCAGTAACAGAAAAAAAATCTGAAAGGAGAATCAAGGACAGTTGGAAAAAATGGCTGGGAGATAGTAATGGGGTTGGAACAAAGATATAGATATTTTGCATCAGTTTTCACTGTGGAGGACGCCAGCAGTTTGCCAGAAGTTTGTGACAGTTAAGGGGCAGAAATAGGTGTAGCCGTTATCACAAAGGAAAAGATGCTGACAAAATGGAAAAGTCTGAAGGTGGACAAATTACCTGGATCAAATGGACTGAACCCCAAGGTTCTTAAAGAGGGACCTGAATAAATTATGGAAACAAGATGCAGTGATCTTTCAAGAATCACTAGATTCTGGAATGGTTCTAGGACTGGAAAATTGCACATCTTACTCAATTCTTTAAGGGTAAGAGGACAGAAAATTTTAGGCTGTTTATCTTGACTTCATGGGTGCCAAGGTTTTAGAATCTATTATCAAGGATGAGGTTTTGGGATACTTGGAGGCACACAGTAAAACAGACTGAAGTCAGCAAGGTTTACTTAAGGGGAAATCTTGCCTGACAAACTTACTGGAAATCTTGGAGGGAATAACAGGAAGGAGAGGCAAAGAAGAGTCAATAAATGTAGTTTATTTGGAATGTCAGGCCTTTGTCTGTATATGAGGCTGCTAAGCAAGATACGAGGCTGCTAAGCATGGTTTTACAGGACAGGCATGAATAGAATATTGGCTGACTGGAAGGAGGCAGAGTTATCTTGTACAGAATGGCATAAGAAATAATTGCTTGCCACCGGAGGATATTTTAGTGTAGTGACAGCAATCAGGATGGTGAAAAGTGACATGCAAACTGTAAACCGGACAGAAACTGAACTGTATTTAAAAATACAGGTCAGCAGTAACTATTGTTTCATCATCAACGATTTCAAAGTCCTATGTTAGAGGCCGAAGCGAGAAAAATAATTTAAGTTGTACTACAGAGAGCAATGGTCCAGAAATGCTTCATAAATTCATTGAAAACAATAACTTTTCAGTATATTCACAGCTGCAATTCAAAATGTATTTCTTCAGCAAAAGCCACTTGACAAATTTGACTCAAGCCAATTTCTCATTTTTATTTTAACCTCATCATATTTTATCCTACAATTAAATGAAGAACATCATCAAACCCTTTAAAATTCAAGAATACCAAAGCCAAATGATTACGATTATCACTGCCCACATCAAATACTTCAAAAGGAATTTATTTTATTTTTAAAATTTAGATATACCCTTCCAGATTGTGCTGTCTAATTACAGCCATCAACCTACTAACCCCATACATCTATGGGGGAAACTAAAGCACCAGGAGGAAACCTATACAAAACACGGTGAGAATTTTCAAACTCCTTGGATGTAGTAGCAGTTTCTCCGGCTCCCTCTCCAAAATCGAACCTCGATACCCCATTACCCTCTGGAACCATGGTAGACACGCGTGGTGAAATCAAAAGTTGATAGGGGAAGACATTCCAGTGCCTCGTATCGATTTTGCCTCATGTCACTGAGCAGCATTTATAATTAATGAAGCACTTTAAAATGTTTAGTTCACTGCAATAAAAACGTCAGCCAATTTTCCAGACCCCCTGCAGAGCAGTCATACAATAGACGATACAATATATTTTTTTTTAAATCATTTAGGAATAAATAACTGGAGCAGCAGGGGACCAAAAATAAACACATTTAAAATAATACAATGGGATTTATTCCATTTCCATGAAAGGAGGAATAATGTGTCATCTTCCATCTGACTCAAGAGTGTGGCATCATGGAATCAGAATCACGGAATTTGTTGCTTTGTGGCAGTAGCATCATGCATTACTGGTGGAAAAATTGCTATAAATTACATTTCCATAAATACACTATTTAAAAATAAATAAATTAGTGCAAAAGAAGAGGAAAAAAAAAAAAAAATCGAGGTAGTGCCTAGGGTTCATTGTCCATTCAGAAATCAAAGGAAAGGAAGAATCTGATGTTGTAACATTGGGTGTTTGCTTTCAGGCTTCTGTACCTTCTTTCTGATGGTAGAAACGAGAAGAGGACATTGTCTGACTGGTGAGGGTCTTTGATGATGGAGACTGCTTTCTTGAGACACTGCCTCTTACAGATGTCCTTAATGGACTGAAGAAAACCAGTGCCCATGATGCTACTGCCTGAATTCACAACCCTCTGTAGCCTTTTCCTGTCCTGTGCATTGGCACCACCACACCAGATAGTGAATGCAACCAGACTGAATGCTCTCTACAGTATGCCTGTAGAAATTTGCAAGGGTCTTTGTTGACATGTCAAATTTCCATAAGCTCCTCAAGAAATATTGCCACTGGTTAGTCTTCTTCATGATTGCATTGACACAGGATAGATCATCAGAGATGTTAACGCCCAGGAATTTGAAGTTCTTAACCTGTTCCACTGCTGATCTCTACATAAGGACTGGTTTGTGTTCTCCTTGATTCCCCTTCCTGAAGTCCACAATCAATTCCTTTGTTTTGCCAACATTGAGTGCAAGGTTGTAATTGTAACACCACTCAACAAGCTGATCTCTCTCACTCCTGTAGGCTTCCTCATTGCCGTCTGCGACTCCGCCATCAAAGGGGGTGTCATCGGCAAAGTTGGAGGTAGCATTTTACTTGTGCCGAGCCACACAGTCATGGATGCAGAGAGCTGAGCAGTGAGCTAAGTGCTCATCCTGTGTTGAGTTTAAGTGGAGGTCTTGTACCTATCTGCACTGACTGTGGTCCTTCTGATGATGAAGCCAAGGATCCAGTTGAAGAGGGAGGTACAGAGGCCTACGATTTGAAGCTTGCTGACCAGTACTGAGGGAATTATGGTGTTGAAAGCTGAGCAGGGTATTCCACTGTTGAACTAACCACAATACATTCCAGGCCAGTCCTCTCAGCTAACTCTGCATGCACAGTCATTGATTTGCCTATCTCTCATCACGCGGTTAGCTGCAGCAGGCCATCAATTTTTGAAAGTTTCAAGTGCTCATTGGGATAGCTTGGACTTTCACAAGTCGATTAAGAGGAGCCAGCAGCACGGATTCAAAATACCCTCTTTATTTCCTGAGTGGATGTACCAATTCCCCATTTCTAAATTTATTGAGGTGTTTTCTTGGTTGAGTCCAAAACTCAGGGGCACAGTCTTAGAATAAGGAGTATGCAAAAAGACTAAAATAAAGCAAGGCACTGGCCATGGCAGCCATTTCTTATTTCTCTCTCTCGATTCCATGGGCGGGGGCGGGGCAGCCAGGGCGGGGGCGGGGCAGCCAGGGCGGGGGCGGGGCAGCCAGGGCGGGGGCGGGGCAGCCAGGGCGGGGGCGGGGCAGCCAGGGCGGGGGCGGGGCAGCCAGGGCGGGGGCGGGGCAGCCAGGGCGGGGGCGGGGCAGCCAGGGCGGGGGCGGGGCAGCCAGGGCGGGGGCGGGGCAGCCAGGGCGGGGGCGGGGCAGCCAGGGCGGGGGCGGGGCAGCCAGGGCGGGGGCGGGGCAGCCAGGACGGGGGCGGGGCAGCCAGGGCGGGGGCGGGGCAGCCAGGGCGGGGGCGGGGCAGCCAGGGCGGGGGCGGGGCAGCCAGGGCGGGGGCGGGGCAGCCAGGGCGGGGGCGGGGCAGCCAGGGCGGGGGC
The DNA here is from genome assembly GCF_036971445.1 of Narcine bancroftii. Taxonomy (NCBI): domain Eukaryota; kingdom Metazoa; phylum Chordata; class Chondrichthyes; order Torpediniformes; family Narcinidae; genus Narcine; species Narcine bancroftii. The sequence goes on from NC_091469.1 coordinate 149,517,303, forward strand.
GGGGCAGCCAGGGCGGGGGCGGGGCAGCCAGGGCGGGGGCGGGGCAGCCAGGGCGGGGGCGGGGCAGCCAGGGCGGGGGCGGGGCAGCCAGGGCGGGGGCGGGGCAGCCAGGGCAGGGGCGGGGCAGCCAGGGCAGGGGCGGGGCAGCCAGGGCGGGGGCGGGGCAGCCAGGGCGGGGGCGGGGCAGCCAGGGCGGGGGCGGGGCAGCCAGGGCGGGGGCGGGGCAGCCAGGGCGGGGGCATGCTCCTCTTAAAGAATGTGGATAGTCTGAGAAGCTAACAATATCCTTGACAACTTCATCTATGAGAAATGCATCCAGCTGCAGCTCCTTACAAATTGTGTGAGGAAACTGGAGCTGGATGAACTCCGGATCATTCAGGAAGAAGCTGAGAGGTTAATAGACAGGAGTTACAGGAAACCAATCATACTTAGGAGGTAGGAAGAAGGTACATGGATGGCAGTCAGGATAGGGAAGGGAAACAGGCAGTGAGTGCAGAGTATCCCTGTGGCTATTCTCCTCAATAATACGGAAACCATTTTGGAATCTGTTGAGGGAGACAACCTATCAAGAATATCAAACATTCACTAATACAGTTTAAAGTTGTTCATAGAGCTCACATGTCTAAAGATAAACTCCATCGCTTTTATTCTCATATCGATCCTATATGTGATAAATGTCAACTGGAAATAGCTTCCCTTACACATATGTTTTGGTCCTGTCCCTCTTTACAGAATTATTGGAAGGAAATTTTTTCCATTATATCTACTGTTTTGAATATTGATTTACAACCACATCCCATTACTGCAATTTTTGGATTACCTATGATAGATTTGACTTATTTATCTCTTCCTGCGGATCGTATGATTGCTTTTCTTAAACTAATGGCTAGAAGATCTATACTATTAAATTGGAAAGAGGTAAATCCTCCCACTGTTTTCCAATGGTTTACCCAAACTATACTATGTTTAAATTTAGAGAAAATTAGAAACTCTGTCTATGAATCCCCTTCTAAGTTTGAGTTAACCTGGCGACCATTTATTCAATATTTTCATTTGTGGTGAGTTGATCTGGCTCTGTTTTCTTTCTATGATTATGTATGATAATTGGGCTGTAAGATGAGATCGGAGTGATCGGCGTGGTTTAGCTATATCTGTAGATTTTTTTTTAAGTTTTTTTTTAAGTTTTTTTTAATTCAGATTTGTTTTTTCTTCTTTTTTGGGGTTTTTTTTTTCTCTCTTTTTTCATATATTGTTATTAATTATATTTTTTTAGAGATAGTTCACACCCTAAACTGACCAAAATTTTTTTTTATGATATATTTTTATTCTGTAATATTATTGTTTAATATCTCTGTATTAATTCATTACTTACTATGTATTTTTTTAATATCTCTGAACTGTATGTGTTTATAAATTATAATAATAATAAAAAGATTGAAAAAGAAAAGAAAGAAAGAATAGCCCACGGCAGTCAGGTCTCTGGCCTTTTGGCTCAGAAGGGAGGAGAAAATGTGAGCTATAGTGATAGGAGACTCCATAGTTAGGGTAAGAGATAAAAAGTTCTATGGAAGTGATCGAGAATTCCGAATGATATGTTGCCTCCCAGGTGCAGGATCCAGGATATTTCAGATCGAATTCACAGCATTGTCAAGAGGTGGGGAAAGGGGTGAGCAGCCAGATGTCATGGTCCAAGTAGGGACCAATGACATGGATTGAAAGTGACGAGGTCTTGCGAAGAAAGGTCAGGAATTAGGCACTAAGTTTAAGAACAGGACATTGAGGGTTGTGATTTCATTATTGGTATCCATGTCATGTGTTAGCAGTGCCAGGATAATGCAGCTTAACACATGGATAAGAAATGGTGCTGGAGGAAGGGCTTCAGATTTCTCAATCATTGGGATCTCTTCCAAGGAAGGTAGGACTTCAACTGGTGGGATGGTTTGTATCAAAACTGGAGGGAGGACTAATACCCTCGCAGAAAGGTATGCTGTTGCTAGTATGGTGGGGGGGGGGGGGATCTAAACTAGTTTGGGGAGGTGGATGAGAAACAGAAGGAGAAGGCAGAGAATAGAGCAGATGGTGGAAAGATTGATGCAACGTGTGGCGTGTTTGTGGGAAGGACGGGCAGTGGAGGGTTTGAAATGTGTTAATTTCAATGCAAGAGGTATGAAGAATAAGGAAAATGAACTCAGAGCCTGGATCAGTATGTGGAATTACGATGTTGTAGCCATTGCAGAGACTCGTCTAACACAAGGACAGGAATGGCTGACTCAGGTATCGGGGTTTAGATGTTATTAAAAGGATATGGGGGGGGGGGGAAAGAGGGGAAGGCGCAGCATTATTAATCAGGGATAGTACCACAGCTTTAGAAAGGGAGGACATTGTGAAGAGTTTGTCGACTGAGTCAGTGAGTGGAAGTCAGAAACTGGAAGGGAGCAATCGCTGTATTGGGAATAGTCAATAGCCATTGGGAAACCGAGGAACAAACAAGTAGGCAGATTGTAGAATTGTGGAGAAATGTTGTTGTGATGAGAGATTTCAATTTCCTCAATACTGCAAGAGGGAGAGACGGGGCAGATTTTCTCAGATGCATCCAAGAGGATCCTGACAACAGTGTATGGAGAAGCAGACAAGAGATCAAGCACTGGGTAATAAACCTAGTCAGTTGACAGGCCTCTCAGTAGGGGAGCATTCAGTGAAAGTGACCACCACTCCCTGACCTTCACTATACCTAATAAGGATAGGAGAAAACCAAATGTTTAATAGGGGAAGAACTAATCAGGATGGGATTAGATAGGAACTCAGATGAGTAAATTGGGAACAGAAGTTCTCACATGAACACAGAAGTAATGTGGAGGACGTTCAGGGACCATTTGCATGGGGTTCTGGATAGGTTTATCCTGTGAGATAGGGAAAAGATGTAGAACAGTCGTTGACAAAAGAGATGAGACAGCAAGTTAAGAGGAAGAAGGAAGCGTACAGAAGCTTTAAAAAACAAAGGCAGGAAGGGCCCATGCAAATTATATGATAGCCAAGAAGGAACTTAACAAAAGACTAAGAGAGCAAGAAGTGGGCACGAGCACAATCAAGGAAAACCCAAAGGTGTTCTAAACATGGGTGAAGAGCAGCAGGACCAAAATAATGATGTTTAGGTGAGGGGATGGTTGCGATGGGAAGCAATCTGTGTGCGCTAATTGGACAGAAACATTTCCTTCAGCGAAGGAAAAGCAAGCACGCTAATATAGATAGACCCTGACTCACCTTCATTCAAAACAGATTCTGATGATCATAACTTTAAAATATTGTAAGTCATAACATTCTAAGTCAGGGTCCATCTGTACTTGCAGAAAGTGCAGGGTAGAAGTAGATGAGCATATTCTGCCTAGAGGTCAGTGACTTGTGGCATTTCACAGGAATGTGTTCAGAGACCCCTGCTCTTTGCGATTTTTATAAATAACCGGGATCAAGAAATAGAGGGATGGGTCAGTATATTTACAAATTACACGAAGATTGGAGTTGTTGTGGATAGAGTAGATAACAAAAAGATACAGACAGGATGCAGAGTTGAGCAGAAAAGTAGCAGTTGAAGTTCAATCCTGATGAACGTGGAGTGATTTTGGAAGGTCAAACTTGAAGGGAGAGTACATGGTTAATGGCAGGATTCATAAGTGTGGAAGAACAGTGGGACCTTGAGGTTCAAATCCATAGATTTCTCAAGGTTGCTGCACAGGTTCATAGGGTAGTTATGAAGGCTAATGGTATTCTGGCTTTCATTAATAAAGTCATAAGGTAATGTTGCAACTCTATAAAACTCTGGTTAGACCAGAGTGTTCACTTCTGGTCACCTCATTACAGGAAGGATGTTGAAGCCATGGAGGGGGTGCACAGATTTATGAAAATGATGCCTGGATCGGAGTATGTACCTCTGGAGGCAAGGTTAATTGAGCTTTGCTCTTTGGAGCAAAGAAGAATGAGCAGTAATTTAAAAGAGGTCTACAAGATTATGATAGGCATAGATAGGGTGGACAGCAAGCACCTTCTACCTGGGGCAAGAGTAGCCAACACCAGAGGACAACATGTACAAGGTGAAGGGAGGAAAGTTGAGACAAAACATCTGGAGTACTTTTGTTATTTTTTAAATACAGAGTAGTGGGTGCTTGGAATGCATTGTGGTGGAGGAGGCTGGTACAATAGGAACATTTAAAAACTCTGACAGATACATGGATACAAGAAAAATAGTTACGGGTGTAATGTAGGGAAGGTTTCATTTGCTGAGCATGCTTCTCTTAGCCAGCACAACATGGAGTGAAGGGTCTGTAATGTAATGTAATAGTCTATGTTCAATGTTCTATGAAGGGAAATTTGTCACTCAGCAAGGAATGGAGCTGATGAAATCTCCACCCAAGTGGGCTGCAGACATAAATATGAAAATAAAGGCTGGAGTTGAGTGCAATGCACAAAGGTGCTGGAGAAACTACTCAGGTATCCACAGAAAGTAAGTCAGTCAATGTTTTAGGCCTGAAACCTTCGTTGGAAATACCAACCAAGTTAGTATTCTGAGCTAATGCCATTTGCCTACAATTAGTCCATATCTTGTTCTAAATCAAATCTTAAGATTATTTCTTACATTTTTTTTAAATAAAGAGAATGTCTCTCTCTCACACAGATGCTGCAAAGAGGTGTTGTAAGCAAACCAAATGACACGCAATATCCTAACTTATACGATGTTGATAATGCTGCAATACATTCCAAATTCATCCTCCATTTAATGTGCATCCTTATTCATTATGAATGACATTTTTTAACCATTGGATTAGAACCATACAAGGTAATTAGATGAGAAAATGGATTTTTTTTTAAAAAGGCACAAGAGAACACAGATCCTGGAATCCGGAACCAAAAAACGCTAGAGGAACTCAGCAGTTTCAGGACAAATTCTTGCATTAGTCCCATGAATGGGGAGAGAGGATAGCCAGTATGAAAAAGAGAAGGTTTGGGAGGAGGTGGGGGGGGGGGGGGGGAAGAGGGGTGGTAGAGAGATGATACAAACAACAGTTGCTAATATCACCAAGAGAGATGAAGTCAGGAGGGTGGAGAGGAGGGTGAAGATGGAGACATCTACTCAATGGTGACAAGCTGAGCATAAAGGCCAAACAGGGGTTTGGCAAGAGGTCGGCAAAAGTTGATGAACTCGAATAAAGGCCAATACATGAGAGGGATTGGATAAACTGAAAACATTGTACTCACCTGAAGAAACATCTCCATCCAACAAATTATCATCCTCAGATCCTGTGAAGTCCATGATGACTCCTGCTCCATCTAGCAATTCCTCATCACTACTTGCACTGGTGATACTGTTGTAACTGTTTCTGTAATAGCCTCTAGAAAACAACTGTTCCGACTCCATTGAGCACCTTGGTGATCTGAAGAGAAAATTAGATAAGATAGAACTCAGGACATTACAACTATAAATCAACTTCACTCTGCAAATTTCTAAGCACACTTTTAGCATGGTATGAGTGTTTATCTTTTCATTTCAGTCATTCAATACCTGGAGGTAGACATTTGTAAACTTAAGCCAATTGTTGGAATAAATAACAATGTAATGAGCACACTGTCAGTTACCAGTCTTCTTGGGCAATGAGGCCCCACTTGAAACACGTGGGTATCATGCCCGCCGGACTGAAAAGTTGAAGATTTCTGTGAATACATTGGCAAATTGGTCAGCACAAGTTTTCAGTATTCGGCCAGGTACTCCGTCCAGGCCTGATGCTTTCCTAGAATTCACTCTCCTGAAGGCAGCCCTCACATAATCCTCAGATACTGACTGTAGAGGATCATCAGGGGACATGAGGAAGCATAGTCGTTCTGGATTTCATTGTTCATCTCGGGCTTCTGGTTAAGAAAATCCCTGAACGATTTGGTGATTCTATTCCTGTCCCCCATTAACTCTCAAACTAGGATTGACTTTTGTTGTTGTCAACACAGCTAATTCATAGAATATTAGAATCTGAATACTTATCTAGAACCCTGTTGGATCATTCACTTTTGACCCTGTCTATCTTGGTGCCAGAAAAACCAACTAATTCATATAGAGATGGCATTTGAAACCCACCCCGTTTTGAAAATCATCCAAATCCTCAGCTGAGTTTTTGAACACCAATCAATCTACTGACTCAAGACAGTTCTGCAACCTTTTTTCAGTCTCCCACCTTCTGGCTGTTTTAATCTCTGGAGCCTCCCTTTTTAGGCTCCGTCTGTATGCAGGCAGAAGGAGCACATCCAGGTCATCCGACTTGCCAAAAAGCGGTATCATAAAAGAACGGTAGGCCTTCCTTCTCTTGGTGTAGCAGTGATCAAGTCTGCTGGTTTCTTAGGTGCAGCAGGTTACATGCTGGTGATATTTAGGAAGGGTTTTCTTGAGAAAGGTCTGGTTAAAGTCACTGACGATTATTTGTTTTAAGTCAGGGTGGAACGTCTCTTGTTTCCTCATTACATCTTGCAGCTCTGCAAGTGCCCGTTTGTAATCGGCATGGGGAGGCATAGAAACACTTAAGAATTACTGATGAGAACTCTCTGGTTGGATAGAAAGGTCTGCATTTAATCGAGATTTGTTCCAAGGCAGCAGAACAGGAGATTGACATGACCCCAATGTCCATGTACCAGCGAGTATTAACTAAAAAGCACAAACTACTCCCTCTCTTTTTGCCAGAAATTGAGTCCTGATCCAGTGTGTGAATGGCAAAACCCTCTGGTTGGATCACAACGTCCAGTGCGTTCTCTATTAGCCAAGTCTTGATGCAGCAAACAACTGAGATTTGTCTCACCTGTCTCTCATGAAGCAGCCTTGCACTGAGGTCATCAATTTTATTTTCTAATAAGAGAGCCAGGAGTATGGATGGTAGGGGAGGACTCCGTCCCCTCTGGTTTGAATTTCAGCCCTCGCACCACATTTTCAGCCTTGGCCTTGATGGTGGCCTGTCCCTTTAAGGCCTCTGCATTCCAGCAAGCCTGACTCAGCCATTGCCCAAGAGAGTTTAACATTATTGATGCAAATAATGATTTCACTATTCCTGCTTACAATTCCCCATGAAACAATTTAAAATTCAATTCAAAAACAGCAGCGGCTTCTGACAGAGCAGTTGCCCCAGTCACAGCCCCTTAACTCCAAGCACTGGTCTGGTTCCCCCATTCCATCATCACACACTACCTGGTCACACACTGACCTCCAATGCCATTAACGTTCCCCTTGCTGTCCGCATCCACCACCATCTTAATCGCCTCCAAATATCTACTCGCTGGTACATGGACATTGGGGTCATGCCAATCTCCTGTTCTGCTGCCTTGGAACAAATCTCTATCCCTGCCTTCACTCGTGGCTGAATAGCCCACTGACACCTCTTACGACAAATAGATGATGATCCCATCATGGTACAGTTGACTTTTCTTTTAACTTTATCTTAAAGTTACCCAAATTTCCACCACTCAGTTAGAAGTTGTCCAGCCATGTACATTCATCACTCCTGCACTTGTTGAGCTTGTTTCTCTCACATTATTTTGTTGATATTTGAATTCCTTCTATGCAAAGTAATCCAGCTTCACAATGACTTGCACCAACTGGAAATACCAGTTGACAGCTAATTTATTCCTCTCGCCATTCCCACAGCTGTCCGTCTGTCCTGGGATTAATCCATTGCCTGAATCAGGCTCCACACAAACTGGAACAGCATATCGTATTTTGCCTGGGTAGCCTGTAACCTAACCACAGAACATGGAAGCTTCCAATTCCAACTGTCTTTCACCTGTTCCCATTTTCTTAACCTTTCCAGCACTCACGTTTCACTCTAACCTCACTCCCCACAATCGTCTCTTCCTCAAACCATTTGCTCCAATCTTCATTTGTCCAGTAGCATATTACCTCTTCATCCTCCACCCATTTTTAAGTGTGATGCCTCCTCTCTCCACCTTAGTCTTGTCAAAGGGTCCTAACCAGACTGTGCATTTCTCTCCATGGATGCTGCCTGAATCTGTCTTCTCAACTTACTTACGATTCCAGCACCTGCAGTTTCTTGTGCCTCAAGTAAAGCCATTCTCAACGGGAGCCACAGTATATTTAAGTAAAAGCCTGGTTTTCTTTTCACCTCCCACAACACAAATGTTTTACATAATCGGTAGGAGAGAAGTACAAAAGAAACCAAAACTTGACAGGGAAGCAAGTCCATAAACTTTGAGCAAAGACCTAAAGGGGACCACAGATTAAAAAAGGTGGAGTATGGCCCTTCCAGAGCATCACAGATTATCACTCCTGGTACCCTGCTGTTGACCCTCCAATCCCACTAACAACTTAAATGTAAATGTAGTTGTTAGAATTAGCAAGATTGCAGATGACATGAAAATTGGTGCTGTTTTCAGTAATGAGAGTAGTCTTCAGATCTGGAATTAATTGGACAGATTGGAGGGGGGGGGGGAGAAAGCAAATAGATTTTACTTCTAAAGGAAGGGGTGATACATTTTGGGAGAAGGAAGAATACAATCCAGTAATTAATTGGACAGATTGGGGGGTGGGGGGGGGGGGGGGAACCAAATAGATTTTACTTCTAAAGGAAGGAGTGATACATTTTGGGAGAAGGAAGAATACAATCCAGTAATTAATTGGACAGATTGGGGGGGGGGGAACCAAATAGATTTTACTTCTAAAGGAAGGGGTGATACATTTTGGGAGAAGGAAGAATACAATCCAGTAATTAATTGGACAGATTGGGGGGGGGGGGGGGGGGAAACCAAATAGATTTTACTTCTAAAGGAAGGAGTGATACATTTTGGGAGAAGGAAGAATACAATCCAGTAATTAATTGGACAGATTGGGGGGGGGGGGGGGGGGGGGGGAACCAAATAGATTTTACTTCTAAAGGAAGGAGTGATACATTTTGGGAGAAGGAAGAATACAATCCAGTAATTAATTGGACAGATTGGGGGGGGGGGGAACCAAATAGATTTTACTTCTAAAGGAAGGAGTGATACATTTTGGGAGAAGGAAGAATACAATCCAGTAATTAATTGGACAGATTGGGGGGGGGGGGGGGGGGGGAACCAAATAGATTTTACTTCTAAAGGAAGGAGTGATACATTTTGGGAGAAGGAAGAATACAATCCAGTAAATGGTAGGACTCCAGAAAGTGCTGAGCAGATGGACCTAGGTATACATGTTCAAGGATCCCTGAAAGCAGTGGCACAAGTAGATGAGGTATATGGGATATGGGATGCTGATTTTCAGTAATTAGAATAGAGAATGAGATTCGAAATGTTTTGCCGGAAAACTGGAAGCCGACATTGCTGGATCCCACTGCCCCTGCCCCCACGCGATTGCTTAATCCTTTCCCATTTCCTCACACCTCTCCCTATTCCTCACCAATGTTCCCTCTAATTTTTAGTCAGTAGGCGCAAAAAAAATCTGATGTCCTGTTATTTCCCTCCCCCCCACCCCGAGACAGAAGTATGTGCACATTGAATGCTTGTGCAAATGTAAACTTGAAAATGTTTCAAGACCATTTTGGCACAGCCTATCTCTCAAGGCTAATAAAATTGTATTGGTATGCGGTATTTGAAAAACCAACCAGTTAACAGAAACAATTAGCCAAGAGATTATTTTCAATAAGTATAACTATTAATTATTACATTACTTTAGGTAACTCACCTTTCGTGCACAGATACATTTCCTTTGTGCACCGATTGCAAAACGTGCACATGCGCTCAGCTTAGAGCACTGGTCCTCAAACTTTATCTTTCCACTCTCATCCCACTTTAAGTAATCCCTATGCCAGCGGCACTCTGGTGATTAGTAAAGGATTGCTTAAGGTAGTATGTGAGTGGGAAGGGAAGGGTGAGAATCACTGCACTAGACCCAATTATTACTGAAATATTTTGCTTGAGAAAAATTGCCATAGGCCCATTTCCTTTGGAGTTACGAAACCGTGCACATAACCACTGTTTTAATTGTACCTAATTGACTAGTTTTCAAATATTTTCTTTCCACCCACATACCACCTCAAGCAATCCCTTACTAATCACAGAGCACCTATGGCATAGGGAATACTTAAAGTGGTATGTGAGTGGAAAGAAAAAGGTTCAGAATCACTGGCCGAAAGGGTACAGTGCTCCTCACTCCCCGATCTACTCTTCTGAGCTCCCCCTTTCTCCCCAACCCCTAGCCTGCTGACCCTCTCATCTCTCCCCCAACTCCCCTCTGACCACCCCCCAATCCTCCACCAAGCTTCTCTGATCTCCTGACACCCTCCAACCAACTGACCCTCACTCTAACCTCTGCTAGGTCTCAACTACCCCATCTAACCTAAATGAACATAGACTAGGAGACAGTTTTGTTGAGCACCTTCACTCTGCTGCAATAACTGGAACCAGTGGCCAAGTATTTTAATTCCACATCCCATTCCCACATCAACAAGTCTATCCATGGCTTCAAGCACTGCCAAACCAAAGCAACCCGCAAATTGGAGGAACACCACCAAAAATTCCACCTGGGTACTCTCCAACCAAATGGCATTAACATTGAATTTTCCTGTTTCAATTAAACCCCTTTCCTGCTTCTCTTTCCCTATTCCTTTGACTCTTTTCCTCCAGCTCCCCACTTCATTCAGAGGTACCCACTCCTCCCATCACCTCAGCTTTTTTTTTCTTCCATCCTCCCACCTATAACCTCCCTTCTTTCCTTCCCCACACCCCCCCACCCCACCCAACCCAACCCAATCCAATCCACCATGTTGCCTGCCTGCTTTTTGCTTATCCCTTGATGAAGGGGTCAGGCCCGAAACGTTGCTTACCCTTAACTTCCTATAGATGCCGAGTTTCTCTTGGAATTTTGTGTATTGCTCAATAGTCTTGATGCTGGGCCTCAACCTAAAATGCCGCCCATCCCTTTGCCTCTACAGAGCAGGTCCTGTTGTGATCCTCCGGCAGCTCAATTTTTCTGTTCCAGTTTCCAGCATGTGCAGTCTTGGGCACCTCCAATAGGATTTACATTGCTAAACTCCTGATAGCCAGCAGGGCCCATTTCTGTGCTGATTGACTGTCCATTAATATGATGAAAATTATAATTTTTGATCCATTTTTAAAATGTGATAAAACTGTCACTTTTCAGGATTACCCTGAGGAATTCAGGAACATGCAGTTCAAAAAGCAGTCCTTTAGCTAACTCTGAAACTCCAATACAAATGGACATTCTTGTCTGCTTTTTCCACACGATCATGCAAACATTTTTTTTAAAACACCCAAATTCTCATTGAAAGTAACTATTTAACCTCCTCTTCATCCATTCAAAAGCATATCTTGTTACACAGAGAATCATCTTCCATTGAGCTATTGTGAGCGGTAACAAAGCCCAATTCTTCTAAAAGTTTAAATCTACAGTATTTTACATAGATACTGTACCTCACAGCCAGGAAAGTAAATTAGCTAAGCTGCATATAATGATGGAGTCATTTCCTAGAGTGAGTTAATGAAAGAATAAACATTCCACAAGGTTTCTTTATTTTTTTTAAGCCATAAAATAACACACAAGAAACAGATAAGAGATAAGCGGTAGTCAGAGGATTGCCTCTCTGACTGGAGGCTAGTGATGAGCGGTATGCCTCAGCAATTGTCTGTCATCAATATCAATGATCTGGATGATATCGTGGTAAATTGGATCAGCAAATTTACAGATGACACTAAGATTGAGGGCATCATCGACAACGAGGAAGGCTTTCAAAGCTTTGTACTTAGAAAACTACAACACAGTACAGGCCCTTCCAATAATCAGAGATAAAATGGAATCATCACAGTAGAAAAATCAAATTAACAAGGCTCATGTCGAGGGAGAGTTCATGAAATGTCTCCATGATAGTCTCTTGAAGCAATCAGGGAGCAAAATACTTGGACTATATTTGTGCAACAAAATAACATTGCCCATAGCATGGCAGTAAACAAAGATTTGTGAAAAGTTCACAAATTGATGTTGCGCTGACCCAAATATTCCTTTAAAAAAGTTACTAAACCCTCCATACCCCATAACCCTCTACTTTTCTTCCATCCATGTGCTTGTTTAAGAGTCTCTTAAATGCTCCTAATGTTTCAGCCTCCACCACCATCCCTGGCAAGGCATTCCAGGCACCCCTGATGTCTCCTCTAAACTTTCCTCCCTTCATTTTGTACATATCTCCTCTGGTGTGCTATTCCTGCCTTGGGAAACACACTGGCTCTCCACCCTATCTATGCCCCTCAATCTTGTAGACCTCTATTAAGTCTCCTCTCATACTTCTACATGCCAAAGAGAAAAGTTCAAGCTCTCCTCACAAGACTTATTTTGCAATCCAGGTAACATCCTAGTAAATCTCCTCTGCACCTTCTCCATAGCTTCTACATTCTTCCTATAATGAGGTGACCAGAAACGAACACAATACTCGAAGTGTGGTTTCACCAGAGATTTGTAGAGTTGCAACAGGGCCTCTCTACTCTTGAACTCAATCCCCCTATTAATGAAGCCCAGCATCCCATAGGGCTTCTTAACTATCCTATCTACCTGTGTAGCGACCTTGAGGTATGCATAGATTTGGACCCCAAGGTCTCTCTGCTCATCCACACTCTTAAGTAACCGACCATTAACCCTGTACTCAGCCTTCTGGTTTGTCCTTCCAAAATGCATCACCTCACACTTATATGGATTAAACACCATCTGTCACTTCTCCACTCAACTCTGCACCCTGTCCATATTCTCTTGTAACAACCTTTGACAACCTTCAGCTCCATCCAACCTTCATATCATCTACAAACTAACTGACCCATTCTTCCGCCTCTTCATCCATGTCATTTATAAAAATTACAAAGAGCGGGGGCTCCCAGAACAGATCCTTGCATTTCCACAAGTCACTGACCTCCAGGCAGAATACTTTACTTCCGCTACTACTCTCGCTTTCTGCATGCAAGCCATTTTTAATTTTTTAATTCACACTGTCAAAGTTCCATAGATCCATTACCTCATGACTTTCTGAACAAGATTCATAGGGGACCTTGTCAAATACCTTGATAAGATCCATACAGACCACATCTACCACCCTACCCTCATCAATTTCTTTTGTTATTTCTTCAAAATGCTCAATTAGGCTCATGTGGCATGACCTCCCCTCTTCACAAATCTTGAGTAGACTGTACTCTCTAAATGTTCATAGATCCTATCCTGAAGAATCCTCTTCAGAAGTTTTCACACCACTGACACAAGACTCACCAGTGTTTAATTCCCAGGATTCTCACAATTATCTTTTTTTTAAAAAAAAGAGGACTACATTTGCCATTCTCCAATCTTCCGGCACCTCCCCTGTGGCCAAAGAGGATTCAAAGATCATACCATCATAGTTACTGCTCTCCCCTCACTTCCCACATTGCCCAGCACACAAGCCTGTTCTATTCCAATCTCACCCTTATCAATGTTCTCTTGAGAATACTGAAGCAAAGTATTCATTTAGGACCTCACCAGCCTCCAGGCAAATGTTGCCTCCTTTATCCTTTAGCAGCCCCACCTTCATTCTTGTCATCTTTCTGCTCTTCACATATGCACAGAACACCTTGGGGTTTTCCTTAATCCTTCATGCCAAGGCCTTCTCATGCCCCCTTTGAGCTCTCTCAAGTCCTTTTTTAAACTCCTTCCTGGGTATCATGTACTTCTCATGAGCCCTTCCTGTTTCCTACTTCAGATATTTAATGTATGCTTCCTTTTCCTCCTGACAAGCTGCCTCACCTACTTTGTCAAACATTCCTACCATTTTTGCCTTGTCCCAGCAGGACATATCGATCTTGAACTCAATACAAATGGCACCTAAACTTCATCCACAATAGTTCTGGCCTTTCACCCTTGAACATCTGTTTCCAATTAACTCTCTCTCTCATTCCTGCCTCATCCCATTATAATTACCCCTTCCCCAATTAAACACTTTCCCATTTTGTCTACTTTTATCCTTATCCACAGCTGTGCCAGGGAGTCTTGGCCACTCTCACCCAGTTCAATATCCAGAATTAGATCCAGTATGGCCTCTCCTCTCATCAGCTGGTCCACATACTGTGTGAGGAATCCTTGAACACAGCCAACAATTCAGCCCCATCTCTTCCTTGCAGTCAGGAAGTGCCAGTCAATATTAAGGAAGCTGAAATCACCCATAACTATAACCCTGTATTTCCTGCACCATCTGCCTACTTATCTGCTCTTCAGTGTACTGATGGCTGTTTAGCAGCCTATAGACTACTTCTAGCACAATGATTGCTCCCTTCCTATTTCTGACTTCCAACCTCAATATCTCAGTAGACACTCCCTCTGCAGCAGCCCCCCTTTCTATAGATTGCAGCAGGATCTGGATTATCTGGAAGAATGGGCTACAAAATGGCAGATAGCATTTAATGCAGACAAGTGTAAAGTGTTGCATTTTGGGAGGACAGTAAATGGATGGGCATTGCAGAGTATGGTAAAACAGATGGATCAGAGAATACATATACAATTCCTTGAAAGTGGCATCACAGGAAGATGGGCTCAAAAATAGACCTTTTAGCACAATGGCCCTCATAAATCAAAGTCTTGAGTATATAATTAAGATATTAATGTTCAAATTGAATGAGACAATGGTGAAACCAAATTTGGAGACTTGTGTGGAATTTGGTCACCTTCAGGAATACATGTTTACCTTCTATGGACACTGCAAGACCTGCTGAGTTCCTCCAACATTTCTGTGATTTTTTACCTCAGGAAAGATGTTAATAAGATTCCAAGAGTGCAGAAAAAATTAACAAGGATGTTACAAGGATTTGAGGAGCTGACTTATGAAGGAAGGATGACTCAGATAGGGTTTTATTCCGTGGAGCATTGGAGAACGAGGGGAAATTTGATAAAAGGATACAGAACTATGAGGGGAAAAGACAGGGTAAATGCAAGTTGGATGTTTCCACTGAGGTTGGAGGAAATAAGAACTAGAGGACCTGAATCAAAGGCAAAATGTTCAAGGAGAGCATTAGGAGGACCTTTTTCACGCAGGGTGATGAAAGTGTGGAATGAGCAGCCAACAGAAGCCTGGATGCTGGTTTGATTTTAATACTTAGGTATATGGAAGGAAAGGGAAAGGAGGGTGTGCAGATCAATGTGACAAGTTAGAAAAATAGTTTGGCACAGTTACAATCAGCCAAATCGCCCTGTGTCTGTGCTGTAGTGTAGAGTTCTAAGCAAAAGCAATGGACAACTCAGGAAACATGCAGTGCATCAGAATGCTGGAGAAATTCAGCAGGTCATGCAGTGTCCAGAGAAAGCAAAAGGCAGTTAACTTTTTGGCCCTGAGCTCTTCTTCAGGAGTGCCAAGAATCAGGCAAATTGCCATTTTAAGTTGAACAGTATAACAATTTTCATAATTTAAAAATAAATATATTTAATTGTTTTTGTACCTGGACTTTAAGACATTTAGGTTTTATGCCAGGCCTTGCCATCCACAATGAAGCATCAAAATACAATTTATGTTCAGCCAGCCTTCAGTAGTTGAGAAGGAATTAGTAAATTCTTTTAAAGAATTTAGGTAGGAAGATGAGGGCGACCTGATGGAAGTCTATAAAATCATGAACGCAGACTGTCAGAATCTTCCCGCAAGGGAAAAATAAAGCTTCGAGCAGATGGTACGCCTGCAGATGTTCCAGAGAAGGTGGAAGGTGGAGAAGGTCAGCATCAAATTAAATACTCTTTGCATGAATACAAGCAACATTTGTCACGACACAAATGAGTTTATGGCACAAATAAAGGTAAATGGGGTATCATCCAATAGCCATAGCAAAGACACTGTTGCAAGCTAACCAAGACTAGGAGCTGAATCTTCAAGGATATTTGGAATTTCATAAGAACAGTGCAGAAACTCTACTCATCAGGATGAAATGATTGCAGCACTGAGAAATGATATTGATTCAATCTCAAGGTGTGCAATCAGTCTGCATCAAGACAAGAAATTGCATGGGTAAATGTTAATAGAAGTTGTAAATTGACCCCATAAGAGTCACAAGCAGGATACAAATCAAAATATAATCTGGACTTGCATGGAATGTACTCCAATAATCAGAGATAAAATGGAATCATCACAGTAGAAAAATCAAATTAACAAGGCTCATGTCGAGGGAGAGTTCATGAAATGTCTCCAGGATAGTCTCTTGAAGCAATCAGGGAGCAAAATACTTGGGCTATATTTGTGCAACAAAAAAACATTGCCCATAGCATGGCAGTAAACAAAGATTTGTGAAAAGTTCACAATTCAAAGCACCAAGTCATGAATTGTAAAGATGGGACTACTTTTTAATTGAGAGATGTAGCATGGTAACAGGCCCTTCCAGCCCATGAGCCCATTACACCCAGATGACAAATTAACCTCCAGGCCCCATACATCCTTGTGAGAAACAAATATTGTGAAAGCTTCTAAAGAGAAGTGTAAAGAAAAATATTATCTGAAGCAGATATCTAACAGATGAAGAAATTATATTGTTACAACAAATTAGCAGAGAAAATCCATATTTTTCATACATTGTAGGAGGGCATTCAGACCTCTGTGCCAGCACCAAGAGGAATCCCATTTTCCTACAATCTGTTCTCTCACATTCTCATTGATTTCCACCTTCTCTTCCACCCCCCCACCCCCACTTACAGTAAGGCAAATAACCTGAAAGCCAGTTTATCTTTGGAATTTTGGAGGAAACAGGAAACATCTAGGGGAAACTCATGCTGTCAGAGCAAGAACACAGAAACTCCACACAGAGGGCTCTGGGGTGTGGATTGAATCCAGGTCGCTGGAACCATCAACACTGCATCACGATGCCATGACTAAATAATGTACAATTAAACCGAAATTAAGCCTTCACAGAAGTCAGAAAACCTCTAAAAATATTGGAGATAACAGGTGCACAATGAATAAGATCAATGGAATTCGTTTAATAAGTAGTATTCAGAAAATGAATGGAATTGAAAGGCAAATAAACCCCAAGTTCTGACGACCTGAATCTTAAAACCTTGAAATGGACAGGAACATAAAATCTGCCTTCTATCAAGACTAGTAGGGAACTGGGTGGGCACTAGTTTCCAGAAGTCATCAGCTACCTGTGAGTTATCTCACACCCAATATTTTGGGGGAGTTACCGCTTTGGGCGGTTTAAACAGGAGGAGGTAGTTGTGTCCTCCGACCTGTTTTTTTTTTTCTTTTTAATTTTTGGGTTAAGAAGTGAAGGTTTTTTTTTATTATTTTTTTTTAAATAAATATTTTTTTTTAAACTCTTTTTGTTTTCTGATTGTAATTGAGAGGGAATTAGGAGGTTTTTTTTCCTCTCCTTTTTTTTCTCTTTTTTGGTTTTTTTTTTCTCTTTTTACTTTCTTTTTTAAGAGGATGATGTCACAGAAGATAATAAGTCAAAAATTGAGGATGTTGAATTAGATGAAGAGGAAGATGAGGGGAAAGGTGATAACAAGAAAAAGAAGAAAATTAAGTACAAATACATTGAGGGAGAAGAGTTTAATAAAATTAAGTTAATTTCGATAGAGAATTTTGAAGATGTTATAAATGAAGAATATGGAGAATTTTATAAGAGTTTGAACTTTTTTCTTTTTTTATATAAGGGGAGGGGAAGGGAATAAAAAGTTTATCTGATTGTTTTTCTAAGGGATGTTTTTGTTCTCTCGATGAATTATAAAGGAAACTTGGTATTAATGGAAATTCTGTATTTATGTATTATTAATTATGATTTTTTGTATAACAGATATGTGGTTGATATATGATTTTAATATTTGAACTTAGTTTTAAAGTGGATTTCATTTGTTAAATACATGTATTATGTTTGATTTAAATATATGTTTAAGGGTATTATTTTAGTATTGATTTTTTTTGTTAGTAATTTTTTTGTTGTTAAGTTTTATCCTTTTTTTGTAAGTGGGGTTTTTTCTATTTTATTTACAATATTGTTAATTAATTCTTCACTCTTTATTTTGGGGGGAGGGTTGGACTAATTTTAAATTAGATGATTAATGTGTTATAATTATTGGGGGGGTTAATTTGTGTAGTTTAATGATGTAGTATTCTAATTTTTATTATCTTATTTTTTATTATTTCTTTAAATGTAATTTTTATTTTATTCATGTCATAAAATTTTAAATAAAGTTTAAAAAAAAATCAAGACTAGTGTTACAGGTTATATTATATTTTATATATATATATATGTGTGTGTCTTTAAAAGAGATAAATTATTGGGGGAGGTCCGTATGGGTCACTTCACAAACAGAGAAACAAAATACATCTCATTTAAAATGCAAGAGCTTTGCTGAAGCCAGACATTCAGGAACCAGTGATTTTTGCAAAGACAATGGAACTGCTTTGGAAAGAAATGGGTCAGGTATAACCCATGGAATTCTTTCCAAAGCAGGTGCAAATGGAAACGTCTGGGCTCAAATGCTGATAAAGATCTTTCAAGGATTGGGTTTGGAGCCTTGGGAAGGGTTCTGGTTTTTACAAGCAGAGAGAGAGGAAAGAAAAACAGGATTCTTCTCTTGGAGAGAAAGTCAGTTCTGCAGGAGCTTTTGAGGCACATGTGTGTGCTTTGAGGCAAGCTGGCAGGCTTGTTGAAAACCCCATTTTGAAGACGGGTTGTGAGTTCTGAGTTCAGCCTGTTCAAGACCCTTGTAGTCCTTACAAGGGAAAATGGCTGGCTAGAGTGTTTCTCCTGAAATAAGAGGAACTCTGTGGTGACCTGGAAGAAAAGGCTATCATTTAGAAAATGCATGATGGGTAAGTTTCTTCAGCAAGACACTGAAGTGACTGATTGGAGGAAATCAGTTTGTGTGTGTCCAACAAGCAAAGAATATCTCTCTGAAACCAATTAGAACCTTCCTAAGTGGTAACCATTTACCTTTAAGCACCAGAGCCTGGTGAAAATTCACAAATGTTAAATTCTATGCACAATAAACAGTAATATGGTATTACTGAGCCTGATACTGGTAAACTTGAAGTGAGAAGTGAATGACTACAGTATTAAAGCAAAGAACTTTCCTAAACATATACACATTACATACACATGTGCTTAGAATTAGAAGGGGGTCAAGTTAACTTAATAGTAACAAGTTAAAGTTTGATCCTGTTTTTATGTTTGAAAGAAAATTAAAAGTAACTTTTGTTTAAGTAACCATTTGTCTTGGTGAATTTCTATTGCTGCTGGGTTTTGGGGTCCTCTAGACTCGTAACACTAGATAAAGGATCCTGATCCAAAACTGACCTCTTCCATGGGTTATACCTGACCCAATTCCCTCCAGCTTCTCTATTCGATTGATTGAACTAATTGTCATTATCCAGTTTCTAGAACAATTCCCACAGATATGAAGGTACGAATGCATCTGAACCATAGAATAAATGGACAGAAAAAGGAAATTATAGACCAATTATCATGTCAAGACTTGGACAAAATGGCAAGAATGTCTGATTAAGGAAATGCTACAGGGTTTAGCAAATAATAAGATTCAGCTAATTCAACATTTATTAAAGGAAATACATTATTTTTCAGGTTGTGACTGACAGGATAGACAATTGAAGCCAGTTTAAATATAGCATTTCTTCTTTTAAAAGGTCAACAAGGTATCACACAATGTAAGTGCACACAATAGACAGAAGATGATATATTGGGATAGATTGATCATTTATTATTAATGACTAAAAATAAATTGATCACTTTTGTTTTGGAGGGCTGTGATGAGCAGCTGTTGTGTGGATTGGGACCACTACTCGTGTTTGAAGAGAACTATCGTGTAAAAGCATATAATGCTGAGGCTTTATATGGTTTTGGTCAGACCATTGTAGTATTATGAGAAATTTTGTGCTCCATATCTAAGGATGTGCTGAAAGGGTCCAGAAAAGCTTTTATGAGAATGATCCGAGGGATGCAAATGTTAACACCCAAGGCGTCTTTGTTGGTTCTGGGCCAAAACTCTAAAGTTTAAAAAGGTAAGGGAGGAATCTCATACTGAATATCAGAAGGGTTGGATAGAGTAGATGTGGAGAAGATATTTCCAGTAGTGAGAGAGTCTAAGACCAGAGCACACATCCTCAGAATAAAAAAGATGTCCATTTACAAGATAGATTTCTCAGCCTGAGAGTGGTGAATCTGTGGAATTCATTACCACAGATAGGTGGAGAGGCCAAGCCATTTGGTAGGTTTAAAGTGCAGGTTGATAGGTTCTTGATTAGTAAGGGCATCAAAAATTATAGGGAGAAAGCAGGAAAATGGGGTTGAAAGGAAGAATACAGTCGATTTGAATGAGATGGATCAAGTGGTCTCATTCTGACCCTAGCTCTTGTGGCCTTGCTATGGTCTTTCTGATAACAATCCATAAAAACAATTTTGATAAGAGGTTCAAGGATAATATTTCCAAATTTGCCAATGAATACCAAGATGGGTGCCAGCATTAGTTGTGCAGAGGATGCAGAAAGGCTTTCAAGAGGTTGCATGAATGCAAAGTGAAATGGTCAAGGGCATGGCAGGTAGAATATGTGAAAAATTGTGGATGATAGCTGATAGACATAACAGAAGGGTAGCTCAGCCCATTGAGATCCCAAAACGACAATCCCATCAGCCCGTTCTACCTCATTATTTCCTCATACTCCAACATCTGAAGAGATTGAACAGGCCAATTTTGGAGCTGCAGGCTCTTACACCAACACACAAGGAGGTAAACGAAGTGGGTAGTTGGCAAGCTGAAGTAATCAACATTTACGCGCAACTTTTCCATACCATCACAGCATGAATTAGAGATTCACAATTAATATATTAGAACCATAGAACACTGTAGCACAGAAAGCATCCCTTCTAGTCAGCACTGGTCCCACTGACTTGCATCTAGTCCTTAACCCTCTTGACCTCTCCCATCCATGTATCTATCCAATTTATTCTTAAAACATGAGTGAACCTGCATTTACCATGTCAGATGGCAGCTCGTTCCACATAGTGTTCCCCCTAATGTTTCCCCTAAACCATTCCCCTTTCATTTTAAAGCCATGTCTTCTCAAATTTATCTCTCCTAATCTAAGTGGAAAAAGCATACTTGTATTTATTCTGTCTATACCCCTCAATATTTGGTAAACCTCTATTAACTCTCCCCTCATTCTTCTATGCCCTATGCCCCAAGGGATAAAGTCCCAATCTATTTAATATTTCCCTGTCAATGAACTCCTAAAGACCCAGCAACCTCCTGGTAAATCTTCTTTCCAATCTTTCAATCTTACTAATATCCTTCCTCTAGTTAGGTGATCCTTCCTGTAGTTAATGTCAGATCACTCGCCTGAGTGCTACTGGTACCATGTAACCCAGTACTGCCTGTCACACGGTCAAGTGGTCGGAGACTAAACCAGCTCCCCACCAGGCTTGCCTCATATGGAGGGTGGCTTTGCACCCTGCAGATTAAAAAAAACAAGATCTATCAAAAGGCAGACGAACCCTCTCATCGAACTAGTGAATGGCCATCTAACAAACATGTGCCATGAACCACAGAAAGGGCATTCCTTGCATCAAAGCTTGGTCTGGCCATTCACTGCAAAAGAAATTCCACCAGCTGTCTTGAACTTTACCATGCTATGGATCTGGCAGGGGATGTCAAGAGGGGGCAACCCCAGCTCACCCAAATCCATTCACGCACATGCTGTATCCTCATATCAAAGCCACAAACTGACTGAAAGGAACCATCATCACCTATGGTATGGATAGCCAGAAGAAGAAAGTTAGGCATGCAAAACTGCACACAATACTCCAAATTTGGCCTCATCAATGTCTTTTACAACCTCACCAGAACATCCCTACTCCTGTACTCAATACTTTGATTTATCAAGGCCAAGGTGCCAAAAGCTTTCTTTACAACCCTGTCTACCTGTGAAGGCACTTTCAGGGAATTATGTATCTGTATTCCCAAATCACTTTGTTCCTCCACACTCCTCAGTGCCCTACCATTTACTGTATATGTCATACCTTCATTTGTCCTTCCAAAATGCAAAGCCTCACACTTCTCTGCATTAAATTCCATCTGCCATATTCTGGCCCATTTTTCCAGTTGGTCCAGATCATTCTGTAAGCTTTGAAAGCCTTCCTCACTGACCACAACACCTCCAATCATAGTGTCATCTGCAAACTTGCTGATCCAATTTACCAATTATCCAGATCATTGATTTAGACAACAATGGTCCCAGCACAGATCCCTGAGGCACACCACTAGACACAGGCCTCCAGTCTGAGAAGCCTATCACCCTCTGACTTCTCCCAAACAACCAATTTCAAATCCAATTTACAACCTCTCCATGGATACCTAGTGTCTGAACCTTCTGAAGTAACCTCTCAAGTGTGACCTTGTCAAAGGCCTTACTAAAGTCCACGTGGACAACATTCACAGTCTTTGCTTCATCTACGTTCTTGACAACCTCCTCGAAAAACTCAAAAAGATTGGTTAACTATCACACACAAAGCCGTGCTGGACTATCCTTAATCAGCCCTCGATTGTCCCAATATTTGTATATCTGATCTCTCAAAACACCCTCCAATAATTTACCTACTACTGACATCAGGTTCACTGGCCTGTAATTTCCTGGTTTACTTTTGGAGCCTTTCTTAAACAATGGAACATTATGAGCTACCCTCCAATCCTCTGGTACCTCACCCGTGACTGAGGACATTTGAAATATTTCTGCAGGGTCCCTGCAATTTCTACATGAGTTCCGAGGGAATATTATGTCAGACCCAGGGGAATTATCTACCTTTATTCACTGTAAGACAGCAAGCATCTCCTCCTCTTTCATCTTTATATGTTCCTCAGGCTTGGTGTCAGAACAAGTCTAATCAGGGAACATTAGGGTAACCTAATGGGACTGGTGGGGGGAGGTGGGCACAAACTGCCATTCAAGAACTCAATTGGGGGAGGTGCAGGTGCCATATCAGCCATGGACCTCCTCTGTCCGCCACCGTCACAGTTCCCCCTCCCTCTGGTGTACCAGACAAACGTGTGTGCTTACAGCGCATCCAGATGAAACCACGATTAATTTTGGTTAATAGTGTCACCCAGTGACGCTAGTGCTGCAGATGTTTGGGGGAAGGGAGACAATAACCCATGGGGGGGGGTGGGGGGGGGGCAGGCATGGCCCGTAGATGGTCCCTATGATCCTGCACCTGATGTTCCATGACACTACTGTTTCCCTTCCTTATACACTATGCCAATTTCCCGAGTAAATACTGATGCAAAAAATACAGTTTAAGATTTCCCCCATATTGTGAGGCTCCACATGGAAATGACCACCTTGATCTTCTAGGGGACCAATTTTGTCCCTTACTATGCTCTTACCCTTAATTATACTTAATTATACTTCAGGTTTACCTTTACATTATCTGCCAAAGCAACCTCACATCTTCTTTTAGTTTCCTGATTTTTTTTCTTGAGTTTTTCTTGTATTTTTATACTCAAGTACCTAATTTTCTTGCATCTTTATACTCCTCAAGTACCTAATTTTCTTGCATCTTTATACTCCTCAAGTACCTAATTTTCTTGCATCTTTATACTCCTCAAGTACCTAATTTTCTTGCATCTTTATACTCCTCAAGTACCTAATTTTCTTGCATCTTTATACTCCTCAAGTACCTAATTTTCTTGCATCTTTATACTCCTCAAGTACCTAATTTTCTTGCATCTTTATACTCCTCAAATACCTAATTTTCTTGCATCTTTATACTCCTCAAGTACCTAATTTTCTTGCATCTTTATACTCAAGTACCTAATTTTCTTGCATTTTTATACTCCTCAAGTACCTAATTTGCTACATATTGCCGATACCTGTTATACAGCTTTCTCTTTTTCTGAACCAGATCCTCAATATCCCTCAAAAACTTTCTAACTTTGCCTTTGATCCTGACAGGAACATACAAACTCTGTACTCTCCAAATTTCTCCTTTGAAGTTCCTCCACTTGCCTCACACATCCTTGCCTGAAAACAACCTATCCTAATCCATGCATTTTAGATTCTTTCTCATTTCCTCAAAATTGGCCTTGCTCCAATTTAGAATTTCAATACAAGGCCCAGACCTATCCTTTTCCCATATTTAACTTGAAACTAATGGCATTACGATCGCTGGACCCAAAATGTTCCCCAACACACACCTCTGATGAGCAATGCCACTCCTCCCCCTTTTATCCTCCTCTCCAACCCCCACCACCCCCCCACCCAACCGTTCTATCACGTCTAAAGCAATAAAAGGCCAGAACATTGAGCTGCCAGTCCTGTTCCTCCTGCAATCAAGTTTCACTGATGGCCAAAATGTCATAATTCCATATGTCACTCCACGCTCTAAGCTTGTCTGCCTTTCCTACAATACTCCTTGCATTGAAATAGATGCAACTGAGAACATTTTCACTATGTTCAACCCGTTGACTTCTATCAGTGCATGCAATTTTAACATCTTTTCCCTCCTCTCCACCTGCTCTGGCACTTTTAGCAAGGCTTTATCTGTTTACTTGGGTGGGGGTTAATTTTGATGATATTGTTTGTCTTTCAAGTGGCTCCGTGGAGGGGGAGGAACCTGCAGATGCAGCAACTGTTAAATGTTTACAAAAAATGTGACTAAAAATAAAGCAAAATGCTTTAAGGTTTATAAATTCATGCAAATGAAGTTTGTTCAGTGTGAGTATAGTACTTTTGTCTTTTAAGCTGTTTATTCTTAATGCAGATGTTAGGCATTGCAAGAGTCTCAAGAAACCAAAAAACTCACTTATCTGGCATCTACCAATCTCAGTTTGTGCCAGATACCAGGAGTTTTACTGTACATTTTTAAAAATGAATCTTGAATCAGTTAAGCCAACCAATGTTGAGCAAACAATATTTTCTGTCAACTCAATAAGATTGGAACAGAGTTTTTCACAAGCATAACTTGGGCTGGAAGATAGAGGCTGACTGAAAGTGCATTGGAATCTTTCAGTCTTGTGCATCACTAGAGAAGATAGATGAAGGTGGACAGCACACCATCCAGCCTGCACCACAATTCAATACGATCATGGCTGATCGTGTAATTTCAGTATCCTATTCTTGCTTTCTATCCACACCATTGACCTCTTAAGCCAAAAGGCTACTTTTCATATCAAATGAACTGACCTCAACAACCTTCCGTTGCACTGAGTTCTACAAGTTCACAATTGTGACAGAAGAAATTTCTCCTCATCTCAGTCTTAAATGGCTTCCCCTTATCTTTAGATTGTGACCCTCTTGTTCTAGACTTCCTGCTTCTAACCTGTGTAGTTCTGTCAGAATTTATTACATTTTTCATTCTTCCAAATTCCAATGAGTACAACTCAAGTCTATCCTGACTTTTTTCATATGTCTGACCTAACATCTCAGAAATAAGTCTGGTGAACCTTCAGTGCAAGCCCTTAACAACAAGAATGTCCCTCATCGGTTAGGAGACTAAAACTATACACAATACTCAACATGTGGCCTCACCAGGGCTCTATCAACTACAGAAAGCCCTTTACAATAAATATCAACAGGTCATTTGCTTTCTTCATCTCCTGCAGTTGCTGTGTTTCAATATTCAATGACTGATGTACCATGTCATACCGGTCTCATTGCACCACCCCTGTTCTTAATTTCTCACTTTTCAGATAATCAACTGCCTGTTTGTTACTGCCAAAGTGGATAAGCTCACATTTGCCTACTTTATACTGAATTTGCCATGCGTTTGCCACTCTCCCAATCAGTCCTAGTCACCAGTAGCCTCTTGTAGCCTTCTTCGGTGCTCACACTATTTCAGATATCAAAGCTGGAGATATTACATTCAATTTGTTCATCTAGAATTCCAGATCATTAATATACAGCAAACTCCCTGGTATCTTACACCTAGAGGGATGGCAGATGCTGGACATATAAATTTTCCAGTTGCCTAAGACACAGTCTTACAATGCCCAACTAATATACCTGCATAAAGAATAAACAGTTTAAAGAGAAGACAGTGCAAAGGCGGTAGCATTTTATCTCTGGAGGAAATGCAATCCTTCAGAGTATACGACTCAAAAACCAAAGTAATTTGAAAAAAACCTCATTAACTAGTCCTTAATTATGAAAAGTTCTCTTTAATTAGATAATTCCAGTAGCTTACTATATAACCATATAACTGTTTACGGCGTGGAAACAGGCCATGTCGGCCCTTCAAGTCCACGCCAGTCTTAAAAAAAAAAGTCCACGCCAGTCTTTCGGCTTCACCTGAATAGTTCTATCTATTTGCAACAACCAGTTCATTTAGATATGGCTGCATGTTATGGCGACTGACAAATGATGGATGAATGCACTCTGAATTGGCCAAGCCTGGATTAACCATTAAGAAAAATAAGCACACATGCTTAGGGCACCAAGGGAAGGGGGAACCACAGAGTTTTTTTTTCCAGTGCTGGATTCACCATAGTGCAGCTAAACTAGGGCCCCACAAAAAGCCCCCCCCCCCACAATAAATGAAAAAAAAACCCATATATATATAAAAACATTATATTTAATATTTAATAGTTGTGGGGTCCAGCTTGGAAGAAGGGTCCAGCCTGGAAGATAACTAAATTTCTAATCTATTATTTCAATTAGACAATGGAAGGGTTGGGGGGTGGGGGGGGGGAAATGCAATCCTTCAGAGTATATGACACAAAAAGCGAAGTAATTTGAAAAAAACCGTTCCTAAGGCATCAATTGGCCTTAATCTGGTCCTGGAAGTAGCCATTGAGAAAATCCCACTTTCACAGAAGGGCTGCCACACAGCCACACCCTGCAGCCCTACAACCCACCAATCTACATTCATGCACGTTAAATCCTGAAAATCTGCAAGCTAAAGATCTGGACAACACAGCCCAGCCTCAAGTCACGATAGGTTTCAGGCAACCAACAGAGAAGGAAAACCAATATATTCATACCCGTTTATTACATATGTGATTATTATGTGCAATGTGAGAAATGTATTATAAGTGTATGTGTGTGCTCTGTGCCCCAGAGAAAAGCTGTTTGGTCTATTTGTATATGTACAGTCAGATGATCATTAACCTGAACCACTCTTTCTCAGAGGATTTTTAATCCAGGCTTTGGGAACTCAACAACAACATTTCTCATTCTGTGGCAGGAGAACAGCAATACATGTGTTTATGCAGGTGTATGTTTGTGTGTGTATGTTTATACATGTGTATATGTGTGTTTGTGTACTCTACATATTATGTGGTTGTGTGTACTGTGTGTTTGTGTGATGAGAATGTGTATGGGAGGAGAAGGAGTATGGGTGTGTGTTTGTGTAGAAGTGTGAGTGCAGGTGCCTGTGTGTGTGCGTACATGCGTGTGTGTGCAGTCATGCAAAAGCATAAGTGCATGTGCCTGCCTGACCTCATGTAAATGAAATTAATGTTTTTGGTTGGACGTGGGAGAGAGAGAGAGAGAGAAAACTGACAAAGTAAGTATTATGGCTCCTTACCTTGTGGACATTGTCCCTTTCCATCCAATTTAATGATATTGCTTGAAAAGAATATTCCCTCCAAGAAAACATCTGTTACCTTCAATAGGATTCGTTTAACCAATTGGCAAAGGTAAGAGTCAGAAAATGGGAAGACATTCTGACCAAAAAAATGCCAAATCATCTTTAGCCCATAGGAAAGGACCTGCTGCACCTTGCCAATCAAACTCAGCATCAGTGATTGGATATTAAAACCATCCTTCCGCATCCTGGAGCTATCTTCATGAACTCCAGATGCAAAAAACTCCTGGGCAAAATCACTTAAGGAACTTCTTTTCACAGTAAAAGCAAAGTAGCAAGCTTCCTCCTGCAAGGATATCCGTAGAGCTTTCCAATTGAATCCCAAAAAACTCAACAACTCCTCAAGAAGTGCTAAGAGAGGTCGGATGTCTTTAATTTCCTGAAACATGTCCACAAGCAGCTGGGGAAGCTGTTGCTGTAATCCCAGACCAACATCTCCAAGCTGACCATGATGCAGGGCTTATAACAACAGGTGATACAATTCCCATTTGCTCTCTGGAAAAACTTTGGACATTGTCAGTCGAATGATCTCCAGGAGATCAGAATCTCCTTGGGTTGTCTGAGCACGGAACTCTGCGGCCAAAGGCTTCTGCTCAGATTTGCTGTAATAACTGGAATGATTTAATTCACGGGATAACTGGGGACTATTGTCCGAAATCTTCACTTGTGTTTCCCTTTCTACTTTTCTTGTTGAGGTCGGTGTTTCGGTGTGCTCCTTGAGAATTGTGTTCACAGTTCCCTGTTGACCTTGAAAATATCGGAATTCTTATTGGAAGAGCTGGTATCTTGAACCCAAGTTACTGGAACTGTAACAGCACTGCGCCTACCATGTCGCTGTCATAATTAATCCCCACCCTGTTCCCTGGATTTACTAATATACTTAATACAGTATTAATAAAGACTTACGAGGCAGGGATAGGGAGGCACTTTGGGAGTCGCCCCAGCGGCTTCAGCCAGCATCTCATTTACTTTTATTTTTTAAATTTATTTTTAGACATACAGCATGGTCACAGTCCATTTTGACTCACGAGTCCATGCCGCCCAATTTACATACACCCCCGCATGGCATGTTTTGAATGGTGAGATGAAACCAGAGCCCCCAGGGAAAACCCACGCAGACACGAGGAGAACATACCAATTCCTTACAGACAGCACGGGATTCAAGCCCCGGTACCGATCGCTGGCACTGTAAAGGCGTTGCACTAGCCACTACGCTAACTGTTCCATTCATCCTGGGCACTACCATTTTATTCAAATACAACTTTATTGAAACTTTATTCAAACAGCTTCTGCGGGCAGGGCACAACTGGGCACTCCACTGGCTGAATGTTTGCTCCCATCTTCATGGTTTGTGTGATGCCTCAGAGAACATTTACTTTTACAATTTTAAACTTCTATTTAAATGTTTATTTATTCTTATTTATTTTAACTTTTAAAATGTATTTATTGCCTTGATTTTTTTTGCTGGTTGCTTAGGTTTCCGGTTGCTTGAATTCCAGATACCAGGGATTTTACTAGATAGTATGGGTCCCAGCATTGAATCTTGCTATACCCCACATTAATAACTACTCTCTGTTTCTCACCTTCCAACCAGTTTTTTCAATACATTACCTCCTGGACAATGTTCTCTTAATTTTGCACACCATTTGTGTTGGACCTGTCAAAAAAATAGGGGTTCAACAGCAGTCGAGGTCAGGCAGGCTCTACGTTGACCAGAAGTGGTGGGAATGATCAAAAACCAAGGTCAATCTTCAAACACGATCAGTATGGACAGGGAAATTGTGGAGAAGTCTGAAGAAAATAGCTTTAGTCTTTCCACTATAAAAAGAGATGTAAATTTTACCACAACACTTTAAGATTAAAAAAAAATGACTACTCAGTTGTTACAGCCAAGGGTTGCCAACCAAAATAGTGAAGTTTCCTCTCAAAACAGATGGGTAAAAATACAGTGGAAACAATGTCTTGGGAAGGCAAGTGACAAAGACATCGACCCAGAGGGTCACATAGGAAACTATCCTTTTGGACAACAAGGGCGGTAGCATTTTATCACTGGAGGAAATGCAATCCTTCAGAGTATATGGCACAAAGATTCAAAATTTGGCTTCAGAAGGGAGTTGAATAAATATATGAAGGAGAAAAGATGGTCATTATGTGGGAAAGGTACAGATGGAAGGGCAAACTGAATTGTTATTCAAAAGAGCTGAATGATCTCATGTTCTGTATTATTCAACAATACTTTCCATTCCTTTAATCTCTTCAGCGACATCAGCCCCTTGTTAATAAATTTAATTTTTGTTCTTCAGAGGAAAATGACAACTTGCAAATTGTTTGTCATTCTTTTCTGGCCACCTTTAAAACATCAATTATATTTTAAGCTGCTTTCAGGTGAATAGCTGGGAGAATGCGGCTCCGGAGCCGGCTGCGGGCGTGTGCGAAGCGACATTCAGGTGGCAGCGCTGAAGGCACTGTTCTGACAGCCGAAAGGTCCGCAGCAGGGAGAGGCGCCGTGGATCAAACGCCGGCTCCTGTCGACTGTGGCCGTAGTTCTGCCCACTTTCAGATGCCTAGAAGCGGAGAATACATCTACCAGAGGAGGGTTGAGGTCAGGGTTCTCCGCCTTCAGGTTGCCTCCCAACAGCCACACTCAGGTATTTTAGGCAGCTTTGCGTTGGGGTATTCTGGCCACCTGAAAGCAACTTTAGATGGACATTAAGACATACCATCAAAAAAACCCAAAGTACTCTGGTTATTGAAAAGGAAAAAATTCCCAGATGTTTGAAATGTGAAATAAAAACAGAATTCACAAGGTATTGAGCAGCATCTAGGCCAGTGGTTCTCAACTTTTTTCTTTCCACTGACATTGCACTTTAAGTATTCCCTATGCCATTGGTGCTCTGTGATTAGTAACGGATTGCTTAAGGTGGTGTGTGAATGGGAAGGGAATCCCTGCTCTAGACCCAATTGTTACTGAAATATTTGGCTTGAGAAAAATTTCCTTTGGAGTTATGAAACAGTGCACATAATGAGTCAATTAGGTATGATTAAAACAGTGGTCTTCAAACTTTTTCTTTCCACCCACATACCACCTTAAGCAATCCCTTACTAATCACAGAGCACCTATGGCATAGGGAATACTTAAAGTGCTATGTGAGTTGGAAAAAAACGGTTGAGAACCACATTTTTAATCACCAACTTCCCCATCACAATTCATACTTGTGAAATCAAAACCACTCGAGCATACTTCCAACCATTCTTTCCAATTCTTCAGGAGTCTAGGTTCCAATGTCCTCTACAATCTTCCATCCATTAAACATTCAAACATATGAGATGTGCCAACTAGAAAACAATCAACCAATGATATTGCAGAGGAATAAACAGTCCAGCACTCCCAAAGCAAGTGAAACAATATAAACAGAATAAGGCAATCATCTGGAAAGGTGTGAGTGGCAAGAATCGACAAGAGTCCTTCTCTTGATAAAATGCTCAGATACAATTTCATCTGAAGTAAAATAATTTTGTCAGAAAGTACAGAGATTTTCCTGAATTAGGCAAAGACATCTGATGATTTGGTTAAAAAAAAAAGGATGTCCATGTTATCTTGCTATTGGTAACTCTTGCTTTTTATATGAACAAGAAGCGGGAGTTGACCAACTCCAGGCCAACTGCTCAGGCCAATTCCATATTTAATAAGATGATGGCGAATAGAATTGTCAAGTTCAACTTCAAATTTATTGTCAGCGTACATACATGACATCACATACGACCCTGAGATTTATTTTCTTGCAGGCCAGGCAGAATCTTTACTGATCAGTACTTGTAAACTGCAAGAAAAAGATACATATACACAGGAGAAATGAAAAGAAAGAAATGAAAACAATCCGACTGTCCAAACCCAGAAAAAAATAAACATTCCGTCATAAATAATGTGCAAAGTTAGAGTCCTTAAACAAATCTCTGATTGAGTCGGTTGTTTAGGAGTCTAATGCTGGAGAGAGAACAACTGTTCCTGAACCTGGTAGTTTGAATCTTGACTGTGATGCCCATCAGCAGCATTCCATGTTGATGTTCTCGATGGTGGGGAGAGTTCTGCCTCTGATGTGTAATGGGCTGTCTCCACTACCTTTTGCAAGGATTTCCACTCCAAGATATTGGTGCCCTCATACCAGGCCAGGGAGCACACTTTCCACCACCTATCTGTATGTTTGCCAAGATTTCCAAACCTCCACAAACTCGTGAGCAAGTAAAGGCACTGACATTCTTTCATCACAATTACATTAGTTATGCTGGGTCCAGGAATGGACCTCCGAGATAGTGACTTCCAGGAATTTTAATTTGCTTTCCCTCTCCACCTCGGATTCCCCAATGACACTGGATCGTGCACCTCTGGTTTTTCCTTCCTCAAGTTCACAATCAGATCCTTGGCTTTGGTGACATTGAGTGAGAGGCTGTTGATAGTACACCATTCAGCCAAGTTTTAAATTTCCCTCCTGTATGATGACTCATCACCATTTTTTTTAAATACAACTCAGGACCGTGGTATAATTGGCAAGTTTGTAGATGGTGTTGTGACAGATTATATATTTTATTTTGTATATGTTTTAAAAGGAGAAATTATGGCAGTTTTTTTTGAAGTGTTGGTCACATACAAACACTTCAAAACAGATCTCATTTAAAATGCCAGAGCTCTGCTCAAGCCAGACAGTCCAGGCTCCGGGTGCCTTTGCACAAACTTTGAAGTGTGCCTATAGAGACTTCACAAGGAGATGTTAATTGGACATGCGGTGGAGTAATGGATTATCGGTTTGAAAAACAACAATGACAGACTCAGAAGATTAGGTCTGGAGCCACAATATGAATGCAGCTGGCAGTTCTAAGAGGTTCATGTGTTTTTTTCTTCAGAGAGAGAGAATTCAGTACGACAGTTCAGCAACTTGGACTGGAACTTGACAAGCTGGCAAGCTTGTAGAAAAAAAACCATTTTTAAGCTGGGTTGAGAGTTCTTAGTTCAGCCTGGTCAAAGCCCTTGTGGTCCATCCAGGAGGAGAGGACTGGCTGCATAATGTTTCACTTGAAATGAGGGAAACAAAAAGGAACTCTGTGGTGATCTGAAAGGAAGAGGTTATCATCTGGAAAAATCTGATGGGGCAAGTTTCTTCAGCAAGAAACTGAAATGGCTGATCAGAAGGAATCAGTTGTGGGTGTCCTACAAGCAACAAATATCTCTCTCTGAAAACCGACAAGAACCTTCCTGAGCAATAACCATTTAACTTTCAAGCGCCAAAGACTGGTGAAATTCATAAACGTTAAATTCTGTGCACAGTATTAGAATTGCCTGCAACCAGTGAACTTAGAGGAATGAGAAGTGAGATTGGACTGTGAACCAAAGAACTTTTCTGAATTAACATACACATGCACTTAGAATTAAAAGGGGGCTAAGTTAAGTTAATTAAGTTAATAGTAATAAGTTAATGTTTGATCCTATTTTCATGTTGAAAGGTAATTGAAAGCAACTTGTGTTTAAGTAACCATTTGTCTTGGTAAATATCTATTCCTGCTGGGTTTTGGGGTCCTCTTGGGTCATAAGTGTTGTTGTCATATCGAGACATGGACTCGTAGGTGTAAGGAGAGTTCAGAAGCAGCTACGTACATGGCCCTGTGGTGCAAATGGAGATTGTGGAGGTGTTCTTACCAATCCTCACTAATTGGGATCTGGAGGTGAGGGAATCCAGGATCCAGTCACACCATGGGGTATTTCTTCTGATCAATTTTGAGAGGATGATGGTGTAGAATGCCAAACTATCGTCAATAAAAAGCCTCCTGATTCATGCATCTTTGCTGTTCAGCTGTCTCAGGGTTTTGTATCAAGCCATTAAAAGCTCTTTTAAGTTCAACCTCACATTACTACCTATCCAAAGTAACATTCCATGCCTTTCTTTTCAAGAATGTCTTTAAAACATTGAAATATTCTGCTTCCATCATTCTTTGAGGAGAGCATTCCAAAAACTCACAGTCCTTCTCGCAATTTCTTTTTTAATTTTTTTTTTTTTTAAATCATACAAAAATTTACAATAAAAATCTTTAAAATAGTCTAATCCATTATACATGTGGTGTGTTATATCCCCACTCCCTTCCCCTAAAGCCCTCAGGAAAAAATAGTGAAAAAATGCAAGATGTCAGAAAAAAGACCAGAGATTCTCCAGAGAGTCCTTTTCCAGAAATCATATTTACCATCAAATAAAGGTCACCAAGGATTGAGGTTACTAGAGAAATTATTAAACATTCATGCCAATATTCTGCAAATATGGGTGCAATATCTTCCAAAATATATGGTATCTATTACTTAACCTATATGTAATTTTCTCAAGTGGTATACAACTACAAATTTCTGCATTCCATCTCTCCATTCCCAAGTCTGTATCTGATTTCCAAGTTAGAGCAATACATTTCCAAGATACTGCTAAGGCAATTTTTACAAACTTTATTTGATACATATTTAATTTTAATTTAGGCATAATACCTTTAATATTACCCAACAGAAATAACATTGGGTCCTGAGGGAATTTAATTCCTGTTATTAGTTCTAATCAATTACTCACATCAAGCCGGAAAGGTTTTACTTTAGGACACTGCCAAGTAAAATTCAAAAATGTACCAACCTCTTGCCCACATCTAAACCACAAATCTGATCATGTATAGTTAAATCTATGCAAGGTATAACCAGCGTTGTCTCCGCTCCATCCTCAACATTCATTGGAGCGCTTTCATCCCTAACGTCGAAGTACTCGAGATGGCAGAGGTCGACAGCATCGAGTCCACGCTGCTGAAGATCCAGCTGCGCTGGGTAGGTCACGTCTCCAGAATGGAGGACCATCGCCTTCCCAAGATCATGTTATATGGCGAGCTCTCCACTGGCTACCGTGACAGAGGTGCACCAAAGAAAAGGTTCAAGGACTGCCTAAAGAAATCTCTTGGTGCCTGCCACATTGACTACCGCCAGTGTGCTGATATCGCCTCAAACCGTGCATCTTGGCGCCTCACAGTTTGGCGGGCAGCAACCTCCTTTGAAGAAGACCGCAGAGCCCACCTCACTGACAAAAGGCAAAGGAGGAAAAACCCAACACCCAACCCCAACCAACCAATTTTCCCCTGCAACCGCTACAACCGTGTCTGCCTGTCCCGCATCGGACTTGTCAGCCACAAACGAGCCTGCAGCTGACGTGGACATTTACCCCCTCCATAAATCTTCGTCCGCGAAGCCAAGCCAAAGAAAGATAACTGATGTAAAAAGTTATACTGCACCAACCTGTATCTTACATTAATTGTATTTGTCACGCTATCCCTACACAATTCCATCCAATTTTGCTCACCTATTTGCCGATTCAAATCAACTTCCCATCGCTCTCTTGACTCATGCATCCCTTCTTTAGAAGATTCCTTTTGTAACAAAACATTTAATGCAGAGATAAATTGTAATAGTATATTACTATCACAAATCAACTATTCAACCACACTACAATTTGGTCATGTCAAATTTGTACCCTGTTTTTCATTCAGAAAAGCCTTTACTTGATAGCAACAGAGAAAGCTATTATTAGATATTCTACTTTTATTTGATTATTATGATTTGAATAGATGGAGCACATTACCAATAACTTTAATTTGTAAACTGTATTAAGATTAATATTTTTTTTCCTAATTACAAGACCTTTTTCAATTTAATGAATATCAGGAAATTTTTATGGAATGGTAAAATGGCAAAGGTTTCTTTGGAAAAATTAACTTGGAAGTTTGATTTGGGAAGCTTGCAACTCCCTAATTTTAGGGCTGCCCAGTTGAGATTTATTAATGTATTGTTTGACTGAGAGAAAAACCCCACTTGGGTAGATATTGAACTCAATAAACTAGAGAAGAAATGAATTCACAAGATTTTATTTATAAATGGAATTCTAACTATTTTGAATCATTTGATTGAGATCTGGAGAAAGACTGATAAAGAAATAGGTTCAAGAGGTGACTGGATCCTGGATTCCCTCAACTCCAGTTCCCAATTAGTGAGGATTGGTAAGAACACCTCCACAATCTCCATTTGCACCACAGGGCCACGTACGTAGCTGCTTCTGAACTCTCCTTACACCTACGAGTCCATGTCTCGATATGACACCTTTAGCATAGAAAGACATTCCATTTTCTATAGTTAACCAATCTTTAAGGATTTGGTCATGTCAGAATATTAAAAATATAGAAGATTGATTTAAAAGAGGTCAATTTTTGATCTTTGAACAAATGAAGAATAAATTTAATCTATCTCGCACAATTTCTTGTGGAACTTAATATTTTAGCTTGGTATTTGATTAGTACTTCTTTTATGGTGATGTTTTTCAAGGGGCTTGTCAATCTACCGACTCCACATCCCTCACGAAATGCATTTATCTGAAGTCCAATCTCAAACGAGACAGAAAAATCAAAATCCAACACACAGTGCACATGCCTACACACTTGTATGCTTCGAACACCTACAGCAAACAACTCAAACTAGTGCAGAGGTAACACCAATGCTGTGCCACAAAATTCACTAAATCCACATGCAAGGTAAGTGAGGGTCAGCACCCATCAGAAGAACAGTTCCAAATTATACTTCGTTGATTGACAAACAGGGCTCTTGTTCTTATGCCGAACACGAAGATTTCTGAAACAGGAGTTCCTCTTGTGCTTTGAAAGGGCAGATATTACAAAGTAGATGGAGGAAAAGATTCTAGGATT
The DNA here is from genome assembly GCF_036971445.1 of Narcine bancroftii. Classification (NCBI taxonomy): domain Eukaryota; kingdom Metazoa; phylum Chordata; class Chondrichthyes; order Torpediniformes; family Narcinidae; genus Narcine; species Narcine bancroftii. The sequence continues at coordinate 149,553,666 of NC_091469.1, forward strand.
GTCCCAAAGCCTCCAAGGTGGAACAATCCCACCATCCTGGTCCATGACAACATTGACTGAAGCTACACACCAGCCCAAAGTAAAAGATGGAGGCATAACACCAAATTATCCTCCTATCCCATAATTCACCTTCTATCCATATAACATAACAATTACAGCAAGGAAACAGGCCATTAGGCCCTTCTAGTCCGCACCGAACCAAACACCCCTTTCTAGTCCCACCTCCCTGCACAATGCCCATAACCCTCCATCTTCTTCTCATCCATAGACCTGTCCAACCTTTTCTTAAATAATACAATTGACTCCGCCGCCACTATTTCTCCTGGAAGATCATTCCACACGACTACCACTCTCTGAGTAAAGAAGTTCCCCCTCATGTTACCTCTAAACCTCTCCCCCTTAATTCTTAACTCATGTCCTCTTGTTTTAATCTTTCCTCCTCTTAACGGAAATAGTCTATCCACATCCACTCTGTCTATCCCTTTCATAATCTTAAATACTTCTATCAAATCCCCTCTTAACCTTCTACGCTCCAAAGAATAAAGACCTAATCTGTCCAATCTCTCCCTATACTCTAGATGCTTAAACCCAGGTAACATTCTGGTAAACCTTCTCTGCACTCTCTCCATTCTGTTTATATCCTTCCTATAATTAGGCGACCAAAACTGCACACAGAACTCCAAATTAGGCCGCACCAACGTCTTATACAATCTCAACATCACCTCCCAACTCCTATATTTCATGCAATGATTGATAAAGGCCAGCATACTAAAAGCCTTCTTCACCACCCTATTCACGTGAGTTTCTAAACTTAGTTTAGGAGTAACTTAGTTACTCCTAAATCTTTCTGCTCTTCTGTATTCCTCAATGCTCTCCCATTTACCACGTATGTCCTATTCTGATTCTTCTTACCAAAATGAAGCACCTCACACTTATCAGCATTAAATTCCATCTGCCATTTTTCAGCCCACTTTTCTAAGCAGCCCAAATCCCTCTGCAATCCTTGAAAACCTTCTTCATTATCCATTATTCCACCTATCTTAGTATCGTCTGCATATTTACTAATTTACTAATCCAATTCACCACCCCATCATCTAGATCATTAATGTATATAACGAACAACAATGGGCCCACCTTTACCAGCCTACAGGTACCACAATGATCATTCCAGACACCATAGACATTCAAGAACAGTTTCAGACGATGATAATCTTAAAGTTTATCCAAAAGACTCCAAAAAACTCATCCTCAACTTATTGAATGACACTGTAGAAATCAAAAATAAAAGACAACATACAAAGACAACTGCTCAGTCCATTAAGTCCATATTGACTTCCAAAATAGCAGATTTCATATTTGTTGTCAGAATACACACATGACATTACATACATGAGATTCTTTTCCTGCAGACGAGGCAGAATTACCACTTATTTTGTAGTGCAAAAAACTGTACACATGCAAACAAAAACAATTTTTAAAAAAATCAATAAAGTGTAACGGTCCTTAAATGAGTCTCTGAGTTTGTTGTTGAGGAGTCTGATGGTGGAGGGGGAGCAGCTGTTCCTGAACTTGGTGGTGTGGCACCTATACTCTTTCCTCATGGTAGCGGCAAGAACAGGGCGTGTACTGGGTGGTTTGGATCCTTGACGATTGCTGCTGCTCTCCTACAGCAGCATTCCCTATAGATGTTCTCAATGGTGAGGAGGGTTTTGCCTGTGTCCATTATCTTTTGCAGGGCATTCTTCTTTCTTTGGCTTGGCTTCGCGGACGAAGATTTATGGAGGGGGTAAAAGTCCACGTCAGCTGCAGGCTCGTTTATGGCTGACAAGTCCGATTACATTCATTACATTACATTCAAGGTAAAGCCCTGCAAAAGGTAGCAATCCCATCAGTCCTATTTCTCCCTTCTATTTTTTTCCCCTATAATCCATCAGATCATCTTTCACATGGCTCAAATTCACCTTTCATTCTTTTTTCTGTATATTGGCTAATGTAGATCAGTCAACTAACACACCAGCATGTTTTTGGGATGTGGGAGAAACAGATGGAAATCCATGCTGGCAGAGGAAGAATGTATAAACACCAGGCTGTCAGTATTGGAGGCAAAGCTTGAACCTTGGACTCTGGAGCAACAAGACAATAACACTCACTGCTGAGCCAGATGCAAGGAATTACTGAGGGTTGTAAACAAGGCTCAGGCCAATACACAAACCACCTTCCCCTCCATCTACAATTCCAACTGCCTTGGAAAAGCAGCCAACATATTAAAAGATATATCCCACCCCAGCCACACACTCTTCACTCCTCCCATCAGGAAGATTCAGGAGTGTGAAATCACACACCACCAGTTTCGTTCCTCAATGAATTTCACAAACCAAAATGCTGCACATCTATTCAGTGGGTACATGGATGTCAAGCTGAACTTCTCATAAAACAAACTTCATTACTGCATCTTGATATGTGACCATAAAGTTAAACTTGACATCAGTGTGTTCCTTACAGAACTCTAATGCCAAGGCTATTTTTCTTTAATGATTAGCAAACCTCATCCATTTCAACGATTTCCACAAAGTCCAAGTGGGAAAAAAAAGCAAATGATTAACAGAACAGGGCACTGTTCCAAAGAAGTTGAGCATAAATGACAAATGCAAAATGGTCAGCATGGACACAGTGGGACAAAGGGACAGTTTCTGTGCTAGACCACTATAATTCCGTGCCTAACTTTAAAAAGAACATTTTTATTATACAGTCAAAATATTCAGCACCTTCTGCAATACCATCTCTCCATACCAGATCCATTTCCTGCACTTGATATCGATCTTTAGTTGTGATGCAATTAAACATTACATAAAATTGTGAAATGCATTTGGAGAAAATTGGGATTTACGAAAGAACAAGGTTTCTTGTTCTTCCTTGGTTCTCATTGTGTACCGTCACAGTAACGTACTCCATTCCCACCCACCACCATAGGATACACATCAGAAACAGAATGCACAACACAGAAATAAAGCCTCCAGCCCAAGGGAGTGTTTGAGTTCTTGATGTCTTCCCTTTTTCCACAGCTATCAACTTCGTCTACTAAATACTTCGTCTGCCATTCTTGTAAATCTCAAATCGTTCGATAGTCTTAAAAAATGCAGTCATGCCAAGTTCGATGCAGGTTTAGCTCCACTTTGAAACTATCTGCCCAGAAATAGACACTGCTTTCTTTCTTTATGGCCTCAATAACCAGAGATGACACTTCAAATGAGTTGTGTATCTGATATTTTAAATCATACCATTCCTCCACCCCATCTCAATTTCACCTTCCAGCCCAAACACAAGGGTTGAATATGATTTACTAATTATTTGGCAATTACCAACTAAAACTTGCGATTTTCTTCAGTACAAAATATCCACAATTTTAGAAATCAGGTCTTGATTGGAGTTTAAAATAGCAATGCTTCCCACACTAATTGTGTTGGAACAGAACATTTCTTTAACCACAACTTCTTTTACTCTCACTGATGGCCTTCTGTCCCAATCAGAGATTAGTGATGCCACCTCAACGGCAAGTCAAAGGGCCACTTCCTCTTCAGGTGCCTTCTTAGCAGAGAAGGCACCTGAAGAAGCCTCAAGGGACCAAGAGACTGATAACAGAAGCTAGACATGCATTATTAGACATAATTCAGCATTTCATTGTAGAACATTATACTGAAGGCATTTCAAAAGTCTATGTGAATTAGCACATTACTCTTGTCTATTCTTTTGCTCTTCAAAAAAATGTTCAATTGACAGATTGTAACCAATGTTCAACATCTATCACTGAAACAGCTCGCTCAAAACCACCCAATGTCCCCCACACAGCCCAAGCCAGACCGATGCACCTATGGTCCCTCCCACCATTATCATTCAACCCTCTTCCCTCTTTGCAAATGCATCACAATCATCCCACTCATGTCCATATCTGGTCCCTGTTCTGAGGCACCAGCTTCATGAGGACCAACTTCCACTCCCCCTCCCAATGTACCACCATCAACCATCACCCCCCCCCATGCAACCCCTATTCCCCTACATCACCATCAACCACACCTCACAATCCTGTTCCCAGTGCAAAACTATTAACCGCCCCAATAATTCATTACTGCAAAATGCCCCCATCTCCCAACCCTTTTCCTCTTCACCTTCCCACCACCCCCTCCCCCCCCCACCCCCTCCCCCTCCCCCCCCCACCCCCTCCCCCCGCCAGCCCCTGCCCCCCCGCCAGCCCCTGCCCCCCCACCACCCCCTCCCCCCCACCACCCCCTCCCCCCCACCACCCCCTCCCCCCCACCACCCCCTCCCCCCCACATCCCCCTCCCCCCCACATCCCCCTCCCCCTCACATCCCCCTCCCCCTCACATCCCCCTCCCCCTCACATCCCTTCCCCTCACATCCCTTCCCCTCACATCCCTTCCCCTCACATCCCTTCCCCTCACATCACTTCCCGCGGGACCACTTTCTCCGTTCCCCCCCCCCCCCCCTATCATTACGCCGTTGCTCCCCTCCCTCTCCCCCCCCCCCCCTCTCCCCCCCCCCCCCTCTCCCCCCCCCCCCCCCTCTCCCCCCCCCCCCCCTCCGGGGCTCTGACGCCCACCACCAAAGAGAGGCCGACAGCATCAGGCGCGGTACCTACTGTGCACATTATCTCCGCAGCTCCTGTTGTCATGGGACGCCGCCGGGGCCAAGTCACACAGGCAAATATCGCGAGACCGGCGGGGCGGGGCGGGGCCGCTGTGGACGTTCGCGCGCCGCCGAGCAGCGCCTTTGTTCGGGAGAGCGCGCCGATCGTTGGGGGAGAGCGGGCGCGCGCGCCACGCATGCGCTCCAGCAAGAGCCTGCTCGGGACTCCGAGGGGTCCGGGTGCAGGGAGCTCGGGTTAATGGTCAAGGCGCAGCTTTGGGAGGCGAACTTTGTAACCCGCCCCCGAGAGGGATAATCGCCGCAGCCCAGTGGCCTCCCCGGTGGCCAGCTGGTGGCGAGCGCCTGACCCCTCCTCTCCCAGCTGCCCCTTCCCCCGGCGCAGGACATCGGGGCAGGGGCAGCTGGCTGGGCTGTCAGCATAGGGACTGTAGGGCTAGAGTGGCCAGAGTGGCCGGCGGGGGGGAGAACCGGGGCGGGAGCGGCCGGCGGGGGGGGGAGAGAGAGCACCGGGGCGGGAGGGGGGGAGAGAGAACCGGGGCGGGAGGGGGGGGGAGAGAGAACCGGGGCGGGAGGGGGGGGGGGGGAGAGAGAAAACCGGGAGGGGGGGGAAGAGAAAACCGGGGCGGGGGGGGGAAGAGAAAACCGGGGCGGGGGGGGGGAGAGAAAACCGGGAGGGGGGGGGGAAGAGAAAACCGGGAGGGGGGGGGAAGAGAAAACCGGGGCGGGGGGGGGGGAAGAGAAAACCGGGGCGGGGGGGGGGAGAAAACCGGGGAGGGAGGGGGGGGGGAAGAGAAAACCGGGGCGGGAGGGGGGGGGAGAGAAAACCGGGGCGGGGGGGGGGGGGGAGAGAAAACCGGGGCGGGGGGGGGGGGGAGAGAAAACCGGGGCGGGAGGGGCCACGTAATCGACCCCCTGGGACAGGTCATGGGACATGACAGAGCGTCGGCGACCACAATGTCTTTCCCCTGCGATATGTTGAATGTCCCTGGTAAATTCAGACATAGGACAAGTGTCGGGCCGATCACGGGTCCGAAACCTTATGGGTGAAAGTCGGTGGCTTGTGATCAGTGAACACCCTGAATTGCCGACCTTCCTGAAAGTAATGGAAATGTCTTACCAGCAGGTACAGCGCTAACTGCTCCCTGTCCAAAGCACTGTATTTGAGTTCTGGGAGGCAGAGGTGGCAGCTGAAAAAGGCCAGGTGTTGCCACTGGCCCTCCATGAGTTGTTCTAGCACACCCTCTACCACTGTGCTGGAGGTGTCCACAGTTAGGCCGATGGGTGCCTCCGGTCTGGGGTGGACCAGGAGGGTGGCGTTGGCCAACTCATCTTTGGCAATCTGGAATGCCCTGGAGGACTTCTTGTCCTAAGCAATGTCTTTTGCCTTGCCTGCCATCAGCACGAATCGGGGGTGTATGATGTGTGCTGCTGCCAGTATGAACCCGGGGTAAAAGTTTATCATATCAGCAAATTGTTGCACCCCTTTTACCCTATGTGAAATTATGCTCAACCTTCTCGGGGTGGGTGTTGTGGTGATATGAAATTACACCACTAGGTCACCAGGGATCATCCCGGTGACCTTGTATATAAAGCAGTCCAGAGGTACAGTCTAGCCTTCCAGGTTCGTGTACATATTAGTTTATTAAAGCTGTCTTTATCCTCGTACTGCAGGTGTGGTTATTGTCAGTACAGGTGTAGCCCTGTGTCTGTTAATCCTGTACTCCAGGAAACCTCGCCCGAAGGTAAACATAATGGCCCCACTAAGTCAATGTGTACATGTCTGAACCTGGACCGCACCGGCTCAAAAGTCTGTGTGACTGAACTGGCACTTTGCAGAGCTGATAGCCCAAACTCATTCAAGCAAGTGCACAGTTGCCTCAGGTGGGCACCGTGGTCCTTGCAGCTGCGGCTGGTGGTGGGGATATCGTCCAAATAGATGAATGCAAATGGGAGGTCAGACTGCATCCATCAGCCGCTGAAAAGTTTGTGCCACGTTCTTCAGACCAAAGGGTATGCAGAGAAATTCAAACAAACCAGAGGGGGTTAGGATTGCAGTCTTGGGGACGTCCTGGGGATGAAATGGGATTTGGTGGTAGCCTCAGATGAGGTCCACCTTGGAGAACACCATGCCTTGTGCAGGTTGGTGGCAAAGTCTTGGATGTGGGGCACAGAATATCTGTCGTGCATGGTGGCCTCATTGAGGCCGCGGTAGTCACCACATGCTCTCCAGTCCCCTGCTGATTTGGGCACCATGTGGAGGGGAAGGTCCAGGGACTCTCAGAGCACAGTACAATCCCCAGGTCCTTCATTTTTTTTAAAACTCCTCCTTCAAAAGGCTGATCTTTTCAGGAGGGAGTCAGTGTGCCCTGGCATGGAGCTGGGGGGGGGGGGGGGGAAACACTTGGACAGTACGTGGTGTGTTACACTGTGCTTTGGCTTGGCCGCGAGAACTGTGGCGCTACTATCGAGGGGAATTCCTCCAGGATGTGGGTGAATTCATTGTCCGAGAGTGTTATAGAGTCCAGGTGGGAGGCGGGTAGCTTGGCTTCCCCCAGATGCAGAGTCTGAAAGGTCTTGGCATGCCTTGAGGTACCTGTGGGGTCACTAATGTAGTGTAAGTGCTATGCGAGCTTGGAGAAAAACAACATGCACCGAAGCCTTGGAAAACGAGATTAATTTATTGTTCTGGCCGTCATGCTCATATGGGCCCCTGACACTGATATCAGAGCCCCGCGTCATTGGAGCACTGGCCTCAGATTGGCCAGCATTCCCACCAAAGTTCCCCATCTTCCTGCTGTGTGGAGGTCACCTGGGTCAACAGTCAGTGTCACCCTTTGTGGAAGGGAACATGACGTTAATCAAGTAGACACCAAGACAGAAGAGGGTGAGGGAGTAACTCACACAAAGTTGTTGGAATGTGATAAGGATGCGTCCTTGTATGTTTCCTGCTTTTCAATCTGTCTTGTAACCATACTGTGCGAGAGGGAGTACATATCCTGTAGCAATTGATTAAAGACTTGTTTGATTTGGGTTAGAAAAGCTTGTTCCCTGCCTGATACGGGCAGAGTCTCTGTTGTGGACTCTCCAAGGTTAACCTTGTCCATAAACTCATCTGAAACGATCTCCCGGGCTGTGTTTTCTATTTAAATAATTATAGAGTCCCAAAGAAATCGGCGACACCTTTCCCCTGGTCCATGTGGTCACTGCGTTTGTCTGCCATTTTGTGGGCCGGTCCGTGTCTCCACGCGTGGGCCGCGACAGAAGTACATTTCCCATTGGAACCAGAACTGTATTTATTGAGCAATCTTTTGGTTATTTGCACAAAAATATCAAATACAGTTCCCGAGGATTGCACTAGCAGGAGCCAGGAGATGTATCACTGTTACATGGAAGTCTGACTCCCACCTACTTATTACTCACTGGAATATGGAAATGCAAAGTTGTGCCCCCCCTGGAAAAGATAACTCATAATCTTAGAAAGAAATATGACGTATTTGTTAAAAAATGGTAACCTTATTTGAATTGTACTGGCTTAAAGATATTATAAACTTCCCTGAAAAGGTTTAAATAATATAGTGAGGTTAATAGCGTTGAATTCCTGAAGATCAAGGTCTGGACTAATTAATGAAGGCGGCCCAAACACCCTTTTTTGGACAATTTTTTTTTAATGTTAGCAGTTAGGGGGTAGTGAGATTTGGACAATCATATTAGACTAATTTTAAAATACTATTTATATATGTATGTAATAATGTTCTCTGAGTCTTTGAAAAATTAAAATATTCAAAAAAACTATATTTCCATCATCAGGATATTGTAAACAAGAGAGAAAACATTTAAGGTAAGAAGTTTGCAGAGACAATGGGAAGTGCTTGTGAGAGTTTAACAAGTAGGTGTTAATGGTCTAGCATGTTTGAACAGTGTTCAGGCTCAAGTACTGAGAAATCCTTTGCTGCCAGATTTGTGCCAGAGTTTAATTTCTGGTTGAAGTTTGTTGTCCTAGGAGGGGCCACATGGAAACATCCGTTGTTTGGGAGAGAGAGAGAGTATTCTGCAGCAGTTGATGGTGAAGACTGCAAGTTGGCAGACCTGCTGCACGACCCCATTTCAAGACGGGGTTTGTGTTCAGAATTCAGCCTATTCTAAATCTCTAGTCAATTACAGAGGTTGTTGTTTCTCCTCAAACAGGGGAAAAAGAAGAACTCTTTGTGGTAACCTGGAAGAAGAGGTTATCTCTTGGAAAAACCCAAGAGGGGTCAAGTTTTTTCAGCAAGACACCAAAGTTGCTGATTGAAGGAGATTAGTTTGTCTCTCCAGAGAACAATGACCTTCCAAAGTGGTAACAACTTAAGTTAAAGCAGCAGAGCCTGGTGAATGTAATATCTGTTTAATTCTATGCACAGTATGGAAGATTGCAAGATACCAGAGAACTTGGAGAAGTGAAAAGTGAATGATTGGACAGTGAAAATGAACTTTCCTGAACACATAAACATTTCATACACATGTGCTTAGAATTAGAAGGGAGTTCAGTTAATTGTAATAAGTATTGATATTATTATGTATGAAGAAAATAAAACCATTTTTGTTAAATTAATCATTGTCTTGGTGAATTTCTATTGCTGGTTTTTGGGTCCTTCGGTATAATACATTTCCCAGTAAATTCAATAATCTTAAAGGGAGGGTGGGCACCCAAATACCAGTAGGTGAAAGAGATTGCATGATCAGCAATGGTCCTTGTCACAATTCATCCCAAGCAGCATCTGTAGGGACCCACACAGAGTCAGGCATCCAAAGCTGTTGAAAGACCATCAACTTGGTGAAAGATGCACCTTGGCCTTCCCAGAACCTCTTGGTCTTTCAGCACACGGAGATATCCGTGCAGGAATGCTGCCGACTGGTACATTCCAGACTGCAGGAGGACCTGCTAAGGCATGCACCCAGGCTTGGTGCGACCAACAGGAGGACCGCAGCCCAGAGTCCTCCCATTAATGGGTACTGAGGGGCTGAGCCCCTCAAATAGCAGAGTAGGGGGGGGAGGGAGAGAAGTGACAAGATGCCATAGTGATTACAATAATGTGAATTGAAATTAATGTAACAGCATAGTGATGGAAACGTATGGCTACAAAACTAAGGTTTGAAAGAGACTTTAAACAATTTTGCTTTTGTAAATATAATTTATTGTAAATGAAGTCTATTTTAGGAAAGAAAAAATCCAAACCATTAGATGGCAGAGTATCAGAGTGATTATCAGTTTGGTGATACTTCTATTAACAGTTTTTTTTTCTGGCTATGGAATGTAATGTGTTTTTCCTCCAAAATAAAAGCTAATAGGAGGAACAACATCTTATATTCTGTATGGCCACTCTCAAACCAGATAGTATTAATATTCGACTTCCAATTTCTGTTAACCTGCTCTTCCGGTCTCTCTCTTTCCCAACCCCTCTCTCTTTTTTCCTTCATCTCCCCACCCATTTCCCTTCCTTCTGTCAGAGCTACCCTTATGTGCCCTCTGCCCTCCCCATCACTTCTTTCTCTTCCACTTTCCCACCTGTATCCACTGTGACAGATTATAGATATATTTTTGGGAGATAAATTGGGGCAGGGTTTTTACGTATAGGTCACATACAAACACTTCAAAACACATCTTATTTCAAGTATTGGAGCTCAGCTCAAGCCAAACAGGGCGACTCCTGGGGGCCTTTGCAAAAACTTTGCAGAGTGCCCAAGAGACTTCACTAATGGATTGTTGATTTGAAAAGCAACAGATGGAAGAGATCGGAGGAGGAGGAGGAAGAGCCACAGGCTGTTGGGAGTGCCGTTTGCTGTTCTAAGAGGGTCATGTGGTTTTGCAAGCAGAGAGAGAGAGAGTTGAACAGCTTTTTCTCAGAGAGAGAGAGAGATCAGTTCTATAGTGTTACAACCAGAAACAGCAGCTGGGACTGGAACAGGACAAGCTGACAAGCTTGTGGAAAACCCCATTTGGAAGTACTTTGTTCAGCCTAATCAAAGCCCTTGTGGGTCAGACAAGAGGAGAGGACTGGCTGTCTAATATTTCACTTCGAATAAGGTAAACAAAAAGGAGCTCTGTGGTGACCTGAAAGAAAGAGGTTATCATCTGTAGAACCCTGAGGGGGAAAATGTTTTTTCGGCAAGACACTGACATGGCTGATTAAAAGGGATTAGTTTGTGTCCAGGAACAACAAATCTCTCTCTGAAAACCAGTAAGAACCTTCCTGAGCGGTAACCATTTACCTTTCAAGCACCAAAGCCTGGTGAACTTTATACATGTTAAATTCTGTGCACAGAATAAGAATTGCCTGCAACCAATAAACCTGGAGGAACGAGAAGTGAGATTGGACTGTGAATCAAAGAACTTTTCTGAACTTACTTACACATTACATACACGTTCGCTTAGAATTAGAAGGGGGTTAAGTTAGGTTAGTTAAGTTAATAGTGGTAAGTTAAAGTGTGATTCTGTTTTCATGTTTAAAGATAATTAAAAGGAACTTTTGTTTAATTAACCATTTGTCTTGGTGAATATCTATTGCTGCTGGGTTTTGGGGTCCTCTGGGCTCGTAACATCACTATCTATTATCTTATCTATTCGCCTGTGCTTTCCCTTCTTCCTCCTTCCTCACCTCTTCTCCTCCCCACACATTTTAATACCTGTTTTTCCCGATTCCTGGCGAAGATCTCAGTCCCGAGGCATTGATTGGCTCTGACCTCCTCTGGATGCCTGAATTTTTTTTCCAGCACTCCACACCAGCTCTGCAAATGTTCTTTTTTAAATCCTGAAGACTGAGAACAGCCCAATATTTTTCATCACAAATATTGTTTGTCTCATTTGTAATCTTTGGCTTCAAAATGGTATGACAGTCTTCTAAAATCACATTTGTAATGCAGATCCTGGGTACTCTCCAGCTTTTCTCTCCACTTGTAAATCAGGAGTGTGGAACATCTCATCATGGAAGATGAGCCCCATGACATGAAGATTTGGTTTGCAGAATTGTCGTGGCATATGCCTTGGGGTTGTTCAGCTGACTGAAGATAATATCAGTTAACAAAGCCTAAGAAGTAAATGTCTTGACCTCTGTTAGAGAGGAACACAGTGTAGTCTCTGTTTTTCACATGAATTAGTCATTTTGTTTCCTCCTCTCACTTCAGACGATCTGGAAGAAAATTGGTGAAAGCTGTGTTATCATGTGAAAGAAACAACTGCATTGTGTTCTATATATATATATATATATATATATATATATATATAATCTCGTGGTTGGTTTCCAGTCAGTTGATATTTTGTTCCAATGTAAACAAAATGAGTTGTGACAAGATGACAGATGAAAAAATAGTTTAAGTTCAGGATCTGTGGTGCAAGCTCAAGGGATTTTATTCTACTGCTTCTGCTGTAGTTATTTTTTAATGTTTTTCATAGAACATTTGAAATGCCGTTAGAGAAAAGGAAAGCTGCCATGTCAAGTTAGTCTGTGATACCGCAGAACGTAGCTGTTACAAACTGCTGGCATCTGCTGTTACTTGCTAGTCACTGATATGAATGATCTGCATGTCTTTTTTTTAATATTTTAATTTTTTTCCATACATGTAATAGTCAAATTTGATATATTAATACAAATTACAAATAGAAAATACACCTAAAACTATAAAGATGATGGTATATAATCCCACCCCACCCCCCAAAACCTCCCTCTCACAAATCCTCCAAACTCAGGATAGTTAATATGAAAATAAAATATAGTTATATAAAGTGAAAGAAACTTTCAGAATTGCACATTTAAACAAAATCTTTTAAAGCATTCAGAGGAGATTCTAGCAGGCACAGGAAGTTCAACATTATAAGTTTAAACCTAATATTTGAGTATACGGGCACCAAATTGGTAAAAACACAGCATATTTATTTCTTAAATTGTATGTAATTTTTTTCCAAAGGAATACAATTTTGAATTTCTGCATTCCATCGTGCCACATCCAAATACTTATCTGATTTCCAAGTAACTGCAATACATTTCCTTGCCACTGCTAAATGAAATTTTAACAAATACTAATTGGAGTATTGACAGTTTTAGTTTAGGTCTTGTTCCCTCAATATTTCCTAATAAAAATAGATTGGGGTTTTGTGGAAATACGACACCTGTAACTTGTTCCAAAAAGTTACCTAAATCCAAATAAAAAGATCTTTGAACAAGATGAAGTTGAATGTAAAAAAAACGTTTTTATATCTTCACCACATCTGAAACATTGGTCTGCTAAGTCTGATTTCAATCTATTCAATTTTTGTGTTGTAAGATATAACTGATGTAAAAAAATTATACTGAACTAATCTATATCTTACCTTAATAGTATTAGTCATACAATCTCTACAAAGATCTGCCCATCTTTGCTCATCAATTGTGATATTTAAATCTAGATCCCACCTCTGTCTAGATTTATGAACCCCATGTTTAGGAGTTCCTAATTGTAATAAAGAATAGATTGTAGAGAAAATTTCTTAACAATTCCTCTCCTAATAAAAATTCCTACTTCACTGCAGCCAGGAATCAATATGGTTGGTGCAAACTTATCTCTCAAATATGCTCTCAATTGGAAATAACAAAAAACAGTATTTGGGATATTCCATATTTATTTCTCAATTGTTCAAATTTCATTAATTTACCTCTTTCATAACAATCTTCAACATTTATAATCCCCTTACAAAACTAAATATCTAAAAATTGATTGTCTTTTGAAAAAGATATTAGGGAATTTTGGGTCAAAGGCAGGTTCAGCGATGGACGTCCTCTTTCACCAATTTCATCATTTATTTTATTCCATGTATTAATCAGATATTTCAACAATGGTGTTTCTTTTCCTCCAACCATCAATTTTGAATCCCATTTATATATAAATTCTTCTGCTTTTCTCTCTCCAATTTTATTCATTTCTATTTTAACCCATGCCCGTCTTCTTTTTCAAGCTGTAAGCCTCCTAATTCATATGTCCATGTTAACCTTTCTACTGAAACTCTTAATATTTTACTTTTCCAGATGAATTTCTTTATATATTTATTCAATTCTTGGAAAAGTTTTTGAGGTATTAAAATGTTTGAAAAAGATACTTGGGAATGTATTCTTTGGCTTGGCTTTGCGGAAGAAGATTTATGGAGGGGTAATGTCCACGTCAGCTGCAGGCTCGTTTGTGGCTGACAAGTCCAATGCGGGACAGGCAGACATGGTTGCAGCGGTTGCAAGGGAAAATTGGTTGGTTGGGGTTGGGTGTTGGGTTTTTCCTCCTTTGTCTTTTTTCAGTGAGGTGGGCTCTGCGGTCTTCTTCAAAGGAGGTTGCTGCCCGCCGAACTGTGAGGCCCCAAGATGCACGGTTTGAGGCGATATCAGCCCACTGGCGGTGGTCAATGTGGCAGGGACCAAGAGATTTCTTTAGGCAGTCCTTGAACCTCTTCTTTGGTGCACCTCTGTCACGGTGGCCAGTGGAGAGCTCTCCATATAACATGATCTTGGGAAGGCGATGGTCCTCCATTCTGGAGACGTGACCTACCCAGCGCAGTTGGATCTTCAGCAGCGTGGACTCGATGCTGTCGGCCTCTGCCATCTCGAGTACTTTGATGTTAAGGATGAAGTCGCTCAATGAATGTTGAGGATGGAGCGGAGACAACGCTGGTGAAAGCGTTCTAGGAGCCGTAGGTGATCCCGGTAGAGGACCCATGATTCAGAGCCGAACAGGAGTGTGGGTATGACAACGGCTCTGTATACGCTAATCTTTGTGAGGTTTTTCAGTTGGTTGTTTTTCCAGACTCTTGTGTAGACTTCCAAAGGTGCTATTTTCACGAGTCTGTTGTCTTTCTCGTTGTCTATACTTGCATCCGATGAAATGGTGCAGCCGAGATAGGTAAACTGGTTGACCGTTTTGAGTTTTGTGTGCCCGATGGAGATGTGGGGGGGCTGGTAGTCATGGTGGGGAGCTGGCTGATGGAGGACCTCAGTTTTCTTCAGGCTGACTTCCAGGCCAAACATTTTGGCAGTTTCCGCAAAACAGGACGTCAAGCGCTGAAGAGCTGGCTCTGAATGGGCAACTAAAGCGGCATCGTCTGCAAAGAGTAGTTCACGGACAAGCCGCTCCCGCATCCTGGCGCGAGCCCGCAGGTGCCCCAGACCGAAGAGACCGCCATCCGTGCAGTACCGGATGTAAACCTAATACAATTAACTCTTCCTACAAAAGTTATAGGTAAATTAATCCATTTTAAAAAAAATTTCCTCAACCTTTTTAAGTAACGATAAATAGTTCAATTTATATAAATTCTTCATGTTATTATCTACACAGATCCTTAAACATTTAATATCATCATTTGTCCATTTAAATTGAGTGTCCCTTTGGCATTGAGCATGGTCTTCCGTTAATGGCATAATTTCTCTATTATCCCAATTTATTTTATAACCCGAAATTCTCCCAAATTCTTCCAATTGAATATATAATTTTTGTAAAGAAGTTTTGGGTTCAGTCAAATATATCAAAATATCATCTGCAAATAAACTAATTTTATGCTCTTCTTGACCAATTCTAAATCTCTTATTTTCTAAATCACTATGAATTTGCTTCTGCATGAGGTTCTATTGCTAAAATAAACAACACTGGAGATAAGGGGCATCCTTATCTACGTGACCTTGCCAACTGAAATGGTGCAGATACTTTTCCATTAATTACTACTTTAGTCTTAGGATTATTATACAGTGCCCAAGTCCAATTTACAAAGGTCAGTCCAAATTCAAATTTAACCAACTCCTTAAACAAAAAGTCCTATTCCAGTTTATCAAACACTTTTTCTGCATCTAGAGCCACTGTAACACTCAAATCTCTTTTTTACGAGTGTAGTCAGGTTAAGCTATGTGTTTTATTGGGGGCTCAGGCCCAACTATTATATCTCTGTTTCCCCCTTTTTACTGACACAACGACCCGCATAACAAAAGTGGGTTTCCTGTGTGCGGGTTCCCTCTTGCATGACAATCCCTTCTTCGCCGCGCACTGTCCCTGTCTGTTAGCTGTGCAGCAGGCCCAGCACCATTTTGGGGTCACCAGCCCTTAAGCTGCCCTTGCCATTCATCCGCTGGTTTGCTTGCAAGTGCTAGTGCTGTTGTATGGTCTGCTGGATTTTAGTTGCACCAACCACTCAGAGTGCTAGCCTGATCATCGCGGTGGTGGGCCACTACATGGCACCCCCCCCCATAGAACCGATGGTATTAACTTTGCTGCATGAAGGCAGAGTCTCTGTAGGCTTCAGTGGTCTGCCTCTTTTGCATGGTGCTGGCGTCTTGATTGGGCGCACTTGGTCCAGTTGTGCCAGTTTTAACCTGTCCGTGGTGAATACCTCCATCTTGCCTCTGACCTCCAGCTTGAACGTAGCTCCATTGTTACGGATGACCTGGAATGGACCTTCATACGGTCTCTGCAGTGGTGGACAGTGAGGATACCTGCAAATGAAAACATATGGTCTTTGGGTATGTTGGCCCTCACGTGTCCGTGTCTAGCAGGTAGAGTTGGGCCAGATTGCTGACTCTTTCCCTCAGTTTATGAATGAGAGCTGCCACGTCATCCTATTGTCTGCCTGGAGATGGTATGAATTCCCCCAGGACCACCAGTGGAGCTCTGTAGACTAGTTCGGCCTAAGAGGTATTGAGGTCCTCAATGGGTACCGTGTGGATACTCAACAGTAGCTCATCTACACAGTTAGGTCCATGAAGTCTCATCATGAACACAGCCTTGAGATGCCGTGGAAGCACACCACTAGCCCATTTGACTGTGAATGGTCGGCCATCGTGTGGTGCAGCTGGGCACCCCACAGGCTGGTGAGGTCAGACCACAGGCTGGAGGTGAACTGAGCCCCTATGTCTGATATGATGTGGGATGGAAACCCAAACCATGCCACCCAGGAGGAGATGAGAGCTCTGGCACACGAGGTTGTGGAGGTGTCAGCCAGCAGGACTGCTTCCGGCCACCTGGTGAAACGGTCGACCATCGTGAACAGGTAGTGGAACCCCTGGGATATTAAAGGTCCTAATATGTCCATGTGGATGTGGTTGAACCTTCGCTCCGCGGGCTTGAAATGCTGAGGTGAGATCTTGGTATGCCACTGCACCATGGCTATTTAGCACTGCGTGCACGCCTTCACACACCCGCTGACCTATTTCCATCATCCATACTACTGTGGAAGCCCGCAATTGCGGAGATTGGGCTAGCACATCGCGCGGCAACAGACATGGACAGAGATCGCTAAAGTGACTCCCAGGACTACAAACTGGCGGGGTAGAAGCTGGGGCAGCATCAGACCAACACCACTAAAATGGCATTGGTCAAGTTGCCCAGCTAACTCAACAGAAACAGGCTGGGGAAGAAGGGCAATCATATGCATGGATGTTCCCGCCCGCTATTGTTATCCATATGGCTGACTCAGTCAATCAGCAAAAACAGTATAAAAGTAGCCTTTCCAGCCCTAATAAAGGAGCGAGCTTAACCTGCCTCATTGTGTGTGTGTGTGTGTGTGTGTGTGTGTGTGTGTGTGTGTGTGTGTGTGTGTGTGTGTGTGTGTGTGTGTGTGTGTGTGTGTGTGTGCGTGCGTGTGTGCGCGCGTGTGTGTGTGTGTGCGCTTCTTTATAGCGGTCGGTTACACCACACATATTTGCTGGCCACCAGCCACACAGTGGTCCTGATGGATGGGTGAGCCAGTCCATGGAAAGAATCGAAAACCTGCCGGGATGATAGGGCTGACCTGGCCGGTGGCTACGCCACACAGGAGGGTGGTGTTACCTGTGCCGACTGGGTTGTCCTGGACACGTAGTCGCGATATGGCTGTCCTGTACTGGAGTATCTCCTTGTCGTCTTCCTGCACCTCCACCAGCGCCACAAAGTCCACTCCCCTTGATAGTGTGTGGATACTCTGTCTGGACAGTGCATGGGCCACCATGTTGTGCTTGCTGGAGATGTGCCTTACATCTGTGGTGTATTCCAAGATGAAAGACAGGTGTGATTGATGGTGGGCTGACCAAAGGTCTAAGATTTTAGCCAAGGTGAAAGTCAGGGACTTGTGGTCTGTGAAGGCCATAAAAGACCTGCCCTTGAGGAAATACCTGGTGGCAGATAGCCTCCAGATGGGGAGCTACTAGCACTGAGGCCACAGATGTTTGCTGAAGAAAGCCATCAGCCACCAACTCCCTTCAATCATCATTCCTGAGGCATCACCGTCAGAGCCATTGGAGCATCTGCCCTGGTGTGTGCCAGGGCTTCCTTGGCCTTCACGAAGGCCTCCACTGACTACTCATCCCAATGTGATGTTCACCTGGATGGCAGGCAAGCCAAAGGACATGGACCACATGTTTAAGTCAATCATCCCCATAAACATCTGTAGCCTCCAGTTGTGCTGGGCCTAGAAAACTTTCAGATGGTCTCCACCATGCTTGGTAGCGGCATGGCCCCTTCCTTGGTTATCCTATGGCCCAGGAAGTTGATGGCCTCCAACCCAAACTGGCATTTGGCTGGGTTAATCGTCAGTCCAAACTCGCGCAGCCAGGTATAGAGGTTGCTGGTCCCTGCTCTCTACGAGGATGTCATCAAAGTACATGAAGGTGCCATCCAGGTCTCAGCCCTCAGCATCCATTAGCAGCTTGAAGGTTTGTGTGGCAGTCTTTAACCTGAACAGCATTCGCAGGAAGTCGAACAGGCCGAATGGCGTGATATTGGCGGTCTTGGGGATATCATCAGGGTGAACAGGATCTGATGAATCCATGCATGAGGTCCACTTTGGAAAAGATTTTTGCCCCATGCAGGTTAGCCACAAAATCCTACAGGTGCGCCACAGGGTATCGATCTGATGTTGTGGCCTCACTGAGCCGACGATAGTCGCAGCATGGTTTCCAACCTGCCATGGCCTTGGGCACCATATGCAAGGGAGAAGCCCATGGGCTGTCTGACCACCGAATGACCACCTGACGGCCAAGCTCTTCCAGCATCCTGAATTCCTCCTTTGCCAGCTGGTGCTTCTCTGGAGGGAAGTATCTTACTCGTGCATGGTGCGACGGGCCCTGGGTCAGGAAATGGTGCTGTACTTCGTGCCAGGGCATCTTGTGGTGAATTGTGGGGTGAACATTTTCGGGAACTTGGCCAGGACCTTGCCATATTCATCGGTGGATCACTGCACGGAGTCAAGGTGGAGTGCTGGAAGTTTGGCGTCTTTGAGGGAGAAGGTTTGGAAAGTCTTTGCGTGGACCAGCATCCAGCCCTTGAGGTCCTCGAGCAGGCAATGGGTGTTCAGGAAGTCTGCCCTGAGGAGCAGATGTTCCACTGCAGCCAGCGTGAACACCCACAAGAAAAGCCTGCCTCCCAACTTGCATGTACCGTAGGACCAGATGGTGCAGTTGTTGGCATCCTTCAGCACCGGTTCTGACTGCCTTTTCCTGGTATCCTGTCCCGACGGGGACAGGACGCTGACTTCTGCTCTTGTATCCACGAGGAATTGCTGTCCGAATTGGCGGTCCCACATGTACAGGAGGCTGTCTTATTGGCCAGCTGTCATGGCCATTATTGACGGACGGCCCCTGGAGAATGTGCATGGTGGCCTGCACCGATGGGCTCTGGAGCCCCACCGCTGGTGGTAGAAACACCACTGATCATTGGGATCGCCTTCTCCGCGGGGGTGCTGCTCCTTCAGCAGGTCTGCATGGGTCTGGCTGTGGGGTTTTGCGACAAGCCCCACAGATGCCAAGCACTCTCTTATCTGTTTCCACAGAATGTCTGCTTGTACAACAACTTTCCAGGGGTCATTGAAGTTGGCATCTGCCAGAAGCAGTTGGATGTCCTTGCACAGTTGCTCCAAGAATGTTTGCTCAAACATGATGTAGGGCTTGTGTTTGCCCAGGAGGGCCAGCATCTCATTTATGAGGACATACAGGAGCCTGACCCCTCGGCCATCCAGATGGAGAAGATGTATCTCTCTCTCATGCTGTGAGAGCCCGAAGGTCTCGATTAGCAAGTCCTTGAAGGCAGTGTATGCGCCTTCCAATGGGGGCTCCTGGATGAATTTGGCCACCTTGCTCACCGTGTCCTGGTCCATGACGCTCACCACATGGTAATACCGGGTGGACTCTGCTGGATCTGGAATTGTGGCTCAGCCTGGTCAAAACACGTGCGTGGCTGATTCGTCCAGAAGGTTGGCACCTTGAGAGCGACTACACGCATGAGTGTAGTCAGGTTAAACTCTGTGTTTTATTGGGGGTTCAGGCCCGACTTCTATATCTCTCACTTTCCTGCCATGTCCCCCTTTCACTGACACAATGAACCGCACAACAAAAGTGGGTTTCCCATGTGCGGGTACCCTCTTACATGACAATCCCTTCTTCCCCACGTGCTGTCCCTGTCTGTTGCCTGTGCAGCAGGGTCAGCGCCATTTTGGAGTTGCTGGCCCTGAAGCTGCCCTTCCCATTTGCCCGCTGGTTTGCTTGCTAGGGCCAGTGTTGTTGTCTGGTCTGCTGGCTTTAGTTGCGCCCACCGCTCGGAGCGCCGGCCTGAACGCCACGATGGCAGGACACCACACTAGCCACGTTTTCAGCTGACTGCCTCTTTTTAGCAAAGCCTATTGATCCATATTGATTCATTTGGGTAAGAATGCGGTCATTCTGTTTGCCAAAAATTTTGCAACGGTCTTGTAATCTACATTTAATTATGATATGGGTCGATAAGAGGAAGGCTTTTTTTGGTATCACTATAATTATTGCTAAAGAAAATGTTTCTGGAAGAGTCTGGATTTCTGAAGCCTGTTCTAATACTTCCATAAAAATAGGAATTAATAAGTCTTTAAATTCTTTGTAAATTCAGACAGAAGACCATCCTCTCCTGGGGACTTACTGCTTTGTAATGAACTTATAACCTCCCTTACCTCGAACTAAATAAAAGTTTGCTTTTCCAAACCTAATCGAAGCAAAGTTTAACTGTGATTAAATATCTATTTTATGTTTGTCTTTCAGAGATTCTGAACTATACAAGTTTGAATAAAAATTTTAAAGGATTCATTTATTTCTTGAGACTTATAAGTAATAGGTATTGTTATGGAATAAGTTAATATGATAAAGTAGCTCTTAAAAGGGTAAGATTGGGAAGTTTAGTTTTCAGATCACATTTCACAAACAAACATCTCATTTGCTATGCAAGGGCTATTGCAAGGGTAGACTTTGTGTCTGCTGTGGCTTTGCAAAACAATGGGAAGTGCTTGTGAGAGTTAATGGACCAGTATATTTGAACAGTGTCCAGGCTCAAGAGCTGAGGAATCTTTTGGCTCTTTGACTTGCGCCAGAGTTTTAAATGTCTGGTTGAAGTTTGTTGTCCTAAGAAGGTCCACATGATTTTGCAAACAGAGAGAAAATATCCATTGTTTGAGTAAGTATTCTGCAGTAGTTTGCGGTGAAGGCTGCAAGTTGGTAGACCTGCTGGATGGCCCCATTTCAAGATGGGTTTTGAGTTCTCAGTTCAGCCTATTCTAAATCTCTGTAGTCATTTGCAGAGGTTGTGGCTGGTTATTGTGTTTCTCCTGGAATAGGGGAAAAAGAAGAACTCTTTGTGGCAACTTGGAAGAAGAGACCATCTTTTGGAAAAACCCAAGAGGGGGCAAGTTTCTTCAGTAAGACTCTTCAGTTGCTGATTGAAGGAGATCGGTTTGTGTGTCCAACGAACAACGAATATCTCTCTGAAACCAACAAAGACTTTCCTGAATGGTAACAACTTAAGTTAAAGCACCAGGGCCTGGTGAATATATTATCTGTTTAACTCTGTGCACAGTTTGGAAGATTGGCTGATACCAGTGAACTTGGAGAAGTGAAAAATGAATGATTGGACAGTGAAAAAGAACTTTACTGAACATATTAACATTACATAGAGGTGCACTTAGAACTCGAAGGGGGTTGTTATGTTAAGTTAATAGTAATAAGTTAAGTATTGATCTTATTATGTATTAAGAAAATAAAACCAGTTTTGTTTAAGTAGCCATTGTATTGGTGAATTTCTGTTACTGCTGGTTTTTGAGTCCTCTGGGCTCGTAACATTATCATTTTTAATTACATTAATTGTTCTCAATTTTTGCTCTGTTTTTAATTTCCAAGCAAGTACTTTATGTGATCTGTTTTGTTCTTGTAATTGCTTTCTCTCTCCTATAAGTCTGAAATATATTGTACTGAAGTTTTTTTAATTAATTAATTATCTACACTTATCTTCAGAACTCCCTTTTTGAAGATCCTTTCCAAAACCGCTATTTATCTTTCTAACTGATCAATCTCTCTCCTACTTTTAAATTTTTGAAGTAAAACTTGTCATTTTTCCTCTTAAATACACTTTCAAAGCATTCCATATAATAAACTGATTACAGAGTTCAAATTTATACCACAGAATGTCCAAATTTATCTTCTAACAAACTCACAAAAAATCCTTTCTTCTCAATAACATGAGATCAATCTCCATCTATAAATCACTCTCTTTATCAAGCATTTCAATCATTATTAATGGAGATGAATCATCAGATAAGATCCTCGCTTCAAGAATCAGAGCTTGTCTTTGTGCTGAGATTAAAAATAGATAAATTCTCGAATAAGAGTCATGTCTACTTGAATAAAATGAATGATTTTTGTCTCGATAATGAACCCCCCACCATATATCTATTAAATTCAAGTCTCTCATTAATACCAATGTAGCTTTTGCTGCTTCTGTTCTTGTCCTTACTCGATTAAATCTAATCAACAATGGATCTAAACAAAAATTAAAGTCTCCTCCTCTTAAAATATTTTCATGTGCCTATGCTAGATTAAGAAATGTTTCTTGAATAAATTTCTCATCATCAACATTTGGAGCATATAAATTTAAGGAAGTCCACAATTCAGAATATATTTGCCAATGTATCATTACATACCTTCCTGCACAATTTTGAATTTTAATTGGAAGGGTTTTTTTTATCAAAATTGCCATACGAAAAAGACAATACCTATTCAACCCAATCTCTTTTCAATTTCAGATGTCATTAAATGTGTTTCTTGGAGAAAAGCCACATCAGCTCCCATTTTCTTAATATGTGTTAATACTCTTTCCTTTTTACATGTCTATTTAACCCATTAACATTAAAATTTTACAAGTTTCATTGTTTTACTCATCTTGATAAATTATATTCAATCCCTTTCAGGTTACTTCTGTAACCTCCTTCCACTAATCTCCTAATTCCATTGCTTAATATCACTTATGTATATTTTCTCCGGCAATCCATATAAAATAAAATTCTAACTAAATATATGAAAAACAAAACCCTCCCTATAAATGTTGCTTAAATAATACACAACACCGCCCCCCTCCATTTTACAGGTTGTGACCAAGGTCACAAAAACACACATAATCTTGCAGTAAGCAGTACAACCCACTGCTCCCAGCTCCCTTGGTACGTTTATTATATCATCTTTAAATAGTCAGTTAAACACATCTAAAATAATTTCTTAATGAGCACTTTTTACTCATTAACCAAGGGAGTGGAGTGCTCACGTGCTGATCCTACGGCATCACGCATTGTCCCCCTATGATCAGTGTATCTAACATTTGGTGGTGCATCTGCACTGCCCACTCTCTACCTCACCTTCAAGATAACCCATGAGCCAAACAACGACTTGTGTCTGGCAAATTTCCTCACCCTCCTCTGTCAAAAAAAAGTTCACAAATATAGAAAGAGGGCAGTTCACAATGTATCAGACTGTCTCTACTTGTGAGGACTACATTGGTCTTCTTGCTGTCATCAGGAATGTCTTGATGATAAGAGCAGAGGTCGCAGCCCTCCTGGATCAAAAGAGGAAAACTTAACACAAAAGGCAAAATTATTAACCCTCCAGTCAGAAGCAGTCACCACAAAATTGAATCTTAAAAATGGACCTGAGAAATTTAAAACAAACGGTAAGTCGATAATGCAACAAAAAAAAACATCCCAGCATTCACTTTCATGCCTGGTACGATGATTTTCCTTCTGTAAGGCAAAGACACTCTGTGGCTTTGCATGGCTGAGATAGAACCGTAGCTGTGTCCATACTGACATTGTAGAGCCGCTACCAGTCTCCTGCAGGGTGATATATCTCCTCATCATTATTGACCGCTCCTCGAGGTGGCCAGAAGTGGCCCCACTGGCTGGCACAATTACCAAGACCTGCACCAGGGCACTAATTAACACCCGGATGTCGAGATTAAGAGTCCCAGAGCATATGACATCTGATAGAGGTACACAGTTCATTTCGGGACTCTGGGCAGGGCTGGCCAATTTTCTGGGAACGCAGTTCATCCTCATGCCAACAGGTTGGTAGAGCGGTTCCACCTAAAGGTGGTCTTGAAGGCCCAACTCAAGAGGCTGAACTGGGCAGACAAACTTCCCTGGGTCCTCCTGGGGATCCGCACTGCACCAAAGGAAGATTTCAATGCCTCAGTAGCCGAGGTGGTGTACAGCACGCCATTGGTGATACCGGGGAAGTTCTTGGCTGCCACCAAGGACCCAGAGGACCCGATGGTCTCATTGACAAAGCTGAGGGAAATACTGGGTCCCCTTAGCTCCTCCGCAGCCTCTGCCACACAGCCAGGCCAAGTCCTATGTCCCCAAAAATTGAGAGTCCTATGAATATGTTTTTGTTTGGTGGGGGGCACACCGGACACCTCTGTAACAGCTGTATGAGGGGCCGTACAAGGTAGTCAGATACAACGGGTCAATATGTGTGCTGGATATCAATGGTAAAGAAGAGACTTTCACCGTCAATTGCCTCAAGCCAGCACATCTGGACATTCACCAACCAGTCTCAACTCAGCCCCCGCGATGCAGAGGAAGGTGATCAAAAGCGGCGAACAGCACTCTGATCACCAGTTTTGGGGGATGGGGTCATGTAGCGTCCCAGTAACTGGGACGCGACCCGGTATACAAGATGGCCAACAAATGTGAGGACTGCTCAGACTCTGCAGGGGCCAACAAGCTTTGTCCCAGGTGACAGCCCACATGGCAGAAAACAGCAAGTAATGGAGGGAACGCGGACCGATCTGAGGCGGCTTTGCTGCGACGTCACTCCTGTCATCAGCAGCGGGGAAAGAATATAAGCAGAGATCCCAGTGCAATAAATCAGTCTTCGACTCCGACTTCTTGGGTGTGTGTCCTTCTTTCCACACTTATTGGTAGCGCACTCGCTACAATGTGTCTTTGTGCACCATAGTCCAGAGAAACACTGTTTTGTTGGGTTGTGTACATCCAATCAGATGATAATAAACTTGAACTTGGAGATTGAGTTGGCGCTGAACTTGGTTTTGCAGTCATAGGAATAGAGGAGGAGGTGATGTTGCTGATCTACATGACTGGGGTCTGCAGATGAGGAAGTCAAGGACCCAGTTGCAGGGGGATGGACAGAGTCTTGATCATGAGTTTTGCAACATGATGATGTTGAATGCCAAACTGCAGTCAATAAACCGCATTTTATTGTAGGTGTGCCAGAGAGCTGGGTGATCTAAGACAGAATGGTGGGCCAGCGAGATGACATCTGCCTTGTGATTAGAGGTTTCCAGGACCCAACCTGGTGCACTGTTTGGGCTGGAAGCCTTCTGAGAATTCATCTCAGCCTCAGAGACGAGGAGCACAGAGTCACGGGGGGGTGAGAACTTATGAGGGATTTCCTTTCAAAGTGAGTTTTGAAACAAAGCATGGTTATGTTTACCATATTTAAGAGTATTCTTGTTAACCCACTTCTTGATAAAATTCTCATCACTTGAATTCAATGAAGTTCACCATAACAAAGAAAAACTTCCTCAATCTGCTCCATTAAATGTGAACAAAAATCAATGACACCAACAGAGGGCAGAATATTCTAAGGCAGAGATGGTAGAAAAATAATTTGCATGTTATACTGACAATAACTACACCAGCAGTGCGAGTAGAAGACAGCTTTAATCAACTAATATGTACCCTAAGAGGGTCTTGTCTCTCTGCCAGACGAACCTGGAAGGCTAGACTGTAGCTCTGGACTGCTTTTTAGACAAGGTCACTGGGATGACCCCCTGGTGGCCTAGTGGTGGAATTACATAGCACCACAGCTGGTGTGGTTATTGTCAGTACAATTTAATCAACTAATATGTTCACTAAGAGGGTCTTGTCTCTCTGCAAGATGAACCTGGAAGGCTAGACTGTAGCTCTGGACTGCTTTTTAGATAAGGTCACTGGGATGACCCTTGGTGGCCTAGTGGTGGAATTACATAGCACCACAGCTGGTGTGGTTATTGTCAGTACAATTTAATCAACTAATACGAACACTAAGAGGGTCTTGTCTCTCTGCAAGACGAACCTGGAAGGCTAGACTGTAGCTCTGGACTGCTTTATAGATAAGGTCACCA
The DNA here is from genome assembly GCF_036971445.1 of Narcine bancroftii. Lineage (NCBI taxonomy): Eukaryota > Metazoa > Chordata > Chondrichthyes > Torpediniformes > Narcinidae > Narcine > Narcine bancroftii. Next base: position 149,579,745 of record NC_091469.1, read on the forward strand.
GGATGACACCTGGTGGCCTAGTGGTGGAATTACATAGCACCACAGCTGGTGTGGTCATTGTCAGTACAATTTAATCAACTAATATGTACACTAAGAGGTCTTGTCTCTCTGCAAGACGAACCTGGAAGGCTAGACTGTAGCTCTGGACTGCTTTATAGACAAGGTCACCGGGATGACCCCTGGTGGCCTAGTGGTGGAATTACATAGCACCACAGCTGGTGTGGTTATTGTCAGTACAATTTAATCAACTAATATGTACACTAAGAGGTCTTGTCTCTCTGCAAGACGAACCTGGAAGGCTAGACTGTAGCTCTGGACTGCTTTATAGACAAGGTCACCGGATGACCCCTGGTGACCTAGTGGGGTAACTACATATCACCACACATGCCCTTGGGAATACTGTATGATCTTTCATTTTGACTCAGTGCTGAATAAGCATATTTAGTTGTTTTCAAAATCTAGGTGCTTTTCAGTATTTATTAAGTCACGGTTGATATTTCTTCTCCGGAGACTTCTGAAAACCTGTTTCACCTGCTTGCCTCTGAACATGAAAGCCAAAGATTCAGCCCAAAAGCCAGTCTTTGGTGTTACGAGGCTAACGCCCTGGAGGAATACCAAGTGAACCGCTTCACTGGAGACACTCCATTTTAGGTGAAACATGAGCATGAAATTGTGATCTTAAGATTCTCAATCATGTTAAACTTTCCAGTTCAGTATTTTGAGATCAATTATCTTTTTTTGTGTTACATGCTTCTCCTAACAAATAGCAATTCCTTCATGTTGTTCATCAAATCTTGCTGTATACAAATTGGCTGCCAGGTTTTCCTGCAGAGCTGTTTTTAAATAATTTATTGAAGTGCTAAATAATTTGTTCAAGTACTAAATAAATACATTCCCCTTTCCTTTTTGTACTCCTAACCCTCGAATAGGAATGGTCTCCTTTGCTAAACAGTGCAACTTTTAAAATATTGAAGACAGATTTCTTGTCGTGAAATAATTGCCGTCACCTTTTCTGCTGATGCCTTTATTACGCTGTTGTTGTGCAATGTGTCTCCTGCTATTTCTGTCACAACCACCCAGATGCTCTGAAAACAAGGCCATTCACTGACCTAGAAACCAAGGTGAAAAACAGTGAAGGTGGGGCCTGGTCATGCCATGAGTTCCAATTCACCATTTGAGGCTGTTGGCCTCATTAAAACAAACCAATTTCAGGTTCCCTCTGCTGACCCTATCAATTTCATCAAATTCTGTCAAGTTTTGGATGATGTTGCAATTGTGAATTGGATCCAAGTTAGCCACTTGATGAGTTAGAAGTTCAACATTCAGATGTGGTTCGGCCACCACGTCCCTACTATTCCTGGATGTGATGTGTGCAGTTCCAACAAAACACCTTCTTGGAGCTGTTGGGGAATGACATCACATACAACCCCAAGATTCTTTTTCCTGTGAACCAGGCAGAATTTCTCATTCCCCGTCACTGTAAGCTTTACTCAATAGAAAGAAATGGAAACAAACTGTGTAAAAACAGAAATCTCTGTCTTTCTGAGAACTCTTGAAGACGTTGCTCTGCCCTACAATCTCCTGGATGATGATGTTGATGATGTCTTTCCTGATATTCATTCCAAGTGTGCCTTTAAAGTTGTTCCATGAACTTTCTTGTTTCCTTTCTCCATTGAACAGTTGGGTGTACAACAATTGGTTTGATGGGCAAGCATCAAGATTCCATTGATTGTCATGCACATGGAATATGCAAAAATCTTTTTACTTTGACCTGTAAAGGCATATAAAGAGGTGTCATGAGAAAAGGAAGCCAAAGAGAAACCCTTCAGAGACATTGAGCATCCATGAATACCTACTCCAATGCTGCGGACACCTGACAAATTACATGGTGTCTGCTCCATCTTAATTGGCATTGGATAATCAAGACAACAACAGCATCATCGTGGAGGTTGGCCTCTGCAAGAACCTCACAGTTTCTGTTGAGGATATTGCAAGGAAAATGCAGATGCTGGTGTCCCAGGTTTTTCAGGGTTTTTTTTGTGGTCATCCTAAGTCTTGCCTGTGTAAGATTACCACTGCTTTGTAAACTTAAATCTGCTATTAATTCTGCTGTCATGGTTAATGAGCACCTGACCAGTCTGCCAGCTGGTTGCAAAGCTGACACCACGGATCCCATGTCAAATGTTGCCAATCTGGGTTGTCCCTCCAGAAGAGTTGGCTGTCAAGGTTGGCAAAGTGTTCAACGTTTCCAGTGCTGTCCTTGGTTTGCCTGACGATTGACTGGGAACAGACTGAATAAGGGTTTTTGCTGATACTTGGGGTTAGCCTAGACTGTTGGAAGGTTCATAAAAAGAGTAAGGGCTGTTTAAGCGTCCTCCTTTCAACATACTGGATGTTTGTGCTCTTTGACAAATTCATAGCAAAATGAAGGGCAGGATATCAGGACACCAATGCATCTACTTTCCAAGGAGTCTGAGGAGATTGGGAGTTGCCAGTTTAGTAAACCTGTTTAGGCTAGGTTGCAGGTGCAGCAGGTTATTAAGAAGGCAAATGGAATGTTGGCCTTCATCGCTAGAGGAATTGAATTCAGGAGTAGGGAGGTAATGTTGCAACTGTATAAGGTACTGGTGAGACCGCACCTGGAGTATTGTGTCCAGTTCTGGTCTCCATATTTGAGGAAGGATACACTGGCTTTGGAGACGGTCCAGAGGAGGTTTACTAGGTTGATCCCTGGGATGAAGGGGTCGACTTATGATGAAAGATTAAATCGTCTAGGATTGTATTCGCTCGAGTTCAGAAGAATGAGAGGAGATCTTATAGAAACATATAGGATTATGAAGGGTATGGATAGGATAGATGTAGGAAGGTTTTTTGCGCTGGCCGGGGAAACTAAAACGATAGGACACAGTCTCAAGATTCGGGGGAGTAAATTTAGGACAGAGATGAGGAAAAATAGTTTTTCCCAGAGAGTAGTGAATGTTTGGAATTCTCTAACCAGGGAAGTGGTTGAGGCTGCCTCATTAAACATATTTAAAATTCGGTTCGATCAATTTTTACATGATAGAGGAATTAGGGGATATGGGGAGAAGGCAGGTAGTTGGAGTTAGGTCATAAATTAGATCAGCCATGATCGTATTGAATGGCGGAGCAGGCTCGATGGGCCATTTTTGGCCTGCTCCTGTTCCTACTTCCTATGTTCCTATGGGCAAATGGTCAACTACTCTATAAAACTTCTGCACTTGCACAGTCAAAAGTATACTAACTGGTTCCATCATCACCAGGCTTGATAATTCAAGATCCCCTGAATGCAGAAGGCTCCAGAGGTTGGCAACCATAACCAGGTCTCTCATTGGCACAGATCTCCCATCCATTGAAGACATCTATGTGAGGGGAGCTGCCTCAAGAAGGCACCCAACATTGTAAAAAAAGCCTCTATGCAGTAGATACAGAAGCTTAAAGAGCAGTATCTCAAGCTGCAAGAGCAGTTTCTTTCCAACCGCTATCTAGCTCTTGAATCTCCCTGTTACAGTAATCAGGGACTGCTCCAACTCCCCAAAAGGACTGTCTGCACTATTGCAAAGTCATTTCTTTTGCATCAGATTACTATATATTTTTTATTATCTTGTGTATTTATTGTCTCATTTACTTTGGCTAAATTAGTTTATTGCACAAAAATAGTATTGCCACCTATGGGGATTGGTAGATGCCAGTTAAATGTATTTTCTGGTTGCTTGAGACTTACTCTCACAATGCCTAACTATCATATCTGCATCAAGAATAAATAGTTAAAAAGACAAAAATACTCTATTGTACTTACACAGCTTGCATGAATATATAAACTTTGAAGCATTTTTCTTTATTTTCAGTCACATCTGCAGGTTCCTTCCCTCCACAGAGCTTCCCGAAAGATGAATAATAGCATTATAGATAATTAACCCAACCTCCCCCAAGTTTGTGGAGTATGATGGTATACAATAACTCCACATTCAATTGGAGGAAGGTTCAAACAGGATGCTTTATTAGACTCTTAACTATGTGCAGTTTGCTGCCATGGAGGGCCTTCGACACATAATAAAACATCAGGTAATGATGTCATACACATGTGCCATTTGCATACTTTACGCTCCTCCCTCCTAAGCTTTCTTGTCCTATGTCAAAAATATCTAGCTTTCCACAATAATCTTTCTTACCCCTCGCCCCCACCCTTTATAGGAATCGAGGTTAACTATCCACCTACCTCCAACACACATAACTCGTTTACATTGCAAGAGTAACATCTACATTTACAATCTTCAGCCGTTTATTACATCTCTGCAATAAGCCTCGTTGGTTTTCTCCTTATCCTGCCAGAACATCATGGTAGCTGAGTCGCCTGGGGCACAGACACTCCCAGGGACTAATTTTTGTTAAGCCTCTCAGATTCTGCAATCTCCTCTCTGATTGGCTGTGACGGTGGCGATCGTATCTCACCTCCTGGACCAAAAGATAACTCTCTTGCTTCTTGATGATCTTGCCACAGTGTTCGTTCAGCGGTCGATGGCTCAATGTGGACTTGTTTCTTGGTTATCTGTGCATCCAGTGCAGAAGACAAGTTGAAATCCACTCTTCTCGCCTGGTCAATGTGGCATCTCCACACACGGCCGTCATCCATGCTGACAACGTATGACTTGGGCACCGGGCGGTCAGCGATTGTACCCCTGTGCCAAATACCTTCCACCTTGAAGTCTTTCTCCAGTACTTGATCAACTGGATGGAATTCTCACAAATTCTGCCTCTTGTCATGGCGTCACTACTGATCATTTTGTTTGACTTCTACTGTGGTTTCCACCCTGGATTTAATCAGGGACAACCTTGCGCGAAGTTCACGTCCCAGGAACAAACTGGATGGTGTTTGTCCTGTGGTTGGGTGCTTCGCTGATTGATATGACAGCAGAAAGCTGTCCAAACACTGCTGTGTGCAGTGACTCGTGCTTTTGCTGGCACTCAACGAACGCTTGAATGATTGGACCATTCTCTCTGCTGCCCCATTGCTTGCAGCATGGTAGGGTGCAACTAGTATTTGCTTCATACCGTTTATTTTCGGAAGTGCTGAAACTCTTCACTGCAAAACGGTGGTCCATTGTCGCTCACTACTTGGTTGGGTATGCTGTACTTGGCAAACAAGTCCCTCAGCCGTCCGATGGTTGCACTTGCTCTTGTTTGAGTCATCTTGATTTCTGGCCACGTGAATATGCATTCACAATGACTAGGAAGTCCTGTTTCTGCTTCCAGGTGAAACAAATGTGGATATGACTCCATGGACTTCTTGGCCAGACCCATGGCATCAATGGTGCCACTGTTGAATCATTGCAAGTCTGTTGACAGGTTACAATTGTTTCACTAGTCCCTCAATATCCCTGTCAATGTTCGGCCACCACATCCTTACTATTCCTGGATGTGATGTGTGTAGTTCCAACAAAACACCTTCTTGGAGCTGTTGGGGAATGACTACCCTGTATCCCCAGAGGATACAATCTTGCTCCACTGTTAACTCATGATGTTGATGTATGAGTGGTGTGACAGAGTATATAGAGTATAATAGATATGTTTTGGAGAGTTAAATTGGGAAAGGTTTGTTAGATTAGGTTACATACAAACACTTTAAAACAGATCTTATTTAAAATACTGGAGCTCTGCCCCATGCTAGACCGATCAGAGCCTCAGAGCTTTTGCAAGAGCTTTGGGGAGTGCCCAAGAGACTTCACTAATGGATTGTTGTTTACAAAAGGCACCAGATGAAAGAGCTTGTTGGAGCCACATATTGTCTGGAAGGGAATTTGCTGTTCTGAGAGGGTCATATGGTTTTGCAAGCAGAGAGAGTCAAACAGGCTTTCTCTCAGAGTCAGAGAGAGAGAGAGAGACAGAGAGAGAGAGAGAGAGAGAGAGAGAGAGAGAGAGAGAGAGAGAGAGAGAGAGAGAGAGAGAGAGAGACACAGAGATCAGTTCTATAGTGTTACAACCAGCAACAGCAGCTGGGACTGGAACAGGACAAGCTGACAAGCTTGTGGAAAACCTCATTTTGGAAGATGGCCTGGTCAAAGCCCTTGTGGTTCATGCAAGAGGAGAGGACTGGCTGTCTAATGTTTCACATGGAAGAAGGGAAACAAAAAGGAACTCTGTGGTGACCTGAAAGGAAGAGGTTATCATCTGGAGAACCCTGAAGGGGCAAGTTTCGTCAGCAAGACACTGTGGATGCCCTGGAACAACAAATCTCTCTCTGAAAACCGACAAGAACCTTCCTGAGCAGTAACCATTTACCTTTCAAGCACCAAAGCCTTGAGAACTTTATAAATGTTAAATTCTGTGCACAATGTAAGAATTGCCTGCAACCAGTGAACTTGGAGGAATGAGAAGTGAGATTGGACTGTGAACCAAAGGGCTTTTCTGAACTTACACACATGTGCACTTAGAATTAGAAGGGGGTTAAATTAGGTTAAGTAAGTCAATAAAGATAGGTTAAAGTTTGATTCTATTTTCATGTTTAAAGATAATTAAAAGCAACTTTTGTTTAAGTAACCCTTTGTCTTGGTGAATATCTATTGCTGCTGGGGTTTGGGGTCTTCTGGTCTTGTAACAGTGGCTTCAACTGCTCATTGTGGATATCATTAGTTCAATTCCCAGTCTTGACCCATCTGAGCAGTTGTGACAATATTGGATCTGTACATGTCCTCCTTCTCACATCATCACTCGGAACTTGTAAATTTTCAAAACGATGTATCACGATATTGTACAAGGAATCTGCTCCTGTCTCTGTCTCAGGTAGCGGGAAACATGACATAGCATCTGCCTATACATTGCCATTCCCAGCCACAAACTTCAACTCATAGTCAAAAGCAGACAGTATGATAGCCCATCGCTACAATCTCTAAACAGCCAGTGGTTTCTAGTAGTTTATGATCTGTGTGAATGATGAATTTTCATCCATACAAATAAGTTCTGAAACATTGTACTTTGAAAATGATAGTCAATGTCTCCTTGTCCAGTTGCATGTAATCTTTTTCATGCTTGTTCAAACTTCTCGATGGATAGGCAATTGGTAGGTGTCTTTCTTGGTCATTGATATGACAAATGACTGCTCCTCTGCCATAGGGGGAGGCATCTGTACTCAGTTCCACCTCCTTTAAAGGGTTGTAGTGAGTCAGCAATATCTGAACTGATCGTCTTCTTCACAGCGTTGAACGACTGCTCTTACTTATCTGTCCATTTCCATGGTGCATCACCCAGTAGTGCGTTCAGTGTGTGTAGCATTGTGGGCAGATGTGGGAGAAATGGAGCTTGGAAGTTTACCATCTCAAGCCATGACCTCAACTCTGTTACATTTTTAGGTGCAGGTATCAACCTTGTCCTGCATTGGTTGGATCCCCTTTGCTGATCGCTTCCTTCCCATGTAGATTACTTCATCCTGCATGAACGAGCACTTCTCTGGCTTGACAGTAAGATGGTACTTCGAGAATCATGTGAACAGGTTGTCTAGGTTCTGCATTTGCTCCTTATCATCAGCTTCAGTGAGAGGCAAATCATCCGTGATTGCACAGATACCCTCTAATATAGCCAACACTTGCTTGATGAAACGTTGCCATATTGCAGGGCTGAATGAGATCCCAAATGGAAGTCTGGAGTATGAGAAGAACCCCCATTGCATGTTGATAGTCACTAACCATTGTGATTTCTCATCGAGCAGAATCCACTTATAGGTGCATTTGAGATCAATGTTCGAGAACTTCTTCTCTCCTACCAACTTGCTGAACGCTTGGAGTGGGAATCGGGCACTGATCACAATATATGTTCTTGTTGACAGTTACCTTGTAATTTCCACACAATCTAACTCGTCCATCCACTTTAGGAATGCACACTAGTGGGGTTGCCCATTCACTGAATTCAACCGGAGCAATCACCACTTCACATTACACACGTTACATGCGCTCCAATTCCTTTTCAACAGCGGGATGTAGAGCATTCAGTACATTGCGGGCCTTAAGGAAAACAGGAACCACGTTCTCCTTAACATGGAGTGTTGCCTTGAATTCCTTCACTGTACCCAATTCTTGCCTGAATATGTTAGCATACTTCTCTTGTAGCAATGATCCAACATCTATGCTGATAGCATACTGATTCATGAAAAGATCTTTGACCAATCTAACTAGAGCTCCGCTAACCACAAGGGTCCTAACAAAGAAGGTGCATTTCTGTCAGCCTAGACTACCAGCAGAGGAAATACCTTTCTCTGTCCCTGGTAGCATACATTGGCTGAAATTTCTCCTGCTACTTCTAATTGTGGAGTAAACTTCTCCTTGGTTCAAGAGGACAATGCTTGAATTTCTCCTTATAATCTCAGAAATTGATGACAGACACCTCTGTCCCCATATCAAGTTCCTTCTCCAGGTCCTGTCCATTCACTTGCAACACCACCTTGAATGCCGCAGCTGACAACTTCTGATCAATGCTAAACAAATTCTTGTGGCGGCATGCCACTAGGCAGGCAAACCGGCCCCGCTTGTAATCCACACGGCAGGGCAGCCGGCCAAAATGGCGCCATCAGGGGTTTCCCCTTCTTCTCAGCACTGGCCTCAGAAGCTCGCACGGGGGGACCACGTGATGCCTGAGTGACATCGGCGTCCCCCAGCGCGGTTCTCAGCCAGGTCTGGGTTGGGAGTATAAATCCAGCCCGACAGCCAGCAATAAACCAGTTTTCTGCTCACTGAGCTCAACCCATCTGCTTGTGTGTTCTTTCAGTAGCAGTGTAGCTGCCGCTACAATTGGTGACACCGACTGGTTCAAATGTCTTTGAACCCAACATGCGCAAACCTGGGATCAGTGCTATATCCGTCAAGCTGCCTGACTTCTGGATTCAGGAGCCAGAGACCTGGTTCGGCCACATGGAGGCTCAGTTTCACCTCCGCCAGATTTTGTCCAACACGACCAAATTCTACCATGTGGTCACTGCCCTGGACCAGGCCACCGCCAAATGTGTGCTGCACCTCGTTCAGCACCCGCCCACCGAAGGCAAATATGGGACCATCAAGCGAGTGCTCACTGGATCCCTCGGACTATCCAGGGGTCAGCATGCCGCTCGGATGCTGCACCTCCACGCACTGGGGGACAGGACCCCAATGGAGCTGATGGGCGAGATGCTCGTGCTCATGGGTGATCACACCAATTGCCCATTCTTTGAGCGAATTTTCCTCGACCAGCTGCCCGACGACATCTGGCCGTTACTGGCCCAAGAGAGCTTTACCGACCCGAGGAAGGTTGCTCAGAAGGCCCAAGAGCTATGGCTCAAGCGATTCCCGGAGGGCTCGGCAGTCCAGCAGGTCATGAGGCACGGGCATGACCATGTCAAGCCTGCCCCTAGTGCTGTGGTAGAACAACCAGCCCCTGCAGGGGCCACCAAGAGCATAACCAGGGCCTTGGCATCTGCTCCAGGCCTCTGCTTCTACCACCAGCACTGCGGAGCCAAGGCTTGGAAGTGTCGTCAGCCCTGCTCGTTCCAGGGAAACGAGCAGGCCGGTCGCTGTTAATGGCTGCGGCGGCTGGCCAAGGACACAGCCTCCTCTGCCTGTGGGACTCAGTCAGTGGCCGGCGCTTCCTTGTCAACACTGGGGCCCAGATCAGCGTCGTTCTGGCCACGGACATCAAGTCCAGGAACCGACCTCGAGGACCTCCCCTCCGTGCGGCCAATGCAACAGAGATCCAGACATATGGGAACAAGACAGTTCACTTCCAGATCCGGCAGCGAAAGTTCTCATGGAGGTTCACCGTCTCGTCCCTTCTGACCGCCATCCTGGGTGCCGACTTCCTCCTTGCCCATGGCCTCCTGGTGGACATTCGAGGTAGGCGCCTGGTAGATGCCTGGACTTTCCAGGCCATTCGCCTCGACACTTCCCACACAGAGCAGCTGCAGATGGCCATGATCAGCATGTCCAGAGACGAGTTCCAGTGAATCCTGGACAAGTTCCTGGCCCTCCTCAAGCCACAGTTCTCCGCTGCCTCACCGCACCACAGGGTGTTCCACCACATCCCCACCCAGGGTCCACCGGTTCATGCCAAGGCACGTCGGCTCCCACCTGACAAGTTCCAGGTGGCGAAGGAAGAGTTTTCACATCTGCTGGAGCTGGGGATCATTTGGCGCTCTGACAGCCCGTGGGCCTTGCCGCTCCACCTGGTCTCAAAATCCTCTGGCAGCTGGCGCCCCTGTGGAGACTATTGATGGCTTAACGAGGTGACAGTTCTTGACCGTTACCCCATCCCTCACATCCAGGACTTTACGGCCAACCTGAATGGTGCGAGGGTTTTCTCCAAGGTTGACCTGGTGCGTAGGTATCACCAAATCCCGGTGCACCCTGAGGACATACCCAAGACGGCCATCATCACCCCCTTTGACTTGTTCGAATTCCTTCGCATGTCGTTCGGGTTAAAGAACGCCACTCAAACCTTCCAGCGCCTCATGGACTCAGTGGGCAGGGACCTGGATTTCATCTTCATTTACTTGGAAGACATCCTCATTGCCAGCAGGTATCGGGCGCAACACAAAGCCCACCTGCGCGCCCTCTTCTCCTGGCTGGCCGACTTCGGCCTCACCATCAACCCAGCCAAGTGCCAGTTCGGGAAAGAGTCCATGCAGTTCCTGGGCCATAACATCATGGCCAAAGGAGCCATGCCCACCACTACGAAGGTCGCCGCTATCAGGGACTTCCCACGCCCTGACAACCTCAAAGGGCTGCAGGAGTTTGCGAGAATGGTCAACTTCTATAACCGATTCATCCCAGGAGCCTTGTGCATCATGCAGCCACTATTCAACCTCATCACAGTCAAGCACAAAATGCTCACCTGGACCCCAGAGGCCTGCACCGCATTCGAGGCCACCAAGGACGCCCTCACAAAGGCTACCATGCTCGCCCACCCACACACCGACCTGCATATGGTGCTCTCCGTCAATGCTCTGCCACAGCCGTTGGCGCCATCCTGGAGCACCAGGTGAATGGACAATGGAAGCCGCTGGCATTCTTCATCCGGCTTCTCCGCCCACCAGAGCGCAAGTTTAGTGCCTTCGACCATGAGTTACTGGGCATGTACCTGGCGGTGTGGCATTTCTGCTACTTCTTGGAGGGGAGGACTTTTATCATTTTCACTGACCATAAATCCCTCACTCAGGTGCTTGCGATGGCAAAGGATCCCTGGTTGGCCCGCCAGCAGCGTCACCTCTCTTTCATGTCGGAGTTTACTACTGACATTTGGCACAAGGCGGGGAAGGACAACATGGTCGCTGATGCACTCTCACGACCGCCCATCTGAGCGCTGACACCCGGCCTCGACTTCAACCAGCTCGCTCGGGACCAGAAGTCCGATGAGGAGACACAAGCCTTCAGGACTGCCATCACGGGCCTGCGGTTGCGAGACCTCCCGACTCCTAGCGGCGAAGGCACCATCCTGTGCGATGTCTCCATGGGCACCCTGCAGCCAGTGGTTCCCCAGCAGTGGCGCAGGCAAGTCTTCCATCACATCCATGACCTTTTGCATCCATCCATCAGGTCCACGGTCCATATGGTGGCAGAGCGGTTCATCTCACATAGGCTGCGGAAGCAGATCGCAGGCTGGGCCAAAACATGCACCCATTGCCAGATGTCCAAGGTGCACAAGCACAGCAGGGTGCCGGGCAAGAGTTCGAGCACGTCTGGGAACGGTTCATCCACATTCATGTGGACATAGTCAGGCCCTTACCAGTTTCCTGGGGCAACCTTTACCTGTTCACGGTGGTAGACTGCACCACTCGTTGGCCCGAGGTGATCCCAAAGCCAGACGCCTCCACGGACTCCTGCTCCTGAGCGCTGTTGCACGGTTGCGTCGCCTGGTTCAGTGTTCCGAATCACCTCACCAGCGATCGGGGCACCCAGTTCATCTTTGCGCTCTGGGCACAGCTCGCCAACAGGTTGAGGATCGAGCTACACCGCACCACGGCCAATGGGCTGGTCGAGTGTCTGCACTGCCACCTTAAGTCGGCACTTATGGCTTGACTCACCAGTCCCATCTGGGTGGACGAACTACCTTGGGTGCTCCTGGTCATCCATTCCACGCCCAAGGAGGATCTGCAGGCGTCATCAGCTGAGCTGGTCTACGGCGCACCACTGGAACTGCCCGGTGAGTTCATCAATGCGCCTCACAACCCCCAGCAGTCACCACATGAGCTACTTTCCCACCTCCGGGCCCACTTGGACTCCTTCTCACCCCTACCACCGCCCAGACATGGCACACGACCATCTTACGTCCCCAGCGAGCTGCACTCTGCAGAGTATGTTTTTATTCGGCAGGGTCCGCCTGCGGCACCTCTGCAGAGGCCTTATGAGGGGCTGTACAGGGTTGTCCAGCATTCAGGGTCTACGTTCATGCTGGACCTCGGCAGCAGGCGGAAGCTGTTTTCTGTGGACAGGCTGAAGTCAGCTCACCTCGACCCCACCGAACCAGTGATTGTGGCCCAGCCCAAGAATCGAGGCTGCCCAGATAAAAAGGACATTGGCACCGGTTCTGGGGGGTGGCTGTGTGGCGGCATGCCACTAGGCAGGCGAACCGGCCCCGCTTGTAATCCACGCAGTGGGGCAACTGGCCAAAATGGCGCCGTCGGGGGTTTCCCCTTCTTCTCAGCACCGGGCTCGGAAGCCCGCGCTGGGGGACCACGTGACACCTGAGTGACGCCGGCGCCCCCCAGCGTGGTTCTCAGCCAGGTCCGGGCTGGGAGTATAAGTCCAGCCCGGCAGCCAGCAATAAACCAGTTTTCTGCTCACTGAGCTCAACCCGTCTGGTTGTATGTTCTTTTAGTGGCAGTGTAGCTGCCGCTACACTCTCCACAAAACTGCTCTCATCATATTGCTTGATGGATCCATTTCCTTTCTGTCATCCTCGTGCTGCCTTGCCTTGTTGTCCTGCTTGAAGAGGTCTTCCCCCGACCGACCTTGTTCAACAGGTTTAGCACGACACTCTGATCAAAGATGCCCCACCTTCTGCCATCGATAACAGGTTACTTCATCCTGCATGAATGAGAAATTTGGGTACAGAGATAAGTTAAAGTTTGATTCTGTTTTCATGTTTAAAGTTGATTAAAAATAACTTTTGTATTAAAAACCACTTGTCTTGGTGAATGTCTATTGCTGCTGGGTTTTGGGGTCCTTTGGGCTTGTATCAAAGGGCAAACCAAGATAGGACATATACCGTAAATGCTAAGTGTGGAGGATCAGAGGGATCTAGGAGTGCAGATACATTGTTCCCTGAAGGTGGACAAGGTTATAAAGAAAGTTCTTGGCACCAATACAAAGGCATTGAAAGTGCAATGTTCTTTGTTTAAGGAATATAGCAGTGTTACCGGAACTGCTGCAACGGCAGTGCCCCCTGCTGGTATGGAACTGGGAGACCGGAGACACTGCAATGGATTTGACCACCTGGTCCTAATTCCTCATGTTGGTGATTCCTTTAAACGGCCTGTTAGAGGAGCCAACGGGGCTTTTAAGTGTGGTGTCTGTGCTCAGCAGCGGCCACGAGGGGTTGCAGGCTCCGGGGAGCAGTGTAAGGCATTAGAAATGAGGAGAACAAGTTGAAAAGAAGCACAAGAGACGACCCAAAAGGATGGTGACCACAGCAGTGGATTAGAGAAGAGCTCAGTGGCTGAGGGACTCACACAGGCTGCATGCACTTTGTGGTCGAGGGACTCACAAGTGCTGTGGATTGCTGGAGACTTGCTCATGGGGCCCAGGTATCAGAGCTGGGTTTCAAGAGGGTGCTGAGGGCAAGAAGGGCTCCTGAAAGGCTTTGGATGCTCGGCTTCCTGACCATGTCGGAAATTTGGATCTGGAGTTCGGGTTACTGATGAATCACACAGGAGTCTGTGTAGCCGCAGAGGCTGCAGGAGCAGCCGGAGGAGAATCCACAGACACTCAGTGACTCTGAATGGGCTCCCTTTTGGTTTTTCTTCTCTCATACTCTCAGGTGCGCTGTGCAACACTAATGGCGACTCTGTCTGCCTTGCGGCAGGCAGAAGGAAGTTTTGTGTAAAATTACATGCTCTGTACAATTACATGACAAGAAACCTTTGTTTTTTTAACATAGCATTGCCAGCTAGGCCTCTGCAATGTTTATCCACTATTATTCCCTTTGATTAGTTTTGAAGTTTGCCTGATCTTCCAACCTAAGGGAAAAATCTTTATGAAGATTAAAAGATTGTATTAGGCCTGATGCCAGGTCTTGGATAGCTGAGTTGTGGATAAAGTTTGAAAAGGTTATGTCTTTATTCCCTCGAGTTTTGGAGACTTAATACAGATATATTTATTGGAGGTAAAAAAAAATGAATCTCAGGGTTGCGTGTGATGTTATGTGTATACTTAGAACTTTGAAAAATTATGAGAGGTATGGATAGGGTAAATACATCTGGGCTGTTTTCCACTGAGGACAGGTGAGACAAGAAGTAGGGGACATGAAAGGGTGAAATGTTTATTTGGAGGATCATCTTCTCTTAGAGGGTGCTGAGACGGTGGAATGAGCTACCATTTGAAGAGGTGTATCTGGAGTGGATTTCAGCATTTAACAGAAGATTGGATAGAGGTACTTGAAATGGGAGGGGTCGAGAGAACTGTGGTCTGAGTGCAGATCACTAGGACTAGGTGGAATAATAGCATGGGCCATAGGGGCCATTTCTGTACTGTAGAGTTTCACTGTCTCAGCACACTCTAAGAGAAGATGATCCTCCAAATAAACATTTCACCCTTTCATGTCCTCTACTTCTTGTCTCACCTGTCCTCAGTGGAAAAAAGCCCAGTTGTATTTACCCTATCCATACCTCTCATAATTTTTCAAAGTTCTAAGTATACACATAACATCACACGCAACCCTGAGATTCTTTTTTTTTTACCTCCAATAAATATATCTGTATTAAGTCTCCAAAACTCGAGGGAATAAAGACATGACCTTTTCAAACTTTATCCACAACTCAGCTATCCAAGACCTGGCATCAGGCCTAATACAATCTTTTAATCTTCATAAAGATTTTTCCCTTAGGTTGGAAGATCAGGCAAACTTCAAAACTAATCAAAGGGAATAATAGTGGATAAACATTGCAGAGGCCTAGCTGGCAATGCTATGTTAAAAAAACAAAGGTTTCAAGATTCCTTTCTTGTCATGTAATTGTACAGAGCATGTAATTTTACACAAACATTGAAGTACTCGAGCTGGCAGAGCCGACAGCATCGAATCCATGCTGCTGAAGACCCAACTGCGCTGGGTGGGTCACGTTTCCAGAATGGAGGACCATCGCCTTCCCAAGATCGTGTTATATGGCGAGCTCTCCACTGGCCACCGAGACAGAGGTGCACCAAAGAAGAGGTACAAGGACTGCCTAAAGAAATCTCTTGGTGCCTGCCACATTGACCACCGCCAGTGGGCTGATATCGCCTCCAATCGTGCATCTTGGCACCTCACAGTTCGGCGGGCAGCAACCTCCTTTGAAGAAGACCGCAGAGCCTACCTCACTGACAAAAGACAAAGGAGGAAAAACCCAACACCCAACCCCAACCCACCAACTTTCCCTTGCAACCGCTGCAACTGTGCCTGCCTGTCCCGCATCGGACCTGTCAGTCACCAACGAGCCTGCAGCAGACGTGGACATACCCCTCCATAAATCTTCATTCGCAAAGCCAAGCCAAAGAAAAAGAAAGAGAGAGTTTTATGATTCTATGAGATACACTGCTTCAGTCAACATAGGATATAAAGTGAAACCCTAGTATCCAGCACCTATGGGGACTACTAGATGGCGGATAAGTGAATTTGCTGGTTGCTTAAGATTATGTGTTTGTGTGATTGGCGAACTAACCACTAGGTGGTGCCAGTTTTTAACATCTTTTTTTAACCCATTTATTTTCCACTTTTTTTTGCCCGTTGCTTGAAGCTGCCAGATAATGAGGATTTTAATGTACAATACACTGCAGTAAAAAGAGATAAGCAACAAAATCTACAAAAAGTAATAAGCTGTGCTTTTTGAAAGTTAGTAGTCAAAAACCAAAGGGCAAAATTTCTCCAGTCAGTGCAGATTTCCAAACTACGAAGGAAACCTTTGGATGAATATGGGCCAAATGGCAGTATCTCTGCTTTTTCTTTCTTTTTCTTTTCTTTTCTTCTTTGGCTTGGCTTCGCGGACGAAGATTTATGGAGGGGTAAAGTCCACGTCAGCTGCAGGCTCGTTTACACTTTCCTAAATGACTATCAGCTAGTGTCACTCACATCACAGTAATGAAGTGTTTTGAAAGGCCGGTGTTGAAGCATATAAGCTCCTGTCTGAGTGGCGACATGGATCCATTCCAATTTGCCTATCATAGCAACAGGTCTATGGCAGATGCCATCTCACTGGCTCTACACAAAGCCCTGGAACACCCGGACTGCAAAGATGCAGACATCAGGGCGCTCTTTATCGACTCTATTTCGCAATTCAACACCATCATCCCTTCAAAACTGATCAGGAAACTCCAAGATCTGGGCTGCGCGCCCCACTGTGCAATTGGATCCTGGATTTCCTCACTTCCAGACCACAATCAGTGAGGAATGGAAAGAACATCTCCACCACAATCTCAATTAGTAGCGGAGCACCTCAAAGCCCCTTCCTGTACTGCTCAATACAACAACACCACCATTTACAAATATGCAAATGATACCAAGCGGGTTGTAGAAAATAAGGTGATGAGTCAGATTACAGGAAGGAGATTGAAAACAGCTGAATGGTGCACCAACAACAACCTCACACTCGATTCAAGTGGCGCAGTACCCATGGTCGACCAGGACCGATGGAGACCATACAAACTCAATGTCAGCAAAAACCAAGGAGCTGATTATTGACTTCAGGAAGGGAAAACCAGAAATGTGGAATTGAGCGATCATTGTGGGATCAGAGGAGGTGAGAGTGAACAAATTTAAGATGTTGGGAGTCACCATCTCGCTGGATCCTTCCTGGACCCAACATACTAATGGCATCACGAAGAAAGAACACCAGTGCCTCTACTTCCTTAGGAGTTTGCGGAGGTTTGGTGTGACATTGGAAACCCTGGCAAATCTTACAGAGGTGTGGTGGAAGGTGTGCTGACCAGATGCATCACGATCTGGTCTGGGGACACCAATATCCCTGAGCGGAAAGGCCTGCAAAAGGTAGTGGAAACAGCCCAGGACATCACAGACAAACCTTCCCCAACAACGAGAACAACTGCAGGGAACGCTGCCGTCAAATAGCAGCAGCAATCATCAACGATCCACACCACTGAGGACACACTCTATTCTCGCTGCTACCATAAGAGGTATAGGTGCCAAAGACTCACACCAACAAGGTCTGGAACAGCTGCTCCCCCTCCACCATCAGACTCCTCAACAACAAACTCAATCAGGGACTCATTCAAGGACTCGTAATTTTTGCAATTTTTGAGCAATACTGAGAAAAAAAAATCAGTTTGTTTACATTTCTTTATTTGTTTACATGTGCACGTTGAGTACAGTTTTTTTTGCACTACTGATTTCAACAGATTGTGGTAGAAAGGGTGCTGACCAGATGCATCATGGTCTGGTACGGGGACATCAATACCCCTGAATGTAAAGGTAATTCTGCCTGCAGGAAAAGAATCTCAGGGTTGTATGTGATGTCATGTAGGTCCTCTGATAATGAATCTGAAGTTTGAACTTTTAATTTTTAATTTTAAATTCAATTTATTAAAAAAAAATATGTACAGTATGGTAACACACCATTTTGTCTCACAAATCCATACTGCCCAATTTACACCAAATTAACCTGACACCCGATACGATTCGACAAATCTTTGGAACACAACTTGGTCGGCATGAGTAAGTGGAACTGAAGAGCCTGTGTCTTTTCTGTATAAGTATTTCACTCTTGTACAAGTTGCAATCCAGAAAGAAAAATAGCTAATTTTAAAATAACACCCATTTATGAGAAGCATGGTAGAATAAATGATGCTCTGCATACTACAGAAGCGGAGTTAGAATTAAAAAAAACTACAGCTCAGAAACAAGCCCCTTCAGCCCTTCTAATCAGTACCAAACAATTTTTTTTGCCTTGTCCCATTGACCTAGCCCTCCATACCTGTCCAATTCATGCACCTGTCCAAATACTTCATGAATTTTAAAATTGAGCCCACATTCACCACTTTAGCTGGCAGCTTGTTCCACACTCCCACCACTCTCGGTGTGAAGAGGTTCCCCCTAATGTTCCACCTAAACATTTCCTTTTTCACACTTAACCCATGTCCTCCCCTATCCTCAATGGAAAAAGCCTATTTACTCTGTCTATTCTCCTTGATAATTTTAAATACATCTTATCAAATCTCCCCCTCATTCTTCTACGTTCCAGGGAATGAAGTCCTAACCTATTTAACTTTTCCCTGTAACTCAGTTCATGAAGTCCAGGCAACATCCTAGTAAATCTTCTCTGTACTCTTTATATCATCTTGATATCCTTCCTGTAGCTTGGTGAGCAGAACTCCGCACAACACTTCAAATTTAGCCTTGACAATGCCTGATTCAACGTTACCATAACATCCCAACTCCTATCCTCAATACTTTGATTTACAAAGACCAATCCCCCAAAAGCTCTCTTTAGAACCCTATCCACCTGTGACGCCACTTTCAGGGAATTCCCACCCAGATCCCTTTGTTCGACAGCACTCCTCAGTGCCTACCATTTACTGTAAATTTTGTTTCCTGGACAAAATGGGAAACTGGGGAAGAAACTACAGAAGCATTTGCAGAGACATTTGTGTCATCTTTCAGCACAGGTGAACTGCTGGAACAATGCAGGATAGCTAACGTGCCTCTGTGTTAAAACGATTGAAAGGATAAGCCAGGAACTACAGGTCAGTGAGCTTAACATCATTTGTCGATCATTACTGGAGGAGATTCTGAGAGATAGGGTCAACTTGCATTCGGAAAGTCAAGGGCTGATAGGGAGAGTCAGGATGACTTTGTGTGCGGGAAATTGTGTCTCACAAACTTGATTGTTTTTTTGAAAAGATGATTTATTAGGGCAGGGCAGTAGATGCTGTTTACATAGAATTTAGAAAGGCTTTTGACCAGGCCCTGTATGGTTGTTTGGTCCGGAAGATCAAATCACATGGGATCAAGGCAAGGTGGCCAGCCCCCCCACATCTCCATCGGGCACACAAAACTCAAAACGGTCAACCAGTTTACCTATCTCGGCTGCACCATTTCATTCGATGCAAAGATCGACAACGAGATAGACAACAGACTCGCCAAGGCAAATAGCACCTTTGGAAGACTACACAAAAGAGTCTGGAAAAACAACCAACTGAAAAACCTCACAAAGATTAGCGTATGCAGAGCCGTTGTCATACCCACACTCCTGTTCGGCTCCGAATCATGGGTCCTCTACCGGCATCACCTACGGCTCCTAGAACGCTTCCACCAGCGTTGTCTCCGCTCCATCCTCAACATTCATTGGAGCGACTTCATCACCAACATCGAAGTACTCGAGATGGCAGAGGTCGACAGCATCGAGTCCACGCTGCTGAAGATCCAACTGCGCTGGGTAGGTCACGTCTCCTGAATGGAGGACCATCGCCTTCCCAAGATCGTGTTATATGGCGAGCTCTCCACTGGCCACCGAGACAGAGGTGCACCAAAGGACTGACTAAAGAAATCTCTTGGTCCCTGCCACATTGACCACCACCAGTGGACTGATATCACCTCGAACCGTGCATCTTGGTGCCTCACAGTTCGGCGGGCAGCAACCTCCTTTGAAGAAGACCGCAGAGCCCACCTCACTGACTAAAGGCAAAGGAGGAAAAACCCAACACCCAACCCCAACCAACCAATTTTCCCCTGCAACCGCTGCAACCGTGTCTGCCTGTCCCGCATCGGACTTGTCAGCCACAAACGAGCCTGCAGCTGACGTGGACATTTACTCCTCCATAAATCTTCATCTGCGAAGCCAAGCCAAAGAAGGAGACGGAAGGTAGAACCACAGAGCGATGAAGCACAGAAAAGAGGCCCTTCTAGTCTGTGCGAAACTGTTATGCTGCCTAGTCCCACTAACCTGCACCCAGTCCATCGGCCTCCATACCCCTCCCAGTGGACAGAGTAAAAAGTTATCTAAAATAAAACAGGATCAAAACAAACTGGGGAAAGTAGGCCAAAACATGTTGGATGGAATTTAACTTGGACACGTGTAAGGTATTATGTTTTGGTAGGTTAAACCAAAGTGGGCAAATGGCAGAACCTAGAAAATATAGCAGAGCAAGGTGCCTTGGAGGTACCAGAACAGAGTCCTATGAAGGTGGCGATGCAGCTAGGCAGATTGGCGAAGAAGGTGTTTAGCACACTTGCCTTCATTGGTTAGGGCATTGAGTATAGGAATAGGGTCATGATTTTACAACTGTGCAAGATAGTGATGAGACTGCATTTGGAGTATTGTGTGCTGTTTTGTTCTCCCAACTCTTGGAAAGACATCACAAAGGGGAAAAAGTTGCAGAAACGGTTCAGGAAAATGTTATCAGGGTAGCGCTGGCTACACTGCTAACTGAAGGATCGCACAACCAGACGGGTTGAGTTCAGTGAGCAAAACAGCTTTATTGCAGGCTGCCGGGCTGGTCTTATACTCCCAGCCCAGACCTGGCTGGGAACCGCGCTGGGGGGCCCGACGTCACCAGGGCGTCACGTGGGTCCCCAAGCAAGGGCTTCTGAGCCCGATACTGAGGTCGGGAGGAAAACCCCAACACCACCATTTTGGCCGGCTGCCCCACCGTGTGCGTGACAAACGGGGCCAGTTTGCCTGCCTATTGGTGTACTGCCACACCAGGACCTGAATGCTTGATTTCTAAGGAGATACTGGAGCCTTTTTTTCCCCCTGTTGATCAGGATGCTAAGGAAGGGGGGACCTGATGAAACTTTATAAAATTCTAAGCTGCATATCTATGGTTAATACTCACAGCCTTTTTCTCAGAGCAGGGAAATCAAAAGTTCCAGGGCATAGATTTAAGGTGAGAGGGGAAAGATTTCAAAGCGGTCCGTGTGGCACCTTCTCCACACGATGGTGGTGGGTATTGTACTGACAATAACCACACCAG
The DNA here is from genome assembly GCF_036971445.1 of Narcine bancroftii. Taxonomy (NCBI): domain Eukaryota; kingdom Metazoa; phylum Chordata; class Chondrichthyes; order Torpediniformes; family Narcinidae; genus Narcine; species Narcine bancroftii. The sequence continues at coordinate 149,600,894 of NC_091469.1, forward strand.
CAGTGCATGTTTAAGACAGCTTTAATAAACTAATATATACACTAAGAGGTCTTGTCTCTGCAAGTCGAACCTGGAAGGCTAGACTGCAGCTCTGGACTGCTTTATATACAAGGTCACCGGGATGACCCATGGTGACCTAGTGGTGTACTTACATATCACCACATTCACCACCCCCCACTTAAAAAATTGTTATCTCCCCCCCACCCCGGTCCTCCTTCCCTTGTTTGTAAGTTCATAAGTCCAAAATTTTTCATGGCTTCTGTTGCCTTCTGGACCTCCTCGGTAGTGGTATAGGGTTGGGGAGTGCGGTCTGCCTTTCGGCCTTTCTTGGTGGAGGTGAGGGAGTGGGAAGTACTTGATGGCCATGTGGGCTGGGGATCCTCTTGTATGGGATTAGGTCCTGTCATCGTCTAGGGTGGTGATATTTTGTGGGGCAGGCGTACCCATGGTCCTGATTTCCGGGGTGGGTGGGATAGTCCTCTGGGGTGACTTGATGGACCACTGTTCTAGTGACTGCTGCTGCGGTCCTTGTTGACCCGTAGACATCTGTGTTTCCTCCGCGTTGTTCACACATCAAGCCGGCGCGAGATCCCAGGTGGCCACCAAGTCTTCCCTTCCATCTGGGAATGTGACAAAGGCGTACTGAGGGTTCGCGTGCCTCAACTCCACTTGATCCACCAGCGGGTCTGCTTTGTGGGGTCTGCAGTGGTTCCGGAGGAGAACAGGTCCCGGTGTCATCATCCATTTAGGCAGAACTGTGCCCGTCGTGGCTTTCCTTGTGAATCAAAAGATATGGTCATGTGGGGTCATGTTAGTGGCAGTACACAACAAAGAACGTTTGAATGTCGGGCTTCTGGCAACACTTCTTGCCATCTAGTAACAGGCAGGTCTTTTGCTTTTAAGGTCAAGAGGACTGTTTTCAAGATAATGGCCTTTTCCCTTTTGACTTGTCCATTCCCCCTGGGATTATAACTTGTAGTGCGGCTGGTAGCAATCCCTCTCTCGTGCAGGTACTGCGGTACTTCTGCGCTCATGAACGCAGCCCCCCTGTCTGTGTGTATGTAGTTCAGGTACCCAAATATGCTGAAGATGGGTTAGAGGCATTTTATAACAGTGGGTGCTGATACATCAGAACACGGGATTGTGAAGGGCAAGCGAGAATATTCATCTATTATATTTAGGAAATAGACATTTCTATGATTGGAGAGGAGCGGGCCTTTAAAATCAAGGCTGAGACGTTCAAAAGGTTTGGTAGCTTTTATCAGGGTGGCTTTGTCTGGCCGGTAAAATTGCAGTTTGCATTCCACACAGATGGGGCAGCTCTTGTTCACAGACCTCACTTCCTCTACCGAAAATGGGAGGTTTTGGGTTTTAATGAAGTGAAACAGTCTAGCGACCCCCGGGTGTCCCAGCTCATTGTGCAAGCTCTGCAACTGGGACATGTGGTTAAGGATGACACAAGTGCCTCTCGACAGCGCGTCTGGGGGCTCGTTGAGTCTCTCGGGGTGGTATCGAATGTCGTAGTTCAATGTAGACAATTCTATCCGCCAGCGAAGGATTTTGTTGTTCTTAATTCTCCCCCTGTTCTGGTTATCGAACATAAAAGCCACAGACCGTCTGTGATGAGGGTGAAGTGCTTGCAAGCCATATAATGTCGCCAGTGCCTTACTGCTTCCACAATGGCTAGGGCCTCCTTCTCTATTGCTGAGTGTCTTACCTCTGACCCCTGTAGGGTTCACGAGAAAAAGGCCACCGGTTGTCCACCTTGGTTTAGGGTGGATGCCAGAGCCACATTGGATGTATCCGTTTCTACTTGAAACGGGATCGACTCATCTCTGGACCGCATGGTAGCTTTAGCGATATGGTCCCTAATGTCCCTGAATGCTCTGGTGGCTGTTGGGCACAGTGGGAAAACTGAGTCTTTTATAAGTGGACGGGCCCTGTCGGCGTAGTTGGGGACCCAGTGGGCGTAGTAAGTGAACAGTCCCAAACACCTTTTTAGTGCTTTCAGCAGGTATGGCACTGGGAGGTCTAGGAGAGGGTGCATACGGGCTGGGTTTGGACTGATTTCCCTGTTCTGCACTATGTAGCCCAGGATTGGCAACTTCCTGGCGCTAAAGACGCATTTGTCCCTGTTGTATGTTAGGTTCTTTTCCTCGGCTGCCTGGAAGAAGCGTTTTAAATTCGTGTCATGATCTTCCTGAGTTTGGCCACAGATTGTCACGTTGTCTAAGTAGGGGAACACCGCTTTCAGTTGGAACTCATGTACTATTCGGTCCATTTCTCTCTGAAACAGGGACACTCCATTGGTGACACCGAAGGGGAGGCGCAGAAATTGATACAGCCAGCTGTCTGCCTCAAATGCCATGTAAATGCGATTTCTGTTTCTAATGGGCAGTTTGGTGGTATGCTGCCTTCATGTCTATGGTGGAGAATGTTGTTGACCATGTCTGCTATGCGTGGCAGGAGGTAGGCATCTAGTTGTGTAAATTTGCTGATTGTCTGGCTGTAATCCACTACCATGCGCAGTTTTTCTCCTGACTTTACTACAACCACCTGGGTTCTCCAGGGGCTGGTGTTCTGCTCTATGATGCCCTCCTGTATCAGCCTGCAGACCTCTGTCCCAATGAAGGCTCTGTCCCTCGGGCTGTACCTCCTGCTCTTTGTGGCCATTGGTGTGTATTCTGGGGTCAGGTGTGTGAACAGCGGAGGGGGTTCTATGTTCAGGACAGACATGATGGAGTGTTGTTTCTTAGTAAGGCGTAGTGAGGGGGGCGGGGGGAGGGTGAGGCCTGTTGTCCACTATTGTAATGCTTTCTAACTGGCATTGAAAATCTAACCCAGTAGTACCGGGGCACAGAGGTGAGGGAGTACTAGTAATTTGAACCCTTCGTATTTTGTGCCCTGGATTTCTAGAGTAACCCTGCAAAACTGTTTTACCTCAGCCGCAAGGCTGCTGGCTGCTAACAGGATCTGGTGCTCACTCGGGCGTGTGGGGAGGGCAAGGCGGTTGACTAACCCCTGGCCAATAAAACTTTCAGTGCTTCCACTATCTTAATTTTGATGCACACAGTGGCATCAGATAAATTGTGTGGACTCGCCTGATGCATGCGTGGGGAAGCAAGTCTGGTGTGTCCTTCCATCCGATAGTACTTGGCGTCATATTCATCTCCTGAAGACTGTGTCCTCTGCTCTGTAGCATTTGTCCAAGATGGCCGGCTGCACATGGCATTCTTCTTCTTGTTTGTCTGTGGAGAAAGAAGAGCTTTCCTGCCTCTCATTAACATGAGAATGGGCCCTGGGGCTTTTGCATAATACCCACCTTTTCCACAGTTGGAACAGACATTTTCTCTGGCAGGGCAGAGGGCTCTGGGGTGCTTTTTTTATCCATAGAAAAAGCACTTGGGACCCTCAAGGTGTGCTGCCGCTGCTGTGAATTCCTGTAAGGCAGCAAACTTTTCTTTTCGTGGGGCTAGAGAGTCCAGCAGTGTGACATTTGTCCCAGCCCCAGGGTCCTGTGAGTACTCCTCCAATTCTTTCCTGGTGCTTTCTAAAGCTTCTGCAATAGTCTCTGCCTCATCTACCCCCACCATTCCTTTCTCCAGCAATCGATGTCTTGTCTCAGTGGACCGTATGCCCGCAACAATTCTGTCCCTAATAAGGTCCTCCGCATACTCCTGAGCTGATACTGCTTTAAAGTTGCAGCCTCTCGCCAGGTCTTTCAGAGAGGGTATAAAGTCTCTGGCAGACTCCCCTACTTGTTGTGATCTGGTCATGAGCCTGTACCGGGAGTGGAGTTTGCTATGCCCCTCATTGTAATGCCTCTGTAAAATGCTCATTGCCTCTTGGTAGGATCTGGAATCCTGTATAAGGGTGGTCTCCCAGCTGCGCTAACAGCAGCATTAATAGCTCTTTATCCGATGCCTCAGCATCCTCCACGTAATTCAAAAAGCATCTCTGCCAGTGGTCGAAGTGCTTGCCGGCTCTGGGATTTCTGGGGTTGGGCTCCAGCCTGTCTGGTCGCAGCACATGGCTAAGCTGCAGTCTCTGGTCCCTTAGGTGTAGCAAGGGCGGACCCTGGGGTACTAGGAGTTGCTGGTAGACCCTCTGCGGGGCTTGTGTCTGCTGGAGGAGTAACCTGGGTGCTTGGGGCTGTTGGGTGAGTCTCTGGTTTTGGGACATTTGCAGCGGGCTTAGGGGGGATCCCAGCGGTCGTGTCAGGTCTCTGCGGTACTGGAGAAACTGCTGCTGGGGGAGTGACGGTAGCGGTGTCTGCTTTCCCTGGCTCTGGAGTGGTCGGGAATTCTGCACATACATGGCGATTGGGAGCACAACTTGTGGAGATCCTTCCACCCGCGCTTGTAGTGGCCCCTTTCTGATCAGACCGGGGTTTAGGGTCGGCGACGCCTGTACCGGCGAACGCACAGGCTGGCAGGGCGCTTGGCCGTTTCTTACCTGCCCTATCGTACTTCTGTGGTCTTCCCCGCATTCCATCACGATTCCAGTAGAGCGGTCCCTCGCCATCTCTGTCCTCGGATGCACGTGCATGCTAGTCGTCCCCGGATTCCATTCCTCGGGAAGAGTCTCCAGGTGGTCGGGAATGTGCGTTGGAGCAGAAGCAGCTTCCATCCTAGCAGCTATCATATTAGTTTATTAAATTGTACTGACAATAACCACACCAGCAGTGCGAGTATAAGACAGCTTTAATCAACTAATACGTACACTAAGAGGTCTTGTCTCTCTGCAAGATGAACCTGGAAGGCTAGACTGTAGCTCTGGACTGCTTTATAGACAAGGTCACCAGGATGACCCCTGGTGACCTAGTGGTGGAATTACATATCACCACAGGGAGATTCGACGAGGTCTCGAGCATTTCCCAGAGATCCGACGACAACCTTGATGTCCTCCAAGGAAGATGCAGATCTGGGGGGGTGGGGGGGGGGAGAGATGGGGATGGGGGGGAGAGAGATGAATTACATATCACCGCCATTTTGGACGGCTGCCCCGCCGCGTGCGTGAAAAGCGGGGCCGGTTCGCCTGCCTCGTGGCGTACTGCCACACCAGGACCGGAATGCTTGATTTCTAAGGAGAGACTGGAGCCTTTTTTTCCCCCCTGTCGAGCAGGATGGTAAGGTGGGGGGTGGGGGGGAACCTGATGGCACTTTATAAAATTCGTATCTAAGGTTAATAGTCACAGCCTTTTTCTCGGAGCGGGGAGACCGAAAGCGCCAGGGTGAGAGGGGGAAGATTTGAAAGGGGCCCGCGGGGCACCTTCTCCACACGGAGGGTGGTGAGTGATATGGAACAAGCTGCCGGAACAGGTTCAAAAAACATGTTAGACAGGCAAATGAACTGGAAAGATACAGGGGGATACGGACCTACCACTGGCTAAAGAGTGGACAAGTTGGGCCAAAGAGCTGCTTCTGTGCAGTGGGACTCCAAGGTCCAAGTCCTTCATGTTGCCTTCAATCTATCTTTACAATTTTAAAAAATATTTTCATTATTTGGGCAGAGTCTCACATAACTTGTGTGAACCATTGGTTTGGAAATGTCCAAACTAGTGGGAGCACTGGCCCAGTTTGGGAAGGCCTGGCTGGGGTCTCTGACCTTTGACCCCCCCCCCCGGGTCGTTGTGCCGTTACCAACGCCGGTTGCCAGGGAGGAGAACAATCGCCGGGAGAGGAACGACCAAGCTCGCTGCCAGCCGGAGGGGGCGGGCCCATTGGCCGGGATGGGTGCCCAATCAGAACGGCGACTCCGCTCGGCTCGGCCAATCGGAGGGCACTTCCGCCAGCAGGTTGGGTTGAGGAGGCGATCGGCTGCCCCAGGGAGCCGGGGTTCGCGGCGGGCGGCTGCGTGGTGAGCGGGATAGCGGTGAGTGGAGGCAGCGGTCTGTTGGCATCCCCGCCTTCCCCCCTCCCCCTCCTTCCCACCCCTCCCCTCTCCCCCCCCCTCCCCCCCCCTCCCCCCCCCTCCCTCCCCCCCTCCCTCCCTCCCCCCTCCCTTCCCACCCCTCCCCTCTCCCCCTCCCCCTCTCCCCCCTCCCTCTCCCCCCCTCTCCCTCTCCCCCCCTCCCTCTCCCCCCTTCCCTCCCTCCCCCCTCTCTCTCTCTCCCTCTCTCCTTACCCCCCCCTGTCATTTTCTTTTAAACCTTCAACCCGCATCCACTCCTCTCCAATATATTTGAAAGCAGACTGCTGGAGCAGTGCATTTGGTCATAGGCCACACCTGAGCAGCCGGACAGAGCAACAGGGTTAGTTATTATCAATAAAAATCCCTCTCTCTGGGGGAGGATCTGAATCTCTCCCCCCCACCCCCATCTCTCCCCCCCACCCCCATCTCTCCCCCCCACCCCCATCTCTCCCCCCCACCCCCATCTCTCCCCCCCACCCCCATCTCTCCCCCCCACCCCCATCTCTCCCCCCCACCCCCATCTCTCCCCCCCACCCCCATCTCTCCCCCCCACCCCCATCTCTCCCCCCCACCCCCATCTCTCCCCCCCACCCCCATCTCTCCCCCCCACCCCCATCTCTCCCCCCCACCCCCATCTCTCCCCCCCACCCCCATCTCTCCCCCCCACCCCCATCTCTCCCCCCCACCCCCATCTCTCCCCCCCACCCCCATCTCTCCCCCCCACCCCCATCTCTCCCCCCCACCCCCATCTCTCCCCCCCACCCCCATCTCTCCCCCCCACCCCCATCTCTCCCCCCCACCCCCATCTCTCCCCCCCACCCCCATCTCTCCCCCCCACCCCCATCTCTCCCCCCCACCCCCATCTCTCCCCCCCACCCTCATCTCTCCCCCCCACCCCCATCACTCCCCCCACCCCCCCCCCCCAGATCTGCATATTCCTTGGTGGACATCAAGGTTGTCGTCGGATCTCTGGGAAATGCTCGAGACCTCGTCGAGCCCAATTCAAATCGAATTGAACAAAAGCACATCAATTGCTGGTCGTGGGATGGTCAAATAACTGGATTGGCCAGTTGAGTTCTGCACCTGTTGAATTTGAAGCCCAGCGTTGAAGTTGGAGGATTTCATTTGGAGTTGAGGTCATCGCTTGCCTGAGTTGTAACCTCAAAATTGGTTACTTGTCCTAAAAATATCCTGAATTGATGACCACCTGGAATGAAAATCTGCCGTCCTGTCCTGGTCTGCCCAATGCACCTTCTAATGGAAGTGAATGGGTCTGGCCAAACCTCTTGAGAAATTCTCTGCTGCCTCCTTGATTCAGAGATTGGTGTAGATGCTGTGAGGAAATACAATTTAAAAAAAAATATAGTGTTGGAAGTATTGGTTCTGCAACTGCTTAATGTTGATAAGATTGTGAGTTTCTTTGCACACTGTATCAATGCTCTGTCCCAGCTGGCCTGTGGGCAAAATGAACTTTCTCGTGTTGACAATAAACAAATTTGAAAGATTAAAAATCCATGAAAAATTTTTTTAAAAATAATTCATCCATTTGATCTTGTCAATTTCTTTTGGTCATGCCTATTATATACAGAAGGACATGCACCTGAAAAACAATACTATTCCATGCTAACCTCTTTTTATTTTCCCCCGCTGAAGTATTTGTCCAGTTGTCTGGCTGGCTGCTTGTGTGATTGTGACATGTTTTTGACTTGGACCACATTAAATTCTTTGACTTTTGAAAATCTATTAGTTGAAATGTTTCAATATTCAAAACATCTGCTGCAAAATCTCCCTTGAGCCTTCTCTTTTTTTCTTCCCAATTAATTTCTTGGAAAGTGGCCATTGAGAGCAATGGCAGCATATTCTGAATTACTCTTGAGAAACTGAAGCAGACCTCCTTGAACTGCTTGCAGTCCTTCCATTGAAGGTACTCCTGATACTTTTGTCCAGGGAATTTAAGTCGATGGTTGTCATTCATGATCAATGATGCAGTGTGATTTTTTTCAGCTGGGTGATGGACCCATGTTTTCCTCTATCATTGGTTGTGAGCTTGGCGGCTCTCTGAATAGCCTCAGTGAAGAAATGCATTGCATTTTGTGCCTGGTACATCAAGCAGCCACGTGTGCTCATGGTTGATGAGATTCAATCACATTGGCTGCTGTGATCAGCCGGCATCAAGCTTCTTGGAGTTCCTATAACTGGGAAATCCTACATGTCTCTGACTTGTTCCTGTGGATCGCATCAGATAGTAAATCATTTGCTGCAGGTTACAGAGCCTCCACCTGATCTTGTAACTGCTGTGTTTATGTGGCCAATTTAGTTGGGTTCAGTGATCTATCCCCTCATCACCCCACCTGATGCTGAATTTGGGGCATATTGATGATGGCTATTGAATTAGCTCTTTGTTGCAGTTCTCAAGTTTTAGGTTGCATGCATTTTACTGACAGAACAACGCCTTGCAAGTTTCTGAGGGCAGGTGCAAACAGAAGGTTCTGGGCGTTAGAAATATTTGCAAGCAGGCCCCCAGAAACTGAAACATTTGCAGAGAGTTGGGGGGGGGGGGGCATGTGTTTTTTTTAAAAGCCTGGAAATTGCAATATTTGCAAACCAAAACAAAAAACAGTGCCTGGAACATCAAGAGGGGAGGAGCGGGAGAGAGAGAGGCAGTCTGAGAAAAGGCTGGACAGAAGAGGAGCTGCTGAGAAGTTTTTTTTCCCAAGACTGGACAGAGTTCTCACAGGGTAGCCTGAGTGTGCTCAATGTGGAAATCAGGAGTGGCAGCTCGTCTTCCCGGTGTGGCGAAGAGGAGAAGAACTTGGAGAGAAGACGTTTCTTCTGGAAGACACAATTGTTTGAGGTGTCCAACAGCCATCTCTCTGTAACCCTCCACCACTGGACTGCAATAGTCTCTGCTTGAATGTAATGACTGCGATTCTGTGCACAGGATTGAAGATTACTGGAAACTGTAGCCTTGGAAATGTCGACAGTGGAAGATTGGTCAGTAAAAAGGACTTTTTTGAAAACACATAACACACGTGCTGAGATTAGATGGGGGGGAGAGGGATTGTGTAAATCACAGTGTTTGTAAGTTCAGCTTTGATCTTGTTCTATACTCAAAGAATGAAACTAAATTTGTTTAAGGAACCATTGCTTTGGTGTATTTCTATTGCTGCTGGTCTATAACCATAATAATAGTTGATGGCATGGAAACAGGCCATCTCGGCCCTACGAGTCCACGCCATTTTACTCCAACAACTCCCCCCTGCCTGTTCTCCACCCATAACCCTCTAAACCCCCCACCTCTTATCCATGTGTATGTCCAGCCTCCTCTTAAATGAAAGAATGGACTCTGCCTCAATTATTTCCTCCGGAAGATTATTCCATTGACTGAACTCAATACAATGTTGTAAGTTGGTTGTAATATGAACATTTACACTATAATTGCTGCTCCAATCCCCAAATCTCATGACCATAAATTCTGATTGTGGTACTCTAATATTATTTGGTGTACCTAAACTGATGGTGTGCCTAGTAAAAGAAAATTCAGCTATTTAGTAAACACTGTAGTGTCCTTGAAACTTGTTTGAAGTTGATTAATGGAGTATTGTAGAACTTGGGGTTTTCAAAATGATAAAGGTAACCGATTTCTGTAAATGTACCATTGCAAGTCTTAAATTTGGACTTTTTCTTCTTTCTGCATTTATCTGCACTGACATTATGTTTGTCTGCTTCTGTGCACTATAAAGCATTCTCCATCCTTATAATTCTTTTGGTACCCGGCTCTTTGTTGGAATGTTTTATATATGCATAAGTGTCCCTTCCACAGAGGTGTAAAATGCATTGGAGGAAAATCTTGCACTTGATATTGGCCAGTAGACTTGGAGTAACTGCCAAGCATTTTTTTTTTAAATTGTGCCAAGGTCACGTTCTGCACAGACCTGCGCTGTGATGTTCTGTGGTTCAATGAATCTTTTGTATCCATGTGAGTCAGTCAGGCCAAGGTAAAATGTTTCATTTGAAGGGTACCCCATCTATGCAACGTGCTCAGGTCGAAGTCTCATTCTTGGTGATTGTGTATTCAAGTAATTGGCTTGGGACCTGAATTTGTGAACACGGTATCTACAGAATTTTGTGATTTACTTATCGGTTCAGGATTGTATAAGTGAGCCACAATTAATGAGAGTGGATCCATTAATTTTTTTTGTCTTTGCATTTATGACTAATGGATTCTAATATTTCTGATTCCATTAACAGATTCGAAAAAGCGCTGAAGGGGATGTTTTGTTTATTTATCCTGTGTGACATGAGGATCTTTTATACTGAGCATAATGAATAAATACACTAAAGTGAACAAAATTGGAGAAGGATCATTTGGAAAAGCTATCCTTGTGACCTCGAAAGAAGATGGGAGGCAATATGTCATCAAAGAAATCAATATTTCCAGGGTAAGACAATCTGTGGTGCCTTTAGTTAGCCTGATACAATTTGAAAAATTATATCTGATTTATTTATTTTTGGTTTACAGATGTCTAACAAAGAGCGCGAAGAGTCAAGGAGAGAAGTTGCAGTTCTGGCCAATATGAAACATCCAAATATTGTACAGTATCAAGAATCATTTGAAGGTTAGCAATCAACCTGCTGTAACTCAATGGGTGAAGGACTATTTTCTTATTGAAGGTGTTATGGGCCCAGAGGACCCCAAAACCCAGCACCAAAAGAAATTCACCAAGACAAATGGTTACTTAAACAAAGGTTGCTTTTAATTGTCTTTAAACATGAAAACAGGATCAAACTTTAACTTACCCTTTTAATTCTAAGGGAATATGTATATAAGTTCAGAAAAGTTCTTTAATTCACAGTCCAATCTCACTTCTCATCTTCCAAGTTCACTAGTTGCAGGCAAGTTTTGTACTGCTCAAATGGTTACTGCTCAAGAAGGTTCTTGTTGGTTTTCAGAGAGATTTGTTGCTCGTTGGACACTCACAACTGATTCCTTCTGATCAGCCACTTCAGTGTCTTGCCAAAGAAAGTTGCCCCATTAGGGTTTTCCAGATGATAACCTCAGGTCAACCCAGAGTTCCTTTTTGTTTTTCTTATTCCAAGTGAAACATTATGCAGCCAGCCCTCTCCTCTTGTAAGGACCACAAGGGCTTTGACTAAGCTGAACTAAGAACTCTCAACCCGTCTTCAAAATGGGGATTTCGACAAGCTTTCCAGCTTGTTATGTTCCAGTCCTAGCTGCTGAACTGAATTCTCTCTCACTGTCTCAGAAAACCGCATGACTCTCTTAGAACAGCAAACTGCACTCAGACTGCGGCACCAGACCTAATCTTCTGAGTTTGTTCATCTGTTGCTTTCCAAAACAATAATCCATTACTCCACCGCATGTCCAATTAACACCTACTTGTGAAGTCCTTGTAGGCATTCTTCAAAGTTTGTGCAAAGGCACTCGGAGCCTGGACTGTCTGGCTTGAGCAGAGCTCCAGCATTTTCAATGAGATCTGTTTTGAAGAGTTTGTATCTGTGAGTGAACGAACTAAAAACCCCACACAATGTATCTCCCTATCTATATACAATATAAAATATAACCTAATCTGTCACAAAGGGAATAGGGGAAGGCATCTTGTGAGTCTTTCTAATCCGGATTTCTCTGCTGTATTTGGAACTACTGTTTCACATTTGAATTGATTAAAGAAAGGGTAATTTTTAGTGAGGAAGACTGATCATGTGATCATGAGTTGAAATGGGGTGGGGGGGGGGGAAATGACATGAAAGTTAGTTTCTTGCCACATGTGCCAAGGTATTTCGATGTTAATATTCAAGGAAAGGTTGGATACGTATATGGATGGGAGAGGTGTGGAGGGTTATGGGCCAAATGCAGGTCAGTGGGAGAGGATGTTCGGCACAGACTAGTAGGGCCAAACTGGCCTGTTTCTGTGGTGTAAATGGTTATATGGTATAGCAAGAAGGTTCTTTTTATGTGCTATTCATATGTGATACAGCAAATTAAGCACAATTATGGAGTGCGGATTTACAGAGATGAATTGGTTGGAAGAGAGCAAATACAACATTATTTTACCAACGTGATGTTTGTTCAGGAATATGACAGTAATGGGAAAGAAACTGTCCTTGAAAGTGGTGGTGTGTGATCTCATACCTCGTATATTTTCTTCTTGACAGGAGGGAGAAGAAAGTGTGACCATGGTGGGATACATTCTTTAATACATTAGCAACTTTTCTGAGGCAAGGGGAAGTAAAGGTGGAGCTGAGGAATGTTTGTGTGATGGTCTGAGCTGCATTCACCACTATCTGCAGTTTCTTGCAGTTGTGAACATACCAGTTTCCATTCCAGACAGCAAAATGCATTTGTAAAAATTGTTGAGGAATGTAGGAAATAGTGTCCAATTCCAAAGGAAGTCAGATACTCGCCAGCTATGGCGGCGATTGCAGGCCATTGCATCCTACAAGGAGAGGCAGAACACCATAAATCACTGTGGTACTTCACTGCCACATGAGCTGAACCCCTTTTTATGCTCGCTTTGAGAAGGAAAACTCCATGATACCCTGTGATATCTGTCTCTGAGGCCAAAGTTAGAACCTCCTTCAAGAGGATGAACCCTCACAAGGCATCAGGTCTTGATGCCATACCTGGTAGGGTTTGAAAATCTGTGTCAATCAACTGGCTGGTGTGTTCATGGATATTTTCAATCTCACTGATGCAGCTGGAGGTTCCCTCCTGCTTCAAAAGATCATCATCCTAGTGCCAAAGAAGAGTAGGATGAGTTGCCTCATTGACTTTCACCCAGTAGCACCAACCTCTACTGTGATGATTAGAAAGAAGTATTGTACAGGGCTGCAAGATGAAGGCTGCACTGAAAAGATAGCGAAAATATCTGTGTGAGCAAGTGCATTCAGAATGATTTGTAATGTTATACTTTGCAGGTCTAAATGGGATGTAGAGTAAAATAGGAAATGGTTTCTTGTCAATATTGTTGGCTTTTACATTAGTCTGAATTTCAATTTTAAATTTATGTCATAATTAGAGATTTCCTTATTTTTTTGTCCGAGATGAGGCTATTCTAAGATTTGTATGTTTATTTTAACAGAAAGTGGTTGCCTTTACATAGTCATGGATTACTGTGAAGGCGGGGACCTTTTCAAACGGATTAATGCACAGAAAGGAATTTTGTTTTCTGAGGAGCAGGTAAGAACTATGAGATTGTCAAATCATCTTGCCCATGTATTGATTTTTGTAATACTACTTAATCCACCTGCATTATGAAAGGATCAGTTCTGATGAGAATTCTTCTTCATCCGACATGTTTTTGTCTTCTGCAATAAGAGTAAGTTCAACATAGAACCTCTTCCTTCAGTTATGTTGCACAAGATGCAATAATTGCATTATTTCTGCCTTATCCATCAGTGACAATATCTCCTTTAATGTACTTTGGTCTCTTTAGCAATGTTCACATTTGTACTGCTTATTTTCCTTGTAGTTGAAGTGAGCCTTGTGATTGAACCTATTGCTATACTTGCAGTTGTTTGTTTCACTTTGTTCAGATGATGTAAAATCTTTACAATTGTCTCCCAATTAATCAAGTTGTTTTTAGAAATGTTGCTTTCTGGAGACATTATTTACATTTAGAATTTTACCTTCAGCTACTAAGGAATCCCATCTGGATTTGCAACTTCCCTTGGCTGCTTACAAGTGAAAATGGAGATGGATGGTAGCAAAGGTGAAGACAAGGAGGACAATACATAATTAAATGGAATGAAAATGAACTCAAGAAAAATAACGGAGGGAAAAATAAAATGGCTCTAATTTCCTTTTTTAAATGCTTGATGAAGTCTTGTGGGTGGAAGTAAAATGAAATGCCTTTAATCAGACTGTTGGAAATTACTGGCTATCTACCCTCAGTAACCTTGCTTACCATAAATTTAACTCACCCTGATCTTGAACTTTGGAAATTCTGGTTTCACTGCCCTTTAAGAAATAAAACTAGTAGCACGAGTCTGGGTTTCGAAGAGACCACACAAGTGAAACATTTATATATTTAAAAATAAAATAAAATTATTGTGACAATTTTCAGAAAATTGGGTGCACTGGTAATTCCCAGCAGAGCAATTCTCTTGTTCACTTTCCCCTTTTTTTTCCTGTTGTTAGTATTTTGCAAAGGGTTGCATTCAATTCTAGTTCTTGGGGTTCAGCTTTCAGGCAGTTTGACTTGCAACTTGGCAGAATAGTTGGCGGTTTAATTTCGATAGGTTCTTAAAAGAACTAGCACAGAATTGACAGATTGCGGTTCTTGTGCTGTTTGACTCTTCACAAGCTATCAAGGGATGAGTCCAAATAGACCTACATTCTGAGTAGTTGCCTTGAGAGGATCCCAGTATGAATTTGTTTATTTTTGCTTCTTGCTTCCTATCAAAGGCTTTTCTTGGAATTTGGTTCCATGAACATCAGTTTCCATTTCTTGCACAAATGGATGAATGTTGGCAGTATTCACTGAGTAATCCAATAATTGGGGCAACTAAAATTAATCCAGTTATGACTTCCCAATGCTAGTGGTTCGAAACCTAACCAGTCCTAACTCCATAGCCTCATCTGATTTAATTCCATTACCCTGCTTTATTTTTCAATAATAAAATTTGAAGATCAGTTTTATTGTCTGTGTGAATAGATGACAGCACATATAAACTTTTGATTCTTTTTCCTGTAGACCAGGCAGAATTTCTACTAACCAGCCATGCAAAAATAAAAATTGTACTCCAGAAAAGATGTGTAATCAAAAGAGAGAAATGTATACAAGATGGAAGTGCAAACAAACTGTGCAATACAGAAAATAAATACTTAATAATAAATAATGTGGAAAGCAATAGCCCTTAAGTCCTGGTTGAGTTTGCTATTTAGGAGTCTGATGGTGGAGGATAGCAGCTGTTCCTGATTCTGGTGGGTCGGGTTTTGTGGCAACTTTTACCTCTTTCCTGATGGCAGCTGCAGCAAGAACAGAGCATGTCCTGGGTGGTGTGGATCCTTGATGAATTGTCATGTTCCCTGTAGATATTCTTGATGGTGGGGATTGATGCCTGATTGGATGTTGTCTTTGTTGCCTTTCTTCATGGCATCTGTGGCTTGTCCACTTTTTTAAAAAAAACTCTGCTGTATAGTCCCATGATGTCATCTGTGGATTTGAAAATGAATCCGGTTCATCCTGAGTTTTGTTTCAGCTTTATCCTCTAAACTGAACTATCAGAGAAATGCCCATATGGCAAGTCTGTTGGTTGTAAATTTTTGTATTTCTTCATCCTAGAGAGTCGTTAAGCATATTTGAGGCTGGTGGGGGGTGGGGGGCGAGGCAAGATGGCATAGAGTCTAGACGTCCAATCTCGACTTCTCTGGCCAGGCTTTTAAATACCAGTTTTTTTTAACCCTTTGTTTTCAAGTTTAAACTTTTTAAATTTTAGTTTAAAGTATTAAGGAATTATTATGGCCACTAATGGTAAAAAGATTAAACCTCAAGTTCAAAAGAAGTTACATTTTCGAAGTGCTGAAGATTTTGGGCCTAGATGACTTTATACAGACCCAGGCTCAATCTCTTCATTGCCTAAATCCCAAAGATCGCCTGTTCTGGCTAAAAAAATACCTATTGCTCACCAAATGAAGGATGGCGCTGGAATTACCCATTCTCCGGAAGAAGGTGCGTGTTCCCAAGAAGTGGACCCCAATTTGGAAAGCCTTTCGATTTCAATGGAGGGAGCACGCAGGAAGACTACTCCATTGTTGGAAATGCATCAGGTAGCATTTCAATCTGAAGAAATTGTTTTTCTTCGCGAATTGATGAGAAAACAACGAGATACGAGGGGAGACCAGCGGTCTCCTGCTTAGCGTGAAATTAAAAAGGGATTCGATTGGGCATGTATATTCTTCATTTAATTCTAGAGCTCAAGGTGTAGCAATTTTGATACATAAAAATGTATCTTTTGAATTACAATCAATGGAGGAAAAGGCAGGATGTATTCTTAAATTGAATTATAAGATTTTTAGTGAATTTTGGACTTGAGCATAAATATTATGCTCCAAATGCAGATGATGAAGTTTTTATTTCGGATGCATTTTTATGTTTGGGTCAAGCTACTGATAATATTTTAGTTGGTGGTGATTTAATTGTGTTTTGGAACCTTTATTAGATAAATCTCCGAAGAAAGTTAAAAAATACATGATGGCAATCCAGGTCCAAGTGTTGATGTAAGATCTTAATTTAGTAGATATTTGGAGATGTCTTAATCCGACAGAGAAAGATTTTTCCTTTTATTCATCTAGACATGAATCGTTTTCAAGGATTGACTTCTTTTTAGTATCGGCACACTTACAAGGGAAAATACAACAAGCGGAATATAAAAGTAGGGTGATTTCAGATCCTTCTCTGTTATATTTTACATATGAAACTTCTGAGAAAATTCAAATAGCTTATCATTGGAGATTTAATACAATGTTGTTAAAAAATATGGAATTTATTGATTTTTTTTAAGAAACAAATTAATTTTTTTTGAAAGAAAATTCTAATTCTGTTCAAAGTAAATTTGTATTATGGAATGCTATGAAAGCCTATTTGAGAGGACAAATAATTAGTTATACTTCTAAAATAAAAAAATAATCGATTAAATCAGAGTCTTGAATTAGAGAAACAGATCAAGTTAGAAAAGGAATTTCAGAAAGATGGTACAGAAGATCAGAAAATAGAATTATCTAGGCTGAAATTGAAATATACTTTGAATCTTATCAATTTGAATGTGTGATTAATAGGACTAAGCAACGGTATTATGAATGGGGAGAGAAAGCACATAAAGTATTGGCGTGGTAATTAAAGAAAGAACAGATATCGAGGACTATTAATGCTGTTGGATGGAATTCTCTTAATACATAAACCTTGTGAGATTAATGATGAATTTTATAAAAAGTTACATACATCTGAAGGAAAACAAGAAACTGGATGGATTGATTGATTTTTTTTATCACAGTTGAATTTACCAATATTAGAGGATGGAGATATACAGGAGTTAGATGAACCATTTACTGATTCGGAAATTAAAATGGCTATGCTGGAAATGCCGAAAGGTAAATCGCCTGGTGATGATGGATTTTCGGTTGAATTTTATAAAATTTTTTATGATGATTTATCTACAGTGTTTGGGGATGTATTATGTCAAGTTGGAGAACATTATGATTTACCTGAGTCTTATTCTAGTGCTTTAATTACAGTAATTCCTAAAAAAATAGAGATCCTTTGAAAGTATCTTCATAGAGACCAATTTCATTGTTAAATGTAGATTATAAAATAATAGCTAAAATATTAGCGATTAGATTGGCTAAATTTTTACCAAAGTTAATTCATATTGATCAAACAGGTTTTATAAAGAATAGATATGCTTCAGATAACATTTTGCGCGTGATTAATTTGATTAATAGATTTCAACAATCTTTAGATCACACATGTCAAACTCTGGCCCGCGGGCCAAATTATATTTGGCCCGCAAGATC
Organism: Narcine bancroftii; assembly: GCF_036971445.1. Classification (NCBI taxonomy): domain Eukaryota; kingdom Metazoa; phylum Chordata; class Chondrichthyes; order Torpediniformes; family Narcinidae; genus Narcine; species Narcine bancroftii. Next base: position 149,618,343 of record NC_091469.1, read on the forward strand.
ATATTAAATATATATTAGAGTTGGCCCGCTGGCCGCCGCGCCAGTATAGCGCATGCACACTGAAGGTGAAAATGAAGACGCCGGAGGTGTGGAGGGATCTCAGAGTCCCGAATCCCGGGGATCGGAGCGCCGTACTCAGCCCGCCCGGCTCCCGGACACACAGACGCGGCTGGAGTTGGGGACCATCCTCGCTGGGTCTGCGCTTCAGCGGCGACGCTGGACCGAGCGTCTCATTGGCGATGGCTTCCCCCTCGCTTCGTGCGCGGCGGACCCTGCCTCCCGCTCCTTTTGTTGGAGACGAGCCTGGCGCCGTGAGATCGCAGTTTAATCCCTCTCCAACCATGGGAGGGGGTGGGAGCAACGCGCTCTTCTCAGCCAATTCCTCCACCACCCCGGACGCCGGCGTTTCAACGGTGGGTTTGGGTGCCTTCATCAGGCGACCTACCTGTTGGTCCAAGACAAGGGGAGAGCGTACAAACTCCACACAGAGAGCACCTGAACTCGGGTGAACGTGGAGCTGCGACCCCACATTCCACATCAGGACTGTGTGTAAGATTGGGAGCAGTGAGACGGAAGCTTATTTTGTTCCTGTGATTTAAGCCTTTCTTGGGGTGGGGGGGGGTTCCTTCTCTGACCACTTGCCTAACAATTAACCTAATCAGATGTGGAGTTACCACAATAAAACAGTTCTCAACCTTTTTTCCACTCGCGTCCCTGTGCCATTGGTGCTCTGTGATTAGTAAGGGATTGCTTAAGGTGGTCTGTGGGTGGGAAGAAAAAGTTTGAAGACCGCTGCTTTAATCATCCCTCATTGACTTGTCATGTGCACGGTTTCAGAACGCTAAAGGAAATGGGCCAATGACAATGACAATGAAAGAGTTTATCCAAAACTTTTATTAAACATTTATTTTAATAAGAAAAAGTTTAACATTACATATGTTGAAAGAAGAGAAAACATGCAGATGGTGTTGAAAGTTTTCAATAAATATTTAGTTCGGCCCTCGACTTAGTCCAAGTTTTTAATTTTGGCCCTCCGTGAATTTGAGTTTGACACCCCTGCTTTAGATCATCCGATGGTGATATTCTTAGATGCAGAAAAAGCATTTGATAGAGTTGAATGGAATTTTTTGTTTAAAGTTTTGGAGAAATTTAAGTTTGGTCCTTTTATTGGTTGGATTAGGGCTCTATATAGTAAACCGGTAGCTAGAGTATTGACGAATGGTTTGATTTTGGAATCTTTTAAGTTAACTCGATCAACTCGTCAAGGTTGTCCTTTATCGCTAGCTTTGTTTGCGTTAGTGATTGAACCTTTAGCACAGTTGATGAGACAAAATACACAGATACAAGGTATGAAAGTTTTAGATGAGGAGTATAAAATTAATTTATTTGTTGATGATGTATTGGTGTATTTAATAAACTCAGCTCAGTCACTTTTACACTTGAAGGAGTATTTAATACTATATGGATGTCTTTCTGGATATAAAGTTAATTGGGGGAAAAAAGTGAAATATTACTGGTAAGTGAAGGAGATTATTCAGTTTATAAAAATATTATTAATTTGAAGTGGACTGATTGAATTAAATATCTGGGTATAATTTTGAATGTTAATTATCAATCTTTATATAAATTAAATTATGCTCCATTAATGAAAAAAATTAAAACTGATTTGATTTAATGGAAAGATTTACCTATTAATTTAATGGGAAGGATAAATACAATATCTTTCCACATATACAATATTTGTTTCAATCTATTGCGTATTTACTTGATAATTTTTTTTTGAGATTTTAAATAAAATGGTTGGGGAGGTTTATGGAGGGGTAAATTTTCGAGAGTAGCTTTGAATAAATTAACTTGGAAATATGAGTTGGGGGACTACGTTTATCACATTTTCAAAATTATTATGAGGCAGCCCAACTTAAATTTATTAGTTCATTGATGGATTTGGTACGGCCTCCTAGTAGGGCTAAAATTGAGATGGCAAGTATTTCTGAATTTGAAATACATCCATTTTTGTTTAGGTGGAATATAAATTTGTTACAACAATATAATGAGCCTATACTAAAACATTTAATGAAGTTATGGATAAAGAAAAATAAAATGATAGATTCTAGAGGTAAATTATTGGCTTTGACTCCATTGTATAATAATCAACTTATTTCTTTTTCAATACATAATCAAAGTTTATTGCATTGGAGAATTAAAGATGTGAAAAATTTGGGAGATTGTTTTAAAGAGGGTAAGTTTTTATTTTTTAATCAGATGAGTGAAGATTTTGGTATTGTTGAGAATTCTTTATTTCTTTATTATCAAATTCAATCTTTGGTAAAATGTATGTTTGGTGGAGATATGATTTTACCTAAAATGACTAAATTTGAGACTTCTCTTATGAAGGTACCAGAGAAGGGTTATATTTCATTTATGTATCAAATATTACAGGATGGTCTGGATAAAAAGGGTTGGGATAGATCTAAAAGTAAATGGGAAGTGGATATTGGTTTTACTTTTTCTGAAGAGGATTGGTTAGATATCTGTTATGATGGTGTAACTAGATTGATAAATGCACGTTATGCAATGATTAATTATAATTTTTTACATCAATTATATTTGACACCTGAAATTTTTTTTAAAAAGTATGGTTTTCATGAATCAGATTTGTGTTTTAGATGTGGTGATACGGTTGGAACTTTTTTTCATGCCGTTTGGTCATGTATACATACAATCTTTTTGGAAGAAAATTCAATCGATTTTAGAATATCTGTATAAGATTAAAATAGTTTTAGATCCAACGGTATTTTTATTGGGTAGTTTGCAACCTCTGAAAGGCTTGGGATTAGATAAGTTTCAGCTTGCTTTTGTATATTTAGCTTTATCCGTAGTGAAAAAATATACGTGGAAAGATACAAATATGATTGATATTAATAGATGGCATAATGAGATGAAATATTGTTTAATAATGGAAAAAATTACGTATGTTTCACATGATAATTATAATTTTTATTAATAAGTGGCTGTTATACTCAGAATATTTACATTTCAATTTATATTGATTAGATTTTAATATGTATATTTAACTTTTTAAAAAAATATTCTTTTTTTTAATGGCTCTCCTTGGGAGTGTTGGCTGAAGGGGGGGGGTCTTTTCTTTTTTTATTTTTATATATATATATTAAAAAGTTCATGTTTAATTGCTGTATATGTCATATTATTTGTTTTTTGAACAAATAAATGAAGTATTAAAAAAAAGCATATTTGAGGTTGAGCGAGGTTTTGAAATTATAGAGGAATCAGAAGTTGTAGAATTTGGGAATTGCTCTGTTCATGTAGTAAATGTGGGTGCTGAGAGGAAATGGAGCAATGTTATATTAAGCATAGAGGCCAACAAAAAGAAATTCCAATGTTAAAATTATTTTGTTGGCCGACATTGACATGGTTGTGGTGAAGAGCTAGTGGGCTGTGTGATGATGGTTGCTGTAGATTAGTGAACTTTGGAGCAACTACTTACAAATGTATTTCTGGGATATTCAAGACCATAAGCTGGCCACCATTGAATGCATTGTCTCTTGTTCCTTCACCCTTGCTCTCAAAATAAACTGTGCTCAGTGAATCTCTTCACTCGCCTTTGTGTAAAATGATGATGTCACTCTGTGTGCCACAGATTTCAGGAGTACATAAACAAGAGGCCTACTTATTATCTCTGAAGTGCAACAAATGACTTTGTTTTTGACAAGTATAACAATATTTTCTTTTGTATGGCTAGATCCTAGATTGGTTTGTGCAAATCTGCTTGGCTTTGAAACATGTACACGATAGAAAAATTCTCCACAGGGATATCAAATCGCAGGTGAGTTTGAATATCAATTCAGCTCTGGAAATATTTTCAGAAATCTGATTGATAACTCACAATATCATTATTTGGAGTTAATGTTGAATTTTATAAATGCTTTCAAAGGAAGAAATTCCGGCTGGATCTAAAACCAGAGGGCATGAATTTGAGGTGAGGGAGAATGATTTAAAAGGGACCTGAGGGGCACCTTGTATGTGGACTGTATGTAGAAGGGAATGGGACAATTTTACCATTCAAAAGGCAGTTAAACAGGTACAGAGGTTTAGAGGGATACGAACCAAATGCAGTCAAATATGAAGAGCAGACCAGTTGAGCTGAAGGACCAATTTCTGTGCTGCACAACTCCATGACTGACTTCTGTCACACAAGTCTCAAGAGCTGTCGTGAGTTAGTCAGGTACATGAATGGGAATGCTATGTCACTGTCAATGAAGGCACTTAACTGTTCAGAATTTTTTTTTTAAACAAAACCCTTTCAATTTTTACAAGAGCATTAGATTTGTGTCAACCTGCATTCACGATGCACTTTTAAAGTAGTAAAATGCCTCCGCATTTTTTTCAGGAAGGCCATTCAGGATTTTAATAATGGAATGACATACTAGGTGATATATCAAGTGGGTGTGAAGCATTTTAAAGGAGCAAAGCAAGGTTTAGAGGAGGGAATTCCAGAAATTCATGCTTTGAATGAAAGAGTTAGAATTTGGCATACTTGTGAGGTGGAAATTGAGGGAGCGCATGTATGTAGAGGCGGTGGGACATGGAATGAGGAAATGGCTGTACACAATCTGCTAGAGGAACTTGGGTTGATCGGCATCAGTGAATTTTAGAATGGTGATCCTTTTCTTGTTGACACTATAGGTCAGAAATCACAAAGTGATACCTGAGTGATATTTGATGCAAGTGGACAACATAAAATTTATTGTGGCCAGAAAAATTTGAGTGGGCAGGTGTGTTAATGGGATAATTAGGATGGAAGTAAAAGCATGGGTAAGATTTTCAGATGCATGTAATTTCAGTTTAAGGTAGAAGTGAGTGAAAAGGCAGCATGATTGGTTGCCCAGTGTTTGGAAGCTTGCCACTGGAAGAAATGTGCCACCATTTAAGCTCAGACTGTTACCAGTGACTGGTGGAGAATCAATGGTCAGAAAGTGTAGATTGTGCTCCAGTCTGAAAGTGAGGTCCTGGGTCTTTCCAACATTTGGAGAAAATGTAGTTGATAATTCCAATAGTTGATTGCTAGAGTAAAGAGGTGGGATTGCATTTTTTTTCAAGAAAATATGAATGATGGCAGATGGAAAGGGGGTTAAAATCTGGAAAAAAAATAATAACATCAACCAATATGGGTCCTGAAGGGAACCATAAAATATTACAGCACAGAAAACAGGCCATTCAGGCCTTCTAGTCTGTACCAAACTATTATTCTGCCCAGTCACACTGACCTGAATCCAGTCCATACTCCTTTCATTAAAGTACCTGTCCAAATTTTTCTTAAATATTAAAACTGAGCCCGCATTCGCCATTTCAACTGGCAGCTTGTTCCACGCTCCCATACTTTCTTTGAAGAAATCTCCCCCAAAATGTTTACCCTTAACCCATGTTGTCAGCTCTGTATCTCACCTAACCTTGGTAGGAAAAGCCAATTTGCATTTACACTGTCTATTTCCATCACTATTTTGTATACCACTATCAATTTGTCCCTCATTCTTTTACTCTCCAGGGAATAAATTCCAAACCTGTTTAACTTTCCCCAGTAACTCTGTTCCTGAAGTCCCAGCAACATCCAAGTAAACCTTCTTTGCACTCTTTCAATTTTATTCACCTCTTTCCTGTAGTAGATGAACAAAACTGCACACAATACTCAAGTTTTTGTCTACCAATATCTTGCACAACTTTATTATTATATCTCAATTCCTACTCAATACTTTGATGAAGCCCAACATGCCAACAGCTCTCTTTATGAACCTTTCTACCTGTGATGCTGCCTTCAGGGAATTATGTATCTGAATTCCCAAATCCATTTGATGTACACTTCTCAGTGCCCTACCATTTACAATGCATATCCTACCTTGCTTTGTCCTTCCAAAATGCAACAGCTCATATGAAATTCCATTGGCGATTTTTAAAAATTTTTTCAGCCCATGTTTCCAGCTGGTCCAGATCCCTCTCCAAGGTTGGAAAGGCTTCCTTGCTGTCCACAACACCTCAGATCTTTGTGTCATCTGCAAAGTTGCTGATCTAAATTGACATTGTATAAGCGTTGAGAAATCTGATATTTTGGGACTCATCAGCAAATGCAGACCAAATAATATGGTGCTAATGCAAAAGGCACATACTTAGGTGACGTGAACAAGATAGTTTAGGAGAATGTATATGGGTGGATAGAAAAGAACAAGAGAAAGATGAAAGCACAAGTTGATGAGTATGGTGGTAAGCCTTGGAGAAATGTCTGGGCCACGTATTTGGGGAAAGGCAGGAAGGAGGGAGCTGCACTAAATAAAATGGATTCAATCCTGGTTCAAAAACAAAAGTGCAGAGCACTCTTTGGACATGTCCTCAGTCATTTCAATATAATGACTTTAAGGTGTGCCCAGGGGAGAGGTTCGTGAAGGCTTCTGCTAATATTTTTGATTTGGTCTGACTCTTCATTAATTTTTCTCTGTCAACACAAATTTAGCATAATTTTAGAAAAGACGAAGGGCAGGGAGAGAAAAAAAGTTGCATTACACTGTATCTTGAATATTTTCAGATGTTCAAAATCTCACATCCAATAACGTCTAATTCTTATCAAAACACTTCTTTCATAGTCTCTGTATGCATTAAAGTGGTTTAAAGTCACTGAAGTAATTTCTTATTTAAGAAAGGATGTATTGGAGTGAAGAGGCTTGAGAGAAAATTCACAAGCATAATTCCTGCAATGAGGGGATTAGCATATGATGAACATTTGACGGCTCTTGGATTTACTCCTTCGAGCTCAGAAGAATGAGTAGGGAATCTCGTAGAAGCCTTTTAAATGTTGAAAGGCCTGGGCTGAGTAGATGCAGCAAAGTTTCCCATGGGAGGGGAGTATAGGACAAGGGGGCAACAGCTTCAGGATTGAAGGATGCCTATTTAAAACAGGAATACGAATTTCTTTAGCCCCCTCCAGCCCCCTCCAGCCCCCTCCAGCCCCCTCCAGCCCCCTCCAGCCCCCTCCAGCCCCCTCCAGCCCCCTCCAGCCCCCTCCAGCCCCCTCCAGCCCCCTCCAGCCCCCTCCAGCCCCCTCCAGCCCCCTCCAGGCCCCTCCAGGCCCCTCCAGGCCCCTCCAGGCCCCTCCAGGCCCCTCCAGGCCCCTCCAGGCCCCTCCAGGCCCCTCCAGGCCCCTCCAGGCCCCTCCATATCAAGCCCCACAAACTGACTGAAAGGAATCATCATCATTCTATGGGGTGGAGAGCCAGAATATACCTGTAGAAACCCTTAAGACTTCACATTGTCTTCCAAACCAACCTCCTGTCCTTTTTAGCCACCGTGATTTCTTCCTTGAGATTTTTTTAAAATCATTTTTTTTATACTCCTCAAGTGATAGGGGACTCTAAAGTTGGGGGTCAGACAGGCAATTGTGTGGATGCAGGGAAGAAACTCTGAATGTGGTTTGCCTGCCAGGGTCCAGGATGTTTCAGATCGCATTCAAGATATCCTGCAGTAGGAGGGAGAACAGCTAGAGGTCGTGGTACGTATTTGGTACCAAATGGCATAGGTAGGAAAAAGGAAAAGGTCCTGAGAAAAGACTACAGGCAATTGGGAAGGAAGTTGGACCACAAAAGTAATCCTCTCGGGATTGCTGCCTGTGCCAAGAGACCGTGAGTATAGGAATAGAATGAGGTTGAGGATAAATGTATGTCTGAGGGATGGGAGCAGGGCCCAGTGGTTTAGATTTCTGAACCATTGGGAACTCTTTTGGGGAAGGTGTGACTTGCACAAAAAGGGCAGGTTGCACTTCAATCCCAGGGGGACCAATCTACTGGTGGGGAGGTTTGCTAAGGCTACTGGGGAGAGTTTAAACTAGAGTTGTTGGGGGTGGGAACTGAACTTGAGACTGGGGAAGAGGCAGTTGGCTGACAGAGAGAAAGCTTGGCGACAGTGTGTGAGAGAGGATGGGCAGGTGATCGAGAAAGGAGGCACTTAGATGGATGGTTTGGAATGTGTCTATTTTAGTGCAAGGAGTATTGCGAACAAAGCGGAAGAGCTTGTAGCGGGTATTAGAACTTGGAGCTATGATGTGGTGGCCATTAAAGAGACTTCGATGACTCGGAGAGGAATGGTTTCTTCCAAGTGTCGGATTTCTTAAAGGACAGGTAGGGAGGCAAAAGAGGTGGGGGCATGGCACTGTTGATTAGAGATCGTGTCACAGCTGCAGAAAAGGTGGATGTTACGGAGGGATTGTCTACGGAGTCTCTATGAATGGATGTTAAGTACAGGAAGGGGTCAATAACTTTACTGAGTTTTTTATAGGCTGCCCAATACAAACCGGGGTATCGAGTAGATACGGAAACAGATCCTGGAAAGGTATAATAACAGAGTGGTTGTGATGGGAGATTTTAACTTCCAAAATATCCTAGAGGAAGGGATTGAGATGGGTGGAGTTTTAGGTGTGTTCAGAAAGGCTTCTTGACACAATATGTAGATAAGCTTACAAGGGGAGAGTCTGTACTTAATTTGGTATTGGGAAATGAACCTAGTCAGGTGTCAGATTTCTCAGTGGGAAAGCATTTTGGAAATGGTGATCACAATTCTATCTCCTTTCCAATAGCATCGGTGGGGGGGGGGGAGGTTGTGGGAGTGGGGGAAGAGAGGAACAGACAAGTTGGAAAAGCATTTCATTGGAGTCAGGGCAGTTATGAGGTGATCAGGTAGGAAATTGGAAGCTTAAATTGGGAACAGAAATGCTCAGGAAAAAGTGCAGAAGAAATGTGGTGAATGTTCAGGGGATGTTTGTGTGGAGTTCTGCATAGGTACGTTCCAATGAGATAGGGAAGTTATGGTTGGGTAAAGGAACCATGGTGTACAAAGGCTGAAATTAAAAGAAAAGAAAAGCTGACAAAACATTCAGAGAGCTCAATAATGTTAGTGATCTCGAAGATTACAAGCTCACAGGAGGGATCTTAAAAAGGAAATTCGGAGAGCCAGAAGGGTCCATGATCAAGCTTTGGTGGGCAGGATTAAGGAAAGCACCATGGCATTCAACAAGTATGTGAAGAACAAGAGGATAATATGTGAAAGAATAAGTCCTAATCAGTGTGACAGTGGGAAAGTGAATGGAACCGGTCAGAGGTACCCAATTAATACTTCAGTATTCACTGTGGAAAAGGATCTTGGTGATGGTAGTCATGACTTGTAGCAGACAGAAAACCTGTAGCATGTAGATATTAAGAGAGAGGATGTGCTGGAGCTTTTGGAAAGCTTCAAGTTGGATAAGTTGCCAGGACCGGTTGAGATGTCCCCCAGACTACTGTGGGAGACAAAGGAGGAGATTGCTGAACCTCTGACGATGATCTTTGGATCACCAATGGGGAAGGGAGAGGTACCGGAGGATTGGAGAGTTGCGAATGTTCCTTTACTCCAGAAAGGGAACAGAGTTAGCCCAGGAAATTATAGACCAGTGAGTCTTACTTCAGTTGATGGAGAAGATCCTGAGAGGCAGGATTTATGAACAGTTGAAGAGGTGTAATTAATTAGGAATAGCCAAGATGACTTTGTCAAGGGCAGGTTGTGCCTAATGATTGAATTTTTTGAGGATGTGACCAAACAATTGAAGGAAGAGCAGTAGATGTCGTGTATGTGGATTTCTGCAAGGCATTTGATAAGGTTCCCCATGCAAGTCTTACTGAGAAAATAAGGAGGCAGGTGATCCAAGGGGTCATTTCTTTGTGCATCTAGAATTAGCATGTCCACAGAAGGTAAAGTGGTTGTTGACGGGTTATATTTTGCTTGGAGGTCAGTGACCAATGGTATTCTTCAGGGATTTGTTCTGAGGCCCATACTCTTCATGATTTTTGGGGAAGTGATGGGGAAGTGGAGGGATGGGTAGGTAAGTTTGCTGAGAACACAAAGGTTGGGGGTGTTGTGGATTGTGTGGACTGCTGTCAGGTTACAAATCTGGGCTAAGTGGCAGACGGTGTTCAGCCCAGATAAGTGGGAAGTGGTTCATTTTGGTAGGTTAGATATGATGGCAGAATATGGTATTAATGGTAAGACTCTGGGCGGTGTGGAGGATCAGAGGGGGTTTGAGTCCAGAGGATGCTCAAAAGCATCTGCGCAGGTTCATTCTATGGTTAAGAAGGCATTCATTAATCGTGGAATTGAATTTAGAGCCAAGAGATAAGGTTGCAATGTTATGAACTATATCAGCAACATTGGTAATGACCAAGATGTTGGTTTTTCAAAACAATAATTTGTGGCAGCATGCATCGTGATGCAGGTAAACCGGTTCCATGTTTGTCACGGCAGCGGAGCACCCGCATCAAGGTGACGCCGCCGGGTTTTGCTTCCCTCGTGGGCACGAGCACTCAGCTGCGTCATTACGACACTGCCAATGCAGAGGCAGGACTTGTTGGCCGCCTTGTAAGGCGCAGCGTGGACTTTTTCAAATAAATTTTTGGAAACGAAACTGACTCCAACATATAGTCTTTTCCTGTTTCCCCCTCGTAGCTACCGTGACAATTTTTTATTATTATTAATTACATAAAACTTGCTTGGCTTGAAAGATTAATATTAACACAAATCTGTTACAGCAGCTATACCTCTATAGGACCCTGATCAGACCCCACTTGGACTGCTGTGCTCAGTTCTGGTTGCCTCACTACTGGAAGGATGTGGAAGCCACAGAAAGGGTGCACAGGAGATTTACAAGGATATTGCCTGGTTTAGAGAGCATGCTTTATGAGAAAAGGTTGAGTGAACGGCCTTTCTCCTTGGAGTGAGAGGATGAGAGGTGACCTGATAAAGGTGTATAAGATGATGAGAGACATTAATCGTCTGGATAGTCAGAGGCTTTTTCCCCAGAGCTGAAATTGTTGCCACAAGAGGACATGGGTTAAAGTTCTGGGGTGTAGGTACAGAGGAGATGTCGGGGGTATGTTTTTTTATGCAGAGAATGGTGGGTGTGTGGAATAGGCTGCCGGAAGTAGGGACTTTTAAGAGACTTTTGGATTGGTACATGGACTTGGAAAAATAGAGGGCTATGGGTAACCCTAGCAATTTCTCAGGTTGGGACATGTTTGGCACAACTTTGTGGGCTGAAGGGCAGTAGTTTTTTTTCTATGTTTCTGTTACCTCATTTACTCCATGTTGCCTATATCTGCTACACACATCTGTCTTCTGAACCAGATCCCCCACTATCGCTCAAACTAAGGTTCCCTATGCCTGCTAACCTTGCCTTTAATTCTGACAGGAGCATACAAACTCTGTACTCTCAAGATTTCACCTTTGAAGGTTCTCCACTTACCTCACACATCCTTGCTTGAAAGCAACTTATCCAAATCCACCATTCGAGATTTCGCATTTCCTCGAAATTTGGCTTTCTCCAATTTAGAATCTCAACATGAGGCCCAGACCTTTCCTTCTCCATCATTAATTTGAAGCTAACGGCATCACTACTACAAGTAGTGCTTGATGCAAAGTCATTGGGTGTATTTAAGGCAGAGATTGATGGGTGTCTGAATGATCAAGGTATGAAAGGTTATGGGGAAAATGCAAGGCAGTGGAGCTGAGTGGGAGAATGGATCCTGTCATGATGCAATGGCAAAGCATACTCTGGGCTAAATAACCTTCTCCTATATCTTATGGTCTTTTGCTTTACCATCAAAATATCATTTTGAGATGATTTTAATATAGAGAACCGTGGAAGTTGCACAAACAAAAAAAATATATCATTTTGAGATGATTTTAATATAGAGAACCGTGGAAGTTGCACAACCAAAAAAGTTGCACAAACAAAAAAGATCCTATTGGTAGGAATTTCATGTGGTTGTTTATGTCACAGTTGATTTGGTTCAACATCACCTCTGGTGTTGCACTGTCTTAAGTTTGTTATCCAGTGCCAATCCTGGTTACCTGTTGGGCATGCAATGTGAGATTTGAAACCAAGACCTTTAAATTTAAAATCTTAAATTTAAACAAACAGCACAATAACCGACCATTTCAGCGCACGAGTCTATGCCGTCCAATTGCACCCCATTAACCTACAACCCAGTACATTTTGAACAGTGGGAGGAAACTGGACGGAGCCCCTGGGGAAAATCTAAGCAGACACGGACGGGAAGAACTTACAAGCTGCTTACAGCGCAGGATTTGAACCCTGGTCCCAATTGCTGGTGCTGGAGAGGCATTGCGATAAATGCTACGCCAGCCATGTCACACAAACTATAATCGTTCCAAACCCAAGCTCTGCTCTCTTTTGAAAGATGATGTATTGAGTACATTTTCTGTCTTAGAGCAGGGAATGGAGCTCACTCACTTGGTGTCTTGTGCATTTGAATAGTTGATTCAGTCTTCTGTATACGCATGATTGAAAGTAATTTCCATCCATTTCTAATAGGCTTGAGAAGATGATTTTCTCTGTAATTGGAAATAATTTAAGTTCTTGTTAATGCACAAACTACTGTGTGAAATATTTATGTCCAGCACAATTTGTATTTCTTCAATAGTGAAGATTCTTATTTTCTTTAAGCAGTTGGGAAATTGTTTCATCCCTGTTTTTTTTGTAATCTGTTAAGCCTTGGTTTAGTACAAATGTGTCTTGTCCTGCCAGTTGCTGTCACAAAATTATGGAAAGATGTTTTTAACTTTTGGTGCCTGTATGATAACTTGTAAGAACAAATTAACAACCTGTTTCATTGAATGAAGTAGTGCATGTTGCATTTAAATCTTTGATGCAAAAGATCCAAATTCTCTAACCTGTTAAAATTCTGTTTATCATTAAAGTAGAACTAATATCATGCATATTCCAGTTGCAAAATGTTTCCTTCTGTGTTTTGAATACTAAATCTAACGCTTATTCCATTTCCAACCCAGAATATCTTTCTAACCAAAGATGGTACAGTCCAGCTGGGAGATTTTGGAATAGCTAGAGTACTAAACAGGTACAATTCAAACTATTTGAAGGGGAGATTAATTGCTATCAGTTCCCTCTTTTGTTCTTGCACCTTTGGGAAGAGAATTGAATGACCTTCAATCTTGTCCAAAATACAAAGTCACTTTTTTTTAACTTTGAGAATTACTTGAAAATGTTACTTTTGCTTGTATATTCTAATATCTTATGGTCTTTTGCTTTACCATCAAAATATCATTTTGAGATGATTTTAATATAGAGAACCGTGGAAGTATGTTTCAGGATCATTTTACTTTGCTTTATTTAATAGTTTAAAAATGTCCTGTGTCATGTAATTTCTTGAATACCGTAAGCGTTCTGAGAGGCTTCAACGTAATGTTAATTAATGACATTGGACACTGTTTAGAAAAGCTAACACCGTAACCTATTCAAAGAAAGTTGTTATCAGGAGCTTATTAAAGGAAAGAGAAACCTGGATGGAAAATTTTGGCATAATTTTATTTGAGGTCTGACAATCAATGCAGGAGTTCTTCACAAGCCCTTGTGGAGAATAGGTAAAGAGAATGAGAATTTTAAAGTCAAAGCATTGCTGAAATGGGTGTAACGCACAAACATGCTTGAAGATCAGTAAGTCACGTGCCATCCATTGAAAGTAAAGGTTCACCAACATGTCAGGCTTGGGCCCTTTGTCACGGCATAAACAGGCAGACGCCTGCATATAAAGGTAAGAGGAGAGGAGCGATTGAAGGGGCAGAAGGAGGAGCATAGACTAACAGGTCAGAGGTCATGGGTGGACACAGGTGGGAGGATAGAAGAGAAAAAAAAGCTGAGACGTGACTGGGTGAGGGTTGCTCTCTAATAGGAGAAGGGGCTGGGGGAACTGGAGCAAAGGAGATGGGGAAAGAGAGACTCGGGAGGGAGGTTAAGGAAATTGGAGAAGCTGACGTTAATGAAGTTTGGTTGGAGAGTGGCCAGATGGAATAAAATGTTGAATGGGCATTGGATTTTTGTCAAGAGCTGAGGCAACTGGTGAGTTTGGACTTGAGCAATAGGATTAGAATATTTATTTTAAAAAGGGCAGCAAGAACAAGCCAAGGAATAGCAAGTTGGTGAGCCTGATATCAGAAGTGGGAAAGTTGCTGGAGGGAATTCTATGGGGTAGGATCTACTGGCATTTAGATATACACTGTTTTGAAATTGTCAGCATGGTTTGTGCATGGGAAATTCTGTCACACAAAATGAGTTTTTCTTAGCCAAGAAGATTAATGAGACCAGGGGAGTGGATGTTGTTGGATCGGCTTCTGAAAAACTAAGGTCCCGTATGGCAGGCCAGTCAAATGTGAGTTGGCCCACAGTTCAAACTGGCTTGGTGGAAAGAGTCAAATCGTAATGGCAGAGGGTCATTTTTCTGATTGGAGGCCTGTAACCAGTAGGGTGCTACAGGGGTCAGTACTGAGTCCAGTATTAATGATTTGGATTAGAAAATTGTTAATGTAGTGTTACAGATTTGTGTAAATATTTAATGTTAAACTATATTTCTTATTATAAAAATGTCTTCGTATTATAAATTATAGAGTTAAAATATTGTATCTTTATTGGTAGTAAGTTAGCTGTAGGTTGGTACAGGATCACACACGGTCAGCACATTTATATAGAACCATTGTTTTCAGAGAAGAGAGTTCATTCTCTGGGTTGATGTGTCTTGGACAGATAGAGCTAATGGATTTCAAGTGGGTCAGTTATTCAAGAACTGCTAAAGGAGATGAGGTCAGAGGTTGTTATGGTTAAGGAATGGTTTTGAAAAAGGAACAGAATTTTAGTGGAAATAAAACTGATGGTCATGTGGTTTCCATGAATCAGGAAACCTTGATTTTGAGAAATTCTAAACATTCTGAGTTTAGTTTTGGAAAAGTTGAGTTTGGGGAGGACAGAAGCCAAAATCCCTGTGATACAGTGGTTGAAACCTTATGACAGACAGGATTGAGTTATAGAAACCAGAATTGGTGCTGTGTTTTTTCTGGAAAAGGGGAACACGGAATCAGTGGGTTTTGAAATAAGGAAGACCATTTCGCTGTCTCTTTAGAAAAGAGGACAGATTTCAACTGGGTCTATTTTCATGTTGCCACTTCGTTTAATCCTTGTCTGGGTTTGTGAATTAATCTTGGAAGAAAATAACCACATTGTGAGTAAAAAGGCCTGAAGATGTAATGTTTAAAAGTGCTTTATAATTATTTCTGAATCTTCAAGCAAGACAAAAATAATGCTGAACTTTTAAAGATTGACTTTTCAAAGTGGAACTTTAATCACGAATGCGCTCTTGCGCTCTCTCTCTCACATTTGCGCATAGTGGGGTTAAGTTTAGAGATGAGCAAGAATTATGTCATTAATAGTTTAATTTAAAAAAAAACAATTATTTTGAATTTTCCATTGCTGTTCCTGTGTTAGTGCTAACAAAGCCCCTTTGGTCCCAAAAATAATTGAAAGGTTTGTGTCTTGGGTAAACTTATACCTCTCATTTTGTTCATTTTAGATTGGTCACAGTGTTTGAGCTACCGAAAGAAAATAGACACACACACCGAGAGCAGTTCAGTTTATACAAATGTTTATTACTAATTCAAAAGCTGATTTCACACTACAATATGCAAGCCCTTCCCAACAATACTTATCAACGCTTGGACTGGTCCCAACTGCCGAAGCGAGGCAACAACTGCACACTTGTAGTAGGTTGTCAGGGCGCTGGTAGCAGCTTCTCCACCTCCCCCGACCGGGACGTTGCTCGGACTCTGGTTGTTCTTCCTTCTTGACAAGGGGTGTTCCCACCCCTCGGAGAGTCTAAACTTAAGCAGCAGGACCACAGACTTTTATACCCCAAAAACAATTAATCATGCACCCACTCCCTCTAACATTTGTCAGTCAAAATCAAAGCTGAGCATACTATTCTACAATTTAGAAGATTAATTATTATGGAGCAGGATGCTATGATATCCTGGTTTATCTCGTAGATACAAGGACTCATTAAAACTTCTTGAGCAAGACAGGTTGTGACCAATACGTCAATTTCAGAGTGTCGTATTTGACAACTGGGCCTCACGGTGGAATTCCATTTCAAAGTGTATCTTCAGATAAGTCCCCATGGCTGAGTTTAATTACATCTGCTAGTTCTGAAAGTAAGGTGACCTGCGTGTGGACCCAGTGTCGTCAGTTCCACATAAGCAAAAAGCATCTGGGTACATGGTTTTAATCCTCCATTACAGTTTGTTAGTTCGTAACAGTAGTCAGTCAATTTGCAGGTGACTCCAAAATTAGCAGTGTAGTCGACAATGAGGAAGGATACCAAAGTCTACAACAAGATCAAGATCAGTTGGCAAGATGGACGAAGTTGTCTCAAATGGAATTTACACTTTAGTAAATCCAACTAGGGCAGGGCTTGCACTGTAAATGGCAGGGTACTAGGGAGTGTTTAGAACAGAGATCTGGAGTTATCGGGTGCATAGTTCCTTGAAAGTGATAATTTGTGAACTGGGTGAAGAAGCACAAGGAAGGGGCATCTTCTAATTTTTATTTTAAAATTAGATACGCAGCACAGTAACAGGGCCCTTTTGACCCACAAGCCCTTGCCGCCCAATTGACCTGCACCCCTGGTATATATTTTGAAGGATGGGACGAAACTGGAGCACCCAGAGGAAACCCGGGCAGACATGGAGAGAACATACAAATTCCTTGCATACAGCACAGAATTTGAACCCTGGGACTCAGTCATTGATGCTGTAACAGTGTTAACTGTGCTGCCAAATGTTTTACATGTTGCAATGGAAAGAGATATTGGTGAGACTTGTCCAACAGTGGGAAGTGTATCATTAAACTTGATAAGGTGCAGAAAAAATAACGAGAAAGTTACTGGGACTGTTTGACTTGAATTGTAAGGAGAGGCTGGGATTTTTCTGCCTGGAGCATGGGGAAGCTAAGGGAGAATCTTGTTGTCGAGGCTTATAAAATCATGCAGGGAGAAGGTAACTAGTCATAATCTTTTCCCCAGGGTAGGGCAATCTAAAACTAGAGGCCAAGGATTTAATGTGAAGGGGGAAATATTTTCAAGGGAACTGAGGGTCCCTTCACACATGATAGCAATATGTGGAACAAGCTGCGAGAGGAAGTGGTGGACA
The DNA here is from genome assembly GCF_036971445.1 of Narcine bancroftii. Classification (NCBI taxonomy): domain Eukaryota; kingdom Metazoa; phylum Chordata; class Chondrichthyes; order Torpediniformes; family Narcinidae; genus Narcine; species Narcine bancroftii. The sequence continues at coordinate 149,635,437 of NC_091469.1, forward strand.
GGTACAATGTTTAATATACATTTGGTCAAGTACATGGACAAGAAAGGTTTTGAAAAATGTGGGTTCAATGCAGGCAAATGGAAACATAGAAGATAGGAGCAGGAGTAGGTCATTCGACCCTTTGAGCCTGCTCCGCCATTCAACGAGATCATGGCTGATCTTAAAGTTCAGTACCCCGTCCCTGCCTTCTCTCCGTAACCTTTAATACCCTTATACTGAAGAAATAGATCTAATTCCCTCTTAAATATATTTAATGAACCTGCCTCTACTGCCCTCTGTGGCAATGAATTCCACAGATTCACAACCCTCTGGGTCAAGAAATTCCTCCTCATCTCGGTCCTAAATGGTTTGCCTATTATCCTCAAACCATGGCCCCGGGATCTGGATTTTCCCATCATTGGAAACGTCCCATCTGCATCCATTCTGTCCAGTCCTGCCAGAATTTTATAGGTCTCTATGAGATCCCCTCTGAATCTTCTAAACTTCAGGGAGTACAATCCCAATTTGTGCAATCTTTCCTCATAAGTCATTCCTGCCATTCCAGGTATCAGCCTGGTGAATCGCCTCTGCACTCCCTCCTTTGCAAGAACATCCTTCCTTAGATCAGGTGACCAAAACTGCACACAATACTCCAGGTGGGGTCTCACCAAGGCCCTGTACGAGCTGAGTCAGAATGGCCAAGTTGGGACAAAGGGCCTGTTTTAATGCTATAGAACTGTAACATAGATCCAACCAGTTCTTCTCTATCGTACTTCCCCACCTGACAGAATTTGTTCATCCTATGAACAACTTCTTTTTTAATTCTTTTAAATTTCTACAAATCCTACATGGAGCCATAGGCACCACATGGGTCTCCACAACATCAACAACTACATCGGCGCTGCCTCCTATACTTGTGCATTGTCAATTATATAAATTTTGCTGCTACCACCATGCTCACACATCCACTCGGACTATTTCTGACACTTCTCTCCTATCTCTGCCTGTCTCTCTCCCTCCTTCAACCCTCCCCTCCCCCAAGAGACAAACTGTCCACGGACATTTATGGTAAATCCACTGATTCACACAACTCATCCTCCCACCCTGTCTCTTTTGAGGACACCATCTATGGCTCACATTCTCTCTGTCTCTGTTGCATCTGTTCTTGTGATGAGGCTTTCCACTCCAGGACATTAGTAATGGCCTCATTTTACGGAAACCGTGACTTTACTGTGGTCAAGTGAGAGTTCACTAGTACCTTCTTTTCTGGCATTTTTCCCATCACCCTGCCTCTCCATGGACAAAATAGAATTACTTTAGACCACGCCTTCCACCTGCCACTCTCCATAACCATCATATTCTTTGACATTTTTGCCATTTCCCCCTTTGGTGGGATTTCTTTCCAGTGTGCTTGTTCTTCCCCCCCCCCCCCCCCCCCCCCCACCATCTTCAGATATTTTCCTCTGCAACCATAAAAGGTGCAACAGCTATCCCTGAATTTCCTCCTTTTCCATCATCCAAGGACTGAAACAGGACTTGCAGTTGAGGCAAAGGTTCCCGTGCACCACCACCAATCTAATCCATGCAGGCACCGATCTCTGTGTGACCTCTTCTACACTGGCAAGACCCAGTATGCACCAGGTGACTGCTTTTCTGGGCACTTGAACTCCTGGTTGCAAGTCATTTTAATTCCTCTCCCCACTTGCACAGCAAACTTCCATTTCCAGGGTGAGGCCAAACATAAATTAGAGGAACAGCATCATCCCCATCACTTTCTACTGGCTTTCTCCCCGAAAAACCTTGGTCTCGTAGATGCTGTCTGACCCGCTGAATCTCAAGTTTTTTGGTCTAATTATGTTTGCAGATGACACAAAGATTGGTGGTGCAGTGAATGAATCAAGGAGGTAGTTCTGATGCAGAACAATATTGATCTGTGAGTAAAACAGGAAGATGGGATTTAATCCTGAAAAATGCATGGTGTTACATTTGGAAGGCATAATGTGCTGGGACATGCACAATGTTTGGAGGGATCCTTGGAAGTGCTGAGGATTAGAAGAATCTTGACATGTTCAAGAATTCCTGGTGCCAGCTGCCTCAATTAGGCATTGCATAGAATATAAAGAGTACGAAATTAATGGTGCAATTATACAAAACAATGGTAATGGTGTAGCTGGAGAACTGAAGGCCATTCTCTGTTAGGCCAGGGAAGCCTGTGAGTATACTGGAGAGATCTCAGTCATGAGGAGAGACTGGAATAGTGTTGGTTTGCCTTCTTCAGGCCAGAGAAGGCAGGGAGAGAAGGGGAACCTGATTGAGGGGGGGAAGTAATTGATGCAATGTCTTTCTTTACCCAGCAGGGGTGTTTATATAAAAAAACAGAGGCTAAAGGTTTAAAGTAAGAATCAGATTTCCCCCTCACCCAGAGTATTTCAAACTTTGAATTCCCTGCCTGAAGTGTTGGTGGAGAGCATTTAAATATCAACACGAACACTTAAAATAGTTTAGCATGGAAATCTTCAGGCTGAATGATAGGAAATGGGATTAGTTCAGGTGGGTATTTGATGGCCAACATGGTGTGATTGGCCAAAGGTCCTGTTTCTGTGTTGTGCGTCACTGACGTAATGACCTGATCAAAATATATCCCAAAACATGGAGAAATTTCTTTTTTCGGTTTCTGTCTCTATCTCGGGAGGAGAACTTTCATTAGTCATTTTCTCCAAACCAATAACTTCCACAGTTACCTTGGCAACACCTCTTCACACCCTGTCGCCTGTCAGGATTCCATTCCTTTCTCTCAATTCCTCTGCCTCCATCACATCTGTCCCCAGGATTTCATTCCAGAACATCCAATAGGTCCTCCTTCAAAAAACGTGGCTTCTTACTGAAAAAGGAAAAAATAGATATAGCATTTGTCCAAGAAACACACTTAACTGAATTGGAGCACAAGAAATTAAAGAGAGATTGGGTAGGACATGTAACAGCAGCATCGTATAATTCAAAAGCAAGAGGAGTGGCTATATTAATTAGCAAAAATGTGCCATTTAAAATAGAAGAGGAAATAATAGATCCAGCAGGGAGATATGTTATGATAAAATGTCAGATATATTCAGAGCTTTGGAATCTACTTAATATATATTCACCTAACGAAGAAGATCAAAAGTTTATGCAAGATATCTTTTTGAAGGTAGCTAATACGCAAGGGAACATACTAATAGGAGGGGATTTCAATCTGAATTTGGATCCAAATATGGATAAAACGGGGGAAAAAAATTAACAGGAAGAACAAAGTAACCAAATTTATAATTAAATCAATGCAAGAAATGAAACTTGTGGACATATGGAGGAAACAAAACCCAAAAGAAAAGGAATACTCATACTACTCGACTAGACATAAAACATACTCAAGGATAGACCTATTCCTGATATCAGCCCACATACAAGGGAGAGTTAGGAAAACGGAATATAAAGCTAGACTATTATCGGATCACTCACCCCTGTTATTGGCAATAGAGCTAGAAGACATCCCTCCAAGAATGTATAGATGGAGATTAAACCCCATGCTACTTAAAAGACAGGATTTTAGAGAATTTATTGAAAAACAATTAAAAATGTACTTTGAAGTAAATACGGAATCAGTGGAAGATAAGTTTATACTATGGGACGCAATGAAAGCATTCATTAGAGGGCAAATAATAAGTTATGCAACCAAGATGAAGAAGGACTATAATCAGGAAACAGAGCAGTTGGAAAGGGAAATAATAAACATAGAAAAAAAATTAGCAATAAAGGAAGATACAACCAAAAGAAGAGAATTGGCGGATAAAAAAATAAAATATGAAACATTACAAACATATAAGGTGGAGAAGAATATAATGAAGACAAAACAGAAATATTATGAACTAGGGGAAAAAACACACAAAATCCTAGCATGGCAGCTTAAGACAGAGCAAACTAAGAAAATGGTATTGGCAACAAGGAAAAAAGACAAACAAATTACATATAATCCAAAAGAAATAAGGAAAACTTCAGAGAATTCTATGAACAATTATACCGAACCGAAAACGAAGGGAAAGAAGGGAAAATAGATGAATTTTTGACTAAAATTGAACTACCAAAACTACAAATAGAGGAACAAAATAAATTAACAGAACCATTTGGAACAGTAGAAATACAAGAGATAATAAAAAATTTACCAAATAATAAGACACCAGGAGAGGATGGACTCCCAATAGAATTCTACAAAACATTTAAAGACCTAATAATACCGCCCCTCCTGGATGTAATCAACCAGATTGATGAGACACAAAACTTACCAGATTCATGTAAAACAGCAATAATTACAGTGATACTAAAACAAGGGAAAGACACACTCTCACCAGCGTCATATAGACCAATATCTCTGCTAAACACAGATTATAAGATAATAGCTAAACTACTAGCGAACAGATTAGCAGAACAGGTACCGAAAATGGTAAATTTAGACCAAACTGGATTTATCAAAAAAAGACGCACAACAGACAATATTTGTAAATTTATTAACTTAATTCATGCAGTAGAAGGAAATAAAGCACTGGCAGTAGCAGTTGCTTTAGACGCAGAGAAGGCCTTCGACAGAGTAGAATGGAATTACTTGTTCAAAGTATTGCAAAAATTCAGTTTACCGGAGAAGTATATTAATTGGATTAAAGCATTATATAAGGGTCTGTTAGCGAAAGTGACAGTAAATGTACATGTATCAAAGCAATTTAACTTAAGCAGGTCAACGCGGCAGGGATGCCCACTATCACCATTATTGTTTGCGCTAGCTATAGAACCACTAGCAGAATCGATAAGAAGAGATAATAATATAAAAGGAATAAAAATAAAAGACAGGGAATATAAAATCAGTCTGTTTGCGGATGATGTGATAGTGTACTTAACAGAACCAGAACTATCAATAAAAGAACTATATAAGAAATTGAAGGAATATGGAGAAGTGTCGGGATACAAGATAAACGTAAATAAAAGTGAAGCAATGCCTATGAATAACGCGGATTTCTCAAAATTTAAGGAGGAATCCCCATTCAGATGGCAAACGCAGGCAATAAGATACCTAGGTGTGCAAATAAACAAAAATCTAGGCCAATTATATAAACTCAATTACAATCCACTAATGAAAAAATTACAGGACGATTTAGAGCATTGGAAAGAGCTAACACTGATAGGAAGGATAAACTGTATTAAAATGAACATTTTTCCAAGGATACTATACTTATTTCAGGCATTGCCAATACAACTGACAGAAAAATTCTTCAAAGAGTTAAAGAAAATAATAAGGAGATTTTTATGGAGAGGGGGGAAACCGAGGATAGCACTAGACAAATTAACAGAATGGTATAAACAAGGAGGCTTACAATTGCCAAACTTCAAAAATTATTATAGAGCCGCACAATTAAGGTACCTATCAGATTTTTATCAAACAAGGGAAAAACCAGACTGGACGAGACTAGAATTAGATAAAATAGGGGAAAAGATACCTGAACACATATTATATAAATGGGACGAAAAATTGGTACAACATAGAACTTCTCCAGTATTACACCATCTCCTCAATATATGGAAGAAGATTCATGTAGAAAGAAATAAAATAAATTACCAAATACCAAAACTAATATTGACGCAAAATAAGCTACTCCCTTTTACAATAGACAACCTTGCCTTTAGAAAATGGGAAAAAAAAAAGGGATTAAAAGAATAGAAAATTGTTTTTCAGGAAGTAGATTCTTATCCTTTGAACAAATGAGAGATAAGTACAATATAACGGGAGATACAGCGCTGGCATATTACCAACTGAGATCCTACTTGAAAGATAAATTAGAAAGCAACTTGAGTTTACCAGAGGGAAGTAACCTTGAATATGTGATTACAGATACAATGTTAATCAAAAGATTTATAAAAAATATGTATATTAAACTGCAAGAAAAGGAAAATGAGGAAACAAATGGTAAAACTAAACAAAAATGGGAACAAGATTTAAATATAAAGATAAAAAAGGAAACATGGGAGAAGTTATGCTCTGGAACGATGAGAAATACAATAAATACGAGGCTGCGTATGATACAATATAATTGGTTACACAGACTATACATTACACCGCAAAAGTTAAATAAATGGGACCCAACAGTATCTGATAGATGTTTTCGATGTAAAAAAGAAAGGGGAACAACAATTCATGCAATCTGGACATGTGAGAGAGTAGAAAAATTTTGGGATGATCTCAATCAGATATTAAATAAAATAACAGAAAACAATATACCAAAGAATCCAGAGATCTTTCTCCTAAGTAACATAAAAAATAAAGAATTTGGAATTGACTTGGAGGATGCACAAAAAAGATTTGTTAAGATAGCCCTAGCCGTAGCAAAAAAATGTATTATGTCAACCTGGAAATTGGAAGATAATTTGAAAATACAACAATGGTATATAGAAATGAATAAATGTATTCCATTAGAAAAAATAACATATAGTTTAAGAAATAATATTGAAATATTCGAACAAGTATGGGAGCCTTACATTAAATACAATAGCGAAAACCTACCGGGAACAAACATTACCTAAGTTGATGGAAGGAGAAGAAAAGAAAAGAATGGACTCAGTAGAATTTCTGGTGTATTTTTGTTGAATGACAACATTGTCTAACTGAATTAATGCAACCTAGATTGTATAACTAAAATGGATGAGAGGGGGGGGGATGGGGGGGTGGCTTGGGAGGAGGGAGGGGGGAGGGAGAAAAAGTCACTGTAAATGCGTGGAAAAGAAAAAGTGTATATCATGGCTATTGTGATTTATGGTGTGAAAAATAAAAAATTTAAAAAAAAAAAAAAACGTGGCTTCTCTTCCACTGTCATCAACTCAGTCCTTACCTGCATCTCCTCCATTTTCCGCACATCAGCCCCAGACCCCTTTGCCCCGAGATGCAACAGGACAGGATCCCCCTTGTTCTGGCCTACTACTCCACCAGCCTCCGCATCCAACGTATTATCCTTTGCAACCTCCATCACCTGCAACATGATCCCACTACCAGACATATATTCCCCTCTCCACCTTCGGCTGGGACCCCTCTCTATGGGACCTCCTTGTTCACGCATTCCTTCGCACTAATTGCCCCCTTCAGTACCTGGCCCTGTGATCGTAGGAAATGCTATCCTTGCACGCAACACCTCCTTCACCACCATTTGGAATCTGCAGGGATCCGCCACTCCATCCAGTGCTCCCATTGTGGCCTCCTTTTTACCAGAGAGACTGGATGAAGGTGTAGCAACTGTGTCATAGTGTGAAATGAAGAATGAGAAAATGATCGGATGTAGTTGAGTCAAAGTTCAGTAAAAGTTGTTTTCTCGAAGTCACCTGCAGTTTTATAAAACCCCGCACGTTCCAAATGATGTCATCACATTGTGACGTCATAACATCACTTGGAACCTCCTGAGCTGGTTCGATTAAGTTTCTGTTGAGCCGCGACGTACCTGTTTCCCCCCCCCACCACCCCCCACCCCCCCAGATAGGAGGCTAAACATCTGATGCCATTACTGTCCACTGCTCTTGGGCGGTCATCCACACCTTTGCATCGGGGATCATGGCAAGGGCCAAACAAGGTCAAAATGAGCGGGCTTTAGAATGTCAATTATAAATGTCCAGTACACCAGTTAGACAATTGCTTTGTAGCACTCTGAAGGGGCCCTTGTATGTCCTCTGTAAAGGTGACCCATGTGCACCTCTGCACACAAACTCACTGTCCCAGAGTTCCTTTAGGATGAAGGGTGTTGTTCCATGCCTTGACGTGGGAACTGGGCCAAGTTTCCAAGCCGCTCCCGCAGTCTGCCTTAAACTTCAGTTGGTGGCGCCTCCAGCCTGCTTGCTGTAGGCATGAATTCCCCAGGTACAATGAGCAGGGCTCCATAAACATAATTCTTCAGCTGAGGAGTTGAGATCCTCCTTGGGTGTCATTCTTGTTCCCAGGAGAATCCAGGGCAGCTCATCTGCCCAATCAGATCCCTGGAGGTGGGCCATCAGAGCAGCCTTCATGTGCCTATGGAACCGCTCCATTAGGCCATTTGATTGCAGGTGGTAAGCTGTCATGTGGTGGAACTGCATTCCCAGCAGTCGCAACAAAATGTCCCAGAGTGTGGAGGTAAACTGTCTGAGGTGATGTGTGGGTAGGCCAAACGGAGATACCCAGACAGAATTAAAAGCTCTGGCGCATTAATCGATCGATGAGACCATCACAGGAACAGCCTCCGACCACTTAGTGAATCTGTCAATGACTTAACAAGTATCTGGACCCTCGTGACACTGGAAGTGGGCTGAAAATGTTGACGTGCACGTAGTCGAATCTGTGCTGCGGTGGGTGGAAAGGCTGAAGCGGAACCTTCACATGCCTTTGCACTTTTGCAGGTTGGCAGTCCGTGCATGTCTTTGCCCAGAACAAGACCATGCCATTACAAACTTGTCTGCTATCAGATGGACTGTCACTTGAATTGAGGGGTGGGACAGTCCGTGAATGGCATTGAAAATGCAACATCTCCACGCAGCAGGGATGACAGGGTGAGGCTGACTTGTGGAAATGTCACACGGGAGAGTGGTACCTTGCAGCCCAAAGGCTACATTGCCGAGTTGCAGGCTCGTGACAGCAATTCTACAAGCCGGAGTTCATCATCCTGGTGCTAATCTTTGGCGAATGTCATGTAGTCTACACCCAGAGAGAAGGCATGTACTGTTTGAATGAAGGAGCAGGACAGGGCATTAACAACCACATTCCTCTAAGCAGAGATGTGTTTAATCCTGGTTGAAAACCCAGATAGTAAGATGGGTGGCATTGTTGGTGGGCTGACCAGGGATCTGGTACTTTATGAAGGCGGACGTGAGCGATTTTTGGTCAACAAAAGCCGTGAATTCCCTGGCTTCAAAAAAAATAGCAGAAGTGTCTGACTGTTAGGTATATGGGGCACAGGGTGGTGGTCTGTAATTCCCACTTTGGGCACTATAATGTAGCAGGGAAGCCCATGGGCAATCTGACCTGCATATGATTCCAAATTCCTCCAATTTGTGGAACTCTTGCTTTGCAAGCCACATCTTGGGCAGCTTGGGTGTGTAGAGGTCCTTAAGTGATGATGTGTGTGATGCCATATTTGGATGTGGCAGGGGAGAATTGGGGAGTGACAGTGTCTGGAAACTCCAAAAGTTTGTTCGAGTACTCCACGGCATCTAGGGATGGGTAGTTTGGCTTTTCCAAGGTGGAAAGTCTGGAATGTTGTGGTGTTCACCAACCTGCGCCCTTTTAAGTTGACCATCAGTGAAAGAGCTCTGAGGACGCTGGACACAGCAGCAAGAATGAACTTGTCACCGAATTTCAGGAGTATAGTCCATGTGCCGTACATAGAAATTGAACTGTTACTCACTGCAGTGAGCGCTAGACTCACTCCTGGTATGGGTGTCAAAGCCTGAAGGAGGAAGGACACTAACCTCTGCACCCGTGTCGACTAGAAATTTGCAGTGGGAGAGTTTGTCCCAGATGTGAACTAGGCTTTTACAATGGTCATACTTGTCCAGGGCAACGTGCGCCCTTGACGCCGGTACTCTTGGAGCCTGGGCCTTTGGTGTGACACAGCACTAATTTTTGTGGGCCTTGCCACAGAATGTCTGTACAGGCGGCCACTGTTGGCGAGGGTTATCAAAGTCATTGTCACACATGAGGCAAATGTCTTCTGGCATATGCTCTTAAAAACAACTGCTCGAAGAACAAGCAAGGCCTATGGCTGTCTGCCAGTGCCGACATGTCATTCATTAACTCTGAAGGGATGCAGTCCCCTTGGCCATTGATCTGGAGGAGCTGTGCAACTTGCTCACATAGTGAGAGACTGTAAATCCAGAGAAGGAGGACTGTTAGGACTTCGTATTTGCTGGTGGGTCCTGAAGGAAATCCACTATTCGACTGGCCGTGTCCTGGTCAAGGATGCTTACCATATGATAGTACTTAGTGATGTCCACTTCTATCTTGCAAATGTGGAACTGTGCCTCGGCCTGCCCGAACCAAACTTCAGGTTGAGTTTTCCAAAAGACAAGCAGTTTGAGTGTTGTCCATGTTGGGTCTAAAATCCGTTTGGGCCTGTCAGGGTCACCAATGTATCAACTGTGTTGCAGTGCGAAATGAAGAACGAGGAAATGGTCAGATGTAGTTGAGTTCAAGTTCAGTGAACAGTCACCTGCAGCTTTTTAAAATCCCGCGTGTTCCAAATGACGTCATCGCATCCCGAGCCGGTTCTATGATCTGCTACAATGAGTTCATTAGCATTTTGCTCTATTCACTGCAATAATGGGGACCTCCCAGTGGCCAACCATTTTCATTCCACGCCCCATTCCCACACTGACATTTCTGTTCATGGCCTCGTACACTGCCAAACTGAGGCTCCCTGAAGATTCTGTGTAAACTCTCCAACCGGATGGCATTAACATCAACCTCTAGTTTCCATTGTCCCCTTCCTCGTCTCTCTCCCTTTCCCTATCCCTCTGTGTCCTTTCCTCCAGGTCTCCACCCCCTTCTCTCTCTATTCAGAGAGCTACCCCCTCCCCTATCACATTTTTCTTTTCTGCCCTTCCATTCATACCCACCTGTTGCCTTCTCCACCTCCTGCTTCCCTTTCTTCCCTCCTCTCCTCCCCCCAACTTTTTTATTCAGGTGCCTGCTTGCTTTCTGCTCGTTCCTTGATGAAGGGCTTCAGGCCCGAAACATTGGTTATATCCTTTGGCTTCTAATAGATTTGTATGACCTACTGAATTTTTGTTCATTGCACTGCAATCGTAGCACCTGCAGATTGCCCTGTTTAACTCAACTAAGAATGATCTGTATTGGGTGAAATATTTGCATTCATTCATAGTGTTTTATTTGGAAATGTTCGTACACATTTTAAATGGCTATTGCCACTTAAAAATGGCAAGGTCTGTTTCTAAAGCATATTATATTTATGACAACATTAATTTTGTTTTTTCACAGTACTGTGGAGTTAGCCCGAACTTGCATTGGCACACCATACTACTTATCTCCTGAAATATGTGAAAATAAGCCATACAACAACAAAAGGTACATTTGAATATTTAACCTGCTTTGTCTTTTACTAAGATGTGATAATATATCAATCATTCTTTACATTTATTTTCCTGGAGATGAATAATATTGACTGATACCTTGTCATTCATGTGTCTAGTGATATTTGGGCATTGGGCTGCGTCTTGTATGAGATGTGTACCCTCAAACATGCTGTAAGTACTTTTTGTTTTAAAATCATTTGCTCTGTGCCATTGAGTCTTGAATTTGGTAATTGTGGTTGACAAATGGTTGGGGTGTTTTGCAATTTTTATCTTCATTACAAGTCAGCACTGTTGACTTGTCCTTTGTAAACCTGTCACAGAGGTTACAGAGTTGACTGGAGTGATAGGTAGGCAGGTTGTAAAGGTTGATTCTCAAATGCTAAAACTGAGACAAGTTAAAATGTGAGCAATTTTACTGTGTGTCTGACAAGGTATACTTGCTCTCCATGCACTTCATAAAAGAGATATGGAAATCCTTCATTCTTGTGAGACAATTTTTTTCCCAAGCATCTGACCATATTTGTCTACAGCTCCCAATTTAAATTGGGCAATATTGATCATATTAAGGAATTTGTATTGTACTGTAAGTGGGGAGTGAAGGGGGAAGATCTCCATGGACAATATGGATTTGTTCAGGGAAGGTTACATTTGACTAATGATCAAATTCTTAGAGAAAGTAAGAAGAAGGGTTAATAAGGGCAATGTATTCAATCTGCATAGATTTTATCCACCTTGTTTCATCGTCCCACATAATACACAGGTGACCTCTGTTGGGGTACTTTCCCACACAAGTCATTTTTTTCGTTGCAACAAAAGCAGCTACAGTTCAGAATCTAGTTAATAGAGTACAATAAAGGATGTGTATTGTAGCAATTTGATGAGTAGGGAATTGAATCCTGAGCAATTGGGTTTAAAAAAAAATCAAAAGATGGGGGGGAGAAACCAAAGATTAAGAGAATCAACTGGGAGGGGGAACAAAAGCCACAAATTCCAAAGACATAGCAAGGGACCTAACCCAGGTGTTAGAAAATTCAACAAAATAACAGTTGAAATATACCCAACCAATGGAGGGTGTATTAGCTAAAGCTGTAGGACCTTCGACGTGCAGAGAGAAACCAGTGTAATGGTTCAAAAAGTTAAGTAGTTTGAAATGGAGTTAGGAAATTCTGCATATTTTAAGATGTTTGAGTGGGGCGGTGATCGGAGATTAAAATCAATCTAATTGAATGCAGTGGAATTGGCCGAGATAGAAAATGAGTCTTCATATGAATCGTAGTGAATCACTTTGTGATGGTTAAGTAAATGAGAATTTATTTTTTAGCTGCAGCAGAAAGAATGGACTCTACTACATGTGTTATTAATGCCCTGTTCTGCAGTTGGCTTTGAAATATGAGATAACTATCCATGAAGTGCCTCTTAAGATAGTTAAATTCATTGTGCCATAGAGAATCTGATTGCCATACTGAGCAGGCGGTCAATTTCAAGTGGCCTTTTAAAAGAATCAGATCATCTGATTAGTATTGGGAGGCATAGCAGTGCAGCTGGTGGAGCTGTTGATTTGCAGTTCGAATGACCAGGGTTCAATCCAGACCTCCAGTGCTCTCTGGATGAAATTTGCGCATATTTCTTATGACATGTTAGATTTCCCATTGGTGCTCCATTTTCCTTGCATAACCCTAAGAGCATTTGGTTATTAGGTTAATTGATCACTGAATATCCGTTGGGCACGAGTTGTGGAATCAGGAAGAGAGTGATGGCAATTAATGGATTAGTTTAGGATTAATTAATATAAGTGGGTAGTTGATGGTCACCGTGGAATGTATGGGCAGCAGAACCAGTTTTTGCGCTGCATGACACTGTGACACTGTCTAGTATAAAATAAGTTGGATAGATTTTTACCAAGTCAGGGAGGTAAGGGATATGAGGAAATGGCAGGAAGGTGGAGATGTGCTTGTCATCAGATCAGCCATGATCTCCTTGAATGGTGGAACAGGCTTGATGGGCTGAGGCCGACACTTCCTCCTATTACTTGTGTTTTTAATAAGTTTAGTTGTGACTTTAAGTGAAAAAATCTGCAGATCTTTTGGTATCCACAGAGAAAGGATTTATTGGAAGGTCGGGAATGTGTTGAAGAAAATAAAATGAAAATGCAAGAAAAAGATTTAGCAGCATCTGCGGAAAGACACAGAATGAATGTTTTAGAGTTGAGAACAGTGTGGGCCCTTCACCCTGTGAGGTTGTGCTGACCTACCGAGAATGAGAAACAGAACTTGTTGTCAACAAGTCACAAACAGTGCAAACATTCATATAAACCATCTTGCAAAAATAAAGAAAAAACATTGTGCAAAAAGTCAATGTAAGGCAGGGTCTTTGGTCCATTGATCATCCAGGAATCTGATGGCAGCGGGGAAGAAGCTGTCCTAGTGCCGCTGAGTGCTAGTCTTCAGGCTCCTTACCTTTTTCCCAATGGTAATAGAGTGAAGAGGGCTTGGCTTGGGTGGTGGGAGTCCTTGAAGATGGAGACTGCTTCCTTAAGACACAGTCTCTTGTAGATGTCCTCGATGGTGCCCGTGATGTTGCAGGCCAAGTTAAATGAATTTTGTGACTTGTTCATGGCGATACATTCTGATTCTAACAACTCTGGAGTTTTTCCTTGTCCTGAGTGTTGATGCAACCAGCCAGAATGCTCTTCACGGTACACTGATAGAAGTTTTCAAGAGTCTTTGGTGACGTACTGAATCTCCTCAACACCTCACAAAATATAGCCGCCAGCTAGTTTTCTTCATGATTGAATTGATATGGAGACTCCAGGACAGATCGTCTGAGATGTTGACATCCAGGAATGTCAAGTTCTTGACCCTCTCCACTACTGAGCTTTCCATGAGGACTGTATCATGTTCTCCTGACTTCCTCTTGAATCCCACAATCAGCTCCTTGGTTTTGCTCATGTTGAGTGCAAAGTTGTTGGTGTGACACCACTCAACAAGCTAATCTATCTCTCTCCTGCATGCTTCCTCATTGCCAACAACTGTGGTGTCATCCCTACCTCATTACCTCAATTTTTCATTCATCTTTGTGCCAGTGTCGAGACTCTTAAATGCCCCTATTCTAGCTTCCACCACCACCCCTGGCAATACATTCCAGGCACCCACAACTCTCCATGTGTCGGGGGGGGGGGGGGTGGAAAGCAACAACAAATTATTCCCAATGTCTGTTCAAAACTTCCTTCCTTTCACTTTGTGCAAATGTCTTCTGGTGTTTGCTTCTCCCTCCATGGAGAAAAAAGTGATGATTGTTGACCTTATCAATAATAATTTTATAGACCTCAATTAAGTAATCTCTTATCCTTCTTCGCTCTAAAGAGAAAAGCCCTAGCTTTGGAAATCTTGCCTCATAAGTCTTATTTTCCAATCCAAGCAACATCCTGGTAAATCTCTTCTGTAGAAGAGCTTCCACATCCTTCCTATAATGAGGTGACCAGAGATGAACACAATACTCTTTTAGTGTGGTCTCACCAGAGATTTATAGAAGTGCAACATTGCCTCATGACTCCTGAACTCAATCCCCTGACCAATGAAGCCCAACATACCATTGGCCTACTTAACTATCCTATCAATCTTTGCAGTGACCTTGTGAAATCTATGGACCTGAACTCCAAGGTCCCTCTGTTCTTGTACAATGTTAAGTATCGTACCATTAACCATGTACTCTACCATCAAGTTTGACCTTCAAAAGTGTATCACTTCACACTTACTAAAATTGAATTCCATCTGCCACTTTTCTGCCCAAATCTATATCCTGTTGTAACCTACAAAGTCTACAATACTATCTACAACACCTTCAGCCTCTGTATTATTCACACACCTTCTGGCCCATCCCTCCCTCCTCTTCTTCATCGAGGTCATTTATAAAAATTACAAAGAGCAGGAGTCCAAGAACAGATCCCTATGGAACTCTACTTGTCCCTGACCTCCAAGCAGAATGGTTTATGTCCATTACTACTCTCTGCTTTCTACAAGCAAGCCAATTCTGAATCCGTATAGCTGTCCTATGGATCCCATGCCTCATGACTATCTGAACAATTGGTGGATATTTTCAAATACCTTTGCAAAAATCCATATACACCGCATCTACTGCCGTACCTTAATCAATTTATTTTGATACCTCCTCAACTCAGTTAAGCTTGTGAGTCACGACCTTTCCCTCTCAAAGCCATGCTGATTATCCCTGAGAGGGCTGTACTTCTCTAAATGCTTGTAAATCCTTTCCTTAAGAATCCTCTCCAATAGTTTTCCCACCACTGATGTAAAACTCACTGGTCTATAATTCCCAGGGTTATTTTTAAATAAGGGGATGACAACTGCTATTCACCAATCCTCGAGCACCTCTGCTGTTGCCAAGGAGGATGGAAAGATCATACCCAAAACCCCAGCAATCTCTTGCCTCCCTTTCCATAGCAACCTGGGGTATATCTCGTCTGGTCCCAGGGACTTATTAATTCCACTGTTTTTGAGAAGATCCAGCATTTCCTCTTTCTTAATCTCATTATGGTCCAGCATATTCGTAATCTCCGTTTGATCCAACACAAAAACTTCATCAGAACTGGAAAAAGAGAGAACATGTGCAACATGGAGTTTGCAGAGACAATGGGGGTAAGAGAATATTGCTAAGAGTGTGGATGAGAGAGAAACTTAATATCAGATGGGCAACTTGTGGAGTAACTGGAAAATTCTGGTGCAAAAGGAGACCAGAAGCAGCAATGTTCCCCCAAACAAAAGATGAGGTATTGTTCCCTGAATTTGCATTATGGCTTGGACAGTGATATCAGAGAGGAAATTACAATTATAGGTGAGAAATTCAGGGTGGTACCGTGGACTGAATGAAGGTGTTCTAAGAACTGAACACCTCTACATTTCCTAGCTACCTGCTTTATTCTGTCAACCAAAGTATTGCCATAGTAATCCTTCCCCACTTGATCAGAGACATTTGTTTGTCCTAATAGGAGTGTCAACAGATCTCTGATCCTCATTTTTCTGAAGCTTGAAGCTTTAACTGTTGCTCTTTCCATGGTTCTGTTTTTAAGCTCATGTTTTCAATATCTTGTGGTTTTTTTTATTTTAATGTTTGAGAAAAACTCTGTCTTTTCTCCATTTAACAGTGATTATATTTTCTAGCTGTTTACTCATGCAAATGAGCAGCCTTGAACATTTTTTCAAATGCAAAATACAGTGCAGTAAAACCCCCCAGTTTTTGGCATTGATGGGGATTGGTAGATGCTGATAAGTGAATTGTGTGGATTGCCAAACTAACAGCAAGGGGTGCCAGTTTTAAACTTCTGTATTTTTTAAAAATCTATTTATTTTCAGCGATTTTTATTTTTTAATTTTTTATTATTATTATTTTTATTTATTTATTTTTTTTTATTTTTTGGGGCACAGATTGCTTGAGGCTGCCAGTTACTTGATGCTGCCATTTTTTTGAATTCGGATAACAGGATTTTTACAATATGTAAACTTTTCATCAAAAATTTTGTCAACTGTGCAAGAACTCACTGTAAGATAATGCTGTGCTGGGGGCAAGTCAAAGCAATCAGAGAACTGGTTATTTTTAGGCAAAGTACTGGCCAGTAAAAGTATGTGCCTGCCTGAGAGATTCATACCCGTAAAATATGAGGCCTATTGTTTTTGTTGACTCTTTCTTGTACCACATCAGAACAAATCCCATTGCTTTCTCCTTTTGGCTCTGCATCTTTAACTTCAAAAATTGGTCCTGAGAAGCTTCCATAGAGATTGTTTTTAACTGTTGGCCTGGCAAAGCATTTCACAGAGTCTCACAGTGGGGTCCTTCGGCCCTCTGAGTCTGTGCTAAACATCAAACATCTGTTTACAGGACCCAGTTTTATTGTCCCTAAATTTTCATCGACTCCCCCCATATTTAAGCCCCTGCCAACATGCTATGGGCAATTTATCGTGACAACTGGTCTTCCAACCATTGGGATGTGGGAAGAAAGTGGAGCACTTGGACCTATATTGTCACAGGCTAACCTGCAAACTCCTCACTAATAGCATTGGAGGTTGCGATTCAACTTCTTGTTGAGCTGTTAGGCAGTCAGTTGTTCTATTTGCAACATTGTGCTGCACATTTTGGCATGTTTCTCCTCACTCTTTTTCTGACCGTTTTGTCTATTGACGTGTCATTACTGACTCACCAACTGGAGGAATTAATCTTATTCACCTTTATCAAAACTGAAAATTATTTTTAAAGTTTCTATCAAACTTCATCTTGACCATCACTGCTCATGGACAGAAGTCGAGTATTTCACATTTCCCCTTGTATCTATATTATCAGACCTCTGGTATAATCTGGCGAACATGTGCTCTATAAGTCCTTTTTTCTCCTTCATTTTCATTGGGAGAGCAAGGACATAATGTATTGAGAATACAAGGTTACCAAATATAAAGAGAATAAGTACATTTCCAAAAATAAAACAGTAATGATGTACCCCTTCCCCATAGAATGTTGCCAGAATGACAAAAAAAAAGAAACGAATGAAAATAACTCTAATCACTTACTGGAAAAAAATCTGGGATATTTTGACATAAAATTAAAGGTTCTACTGAATCTATAAAACATAACTAACTGAAGGAAAAAAAAGTTACATAAATAAAAACATTCAATGATCAAGACAAACCGATTGTTAATGAGCATGAAAATAGACCATAAGGACTCCGAATGTTATGAAAATTAGTGAGTACGTAACACGGAACACCTGATCTTTTCTAAATTAAGACGAGACATGATATGATATGAGTACTAGTGGGTGGAACAGGATCTTTTCATCAAAGTAAGGATGGCTCTTCATGCCAAAAGAGTTGTAAATAGTATGACTTGACGATCAGATGAAGAAAATAGCTTGTTAATATCATCTACCACTTCATACAGAGTTGTTAAAGGATTAGATTCAAGATTAACACATAATATTGACAAAACACGAAAAATCTCCCTCCACTAACGTTCAAGAACTCAACAAGACCAGAACATGTGTATCAAGGTTGCTTCCCCGTCGTTACATCGGTCACATTGGAGATTTAGATCAGAAAATATATGGGATAATTTGTCTTCAGACATTCAAGTCTAATGTAGAACTTTGAACTGAATAAGAATGTCAAGCACATAGTGAAGAAGTGTTAAAAATTGGATTTGATTCTTAAATTAGTTATCTGAGATAGAAAACTGTAGTTCATGATCCCATGCTCTTTTAGTCTTAGCGAGAGAAACCTGACGCGATTTTGAAAGTTTATCCTATATAAAGGTTATTAAATCCTTTTGGGAGGATTATAATTTAAAAAATTACATCCAGCATGTTAGATTCATAAGTCATGGGAAAATTTGGTTACTGAACCTGTATCAAAAATTTCTGATCTGCAAGTATCTTTTGTAAAAAAAAAAGTGAATTTGGTAAATTAAACTTTGCTGATAACTGCTCAAAAGAAAGGAGACAACTATCAATAATCAAGTCTCGAAAACACTGAATACTATTAATTGACAAACGTCAAACCATATAAAGGAGGAAATGTATAATTGGATGATATAAAACTTGATAAGGAAAAACCTTTTTAAATCAAAAAAAATTCCGAAATTGAAACCAGTTACGCGAGGAATGTTTTACTACAGGGCTGTATATCATTGTTAACTTGAGCCAAAGAAAATGGAAGTGCTACTTCTAAAAAGGATAAAATGGGAAAACTTCTCAGCCGACCTCAATTCCAAACTGGGTGGTCTAAATATTTAATCCAAAGCAAGATGAATTGATTGCCCAGTATCTAAAATTAGGCAATGCCAAGCCTCCATTCCTTTTAGATCTCTGCAAATGAAGCTTATTCAGACAAGGTCATTTGTTTTGCCAAATATAGGAAGATATAATAGAATCAAGGGTATCAAAAGATGACTTGGGGGATGAAGACTGGAATTGCATAAAAAAGGTACAAAAGTTTGGGCAAAGTAGTCATTTTAATAGCGTTAATAGACCAACTAATGAAATATAGAAAGATGACCATCTAGACAATATCTGCTTAAATTGTTTGAATAAATTAAGAAAATTTTTCTTAAATAAATGTTTGGTTTTGTGATCCTTTTGGGCAAGTGGCTATAGTCTATACCTCTCCTATTGCCATTTCATATCTTTATAGATATTTTGAGAGTTAAATAAACATCTTGCATGGTTTATTCAGTAAATGTGTGCATGTGAACATTATGTTGAGTCAATTTAGTTTTGCTTTGAGTGGAATTTGAAAAGCCATGCAAGCTTTTGATTTTGTGCGTCTTTGTGTAATGAGCTCTTTCAATAATGCAAATAACATCAGGGTATCTCCAGAAGTGGAACATGTTCATTGTAAAATTATTCACATTTGCCACATTTTTGTTTTGTTGCAGTTTGAAGCTGGCAATATGAAAAACTTGGTGCTAAAGATCATCCGTGGATCTTATCCACCGGTTTCTGTTAATTATTCTTACGATCTACGTAACTTGATGTCGCAGTTGTTTAAGAGAAATCCAAGGGACAGACCATCGGTTAGCTCTCTACTGCAGAAACCATTTCTTGCCAAAAGAATAGACAAGTTGCTTTCACCTGATGTGAGTACCATGATGTTTTGCCAATAATCTTTAACTGTTTGAACGGAAATCTCCAGTTGAGCACATTTCTTTTTTTAAATATTTTATTTAAATTTATTGGTAATTCCAGCCATTTTAAAAAAAATCATCAATTTTCTTAAGTAAAGGGGTATAATTCAACTTGAATATATTCCATACTCATATCCCTAAATATTTTATTCCATTCAACGGCCACTTAAATTGAGAATGTATTTTACACTGAGTATAATCACTCCTAATAAGGGGAAAAATTTCACTTTTATCTTAATTTACCTTGTATCCAGATACTATTTCATATTCTTTTAACAAATATAATTTGTGTAATGAATTTTCATGTTCCGTCAAATAAATTATTACATCATCTCCAAACAAATTAATCTTGTATTCCTTTCTACCAACTCTAAAACCTTTAATTTCAAGATCAGATCAAATCAATTCTGCTAATGGTTCTGTTGCTAAAATAAATAAAGCTGGAGATAATGGACATCTTGTCTGCTGGATTTGGTTAATTAAAAATGTGTGGACATTTGTCCATTTGTTTTGGTCCATTATACAAACTTTAATCCAAATAGCAAACATTGATCCCAATCCAAATTTATCAAGTATTTTAAATTTTAAAAAAAATCCCATTCTAACTTATTAAACACTTTTTCAGCATCTAAGGCCCCCACCACCAAATGTATTATACTCAATAGACTAGTCCCATTATCTGCAATTTTCTCTTTTTAACAAAATCAGTCTTGTCCATATTTATCAATTTTGGCTAAATTTGTGACTAGTTGGGCACATTTCTAAAGAGTAAAAACACAAACATTGGAGGAACTCAGCAGGCCTCTCAGCATCCACAGGAGACAAAGATACATCACTGGCCTTTTTTATCAAGGTATGAGTAAAAACCTCTTCAGAGGATTGAGGTATGGCCGTTTTCAGCTGATCCCAGAGGGTTTCAGGAGACGTGTCCGTGAGGCAGTTTGCATCCTCGAGCTTTGCTTGGAGGTTTGCCCGGGAAGAGACATATAAGCAATTGAACAACTGAAAAGTGGCAAAGCAGCAGGTATGGATGGAATCCCCCCCAGAGATCTGGAAGGCTGGTGGCAAAGCTCTGCATACTAAACTGCATGAGTTTTTCATGCTCTGCTGGGACCAAGGAAAGCTGCCTCAGGACCTTCGTGATGCCATCATCATCACCCTGTACAAAAACAAAGGCGAGAAATCAGACTGCTCAAACTACAGGGGAATCAAGCTGCTCTTCATTGCAGGCAATATCTTCGCTAGGATCCTCCTTAATAGACTAATACCGAGTGTTGCCGAAAATGTCCTCCCAGAATCACAGTGTGGCTTTCGCGCAAACAGAGGAACTACTGACATGGTCTTTGCCGTCAGACAGCTCCAAGAAAAGTGCAGAGAACAAAAGACTCTACATCACCTTTGTTGATCTCACCAAAGCCTTTGACACCGTGAGCAGGAAAGGGCTTTGGCAAATACTAGAATGCCTCGAATGCTCCCCCAAGTTCCTCAACATGGTTATCCAACTGCAGGAAAACCAACAAGGTCGGGTCAGATACAGCAATGAGCTCTCCGAACCCTTCTCCATTGACAACGGCGTGAAGCAAGGCTGCGTCCTCGCACCAACCCTCTTTACTATCTTCTTCAGCATTATGCTGAAACAAGCCATGAAAGACCTCAACAATGAAGACTGTGTTTACATCCGCTACCGCCCAGATGGCAGTGTCTTCAATCTGAGGCGCATGCAAGCTCACACCAAGATACAAGAGCAACTTGTCCGTGAACTACTCTTTGCAGACGATGCCGCTTTAGTTGCCAATTCAGAGCCAGCTCTTCAGCGCTTGACGTCCTGTTTTGCGGAAACTGCCAAAATGTTTGGCCTGGAAGTCAGCCTGAAGAAAACTGAGGTCCTCCATCAGCCAGTTCCCCACCATGACCACCAGCCACCCCACATCTCCATCAGGCACACAGAACTCAAAACCTCGGCTGCACCATTTCATCTGATGCAAGATTCGACAAAGAGATAGACAACAGACTCGCCAAGGCAAATAGTGCCTTTGGAAGACTACACAAAAGAGTCTGGAAAAACAACCACCTGAAGAAACACACAAAGATCAGCGTGTATAGAGCCGTTGTCATACCCACACTCCTGTTCGTCTCCGAATCATGGGTCCTCTACCGGCATCACCTAAGGCTCCTAGAACGCTTCCATCAGTGCTGTCTCCACTCCATCCTCAACATTCATTGGAGCGACTTCATCCCTAACATCGAAGTACTCGAGCTAGCAGAGTCCGCAAGCATCGAATCTATGCTGCTGAAGACCCAACTGCGCTGGGTGGGTCACATCTCCAGAATGGAGGACCATCGCCTTCCCAAGATCGCGTTCGATGGCGAGCTCTCCACTGGCCACCGAGACAGAGGTGCACCAAAGAAGAAGTACAAGGACTGTCTAAAGAAATCTCTTGGTGCCTGCCACATTGACCACCGCCAGTGGGCTGATATCGCCTCAAACCGTGCATCTTGGTGCCTCACAGTTTGGCGGGCAGCAACTTCCTTTGAAGAAGACCGCAGAGCCCACCTCACTGACAAAAGACAAAGGAGGAAAAACCCAACACCCAACCAACCAATTTTCCCTTGCAACCTCTGCAACCGTGTCTGCCTGTCCCACATCGGACTTGTCAGCCACAAATGAGCCTGCAGCAGACGTGGACATTACCCCTCCATAAATCTTCGTCCGCGAAGCCAAGCCAAAGAAAGAAAAGAAAAAGAAAAGAAATGAGTAAAAAGCAGGCAGAACTGCATTTTACTTTCTCCCCAGCCTTTTAATTCAGGCACCTACCTGCTTTGTTCAATGCTTTGGCCCTTCATTGTGCCGACCCATATTTTCCTTTTTTTTTAAAAGTACTCCCCACCCCCCCCACCTCTAATTTTCTTTCATCTATGTGCCTGTCTTCGAGCCTCTTAACTACCATTAATGTTTCAGCCTCCTCCTCCATTCCTGGCAAGACATTCCAGACACTTACAACTTTGTGGGTTTTTTTAAAAACAAACAACCCTGATGTCTCCCCCAAACTTCACTCCTTTCACTTTGTACGTATGTGCTTGCTGTTCCTGCCCTGGGAAATGGATGCTGGCTGTCCGCCCTATCTTTGCCTCTCATAATATCGTAGACCTCAATCAAGTCTCCTCTCATCCTTCTGTGCTCCAAAGAGAAAAGTCCTAGTTTTCTACCTTTACCTCTTAAGGAGACTGTAAGACCTGCTGGATTCCTCCAGCATTAGTGTTTTTACTACAATTGCAGCGTCTGCAGACTTTTGTGTTTCACCACGTTTCGAAATAGATTTGCTTTCTATATGGAATGTTCTGTATTACATTGCACTCAGTATTTTTGACATTCATCAAGCTTTGAAGAGTTGAAAGTATGGCTTCTGGTTCCTTTTCTTCAGGAGTACAGCTCTGCTACTCTTTATGCATGTTTCTTGCTCTCTTAGTTTAGGTGACTGTTTCTGGAAAAAATTCAACATTTCTTGCTTTGTTCTTATAGTTCTGTCCTGACTGGGTTATTAGATTTACAAAAAAGTCCTGAATCTGTGAACTGCATTTTAAGCTTCCATGATTTGTACCAGTAAGAATTTTTGTTTGAACAGGCATTTTAAGTTCCATTGAATGCTATTTTTTGAAATATACCCTCCCATGCAATTATATTTTTACTGTAATATCAGAGCTGGATGTCGTACTGAAGCTGTAACTTAATCTGAATACAACTTGCCTGTTCTCATTCTCTTTGTCCTGGTAAATTTTTTAACCATCTCATTAGCTTCTCTTATTTCATGCACAGATCTGCTACCACTCAGAATACTCTTATTCCATGTGTTTTCCCTTGTATATCTGGGAAGATGCCACATTCTCTGGATTAAATTCTGTTTGTTTTTTTTTTTACTGCTTAATTGACCAGGTCACTATCATACTGCATTGCTGGCATGACTCCTGGCTGTTAATCAATTAGCCACTTGTTCTCAAGTCAAGTTTATTGCCATCTGATTGCACAAGTACAAATCGACGAAATCGCATTCTCCGGTCATCTGTGCAAAACATGTGGACACACATGCAAACAAACAATACATATGCAGGACAAGTATTTATAAATACAATAAATAAATATTGTTTTGTAAATCTGCGAGATTCGGATGGTTACTGTGAGTGGTTCCTTTGGTCGTTCAGCATTCTCACTCCCTGTGGGAAGAAGCTGTTCTTCACCCTTCTGGTGCTGGTACTGATCCTCTCGTAACATTTCTCTCATGGGAGTAGCTGAAAGATGCAATGTGCGGGGTGGAAGGGGGTCTTAATGATCCTTAAAGACAAGGATCCTGGAACATCATGTCAATGGGGAGGTGGGGGAAGAATTGGGATTTTTATCATGTCTCTTGATTTTTATTATGGTTAATATAAAAACAAAAAACCCAGGTTCTGAACACTCTTGAAACCATACCCGACCTCTTCCCACACCCGCTCCCTGTTATTCAGACACAAAAGGGGTGCACGGTTGGTGAAGAAGTTAGAATCCTGCGCTGTCTGTAAGGAGTTTGTACATTCTCCCTGTGTATGCATGGGTTTTCCCCAGGGGCTCTGGTTTCCTCCCACTGTTTGAAATCATGGAAGCTTAAAATGCAGTTCACAGATTCAGGACTTTTTTGTAAATCTAATAACCCAGTCAGGACAGAACTGGGGGTGTGGGCTCATTGGGTGTAAATTGGGTGGCATGAACTTGTGGGCTGAAATGGCCTTTTACCATGCTGTATGTCTAAATTTAAAAATATCGAAGCACCAAATTTCTTACATGTTGATTGTTACAAAAATGTCTCTGATGTTCCAATGAAGATACTAGGAATAGTGATTCATTATCTCACGGTTTTCTTCCTCTATTTCTAGCTTATTGTTGAAGAATTTGGTCATGCAATCGAACATCATGTTTCAAAGTCAGTTATTCCCAATGCAGCAGGTAAGAAATGTTTCTCTGAGCTTGTTCGTTAAAGTATTTGGATTTGTGTCAGAATATTAATAACTTTCTCAGTTTTCACATTGTGCATCAGGATGGAGTTCATTGATATAAATCCACTTTAACAGAGCGGAATGCATTCATGTAGTTGGCAATAGTTACTCCACCTGGCTTGACAGGGAATAAGAAACTTGAAAACAAGAGAAAGAGAAGCAAAATCAGGCTTCAGTAAACTGGTGATTTTGGATTCCGGGGAAACAATGATGGATCAAGGGAACCAGAGATTGGTGGTCCTAATTGTGTATGCTTGAATGTCATAAATCTTGCAGCATGAGGCGATGAACTTGGGCATGGGGAAGGGTGATATTGTGACCATTAACGAAACGTGGTTTAAAGATGAGTATGAATAGCAGCTCAGCATCGTTAGTGACTGGAAGTTTCCGGTAAAGGGGAGGGTTTTTGTTTGTTTTTATAACCATATAACCATTTACACCACAGAAACAGGCCAGTTTGGCCCTACTAGTCTGTGCCGAACATCCTCTCCCAAGTAGTCCCACTGACCTGCATTTGGCCCATAACCCTCCACACCTCTCCCATCCATATATGTATCCAACCGTTCCTTGAATATTAACATCGAAATACCTTGGCACATGTGGCAAGAAACTAACTTTCATGTCATTCCCCCACCCCATTTCAACTCATGATCACATGATCAGTCTTCCTCACTAAAAATTACCCTTTAATCAATTCAAATGTGAAACAGTAGTTCCAAATACAGCAGAGAAATCCGGATTAGAAAGACTCACAAGATGCCTTTCCCTATTCCCTTTGTGATAGGTTAGGTTATATTTTATATTGTATATAGATAGGGAGATACATTGTGTGGGGTTTTTAGTTCGGTCACTCACAGATACAAACATTTCAAAACAGATCTCATTGAAAATGGTGGAGCTCTGCTCAAGCCAGACAGTCCAGGCTTCGAGTGCCTTTGCACAAACTTTGAAGAATGCCTATAAGGACTTCACGAGTAGGTGTTAATTGGACATGCAGTGGAGTAATGGATTATTGTTTTGGAAAGCAACAGATGAACAAACTCAGCAGATTAGGTCCGGTGCCGCAGTCTGAGTGCAGTTTGCTGTTCTAAGAGAGTCATGTGGTTTTCTCTGAGACAGTTCTTTGAAGAAAGTTGTTATAAAGGAACCCACATGATGGGTTAAATAAACAAGCTGTCAGAATGATTATGCGAGCGGAATGAACAACACGAGGGCATACAAATTGAACTGTGGGACAAAAAGAGAGACAATTAACCAGTCATAAATGTGCTATCAATTCCAAAATGGTCAAAGGGAAAAAGAGCAAAAAAATGTGGGGAGATTTCGAAGGAGGACAAAAAATTCCAAGGCAGTGATGGGGAATTTTGAGCCCCCTAAAGTTTATAGATACTTTGTAAAAATTGTTTCAAATGAGGTTTATTTATCAGTGTGAGGCTGGCTCAATGTCAGAAGGAATGGCAGTCGGCTTAGTTTTTGGAAGTGAAGAGGATGGCAGTGGGAGAGCACTTTTGAGGCAGCGGCCATTATTTGATTTAACTTTGTTACAAAAAAAGGAAAATGGGAACAAGAATTTTAAATGCAAACAAAATATAGAACTAAGAATGTTCTTTCCACTGCATTTGATATTGTACTGGGTCCTAACCCTTCTGCAGAAGAGGGAAAGAGTTTAAAAAAAAACAAATTGGTTTCTATTTCAGAGCAGGAGGGAAAGGATTATTCTCTGGGGGGGAAAAAATGTGGCATTCATTGGCAGATGTGCCTCCTTGTGTTGGTGTTTCTAATTGCAGGGCTGTGGAACATGCCCAACAAGCCACGTTGTATGGTTAGAGAAGGAAAGAAAACCTCATTTAGAATTGTACATGGATGACAGGCTGGAAAGGTCAATTCTGACGTGGAAAAAAGTTGGAGAATTTAATCCCTGGTCTGGAAATCTGATTATAAATTTAAATTTGGACAAAGCCAATTTTCCTGTTTGAGATGTCGATAAGAAAAAGTGATTTTGAAAGGAGCTAAGTATCAGAACATTGGGTGACATCATGGAGGAGAATTCGTCTCTTGTATTCCCTTTATTTAAAAAAAAATGGACACGAGCCTTTTAATCTTTATGTATCCATTGAACTGCTGAGGGCTTTGTGATTGCATGGATAGGTAGAAGATAATTATATGCCCATGCCATACTGATATGTCATTGCCCACACTTTTTCTGAATGATGTGAACGTCATTCCTTGTGTTGTTAATGTTAAATTGCTTTTGTGAATCCACGAATAAAATAACACTGCGTTTTGAGTTTCTTTTTATAATTTTTTATTTTTCACACTGTGAACCATATCAACCAAAATATGTACAAAGTTTCTCATTAAATTTACACAGTGGCATTTTCTCCCTTTTTTCCACCTTTCCCTCCCTCCCTGCTTCCCAACCCCCTCAAAAACCCATACATATTCAACATATACAATAAAACCATAAAACAATATCTTCACACAAAGGAAAATAAACAAGAATAATGCATCATCTATTTGTTACATGCTGAATCGAGTCATTTTGTCTTATCATTATCATTTTAGGGGATGGAGGACCTAGGCAAGCTCTCTCGTTTATGTTCCATGTATGGTTCCCAAATTTGTTCAAACAATGTGACTTTATTTTTTAAATTGTTATTTATTCATTTCCATGTACCATTGCTGTATTCTCATTCTCTCTTCCATTTTCCAAGTTGACATCATACATTTTTTTTGCGACTGCTAAGGCTGTCATAACGAATTTTTTTTGCGCTTTATCCAATTTGAGGCCTAATTTTCTACTTATGTTACATAAAAGAAAGACCTGGTTTTTTTTTTGGTATGTTATTTTTTGTAATTTTATTTAGTATCTGATTTAGTTCTTCTCAAAACGTATTCACTTTCGTACATGCCTAAATTGCGTGTACTGTCGTTCCCATTTCCTTCTTACAGCGAAAACATCTATCTGATAATGTTGAATCCCATTCTTTTAATTTTTGAGGACTGATATATACCCTGTGTAACCAATTATACTGTATCATGCGTAACCTTGTGTTTATTGTATTTTTCAGAGTTCAAGAAAATAACTTTTCCTGTACTTCAGTTTTTAATCTTTATGTTTAAATCCTTTTCCCACTTCAGCTTAGGTTTATAGTTTATTTCATCATTTTCCTTTTCTTGCAGCTTAATGTACATGTTCGTTATAAATCTTTTAATTATCATTGTGCCTGTAATCACATATTCAAAGCTGCTTCTTTCAGGTAATCTCAATCTGTTTCCCAATTATCCTTTAAATAAGATTTCAATTGATGATATGCAAACATTGTACCATGAGTTATTCCATATTTGTACTTCAGCTGTTCAAATGTTAATAAATTATTTCCCAAAATACGATTTTCTATTCTTTTGATTCCTTTTCTCTCCCATTCTCTAAAGGAAAGGTTATCTATTGTAAAAGGGATTAGTGGATTTTGCGTCAATAATAATTTTGGTATTTGGTATTTCCTTTCAAAGTGGATCTTCTTCCATGTATTAAGTAAATGATGCAATACTGATGAGCTTTTATACTGCACCAGCTTTTCATCCCACTTATAAAGTATATGTTCTGGTACCTTCTCCCCTATTTTATCTGGTTCTATCTTCATCCAGTCTGGTTTTTCCCTTATCTGGTTAAAAATCTGATAAATACCTTAATTGTGCAGCTCTATAATAATTTCTAAAGTTTGGTATCTGCAAACCACCTTGATTATACCTCTGTTCATTTTTCTAATGCTACTCTCAGTTTCCTCCCTTTCCCCAAGAATTTCCTTATTATTCTCTTTAGTTCATTTAAAAAAAATTATGTTAAGGGAATTGGTAACATTTGAAATAAGTATTGTATTCTTGGGAACACATTCATTTTAATGCAGTTTACCCTCCCTATCAACATTAGTGGTAATTCTTTCCAATGTTCTAAGTCTTCCTGCAATTTCTTTATTAGTGGCTGATAATTTAGTTTGTACAAGTGGCTTAAGTTATTATCTAACCTGATCCCTAGGTATCGGATTGCTTGTGCTTGCCATTTAAATGGTGATTTTTTTAAAAAGTTCTGTTTAATCTGCGTTACTCATTGGTATCACTTCACTTTTATTTGCGTTGATCTTGTTCCCCGATATTTCTCCATATTCCTTCAATTTCATATGTAATTCTTTTATTGATATCTCTGGTTCTGTTAGGTATACTATAATGTCATCTGCAAACAAGCTGATTTTATACTCCTTCTCCTTTATTTTTATCCCTTTTATTTTATTTTTCTATTCTTATCAGTTCTGCCAAAGGTTCTATTGCTAAGGCAAACAATGAGGGAGATAATGGACATCCCTGTCTAATTGACCTACTTTATTTAAATTGTTTCGATACATATCCATTTACTGCTACCTTTGCCATTGGTCCATTATACAATGCTTTAATCCAATTTATATATTTTTCTGGTAGATTGAACTTCTGTAATACTTTAAATAAGTAGTTCCATTCTACTATGTCAAAGGCTTTTTCTACGTCTAAAGCAACAGCCACGGTTGATTTCTTATTTCCTTGAATTGCATGAATTAGATTAATAAATTTACAGACATTATCTGCTGTTCGTCTTTTCTTAATAAATCCAGTTTGATCTTGTTTTACTATTTTTGGTACACATTTGGACAATATGTTTGCTAATAATTTCGCTATTATCTTATAATCTGAGTTAAGTAGAGATATTGGTCTATACGATGCTGTTGTTAGTAGATCAATATATTTCCTTGTGTGTCTGGAATCTTCAAAAAAATATCATGCATAAACTTTTGATTCTCCTCGTTAGGTGCTTATAGAGCAAATTCCAAAATTCTGAGTATATCTGACAAGTTATCATTACATACCTCCCTGCTGGATCTATTATTTCCTCCTCTATTTTGATTGGTACATTTTTGTTAACTAATATGGCTACACCTCAAGCTTTTGAATTATATGATGCTGCCACTACCCAGTCTCTCTTTAATTTGTTATGTTCCACTTCAGTTAGATGTGTTTCCTGCACAAATGCTATAATCTATTTTTTCCTTCTTCAGTAAATTTAGTAGCCTCTTCCTTTTAATTTGATTGTGTACATTAATGCTTATAGTCCTATAGTTCAATGTGGCCATCTTATATCTTGCTTACACCTCTTTTCCACCTCCATCCCCATTTTTCCCATTTTCATCTTAGTTTTCCCTTATGAAACTCAATGTATGACAACACATTTAAAACATAAAATATCCCCAGCAGTTCCCACACCCACTAATACCTTAACCCCAAATGCTCCCCCCCCCTCTCTGAGTTGCCCCTTATCCCATGCCGGGCAACCACAACTCCCCTTTCCATTTGGATTACGATCTTGCTTGCAAGCGTCAACTGATTTTGCAGTGACGGTTATTCCCTCTCCCTCCAGCCCTCCCCAGAAAACACTTTTTTTAACACATATAACAAAGCTCTCTCTTTTTTCCCCTTCCTTCTTTTCCTTATCTTTTCCCTCTTTAGTTCTTTACATATACATTGTTTTTACATCTTTATATATACTTTATCGCCGTTCTTCATTCTTGTTACATCTCTTCTTCTGCCCTGCAAATGTTCTGCGAATTCTTGCACTTCATCTGGATCCGAGAACGGTCTGTTTTGCTTCCTGGGTATAAATATTTTAAGCTCGGCTGGAAGTTTTAACGAATTTGTAACCTTTTTTCCATAAAATAGTTTTCGCTGTATTAAACTCCTTCCTCCTCTTTAAGAGTTCAAAACTTGTGTCTAGGTAAAAAAATATTTTTTGACCCTTGTATTCCAATGGCTTATTATCTTCTCTAACTTTATTCCTTGCCCGTTCCAGTATATTTTCTCTTGTCGTATATCTCAAAACTTTTACTAAGATGGATCTTGGTTTTTGATGTGCCTGTGGTTTTGCAGCTAATGGTCTGTGTGCCCTTTCTATTTCCATTTCTTCCTGCATTTCTATCATTCCCAGGACCTTCGGGATCCATCTTTTATAAATTCCTTCATGTCTGTTCCTCCTTTAGTCCCAATATTTTTGTTGTTTCGCCTACTATAATTTTCCAACATATCAATTTTCTGAGCTAACAACTCTTGTGCCTCTTTAATTTTTTTGTCACTTTCTTCCAATTTTTCTCTTAAGTCATTTACTTCCATTTCTAGAGCCATTTCCCGCTCTTCCACATTCTCTTCTCTTTTCCCTATTTCTGTCATGACCAGTTTTAATCTTTGCATTTTATCTTCTGTTCTTTTCATTTTTCTTTTAATTGCATTAAATTCTAATGATAACAATTCTTTTAATGATCTCATTTGTTCTTCAAAAAAAGCATTCTGTCCATCTGTTTTACCTTCTATTTCTCTGTGAAGATTTTGGTCTTCTTCTTCCTCTTCTGTGTCTGTATCTGTGTTTGTGTCTTCTCTTCTTTGTGTCTGTGTCTCTTCTGTTTTTCCTGATGAGCTGCTTGCATCTCTTTGTCGGGCCTCTTGCTGCTGGTCCTCCCCTCCTGGGCTGATCGTCTGTCGGGCCTCCTGTCGTTGATGTTTTGTGTATGTTTGAGGTTGAAGGGGATGGATATTGAATTTAGTTGCTGGCCCCTCTGGCCCTTCCAGAATAATTTTGGGAACAAGCCTGAATTGTAACACAGTATATCACTAATGTTGAATTGATGACTCAACAATATTGTGAAGCACAGAAACCAACCCAATTTGATTTCTCCGCACCCCCCCCCCACCCCCACCCCCAACTGTGGATCATGCCTGATGAGTTGATCTCTTCCATCAGTTTGTGTTTTTATTTGCTCCAGGTTCTAGCATCTGCAGTCTCTGTATTTCTCCCCAACCAGACTGGACTTCAGGACCATCTCAGAACCATTTTGTGTTTGGATTGGCCATTTTTTGTGAATGATGCTGATGTTCTGCAAATTAGAACAGGGATTTGCTGTGATGCCTCTTCGAGGTTCACTGAACTAACAAAGAACATATTTTAAGTGAATTTTTTTTTTAAAAATTGAAAATCAGCCTCCAAATTTCCTTGTCTTGTCAGTAAAAAGACCGGGCCCAGTCTCTGGATCAGTTGGGCCAGCGCAGAAAATCACCAAACCAGCAGCCAAGTATAAAGTGCCATTGACAGTAAAATCCACAGAGGCAGCTAAAAAACTTTCAGAAAAGAGATTGGTTATGAAACACAAACAGGTAAGGGATGATGATAAAGTGGATTGATTCTATAATCTTTTACTTGCTGGTGTTGCTTGTTGGAATTTTTCTTTGTACTTTTGTTATCTTTTTACATTTTGTTTGCATTTTCTATTTATTACTGAACTTTGCTGATGGACGCAATGCATGTGTATCATTGTTGGTGAACTCTTTTGGATGTGCTTTGTTCAGAAAATACTTTTGCTGATGTGGTTTCATGGGTGCATTGCCTTGGACTGTTTCAAACATTTAGATTTGCTTTCTGACTGAAACTTTGCTTCAGAATTTCAGTACATTTAAAGTGGGTCTGCTCCTTTTGTGCTGGTTGTCTGGTGTCATGGGAAATGTTGCCCCTATCCTGACTGCAGAATGGAGCTGTAGAATGGAGTTTACTTTTCATGTTTTGGGTTTGATGTTGAAAGACGCCTGTTAGCTTGCAGCATTTTTACAATACTTAAAGTAATTAACAAGGCATCATAGGACATTACAGAATCAATTGAACTCAAATCCAGATTGGCAGGATATTGGTGTCTCGACGAACGACTGTGTTCTGAAAATTAATGCTAATATCTTCAATTTCTTCACCAATTTAGGTTCTGTGATTACCACAAAAGTAAATTGATAGGAAGAGACAGATTAAGATTTATTCACTATCATTATTTGGTAATGGTTATTGCACATATTTTCTTTCATGAAGTTAAAATACAGGATGTTCAATTAATTAAACCTTCGACAAGTTTTCAAAACTCAGTGAGGTGCAGATCTGGTGAAAAGTGAAAACCTTCCCTGTATAGGATAATGGCTGAAGTTCAAGATTCCTTTATTGTCATGTCATAGTACATCAAATTACATCCTACTGCCCCTTGAGAGAAAGAGAAACAAAAGAGAATCTCTTCAGAGACACTGAGTGTCCATGGATTCTCCTCCAGAGCTCCTGAAGCTGCACAGACTCCTGTTTCATCCGTTGGCAACCTGAGGGTCATGATTTAAGTCTCCCACATGATCAGGAAACCTTCCACATCCTAGTCCCTTTGGGGGGGCCTTTCTTGCACACAGCATTTGTCTCAAATCCAGGTTCTGATACCTGGTTCTTATGGGCCTTTCTCCAGCAACTCAGAGTCCATGTGGATCCATCAATTGCAAGTCCTTCATCCGCTGATCCCCTCGCTGGTCTGCAGCCATGGTCATTATCCTGTAGGGTTGTTTCCTCTGCTTCTCCTTCTCAACAGGGTATATTCTTTCAGGTTCTGGTGCCCTGCACCAACAGGTCTGCTGCTCCCCTGGAATCTGGAACCCTTAAAGTCAACATTAGTGTAGTGTAAGTGCAATACTATTGCACTAGTGATCGGAACCGGGGTATGAATCCTGCACTGTTTGTTTGTTCTTCCTGGGTCTGCTTGGTTTCCTCCCGGTGCTTGGTTCCCTTCTACTGTTCAAGATGTATGGCGGTGTGGGGGGGGGGGGGGGGGTGGGTGGAGGTTAATTGGGCAGCATGGGCTCGTGGGCTAAAAGTGCCTGTTATCTTGCTGTTTATTTAAATTTAATTTTTTAAATTAAAATTTAAATGGATGCTGCCATTTTGGGCACAGACATGGTGGTTACAGGTTTTCAAATAAAACATCATTTCCTTTCACAGGCCATTTAAAGACTAAGGTGCCATCAGCTTATGAACTAGGTAGTTTAACCCTTCAGAACAGCCACCGTGTCTACGCTCTCCTGGGTCTGCGGTAGCACTGCTGTTAGAACAACTCCGGCAGTGCTGCCATTTTAGAGAGTTGTTTTAAAGTTGTTCATAGATAATTGGTATTAATGGGTGAGGAAGGAGTTTTTGAATTCTGGAATGCTCCACTTCGAGGAACTTGTACACCACCAGCAGAATGGATTAAATGAATGTGATAACTGATGAATCTGTGTGGCTATAAACAGAGGACGAGGAAGTCAAAATTGAGACACACAAAAGATGGAGATCTGGAGTCGTAAGCAAAGAATTGATGAGGCACTCAGTGGGTCAGACAGGATCCATGGGTAGAAATGGTCAGTCACCGTTTTGAGTCAAAAACTTGTATCAAGTCAAAGCGAAAGTAGGTAAAATGATTGATTTCATAATTATTGTCAGAGTACATACATGTCATCACATACAACCCTGAGATTCTTTTTCTGTGCGCAAAGCAGAATTGCCACTTGGTGGTAGTGCAAACAAAAACTGCAGGGAGTATCTGTGTAAACCAATGAACTGTAAACAGATAATGAATGTTTGTTGTCTATATCAATGATCTAGATGATAACGTGGTGAATTGGATCAGTAAGTTTGCTGATGACACAAAGATAGGGGGCGTCGTGGACAGTGAAGAAGATTTTCAAAGCTTGCAGAGGGATCTGGACCACCTAGGAGAATGGGCCAGTAAATGGATGATGGACTTTAATGCAGACAAGTGAAAGAGCAAATCAAGGAAGGACGTACACTGTCAATCAGTGGTTCTCAACCTTTTTCTTTCCACTCACATCCCACTTTAAATATTCCCTATGCCATCGGTGCTTGAAATTAGTAAGGGATTGCTTAAGGTTGTATGTGGGTGGGAAGAAAGTGTTTGAAAACTACTGTTTTAATCGTACCTAATTGACTCGTTATGTGTATGGTTTCATAACTCCAAAGGAAATGGACCAATGACAATTTTTCTCAAGCAAAATATTTCAGTAACAATTGGGTCTGGAGCAATGATTCTCAACCTTTTCCTCCCACTCACCTACCACCTTAAGCAATCCCTTAATCACAGATCACTGACGGCTTAGGGGTATATGAGTGGAAAGAAAAAGGTTGAGAGTCACTGCTGTAAATGGTAGGGCACTGAGGACTGTGGAGGAGCAAATTGACCTGTGGAATCAAGTACATTGTTCCCTGAAGGTGACCTCACAGGTGGACAGAGTTGTAAAGAAAGCTTTAGGCATCTTCGTCTTCATTAATCAAAGTATTGAGTATAGGAGTTGGGATGTTATGTTGAAGTTGTATAAGACATTGGTGAGTCCAAATTTGGACTGTGCAGTTCTCGTTGCCAAATTACAGGAAGGATATCAGTAAGACTGAAGAGTGCTGAAAGGATTTAATAGGACGTTGCCAGTCTTCAGTAGTTGAGGTACAGGAAAAGATTAAACAGGTTAGGACTTTATTCCTTGGAACGAAGAAGAGAAAGGGCAAATTTGATAGAGGTTTACAAAATCATGAGGGGTATCAAGTAAATGCCAGTAGGCTCTTTCCATTGAGATTAGGAGAGATAAATACGAGAGGACACATCTTTAGGGTGAAAGGGGAAAGGTTTAGGGGGAGCATTAGAGGGAATGAGCTGCCATTTGATACGGTAGGTCCAGGCTCTATCTTAAGTTTTAAGAATAAATTGGATAGATATATGGATGGGAGCAGTCTGGAGGGTTATGGAATGGGAGCAGGTCATTGGGACAAGCTGAACAATAGTCAGCACAGACTAGAAGAGCTGAATGGCCTGTTTTCTGTTCTGTAGTGTTCTATGGTAAACAAACTGCAATACAGAGAAAGAAAATCAATAAAGTGCAGTGTTATGAACTAATAAAATCTTAGTACTAACACAGGAACAGCAATGAAAAATTCACCAATGGTAAATTCAAAATAGTTGATTTTATTAAACTATTAATAACATAACATTTCTTGCTTATCTCTAAATTTAACCCCAGCTCAAATGTAAATGTATGTGTTAAAAGTCCAAAGCCATTACTTTTTTAAAAAAAACTTTATTTAAAGGTTTTATTACAGGAATAAAAAGAAAAATTACATTTAAAGAAAAGATATAAAATAAAATAATATAATTACAATACCACATTAATAACCTAACTTAATTCAATCTAACCCCCCCTACATATACAAGAACTAAAAATTATATATATAAAAAAAACCCACCCTTCCCCTCCCCAAAAATAGAGTGAAGAATTAATAAAATTAATAACATTATGTATTAAAAAAAACACACACACAAAAAGAAAAGAAAAATATAACAAATAAAAATAATAATAAAAAAAGATTTATCAGATCTAAAATATCACATCTAAGAACATACTTAAATCAAACTTAATTGCATATACTTAACAAATGGAGTCCACTTCAACTTATAAAAAGACATCTTATCTTGGATTGAAAAAGATATCCTTTCCATAATTAAACAAGACTTCATCTCTAAATACCACCTGTCCAAAGTTAGTATATTTCTATCTTTCCAAGTAGACGCTATACATTTCTTGGCCACTGCTAAAGCTAAATAGATAAAAGAAATCTGATGATCATTTAATCCTAAATCAATTAATGATTGCATATTCCCTAATAAAAATATATCAGGATCTAATACAACACAAATATTATATAATCTATTAAATATAGATTGAATACCTTTCCAAAACTGTTGCAATCGGTCACAGAACCAGACAGTATGTAAAAAAAGTACTGGCTGTCTGGTCACAACGAAAACAACAATCTGACTTGCTAAGACCAAATTTTTAAAATTTTTCTGGTGTTAAGAACAATTGATGTATAAAATTATAATTAATCATCGCTAATCTAGCATTAATCAATTTCTGAATACTGTTTTGACAAATTTCCATCCAAGCTTGTTCAGCTATTGTAGAACCTAAATCTTTTTCCCATTTCAACTCATCTTTATCCCAATCTTTCTTACTTTCATTTTCTTGTAAAATACAATACAAATCAGATATATACCCCTTTTCTGGTATTGAAAGTACATATTTCTCAAAGCTAGTTTCGGGCAATAAAGTCATTTGCCGACCACATATCTGTTTTACAAATGATCTTAACTGATAGTATACAAATACAGAATTTCCACTAATACCAAATTTCCTTTGTAATTCCTCCAAAGAACAAAAATGTCCTTCAAAAAAACAATCAGATAAGTTTTTTATTCCTTTCCTTTCCCATTGTTTCAAAGTGGTATTGGAGACCGTAAAAGGAACAAGTTGATTATTATATAATGGCAATCGCCCAGACCATTTATTTTTAAGCCCCATTTTATTCAGTTTACTCGTCCATAGATTCAATAAATGTTTCAATATTGGTACATCATAAGTTCGTAACAAATTTTTATTCCATCGAAACAAAAATTCATATGGAGATTTTTCTAAAATAACTGCCCATTCTATCTTTGCCCAACTGGGCGGATCCTCCATATTCATTTGTGCACTAAGAAATTTAAATTGAGCTGCCTCATAATAATATTGAAAATTGGGTCATCTCAAACCTCCAAATTGAAAGTCCCACATCAATTTTTTCATTGCTACCCTCGGAAATTTTCCCTTCCATAAAAATTCTCTAACTGCTTTGTATAAATCCTTTAAAAAAACTTTTATATATATATATAAAAAAGGAATTGATTGAAATAAATATTGCATCCGAGGAAAAATATTCATTTTTATAGTATTAATCCTCCCCAATAAACCTAAAGGTAAGTCCTTCCACCTAATCAAGTCTAGTTTAATCTTTTTTATTAAGGGAAGGTAATTAATTGAATATAAATCTTGATATTCTGTATTGACATTAATTCCCAAATATTTAATTTGTTTTGTCCACTTCAATTTCATAATATTTTTATATATCGAATAATCATCTTTACAAATTGACAAAATTTCACTTTTAGGCCAATTTACTTTATAACCAGATAATTGACCTTAATTTTCTAAAGATTCTTGAAAGTTCAAAGCCATTACAATTGAAGCTTGATTCTGAACAAGTCCATTTCAAAATCCACTTTCAAACATCTTGTTGACTTCAGTATCCTTTCAGAAGTAATTATGAAGCACTTCTAAACATATTTTCAGATCTCTTTCCACTCACAAGTCTCTTGATGAGACGTCTTTCAGAGAGATATTCTTAAAACAGGAGTGACCATCTTCTGGGCACAAATGATACTTCCCTCTTTTAAAAGAGTAGTTGGAGTGGCTATTTTCAAATACCACTGGATGTTCCTACTGGTAATAAGAAGAACACAGATCCTCTTTAAAGGATTTTGAAGCTTTACTTCTTTGAGGTAGTCAGAAGTGGTCTTACTTATTTAAAAGTCACTTATGTTGTGTATCTCCTGTGACAAGGATAGTCAGAGAACAGAGTAGAGGTAAATGGATCCTTCTCAGGTAGGCAATCTGAGCTTTAAAGGCTTAGTTTTTTGTCACGTAAAAGCACATTGAAAATGTAATATACATGATGTACTTTTGTATGTTGTAATAAAAGTTATTCAAGGAGTTAATAATGGTTTGTGACTGAGCAATATTCATATTGTGACAGATTGTTATTTTATGTTGTATATAGATATCTTTTAAAGGAGATAAATTGTGGCATGTTTTAGTGTAGGTCACAAACACACATAAACACTTCATGACACAGATCTCATTTAAAATGCCAGAGCTCTGCTCAAGCCAGACAGTTCAGGCTCCGAGTGCCTTTGGAAAAAAAAACTGAAGAATGCATTTAGATACATCAAAAGTAGATGTTAATTGGACATGCTGTGGAGTAATGGATTATTGTTTTGGAAAGCAACTGATTGGACTCAGAAGATTGGGTCCGGTGCTGAAGTCTGTCTGAATGCATTTTGCTGTTCTGAGAGGTTCATGTGGTTTTCTCAAAGAGAAAGGGGGGGATTCAGTTCAACAGTTCTACAGTTCAGCAGCTGGGACTGGAACAGGACAAGCTGGCAAGCTTGTGGGAAAACCCCATTTTGAAGACTGGTTGTGAGTTCTGAGTTCAGCCTGTTCAAAGCCCTTGTGGTCCATACAAGAGGAGATGGCTGGCTGTATAAGGTTTCACCTGAGATAAGAGAAACAAAAAGGTACTCTGTGGTGACCTGGAGGAAAGGTGTTATAATCTGGAAACCCCTGATGGGGCAAGTTTCTTTGGCAAGATACTGAAGTGGCTGATCGGAAAGAATCAGTTTGTGTCCATCGAGCAACTAATCTCTCTCTGAAAACTAACAAGAACCTTCCTGAGTGGTAACAATTTACCTTTTGAGCACCAAAGCCTGGTGATTATTCCTAAGTGTTAAATTCTGTGCACAGTATAAGAATTGCCTGATACCGGTGAACTTGGAGGAGTGAGAAGTGAGATTGGACTGAAGTAAATAACTTTTCTGAACTTACGCACACATTACATACATGTGTGCTTAGAATTAGAAGGGGGTTAAGTTAATAGTAATAAGTTAGAATTTTATCCTGTTTTCATGTTTAAAGATAATTAAAAGCAAATTTTGTTTAGGTAACCATTTCTCTTGGTGAATTTCTATTGCTGCTGGGTTTTGGGGTCCTCAGGGCCCATGACAATATGAATCAGTTGTGCCATGTGAAGCTTACCTACACTGGAACAGCTGTCCATTTGCATGAAATTAAACTATGGTATGCTTGGTGATCTTTGCTCTTCCACCTTCTCAAGACTTCCTTCACATTTAGCTGCACATGTAGAACTAGCCCTTCTAATTTGCAGTTTCATTTTTTTTATTTAGGCTCCACCTACCCCAATGAAGAAAATGAATGCAGTGGAAGAAAGGAGGAAAATGTTTGAGGTATTTTGAGTGCAAAAACAATTCAATAGTTGTGAGTTTCCATGCAGAAAGTCAGAAACTTGCTCTGGTAACTGCAAACTCCAAGTTACTTTGGAATCCCCTAAAATTTTTCAATCAAATCCGCAAGTCCAATTCCTTTGGAAAGATTCATTTGTTTTCTCAACCCATCTTTATGATTTAGTTGGAGGAAGAAATGGGTCCTCTGTTTAAATTAAATCATATAAATTTCGGCAAGCAAGTTATTTGCAAAAGACCTCCTGCCCCACCCCTCCCCCTCATCTTTGTACTTCGGAGAAAAAAAAACACCTGAAACCTTCAAACCTTTCCTCAATTTCTTTCTGACTTTTCCCTCTTTCTCTGACTCCAGCTCGAAGGTGTATCTAAAACTGGAAGCGTTATGACAACCTGTCCTTATTCTATTCTCAACCTGTGTTCATTCTGCTCTATGTCAAGATGAAGGTTGTCTTGCTTGTTTTTTCCAGGAAGCATCTAAAAAGAAAAAACAGGAACAGATTGAACGGGAAAGAAAACAAAGGGAACAGGTATGCCCATGCAAACAAGGCCGAGAATTGGATGCGACTAATCTCCCTGACATTTAAATTGATGTCTATGGACATGCATGTCGGAAAGTTTTAGGCTTTTAAATTTAGACATACATACAACACTCTAATTGGCCCTTTCAGCCCACAAGCCTGTGCTAATCAATTACAGCCCCCAATATGTTTTGAACAGTGGAAGGAAATTGGAGATCCCAGAAAAAACACAAAGGGTGAACACAAACTTTCTACAGACAGAGCAGGATTTGAACCCCGGTCTTCGCGGACACTACAACAGCGTTGCGCTAACTGCTACGCTCACCGTGCCAGTCTTTGTTTTCTGTAAATGAGAATCATGAAAATTGAGTTCCCTCAAAAGATGGGGTGAACCATTGTTATTCTGACCTCCAGTGTTGGTCTTCTCCCAAACAATCACTGCTCTTGAAGGAGCAAACTGCAGCAAATGTCATTTTCTTGCCACTCCCAAGTCTGATTAGCAATGCAAAGAAAGAATGTGAATCTTGGTCACATTGACACATTGCAGAGCTAGATTATATGATACGTAGGGAGAGTTGTTAAGTGAAAAGGTAAATTGAAAGTTTGAACTGGGGATGCTGGCTGTGACAAACTCCAAGTTTTTTTGAGAGATTCTATGAATAGTTTGCCAATTTTTTAAGCTGCAAATTCTTCACCTGACAATTGCCTAAACCTCAGTGGAAGTTACTTCAGTGTTTCTTACTGCTCCTCCCTGAGGACTGAGAAATCTATGGGAAAATGGTAAACATGCCCTCTTTTTTTGTCAAATTAAATCAGTGCAGCAAATGAGTACAGGTACACGATCCTTTATCCAGACACCTAAAATCCAGAAAGCTCCAAATTCCGGCAAGTGGGGACTGGTGGTTGGGGGAGGCGGCCGAGGGACCGGCGGTCGGGGGGGGAGGCGGCCGATGGCTCGGCGGTCGGGGGGGGAGGCGGCCGATGGATCGGCGGTCGTTGGGGGGAGGCGGCCGAGGGACCGGCGGTCTGGGGGGAGGAGGCGGCCGAGGGACCGGCGGTCGGGGGGGAGGAGGCGGCCGAGGGACCGGCGGTCGGGGGGGAGGAGGCGGCCGAGGGACCGGCGGTCGGGGGGGAGGAGGCGGCCGAGGGACCGGCGGTCGGGGGGGAGGAGGCGGCCGAGGGACCGGCGGTCTGGGGGGAGGAGGCGGCCGAGGGACCGGCGGTCGGGGGGGAGGAGGCGGCCGAGGCACCGGCGGTCGGGGTGGGAGGAGGCGGCCGAGGGACCGGCGGTCGGGGGGGAGGAGGCGGCCGAGGGACCGGCGGTCGGGGGGGAGGAGGCGGCCGAGGGACCGGCGGTCGGGGGGGGAGGAGGCGGCCGAGGGACCGGCGGTCGGGGGGGGAAGAGGCGGCCGAGGGACCGGCGGTCGGGGGGGGAGGAGGCGGCCGAGGGACCGGCGGTCGGGGGGGGAGGAGGCGGCCGATGGATCGGCGGTCGTTGGGGGAGGCGGCCGAGGGACTGGCGGTCGGGGGGGAGGAGGCGGCCGAGGGACCGGCGGTCGGGGGGGAGGAGGCGGCCGAGGGACCGGCGGTCGGGGGGGAGGAGGCGGCCGAGGGACCGGCGGTCGGGGGGGAGGAGGCGGCCGAGGGACCGGCGGTCTGGGGGGAGGAGGCGGCCGAGGGACCGGCGGTCGGGGGGAGGAGGCGGCCGAGGGACCGGCGGTCGGGGGGGGAGGAGGCGGCCGAGGGACCGGCGGTCGGGGGGGGAGGAGGCGGCCGAGGGACCGGCGGTCGGGGGGGAGGAGGCGGCCGAGGGACCGGCGGTCGGGGGGGGAGGAGGCGGCCGAGGGACCGGCGGTCGGGGGGGGAGGAGGCGGCCGAGGGACCGGCGGTCGGGGGGGGAGGAGGCGGCCGAGGGACCGGCGGTCGGGGGGGGAGGAGGCGGCCGAGGGACCGGCGGTCGGGGGGGGAGGAGGCGGCCGAGGGACCGGCGGTCGGGGGGGGAGGAGGCGGCCGAGGGACCGGCGGTCGGGGGGGGAGGAGGCGGCCGAGGGACCGGCGGTCGGGGGGGGAGGAGGCGGCCGAGGGACCGGCGGTCGGGGGGGGAGGAGGCGGCCGAGGGACCGGCGGTCGTTGGGGGAGGCGGCCGAGGGACCGGCGGTCGGGGGGGAGGAGGCGGCCGAGGGACCGGCGGTCGGGGGGGAGGAGGCGGCCGAGGGACCGGCGGTCGGGGGGGAGGAGGCGGCCGAGGTACCGGCGGTCGGGGGGGAGGAGGCGGCCGAGGGACCGGCGGTCGGGGGGGAGGAGGCGGCCGAGGGACCGGCGGTCGGGGGGGGAGGAGGCGGCCGAGGGACCGGCGGTCGGGGGGGGAGGAGGCGGCCGAGGGACCGGCGGTCGGGGGGGGAGGAGGCGGCCGAGGGACCGGCGGTCGGGGGGGGGAGGAGGCGGCCGAGGGACCGGCGGTCGGGGGGGAGGAGGCGGCCGAGGGACCGGCGGTCGGGGGGGAGGAGGCGGCCGAGGGACCGGCGGTCGGGGGGGAGGAGGCGGCCGAGGGACCGGCGGTCGGGGGGAGGAGGCGGCCGAGGGACCGGCGGTCGGGGGGGGAGGAGGCGGCCGAGGGACCGGCGGTCGGGGGGGAGGAGGCGGCCGAGGGACCGGCGGTCGGGGGGGGAGGAGGCGGCCGAGGGACCGGCGGTCGGGGGGGGAGGAGGCGGCCGAGGGACCGGCGGTCGGGGGGGGGAGGCGGCCGAGGGTCCGGCGGTCGGGGGGGAGGCGGCCGAGGGACCGGCGGTCGGGGGGGGAGGCGGCCGAGGGACCGGCGGTCGGGGGGGGAGCCGGCCGAGGGACCGGCGGTCGGGGGGGAGGCGGCCGAGGGACCGGCGGTCGGGGGGGAGGCGGCCGAGGGACCGGCGGTCGGTGGGGGAGGCGGCCGAGGGACCGGC
The DNA here is from genome assembly GCF_036971445.1 of Narcine bancroftii. Classification (NCBI taxonomy): domain Eukaryota; kingdom Metazoa; phylum Chordata; class Chondrichthyes; order Torpediniformes; family Narcinidae; genus Narcine; species Narcine bancroftii. The sequence continues at coordinate 149,678,517 of NC_091469.1, forward strand.
GGTCGGGGGGGGAGGCGGCCGAGGGACCGGCGGTCGGGGGGGGAGGCGGCCGAGGGACTGGAAGGGTGGGGGTGGAGGCGGCCGAGGGACTGGAAGGGTGGGGGTGGAGGCGGCCGAGGGACTGGAAGGGTGGGGGTGGAGGCGGCCGAGGGACTGGAAGGGTGGGGGTGGATACGCCAGCACAATTTGGGTGGGCTTTCCGAAATCCGGACCACACTGTCCCCCAAGGGTTCCGGATAAAGGATCGTGTATCTGTACATCAGTTGATCAGCTGCCATTAATACAACAAATCTAGGCAGCAGCTACATTTCAGTAATAGAATTGTTTTCGTCACCCCAGCAAAGTATAGTTGCCATAATTTGAAAAGGGGTAAGCAAGTTATTTAAAAATTAATTTTGAAACATTTTTCCCATATTTCATTACTGATCTCTATTGTTAAGTGCACGAGTGAAAATTTGACGTTTTCCAATTTCTGTTTGTTTTCAGTGATCAATTTTCCCAGATGCTATCTGGCGAACTAGTTTTTTAGTATCTGAAAAGTGTTATTTTTATTCTAAACTCAATAGGATGGTGAAGGATTGATGTGGGAGGCCAGTTTTATTTGCAAACAATTGTTGAATGTTTGTGGGGATTTTAGTTTCCTGGTTGCTTTTTCCTGTTGGAAATACCTGGGCCTGATTGAAGCTTCATTTTGTCCAATGGAGAGAGTAATTTAAAAGATACTGGGTGCCTCACCAAACTTGTGTACTTTCTCAGGAGTATCTGACATGAATCATTTCATTTTAAAAAGATGATTTTTCTGCACCCCCCCAACAGTGTAAATCAATTATTTATGATAAACTATGTTGTTTTGTGCAGATGAATTTGCTGAAAGCTGAGCAGATGAGAAGGATGGAGAAAGATCGGGTGCGTTCACAAGGCAACCTTTGATTTTAAATGACATAATTTTGAAAGTAAAGCTTTGGCGGAGTCCTTAGTTGGCAGTTTCTTTGCTTCTGATGCCATGGCATCCATAGACTAAGATGTTTCTGGGATTTCGGGAACTGAGTTACAGAAAAAGGCTAAACAAGTTAGGACATTTCCTAGAGTGTACAAGAATGAGGGGAGATTTGATATAGGTACACAAAATTATGAGAGGTATAGATAGAATAAATGCAAGGAGGCTTTTTCCTCTGAGAAGATGTGGGTTTAGGGTGAGAGGGGAAAATTTCAAGGGGAGCTTGAGGGGGAACCTTTTTGCATAGAGAGTGGTGGGAGTGTGGAACGAGATGCCAGCTGAAGTGGTGACTGCGGGCCCAATTTTTACATTTAATAGAAAAATAGATACATGGATGGGAGGGTTATGGAGGAATATGGCTTGGGTACACATCAATGGGACTGGGGAGAATAATAGTTTGGACTCATCTACAGAGGCCATATGAGTGGGGCTGAGGAACAGGAAGGGCATGAGAATGCTGATAGGCCTGTATAATTGACTACCCAATAGTCTGAGAGAATTGGAGCAGTAAATCTGTAGGGAGATAGCAGACCGGTGTGTAAGAAACTGAAATTTGTGATAGTAGAAGATTTTAACTTTCTGCACATAAACTGGGACTTTCATATGGTAAAAGGTCTGGATGGGTTGGAGTTTGTCAAATGTGTGCAGGTAAGTTTTGTTCCTCAGCATGTAGAGGTAGTAACAAGAGAAGAGGCATTACTTCTTTTAGGGAACTGGGCATCTCGGTTGGCAGCAATCTGTGTAGGTCCAGTTAATTATGGAGAAGGATAGGTCTGGTCCTCGAGTTGAGGTCTGAATTGGAGAAAGGCCAATTTTGAGGAAATGAGGATGAGTCTTGGAAGAGTCCATTGGAATAAGTTATTTTCTGGCAAAGATGCATCTAGCAGGTAGAAGGCCTTAAAGGAAGAAATTTTGAGAGGGCGTAGATTGCATGTTCCTACCAGGAATAAGGGCAAAGTTAACAGGCAAAGGGAACCTTGGTTTTCAAGGGATATTGGAGAGGTGATTAAGAAAAGATTGGGGATGTATGTGCAGTATAGGCAACAAGGAGCAAATGAGCTATTTGCAGAGAATAGAAAATGTAAGAGTGTGATTTAAAAAGGAAATTAGAAAGGCAAAAAGAAGACATGAAGGTGCTTTGACAGATAACATGAAGGAAAATTCAAAGGGTTTCTACAAGTATATTAAAAGTAAAAGGAGAGTAAGGGGCAAAATTGGACCCCTAGAAAATCAGAGTGGCCAACTATGTGTGGAGCCTTGCGAAATGGAGGAGATCTTGAACAATTTTTTTTTGCATTGATGTTTATGCAGGAAACTGGCATAATGAATAAGGATGGAAGGGAAGCAAATAGAAGTGTCATGGAAAATCTGGAGTTTAAGGAGAAGGAGGTGCTTGCTGACTTGCAACGAATAAAGGTCAACCAATCCCCTGGACCAGTTATGATATTCCCCTGTACCTTGAGGGAGACAAGTGCTGAAATTGCAGGGCCCCTGGTAGATATATTCAAAATGTCGTTAGTCACGGAGGAGGTGCTGGAGGATGGAGAGTAGCTCATGTTGTCCCTCTGTTTCAGAAATGCTCCAAAAGTAAACCAAGCAATTGTAGGCCAGTGAGCCTGATGTCAGTAATATGTAAATTATTTGAAGTATTTCTGGGAGATGGGATATTTAGATATTTGGACTGTCATCAGCTGATTAAGGACAGTTGGTGTGGATTTATGTGTGGTAGATCATGTTTAACAAATCTTGTAGAGTTTTTAGAGGAAGTTACCAAGAAGTTGACAAAGGAAAGGCTGTGGATGTGGTTTATGTGGACTTTAGTCAGGCCTTTGACAAGGTTCCACATGAGAGGTTGGTTCAGAAGGTTAGGACACTAGGTATACATAGAGAGGTGCAAACTGGATTCAAAATTGGCTTGGTGGAAGAAAATAGAGAATGGGGGTGGATGGTTGCTTCTCAGTCTGGAGGTCTGTTGAGTGGTGTGCCTTCGGGATCTGTGTTGGGACCATTATTATTTGTTATCTATATCAATGACCTAGATGATAATGTGGTGAATTGGATCAGCAAGTTTGCTGGTGACACAAAGATAGGAGGCGTCGTGGACTGTGAGGAAAATTTTCAAAGCTTGCAGAGGAATCTGGCCAGCTGAGAAATTGGGCCAGTAAATGGCTGATGGAATTTAATGCAGATAGTGTGAGGTGTTGCACTTTGGAATAGAGAATCAGGGTAGGGTGTACACAGTAAATGGTGGGCCATTGAGGAGTTTGGAGGAGCAAAGACATCTCGTAATACATATACATTGTTCCCTGAAGGTGGTGTCGCATGTGGACAGGGTTGTAAAGAAAGGTTTTGGCATCTTAGCTTTTATAAATCAAAGTATTGAGCATAAAAGTTGGGATGTTATGTTGAAATTATTTAAGTAATTGATGAGGCCACACTTAGAATATTGTGTGCATTTCTGGGTGCCCAGCAGCAGGCAAGGTATCAATAAGATTGAAAGAGTGCAGAGAATATTTACTAAGATGTTACTGGGAAAGATTAAACAGGATAGGACTATACTCTTTGAAATGAAGAAGAATAAGGTGAGACTTGGTAGAGGTTTATAAGATTATGAGGGGTATAGACAGAGTAGACGCAAGTAGGATATTTCCACTTAGATTGGGGGAGATAAATACGAGAGGCCGTAGCTTGAGGCTGAAAGGGGAGAGGTATTAGGGGAACTTTAAGGGAAAGTTATTCACTCAGAGAGTGGTGGGGTGTGGAATGAGCTGCCATTTGATGTAGCGAATGCAGATTCAATTTCAAGTTTTAAAAATAAATTGGGTAAATATATGGATAGGAGTGATCTGGAGGGTTATGGAATAAGAGTAGGTCAGTGGAACTAGCTAGTTTGATTGGTCGGCACAGACCGTGATTGGTCGGCACAGACCGGAAAGGTTGAATGACCTGTTTTCTGTGCTGTAGTATTCTATGGTTCTAACACCAAAGGTGATCCGTTGGGTGTAGTATATCCGTTCCATCTATATAACAACCATCTTGTTCAGGGGAATGTGAAATATTTCCATGTCTCCACAATTTCTGATTGGGAATTCAATGAACAGGTAACTTGCATGTTAAAATAACAAAATTTCAAACATTTTCCTCTGTTTTGGTCTGGTGTGTGCCATCTAAATTTCAACCAATTAAATTTTAAAATGTAGATATTCATTTAAAACAGGCCCTTCCATCCCACAAGCCCATGCCACCCAAATACCCCAATTGAATGACAACCTCGTACGTTTTGAAGGGTGGATGGCAAACGCTGGGAGAACATACAAATTCCATGCAGATATTGCTGGATTTGAACCAAGATCACTGGCGCTGTAAAAGCGTTGAGCTAATTACCATGCTGAAGGCCACCCAGTGATTCTTGAGTTCAAAGTCTCAAGTAGAAGCAGATATATTTTTAAAAAAACACAAAATCGAATGATCAAAGATAAAAATCTGGAATTATATAAAGGAAGAGAAGAACTCAAAAGTAAATTTGACCTTATCTCTACGTATCCTATCAAACAGCAATTGTTGAGGAGTCGGAGTCACTTTGATGAATATTCATGGTGAAAAATCTGGTAAGTTACTGGCTGGACAATTGAAGGGAATTTCAGCTTAAAAAAGATTAACAAGATGCCGATCAGAGATGGTAAAATGACTACAGATCATGTTAATTAAATGAAACGTAGAGAATTTTACTCTAATATTTAGAGCTCTAAATGTAATAATAATTTCAATACAGTGTTGGATTTTTTTAGATCAACTTAACTTTTACACCCCTTCCCAGGATAAGGGTACAAGTCTGGAGGCATCTATCTCTCGGGAGGAAATATCTTTACCTATTTCCTCATTACATTCTAATAAATCTTCAGGACCAGATGGACATCCTGTCGAATTTAATAAATCTTTCTCCAAATGGCTTTTACCTGTTAGGTTCTGTGTTTGATGCCTCATTTAAGGATGAGAAGCTTCCTTCATCTTTTAATGATGCTAGTTTATCCCGTCTTCTGAAAAAAGAGAAGGACCCAACAGAACGTGCATTTTATAGACCTATTTCACTACTTAATGTTGATAAGAAGATTTTATCTAAAGTTCTTGCTCATAGATTAGAAAATATTTTACCATTGATTCAGACCAAACTCGTTTTATTAAAAATCATTTTTCTTATTGTTGCATACATCAATTATTGAATATCTTGTATTTGTCCTCCACCCCAGCAACAGGATTTGGTATTTCACTAGATATTGAGAAAACGTTTGATGGGGTAGAATGGGAATATTTGTTTACTATGTTAGGAAAATTTTACTTTGGTCCAGATTGAATTAAATGGATTAAATTATTATATTCATATCCTATGACTTCATTTCGCTCTAATTCACAGCAATCAGAACTTTTTTGGCTTTATTGGGGAACTCCACAAAGTTGCCCTCTAAGTCCTTTATTTTTTGACTTGGTGTTGGAACCCTTAGCTGTTGCTCTTAGTTAGAGCAGAGATTTTATAGGAATAACTAGAAATGGAGTTGAACATAAAGTATCTTGATATGTGGACAATCTTTTGCTCTTTCTCAAACGCTGGGGTTTCTATACCAAATATATTAAATTTGTTTACCCAAGTTAGCCAGTTTTTGGGTAATAAATTTGCATAAGAGTGAACTATTACAACTAAAGGAATCTTTCAAGATGGTCTAATTTCCCATTTAAAATAGTGACAGACCAATTCAGATATTTAGGAATTACAGTTGCAAGAAGTTATGAAAATCTATTGAAAGAAAATTTTTTGGTATTATTTCATCAGATTCAAGAATTATTATCGGGATGGTCACCCTTATCCATTACAATGATTTGACATATCAATTTGATTAAAATGAACATTTTACCTAAATTTTTGTATCCTCTTCAAGCTTTACCAATCTTCATTCCAAAATAATATTTTGATTCAGTGGATTCATTTAGTTCTTCATAATATGGCAAGAAAAACAATCTTGCATAAATAAAGCTCATCTTCAAAATACGAAACAGAATGGGGTATTATCATTTCTGAATTGTACCTTTTACCATTTGGGCGGTTAATTGTGACATTTTGATAAATTAGTGAACTGCCCTTCTTGGGTAGAAATTGAATTGAATTTCTCAAAACTCATCTATGTTGGCAATTTTGGGTTCCTTTTTACACCTTTTCTAAATTGGCACATAATCCAATAATGAGAAATAGGTTAAGAATATGGACACAATTTAGAAATGTTTTGGCTATAATAGTTTCTCTCTTGCCAGTCCTATTATACATGATCATCTTTTTCTTCCTTCTTTGTTAGATTCGGGGTTTAAAGAATGGTATAGATTAGGTATAAAAAGTTATTTTTATTCAAAAGAATTTTGCTTCTTTTGAACAATTGAAAGCCAAATTTAAACTTCCTAATCGGTCAAAGCTTTCTGATTTGACTCGAATTTCAGAAAAAAATTTTTGATTTGCAGTTCTCCCAGCGTGGATTGATATCAATTATTTATAATAATTTATTAGATTTATGAACAGCCTCTGGCTGGAATTAAGATTGATTGGGAATGCGATTTGAATATATCATTTTCAGAACAAGATTGGATTTTCACTCTTAACTTGATTAATGACTCCTCATTTTGTACACGACATTGTTACAATTTAAGGTGGTGCATAGGATACACATGTCCAAAGTCAAATGATCTCATTTTGATGCAGTTGATGATCCACTATGCAGTAGGTATAGAATATTTGAAGCTTCATTGATTCATATGTTTTGGGAGTACCCTAATTTAGAAAAATTTTTGAAAGATTTTTCAAACTTATCAGTGATTCTAAATATTAAATTAGAACTATGCCCTTTCATTGCTTTGTTTGGTTTTTCTTGAGAAGGGGACATATTCTTGACTTCAACCCAAGAGAGAATTTTAGCTTTTACCTCGTTGATAGCTTTACGAGAAATTTTAATGAAATGGAAAGATAACTCTCCACCCACTCATACTCAGTAGTTACATGATATTATGTCCTATTTAAGCTTGCAAAAATTAGATATAAAGTTTAAATTTGACAAGATGTGGGGCGCATTCATAGATTACTATCATAATTGGAAGGTTTAAGAAGTCTGGATGCTCCGGAGACTCTCTGCCTGTTTGGGGGTCGCTGTTTGAACCATATCTGTACAATTCTACAAGTTAACCTTGGTTTGAGGGCAGAGTTAGTCAGGCAATTTTTGTTTTGTTTTTTCTTTTTTTTTGATTAATTAGTTACACATGGGTTTAAATATGGTTTATCATGGATCATATTAATTAAGATAGAATTTACCCTTTGTTTATATAAATGGATTGTTTAATTTTGTCTTATTTATTTTCTATTCAAGATTATACTGGGATATTATGAGAAAGGGATAAACTGTTAAATACCCTAGTTATAGAATTTGATGTCTTAAAGAAACAAGTCAAATAAACAATTATGGATGGGTTTTTGATTTACATTATGTTTAAAATATAATATGCATATGGACATGACATGTTGTTTGTTATATTAGATATAGGAGTTGGGAGGTGATGTTGAGATTGTATAAGACATTGGTGCGGCCTAATTTGGAGTTCTGTGTGCAGTTCTGGTCGCCTAATTATAGGAAGGATATAAACAGAGTGGAGAGAGTGCAGAGAAGGTTTACCAGAATGTTGCCTGGGTTTAAGCATCTGGAGTATGGGGAGAGATTGGACAGATTGGGTCTTTATTCTTTGGAGCGTAGAAGGTTGAGAGGGGATTTGATAGAAGTATTTAAGATTATGAAAGGGATAGACAGAATGGATGTGGATAGACTATTTCCGTTAAGAGGAGGAAAGTTTAAAACAAGAGGACATGAGTTAAGAATTAGGGGCAGAGGTTTAGAGGTAACATGAGGGGGAACTTCTTTACTCAGAGAGTGGTAGACGTATGGAATGAGCTTCCGGGAGAAATAGTGGCGGCGGAGTCAATTGTATTATTTAAGAAAAGGTTGGACAGGTATATGGATGAGAAGAAGATGGAGGGTTATGGGCATTGTGCAGGGAGGTGGGACTAGAAAGGGGTGTTTGGTTCGGTGCGGACTAGAAGGGCCTAATGGCCTGTTTCCGTGCTGTAATTGTTATGTTATGAATTGGTATGTAGGATTTTATATTAAATTCAATAAAAATACATTAAAAAGAAACAAACTCCATCCAAAAAGTGCCGAATTCGTACCTTGGTCTGTAATAGCATTGACTAACACCCATGTTAACTGTGCTGCCCAACCAAGTATTCTATTCTGATACTGGAGTTCAAAGCCTCTTAAGTAGTAGCAGATATATTTTAAAAAAAAACAAAGTAGAATGAGCAAAGAGTGAGGAAAGGATTAGCAAGTCACCCAAAAGAAGCTCAGGGACCTTTTAAAGCGATGAAGCCAAAAAAAGGGTAATTTTTCATTATTGTTCCGTGCATAAACGGGTTCAATCAAGTACCGACAGAACAAAGCGGCAGCGTTTTGCATGGAATGGAGCATGCTGATGAATAATGACTAGCATATCGAATATTACAATTGTAGTCATTTGAAATTTCTTCCTTCCATACATAGGTGGAAAGAATAAACCGAGCTCGAGAACAAGGATGGAGGCATGTGCTTGGTGTTGGTGGTTCTTGGGGGAGTGGGGAACACAAGGTGTGTTTGTATGTTGTATATTAATCTGCTCTTCATGTTCTTAACAGTATTTCCTTTCTCCCTGCTCATTTTTGTCCAATTTGATACAATCATTTCATCCACTTGTCTAGTTTGGTCTGTTTTTGAGGGTTGATAATTACAGTTTAACCTTTTGTTCTAATAAGTTCTGAATGGACTTTCCTCTTCACCACCTTAAAACAAATGAGTTGGACCCACCTTTTTTTTTCTGCTTAATGTGAAAGTGTGGTGGTGTGAGCAGTGGAACAAACACAGCCACCACGTTGAGGGTCGTTAACGACTGTTTTTATTCAAATTCAGCGTGCGCCCCTTTAAGGGCAGCACGAGCTCAGTCACCTGGTGCATTGTGACGTCGTAATCACTGTCCAGGGAAGGGATGCTGGAGTCAGAGACCAAACTCTGACGACGCCATTTCCTCATGGCTGCCCCACCACGTGGCAATACAAGTGGGGCCGGTTTGCCATGAGGATGTGCGGAGGGGACCACAAGGTGCACCACCACAAAAGTGTAATTTTAACAATGATAGGATTAAGGATAGCCTACGGTTTTCACCAACAAATTTACATTCGAGGTATAAGCTCCAGATAAATCCATTCCCATTTTAATTTATGCATGGAAGCCCCCCACCCCACCCTGACATTCTTCAACCCCTAGGGGTCGATATCGACCACTTGGGAGATCCCAACCTTCGATCAAACACTTTGGCTCTGACTCACCTCCTGGATCATTTCTAGTCGTTGTGTGATTTAGCTCCTTAACATGAAATTGCATCAGCAACATCGTTCACACCAGTTCTCGCAATAAAAATCAAGATCTATGATGTTCACACCATCGCTTGCTAGAATGGAAGTGATTTTGGATGTTGCTTTCTCAGCAGGAAGGCATTCCTGCCCATAGTGGCCAAGATAATGTTCATGACTTGATAGAAAAGATTTTGGCAGAGAAAGGCCCATGGAAGCTAGCTTCTGAAGATTGGACTATTGTGGCATGGCAATTTGTGAGGAAAGAACAGGTACTTGACTGGTGATTGGGAATTTAAAGTTACTGTAACTCAGTAACATAATCTGCAAACCAGAAAAAAAACAACCTATAATTTAAATGATGGGTAACCTTCACATCTTAACCAAACCGATTTTCTGCGCTTGAATTGAACATTTTTCCACATTGCTGATCTTTAACAGAAAATGCCGTAAGTGCAACCAATTAATCAAGAATTTTGAAACTTCTGATAATTCAACATGTGCAACTGATGACAGGCTACAATATTTTTTGATAGTTCAGTGATAAATGTACCAAATATTTGAAGACTGCCTTTATGTACGAAATCACTTGAGTTCCTTTGTTCACTGGTTTATATGTGCATTCACCAGGAAGTCTGGATATAGAGCATTTATAAGATAGCTTGATAAGTTTACTGATTTATTATACCCTAAACATGGTTCTGTGAGGCCTGTATCATCAATGGTGAGCTCACCTGAAATAGATGAGCATTCTCTTAACCAATGTACAGACATTCAGTTATTGCTGCTGGATCAATTCAAGATGTTACTAAAACCATCCAGGGCCTCCTGGTTTTCTGTATCTCTTAATCCATAGCTTGGATTTTTGAGACAAAAATCTCTTGAGTTATTATTCTTCTGTCCTGAGCTGTCCCACTGCCATAAAAACAGAAACTGAAATTAGCTCCTTATTTCTGAATACATTGACAGAGAACCAAAGACCATTCATCTGAGTTTGTTATTTTTCATTACACAAAGCAGGTTCCAGTCATTCATTAGGTGCAGAGATGTACGTTAACCATATAACCACTTACAGCATAGAACAGGCCAGTTCGGCCCTACTAGTCCATGCCGTAACAAATCCCCACCCTCCTAGTCCCACTGACCAGCACCCGGTCCATACCCCTCCAGTCCTCTCCTATCCATGTAACGATCCAGTCTTTCCTTAAATGTAACCAATGATCCCGCCTCAACCACGTCTGTCGGAAGCTCATTCCACATCCCCACCACCCTTTGAGTAAAGAAATTTCCCTTCATGTTCCCCTTATAATTTTCCCCCTTCAATCTTAAACCATGCCCTCTAGTTTGAATCGCCCCCACTCTTAATTGAAAAAGCCTATCCACGTTTACTCTGTCTGTCCCTTTTAAAATCTTAAACACCTCTATCAAGTCCCCTCTCAATCTTCTACGCTCCAGAGAAAAAAGCCCCAGTCTGCACAACCTTTCCTTGTAACTCAAACCTTGAAATCCTGTCAACATTCTTGTGAACCTTCTCTGCAGTCTCTCTATTTTGTTTATATCTTTCCTATAATTTGGTGACCAAAACTGTACACAGTACTCCAAATTTGGCCTCACCAATGCCTTGTACAATTTCATCATAACCTCCCTACTCTTGAATTCAATACTCCGATTTATGAAGGCCAACATTCCAAATGCCTTCTTCACCACACCATCTACCTGAGTATCAGCCCTGAGGGTACTATTTACCACAACTTCTAAATCCCTTTGTTGCTCTGCACATCTCAATAGCCTACCATTTAATGCATATGACCTATTTAGATTTGCCTTTCCAAAATGTAACACCTCACACTTATCTGTATTAAATTCCATCAGCCATTTCTCAGCCCACACCTCCAGCCTTCCTAAATCACCTTTTAATCTACGGTAATCTTCCTCACTGTCCACAACACCACCAATCTTTGTATCATCTGCAAACTTGCTTATCCAATTCTCCACTCCTACTTCCAGATTGTTAATATATATATAACAAACAATAGTGGACCCAGGACCGATCCCTGAGGAACTCCACTAGTCACTGGCCTCCAATTGGACAAACAATTTTCTACCACTACTCTGACACCTCCCATCCAACCATTGCTGAATCCATTTCACTACCTCATTTATACCTAATGCCTCCACCTTTTTTCCTAACCTCCTGTGGGGAACTTTGTCAAAAGCTTTACTAAAGTCTAAATAGACAACATCCACAGCTTTCCCTTCATCAACCTTTTTTGTAACCCCCTCGAAAAACTCAATCATGTTTGTCAAGCATGATCTACCCCTGACAAAACCATGCTAATTACTCCCTAGCAATCCCTGTACCTCCAAATAATTGTAAATACCATCCCTCAGAACACTTTCCATCAACTTGTCCACCACAGACGTCCGACTCACGGGCATATAATTCCCAGGTTTACATTTAGACCCTTTCTTAAACAGCGGAACCACATGCGCCACCCTCCAATCCTTTGACACTACCCCCGTGGCCAGTGACATCCTAAATATCTCTGTTAATGACCCCACTATCTGTCCACTAGCCTCCCTGAGTGTCCTTGGGAATATTTTGTCCGGTCCTGGAGATTTATCCACCTTTATCTTTTTCAACATAGCCATCACTACCTCCTTGGTTATCCTTATATGCTTCATTACCTCCCCACTATTTTTCTTTACCTCAACTGGTTCAATATTTTTTTCCCTAGTGAATACCGAGGCAAATAAATCATTCAAAATTTCCCCCATTTCCTCTGACTTCTCACTCAGCCTACCCTCGCTATCTACAAGGGGTCCAATTTTATCCCTCACTAATCTTTTACTTTTAATGTACCTATAGAAACCCTTTAGATTTATTTTTACTCTGTCTGCCAAAGCCTCTTCGTGCCTTTTTTTGGCCTTTCTAATTTCTTTCTTAAGATTTCTTCTAAACTCCTTGTAGTCCTCCTTCAAATTGTCAGCTCTCTGTTCTTTATACCTCTTGTACACCTCCCTTTTTATCCTAACCAAATTTCCAATATTCCTCGAAAACCAAGCCTCCCTATGACTTCCAGCCTTTCCTTTAATCCTCACTGGGACATAACTACTCTGTACCCTCAAAATTTCTTTTTTGAATATCCTCCATTTCTCATTTATACCCTCACCTGAAAATATCCTGTCCCACTCAATACTCCCCAAATCCCTTCTTATTCCTTCGAAATTTGCTCTGTAACAAAGCACTTTTATCAATTTGTCATGACGTTGAATGCATTGGAATGTTTTCAAATGCTTGAGTGAGTGTGGAGATGTTCAGTCATGAAAATTTAAAGTTACTGTAACTCAGTTCCATATCTTGAAACAAGATAAAAAACAGAACCTATCATTTAAATGATGGGGAACCTTTGCATCTTAACCAAACCGATCTTCTGTGCTTGAGTTGAACATTTTTCTACATTGCTGATCTTTAACAGAAAATGCCGTAAGTGCAACCAATTAATCAAGAATTTTAAACTTCTGATAATTCAACATGTGCAACTGATCACAGGCTACAATATTTTTTGATGGTTCAGTAATAAATGTAGCAAATATTTGAAGACTGCCTTTATGTACGAAACTATCTTGGTTTGATTTTGTGTTGTTAGAATCTTGCCAAATGTGGCATGATAGGTTGTAAGGAAAACAGAGTTGAAAAATGTGCTGGATTTTTGCTGTGAAAGTAGTTCCGTGGCTGCCAGTTAAGAATGACACTGGGGACATACTGAATTAGGGGGAGGAAGGTGGCTCCACTGATCGGTTGAGCTCTTTCCGAAATGATTACGTGTGATCAAACTTCAGATGACATCTCAGTTTCCTTCTTCATGATTCCTGGGTAACTGTGGCTAATTCAGGAAAGGGCTTGATTCATGCTCCTGCCTGCTTTCCTTCTACCTGATGAAGAGCCCAGAGTCTAAACATTGATCACTCGATGTATGCTGCGTGACCAACTGTGATTCTCCAGCACATTGATCTATTGCATTCAAATTGTTTCACTCTTTCATCATGGTCCTGTTTACTTTTCCTTGCACAAATATCCAATTTGTTTTTGATAGTTAACATTGGAAAGTTTTGGATATTTTTGGCAAGTCAACTTCTGACTCATTGTTTGCAGGTTCCATTCGGTGGTGGCGGAGGTGGAGGGTCAGGAGGTATCTTGCCAGCAGCTAATAAGGGACAATGCTATGAACATTACCATGCTATCCTTGACCACATGCAGCAACAGAAGGAAAACATTAAAGGCTTTGAGGAGAAAAGCACAAAATGGAACATGGAGACACCTCCACGGGATCGTGTTTACAGGTATTTATTTTGCCAGCTAGTTTACCTCTTGAAACCTGTGATCTGAATGCTCTTTTTCTGGGTGAGGGAAGAAACTACTTTTTTGGGGAAAAAAAATTACCATTAGTTTGAGAAAAACTGCTTCTGCAAGCTTTAAATGTATGAAACCTTTTCTGATGCTTTGCTTTCTTTTACGTTTTTGTTTTTACCACATCTGAAATCAGCTCGAATGATGCACATTCAGGGCATAACTTTGAAAGTAGTGTGTTACATAGGAAAGCAGAGCAGTTAGTTAGACCATAGCAAAGTCCTTCAAATAGCTCCAAAAAAATCAATCTTTTTGTGGTATTGATCAGAGAGCAATGTTGACCAAGACCATCGAATTGGTTCCTTTTCATCGAGTGCAATAGTACCTTCATGCAACACAAAATGCAATTTCAGGCAATTAGGACTTCTGTCTAAGGCAGGGATGGCAAACTCAAATTCACAGAGGGCCAAAATTAAAAACTTGGACTAAGTCGTGGGCCAAACTAAATATTTATTGAAAATTTTGAACAACATCTGCATGTTTTCTCTTCTTTCAACATATGTAATGTTAAACTTTTTCTTATTCAAAGAAATGTTTAATAATAGTTTTGGTTAAACTCTTTCCAGAAGAAGCATTAACAAATGAGAAATAAAATATTCAATAAATAATATTTCTCTATAGCCTTTAAGCTCCTTTTAAATGTATTTTTTTTCCACAAGCCAACAAGTCAAAAAAAATAACAACTTGCTTCAATGACAAACAGGTTTGTCTTTTAAAATGATGAACATATAGTTTGCCTCCCACCTGCCTTGAAAGGTCCTGTTTTCTGTCTTTCGTTTGGCCATTTTTCGTAAGGGGTTTATTACATGTGAGTTAGGCGACAGGTCACAGATACAATGAAAGTAAAGAGAGGAGGTGGGGGCGATTAGTGGGCTGACGGGCCGGCGCCAATGCATTTGCAAAGCATTCTGGGATTTGTAGTATTAGCTGTGCGTGCGCTATACTGGCGCGGTGGCCAGCGGGCCAGCTCTAATACAAATTTGATATGATCTTGCGTGCCAAATATAATTATATCACGGGCCAAATTTGGCCTGTGGGCCTGAGTTTGACATGTGTGGTCTAAGGGGTCGTCTGATGGATGATCGCCTTACCAAATTAAAAACCGTGTTAACTTCTGTATTCTGTCCATTCATCAAGCTTCATTTCCTATTGTTATATTTCTCCAAACACATTGCACTCTAATTGAGGTCTTTGAACAAATTTTACAGTGGGATGTCAGTAGCTGCAGGTCCTGGGATCCATAATGGACCAGGATGTCTCCACCAGCTTCCTTATGCAGAAGCAGTCAGAAGAGAAGTGAAAAGACTCGAAAATGTGGCCAAGCAAGCAAATGCCTATAGGTAAGTTGGTGATAGAAATTTTGCTCGATCAGCAATCTAACTTGAAAACCCCTATAACACATTTTGTTTAGGGGAACTCTAGACATATATTTCTTTTTATCACATGCAACATTCATCACTTTTGGAATATCAATCATAGATTGTTTCTAATTGGTGGTTTATCTGAAGTGTAACTTTTTTATGTGAGCAAAGCGAAGCTGTAGAGACTTGATGGATCAGGAATCAACTGGGCAGTGAAATGGTGAATGTTTCTGGTCAAGGCCCATAAGGGAATTTCCTCTTTATTTAAACCTCTCTTAAAGAGTAGGGTATATCTGTGCTTAGGAGAAAAGCATTTTCTTTGGTTATTTTTATGGCCTGTAGCTCCTCTGCTTCTTCAGTAATGCGTATTACTGCACACCCCTCCCATAATCCTCCATTCCCTTCTCATCCATGTAGTCACACTTGTTTGTGCAGCCTGGGAAATATGGCAATTGATCTTTTTTTTAATCCCCAGATTATCTAAAGATTCAAAAACCTTTGTACATTTTCTAAAATATTAAAAACTGCTACAAGTGTTCAAAGAGAGGTACAGCATTAAAATGGGTTCTTTGGCCTGCCGAGTCAATGCTGACCTGTTTGCACATGTTGATCCCATTTTAAATTTTTTTCCCCACTTTCTCTTCAACTCCTGCATTTTACCACAAAGGGTGATTTACAGTGGCAAATTAACCTACCAATATGCACATCTGTTAAATGGGGGAGAAAACCAGATTAAGCCTGAATAGACATAGACAACACTGGAGGTCAAGAGTAAACCTGAATTTCTGGCTCTGTGAGTCAATAGCTCCAATTGCTATGCCAGTCTGTAACATTATAGCTGATATTTCAAGTCTTGAACTTCCATTATCTCTTGGATTAAGGTTTTTTTAAAGATTTTACATGAGAAGTAGGAGGTATTTTGTGCATATTTTCATTTGTGCTAAATAACTGGTTTCTTTAAGGAAGCTTGGTTAATTGAAGCGTTTGCATTTATTTGTCCAGACAACGAGGGTATGTAGCAGCAGAAAGGGCAAAGCAAGTTGAAGAATTTTGGCAGCGAAAGCGGGAAGCATTGCAGAATAAAGCACGTGGTGAAGGACACTTGGTATGAAGGTTTTTAGTTTCCAACTTTTTCCACCCAGTTGTTTAAATGTGGCAGAATGGGTTAATTGTATACTGTCAGTACATAACCACTTCTTTCATTTTCTCTCTTGCACCTGTACTTGTAATCCCTTCGTCAGGAAAGCAAACACTTCAATGTGGCATTATAATGTCTTCCAATACAATTATGCATGTCTTTATTTTATAAATACCACTCAAGCATACTTTGAAATGCTTTAAAGAGTTGTAATACAGATTTGTACGACACCAGACAAATGTGTGAAAGGGGAACAAATGGAAGGGGAGAATTTGTTGGAGCTTGAATGTTAGCCTGGTCAATTTGGTCAAATGGCTTGTTTGAGTGCTGTTGATGTTGATGAAACGAGGATGCAAAATGTTCATAAATATGCCTGACGTCATTGCAGTGCCAGTCCAGATTTATATCCTTTGGACTTGGTGTGGTATCTATACTTCGACAAAACTCATCCAAATATTTTGAGAAATTGTATCCATTTTAAATGTATTAACTTTTATGGTCAATCTTGAATGCGAGTTCACGCAGCTTTATGAAGCTGAGTATCCATGTAATATAAACTATAACAATTACACCATAGAAACAGGCCAACTTGGCCCTTCTAGTCTATGCCAAACACTTTCTCCCACCTAACCCTGCTGACCTAAATTCAACCCAATACCCTCCATTCCTTTCCCATTCATATACATATCCAACTTCTCCCTCAATGCTAATATTGAGCCTGCCTCCACTACTTTGTCTGGAAGCTCGTTCCACACACCCACCACTCTGAGTAAAAAAAGTTCCCTCCTTGTGTTTCCTCAAACTTCTCCCCCCTAACTCTCAATTCATGTCCTCTTGTTTGAACCTCCCCCTTTCTTCAAGGAAATAGCCCCTCCACGTCAACTCTATCTATACCACTAATAATTTTGAATACCTCAATCAAATCCCCTCTCAACCTTCTGCACTCTAAAGAATAAAGACCTAACTTATTTAACCTTTCCCTATAAACTTAGACCCTGTAACCCTGGCAACGTTCTAGTAAATCCTCTCTGCACTCTTTCCAGTATGTTGATATCGTTCCGATACCTTGGTGAATAAAACTGTACACAATACTCCAAGTTTGGCCTCACCAATGCCTTGTACAATTTTAGCATAACATCCCAGCTCCTATACTCAATGCTCTGATTTATAAAGGCTAACATACCATAAGTTTTCTTCACCCAATTCACAAGTGACCTCACCTTCAGGGAATTATGTACCATTTGTCCTGGATCTATTGTACTTTCAATGCCCTTCCATTCACTATGTATGTCCTATTTTGATTAGCCCTACCAAAATGTAACACCACACACTTATCTCCATCTGCCATCTTTCAGCCCACTCTTCTAACTGCCCTAAATCCCTCTGCAAAAATCCTTCTTCACTGACCACAGCTCTACCTATCTTAGTATCATCCGCATACTTACTAATCCAAGTTACCACCCCATCATCCAGATCATTAATGTATATGACAAATAGTAATGGACACAATACAGAATCCTGAGGTACACCACTAGACACCGACTTCCAATCTGACAGTTATCTACCACTCCTCTCCGGCATCTCCCATTCAACATTGTTGAATCCATTTTACTGCTTCAGTGTTAATACTTAATGATTGAACCTTCCGAACTAACCTTCCCTGAGTAACCTTACCAAAGGCCTTATTAAAGCCCATATATATAACATCCAATGCCTTACCCTCAACAACTTTCCTAGTAACCTCCTCAAAATATTCAATAAGATTGGTCAAACATGATCTCCTCACAAATCCATGCTGACTGATCTTAATCAAACCCTGCCTATCTGAATATTTATATATTACCATTTCTAAGCATACTTTCCATTAACTTGCCCACCGCTGACATAAAATTTACAGGCCTATAGTCATGAGCACCTTTTTTTAAACAAGCAACTTCATGAGCTACTCTCCATTCCTCTGGCACCATTCCCATTACTAGTGACATTTTAAATATCTCTGTCAAAGCCCCTACTATTTTAACACTAACTACCCTCAAGGTCCTAGGGAATATCTTGGCATGACATGGAGATGTATCCACCTTTATTTTCCTTAAAAGAATCAGTACTTTCTTTTTAATCATCATCATTTCCATATACTTATTTCCCTTACTTTACACAATCTCCACCATCTCTTTTGGCTCTACTTATCGCTGTCCACTCTCATCCTCTAGAGCAGTGGTTCCCAACCTTTTACTTTCCACTCACATACCACTTTAAGTATTCCCTATGCCATAAGTGTTCTGTGATTAGTAATGGATTGCTTAAAGTGGTATGTGGGTGGAAAGAAAAAGTTTGAAAACTACTGTTTTAATCGTACCTAATTGACTTGTTATGTGCACGGTTTCATAACTCCAAAGGAAATGGGCCAATGACAATTTTTCTCAAGCAAAATATTTCAGTAATAATTGGGTCTAGAGCAGTGATTCTCAACCTTCCCTTCCTACTCACACACCACCTTAAGCTATCACTTACTAATCACAGAACACTTAAGGCACAGGGAATACTTAAAGTGGTATGTGAGTGGAAAGTAAAAGGTTGGGAACCACTGCTCTCGGGGAACAGTTATATCCCTCTTTCCCTTTGCTCCTAATATATCTGTAGAAACCCTTTATTTATTTTCACCTTACTTGACAAAGCAACTTCATATCTCCTTTTAGCCTTTCCAATTTCCTTCTTAAGATTCTTTTTACATTCTTTAGATTCCTCTAACATCTCATTTTCTTCTTGCAGTCTATACTTTTTGAACACATCTCTCTTCTTCTGAACCATATTGCCAATAACCTTTGAAAACCAAGGCTCCCTAAAAGTTAACCTTTCATCTTGTACCCTTAAAATTTCACCTTTGAATGTCCTCCATTTTCCTTCTACATTCTTCCCATAAAACAATTTATCCCAGTCTACACCTTCCATCTCCTCAAAATGAGCCTTTCTCCAATCAAAAACCTCAACCCTAGGCCCAGACCTATCTTTCTCCATAATTATTTTGAAACCAATAAAATTGTGATCATTGGACCCAAAGTGCTCCCCACACACACCTCTGTCACCTGACCCATCTTATTTCCTAAAAGCAGATCCAACACTGCTTTCTCTAGTTGGTATATCTATATATTGATGTAGAAAACTATCCTGCATGCATTTAATAAACTCCATACCATCCAGCCCATTTATAGTATGTGTGGAAAGTTGAAATCTCCCACAATCACAACCCAGTGCTTATTGCAAATATTTGCTATTTCCTTACAAATTTGTTCCTCCAGTTCCCTCTTCACATTTGGTGGTCTATAATACACCCCCATAAGTGCTACCATTTCTTTCCCACTCCTCAATTCCACCCATAGTGTTTCTCTAGACAAGTGCTCTAATCTATCCTTCTAAAACACTCTCTCAAACATGCAATGCCACACCTCCCCCTCTTGTCCCCCCTAGTCTTATCACAACTGAAGCCACAAAATCCTGGTATGTTTAGTTGCCATTCACTTCCCTCCTATAGCCATGTTTCACTAATGGCTACCATATCATAATTCCAATGATTTATTCATCTAATTTTCTCACAAACTTCTAGCATTGAAATAAATACATTTAAGAAAATCTCCTCTTACTCTCTGTTGATTACTAATGGTGCATACAACTTCTGTTTTCAATTTCATCCTTCTCCCCTACATCTATTCTTTCACTCTGGTTCCCCTCCCCCTTTCACATCTAGTTTAAGCCCACCGGACCACACTAGCAAATTTACCTGCAAGAATATTTGTCCCTTTCCTGTTAAGATGTAAACCATTCCCGCTGGAACATTTCCCACCTTCCCTGGAATGTTGCCCAATTATCTACAAATCTAAAGCTTTCCCTCCTGCACCACATTCTCAGCCACATGTTTACCTGTACTATCTTTCCATTTCTTGCCTCACCTGCATGTGGCACTGGTAGCAATCTTGAGATTACTATCCTGGAGGTCCTGTCCTTTAACCTAGCCCTGCATGACCTCCACACCCTTCCTCCCCGTGTCATTGGTCTCCACGTGGACCACAACACCTGGCTGTTCTCTCTCTCCACCCCCACCCCCCCCCCCCCCTTCAGTATACCATGGACTCAATCTGTAATATCCTGTACCCTTGCAACATAAGAGATATCCAATCTCCTCCACAGAACCTTCTATCTTCCCTTCATACTCATAGGACCAGACTCCGTGCCACACAACTCGTCCCTGGTCCATCGGCCCTGTCAACAGTAGCCAAAGTGGCATGCTTGTTCTTCGAGGGGGGCCCGTTGGAGAATCCTGCTCCGGCCATCCATTACCTTTCCTTCTAACCGTGATGCACTATAACTCTTTAAGTACAACATTATCCCTATAGCTACTATCTATTACCCCCCTCAGCCTCCCGAATGCTCCTGAGCCCATCCAGCTCCAATTCTGATTGTATTGATGCAGAATAGAAGAGGTCATGTTGATTCCAGATTAGTCCTTGTATCCATTGGAATTTTTTGGAACTAGAATATAATCACAGCACAAAATAACGTAATCATTGAGGAGCAGGTTTTGACTTTTGAGCCTTTTTTTTGATTAGGGGGATCAGGGGGTAGGGAAAGAGAGCTGGAACAGGGTACTGAGTGGATGATCAGCCATGATTAAAATGAATGGCGGTGTAGGCTTGAAGGGCCAAATGGCCTCCTCCTACACCTATTTTCTATGTTTCTATGATTCACGGAAGTCTTGGCTAAACTTGTATACGGTCTCCGGATTTCAGTCTTATTCTCTTTGAATCTTTCTATATCACTTTTTTTCAAATGAAGAAATTATGTGTAATATTGCCTTTTGAACTAAGAAGCTGGAGTAAGGGTTGCCCTTCTGGCATTTCGAGCCTGCTCTACCATTGCTGATCTGGCAGTGGCCTCGGCTCCCCCTTCCTGTATTTTCCCCAACTATGCAAAAATCTATCTAACTGGATTTTAAATGTATTTCAAGAGGCATCCTTGACTGTTGCAAGGCAGTTGGTAAAACTATTTTTGGGATCGGCCAACGAGGCTTCGGAATAGCAGCTGCAAAAAAACAAGAATGTGACTTTGGTTGGAATTCTGAATCAAAAGCTGCAAGGTTTAAGTTTGGTGGGAGGGGGAGGGTGGTTGATAATCTTGTCTTCATTCTTGAAATCTTAGTCTCTTGCAAGAGAATTTGGGATTGATGTGTGTTGTGTGGGGTTAACATTTGGCCTGCTGCGCTATTTGCCATGACTTGGTTGCATCAACTTCAGATTTTGAAGAAAATGTCAAGCAGTTTGGAACTGGATTTCCGGTCTTTTTCATGTTTGGTTGAAGGATCGTGACAAATGCTTTTTTCTTTTTTTAATTTCTAGCATCGTTCAGTTTTTTTTTTGATGTTTCAACCTGTTGTCCTCTTGTCCATAACATATCTTGAGCTTTCTAATTTAATGGTGATTACTTGTCTGCACGAGATTACTGTGTTTAAATTTAAATTTATTTCATATATTTCCTATGGTGTTGAGCTTATATTTTGAATCAAAATTTATTGTCGTGAACAAGTCACGAAATTTGATGTTTTGTGATGGCGTCACAGTGCAAACATTCGTATAAAACCACTTGTACAGCAATAAATCTAAAAAAAATAGAACATGGAAAGTAAGGCGGTGTTTTTGGTTCATTGGTTATTCAGGAATCTGGTGGTAGCAGGGAAGAAGCCATCCTTGTGTTGCTGAGTGCTCATCTTCAGGCTCCTGTACCTTTCCCCCCCCCCCCCCCCACCCCCCCACCAATGGTAGCAGAGTGGGCCTGGGTGGTGGGGGTCTTTGAGGATAGAGGCTGCTTTTATAAGACACTGTGTCATGCCTGGTGCCTGTGATGTTCCAAGCCAAGTTAACAACCCTCTAGAGATCAATATTCTGTTTAAAATATTGGAACATGTCCCATTTAGGGATTTTTCTTTCAAATTTATTTTCAATGGCTTTGCTGACGGAACCAGTATTTACTGCTCTTACCTAATTGTTTTCATAAAGGTGGTATATTGATTTGCCTTCTGCAGTGCTTCTGGTGAAATTGCTCAAACAGAAGTTCTTCCTCAGGGCTGTTGAGCAGGGTATTCCAGGATTCAGACCAAGTGATAGTCATATATCTATGTCAGGATGGGGTGTGACTTGGAGGGAAACCAAGAGATGGTACTATTCCCATCTCCATGCTACTCTCCTACTTGTGTTGAGTATCCAGTCTGTGATGACTCCCTCACGATATATTCATGATGAAGCACTCTGTGTTCCTGCCTACTGGTTTCTTTTTTAACTAGGATGGTTTGACATCACCTAACCTTGAAATTTGGCTCTTTGGTCGATGTCAGGATGGGCTCACCCTGACAAGAGGTGGAGCGGATTTTAAAGAGTCTGCTGAAAGTTATTAAGGAATTCAAATAGCTTTAAAGAGTTTTGAGACCAGACTGGGTTTTTATAATCCAGAATTTCTTGTACTTGTTTTCCCAAATTCCAGATTATTAGCTGAATTTAATTTCCACAGTTGCTGTCGTGGAATTTGGTTTGTTCATCCAGGCCTCGAAATCAATCATTCGTAACAGGGGCACTACTCCACCCACCCCATCCCCAAGGGGCACAGCATATTTAAGTAACAGCCTTGTTTTCTTTTCACCTCGTGTAACATAAATATTTTTATGATTTTATATAGTCTATTGGAGAGAAGTACAGAAGAAATCAAAACCTGAATGTTTTACTGGGAAGGGGCCCATAAACTTTGAGCAAAGTCCTCGAGGGGGCCATAGCTGGAAAAAGGTTGAGAATGGCTGCTCCAGATTATTGGTTGATAATTTAACCATTGCACTACCACCATATCTGTACATAAGACGCAGAGCAGTGCAGCACCATATGGGCCCTTCAGCCCACAAACTTGCTGACTTAAATAAATTACTCCATGATCAATCTAGCCCTTCTCACAGCTCATAACCCTCCATTTTTCTTACGTCCATATGCATTTCTAAGAGTCTGTTAAATGACCCCATTGATTCATCCTCCACCACCATCCCCGGCAGTGCATTCCAGGCACCCTCCACTCTCTGTCTTTTAAAGGAAAACTACTTCCCTCCATTCACCTTAAGTGGGTGTTTTCTGGTATTGGCTATTGCCACATTGGGGGTAACAAAAGTGCTAGGTGTCCACTCTACTTTCGTAACCTTGTGCACCTCTTAGTTGCCTCTCGCCCCCCTTCGTTCCAAAGAGTAAACCCCAGCTTGATCAACCTTTCCTCAAAAGACATTTTCTCCAATCCAGGCACCATCCTGCTAAATGTGCATCCTCCCTGAAACATCCACATCCTTCCTTCAATGAGCTGACCAGAACTGGACAGAATATTCTGTGATCTAACTGAAGTTTCAACATCTGGTTATGTCAGGAAGGAAACAATTGGCATGTCAAAATTTGATATTTAAAACTGGACAAAAGATTAGCAGAAAGAACAAAGTAGCCAAATTTATGGTTAAATCAATGCAGGAAATGCAACTTTTGGATATATGGAGGAGACAACACCCAAAGGAGAAGGAATACTCATATTATTCAAGTAGACATAAAACATACTCAAAATTGACCTGTTCCTGTTGTCAGCCCAATTCCAAGGGAGAGTTAGGAAAACGGAATATAAAGCTAGATTGTTATCGGATCACTCACCCCTGTTATTAGCAATAGAGCTGGAGGACATCCCACCAAGAACCTAATAGATGGAGATTAAACTCCATGCTACTTAAAAGACAGGATTTTAGAGAATTTATTGAGCGCCAAATTAAAATGTACTTTGAAATAAATACGGAATCAGTGAAAGATAAATTTATATTATGGGATGCAATGAAAGCCTTCATCAGAGGGCAGATAATAAGTTATGTAACTAAGATGAAGGAGGGCTACAATCGGGAAATAGAACAGTTGGAAAGGGAAATAGTAAGTACAGAAAAAGAATTAGCAACAAGGGAAGATGCAACAAAAAGAAGAGAATTGGCGGACAAAAAAATAAAATACGAAACACTACAAACATATAAGGTGGAAAAGACATAATGAAGATAAAGCAGAGGTATTATGAGCTAGGAGAAAAAAATGCACAAAATACTAGCTTGGCAGCTTAAAACAGGACAAGCTAAAGAACGGTATTGGCATCAAGGAAAAAGGACAAACAAATTGCATATAACCCAACAGAGATCAATGAAAACTTCAAGGAATTCTACGAGCAATTATACCGAACTGAGAGCGAAGGGAAAGAAAACAAAATTGATGAGTTTCTAGCTAAAATTGAACAACTGAAATTGCAAGAGGAGAGCAAAACAAATTGAGAAAACCATTTGAAATAGAGGAAATATAGGATATATTATAAAAGCTACCAAACAATAAAATGCCTGGAGAGGACGGACTCCCAATAGAATTCTATAAAACATTTAAAGACTTATTAATTCCTCCTCTCCTGGAAGTAATGAACCAGATTGAAGAAACACAAAACATGCCAGATTAATGTAAAACAGCAATAATTACAGTAATACCAAAGACGGGGAAAGATCTACTAACAACAGCATCGTATAGACCAATATCTCTACTTAACTCAGATTATAAGATAATAGCAAACAGATTGGCCAACTGTGTACCAAAAATAGTAAAACTAGACCAAACTGGATTTATTAAGAAAAGATGAACAACGAACAATATCTGTAAGTTCATTAACTTAATCCATGCAGTACAAGGAAATAAGACTCCAACAGTGGTGGTTGCTTTAGATGCAGAGAAAGCCTTTGACAGGGTAGAATGGAATTATTTATTCAAAGTAATAGAGGTTCAACCTACCAGAAAAATATATTAATTGGATTAAAGCATTATATAAGGGATCATTAAGCAGGTCAACTAGGCAGGGATGTCCACTATCTCCCTCACTGTTCGCTTTAGCTATAAAACCCTTGGCAGAACTGATAAGAACAGAAAATAAAATAAAAGGGATAAAAATAAAAGAGAAGGAATATAAAATCAGTCTATTTGCAGATGACATCATAGTAGACTTAACAGAACCAGAATTATTAAAAGAATTACATAAGAAATTGAAGGAATATGGAGAAATATCGGGGTACAAGATCAATGCAAATAAAAATGGAGCGATGCCAATGAATAATGCGGATTTCACAAAGTTTAAGAAAGAATCACCATTTAAATGGCAAACACAAGCAATCCGATACCTAGGTATTAGACTAGATAATAATCTATGCCATCTATACAAATTAATTTATCAGCCATTAATGAAGAAATTACAAGATGACTTAGAACATTGGAAAGATTTACCACCAACACTGATAGGAAGGGTAAATTGCATTAAAATGAATATCTTCCCAAGGATACAATACCTATTTCAATCATTACCAATTCCCTTAACAGAGAGAAATTCCTCAATGAGCTAAAGAAAATAATAAGGTAATTCTTATGGAAAGGGGGGAAACCGAGGATAGCGCTAGATAAATTAACAGAATGGTACAAACAAGGGGGCTTACAGCTACCAAACTTTAAGAATTATTATAGAGCAGCACAATTAAGATATCTATCAGATTTTTATCAAACAAGGGAAAAACCAGATTGGACCAGGTTAGTGCTAGATAAAATAGGGGAGAAGGTACCAGAACATCTACTTTATAAGTGGGATGAAAAACTAGTGCAATATCGAAGTTCACCAGTACTGCACCATCTGCTCAATATTTGGAAGAAGATTCACATAGAAAGGAAAAACAAATTGCCAACTACAAAAATTATTATTGACGCAAAATCAACTAATACCTTTCCTTTAGAGAATGGAGAGAAAAGGGATCAAAAGAATAGAAAATTGTTTTTTGGGAAATAATTTATTATCTTTTGAACAAATGAAGTTCAAATATGGAATAACTCATGGTACAATGTTTGCATACCACCAACTGAAAACCTACTTGAAGGACAAATTGGGAAGCAGGCTGAGGTTGCCAGAAGGAAGCAGTTTTGAATATGTGATTACAGACACAATGATAATTAAAAGATTTATAACAAACATGTACATCAAGCTGCAAGAGAAAGAGAACGATGAAATAAGCTGTAAACCCAAACAAAAGTGGGAACAAGAACTAAACATAAAGAGAAAAAATAAAAAATGGGAAAAGCTATCCTCCGGAACTATGAGAAATACAATAAACACGAGGTTACACAGGCTATACCCCACGCCCCAAAAGTTAAATAAATGGGACCCAACTGTATCAGACAGATGTTTTCACTGTAAGAAGGAAATGGGAACAACAGTACATGCAATTTGGGCATGTGAGAAAGTGGAAAAGTTTTGGGAAGATCTAAATCAGGTATTAAATAAAATCACAAAAAGCAACATACCAAAAAATCCAGAGATCTTTCTTCTAAGTACTATAAGAAGTAAAGAATTAGGCCTCAAACTGGATGAAGCACAAAAAAAAAATTATGATGGCCTTAGCTATA
The DNA here is from genome assembly GCF_036971445.1 of Narcine bancroftii. Taxonomy (NCBI): domain Eukaryota; kingdom Metazoa; phylum Chordata; class Chondrichthyes; order Torpediniformes; family Narcinidae; genus Narcine; species Narcine bancroftii. The sequence continues at coordinate 149,705,399 of NC_091469.1, forward strand.
GCAAAAAAATGTATAAGGTCAACCTGGAAATCAGAAGAGAGCCTGAGAGTACAGCAATGGTACATGGAAATGAATAAATGTATTCCATTGGAAAAAATAACATATAATTTAAAAAATATAGTCACATTATTCAAACAAATTTGGGAACCATACATGGAACACAACAGAGAGGGCCTACCGCGGACCTCCACCCCCTAAAATGATAGAATGAGAAGAAGACGAAATGAACTGATCCAGTGTGTAAAAGTAGATGACACAATTTTCTTGTTTATTTTCATTGTGTGATGACATTGTTTATTGGGTTTATTGTAATGTATATGTTGAACGTTGGGTAGGGATGGGTGTGGGAAGGGAGATGGGGAAAAGGGGAGAAAATGCCACTGTGTATATTTAAGAGGGAAATGTTTGTGTGTATTTTGGTTAATATGGTGTGAAAATTTTTTTTAAAATTTAAAAGATTTGATCTTTAAATGCAACTTTTATATTTATTTGAAAAACACTCAAATTGTATAAACCATTTCCTTTCATAAATGTTGCTATTTCTTCCTCTTCAATTTTTTGAGCTTAATTGGCTATATTTCACTTGAGTACAGTGTAGTCTGCGTATTTTAGACATACAGCACGGTAACAGGCCCTTTTGGCCCATGAGCCCATGCCACCCAATTAATCTACAACCCCCGATAAGCTTTTGAATGGTGGGAAGAAACCCGAGCACCTGGAGAAAACACACGCAGACACAGAAAACCCACGCAGACACAGAGAGAGCATGCAAACTCCTACAGACAGTGCGGGATTTGAGTCCTGGTTGCGGGCACTGTAACAGGTGCTGCGTGAGCTATGCCGATATGAGCAGTTATATCTGTGATCTTTTATTGCTTAGTTATATAAAAGTTACCAATCTCCTAATAATAAATATTGATTTAACAGAATGTTGCAGCATTTTTTTAATGCTGTTTGGCAGTAAACCTGTGGAAATCTTTGTTCGTAGCTTCACGGTAATGCAAAATTGCCCACATATCACAAATTCCTAACCTGGGGGTCAAAAAGCTGTATACCATTTGGAGATAATATTGCACCATGTGACAAAAGCTTGTGGTCCTTTCAAACTTTTGCTCTGGTAAAAGACCAAGCTCTATTAATGATACAAGACTTGAGTAGTTGAGGTGCTACTGTAAAATGTAGGGAAGAAGAGCATTCTAAATGGGAGCCTTGTTGAGTGGCTGAATCTTTTAAATTAGATTATGTGCTTAATTGTCTTGTGTTAAGACTCATGTTTTCATAGATGAGTAAGTTGTTTAATAATAAATTGACTCTTGATTTCCCATTTGTTTGACTTTTGGTGGCCATTTATCTTAGATTTTTTAAATTTAATTTGCAGTATATAATTTAAATAATCATGAATTGGTAAATTAGGTTTCACATTATAGAACTTGGAAGTTAGCTTTGTATTTGAGAGATGGACGTGTTCTTAAATTTTCCTTCCGTGAAATAATTAAGTAATAATATGGGTTTGAATTTGTGAAATGGCATTCTTCTTGTGAATGTTGGATGTGAATATAACATGGTAGGAATTGCAGCAGGTTTTCCCCGGAGCTTGTCGTGAAGGTATTACGGTTGTCGTGTGGTTGAAGGTATCATGAATTGTAACATGGGAATAAATGATCATCATTGTAATGTACGTTGTGTACACGAGCCCATCTTGTCACCATTAAGTAGCAAGCCTTCCAACTCCACTCTGTTTTCCTCATTGTGTCTCTTGCCTCCCTCATTGACTCTTCACTTTCTGACTCTCCCTCCCTCTAACCCCTACCTGTCCATGCTTGTAATCCTATGTCCATAATATCTGCTGAGTTTCACTACAACCACTCAAAATCATCTTGCGTGTCCATTGCCAAAGATACAACTTATTGGGCGCTGATATTTGCTTATATTTTTATTTTTCATGCCTTTGTTTATTATCGTTCCTGATGGAGGACTGAGGCTCAAAATGTTGACTGCCTACTGCTTTCCATGGATGCTGAATGGCCTGCTGAGTTCCTCTCGCACTTTTATGCCTTGTTCTTCAGCATCTGCGGAATCACCAAAATTTGTTCTCTACCTCTTTCCCTACAGTTCATTCCCCACCCTCTTCTTCTGTTACCGATTTACTCCTTTCCCCTTTGCTTCCTGTTAATCAAGAGTCTTTTGCTCCAGTTCCACTGGTCACTTCTTCCTGCTGGAAAAAATTGGAATTTTCCTTTTTTCAGCATGTTCCCAGCCTTCCACAGGGAGCACCACTTGAATTAGAATTGCTCAAAACTTCTCATCTGAAGTCGAAGCCCAAGGACACATCACATAGTGTTACAGTGAAGAGATTCATTTGCACAGACTGAAGGTCATGTGCAATCACTGTTGTGAGATTCATTCAGGAACTGAATAACCAGGAAGAAAAAGCTCTCCTTCAACTGGTTGGTGAGTCGTGAAGTATTCTATGCTGAGTTACTGTAGATGTCAGTGTGCACGTTGTCGACCTGATTTATATGCAGGGAAGTTGATAGATACACTGTGGAATCTGTTGTAAGACTGACACCAGCAGGTGGGCTTATCTACGTCACTGCTTCTGCCACATGGATAGGAAGTAATGTCATCGGCTCAGATTAAAAAAAAACTTGTGTTGGATGCAGTCAATTTCCAGCATTTTTCACAGCATGTCCACCATTTTGGGAGCCTGTTCGCTTGCTGGAAAGTGGATCACCACGTAACCCCCCCCCCAACAACCAAAACCAGCAATCCTGCTGCAGACCTCCAAAGTCTGTATATTTTTTTTGCTTGGGCGGTTTTCCACTCCGCCAAGGCACCTGAAGCACGACTGGACCATCCAGATCCAGGGCAGTCAATTGCAAAAGCTTCTACTTCACCTCCAATGTCCAAAATGTACATGAAACCATTGTGTCTTAGTACCTTGACGGGACCCTCGTATGGACACGGGAATCGTGCTTGGTGTGCTCCCTTCTGTACAAAAATATACGTGTTCTGGAAATGCAGTACTGGATAGTGATCTGGTGTGGTGACCTCGTTTACCCTGCAGTAATCACCGCAGGAGTCTTTTTCCACCTGCGGCCTTAGGTACCATGTGGAGTGGGGAGGCCCAGGAGTTATTGGACCATTGTTCAACACCCACGTCCTCAATCCTTTCGAAGTCCTCTTTAGCCAGACAAAGCTTGCCTGGAGGGAGCCTGTGAGCTCGGGCATGCAGCAGAGGCCCCTCGGTTGGAATCTGGTGCTGCACCCTATGCTGAGTTACTGTAGATGTCAGTGTGCACGTTGTCGACCTGATTTATATGCAGGGAAGTTGATAGATACACTGTGGAATCTGTTGTAAGACTGACACCAGCAGGTGGGCTTATCTACGTCACTGCTTCTGCCACATGGATAGGAAGTAATGTCATCGGCTCAGATTAAAAAAAAACTTGTGTTGGATGCAGTCAATTTCCAGCATTTTTCACAGCATGTCCACCATTTTGGGATTGCGGAGGTGAATTGCAGTATAATTATTGTGGGGAATTCTGCCAACAACCTGGAGAATTCATTCTCCGAAAGAGTAACAAGGAATAAATGTGGGGCTGGCATCTTGGCCTCCCCTCGGGAAAAGGTCCAGAAAGTGTTGGTACGAACAAGCCTTCATCCCTCTAGATCAACCAGCAGGCCATGTGCTCTGAGGAAATCAGCTCCCAGTAGTGGTTGTGCGACCACAGCCGAGCTGAAGCAGGATCCAAATGCCTGAGTGAGACTGCAGTTTGCAGCTTTCAATCATAGCCCGGGTTTTCTGTTGCGTCTGTCACGCCCTGAAGGGGAAAGTACGCTGATCTCAGCCCCTGTATCCACCTCTGCCCTTCTGTTAGTGGTTTGCTTGCTGGCCGGAATGTCCATCTCACATTAAAAAAAACCAGCTGTCTTGAAGGTCAGCTGCTGCAGCAATTAGCGACGGCTGGCCCCGGCTCTTTCCCTGAAATGCACAGGGAGGTTGGCAGCATCGGGCCGTTAATGTTAGAAACACTCTTGTCTCCTGGACGACTGGTGCTCTGACAATGGATTTGATTAACCCTGCCACAGATCTAATGTTAGAGTTGCACAGTCCTATGGATGTCGTGCTTTCTTGCTTACCCCGCCATAAAATATCAGCACAGGCTGCAAGTCTCCGTGGGTCACTGAAATCCCCATCGGCCAGCAGCATGTGGGTATCTTCTGGCAACTGCTGCAAGAAAACCTGGTTGAACCTGAGGCAGGGCCTATGCCCTTCTGTTAGTGCCAGCATTTTATTCATGAGGAGGGGTCCTGTCTCACAAGCCATCCAAGTGAATTAAACGGGCAGTTCGCTCACGTCATTTGAGGCCAAAGGCATGGATGAGCAGACCCTTGCCCTCTTCCAGAGGCTCCTGCATGAAATCAGAAACACGGCATGCCATCTCTTGAACCAGTGCACTGACTACATATTAGTACTGCACGGAATCAGATGTTACCTGTCCCAACTGAAATTGGCCTTCTGCTTGGTCAAATCATACACAGAGCTGTGAAGTCCAAACCACTGGCAGTTTCAGAGCCACGGCAAGCATTGAGGAAAAATGTTCCATGTTGGGGTCCAAATGTCGTTTGGACCGTCAGGGTCACCCACGTCGCAAAGTATTCTATACTGAGCTACTATAGGCAAGCTGGCAGAGTCCGCAAGCATCGAATCCACGCTGCTGAAGACCCAACTGCGCTGGGTAGGTCACGTCTCCAGAATGGAGGACCATCGCCTTCCCAAGATCGTGTTCTATGGCGCGCTCTCCACTGGCCACCGAGACAGAGGTGCACCAAAGAAGAGGTGCAAGGACTGCCTAAAGAAATCTCTTGGTGCCTGCCCCATTGACCACCGCCAGTGGGCTGATCTCGCCTCCAACCGTGCATCTTGGCGCCTCACAGTTCGGCGGGCAGCAACCTCCTTTGAAGAAGACCGCAGAGCCCACCTCACTGACAAAAGACAAAGGAGGAAAAACCCAACCCCAACCAACCAATTTTCCCTTGCAACTGCCGCAATCGTGCCTGCCTGTCCCGCATCAGACTTGTCAGTCACCAACGAACCTGCAGCTGACGTGGACATTACCCGTCCATAAATCTTCGTCTGCGAAGCCAAGCCAAAGAAGAAAGAAGAATAGGCGTTGGTGTATGCATAGTGGAATGGCTCGTCATGTTGTCGAGTTGATATGCATGCTGTGGGGTCTAGTGCAAGAGTGATACCTCCAGACTTGCATGCTGGGCTCAGATACATCACTGCTTCTGTCATGTGGACAGTAAGTGGTGCCATCAATTATGTCATCAGCTCAGATAATAACCTGTGTTTGATGCCAAGTAATTTTCCTGCATTTTCCATGTCACATCCACCATTTCAGGAACTGGTTTGCTTGCTGGTGAGTGGGTAGCGACAGGTGCATAATTCCTTCCCTTTAACCTTCTGGGTCAGATCATAAGACATAGGTGCTGAATTAGGCCATTTGGCCCATCGAGTCTACCCTGCCATTCTTTCATGGTTGATTTGCATTCCTTTTCAAACCCATTTTCTTGCCTTTTCTCCCTGTTACTCTTTATAATCAAGAACCTATCAGTCTCTGCTTTAAATATAGCCAATGACTTGCCCTCCACAGTTGTCCTGCGAATTAATTCCATAGATTCGCTATTCTGGACTGAGAGAAGAGTGGGGCCAGGATAGAATGGGTCCTTCAACATGTTGGTTGCCTTTCGGGGCCACCAAGAAGTGTTTGTGTAAGGAAGAGATGTCAGTGTTATGTGCTGAGCTGCATTCATAATTTGTAGTTTTTTAAAATATCGAACAGAGAAGCTCCCATACACTAAGATCCACCCAGCTGGGATGTTTTTGTTCTCTTGTAGGCCAACATGGGACTATGCCATATTTGGCCTTCTAAGTAGAGGTGCAAAGACACTTTCTTGACAAGTTGTTCTCAACCTTAAGGACTTTGGTCAAAGTTAACAGTTCCTCCTTCCCTGTGAAGCAGTCAAGTTTTATTGGTTTCTTTTGTACTTCTGCCTACATACCTTGGGGGCCCCCACTAATAAGGATTTCATGGCATTCCTTTAAATGTGCTGAAACCCCCCCCCCATTGAGAATGGCTGCTCAAACTTATTGCAGAATAAAATTAAACACTTAGAATTAGATTATCATTCTTTCCATACTTCTCTACTACCCACTACATTTAAATTTTTAAAAAAAAATTATTTCACTGTTGCCTTCCTTAAATATTATGTTGTGGCCCATGGTGGGGAGGGTGGGGGGGTGTATGTGGCTCCAGTTGAGAATGGCTGTTCTAGACCATCCCATGAATGTGGATGGTCCTGGTCAGGTCATTGGAGAAGATGTTTTCTCCCAAAAACTTGATATTATCTACTGTCTCCACTTGAGCACTGTTGATGCGGACACAGAAATGAGTTCTACCACACTCCTACCTCCCCCCGGAAATTTATGATCGTCTCCTTTGCCTTAGACATTAAGATTGTTATCTTGGCACCAGGCCATCCATCTCCTTCCTGTATTCCATCTCACCAATATTTGACATTTGTACTACGACTGTCGTGCTGGGAGAGAACATAAAGATGGGTGTGAAGCAATTGCAGCTGTAATGGGACAAAAGTAGGGTGCTGTGTTGACATCCTTGTTGAATGTGAGTATGATTGTGGTGAAGATGTTGCTTCCACCTTCATTGCGGTGTGTTGGTCAAGAAGTTAAGGATGAAGTTAAACAATAATGTCTCTTCCAGACGCTGGGGTCAAGTGTGATTATATAGACGTGTTAGAGAAATTCAACAGGTCATGCAGCACCTAGAGCAAGTATAGGTCGTGAACGTTTCTGACCTGACCCTTTGTCAGGTATAAGGAAGCACAGCCAGGCGCCTGAATAAAAAGGTAGGGGGTGGAAGCGGAAGAACGAGGAGCACAGGTTCAGAGCTAAGGGGTCACAGATGGATGCAGGTGGAAGGAAGAGAAGAGGGTGGGGAGCTGGAAGAAAGGAGACAGGATATTGGGAAGGAAATTCTAGGGAGGTTAATGGAAATAGATAATCACTAGCCCCTTTCCACTGGCATCCCAGTTAATTGGCTGTGCAGTGTCCTGGGATTGGAAGCCCTTTGTGCCATTTTCACTGGGCTACCCTTAACTGGAACACTAATTGCTTTTCCACTGAACACAACTCATCCCTGGGGATCAGAGTGTTCGACCTTCAACTGGACACGGGTGACTTTCTACTGCCCCTTTTCCACTGGTTTTATCAGCTAGTCAGGGATATGAGTTGGGGTAAAAGTGGTTAATCCCCGGCGTGAAATGATGTCACTTGATGCTGGCGTTTGGGCAGTGTTCCTTTTCCACTGGACCTTGTCCCAGTAAATTCCCAGTGGAAAAGGGGCAAAAGTTAATGCCTTCTGGTTTAAGAGTTTTCTTATGGAAAATGGGTTGTTTCATCGACCTCCAATGACATTTAACCCCTTCCCCGGGTCTTTCTTACTTTCCCCTATCCCTCTGTGTCCTAACTCTCAGGTAGGAGAGGGAAGGAATGGGGAGCTGGAGGAGAGAGTTATCCTCTTCCTCATCACTCCTCAACTTTCTATTCTTCCCTACCATCTGTATCCACTGTCAGTTTGACTTTCCCTCAACCTTCCTCTCTCCTGTTCTCTCGTCTTCCCCTTGCCCCATCTCTTTATTCACTATATCTGATGAAGGATCCAGGCCCAAAACCTTGCTATGGATGCTGCATGGCCTGCTAAGTTTCTGAGAATTCAGTTGGGGTTGGGGGCATGGTTGCTGAAGCCAAGATGTTGAATTTTGGGGGTGATTTTACTGTGGACGATGGTACAGAAGGCCAAGATGTAGTCAATAAACAGTGGTCTTACATGGGTATCCTTGGTGGCCAGATGTTCCAGGGTCAAGTGGCAAGCCAGGAAGATTGAGTCTTCTGTAAACCTGTTTAGGTCTTGGGTAAATTGAAGTGGGCCAAGACTGGCTAGGATGCTGAATTTGGTGTAAGCCATGGTCAGTCTCTATAAAGCACTTCATGCTGGTGGATATCAGAGCCACTAGTCAGTCAATAATCATTTAGAGCCTTGATTGTGCTTTTCTTCTGTGTCACAATGAAGGTGACTTTCTTGATGCAGGTGGGAACTATGGTTTGTTGCAGAATGAGATTAAAGATGTCTGTGATCTGTGCAGGCCCAGATGGAGTTCAGGGGAACTCCATCTGGGCCATTCGCTTTCCATGGGTTCCCTCTGACATCAGTTGCAGTTGGACCAGTTTGAATTTCATTCAAAATAAATAACATTGCAGTTTTACATTTTTCTAGTTTTTAAAATATTTCACCCTTTTCCAAAGTTAAAACAAGTTTTTTGCTTCTTGCAATGGAGAATTTGTATCTGACATACTGTAAAGTTTCTGAAACTCATTTGGAAAAAGCCTTCACATAAATAGGTGGGTCAGAGAGGGTAGGAGACTGTGCTTAAAGGATAATGGGAGCTATTATCTTTGAATCCTCTTTGGCTGCAGGGGATGTTCTGGAGAATTGGAGAAAGGCAAATGTAGACCCTTTATTTTAAAAGAAGTAATAGAGCCTGCAGCTGACATGGACTTTTACCCCCTCCATAAATCTTCATCCGTGAAGCCAAGCCAAAGAAGAAAGAAATATGGAGAATCCTGGGAATTGTAGTCCTACGTCAGTGGGGGGCAAACTAATGGAAAGGATTTGTAAGGATAGGATCTATTACCATTTGGAGAAGGACAGTCATCGCTTTGTGAAGGGATGGTTGTGCCTCATGAGTCTAATTGTGTTTTTTGAGGGGGTAACAAAAGAAATTGATGAGGGTAGGGTGACAGATGTGGTCGGCGTGGAATTTAGCAAGGCATTTGACAAGGTCTCCCACGCGACATGCATCCAGAAAGTCATGAGGCAGGGGATCAGTGGAAAATTGGCTCTGTGTATATATATATATATATATATATATATATAAAAAATTGGCTTGTAGCAAAAAGTGGAAATGGAAGGAAAGTATTCTGCCTGGAGTTCGGTGACGAGTGAAGGACTGCAAGGATCTGTTCTGGGACCTTTGCTCTCTTTGTGATTTTTATAAATGACCTGGATGAAGAGGTGGAAGGATGACATGAAGGTTGGATGGAGCTGAAGGTTGTAGAAGGATACAAGAGGATATAGACAGGAAACAGAGTTGGGCAGAAAAATGGCAGATGGATTCCAAACTGGATAAGTGTGAGGTGATGCATTTTGGAAGGACAAACTAGATGGCTCTGTATAGGGTTAATGGTTGGTTACTTTGGAGTGTGGATGAACTGAGGGACCTTGGGGTTCAAATCCATACATCCCTCAAGGTCACCATGCAGGTTGATAGGATAGTTAAGAAGGTCTATGGGATGGTGGGCTTCATTAATAGAGGGATTAAGTTCAAGAGTGGAAAGGTCATGTTGCAACTCTACAAATCTCTGTGAGACCACACTTTGAGTATTGTGTTCAGTTCTGGTCACCTCATTATAGGAAGGATATTGAAGCTATGGAGAGGGTGCAGAGGAGATTTACCAGGATGTTGTCTGGATAGGAAAACCAGTCTTATGAGGCAAGGTTAGCAGAGCTGTGACTTATATCTTTGGAGAGTAGAAGGATGAGAGGAGACTTGACAGAGTCTACAAGATTATGAGAGACATAGAGAGGATGGACAGCCAGCATCTGTTTCCCAGGACAGGATCAGCAAACACCAGAGGATGTGTATGAAATTAAGGGAAGGAAGTTTGGGGAGATGTCACAGTTAATTTTTTTTTACACAGAAAGTTGTGGGTGCCTGGAATGCCTTGCCAGGGCTGGTGGTGGAGGCTGAAACATTGGGGACATTTAAGAGACTGAGACACATGGATGAAAGAAAGTTAGAGGGTATGGGTTTATACTCTTTTTTCCAGAAGGAATACATAGGTTGGCACAACATCAAGGCTCAAAATGTCTGTACTATGCTGTATTGTTCTATGTTCTAACGAAAGCCTTGAAGAGCAAAATCAAGTGTCATGTAATTGCTTCAGATTCTTAGAGACCTTTGCATGAGAATTCCAGATGAGTTTACTGTATGACAAGGAAAATTCATCAGCTGACTAAATTACTTGGGAAATGTGTTAAATAAGTTTTCAAGCAATTTTCATAACATGAAATGTCATCTCATTACTGCCAAAGAAAAGTTGGGATTGGGAGCGAACATGTGCATTGTTCAAGCAATTTGAATTTACATCAGTTAAGTTATGGGGCCAGAGCCATCGAAGTTGAGAAAATAAATCTGCAGGATGCTGGAAATCTGACTCCAAAGATCATTTGGGCCCGAGCATACATTACAGGGGAGAATGAGAGGTTTTTCTTACTGTGAGATTTGTGGATCATTTCCTCTTCCTCAATGTTAGCTGCACTTTCGGCTGAGTCAAAATTTTAGGGCTTACATTATTATTCCAACAGGGAACTTGTCCTCCCACACTGCCAAAAGCAAGTATTCTTCAAGTTCATATGCTTGTTGGGAGAGAATTGAATTTAAATTTAGTCATTCATCCTGGTAACAGGCCTTCCAGCCCACAAGCCTGTACCCCAAAAATACTGCCAAAATACCCCAATTAACCTACAATCCCTGTACATTTTTGAAAGGTGGGAGGAAGCTGGAGCACCCAGAGGAAACCCACATGACTATGGGGAGAAGTACAAACTTCTTGCAGACAGTACAGGATCATTTCTGCTCCAAGGCTGTTTTGAATTTCTTATCCTCTTGTCATGATATTTAAACCCTTGGTAGGTTGTTATGAGACAGTGTCAGATTTGAATCTGGGTTCAAATCACTGGCGTAGATTTCATCATAACTTTTTTTTTTAAAAAAGGATGTTTTTGTTCTGCGATTAGCTATGGTCATTCTAATTTTTGGCACGAAGACTGCCTCTGATTACAATATCTCTCTCGGAGTAATTATTAGTTTGATACTAATGGTTTTAAATAAGTTTTGTGTTCTTAAGAAAGCAGGTATTGATGTCATTATTCCTCATCAGATTGACATTTTAACATTAATGTTGAATGTTTGGGCGGTCTTTAAGAAAGCAGGGTTTGTATATAAAAAAAAATTTAACCCATTGAATGGTAAACAGGGGATCCTGCAGAACCTGGCAGCGATCTATGGAGGCAGGTCCATTTCAACAGGAAGAGGAAAATCCAGAACAAAGGAAGAGGAGGTAGGAGGCCTGCATGTTTCTTATCTTCATAAAGCCAACAGCATTGTTCTGTCAGCATGTGTTCTGAAGATTGCATGTTCAACTCCAGCAACAGAAAGAACTCTTGTTGTTCCCCCCACCCCCAAGAAATTAAATTAATTAATTAAATCACGGGGAACGCTTCCTGCATTGAATTAATTTTATTTGTAATGAGTGAGGATCTCTTTTTGTACGTGGAGAAGAATTATTGCTGTTTGAACAGGAAGAATATTATTGTTTAATCTTAGTCCTGATGCCTGATAATCTTAATGAGGTACTTAAGTTTTAAGAATGGTAAACTATAATTCCAGGTTTTAAGATGGTTGTGTATAAAGATAAGACTTTCTTCTTCTTTCTTTGGCTTGGCTTCGCAGATGAAGATTTATGGAGGGGGTAAATGTCCACGTCAGCTACAGGCTCGTTTGTGGCTGACAAGTCCGATGTGGGACAGGCAGACACGGTTGCAGGGGAAAATTGGTGGGTTGGGTGTTGGGTTTTTCCTTCTTTGTCTTTTGTCAGTGAGGTGGGCTCTGCGGTCTTCTTCAAAGGAGGTTGCTGCCCGCCGAACTGTGAGGCGCCAAGATGCACGGTTTGAGGCGATATCAGCCCACTGGCGGTGGTCAATGGGGCAGGCACCAAGAGATTTCTTTAGGCAGTCCTTGTACCTCTTCTTTGGTGCACCTCTGTCACGGTGGCCAGTGGAGAGCTCGCCATATAACACGATCTTGGGAAGGCGATGGTCCTCCATTCTGGAGACGTGACCCACCCAGCGCAGCTGGATCTTCAGCAGCGTGGACTCGATGCTGTCGGCCTCTGCCATCTCGAGTACTTCGACATTAGGGATGAAGGCGCTCCAATGAATGTTGAGGATGGAGCGGAGACAACGCTGGTGGAAGCGTTCTAGGAGCCATAGGTGATGCCGGTAGAGGACCCATGATTCGGAGCCGAACAGGAATGTGGGTATGACAACGGCTCTGTATACGCTTATCTTTGTGAGGTTTTTCAGTTGGTTGTTGTTTTTCCAGACTCTTTTGTGTAGTCTTCCAAAGGCGCTATTTGCCTTGGCGAGTCTGTTGTCTATCTCGTCGATCCTTGCATCTGATGAAATGATGCAGCCGAGATAGGTAAACTGGTTGACCGTTTTGAGTTTTGTGTCCCCGATGGAAATGTGGGGGGACTGGTTGTCATGGCGGGGAGCTGGCTGATGGAGGACCTCAGTTTTCTTCAGGCTGACTTCCAGGCCAAACATTTTGGCAGTTTCCGCAAAACAGGACGTCAAGCGCTGAAGAGCTGGCTCTGAATGGGCAACTAAAGCGGCATCGTCTGCAAAGAGTAGTTCACGGACAAGTTTCTCTTGTGTCTTGGTGTGAGCTTGCAGGCGCCTCAGATTGAAGAGACTGCCATCCGTGCGAGTAGCGGACTGATGGAGCTAAATTGGGAGAAGGCTACTGACAATGTTAGGAGCTTTATGAAGTAGATTGGAGTTAACAGTACAAGGGTAAATCAGCTGACACTTTGGAATTTTTTTAAGGCCATTTGAATTCTGAACCAGCATATTACTGTGAGAATGAAAGATGATGGCAAAGTTTGAGAACAAGAGTTACTGAAGATTTTTTTTAAGACAAAAAGAATAAAGGAAACTCTTGCATAGTTGAGGAAGCTGAAATCTGTCAAATTTCTTGTCCTAAAGGAACTAGGGAAAAAACTGGAGTAAGAAAATAGTGGGGGCTAAAAGAGGCCATGAAATGTCCTTGGGGAGTTTATTTGCCACAAAGTACCAGGTACATTGACGAGGTTTCTTTTGTAAGTAGACCAACTGGTCCTCTGTAGCATTGCAGAGGAGCATGTATAAAGTACAATTTAAAGATTACACTGAAAATGAAGATCATTGGAGACCAAGCGAAGACAGCACTATTATGGGATTCCTTCATGAGCCTGATGACTACAGTCTGTTGGTGCATGTTTTCATGTTTTTGAGCCTTTTCACAGGTTGAATGAAGGTGTGATGGGTCTTTCAGTATTTGGCTGCCTTTGCTATGAAAATGGAGTGCAGAAAACTGCAGGAGTGTTCGTTATGTTCTGAGATGCGTTCACTACCTTCTGGAGTATCTTCTGATCTTGAATAAAGCAGCTCCTTTACCACACTGATACATCCATCAAGTATTGTGCATCTGTAGAAGTTGTTGAGGGTCACAGGACATGCCAAAATTCTCTCATCTTTTGAGAAAGTGGAGGAATTGGTGGTGCTTTCTTGATTGTCATGTTCATATGCTTGACCCAAGTTTAATCTCTGGATTAAGGAGAATCCCAGGAGGCTTCATACATCTGAGGAGCAAGATGGTAGAAGCGAAAGAAAAGGTAGGCCTACTCAAGGACAAAGGAAGTGGGTGAGTTCCTTGAAAAGCACTTTGCATTGCTGTTCACCAAGGAAAAGTAGGAATATGTTGATATTTCAGGGCATGTCAATATTAGGAAGGTGTGTATCTTGAAGATCATGAAGTTGGGTCCTGGGTGTGATCAATCGAGGAAACAAGGGAGGAGATTTGTGGGACTTTGGAGATCTTTGTATCTTGCTCAGTCATATTTGAGATGCCAGAGTCTAGACAAATGGTTGTTTTTAGTCTGTCGAATGATTGAAGAAACTGAATCAATTTTAACAAGACTTAAACCTTGGCAGGAATGAATATCCACCAATTATATTAAAAGCTAAGTGCTTAGCCGACAACATTAGCCTGGAACACCATGTTTAATATTTCAAATGTGTGTACTATCAATGTAACTTGAATTAAATGAGTTAGATTTATATCAGCTGGGAGAAACTGTTATTTTGGATCCTTTTGTTGAAGAGAAGCAGCATTGGACGAACCAGAAAATTGTGAGTTGGTGTTTCCATAAATCAGTGTTTGGGAAAATATGAGCTGAGATTCTTAGAAATGGCATTTATTTGCCTTTGGAAAAGCATGGAATTGTCATGGAAAGTCAGCTTGGCTTTGTACGGGGAAGGTCCTACCTCTCAAACTTGATTGGGTTTTATGAGAAAATAACAAAGATGATTGAGGAGGGTAGAGCAGTGGATCTTGTACGCGCAGGCTTTAGTAAAGCACTTGACAAGGTCGCTCATAGTAGTCCAGTTCAGAAGATTAAGTTGCGTGGGATCTCGGGAGAGTTGTAAATTAGATCCACATTGAATGGGTGATGAGGAGTAATTCTGACGGGAGACGAGTTCTGCATGGATCAATGCTGGGGGCTCTGTGGTTTGTAATATATTTTAATAATTTGGATGGAAATGTCAGTGGTCTGATTTGATAAATATTCAGATGACACCAAAATTAGTGGAGTTGTGGCCTGTGAGGAAGGTCGTCAAAGGATACAGGAAGACAGCAATTATTTGTAAATTTAAGCAGAAAAATGGCAGGTAAAATCTAATCTGGGCAAATGTGAGGTTTTTCGTTTTGGAAGATCAAATACAAGAGGGAAATGTACAGAAAATGGTAGGACCTTGAGAGCATTGATGTACAGAGAGATCTTCAGGTGCAGTCCATAGTTCCCTGAAATTGGCAATGCAATTGGATAAGTGGAAGAGGAGGATTGTGGGATGTCTGTCTCCATTCATCACGGTAGTGGGTATAAAAGGTGGCAAGTTGTGCTGTAGCTGTGTAAAACTTTATTTATGCATGATGTGAAGTATTGTGTTCAATTTTAGTCACCCACAGAGGGGGACAAATATGGAGTTTTTGAGAGGGCAGAGAAAAGGATCACCAGAATGTTGCCTGGATTTGAGAGTATAAGCTGGAAAGAGGTTGAATGAAAAGTTTCTCGAGGCTCAGGGGTGTCTTAAATTGTGAGATTCGTAGATTGTAGGTGTTTATCTTGGTGGAAATGTCAATTGCTGGAGGATGGATGCTAAAGGTGAGACAGGGAAAGTTTAAAAGAGCTATGTTGAGCAACTATTTTCATAGCACAAAGCTGCTTGGAACTCACTGCCATTCCAATGTTTAAGAGGCTTTTTGACAGCCATTTGAACATGGAGGGAATTTGATCGTGTACAGACAGACAGGATTAATTTAGATTGGCATTTTTGTCACTGTACACCAGGTGAGCTGAAGATTCTGTTCGAACTTGTCCAAGCAAAATCCTGAGTATTTTTGTCATTTTTAAGTAATAGTGGAGACCTGGAACAGCAAGGATCCAAATTCACTTTTCTGAGATGAGTTTGCTGATCTTTGTCTGTGGTAACACAATTTTGACTCTGCATTATTGGCATCGAGACATAAAACGTGCGGAGTGCCTCACATTGATACTGAATAACTTCAGGGGTTTTTGTGTGCAGATATTGGGTGAGAAGAGGATTGTGTTGTCTTTCTGCTGGAGACCAGCTTTTCTCCAGTAATGTGTGTTCAAAATACCACTTGTGATTACAAGTTGGTGTCTGGTGCACATGAATTATATCTCCATTCTAAGTTGATGCATCTATGGAGAAGTTGCAAGGAGCTGTGGACACAGCAAGACCTTCTGAGTTCATTCAGCATATTTGTGTTTTTGCTGTTATTGCTTAACTATTTGCAACTTGTTAAGCTAATTGATTGGATTAGCAAGGAGACTTCTTGGATTATTTTGTTTTTTTCCATTCAGATTAGACAATTTAATGACCAATTTATTTAAGATGCAATTCTTTTTATGTATCAAAGCAGAAAATGTAATATCACACAAAATTTCCTTTAATTTGCCAGGAGGCAGACAGAGTGGCCATTAGTGTTGCCTGGTGGTAGCCCTTGCACTAAGAGAAAGAAAAGCAAAGGAGTCCCTTCAGAGTCGCAAGTGTCCATGAATTTGCCTCCAGTGCTACATGGCCTCTCCAGCCTCACACAGCCCTGTTTTATCTGTTGGCAACCTGAACTCCAGGTCCAAATCTCTGATATGATCAGGAACCTTTCAGTGCTTGAGGCTCTTCAGGAGCCCTTCTTGCTCTCCGCACCCTCATGAATCCCAGTTCCCAAGAGCCATTCTCCAGCAGCCCACAGCCTCTGAGTCCTTTGACCACAAGTTGCCAACAGCCTGCAGCCTGTGTGGGTCCTTCAGCCACTGAGCCCCGTGCTGCAATTTTTACAACTTAAAGCCAGAATAAAGCAAGATGTTATCTTCCTATAAGATGTATGGCTCCATGGCCAGGGATTCTGTGTTCAGAAGAGTCAGGTTACTGGGTTATTGTTAGCCTTTTTGGATGTAAATCCGGAACCCTTGGGGGACAGTGTGTTCCGGATTTCGGAAAGTCCACCCGAATTGTGTTGCCGTATCCACTCCCACCCTCACCCCTTCCAGTCGCCCGGCCGCCGGTCCCTCGACTGCCTCCTTCGACCGCCGGTCCCCACTTGCCAGATTTTGGAGCTTTCTAGATTTTCGATGTCCGGATAAAGGATTATGTACCTGTATTGCAAAAAACAAAAATCCCATACCACTATCTTAAAGATTTGCCTTGATTCTTCACAAACAATATGAAGTAGTTTAATTGGTCATTTATCTCACTTCTGTTTTTGCAGTCTTATCCTGTGCAATTCTAATAATGATCTCGATCCCTAAACAACATTTATTACTTTAGATATCCTGAGGTGGAGAAACATTACATAAATGCTTTTTTTGTGGCTTTCTTAAAATGTTTGAGTGGAACACAATGCTAATCCAACAGCTCTAGCACAACAGATGTATTCTGCCCCTCCAAATTTGGTAAATTCACGTTAGTGTTAGATGATGCCTGCCAAATTCACATTTGTTGAAACAATAAAAGTTGAGTCAAATGAAGGAGTCCAAAATTATCTACTCCAATGTACTTTTTGGTGACCAAATAAGAGGATGCATAGATGATGACTAAATTGAAGCCCAATCCCATGCCATTTTGCTCACAGGATATTAACTTGCAAGGCTACAGACCATGAGCTAAATTAAAGGACCCGTTGCATTTTGGACTGGTGTGGATGTGTTGGGATGAATGTCTTCTGATGTGCAATAAAATTTTTTGTCACTAGGTTAGTAAGTAAAGGTAAAATCAGGCAACGGCAGTTATCATTCCAAGTGATTGGAAGACGATAGAAATATGTTCACTTTACAAAATTAGTTCAATAATGTGGGTTTGAATTGAAATTGCTCCAGTTACTTCAATACAAGGTAGTACAGGTACACAATCCTTTATCCAGACATCTAAAATCCGGAAAGCTCCAAAATCCAGCAGGTGGGGAGAGGCTGGCAGCACGAGTTGGGCGGGCGAGGGACCATCAGCGGGGGGGGGGGGGGGGGGGGGGGGCGGGGAGACCGGCAGTGCGAGTCAGGTAGGTGGGGGAGACGGCAGCGCAACTGGAAGGAGGTAGGAGTGGATATGCCAGCACATTTCGGGTGGGCTTAAATCTGGCTCTGAAATTTGGAACACACTGTCCCCCTCCCAAGGGTTCCAGATAAAGGCTTGTGTACCTGTAAATAAAATTTCATAGTGCAGCAGCCAATATTGATGCACCAATAACAACAACCTTTAGTGGGATGGATCATGAGCTTCAGTGATGTGGAAAATGGTTACTCTTCCCAATGTTAAGACTATTGCGAAACTTAGCATTGCTTTTTGCTGTGCACACAGTGGAGCATTTTGTAATTATTGATTACAATGTTCACAAGATCCTGGCAAGGCCAGCAATTATTGGCTATCCCTAATTGCCCTTAAGTTTATAATTGGTGAATTGCCGTCTTGAATTTCCATTTGGTGAGGATCTTTCCAAAATACTATGAGGAAGGGAATTCTCCATTGTCGTTTCCAAATTGATATCTACCAATTTGGACGGAAATTTTCAGGTTGTGTCATGTCCCACTGCTACCTTTCCCTCTTTCGCAAAGGAAATATCATGGATTTTAACCCTTTGCATACCAGCCATATTTAACCTTTCATAATGTGGACTCTGGACTGGATCCATGGGTAAACTGCAGTACGAACACCAGTACTGGTTGGATACAAAATCAGTCACGTAAAATGTAGACACGGAGTATTTGCATTTGTTGGTAGTCCCTAAAAACCGGGACACTGTGTCTAAAGAGTTAATATTCTCTGTAGGTCAAGTGGACCAGCAATGATTGCATGCAGGCTACAAAAGATGTCAATTTTCTGTTGCCCCTTTCACCAGTCTCCATAAGCTCCCAGTTACAGGATTCCAATTACCAACCAACTTTTTATAACCACACCAGGGAGTCTTTCTCTGACTAATGAACCCTCATCAAATTATTGGAGAACATCCCTGGGTTGTTTGCTCTTGCAGTTTTGTCATTGACTGGCTTCAATGTGAGTTGCAAAGTCACAGGTATAGTTCCAGGGTCGCCTTGTCATTTGGCAATTGAGCCCTCCTTGCTAATCCTGCTCCACCTACTCCTATGTTATGATTCTTATTTATTTATGCCTATGGTCTTATTCTTGGCACATGCGAATACTATCATAGGTACTCCCTGACTTGCGACCTTTTCGACTTGCGCTCATCCACACATGTGACCGAATTTTAAAAATAAATAAATAAACAAATCTATCTATCTATCTAGGATACAGGGCATGTAAGAGCCAAAATGTGCATACTCACTTTGCTAGTCGGCGTCCTGGGGTCCATAGGCTGGGTGCGGCCATCTTGATTCCTGTCCACATATGCAAGTCTTTGGTTGGCGCATGCGTGAGAGTTAAGGGTGCGAATTCAATATAGTCAGGGCACTTAACTCTTGGGCGTGCACCAACTGAACTCCAATACATGAACCCACAGTGCATGCGCACAGAAATCAAGATGGCCGCGCCCAGCCTATGGACCCCGGGATGCTTACTAACCAAGTAAGTACGCACATTTTGGCTCTTACGTACCCTGTATCCCTGTAATACTATGTCAAATACAACATTTGATTTAAAAAATTTGCTTTAAGACTTCAATTCTCCACGCACACGGGCAAAATTTCAAGAAAAGACATCCTTCGGTCCCAATTACAGTCTTAAGTCAGGGAGTGCCTATAACCTCTCTCATTCAATTACCATGGCTTGGAAATATAGTGCACCTTCTTCATTGTTGGATATAAAAAAGAATATTGGTGCAAATGTACATTGTACAATGTAAATGACAACTCATTCGTAATTGATTGGGCAAAAGAGTTCAACAGCTGAAGATGGGAACAGATGATTGGGCAGATCGAACTAAAGTTCAATACAAAAGGGTTGAAAGGGAGAGTCTCAGCAGGTACAGTTGATTGGGTAATCAAGTTCAAGACTGGATGGGGACTAATCTCCTTATGGAAAGGTTTGCTAGTACTGTTCCAGTGGGTTTAAACTAAATTTGTTGGGGGATGGGAACCAGAGTGCTGGAGCAGATAGAGGAATGGAAGAGTGAAAAGATGACATGAAAATTACATGGCACAGTTAGCAGTTAATGGGTTGCACGTGGTGGAAATGTTCTCAGGTGCATCTATTTCAATGCAAGGAGGATTGAATGAAAGGCAGACTAGCTTAGAGCATGGATTGGCACGTGGAATTATGATGTAGCCATTCGTGAAATTTGGCTGGAGGAGGGGCAGGACAGGGTGGAGGAGGGGGGTGGGTGGGAATGAAAGGGGAAGGAGTGGAATTGCTCAACAGGGAAAATTTTAGCTGTGCTCAGGTAGGACAGACCAGAGGGCTCATCTACTGTGGCTATATGGGTGGAGCTGAGGAATAGGAAAGGTATGACTTCTCTCATGGGGTTGTATTATAGACCGCCCAATAGTTAGAGAATTGGAGAAGCAAATCTGTGGAGAGATAGCAGACGGCTACAGGAAATCTGAGGTTGTGATAGTAAGAGACTTTAATTTTCTACATAATTGAAGTGCCAGTTAATGAAGAAGACGAAGGCTGTGTAGTTAACCAGGAATCATGGATTTTATTAGCAGAAACTAGTGCTACAATAGTGAATGATAATGGGTGCATACATAGTTATACCCAAGGGGAGTGTCTTTAGTGGCAGAGATAATACACGTCCAATGTCAGTAAAGCAGACTAAGCACAGCGAGAGACTGACAGCATGACACAGATTCAACACAGTCTCCCCCAGCAGAAGTAGGGTTAAAATTAAAAGGATAGCTGCTAAAGTAATATTCATGCAGGCAAGCAAATCTACTGAAAGCATAATACAACAATAAAATAAAGAGCATTGAGAATTCACTGACATAGCCAAAACAAGGCTAGTAACTATCAGAGCAATCTGAATATAATGAGGTGTTTATGAATATTGGAGCCTCTCAGGTTGTTTATGAATGCGAGAAGACCTTATCAGGACAGGTGGTAGTTTTGCAGGAGTGACAATCTTGGGAACTGGCGGTGTGGATACAGTTCCCTGGTCTATAGTGTGAGATGGCAGGACTTCTGGACCTGCTTCAAAATCACCAGCGTGAGGCAGTGGGGCCTCTGAATACTTACTCGGGGTCACAGGCTGGGGTGGTGCGTCCAACCTCTCAGGATCACTCCGAGTAGGGACCTGCGGAAGGGGTGAACCAGGCAGGGGCAGATCTCTTTGGGGTACAGTGTCTGTACTCCCGTCTGGGAATTGGGATTTGTGTGCAGTAGTTGAACTGGCTGGACTAGAGGGTCCGTTTTACGCGTCAGTGAATAAGCCAGTGAATCTGATGTCAATAGTAGATCAAGTTTCCTTAAGATCCAATGTGTTTTTTGTTTTTGTTGGGTAATCTTTCTGGAATTGGGCTAAAATTAAAATAATAACTATTGAACACAATTTGTGAAAATTGCTTTGGCAGTTGCAAGGAAAAATATAGCAGTCTCATGGAAATTAGATTCAAATTTAGGAATAGATTCGTAACTGCAGACCTTCCTTTAAAAAATTACATATAATTTGAGAAATAGGTATGATAATTTGTTTTAATTGGTGCCCACATTTAGGAATAGTAGGTATTACATTATGAAAGATTCCCTGAACCTTGATCCTTCGCAACTTCTTGCTGACTATATATACGTTAGATTCAAGGCAAAAGTAATTTAATTTTTGTAATTGATTCTAATCAGATTCTCTTTACTTGCTTCTATTTTTTATTCTTTTTTTCTGTCTTGTGTGATTATTATTTAGGGGGGAGGGTTGGGGGCGTAAGGGGAAAATATTATGTACTGTATATTAGTGTTCATATAAATCAAGGACATTTTTGGATTTGGATATTAATACATGTATAAAAATAGTAGTTGGAAGTTGTTCTAAGAGATTGGATATACAATTATTTTTTTCTTTGGCTTGGCTTCGCGGACGAAGATTGATGGAGGGGGTAAATGTCCACGTCAGCTGCAGGCTTGTTTGTGGCTGACAAGTCCGATGCGGGACAGGCAGACACGGTTGCAGCGGTTGTGAGGGAAAATTGGTGGGTTGGGGTTGGGTGTTGGGTTTTTCCTCCTTTGCCTTTTGTCAGTGAGGTGGGCTCTGCGGTCTTCTTCAAAGGAGGTCGCTGCCCGCCCAACTGTGAGGCGCCAAGATGCACGGCTTGAGGCGAGATCACCCCACTGGCGGTGGTCAATGGGGCAGGCACCAAGAGATTTCTTCAGGCAGTCCTGGTACCTCTTCTTTGGTGCACCTCTGTCACGGTGGCCAGTGGAGAGCTCGCCATATAACACGATCTTGGGAAGGCGATGGTCCTCCATTCTGGAGACGTGACCTTACCCAGCTCAGTTGGATCTTCAGCAGCATGGATATAATGCTGTCAGTCTCTGCCATCTGAGTACTTCAATGTTGGAGATGAAGTCTCTCCAATGAATGTTGAGGATGGAACGGAGACAATGCTGGTGGAAGCATTCTAGGAGCCGTAGGTGATGCCGGTAGAGGACCCATGATTCGGAGCCGAACAGGAGTGTGGATATGACAACGGCTCTGTATACGCTTATCTTTGTGAGGTTTTTCAGTTGGTTGTTTTTCCAGACTCTTTTGTGTAGTCTTCCAAAGGCGCTATTTGCCTTGGCGAGTCTGTTGTCTATCTCGTTGTTGATCCTTGCATCCGATGAAATGGTGCAGCCGAGATAGGTAAACTGGTTGACCGTTTTGAGTTTTGTGTCCCCGATGGAAATGTGGGGGGACTGGTTGTCATGGCGGGGAGCTGGCTGATGGAGGACCTCAGTTTTCTTCAGGCTGACTTCCAGGCCAAACATTTTGGCAGTTTCCGCAAAACAGGACGTCAAGCGCTGAAGAGCTGGCTCTGAATGGGCAACTAAAGCAGCATCATCTGCAAAGAGTAGTTAACGGACAAGTTTCTCTTGTGTCTTGGTGTGAGCTTGCAGGCGCCTCAGATTGAAGAGACTGCCATCCGTGCGGTACCGGATGTAAACAGCATCTTCATTGTTGAGGTCTTTCATGGCTTGGTTCAGCATCATGCCGAAGAAGATTGAAAAGAGGGTTGGTGCGAGAACACAGTCTTGCTTCACGCCATTGTTAATGGAGAAGGTTTCAGAGAGCTCATTGCTGTATCTGACCCGACCTAGTTGGTTTTCGTGCAGTTGGATAACCATGTTGAGGAACTTTGGGGGGCATCCGAGGCGCTCTAGTATTTGCCAAAGCCCTTTCCTACTCACGGTGTCGAAGGCTTTGGTGAGGTCAACAAAGGTGATGTAGGGTCCTTTGTTTTGTTCTCTGCACTTTTCTTGGAGCTGTCTGAGGACAAAGACCATGTCAGTAGTTCCTCTGTTTGCACGAAAGCTGCACTGTGATTCTGGGAGAACATTTTCGGCGACACTAGGTATTCTATTTAGGAGAATCCTAGCGAAGATTTTGCCTGCAATGGAGAGCAGTGTGATTCCCCTGTAGTTTGAGCAGTCTGATTTCTCGCCTTTGTTTTTGTACAGGGTGATGATGATGGCATCACAAAGGTCCTGAGGCAGCTTTCCTTGGTCCCAGCAGAGCTTGAAAAACTCATGCAGTTTGGCATGCAGAGTTTTGCCACCAGCCTTCCAGACCTCTGGGGGGGGATTCCATCCATACCTGCTGCTTTGCCACTTTTCAGTTGTTTAATTGCTCTATATGTCTCTTCCCGGGTGAGGACCTCATCCAGCTCTAGCCTTAAGGGCTGTTAAGGGAGCTGAAGCAGGGCGGATTCTTGGACTGAGCGGTTGGCACTGTAAAGAGATTGGATGTGTTCCGACCATCGGTTGAGGATGGAGATCTTGTCACTGAGGAGGACTTTGCCGTCTGAGCTGCGCAGCGGGCTTTGGACTTGGGCTGCAAGCTCAACCTTCACTTCAAGCCAAAGTCCAGGAACAGTAAAGCCCCCAGAAAGAGGTTCAATGTTGGAAACTTGCAGTCAGACGAAGTGAGAGGAAACTTCCAGGCAAACCTCAAAGCAAAGCTCGACGATGCAATCTGCCTCACGGACTCGTCCACTGAAACCCTCTGGGATCAGCTGAAGACTGCCATACTGCAATCCACTGAAGAGGTACTGGGCTTCTCCTCCAGGAAAAACTAGGACTGGTTTGACGAAAACAACCAGGAAATCCAGGAGCTGCTGGCAAAGATTCGAGCTGCCCACCAGGCTCTCCTTGCAAAGCTGTCCTGGCCAGAGAAGAAATGAGCCTTCCGTTGCGCATGCAGCCATCTTCAGTGCAAACTCCGGGAGACCCAAAATGAGTGGTGGACTAGCCTCGCCAAACGAATCCAGCTCAGAGCGGACATTGGCGACTTCAGGGGGCGGGGGGTTTATGATACAATTATTTAGATAGCCAAGGGATAGTCAAACATGGCTTTGTACATGGTAGGTCATGTTTAACCAATCTTAGAGAGTTTTACAAGGAGGTGATTAGGAAAGCTGACAAGGAAAGGCAGTGGATGTTGTCTACATGGATCTTCACTCTTCAGACGCCAGGTCTTCATAATAAAGAAGTGAACTGGTTTCAACAATGGCTGGATGCTTTGTGGATGGATGGTTGCTTCTCAGACTGGAGGCCTATGCCTTAGGGATTGGTGCTGGGACTGTGTCATCTGTATCAATGTGGATAATAATGTAGAAAATTGGATCCGTATGTTTGCAGATGACACAAAGATTGGAGGCATTGTGGACAGCGAAGAAGGTTTTCGAAGCTCACAAAGAGATTTGAACCAGCTGGAAAAATGGAATTTAATGCAGACAAGTGTAAGGTGTTGCATTTTGGAAGGACAGATCAAGAAAGGACCTAAATTGTAAATGGTAGGGAACTGAGGAGTGCAGTAGAACAGAGGGATCTGGAATACAGATATATAATTCCTGAAAATGGAGTCATAGGTGGATAGGGTTGTCAAGCATATTGGCCTTCAGAAATAAAGTTGGGATGTTATGTCAAAGTTATACAAGACATTAGTGAAGGATATCAATAAGATTGAAAGACTGCAGAGAAGATTTACTGGGATGTTGCCTGGTCTTCAGGAGTTGAGTTACAGGAAAAGATTAAACAGGTGAGGACTTTATTTCTTGGAACAAAGAAGAATAAGGGGAGATTTGATGGAGGTCTACAGAATCATGAGGGGTACGGAGAGAGTAAATGCGAGTAAGCTCTTTTCACTGAGATTAGCAGAGATAAATACGAGAGGACGTGGCATTAGGGTGAAAGGGGAAAGGTTTGGGGGAACATTAGAGGAAACTTCATTCAGAGAATGGTGGGAGAGTGGAATGACATGATGGGTGCAGACTCAATCTTGAGTTTTAAGAATAAATTGGATAGATACATGGCTGGGAGGTCTGGAGGGTTATGGAATGGGAGCAGGTTATTCAGACTTGCTGAATAATGGTTGGCACAGACTAGAAGGGCTAAATGGCCTTTTTCTGCAGTGTTTTATGGTTCTGTGGAAAAATGCACCTGTGGCAGGCCTTGGTGGCCGCCATGTTGTATTTGGCTTCAGCCTTCAAATAAGTTGTGAGTTAACTGGAGGACGGACTGAGCGTAGAAGAAAGGTGTATGTGTTCTTTGTACATTTGGTAGTGCCCCCCTCCCCATCCAATGCCGCTGACCCCCTGTCCAGCACTATCACCCTCCAGCCCCGTCCAGCACCAAGCAAACTCCTCACAGATAATGTGGGATTCTAACCTTGTTCCCTGTCACTGGTGCTGTAGCAGCATTGTGTGAACTCTTGCGCTAACCATGTTGCCCAAATTCAGAATTGTAGAATGCTTTCTTTGCTTTGATATTTTGGGTTAATTTTTAGTATTGTTCATCACTGTAATTTTTCTTTTGCCTTGTCATCAGCATGTTTAATTCTACTTGTTGAATGCTGTGAGCTTTTGTAAGTTGATGCATGACAAATTCCATAATTTCACTTCATTTCCTAAAGCTGGAATCAAAAATCCCTGGGCATTTCTTAATTTAAAACATTAGCTGAATACATTAATGAAAGCATGTCAATTGACTTACAGTTTGGGCTTTTGAAAGCCATTTAGAAGAGTTTCAAGAGCCAGTTTTCTTCTGTGGGTCTGTGAAAGTCAGCCCGCGCTGTGATGAAATAAATTAAGTGTACAACAGTTTCCTTTATTCAGCCTTGTTAACACTAATGGGAGCGAGGGGGTAGAAAGAAAGTTCAGTAACTGGTTCTCTACACTGATCCCCATTCAGAGCATATTGATCTCATTTTTGTGCACCTTCAAGGAGGAGTCTGTGTGAGACCCCACCGTTTCACACAGCTGGCGATTCCTGTTTTTATAACAATATGTTCCATTGCGGTGTCTGCAGACAAATGGGCCAAAACAGGATGTCCTTGGTGTTAGTTACTACCTCACGACAGCAAAAAGAAGGCCATGTTAATTGGGAGTCACATTCTCACCGATGTTACAAGTCAACTACATTCTCACCCAATTCATTAACTCTTTGTTAAGCATATTTCGTTAAACTTGTTCTTTCACAAGTCAACTTGCATTTGAAACTTGAATGTACAAATTTAACTATGCTTTTGATCCCAATGATCTTCAAGACAATACCTCCAGGTACATCATCTGGGTTTACTGGCAATGAATTCTAATACAATTTTTGGTGTTGAATGATGCAGAATCTATTGCATGGGAGGACTTTTCCAGGTGCAGATTAAACACAAAATTATGCCCCTTTAACACTTGAAAATATAATCCTTTCACTTCATTGCAAGGTGGCAGAGAAGATCCCGCATTTTTATGACACATTAGAAGATTAAGTGACTTTTTATTATATATGAACTGAGTGAAGAGCATAACAGCCATTTGGAATTGTCAAAGCACCTTTTCACCACACAAGGCCATGAAAATATAGTGAAACCAAATGTTGACCAAAGGGATTGAAAGCAGAAGCATACAAATATACAAGAAGTGACAGCAAAAAAAAGTTGTTCTTCCAGTCTATTGCCAATTATAGAGGAAGGAGCTCTTTTAATTTGAACCTTTGATACAAAGTAACTTATTTAGAAAGAACTGGTAACTTCAGCCTGTTCTGTTTTTATTTCTTTAGGAGTACTTGGTGAGGCTCCGACAAATAAGACTTCAGAACTTCAATGAAAGGCAGGAAATTAAAGCAAAACTTAGAGGAGAAAAGGTAAGCCAGAAGTTCTTGTTTCTTGAGCTAGTCTTTCTTTACAACAATATAGAAGAAGGAGTTGGCCACTATGTGAAAGACTCTGTGATTGTAGTAAAAACTCACCAAAGTCTGGCGCACTGACAATTAGTGTCAGATGACAGCTCTCGGACACCTCCTCTTGCCTATCCCTCCAACAAGACCCCACCAAAACTCATCAAACCACTGTATCGTGCACCATCTCTGAACTCATTACTTCCAGTCACCTCCCTGCATGGCCTCCAACCTTATTGCTTCCCAACTCTCCACCTCCAAGCCAAGATCCACAAACCCAATTGTCCCAGTCGACCCATCGTGTTTGCATGCTCCGCCCCCATCAAATTGGTCTCTGCAAACCTGAACTGTTCTTTTGTTCGTTGTTTTCCCACCACCCCGCACCCCCCCGCCCCCCGGGTCCAGTCCCTCCCCACTTCTAGTTCCCTGAACGTGCTCGTCTCATGTTTACCATGGATATCCAATCTCCATACTGAAAGTCTCAAAGACCTTCATTTCCTCCTGGGTAATAGATCCAACCAGCCCCCCTCCACCATCACCCTCCTTTGGCTGGGAGAACTTGTCCTCGCCCTCAATAAACTCATCCCTCTTTCTCCAGGTTAAAGGGGTAGCCATGGGTTCCACATGGGCCCACCTGTGCCTGTCTATTTGTTGACTACTTGGAGCAATCCATGCTACAAACCTACACAGGCAAGGCCCTTCAACTCTTCCTCTTCTACATCGATGACTACTTTGGTGCTGCCTTATGTATCCATGATGAACTCATCCATTTTGCTGCTAACTTCCACCTCGACCTCAAATTCATTCTAGCAACTAGAAACTCTTCTCACTCTCGCGCTCTCTCTTTCCATCTCGAGAGACAAACTCTCAACAACCATCTTTTAAACCCAGCAGCTTTCATGGCTACCTTGACTACACCTCTTCCCTTCTTGTCCCTTGTAAGGATTCCATTTCATTCTCTTAATTTTTCCATTTTATCTCCACCCAGGATGAGGACTTCCATGCCAGATCATCAGAGATGTCCTCCTCCTTCAAACAACGTGGCTTTCCCTCTACCATCATCAACTCTGCACTCACCTGCATATCCACCATTACTGCACATCTGCCCCGACCCCCTCTGCTCCCACACACAAGGACAAGATTCCTCACCTACCACCCCACCAGCCTCCACATCCACACATCTTTTTCTGCCATTTCTACCACCTACTACGTGATCCTACCACTAGACGCATATTCCCATCTGTCTTTTGCAGAGACTGCTCCTTCCATGACTTCCTTGTCCACACTTCCCTCCCCACCAATTGTCCCATTGGGCATTTGGACCTACCCCTGAGACCTCAGGAGATGCTGCACTTGCACCCACATCACCTCCCTCACTATCATTTGGCGTTCCAAACAGTCCTTTCAAGTGAAGAACATTTCACTTGTGAATCTGCAAGGATCATCTCCTGCTTCCGGTGCTCCTGTTGTGGTCTCCTCTACATCAGAGAGACTGGATGCAGATTGGGAGATCGCTTTGTTGATTACCTCGGCTCTATCCATCGCAATAGCATAGATCTCCCAGTGGCCACCCGTTTCAATTCTCCATCCCATTCTCTTGCTGACATATCTATCCATGGTCTCCTGCACTGCCAGACTGTGACCAGCCGCAAATTGGAGGAACAACTTCTCATCTTCCGACTGGGCACCCTCCAACCAGATAGCATTAATATTGACGTCTCTGACTTTCGTTTAAACCCCCCCCCCCACCACCCCTTCACATTTTCCGCCAGATTTGTCTCTCCCTTTCGCACAAACCTGATGAATTCTTACTTCTTCCAGTATCATATCCAATGAACTCCTTTTATTGGTTTGGATTCCTCCCCCATTATTTGAATTCAGAGACGTTGAGATTTCCTGCTTCTGGCTTATTCCTCAAAGAAGGGCTCAGGCCTGAAATGTTGGCAATCTATCTTTGTCTCCTATGGACACTGAAAAGACCGGCTGAGTTCCTCCAGCATTTTAGTGTGTTTTTGCCGTGTCCTGAGACCTGTCTCATTTTTGGATCATGAGATTTCATCATGACCAGACTATTCTAGGCTCAACTTCTCTTCTGTATTAGTCGATACAACCCTCAATGTATCTAATGACAATACCTCTATCTCCCTCAGGGATTTTTGGAGGGGGGTGGGGGGGACGAAGTTGGGGCAGGGAGACGAGGTTGACAGCAGACAAGACCCAAGATAGACCACCCTATGAGAATAGAAATTTCCATGCTTCTCCGTTTTAAAAGATTAGTATGCTATTTTGTAGTTACATCCCCTTGATTGTGACATTCGCACCAGTAAAAACATTTGAACTTCTAGCTTGTCATGTTCCCTTTTTTAAAAATTGACTTTCAGCAATGCTGGAAGCCAAGTCCAGCCATTTAAACCTGTGCTGTCTAATTACAAGCCGACACACTTTGGAGGGTGGGAGGAAATTGGATGCCCAAAAGAAATCCAGGGGGAATGTACAAACTCCTTAAAGATAGAGCCAGATTCTTATCTCTTGGGAATAGAGACCCAAGTTATCTTGCTTCCCTCCTTACGATGTTCGTCAGGCTAATTCCCAGGGTGAGATGTTGGTCCTTTGTGCTACCACCAATGCGTTTTGTGGGCAAGGGTCCAAAGCTGTGTACCATTTCCTGGGTGTGGCCTCAGCATCCTGTCCAGTTGTTTTTACCAATGAAGGTTAAAATGCTGTTCACTGTTTTATGACTTGTGGACATGATTACTAGCTTTTTGGGATTTGGGCAGTGAAACACCTCGAGCCCTCTGTACTTGACTCACTTCAGATACTGTACTGTCTCAATTCAGATAACAACCTGCCTTTTATACTGCTGACTGCTGTGGACCAATTGTTTGATGACCAATTGTCACTGTTTACCTATCTGTCTCTCAGCTTATTTTCCACTGCTTCAAGAAATAAAATTTACCCTTATTTAAGTTGTTCATCCTTGAACTGCACTGGAGTTCTGTAATATTGTCGTTGCTGTATCCTTGGGGATCTTTAACCAGAAGTTGACTTACTAACTCTTTCTTACTACTTATGACCAAATCCAAAATATTATATTCTTGCATAGGCTTTGTAATCTTCTAAGATGCATTCTCTGGCACACTCTACAAATTTTTCTTGTTCTCTAATCTTGCCAGTTTTTTAATATAGATTAAAATCACATTATGTCTTCCAACATACCCTGGTTGTTTCCCCATTCATGCTTTGTCTCATTGAGAGATCACGTTTCAGGGTTTATAGATTACTCATCTTCCCCTTGCTATTCATGCTATCAACCCAAACTTGTTCTACCTCGCTACACACTGCTTCTACATTGCAACAAGACATGGTTCCAACACCTGAAGCAGACAAAGAAATGCTGGAGGTACTCAGCAGGTCAGACAGCATCCATGTGTAGAAATGGCCACTCATTGTTTCACATCTGATTTGTCAAGACCAAGGTAGAAAAGTAATATTATAAATGGCTTGGGGAGGGGCCCAGAAGAGATAGATATGTCTGAAGGTGAAGATAAAAGTGTGAGAGGTGAAGAGACAGGTTAATGGAAAAACCTTGGCTGCGGGGGATAGGGAGAGGAGAAAAGAGAAAATGAGTTCAGCGATAAACAAAAGATGTTCTCTCTGTAACTTCCTGCACCGCCCATGATTTCTCCTGCTACCCCTCACTCATCCCATCACCT
The DNA here is from genome assembly GCF_036971445.1 of Narcine bancroftii. NCBI lineage: Eukaryota > Metazoa > Chordata > Chondrichthyes > Torpediniformes > Narcinidae > Narcine > Narcine bancroftii. The sequence continues at coordinate 149,735,964 of NC_091469.1, forward strand.
CTGGATTCCTCCCCCCAGCTTTTATTCCTTTTCATATATGTACTTTTATCTTGGTCCTGATCAAGGGTTCAGACCTGAAACATTGACTCACCATTTCTACCCATGGTTGCTGTCTGAAGATTGCAACATCTGCAGCTTTGGTGTTTCTCTGCATTCTGATTCTTTCATGAGTAGCACATCTTCTTCCTTTCCCTTTTGACCAGTTCTTTTACATTCATGTAACCTTGACGATTGAGCTTCCAGTGCTGGCTGCTCTGCAACCATTTGATAGCTTTTAAATCATACTCGCAGTTTGCTATCCATGTTGTTCGCCCATTTATCTAATAGCAAATGTGGCATGCATTCAAATAAAGACTGTTTTGATTTTCTTACAGTTTATATTAACACTGGATTGCTCTGTATGCAGGCGACTAGCTTGTCACACTTTGCTTCCTCTTGATTCATTAGAACTTATTCTTGGGTTGGGCTGAAAGTTCTGTTTCCATGCCATGTGATTCCAGGATTCTGAAATAACTAACATTGAAATAATTGAAGCATTGCATTTTTGATGTCACTACTGGTGACCGTGTTTTCAGTTTTCTTGACTCTAACTTTTGGAATTTCCCCTCCTCAATCTTAATAATCCTCTAATTTTTGGCTCCTTCCAATCTATTAGTAATTAAGGTTTTGATAATCTATGTTTCTTTAGCCATGATCTTCAGATTTAGTATGATTGTAGAATTGTACAGTAATATGCTACACAAATCCAAATTGTCTGCCGTTATGCCCAAAAGAGCATGTGGTAAAAATGTTTATTATGTTAGACCAGGTGGATAGCTCGCAAGAATTAGGGCTGCATTCAAGTAAATAAGAATATTTAATCTTTTGAAGCTCATTATACAATAAAGAATTCACTGAGTCATATAATTTAGTGCGACAGTGATGGTTCGGATGGACAGGAATCCAGTGATGAAGCTGAATTCAAACGCAAGAAAATTGAAGCACTTAAGGTAAGATTTGCACTCCTTTTGAAGTTTTGTGTAAATTTTTGGACAATTATTAAAATAATGTTAACTGAGTTAGCAAGACATCTGATATTTATTTTGTTGCAAAAGTATTCTCAAAGCCAATAATGTGACAGATCATTTTATATTGTATATAGATATGTTTGAAAGTAGATAAATTGAGGCAGGTTTTTTTTTAGCGTAAGTCACATAAAAACACTTCTAAACAGATCTCATTTAAAATGCCAGAGCTCTGCTCAAGCCAGACAGTCCAGGCTCCGAGTGCCTGTGTAAAAACTTTGAAGAATGCCTACAAGTAGGTGTTAACTGGACATGCTGTGGAGTAATGGATTATTATTTTGGAAAGCAACAGGTGAACGAACTCAGAAGATTAGTTCCGGTGCTGCAGTCTGTCTGAGTACAGAGTGTTGCTCTAAGAGGGTCATGTGGTTTTCACAGAGAGAGGACGGAGAGAATTCAGTTCTACAGTTCAGCAGCAGCTGGGACTGGAACAGGACAAGCTGGCAAGCTTGTGGAAAAACCTCATTTTGAAGATGGGTTGTGAGTTCTTAGTTCAGCCTGGTCAAAGAAAGCCCTTGTGGTCCATACAAGAGGAGATGGCTGGCTGCATAATGTTTCACTTGAAATAAGGTAAACAAAAAGGAACTCTGTGGTGACCTGAAAGAAAGAGGTTATCTGGAAAATCCTGATTCTTCGGCAAGTGGCTGATCAGAAGGAATCCGTTTTGGGCATCCAACAAGCAACAAATCTCTCTCTGAAAACCAACAAGAACCTTTCTGAGCTGTAACCATTTACCTTTAAAGCACCAAAGCCTGGTGAAATTCAGAAATGTTAAATTCAGTGCACAGTATTATAAGAATTGCCTGCAACCAGTGAACTTGGAGGAGTGAGAAGTGAGATTGGACTGTGAATTAAAGAACTTTTCTGAACTTACATACGCGTGCACTTAAAATTAGATGGGGATTGTTAGGTTAAGTTAATAGTAATAAGTTAAAGTTTGATCCTGTTTTCATGTTTAAATAAAATTAAAAGCAACTTTTGTTTAAGTAACCATTTGACTTGGTGAATTTCTATTGCTGCTGGGTTTTGGGGTCCTCTGGGCCCATAACATTAAGCCTCTTCGTTTTTAATATTCATCATTTTGCATTGAATCTTTTAAACATTCTCAATTTTCTTTTAAAATGTTGTTCATCATCAGTGATTATAATTTGTTTTTTTATTCAGTGTATTAATTTAGAGAAATAGCACGATAATAGGCCTGCTACTCAGTTACACCCACCTGACCAATTAACCTTAACAACCTGGCTCATCTTTGTTAAATGGGAAGAAACTGGAGCACTCAAAGGAAACCCACGCAGATACACAGAGAACATGCAAACTCCTTAGATTGCTAGATTTATACCACCATACTAACCATGCATAGCTATTATTGGTCATTTCCCATCACATCAACCTTGAAAATAGGTGCAGGAGTCGCTCATCAGCCCCTGAAGCCTGTTTCATCATGCGGAAATCTGCTGGTCTCAACCCCTCTTCTGTGCCATTTCAGATTTATTGTCAGAGTATATACATGACATCACAGACAGCCCTGTAGTCTTCAATTCTTTCAGGGTAATTTTTTCCACTTTATATCTAAAGATCTCTTGGGGCAGAGTATTTCCATGGATTCACAACTCTTTGGAGAAGAATAAAACATGTATATTAAATCATGACAGACGTGTGGAGTTTCTTTTGGATCTTAAATTTGTGACACATATTCTGTATGTCAGAATAAATTTGAAGAATTTGGCTTCTCCAGGAACCTAAAATACCACGATGTTTGTCCAAATGGATACTAAGCAAAGATTGGACCCACTACAATTCACCTATTGTCAAAATCGCTCCATGGCAGATGTAGCATCGCTGGTTCTTCTCTCAGCTCTGGATCACCTCAAAAACAGCAACTCCTACATACGGCTGCTCTTCATCAACTACAGCTCGGCCTTCAATCCCATTATTCCCTCAATGCTGGTCAAACAGCTACAAACTCTAGGCCATTGGTTCTCAACCTTTTTCTTTCCACTTACATACCACCTTAAGTATTCCCTATTGCTTCAGTGCTCTGTGATTAGTAAGGGATTACTTAAGGTGGGATGTGGGTGGAAAGAAATATATTGTTTTAATCATCCCAAATTGACTCGTTATGTGCACGGTTTCATAACTCCAAAGGAAATGGACCAATGACAATTTTTCTCAAGCCAAATATTTCAGTAACAATTGGGTCCAGACCAAGTGGTTCTCAACCTTCCCTTTCTTCCACTCACATACCACCTTAAGCAATCCCTTACTAATCACGGAGCACTGATGGCATGGGGATCACTTAAAGTGGGATGTGAGTGGAAAGAAAAAGGTTGAGAACCACTGCTCTAGGCCTTTGTAACTGGATCCTAGACTTTCTCATTGGAAGACCACAATCAGTATGAATTAGAAACAGCATCTCCTAACAACAAAGGCACACCCCAAGGATGTGTGCTTAGGCCACTGCTCTGTCATTATACATCCATGACTATGTGGTCAGGCACAATTCCTATGCTATCTGCACATTTACTGATGACACCACAGGATCATAAACAGTAATGAGGAAGGGTACAGGAGGGAGATGGATCAGCTCATCGAATGGTGTAACGACAGCAACCTTGCGCTCAACATTTGCAAAACCAAGGAGATGATCGTGGACTTCAGAAGGAAGTCAGGGGAACACGAACAAATCCTCATCAAGGACTCAAGAACTTCAAATCCCTGGTTGTCAGCATCTCCAAGGATCTGTCCTGGAGCCTCCATGTTGATGCAATCACACAGAAGGCTCGCCAGCGGCAATAATTTGTGAGTTGTCTGAGGAGATTGTCTGTCACCGTAAACTTCTACAGGTGTACCATGGAGAGCATTCTGGCTGGTTGCCTCACTGTCTGGTATGGAGGCACCAATTCTCAGGACGAGAGTAAATCTCAGATTTACTGTGACATCACAGGCACCAGATTTCATTCCATCGAGGACGTCGACAGGAGACAGTGTCTTAAAAAAGCAGCCTCTATCCTCAAAGACCCCCACCACTTAGGCCACGTCCTCTTCACTCTCCTACCATTGAGAAAAAGGGTACAGGAGCCTAGAGATGAGCACTCAGTGGCACCAGGACAGTTTCTTCCCCACTGCCATCAGATTCCTGAATAATCAATGAACCATACACTGCCTTATTTTTTCTGCACTACTTTATTTATATAGATATAGTAATATTGTAAGATGGTTATAATATAAATATTTGCACTCTGATGGTGTCACAAAACCCCGAAATTCATGACTTGTTCATGACAATACTGAATCTGTATTAGGGCTGATAGATGGAACTCAGCATATGAGCTATGGGAAGAGGTTAAAGATGGTAGAGAACACAGTTTGGAAGGTGTAATCCATCTTGCTGATGGTCTTTATTGTTCATATGTCTTCACTGGTTGAAAAATGAATATTTCAGGTTCTTCGATGGCCCTTGGATTATGTGAAACTGCATGTGACTTGAGCCAAACTCGTCAGTGGAAGTCCCCTCATGCAGTGTTATGACCACAGCTGTAATGTGGTTGAGAACTTTGATATCAGAATCAGATTTATTGTTTCAACATGTGTCATGAGATTTATTATTTTGCAACAGCAGTATGATGCAGGACAAGGTGTAAAATTACAATTGTGTAAATACAGTACAACTCCAATTATCCAAAATCGGATTCTCTGAATATCATTTATCTAAAATTTTTTGGAGCTGAACTGACGGGGGATGTTGGATTCCTGGCGCCAGCAGGAGTTGGATCCTTGGGCTCCCGCATGAGTAGGGCCTTGGTGAGAAGGTGTCGGTGTTCGGCAGTGGCCAGCATTAAACATTTTAATGCTTAAAAAGCCTTACTTTGTTGTTTGTTGTTGTTTAACATTGTTACAAGTGATTCACTGTTGCTCCTGGGTTGTTTAAAAAAAAAAGACTAGTTCTCCAGGAAAAAAAATCACATTTATCCGAAATGGCCTCGGTCCCAACCATTTTGGATACTGAGTTATACTAAACATGATTTTTTTTTAAATAAATACCGGTAAGTAGTGTATATGTATATATAATTAATTTTAAAACGAGGAAAAGTGATGTAGTGTCTATAGGTTCAATGCCTGTTCAGAAATCTGATAGCAGATGGGAACAATTTGTTTTTGAAACATTGAGTTTGTGTCTTCAGGTTCGGTACCTTCCTAATGGTAGCAGTGAGAAAAGGGTACGGCCTGCATGGTGAGGGTCTTTGACGATAGATGCTGTTTTCTGAGGGACCTCCTCTTAAAGATGTCCTTCATGATGGCACTGTCTGCATTTATCACCCTTTGTAGCCTGTTCCTGTCCTGTGCTTTGGCACCTCCACACAAGACAGTGATGCAACCAGTCAGAATCCTCTCCACAAATTTGCAAGTATCTTTGGTGACAGACCAAATCTCAAATTCCTTATGAAATGGTGTGTTTTGTCACAGTTGCATCGACAGGATGAGATGTTGTACAGTTCTTCTCAAATTCTCTGTCATTTGATCAGCTGTTACCTTTACGTTAAGGAAGTTGTTTTCACTTCTCTGACATTTGACGTCATTACTAATTTTTTCATCACCGCTGCACACAGGACCAAAGGCTTTGCTGTTCTCCGTAATTTCTGTTGCTCCTTGAAAGTTCTGCCAATTTCCTTTTGACGATTCAAATTGTGGAGCCTAAATTTAAAAGACTGATTGCTTTTTGGTAGAGTAAGGGAATAATCTGGCTCCTGACCATCACTTCACCTCAGTCAGGAAGGAGTTATTATGTCATCGATTTGTACAGCACAGAAATGGGCCCTTTGGCCCACATATCCATGCTGAAGTTCCTGCCCACTGCACCAATCCCATTTGCCCACATTAGGTCTGTATCCTTCAATTTAATTCACTTGAAGGCTTTTTTCTTGAGTCTTTAATACATTTGCGCATTGTTGGAAAGTAGCCAGACATCCAAATTTAATGCTTCTGTAAGTGCAATGTTCAGATTTACCATTAGGTGGTGGTCAAAAACCACAATTCAATTTTGGCTTTCTCTAATTTTGGCATTCAGAGTGGGTGTGGTTTTAAAAAGGAGAATAGAATTAATTCTTCATACCTATTCTGCTCAAATTGGTTGTCCACAATTCTCCATAGAAATAACTTCAAGTATATTTAATCAAACTTTTTGGTCCTTTGGAAAAGACAACATAACAAGTTAGCTAGTTAATTGGAAAACTGTATAGTGGGAATGTTATATGGCCCTCAAAGGTGATTACAGATATTTTGTGTAGATTCCAGTTCAAGAATTTTCTTTGTTATCTGGACCTTAACCTTATCTGCTAAAATTTGTGCACACTTGAATGGTGGTTATTATGGGATCTGACAGCTGCATATTTACCCCAATATTGTTACAATATTTGTGAATTGTAAAGTCATTGGTAAATGTAGAATAATTTTTAAAATATTCTTGCATCTGAATAGAAATGTGTGGATGGAATAGAGGTTGTGATATTGTTGATATCTGAAGCTTTTGAAATGAGAAATTTTGGCACAAATAAGACTAATCAAGAAAGAGTTGATGAAAAAGTGTATTTAAATCATCACACAGTATGTACAGGAAAACAATAACTGGCTTTTATACAGAGCCCTGATCTGTTAAATACGCCAAGACATTTCCGAGTATCATTTTCAAAATTCAAAACTAATGTCGAAAATAGCTAAAATTCAGGGCTGCCGATCATCAGGGAATTCAGGGACCTTGATTAGGCGAGGCTCTTGTCCATATCTTTGCCATGTAGATGCCAGTAGAGGACATAGTTTATTGGTTGACTGAGGTTTCATTGCCTCAAACAGTAAGATCAAGCGATACCCCAAATGGCAAATTAAATGAGAATTAACCCTTTAGACGCTAGCAATTTTTAACCTTTCATAATATATACTGGGTCCATGGGGAAACTATAGAAAGAACACCAGTGCGAATCAGCTGGTGGTTGGGTATAAAACCAGTCATGGGAAACGGGGACACTGAGTATATGCGCTTGTTGGTAGTGCCTGAAAACCATGACATGGATATATGGTAATCCCTGAAAACAGGGACTCAGAGTCTGAAACGTTCAAGCAGCAGAGTTTGGAAAGCTCAGACAGAGGGTCCTGGGTGTTCACTGGTGGATGAGGAAGGCCCAGATGACAGTTTTCTCTCACAAACCCTTTGTGTTGGCTGCATTGCGTCCCACAGCAAGTTCTGGACCCTTGAACATGCGGTTGGCAGCCTTCACATAGACATTTCACTGCACTGGAAAGGCCAACAAGATTTAGGCAGACCAAAGTGCATCTTTCACCAAGCTGATGATTTCCAGCTGGCATTTAATTTTGTTTCTCAATGCTGAGTTACAATTGATGTTTGATAGGTTGGATTCTATCAACAAATAACAATTTTTTAAAAAAAAAGCAAAATCATTGCACCTCAGAGCTAATTTTAAAATGTTTTCAACACTCGTATTTTGTTATATGTATAGCATCATAGAGCAAAATAGACCTTTGGGCCCAACTCACCTATGGTGCCTTCTGGACTTGTTCTATTTGCCTACATTGGCCCCTATACTTCTGAAGTTTTTCTCTCCATAAATCTGTCCAAACGTCTTTTGAATTGTATATCGCTCTGCTTTGTTTTTTTAAACACAAGAATCTGAGTTTGGTTTTAATTTAAGTTTAATTTGGATATGTGTTGTTTGGTTTCCATGTTTGTTTGAAACATTTTACAAAAATGTTGTACCAGACAGAGCCCCTCAACATGCAAATAGTGATCCTCTCAGTAATGTATTCTTCTTCTGTATTAGACTGTTCCTAACAGATGCAGTGCATCATTAACTTGGGTTTCAGTTTGCAGCCATGTTTTCAGAAGATGCAATTTCACTTACTATATTATGAGACAAAACAAAAGGCTTCAGTGGAGATTAATCTTATTCAGAAAATTGTTTTATGAACCTTTTTACAGGCCCAAGCAAACACGCGGGCTGCAATGCTTAAAGAGCAACTTGAGAAAAAGAGAAGAGAAGCCTATGAAAGAGAAAGGAAGGCCTGGGAAGAACATGTAAGAACGTTAGTCCCAACTAAAGTATTGAGACACAAAATTTCATTTCTTGTTCATAGATTTTTCTGTTATGGTACTCTTAATCGCAAACAGTAGAATGTTTTACATTTTAGGTAATTAATTGCTCAAGCATTAATAGTGTAGCAATTGTCCACTTGGTTTATTTGTGCAAAATTGCTCAGTATGCAATAATATAGTCAAACCCCTGCGATCCGGAATTCAAGCAACCAGCAAAATAATTGCATCAAAGAAATAGGTAAAAAATACAGAAGTTTAAAATTGGTCGCCTCACTGTTAGTTCGCCAATTGCACAATACACAATCTCAAGCAAGTGGAAAATTCACTTATCCAACATCTACCAATCCCCATAGATGCCAGATACCAAGAGCTTTACTGTAATTGGGGAACAAGTACAGAGTCTTGAACTGAGAAGCTGTGTAGATGAAAGTGGTAAGATGATTGAGTGAAAATGTACATGAGGTGGGGAAATTCAAGAGAATTTGAAGAGTAAGCCACCAGTAAATACTACACATACAGAACAGTGCATTGCATGAATGGGGATCTCCTTTAATAGGAAAACCCAGTGGCAAGGCCTGGTGTGATGTGGAGATGGCCACGATGAGGGTGAGCATGACTTAACAATACTGGTGAGCTGGCAGCTGATGAAATGTGGAAGATGTACACTGCTCCTGTTTACTCATTGATCAGAGCTTCTTCTCATGGTAATCCCAGTTTTACTTGATCAGAGACTCCCTCCTCCCTGAAGCTTCCTTTGTTTCCTTACTTGTCCTGACCACGAGTCTTCAACCTGAAATGTTGACTCTGTCACTTTCCCACAGATGCAGCCTGACCTGCTGAGTATTTCTCGCATTATCTCTTATTTTAGTCTTCCAGCGTCTGGAGAAGTGGAAGGTGACTACAAAGATAAGACAGCAGTAAATGAGCCCTGTTTTTTTTTTAAGTGGTTGAGCTGGGTTATACATTGTTTTTCGTTTGAGTTTTTGTTATGCAAAAATAATTGAAGTACACTACTCTAAAACTTTTGGAAAAATGCTTGCAAAGGATGCAATAACATATTGAAACAAGAAAAATAATGTTTGGACTAATTAATTGGTGAGAATATTTAATTATGATCATCCAGACATTAAAATGACTGCATATTACACTATTTGGAGTACTTTGTTTGAAATGGATGGTGGGGGTGTTGGTGGAAGAGCCTGATTGAAGGAAATATATAGATTTAAAGAGTAATGATTTACAAATATTTCAAAAAGTGACAAGGGATTGTGATAATTGAAAGCCAGCATCAAACAAATAGGCTGAATGCAACCTGTCTTGTCATATGTTTGAATCTATGTTAAAGTGACAGATGAACTCTCTTGTTCTTAGTTTGCAGCTAAAGGATTTAAGCAATCGTTTATTGCAGCATCTTCGTCCTCTTCCCAAGGAAGGCAAGGATCAGCCCCATCTTCAAAACCTCCGTCACCAGCAAAGTCCAGCACGCCAGCTATTTCAATGACTGCTGTACTGAAAGATGTGGGCATTGTAAGGGCTTTTTAAAGTCCTTTTAATCTGTTGCAAGCTGCCTCTGATCCACTCGTGAATGTGACCTCCATATGCAGGGGGGTTGTACTTCTGCACGAAATAAGTCATGTTATTGTTGCTGATTTGCAGCGGGAACTTTTGTGCTCAAGTGAGGCAATCAGCTTCGTGTACCTTGACCCAGCTGTACATAGGCGGCTGATATAAGAATATAAAGAATACGAGCAAGCCATCTGACCCATCAAGCCTGTTGTATCTGATGATAGGCTCATCTAAACCCTCCTCCCGTTTCTCTATATTTCTCAATTCTACAATGGTGTAAAATTCTATCCAACATTGTCCTAAATTTATTTACTGAGGTATGCTTGACTGCTTCAATGGGAAGAGAATTCTGTGGATTCAGCTCTTCTGAATTTTGAGGCAATGTCCCCTAGTTCTAGTCTCAGCAAAGGTTATATGGTGGGAGTGTTGAGAAATGGTGGAAGACTTTCAAAGAGATTTTTCACAGTGCTCAACAAAAGTACATTCCAGTTAAAAACCAGGCAGTCATGGTCTGCAGAGCCAATCTTTGATAATTAAGGAAATAAAAGAAGGAATGAAATTAAAAGCTCATGCATGCAGAGTCACCAAGAGTAGTGGGAAACTGGAAGATTGGGAAAACGTTTAAGAGCAAGAAAGAACCGCCGAGCAGTCAATAAGGAAAGGTAAGATAGATTGCAGAAGTAAACTGGTACAAAATATAAAAATGGATAGCAAAAGATTTTGTAATTATATAAAGTGGGAGAGGGTGGCTAAAATGAATGTTGGTCCTTTGCAAGCTGAGAAAGGGGAATTAATATTGCGTATTACAGAAATGGCTGAGGTCTTGAGGGACTATTTTGTGGAGTCTTCACAGTGGAAGACACATCAAATGTGCCAAAGAGTAACGTTAAGTATACCTTTTTACAATTGCTGTCATCAAGAGGTAGTGCTGAATAAACTCGTAGGTCTGTAGGTAGAGAAGTCGCCTGGTCCTGATGGAATTCATCCCAGGGTACTGAAAGAAATGGATGCTTTTGTGGCATTTTACCAAAATAAACTGGACTTTGGGTATGCCCAGGTGGAGTGGAAGACAGCAAATGTCACCCCACTGTTATAAAAAAGGGTGTAGGCAAGAAACTATAGCCAGTTAGCTTGATGTCTGTGATACCTAAAATGCATGAAGCTATCGTTAGGTAGAAATTGTGAGGCATCTGAATAGCAGTTCAATCAGGCAGTGACACCATGGAATCAGGAAGAGCAGGTCAGGCTTGACAAATTTATTGGAGTTTTTTGAGAGAGCATTGGGTAGAGGGGAATAGGTGCACATCGTGCACTTCAGTTTTTGGAGGGTGTTTGATCAGGAGCCGAATTAAGATAAGGATGCATTGAGTTGTGGATCATGTCTTTGCATGCACAGAAACCAACACAAGGTGGAAAGTTGGGATAAAAGAGTGTTTTCTGTGGTTGACAATCAGTGGTGAACAGAGTGCCACTAAGATTGATGCTAGACTTGCAACTGTTCACTATCTACATGAACAATTTAAAAGGGGGCTGAATGTAAAGTATCTAAGTTTGCTGATGTCACAAAGTCGAATGGGAAAACCAAATAATGGATATGGAGAGTTTGCAAAGAGATGTAGATTGGTTGAGTGAATAGTCTAGCAGATGGAGTACAATGTTGGTAAATTTGAGATAATCCACTTCAAAAAAGATGGAAGATCTGAGTTCACAGATTGAGTTCACGACACCCTCAGGAGTCCGAGTGAGCAGCCAGATGTCAAATTCCATATAGGGACATGACGTGAGGTCCTGCAAAGAGAGTTTGGGGAGTTAGGAGCTAAATTGAAGGCAGGGCCTCCAGGGTTGTGATCTCAGGATTGCTACCCATGCCACGTGCGAGTGAAGTTTGAAATGGAAGGATAATGCAGCTTAATATGTGGTTAAAGAGATGGTGCAGCGGGGAAGGCTTCAGATTTCTGGATCATTGGTGTCTCCTCCAGGGAAGGTAGTGACTTGAGACAGGACGGTTTGCATCTGAACTGGAGGGGGAACTAACATCCTTGTGGGAAGGTTTGCTAGTGGGGCTCTAGTGGATTTAAACTCGATTTGCAGGGGAATGAAAACTAGAGTGCAAGAGCAATTTTGGAGAGTGTAGGAGGAAAAAGATGGTGAAGATTAAAAGGAATGTTAGAAGACAAAGGGTTGTACATGGTGGAAATTTTCTTATGTAAATATTTGTCAATACAAGAAGTATTTTAGGTAAGGCAGACAAACGTAGGGTGTTGATTGGCATGTGGAATTATGACATGGTGGCCCTGAGTGTAACTTGGATGCAGGAGGGACTGGACTGGCAGCTCAATGTTCCGGGCTTCCATTGTTTCAAATGCAGTAGAGTAGGGGGATGAAAGGGGAGGAGTGGCATTGCTTGGGAGGGAGAGTGTCACAGCTGTGCTCAGGAAGGGCAGACCAGAGGGCTTGTCTAATGAGGCTATATGGGTGGAGCTGAGGTTTGGGAGAGGTATGACAACTCTTTTGGGGTTGGGGTCTAGACCGCACAATAGTCAGTGAGAATTGGAGGAGCAAATATGTTGGGGGATGGCAGACAATTGCATGAAACATAAAGTTGTGATAGTAGGAGATTTTAATTGTCCACATATTGACTGGTACTCCCATACTGTAGAAGGTTTGGATGGCTTGGAGCTTGTCAGGTGTGTTCAGGAAAGTTTTTGATGTCATTATATAGAAGTAACGACTAGAGAGAATGAAATACAGTACAGGTTCTCTTTAGAGACTGGGGAAAACCTGCACAGACACCTAAATATATTTTTGTGGGATTTGAACCCTGGTCCTGGTCACTGGCCCTGTCAAGGTGATGCCAATTGTGTTGCCCTTATTAGGGAACAAGACATGACAGGTGACAAGTATGTGTTGGGGATTATTTTGTGTCCAGTGATCATCATGCCGTTAGTTATGGAGGAGGATAAGTCTGGGCCTCGGTTTAAGATTTTAGATTGGAGAAAGGCCAATTTTGAGGAAATGAGAAAGGATCTTGAAAGCATAGATTGGAGTAAATTGTTTTCTGGAAAGGATGTGCTGGGTAAGTGAAATTCAGAGTTTGTATGTTCCTGTCAGGATTAAAGACAAGATTAGAAGGCATAGGGAAACTTGGTTTTCCACGGATATTGGGATCTGGTTTGAAAGAAGAGAGAGCAATGTATAGCAGGTATAGGCAACACTAATTATCTGCATGAGAAGCTGTAGAGGCAGCCTCATTAAATATATTTAAGACACATTTTGGATGCATTTTTGCATCAAAGGGGAATTAAGGCCTATGAGGGAAAAGCGGGATGAGGAACTGAGTCCACGGCCAGATCAGTCATGATCTTGTGGGACCACTTTCTGGTGTTCCTAATTTTTTTGTTCTTGATGCACCACAGCTGAGCCAGTATTTGAAAAGGACCACTAGTCCCTTTCAAACTGCCGTTTAAAATGGGGTTCTAACCGGGCAAATTGGCTGGTTAGTCCCCCAGTTACGTGACAGTTAGAAAGGATCTGACCTGGTCAACCTTGTCAGAATCCAACCAGGTCCCTGGCCTACCTCAGAGGTAGTCAAGGAGCCCAGTTAAACTTAGCGAGGTTGCATCCACAGGCGATTTAAACAGGAAAATGGCCGACCCGCTTATTCCGGTGACGTCAGCTTGTGTGCGTGCGTCACCAGGCAGCCAGCATCTGAACATCTGGCTGTACTTCCGGTGAGTACATGACACGTCATTGCAGGGGCGGATCCCCTTAAATTGAAATTGCTGGGTTGGCGATTTAATGGGTCGATCCCCTGCATTTTGAAAGGTGCTGGCCCAGTAATTGCACCCATGTCCCAGAGGTCTACTTAGGTGCTGCAATTTAAAAAGAGCTACTATTTCACTGAAGATCCCCTACTCAGTTTTACTTCACTGACTTCTCTCCCACCCCTCTTCTTTTGATTTTTGTAAGAAAATAATGAATACATGCTGAGTTTGCCAGTAATGTACAGGTTAAACCTCTATTATTTGAGGATCTGTGGTCCGGCAACTCTCGTGGTCCGGCGTGTTTTGAATCTGACGCCATTAGTACAAACTCCTCACAGACAGTGCAGGATTCAAAGCCTAGACCTGATCGCCGGTGCTGTAAAGGCGTTGTGCTAACCACTACACTAACCCGGATTTGATTTGTGATATATTTAATCTTTTGAGATCACAAAATGGGTCTGATTGAGGCACCTGCCGCACCTTTGACAACTGTTTTCTGTGTATTTTCAGTTTTCCGGCATTTTCTGTGGTCTGTTAATGGCCACATCCCAAAGTTGCAGGATTAAAGAGGAAAGTACAATTCTCAAAGAATAATACCATTGTTTTTCTCACTTCAGGAAAAAGACACATTAACGGCTAAAGAAATCTCGGAGGAAATTAGACGGTCCGGCTCAACTGCTGTACAGGTGAAACTTCTAACTGCACTTCAAAAAAAAATAATTCGGTTGTCTCTTTGCATTAATCCATCTGTCACTTACTGGTGGACAAATATGTTTATGTAAAATGGAAACTGCTGGAGGAATTCGATAGGTAGAGCAGCATCTGCATTTTTCTTTTATAGGGGGTGGGGGGGGAGGAATGAAATAGTCCAGTCTGGACTGAGGAGGGGTGAAGGTTGACTGGCTGACGGAGCCAGGAGGGGGAGGGATTAAGTTGGGTGACAGGAGCATGTAAGTGACAGATTGAATGGGGGTGGGGCAAATGGAATTGAGTGGTGGGGTGAAGGTGGGAAAGCAGCTGGAGGGTGAGAGGCAGGGACACGAATTTGATGAGAAAACGAGGTGATAATGGGAAAAATCAAGGACAGACAAAATGAGATTGGGATGGAGTCCAATGGGTGAAAATGTGTGGATAGGACCAGAGGAAGGTCGTTGCAGGGCTTGAGGGGGATATGGAAAAGGAACAAAAACGGGAAGAGCAGAGGTGGATCAGCATGGGGAGGGGGAGGAGAGAGAGAGACACACACACACACACTTTCAATTGGAAAGCTCAATTTTCAATGTTGTTAATTGCATGTTCTGTAATTAATTTCATTTAAATTTATTTTTAAATGATATGCTATTAGGAAGAAAGAGAACACTGCAACTATTTGGAAACTTCACTTCCAGCTTGTCAAAATCCAAATTGCCCATTTCTGTTTTTTTTTAAAACCCAATCCTCATTGAACTCTATTGACCGTCATTCTGTTTAATTACCATGTGTGTTGTACCTTATCAAATCCCTTTTGGAAGTCTTTGCTTTTATCAATTATGCTTGTCCTATCAAATAATGCCAAATAATTTTAAGGTTTTTTTTTCCTTCATAAGACCATGGTGATTTTCTAAATAATGTGGGCCCACTCCCTTGACAATAGGTTTCAGCATTTTTGCCAATGACTTGGATGAGCACATCACAGTGGTATTTCCGAGCAAAACTACATCGAGTAGATCAAGTGGAACATGAGAAGTTCCTTCTCACTTTGTTACCTTTTCTTTTGTTGTGAAGCTGATAGTGATAAAGATGAGATCTGTTAATCTTCCCTAGTGGTCTAAATGCAGTATATTGGAATCCTATTGACCAAACTACACACATTTCCCTCTTGAATATACACAGGGTCATTTTCTCCCCTTTTTCCCCCCTCCCTCCTTCACCCCCCCCCCCCCACCCACTCAACGTTCAACCTATACGATACACTAAACAATGTCATCACACATTGAAAATAAACAAGAAAATTGTGCCATCTCATTTCGTCGTCTTCTCCTTCTGTCATTTTAGGGGGTGGAGGTCAGCGGTAGGACTGCTTTGTTGTGTTCCATGTACGGTTCCCAAATTTGTTCGAATACTGTGATGTTATTTCTTAAATGATATGTTGTTTTTTCCAATGGAATACATTTATTCATTTCTAATGCCGTATTGAGGGAATGCGACCTTGCCAGAAATGCTTCTTTTCTGTTGAAATATTAAGGCCAAATGTGGACATCAGATGCCATGATGCATTTTAAAATGAAAAGAGCAGGGAAGTGGTCCTTTGTCTTTTAAACAGTATTTATCAAAAGAAAAACTTAGACAATATTGTATTCTTCTTTACAAGAAGTAGAAATCTGACTGCTGTTTTGGCATTAAAAGTGTGCACTTCAAAGGTTGCAAAACATGGGGTTATGAAAGGTACTTTATAGGGATAATGTTCCTTGTGCCAAAATTTAGAGCGCAAACAATAACAAGTTCCACCCAGATATCTGGTTTATCTGGACAGAACGTAATGAAATAGCACTAAACATCAAGGAGTCTACAAGCATATGTGATTTAAGCCTGCAACCATTTTACAAGCATTTGCTCAAACTAGTCCCAGCCCATAAAACTGACATTTCACTCTTTATGCTTGTGTGACTTGGTGTTGACCCGAGTCCATGTGAATTGCAAGATGTGCTGTTAACCAACAGTCAACTAACTGAAGCCATTAATCCAGGCCTGCCTCTCCTACTGTTGCAACGATTGTGAAGTTCCGTGAATTGAACTGCAGCTCTCAGTATTTGTAAATCACCATCAATTGAAGCTGTGACCTCCTGTGCTGCAGCAATTAGCGAATAGTGGGTAGCAGCCAATTGCAGGTGGAATCTGCTGCGGCAAAGCTCACAGTTGAAGCATAGCTCTTTGAGCAGCCCCTCTCTATTTTCTGACACTAAAAATAGGATTCCAATGTATTCCATTGGTTGGTTGCGCATTTTGTGAGAGTTCTGCTCGTGCTTTGGCACAGAGCGTTTGACTTCGTTTTTGGAAAAACTGGTGCTGTCTGCAGCATATTCTTGCACATTTTCCCCACCTTTTCATGCCCATTCTAGGAACATCTGGCCTCCACACCACAAAGGTGAAGAATATCGATCAATGTCATTTGGCTTTTATTTGTTCATTGTTCTTTTTTAAAAAAAAGCAAGTTCCTTTGTGACCTTTCTATTTGCTCTGTATTTTTTTAAAAAATATTTGTCCTCCTTAATGATGGCATGGATTTCAATGGAGTTGGCTGGAATTTATTGGAAATCACAAGTTGTTGTTCATACTTTATCCTCCTTGTTTTCAGAAAGAAAAGCAGGAGATTTTGCGCCGGTTAAATCAAAATATTAAAGCTCAGGACCACCTTGATTTAAATGCAGTGTTGCAAGGAGAAAGTGCTATGACTTCGGATGGAAATTGTGCACAGCCTGAAGAGCAGCTGGAGGAAGCCCCCCACTTGGCAGGGGAAAGGAAAAAATGGGAAGCACGGCCTCCGCCAGTGATTCCTCTTGCGCAGCTAACACTTGAAGAAACTTGCTCGGGGATAAAGGACGAGAGTAAGGAAGTATTTACAGCTTTACTTTTTAATACAGGGGTGGCCAAACTTTTTTGATTGTGGGCCGCATACAGAAAAATACAAGTAGTCACAGGCCAAACAGTGTTAAGCCTGTCAGTTTTCAACCAGTTATAAGAGAAGAAAAACAGTGTTTTTTGACCAGAAAACCTCTGTGCCATTGAAAGTTTATTTTCTATCAAAATAATGATACAACACTACTGAACAGTTTAATATAGTTGAATGATGTGATCACATATTACAGAAGATATTTCTGTATCTGTTCCTCTTTAATTGAAATGAATTCAATAAAACTCTTTAAAACTCTCATTCAAAAAGCAATCTAAAATAAAAAAGCTGAAGGCAAAATAACAGGAGAAAAGATCAAGAAAGGGACAAGGCAGTCTCCAACATTCCTCAGTGAATACAGTTCATGGCCCAGTGTCCACCTAATGATTATGATGCCATGGGGTAAAGGTTCCACTATTGTCATATAATACTACATTTGGAATGTAGCATACATGAAATTCTTTAACTTTTGACTACCATCAGGCAGATAGAGAGTTACCACTTTGTCCAGCATCCTTCACAGAAAGCTACAACTCTCTAGGCCATCTCCCCTCCAAGTAGTGACCAGGTCTGAGCCTGCTTAGCTTCTGGGATCAGACAATCTCAGGCGTATTCAAGCTATTAAGCTTCTGTAGATAAGCTATTAAAATTAATAGATCCTTTGGAAATCAAACACACTCCCTTGACTTATGTGAAAAAGTATTCATTTTCCCACTGTCTGAAATTTTTGGCCCTCCCTTGCTATTTTCCGCCTTTTCATTTCTGTCATGTTTAATCAACTAAGGTGAACATTTTTTAACTGAGGTAAACCACTTTTTAACTGATGTAAACTTTTTCATCAAGAGTAATATTCCAATGGTCAGTCAAGGGATTGTTGAAAATGACAGCGATGTCTAGTGTTGAAGTTAAGAAGTGCAATGAGCATACAGTACAATTTATTGATTGAGACTATGTTCTAAAGGGCATATTCTATTTTATTTTTAAAATTCACCCTGGGATACTTAAAAATGGCCAACTGAGTGCAGTTGGAGGGCCTGAGTTTGGCCACCCCTGCTTTAAAAGGTTATTGAAGAGGGATATGGGAACAAGAGTTTTATAGCACAAAAACAGGCCCTGTGGCACAACTTGTCCATCCTGACCAAGTTGCCTACCTTTTATCAATCCCATTTGAATCTGTTTGGCTCATGTCCCATTGCCTGTCCTTCTTTAAGGAAATGCTCCGGCCTGAAACGTTGGTAATTCTCTACATGTTTCACCGCTGTTGACACTACAAGACCAGCTGAGTTCTTCCCACAATTTCTGTGTTTTTATGGTAATCACAACATGTGCAGACTTTCAAGTTTGGCCTTGTATCCCATCAAACTTTTCTTATCCACGTACCTGTCTCAATGTCTTTTTAAATGTGCGTTTCTGGGTAAATCTGTTCCTTGTTTCTGATTTGCGCCCAACTTGGTTTGAGGAGATTGGGGACGCTTGCAGAGAAAAGAATGGCCGTGGAAGTTGCACTGGTCAAATAAGTTATGTCACAAGAGATTTTCTTCAATGATGAACTAAATATGATGATGCTCTGAGGCTGGTTATTCCCTGTTCGGCACCCCATAACACTTGAACTTTGTTTCTAGCAATCCTTCCTGAACAAGTTGTAAATTGTGCACTGGTAATTTGTTAAAGCTCTGTTCACTCCATTGCTCAACCTTGGCAACTTAAGTTCTCTGAATCTGGGAGAATGGCTTAATCATGATTTGAAAGCTCCCAAGATTATCAGTTTTTATTCTCTTTGAATTTTTAGTTCTCAGCTTTCTGAAACCCTATTTCTCTGGAAGTTTTCATTAGGTAATAATTAGATTGATTTTTTTTTTAAAGTCATACCTTTCCTATTGTTTTTCTTCTTTGGCTTGGCTTCGCGGACGAAGATTTATGGAGGGGGTAAAAAGTCCACGTCAGCTGCAGGCTCGTTTGTGGCTGACAAGTCCGATGCGGGACAGGCAGACACGATTGCAGCGGTTGCAGGGGAAAATTGGTTGGTTGGGGTTGGGTGTTGGGTTTTTCCTCCTTTGCCTTTTGTCAGTGAGGTGGGCTCTGCGGTCTTCTTCAAAGGAGGTTGCTGCCCGCCAAACTGTGAGGCGCCAAGATGCACGGTTTGAGGCGTTATCAGCCCACTGGCGGTGGTCAATGTGGCAGGCACCAAGAGATTTCTTTAGGCAGTCCTTGTACCTTTTCTTTGGTGCACCTCTGTCACGGTGGCCAGTGGAGAGCTCGCCATATAACACGATCTTGGGAAGGCGATGGTCCTCCATTCTGGAGACGTGACCCATCCAGCGCAGCTGGATCTTCAGCAGCGTGGACTCGATGCTGTCGACCTCTGCCATCTCGAGTACTTCGACGTTAGGGATGTAAGCGCTCCAATGGATGTTGAGGATGGAGCGGAGACAACGCTGGTGGAAGCGTTCTAGGAGCCGTAGGTGGTGCCGGTAGAGGACCCATGATTCGGAGCTGAACAGGAGTGTGGGTATGACAACGGCTCTGTATACGCTTATCTTTGTGAGGTTTTTCAGTTGGTTGTTTTTCCAGACTCTTTTGTGTAGTCTTCCAAAGGCACTATTTGCCTTGGCGAGTCTGTTGTCTATCTCATTGTCGATCCTTGCATCTGATGAAATGGTGCAGCCGAGATAGGTAAACTGGTTGACCGTTTTGAGTTTTGTGTGCCCGATGGAGATGTGGGGGGGCTGGTAATCATGGTGGGGAGCTGGCTGATGGAGGACCTCAGTTTTCTTCAGGCTGACTTCCAGGCCAAACATTTTGGCAGTTTCCGCAAAGCAGGACGTCAAGCGCTGAAGAGCTGGCTCTGAATGGGCAACTAAAGCGGCATCGTCTGCAAAGAGTAGTTCACGGACAAGTTTCTCTTGTGTCTTGGTGTGAGCTTGCAGGCGCCTCAGATTGAAGAGACTGCCATCCATGCGGTACCGGATGTAAACAGCATCTTCATTGTTGGGGTCTTTCATGGCTTGGTTCAGCATCATGCTGAAGAAGATTGAAAAGAGGGTTGGTGCGAGAACACAGCCTTGCTTCACGCCATTGTTAATGGAGAAGGGTTCAGAGAGCTCATTGCTGTATCTGACCCGACCTTGTTGGTTTTCGTGCAGTTGGATAATCATGTTGAGGGACTTTGGGGGACATCCGATGCGCTCTAGTATTTGCCAAAGCCCTTTCCTGCTCACGGTGTCGAAGGCTTTGGTGAGGTCAACAAAGGTGATGTAGAGTCCTTTGTTTTGTTCTCTGCACTTTTCTTGGAGCTGTCTGAGGGCAAAGACCATGTCAGTAGTTCCTCTGTTTGCGCGAAAGCCGCACTGTGATTCTGGGAGAATATTCTCGGCGACACTAGGTATTATTCTATTTAGTAGAATCCTAGCGAAGATTTTGCCTGCAATGGAGAGCAACGTGATTCCCCTGTAGTTTGAGCAGTCTGATTTCTCGCCTTTGTTTTTGTACAGGGTGATGATGGTGGCATCACGAAGATCCTGAGGCAGTTTACCTTGGTCCCAACAAAGCTTGAAAAACTCATGCAGTTTGGCATGCAGAGTTTTGCCGCCAGCCTTCCAGACTTCTGGGGGGATTCCATCCATACCTGCTGCTTTGCCACTTTTCAGTTGTTCGATTGCCTTATATGTCTCATCCAGGGTGGGAACCTCATCCAGCTCTAGCCTTAGGGGCTGTTGAGGGAGCTGGAGCAGGGCGGAATCTTGGACTGAGCGGTTGGCACTGAAAAGAGATTGGAAGTGTTCTGACCATCGGTTGAGGATGGAGATCTTGTCGCTGAGGAGGACTTTGCCGTCTGAGCTGCGCAGCGGGCTTTGGACTTGGGGTGAGGGGCCATACACAGCCTTTAGAGCCTCGTAGAAACCCCTGAAGTCGCCAATGTCCGCGCTGAGCTGTGTTCGTTTGGCGAGGCTAGTCCACCACTCATTTTGGATCTCCCGGAGTTTGCGCTGAAGATGGCTGCATGCGCGACGGAAGGCTTGTTTCTTCTCTGGACAGGACGGCTTTGTAAGGTGAGCCTGGTGGGCAGCTCGCTTCTTTGCCAGCAGCTCCTGGATTTCCTGGCTGTTTTCGTCAAACCAGTCCTTGTTTTTCCTGGAGGAGAAGCCCAGTACCTCTTCAGTTTCCTATTGTAAACTGCAAAAAAAAAATGTCCCGCCACTTCATGTCCTCAGGTTCAGCCTTTCACATTTACAGAAATAGCCACTTAAGCATAAGGCTAAAAGCAGGAATATAAGCCATTTGACCACCTCACTCCTGCTCCAGCAGTCCATTAAAAAAAATCATAGCTGATGTTTATCCACAATGTCTCCTTCCTGTAATAACCACTTGATTCCCTTTAATATTGCTAAATCTGTTGATTTCTTCTCAAGTTTACCCTAGATCTGAGATTCCGTATCCTATGGGTACAAGATTCTAATGGATTCACTGGCTTTTGGCAGTGACCTGAATGATCAATGCCTTGTATGACCACTTTCCTGGTTTCCTGTCAAAGAAATGTCATCGTTTGGCATGAACCCTCCCAAGCCATTTAAGAATTACTTAGAAAGAGAGACACAGCCTTTTCAGGTTGTCTATCATTCTTCTGCAGTGAAATTCAGAAGTCTGCAGATGTTGTGATTGTAGTAAAAACACACAGAAATGCTGGAGTAACTGCCAATCTCGCAGCATCCATAGGAGGTAAAGGTATTTAACAACATTTCGGCCCCTATTGTTTCAAGGTATTCACAAAAAGCAGGCAGGTGTCTGAATAAAGACTATTTCCTCTTGTATCCAATTAACACTTTTTACCCTCCACCACCATGTGCCACAAGGACAGGATTCCCCTGGTCCTCATCTGCTACCCCACCAGCTTCCGTATCTTACATATCCACCATTTCCGCCACCTACTACGTGATCCCACCACCAGATATGTATCCCCCACTCCTCCCCTTTTCACTGCAGGGACTGCTCCCTCCATGACATCCTGTCAATTCTTCCCTCCCCCTAAACATCCCTTTGGCACCTACTGTTGTGACCGCAGGAGATGTTCCACTTGCACCCTTGCTGCCTCCTTCACCACCATTTCAAACAGTCCTTCTAAGTGAAGCCACACTTCACTTGTGAATATGCAGGGGACATCCCTGTAACTGGTGTTCCTGTTATGGTCTCCTCAACATCAGAGAGACTGGGTGCAGACTGGAAGATCACTATGTTGAGCACCTCGACTCTCTCCTCTGCAAGAGGGTGGATCTCTCAGTGGCCACCCATTTCAACTCCCTGGCCAATTCCCTTGCTAACACAATGACCAGCTGCAAATTGGAGGAACAACACCTCATCTTTTGTCAGGGTACCCTCCAATTGTATAGCATTAACATCAACTTCTCCAGTTTCCATTAAATCTCCCATGCCCCCTCCCAGCAATCTTCGTCCCCCCGTCTCCTTTCCTCTAGCTCTTGCTCTCCCCCCTCTCTTGCGTGCTCCCCCCTTCCCTCAGTCTCCTTTCACAGAGCCAAAATCAATTGTTTTTCCCCTCGACATATCCAATTTACACCTTTTGTCTGTTGGTCTGAACTCTTCCTCCTCCCATTCTTCCCACATTCTCTCCCCAATCTTTATTCAGATGCCTACCTGCTTTTTGCTTTTACCATGAAGAAGGCCTCAGGCCTGAAACTTCGGTGATATATCTTTCCCTCCCATGGATACTGTGAAACTGGCTGAGTTCCTCCAGATTTTCTGTGTTTTACTTACCTTGTTCTACTGCACTCAAGCACAAAATAAAATGGGGTTAATCTTTTTCCACAGAACAATTCCTTATCTGCATCAAAGGATACAGATGAATGGTTCCTCCATACATAAAAAATGCAGAAAAAAAAGGCATTCAGCACCTCAAGCCGCTGACACCATTCAACAAGATGGTGATCTCCTGCATCAAGCATCATTTTCCTGTCAACCTGTTTCTTTTTATTCTTTCAATACCCAGAAATTTATTGATATCTTTTTGAATTTCTTGAGTCAATGACTCAACCATTTCTCTCCAAGGTAGAGAATTCCAAAAATTGAACACCTTCCTGAGTGCTAATTTCTCCTATTTTTTGATGATGAATTCTTATCTTGGCAAACATTCTCCCATGAAATACCCATCAAATATCTCTTATCTCTCAAAGGATTTTGTCTGTTTCAATAAAATCACTTTTCCGTTGCTTGAGAGGCCCAGCTGACTTGATCCTCCTTCAGATTAATATATTCACGATCCTGCACCCTGGCTGGAGGATCTTCCCTGCATTCCCTCAAGATCAAATTTTGCACAATAAGCCAGGTGTTGGCCTACTGAGGTGTTGTCTAACTGCAGCAAGTCTATCCTTCCTTTAGGTAAAGGGATAAGATGTGCACATAATATTCCTGGAGGCCCTAAATAATTGAATAAGATTTACTCAAATCCTCAAGCAAGCAAGGCCAATGTGCAATTTCTTTTGTGATTGCTTTCTGTACAGACATTAATTTTCAATGATGTGTGTCACTGGGAATCAATGAAAAAACTGTTTTGAATTCTTATAAATTTATGAGCAGGTAATGTTGGATTTTTGCCAATTATGTAATATTTTATGGGTAGCTTCAGGCTTTGAAACAAAAAAGAACTGTATCTCAAATCTCTTTTGCTGGTTGATTGAAATATTAGGACAGCAATGTTATTGGACCTTCAAACTGTGGTCTTAAATTTAAGTGCTGGCAATTTATTCCTTCTGGACTGAAAAACTCCAGTTACTGTTTCAACATATGAAATTGCAGATTATTTTGAATGGTTTCACCACCTTGCCTCTATTGGCTCATACTTATTACCATTTATTATCAATTCAAGGGCTCTGCAGGCTAAGCCAAAATTTAAATCCTCATCCCTGATTGCCCTTGAGAAGATATTGGTGAAACCACAAGAATTAAGCCATTCGGCACCTTTAGTCTGCTCCATCAATGGAATAATGGCTGACGTATTTTCCGCTCAACCCTATTCTTCCCTTAACTGTTCACGCCCTTACACATCACAAACCTGTCGGTCTCCACTTTAAATATTCCCAATGACCTAGCCTTCACAACCTACTGTGGCAACGCGATGGTTCAACTGAGCAAACAAATGTTTTGCCGCTGATCTTTGTTCGTGCTCAGCCTGTTGTGACAGTGTCTAACCATTGTCAGTAGCATTGATGGATTTTAGTTGGCTGACACCACTTTTCCATAGTTGCCATGTCCTTGTGAAACCCATTCCCCATGTTCGGCACTGGCTGCACCAAGATTGGCAGGGAAGAAGTCCATGTGCAAATTCAGAAAATGCATTTTGAATGACCTGTGGCACTTCATGGTTTTGGATGCTTGAAGCATGTTCAAAATATGACAGGAAATCACAAAAATAGGTTTCTTTTTAAAAAAAAATGTATGTAATGAGAATTTCAAGGTGATTTTCGTGATCAGCAGCCCAAAATCCATAAAATACACCCAAAAGTGTTCAGGAAGCAACATCTTCGTTGCTCAATGTTATGTGACTGATAAGTTTGGAGATGGAGGAAGAGTTCATAGAAAATGGGAAATTGTTGAGCCTGAACTGTGTGCTACAATGCTCTACTCCCTCTTGAAACTTCTGGAGAAAATGAAGTCCCAACTTGAAGCAAGAGGGCAAAATGCTCTTTGAGCTCAAAGTCTTGAACAACTTCATCTTTTTCTTGAAGAGCAAGCGAGATAAATATACAAGAGAAAGAAAGAAGTATAGACTGATTGGGTTGAATGAGGAAAAGTGGCTGAATGGAACATTCAGATATGGACTGGTTGGCCCAACAATCTGTTTCAAATACTTCAAATTTCTCTCTTAAATCTCTTTCCTCCCCTAAATGGTTGCTTATCTAATGTTTATCTATTTGTAAACATTAATGATGCGCTATGGGAGCTGCATCAAGTCCCCACCCAGTGCACCATCTGCTGATTTGTTTGCAGATCCACATGTTACAATATCATCCCCAAGCCTTAATTTTGTCTTTTTGAATGTATATAATATTTACACAGGTACATTTGGCGATTTCAAAACGTAACCATTGTTCGATCTATTTATTGGAACCCATTTGTCAGCTTGTGTTTCCGTTGTACGACAAGAGTATATTTGTGTTTATTGTGTGGACACTCTTGGTCCTTGGTGATCACTGCTGGTAATGAGACGTTTGGGGTAGGTGAGATTATCCATGATTTGATGAGATGTGCCAGGTTTCCAGATTGCTCCTTCGTGGATATTTCCTGGCATGCTTATTGTTTTCAATATTTTTCTTTCTATTCAAGTGCATTACTGATTTTTTTGGGGTTGTCCATCTATTTATCTGTCAGATCATTGATAAATTGTGCCAATTAAATTTTGCTTTGTTTTTGGCCCTGGTAATTTTTCTTTAACTTGTATATTGCCACCAAATGTCTTTGGTTTTCTTTCAACTGACTAGTTTCAAATAGAAGAACTTTGCGGTCACATTATTCTGCTCTTGCAGATAGGTGAGTTGAATGCGTTGATACTTGGTCATGTGATCATTGTTGGGTCCAGAAATGTGAATTGCTTTGTCACTAACTGAACAGTATTTAATGATGTGCTTTTTTTTTAAACAGCATGTCAGACATCAGGTGAAGTTATTAAATTATTAATCAACGATGAACCTCGTAAAGTTTGGGAGAAAGAACCCTCTGACACTCTTTTGAAAGTATTAGGAGAAGCAGATTTGCAAATTCAGACAGGGATGCTCTTGGATACCACATCCATCGAAAGCACAGGTTCGTAATTTTTTTCTTAAAAAAAATGGGTGTATCTTATCTGTTTTCTACAATAAAATACTTTTTTTAAATTTATTTGATCTTGAATGTCTGAGGTTTCTGCATAGTCCAGACTCCTTAATCTTTGACAGTGGTTTTAGCTTGGAATGGAAATAGAGCCATAGAGCAGAATATTACAGCACAGAAACAAGCCCATCAGCCCATCTAGACTTTACCAAACTATTATCCCATCAATCTGCAAGAATGCAGCCTTGTAAACTCCTCCCATCCGTATACCTATCCAAATTTAATTTTTTGTAATATTTTATTTATCATTTTAAATATATTTAATAACAATCACATCAAATGCAAATCCTCAAGAGAACCCCTCCCCCCACCCCCTCCCCTCGATATAAGTCTTATTAAACAGAAAGAACAAAAAAAGCATCCCATTGTCGGTGCGTTCAGTAAAATCTATGGAGACAAGATAATAGTCTATACTGGCACCAGTGAGGTAACTATATGCTCTAAATGAGGCTGCCAGATTTTTAGAAAGGTGTTGTATCCCTTCTTATCCAAATTTCTTAAATGCCAAAATTGAACCTGCAATCACTACTTCTACCAGTAGTATTCTACATTTTCACCACCCTTTGAATAAATTCCTCCTAATATTTCCTTAAACATTTTGGCTTTCACCCTGAACCATGTGCTCACCCAATCTCTCTGTGGGGGGGGGGGGGGGGGGGGGGAACCTGTTTGCCATGACCCTATCCATGCCTCTCATCATTTTGCACACACCTCTCAAATCTCTTTTTACTCTAACACTCCAGGGAATAAAGTCCTGACCTGTTTAATCTTTCCTTATAACTCAACTCCTGAGGTCATGGCAAGACTAGTAAATTTTATCTGCCCTCTTTCAATCTTATTGATGTCCTTCCTGAAGGTAGGTGACCAAAACTATACACAGTACCCAAATTTGGCCATGCCAATGTCTCACAGAACTTTAACATTACACCCCAAGCTGGTGTACAAAATACTTTGATTTATTAAGACCAATGTGCCAAAAGCTCTCTTTACAAACCTATCTTCCTGTGAGGCCACTTTCAGGGAAGTGTCTATTCTCTGTTCTGCTACTCTCTGCAGTTTCTTACTATTTAGTATGCAAGTTCTACCTTGGTGTCCTCCCAAGCAGCAACATCTCGCATTTATCTGCATTAAATTCCATCTACCAATTTGCAGTCCATTTTTCCAACTGGTGCAGATCTCCCTGCAAGCTTTGAAAGCTTTCTTCACTATCTGCTGCACCCCCAATAATTGCTCCATTTTTGACCAAACTCCCATGTGGAACCTTGCCAAATGCCTTACTGAAGTTCATGACCATTATATTCATTACCTTTCCTTCGTCAACTTTCCTGCTAACCTCTTTGGAAAATCTCTAAAATTGGTTAAGCATGACCTATCACGCACAAAGCCATGTTGACAGTCCCTAATTAGTTCCTGTCTATCTTAATGCTTATGTATCCATCCTCTTAAAATAATTTCCAACAATTTACCCACTATTGAAGTCAGGTTCACCAGTTTAGAAACTCCTGGATTATTTTTGGAACTTTTCTTAAACAACAGAACAGCATTAGCAATCATCTGGCACCTCCTCTGTGGCTTAGGATGTTTTAACGACTTTTGCTAGGAGCCCTGTAATTTCTGCACTTGTTTCCCACAAGGACCAATGGAATATCCTATTTGTTTTGTATTTAATTCTGACAAGGACATACAAATATTTTAAATGCAAAATTTCACACTGAAGGCTTTCCACCACTTACATTCCTTTCTGATACCATCAAAATTTGCCTTTCTTCAATTTGGAATCTCATCCAGAGGACCAATTCTAACCTTTTCAATAATTATTGAAACTAATGTCATTATTATCACAAGATCCAAAGTATTCTATTACACCCACTTCTGTCACCTGTCCTGTCTCATTCCTTAATATTAGACTCTCATTGGAACGTCTATATATTGATAAAGGAAACGTAGATGAACACATACATTGGACAAACTCTAATCATCCAGCCCTTTTACACTATAGGGGTCCCAGTCAATATGTGAAAAATTATAATCACCTGGTCTCACAACCATTTTTTGTGCAACTGTCTGTTACCTCTACAAATTTATTGGTCTATAATCCCATTAATAATCATTCCTTTTTTCACTTTGCATTCCCACCTTGCATTCCCACCTTGCATTCCCACCTTGCATTCCCACTTTGCATTCCCACTTTGCATTCCCACCTTGCATTCCCCTCTTGCATTCCCCTCTTGCATTCCCCTCTTGCATTCCCCTCTTGCATTCCCCTCTTGCATTCCCCTCTTGCATTCCCCTCTTGCATTCCCCTCTTGCATTCCCCTCTTGCATTCCCCCCTTGCATTCCCCTCTTGCATTCCCCCCCTCTCCCCCCCTCTCCCCCCCTCTCCCCCCCTCTCCCCCCCTCTCCCCCCCTCTCCCCCCCTCTCCCCCCCTCTCCCCCCCTCTCCCCCCCTCTCCCCCCCTCTCCCCCCCTCTCCCCCCTCTCCCCCCTCTCCCCCCCTCTCCCCCCTCTCCCCCCCTCTCCCCCCCTCTCCCCCCCTCTCCCCCCCTCTCCCCCCCTCTCCCCCTCTCTCCCCCCCTCTCCCCCCCCTCTCCCCCCCCCCTTCTCTCTCCCCCCCTCCCTCTCCTTTATAGCAACAAACCCCTGGAATATTGAGTTGTTCATCCTGCCTTTCCTATAATGAAATCTCACTAAACACCACAATGTTATAATTCCAAGTTCTGATCCATGCTCTTTAGATTATCTGCCTTTCCTGCAATTCTCCTTACAAGAAAATGGAACTAACTAAGAACATAATGCTCAACATTTCTATTTCTGTCATTATCTGCACACTTCACAACATGTTTTTGCAACCACTCCACTCTCTACTCTGGTTCCCACCTCCCTGCAATTCTGAATCCCACCCCTCGGAGCAGCATGAGATATTGGTACCCCTCCAACTTGGATGCAATATCTGCAAAGATATTGGTACCCCTCCAATTTAGATGCAAATCTGAAATGTTCCATTTATTTATTTATCCTGTGTTTCTAATCAGCAAAAGGCCCTTTGGCTGAAGTTGACCAGATGCTCGCGATGGTGAATGATGAAGTCAATGGCACCATTGATCAAAACATATGCAGTGAACCTATTCAGACTTCTGTGGTTGGTCACGGTCAGACAGATACAGAAGAAGACAAACTTGAAATTAAAATAACAGACCTTTCAAGAGACCAGACTGATCAGTCAAGGGAAGAATCTATTCCAACAGCAAAACTATCAGTGTCTGAAGAAAAGGTCGAAGGTAATTATTTTTTCCCTGTTGCTCTTCAGTTATTTGTGACATAAGAGATGATTGTACCACGGTTAGAAATAATAATTGAATTGTTCATCACGTTATAGTAAGCTGTGTTTTGTATGCTATCCAGGCACATCCATACATACTTGATTGAGCATTAATAAATAAAAAGTGCAGGGTACAGTTTGCGAGGACAAAATCCAGGATGTGACAAAGGCAGGGGCGTAATTGTTTACCATTATGAGACACATTCAAGAATCTGATAACAGGAAAGACACTCCCTGAACCTGGAGCTTTGCATTTTCAAGCTCGTCTTCTACCTGATGGAAAGAAGAGTGCGAGTGTATTGGGGTGTGTCTTTTTTATATTGGCAGCTTTCTCAAGACAGGTAAGTCTGGGGAATTGCCGAACAGGAGGTTGCTTTGCATGCTGCCCCCACCCCCCCCCCACCCCCCCCCCAAGCTGTGAAAACCACTCTCTGCAGCTTCTTTTGATCTTGGGCAGAGTAGGTCCCATACCAAGCTGCGATGCATTTGGACAGGATTTTCTCTGGTGGATTGGAAAGGGGCATTCAGAAGTTATCAAATTTCCTTGGGCTTCCAAGGAAATAGAGTCATTGATGTGCTTGATCTGAATAGAATGGTTTATGTAGAAAACAGGCTTTAGCCTCTGTTAAATAACTCTTTGTGCTGTAAATGCAGTAACTTTGGACACAGAATAAAATCAGGATTGCCTCCTGGTCTCATCAGAAATCACAATTTATTGTCACGATTCTGTTGTTGTTTTGCAACAAAATCACAGGGAAAACATTTATCTAAACCACATGACAAAGTAAATAATAGTGCCAGAAAAAGACAAGTACTGAATTGTTCATTCAGGAATTTGATGGCAGAGGGGAAGAAGCTGTCCTTGTGCTGCTGACTGCTTGTCTTCAGGCTCCTGCACCATTTTTTCCTGATGGTAGCAGAGTGAAGAGGGCATGGCCTGGGGGTCCTTGAGGATAGAGACTGCTTTAAGACACCATCTCCTGTAGAGATATCCTCAATGCAGTGAAGACTGGTGCCTGTGATGTCACAGGCCGAATAACAACTCTGGAGTTTTTTTTTCTTGTTGGCACTTCCATGCCGGACAGTGATGCAACCAGCCAGGATGCTCTCCATGGTACACCTGCAGAAATTTCTGAGAGTCTTCGGTGACATATTAAATCTCCTCAAACTCCTTACATCAGCGTGTATGCTCGAGGACAGATCCTCAGAGATGCTGACACCCAGGAATTTGAAGTTGTTGACCCTCTCCACTGCAGACCCCTTGTTGAAGACTTGTTTGTGTTCTCCTGATTTCCTCCTGAAGTCCACAATCACCACCTTGATTTTGCTGACATTAAGTAAAATCTTTACCCTATATTTTAAATTGTGTTCTTTGAACCATCTGATAATGGGAACAGCCTCCTCTAATTACACACAACATGATCTTTGGCACAATTAATTTCTCAACCTTCCTTATTCCAAGGAGAATAACCCAAGCATTTCAATTCCAACCTGAAGGTTGGAAGCCCTCAAGCCTGAAATCATTCTCATTAATTTTTTTCTGAACCTTCTCCAGGGTCTCGCGTCCTTCAGAGTTGGAAGCAATCCTATGGTTGTGGCCTAATTTCACAGAACATAAAAACTGAAATTAGCATTTGGATCCATGTTAATGGCCATGACACTGTGTTAACAAGTAGCATCTCATGTCATGGATTGTAATCAATTGTGTATATTCTTCATCTCGAATTGGATGACAAGGAAATGTAAGCTACTGATTATTGGGAATGTGATAACTTTCTTCATAAAGGTACTAATATTTGTATTGTACCTTGGTGTCTTAATAGAGGTCTGTAAATTTATGAGAAGCTTAGATAGGATGGACAGCCAGCACCTTTTTCCTAGGCCAATGGTAGCAAATACCAGAGGACCTCTATATAAGGTAAGGAGACAGAAGTTTCAGGGAGGCGTCAGGGTAGATTTTTTTTTACACAAAGCGTAGTGGGTGTTTGGGGTGGTGGTGGAGGCAAGTGTAGTAAGGACATATAAAAGACTCCTAAACAGAATCAGAATTAATTGTCATGAACAAGTCACGAAATTTGTTGTTTTGTAGCAGCGTCACAATGCAAACATTTCTATTATGAACCATCTAACAATAATATAAAAATAATAGTGCATGGAAAGTAAGTGTCTTTGGTTCATTGATTATTCAGGAATCTGAGGGCAGCGGGGAAGAAGCTGTCCTGTGCTACTGAGTGCTCATCTTTAGGCTCCTGTACCTCCTTCCTGATGGTAGCAGAGTGAAGAGGATGTGGCCTGGGTGGTGGGGGTCTTTGAGGATGGAGGCTGCTTTTTTTTTAAAAGGTGATCACCTCATGTAGATGTCCTCGATAGAGTGCACTCTGGTGCCTATAATGTCATAGGCTGACTTAACCCTCTGAAGTTTTTCCTTGACCTGAGATTTGTTGTAGACAGTGATGCAACCAGCCAGTATGCTCTCCACAGTACACCTGCAGATGTTCTTGAGTGTCTTCAGTGACAGACTGAAATCTTCTCAAGCACCTCACGAAGTGTAGCTGCAGGCGAGGCCTTCTTCGTGAATGCATCAAGATGGAGGTCCCAGGACAGGTCCTCGGAGTTGTTGACTCCACGAATTGAAGTTCCTGACCCTTGGAGGACTGGGTCATGTTCCCCAGACCTCCTTCTTTAGTTCATACTTATACATTATTTTTACATCTTTATATGTAATTTGTCATCGTTCTTCGTTCTTGTTACATCTCTTCATCTCTCCTTCTGTCCTGCAGGCGTTCTGCAAATTCTCATGGTTTCTCCAGATCCAAGAATAGTCTGTTTTGCTCCCCCGGGATAAATATTTTAAGCACAGCTGGATATCTTAACATAAATTTGTAGCCTTTTTTCCATAGGATCGATTTTGCTGTGTTAAACTCCTTCCTCTTCTTTTGGAGTTCAAAACTTGTGTCTGGGTAAAAAAAAAAAAATTTTTGACCCTTGTATTTCAATGGTTTTTTGTTTTCTCTAATTTTATTCCTTGCCTTCTCCAGTATATTTTCTCTTGTTGTGTATCTCAGAAATTTTACTAAAAAGGATCTTGGTTTTTGTTGTGTCTGTGATTTCGGGGTTAGTGTTCTGCATTCCCAGGATCTTAGGGATCCATTTTTTTATAAATTCTTTCATATCTTTGCCTTCTTCATCTTCCTTAAGGCCCACTATCTTTGTGTTTCACCTACTATAGTTTTCCATCATATCCATCTTCTGAGCTAACAACTCCTGTGACTCTAACTTTTTTGTCACTTTCTTCCAATTTTCGTCTTAAGTTGTTCACTTCCATTTCTACAGCCATTTCTCCTTCTTCCACATTTTCTAATCTTTTCCCTATTTCTGTCATGACCAGCTCTATTCTACTCACTTTTTCTTCTGTACTTTTCATTTCACTAAATTCTAATGTCAACCATTCTTTTTAAGCTCTCATTTGTTCTTGAAAATTTTTAAAATCTATATACTGTCCATCTATTTTACCTTCTCTTCCTCTGTGCAGAGCTTGGTCTTCTTCTTCCTCTTCTTCTGTGTCTTCACCTGTGTTTGTGTCTTCTACTTCTCTTCCTTGTATCTGTGTCTCTTCTCACTTTCTTGTTGAGCTGCTTGCCTCACTTTGCTGGGTGTTTTTTTTGCATGGCTTCATGCTGTTGGTCCTCTTCTTCTGGGCTAGTCATCTGTTGGGTCTCCTGTTGCTGTTCTTCTTTCCTATCACTCCCTTTCCTGTTGCTTTCCTCTTCTTCCAGCTGAGAGCATCCCTCAGCTGGTCGCGCTGTGTTAGTTCGCTCCTCAGCTTGGCTCCTCTCTCATCGGTGTTTTCTTTTTCCTTAGTGTGCGCATTGTGCATGCACATTTCTGTTTGGTCTATAGAGCCATTTTTGCAGTCCAGCGGTCGGGAGGTCGCGACTCTGCGGGGTCGTCACCAACCTTAGGGAGCGGGCTCTTTTCTCCACGACAGCTCCCTGTTTCTTCATGCAGGTAAGGCCTTTTCCTTTCTCTTCCGGCGTCTTTTTTTCCCGTTGGGTTTTACTTTTTCCTTCTTGGGTGCCATTTTCTTTATTTTCTCCACAACTTTATCTTTTATTTGTTGTGTTTTGTGTTTCTTGAACTTTGTGTTTTCTTAACTTAATTTCTTCTTTTCTGGAGAGGGCTGGTATTCTCCTACCGGCCACTACTCCATCATGTGACTCCTCCCCCAGACCTCCTTCTGAAGTCCACAATTATCTCTTTGGTTTTGCTAATGTTGAGCGCAAGGTTATTGTTGTGACACAACTCAGAGCTGATCCATCTCCCTCCTGGACGCTTCCTCATTACTGTTTGTGATTCTACTGGCAACTGTGGTGTTGTCGGCAAACTTGGTGATAACATTGGGATTGTGCCTGGCCACAAAGTCTTGGACAGGCTTGTGGATGCAAGAAAAATAGAGGGTTATGGATGTGAGATAGGGAAAGTTTAGATTGTTTAGTAGGTTTCTATAGTTCAGCACATTATTATGGGCTGAAGGGCCTGTATGCTGCTGTGAAGTTCTGTCCCAAGCTGCTGTATAACTAGAGGTACTTCGTGAAGCGGTATTTGTAATGGATTGTGGGATATCAGTTTGCATGTTGAAAGCTCCCACAAATGATAATGACTAAACAATAGAAGTTCAAGTTTTGTTTTGCACGTGCTGCAGCTTGTAATCCGATACATTCTACTGGAATAAAAATTTAGAGAATACAGAATTACTAAGAGATCAGTTGGAACAGGCCAAGAGCAACTACATTTTCGTCAAATGAATTTATTTCAGGTGTCTGGTCTGGTTGGAAGGTCATTTGCTCCTGAAGGTCAGAGGATCGCTAAACCTGAAAGAAGATTTAAAGAAACGTTTGATCTTGGAAGTGTTTGAGGGATAGGAGAGTAGAGTGAGTGAAGAGAATATCTGGCAGGAGCAGCTCACAATGTGTTGATTTTTGCATTGCAATCTTTATTTGCAAAAAAAAGTGAGGGGAAATAATTTGGCATGGTGATCTTGACTGAGTGTTAAAGGTTGGCCAGGGTACCATGGAGAGTAGTCCTGTTTTTTTTTCTTTAATGGAGTATAACAAGAACTTTTATTAGAGTCCCCCCAGTTGGGCAGACAGGACTAATGATTGTTGCTGTTAGTCCTATGCATGAATTAAATTTACAAATCTCACCGTGGTTTGGGTGAGATACATCTTTTTGAGCTGCTGCCTGACAGCTCAAGTGACCAGAGTTCAATGCTGACCTCTGGTACAAGTTGGGTGGAATTTGTACCTTCTCTTTGTGATTGCATGGGTGTCCCCTAGTTTCTCTATTCAAAGGTCCCTCTCTCATCCTGAAGGTATTGTACATTGTAAGCTGTCCCTGTTGAGTGGCTGATCTGAGACCAGTTGGTGGGATTGTTGGGGGAATAAAATGGGATTAGTGAAAATGGTTGCCATTGACTTGTTGGGCCAAAAGACCTGTTTCTGTGCTGCTTGACTACAACAGTTAAAAAGTGAATTGCAATGTTGTTTGTGACAACGTGAATCTTGGGTTGATGGGGTAGGGGGAGGCTTCTTTGATATTGGGTGCTGTAAAATAGTTGTGTACAACAATTACAGTTTTGGATGGGTCACAATAACATTGCAATCTTGTTTGGAAGATCCTAACTTTGAGAATGGGTGATTTAATGGTCAGCGAAGACGGTGAGCCAAAGTGGACTTGTCCATGCTGTAGCTCTCGATGCGTTGATGGTAATAATCATGGGATCTTGTAATTGCGTACATTGCTTTTATTGATGTATTTGTATTTTCAGAAAGATTTTGGTAAGGTCCTTGACAGGCAGTCAAGGAACAAGATGCACAAGACTGACTCTTCAACTATTAAAATTAATGCTGGTTTGCTGTATAAAGAACATTGATAGAATTCACATTTTGGAAATATTTCTGTGTTATTTGAAGTTCACTGTATGTTCGTTCTTTTTGCCCTGAGTTTACTGGTGATGCTTCGCTGGTTGTTCACAGTTCTTTTCTACAGGATGTTAGCAGGTGTTTTGACATTATATATCATAAGGAAGGGCATGCATCACCCTTGAGAATACCACACTAATGGCATTGTTTGTAATCCATTTGAAGGAAATGTCCTTTTAGTCCTCAATTCAACTTTCTCTAGCATTCTCTGTCTCCAAAATCCTATCCATCTCTTCAAATATTCTCAATAAGCAACCTTCTGAGGCCATGCCTGATGTCTGTCAAAGCAAACACATCTTTGCTCAATCAAAGAGAAGCTGAAGGGAATTAAGCAGGTCTGGCAGCATCCCTGGAGAAATGGACAGTCAAGGTTTCAGGACTTTTTTCTTGAGACGACTTCTCTCCAGGAATGCTGAGCCCCTCCAGCTCTCCTTTGTGCACGAGAGTAGGAGGGGAAGGGTAAGCCTGGGAGAGGACCCGACATGGAAGGAGACTGCAGCAGAGGAGCAGCGTGGGGCTCGTTGGTCAAAGGACTCAGGCCAGGCTGCGTTATGCTCGAGACTAGGAACCCGCTGTTGGATGGATCTCATCTCGGTGCCGATGGTGAGAAGGGCTCTTGAGCCAGGTTTCCCGAAGGTGCCGAAGGCGAGCAGGGCTTCTGAACGGCCTCCGATGTCAGCAACTTTCTGATAGTGTCGTAGGTAGAGAGCCAGTAGCTTGAAGTTCATCGATGGAACGGACAAGAAGCTGTACAGCTTGCACAGCTTACAGAAGTGTAGGAGGCAAATCCACGGACACATAGGAGCTCTGCAGGGATTCTTTTGCTTTTCAGTCTCCATGGGTGGAGATGCTGGGTTTCGTTTTGCCTCATTATGTCTCTTAATAGCAAAAAAAGTTAACATATTTTGCATTATGTACTGTACATGATAATAAAGGTCCCTCGCTATTTTTGTTCTACACTTGGCTCATCACAGTTAAATATGACTGATTACTTATCATGAAGCAGCAGCTCATTCATTCCAGATTGCAGCAAGAGGAACTGGTCTCTTTACATTTATCCTGACAATCCCCATTAGAGTCTTGGTGAACTCAATGAATTTACCTGTCATTCTTTGAAAGTGTTGGCCAATCTTAACCATTCAAGATAACCCACCTCCTTTGAACCTGGAACCAGTTCAGTGAATCTCTGCTGCACTGACTGAAGCATCTTTTTTAGGAATCAACATCAAAATTGTAGACTAACTTATCCCAATGCTTAACCTAAATTTATTTTTGTGTTAAATAAAAACCGTATGTGCAGGTAATCTCTGGAGAAATGGCCAGTGTTTTCAGGTCAGTGACCTTTGATCCATGGATGCATGGAAAGCTCTCGAGGCTTTGTGTGACTGCATTATATATACATTTAGATACTGCAGTCTTTTTTTTTTTAATTTTTTTATTTTTCACACCATAAACCACATTGACCAAGATACATACATTTTCCTTTTCAAATATATACAGTGTCATTTTCTCCCCCCCCTCCCATTCCACCCTCCCTACCTCCCCTCCCTACCTCCCCTCCCTACCTCCCCTCCCATTCATTTAAAGTACAAAATCTAAGATACATTAAACCAGTCAAACAATGTTGTCATTCAATAAAAATAAACAAGAAATTCCACTGAGCCAATTCTTTTCATTTACTTCTCCTTTCGTTATTTTAGATGGTAGATGTCCCCGGTAGGTTTTCTCTATTGTGTTTCATGTATGGCTCCCATATTTGTTCAAATATTTCAATATTATTTCTTAAACTATATGTTATTTTTTCTAATGGAATACATTCATTCATTTCTATATACCATTGTTGTATTCTCAAATTATCTTCTAATTTCCAGGTTGACATAATACATATTTTTGCTACGGCTAGAGCTATCTTAACAAATCTTTTTTGTGCACCATCCAAATCAAGTCCAAATTCTTTGTTTTTTATGTTACTTAGGAGGAAGGTCTCTGGGTATTTTGGTATATTGTTTTCTGTAATTTTATTTAATATCTGGTTTAGATCTTCCCAAAATTTTTCTACTTTCTCACATGTCCAGATTGCATGAATTGTTGTTCCCATTTCTTTTTTACAACAAAAACATCTGTCAGATACTGTTGGGTCCCATTTATTTAACTTTTGAGGTGTAGTGTATAGCCTGTGTATCCAGTTATATTGTATCATATGTAACCTCGTATTTATTGTATTTCTCATCGTTCCAGAGCATAACTTCTCCCATGTTTCCTTCTTTATCTTTATATTTAAATCTTGTTCCCATTTTTGTTTAGTTTTACCATTTGTTTCCTCATTCTCCTTTTCTTGCAGTTTAATATACATATTTGTTATAAATTTTTTGATTATCATTGTATCTGTAATGACATATTCTTTTTTTTTAAAATTTTTTATTTTTCACACCATAAATCACAATAGCCATGATATACACTTTTTCTTTTCCACACATTTACAGTGACTTTTTCTCCCTCCCCCCTCCCTCCTCCCAAGCCACCCCCCCATCCCCCCCCCTCTCATCCATTTTAGTTATACAATCTAGGTTGCATTAATTCAGTTAGACAATGTTGTCATTCAACAAAAATACACCAGAAATTCTACTGAGTCCATTCTTTTCTTCTCCTTCCATCAACTTAGGTAATGTTTGTTCCCGGTAGGTTTTCGCTATTGTATTTAATGTAAGGCTCCCATACTTGTTCGAATATTTCAATATTATTTCTTAAACTATATGTTATTTTTTCTAATGGAATACATTTATTCATTTCTATATACCATTGTTGTATTTTCAAATTATCTTCCAATTTCCAGGTTGACATAATACATTTTTTTGCTACGGCTAGGGCTATCTTAACAAATCTTTTTTGTGCATCCTCCAAGTCAATTCCAAATTCTTTATTTTTTATGTTACTTAGGAGAAAGATCTCTGGATTCTTTGGTATATTGTTTTCTGTTATTTTATTTAATATCTGATTGAGATCATCCCAAAATTTTTCTACTCTCTCACATGTCCAGATTGCATGAATTGTTGTTCCCCTTTCTTTTTTACATCGAAAACATCTATCAGATACTGTTGGGTCCCATTTATTTAACTTTTGCGGTGTAATGTATAGTCTGTGTAACCAATTATATTGTATCATACGCAGCCTCGTATTTATTGTATTTCTCATCGTTCCAGAGCATAACTTCTCCCATGTTTCCTTTTTTATCTTTATATTTAAATCTTGTTCCCATTTTTGTTTAGTTTTACCATTTGTTTCCTCATTTTCCTTTTCTTGCAGTTTAATATACATATTTTTTATAAATCTTTTGATTAACATTGTATCTGTAATCACATATTCAAGGTTACTTCCCTCTGGTAAACTCAAGTTGCTTCCTAATTTATCTTTCAAGTAGGATCTCAGTTGGTAATATGCCAGCGCTGTATCTCCCGTTATATTGTACTTATCTCTCATTTGTTCAAAGGATAAGAATCTACTTCCTGAAAAACAATTTTCTATTCTTTTAATCCCTTTTTTTTCCCATTTTCTAAAGGCAAGGTTGTCTATTGTAAAAGGGAGTAGCTTATTTTGCGTCAATATTAGTTTTGGTATTTGGTAATTTATTTTATTTCTTTCTACATGAATCTTCTTCCATATATTGAGGAGATGGTGTAATACTGGAGAAGTTCTATGTTGTACCAATTTTTCGTCCCATTTATATAATATGTGTTCAGGTATCTTTTCCCCTATTTTATCTAATTCTAGTCTCGTCCAGTCTGGTTTTTCCCTTGTTTGATAAAAATCTGATAGGTACCTTAATTGTGCGGCTCTATAATAATTTTTGAAGTTTGGCAGTTGTAAGCCTCCTTGTTTATACCATTCTGTTAATTTGTCTAGTGCTATCCTCGGTTTCCCCCCTCTCCATAAAAATCTCCTTATTATTTTCTTTAACTCTTTGAAGAATTTTTCTGTCAGTTGTATTGGCAATGCCTGAAATAAGTATAGTATCCTTGGAAAAATGTTCATTTTAATACAGTTTATCCTTCCTATCAGTGTTAGTGGTAGCTCTTTCCAATGCTCTAAATCGTCCTGTAATTTTTTCATTAGTGGATTGTAATTGAGTTTATATAATTGGCCTAGATTTTTGTTTATTTGCACACCTAGGTATCTTATTGCCTGCGTTTGCCATCTGAATGGGGATTCCTCCTTAAATTTTGAGAAATCCGCGTTATTCATAGGCATTGCTTCACTTTTATTTACGTTTATCTTGTATCCCGACACTTCTCCATATTCCTTCAATTTCTTATATAGTTCTTTTATTGATAGTTCTGGTTCTGTTAAGTACACTATCACATCATCCGCAAACAGACTGATTTTATATTCCCTGTCTTATTTTTATTCCTTTTATATTATTATCTCTTCTTATCGATTCTGCTAGTGGTTCTACAGCTAGCGCAAACAATAATGGTGATAGTGGGCATCCCTGCCGCGTTGACCTGCTTAAGTTAAATTGCTTTGATACATGTCCATTTACTGTCACTTTCGCTAACGGACCCTTATATAATGCTTTAATCCAATTAATATACTTCTCCGGTAAACTGAATTTTTGCAATACTTTGAACAAGTAATTCCATTCTACTCTGTCGAAGGCCTTCTCTGCGTCTAAAGCAACTGCTACTGCCGGTGCTTTATTTCCTTCTACTGCATGAATTAAGTTAATAAATTTACAAATATTGTCTGTTGTGCGTCTTTTTTTGATAAATCCAGTTTGGTCTAAATTTACCATTTTCGGTACCTGTTCTGCTAATCTGTTCGCTAATAGTTTAGCTATTATCTTATAATCTGTGTTTAGCAGAGATATTGGTCTATATGACGCTGGTGAGAGTGGATCTTTCCCTTGTTTTAGTATCACTGTAATTATTGCTGTTTTACATGAATCTGGTAAGTTTTGTGTCTCATCAATCTGGTTGATTACATCCAGGAGGGGCGGTATTATTAGGTCTTTAAATGTTTTGTAGAATTCTATTGGGAGTCCATCCTCTCCTGGTGTCTTATTATTTGGTAAATTTTTTATTATCTCTTGTATTTCTACTGTTCCAAATGGTTCTGTTAATTTATTTTGTTCCTCTATTTGTAGTTTTGGTAGTTCAATTTTAGTCAAAAATTCATCTATTTTCCCTTCTTTCCCTTCGTTTTCGGTTCGGTATAATTGTTCATAGAATTCTCTGAAGTTTTCCTTAATTTCTTTTGGATTATATGTAATTTGTTTGTCTTTTTTCCTTGTTGCCAATACCATTTTCTTAGTTTGCTCTGTCTTAAGCTGCCATGCTAGGATTTTGTGTGTTTTTTCCCCTAGTTCATAATATTTCTGTTTTGTCTTCATTATATTCTTCTCCACCTTATATGTTTGTAATGTTTCATATTTTATTTTTTTATCCGCCAATTCTCTTCTTTTGGTTGTATCTTCCTTTATTGCTAATTTTTTTTCTATGTTTATTATTTCCCTTTCCAACTGCTCTGTTTCCTGATTATAGTCCTTCTTCATCTTGGTTGCATAACTTATTATTTGCCCTCTAATGAATGCTTTCATTGCGTCCCATAGTATAAACTTATCTTCCACTGATTCCGTATTTACTTCAAAGTACATTTTTAATTGTTTTTCAATAAATTCTCTAAAATCCTGTCTTTTAAGTAGCATGGGGTTTAATCTCCATCTATACATTCTTGGAGGGATGTCTTCTAGCTCTATTGCCAATAACAGGGGTGAGTGGTCCGATAATAGTCTAGCTTTATATTCCGTTTTCCTAACTCTCCCTTGTATGTGGGCTGATATCAGGAATAGGTCTATCCTTGAGTATGTTTTATGTCTAGTCGAGTAGTATGAGTATTCCTTTTCTTTTGGGTTTTGTTTCCTCCATATGTCCACAAGTTTCATTTCTTGCATTGATTTAATTATAAATTTGGTTACTTTGTTCTTCCTGTTAATTTTTTTCCCCGTTTTATCCATATTTGGATCCAAATTCAGATTGAAATCCCCTCCTATTAGTATGTTCCCTTGCGTATTAGCTACCTTCAAAAAGATATCTTGCATAAACTTTTGATCTTCTTCGTTAGGTGAATATATATTAAGTAGATTCCAAAGCTCTGAATATATCTGACATTTTATCATAACATATCTCCCTGCTGGATCTATTATTTCCTCTTCTATTTTAAATGGCACATTTTTGCTAATTAATATAGCCACTCCTCTTGCTTTTGAATTATACGATGCTGCTGTTACATGTCCTACCCAATCTCTCTTTAATTTCTTGTGCTCCAATTCAGTTAAGTGTGTTTCTTGGACAAATGCTATATCTATTTTTTCCTTTTTCAGTAAATTTAGTAGTTTCTTCCTTTTAATTTGGTTATGTATTCCATTAATATTTAGAGTCATATAGTTCAGCGTAGCCATTTTATATTTTGTTTATCTTCTCTTTCCGTTTTTCCATCATTACCTTTCCTCCTTTTCCATTTCTGTTTTCTTATTTTCAACTCTTTACCAGACAACATTCCTACAACATCCAACATTTTCCTTATTCCCCTATTTCTATCTTCTTTATCCCCAATCTCCCCTTCCCCTCCTGAGTTGCCCTTTATCCCTTGTCGGACAACCACATCTCCCCTCTCCATTTGGATTTGCGAATCCACTCGCAAGCGTCAACTGATTTTGCAGTGACCGCTCTTTTCCCCCACCCAGCCCCCCCCAGAAAAGATTTCGCTTTTTATATGTCACAAAGGTCACTCTTTTAGTTCCCTCCTTATTCTCTCTATTCCATTACCTTCCCTTATTAATTCTTGTCTATACTCTCTATGTTTTCCTCTAATTACAGATACTTTCACATATGCCCATTGTCTCTATTCACTCTTATACCTCTTTACCCGCATACATATCAATCGTGGTCATTTTTACCCTCCTTACCCGTCTTCATCCCTCAGTCTATTTTTGTCTTTACCCACATACATATCAATCGTGATAATTTTTGCTCTCATTACCCGTCTTCATCCCTCAGTCTATTTTTGTAATTGTTCTGCAAATTTTCGTGCTTCTTCTGGATCCGAGAATAGTCTGTTTTGTTGTCCTGGAATAAATATTTTCAATACCGCAGGATGCTTCAGTGTAAATTTATATCCTTTCTTCCATAAAATCGCTTTTGCTGCATTGAACTCTTTTCTCTTCTTTAGGAGTTCAAAGCTTATATCTGGATAAATGAAGATTTTTTGCCCTTTATACTCCAGTGGTTTGTTGCCCTCTCTTACTTTTTCCATTGTCTTCTCCAGTACCTTTTCTCTTGTAGTATATCTTAGGAATTTTACTACAATAGATCTTGGTTTTTGTTGTGGTTGTGGTTTAGGGGCCAATGCTCTATGTGCCCTTTCTATTTCCATTTCTTGCTGTAGTTCTGGACATCCTAGGGCCTTAGGGATCCATTCTTTTATAAACTCCCTCATATTCTTGCCTTCTACATCTTCCTTAAGGCCCACTATCTTTATGTTATTTCTTCTGTTATAATTTTCCATTATATCTATTTTTTGGGCTAGTAATTCTTGTGTCTCTTTAGTTTTTTTATTAGATTCCTCCAATTTCTTTTTTAAGTCTTCTACCTCCATTTCTGCTGCTATTGCCCGTTCTTCCATCTTGTCCATTTTTTTCCCCATTTCTGTTAAGGTCATATCCATTTTATTTATTTTCTTTTCTGTGTTGTTTATTCTTCTTCTTAAATCATTGAATTCCTGTGTTTGCCATTCTTTAAATGACTCCATGTATCCTCTAACAAGAGCAAGTACCTCCTTTACCTTGCCTTTCTTTTCTTCTTCTATTTCCCTGTACTCT
Source organism: Narcine bancroftii (assembly GCF_036971445.1). Lineage (NCBI taxonomy): Eukaryota > Metazoa > Chordata > Chondrichthyes > Torpediniformes > Narcinidae > Narcine > Narcine bancroftii. The sequence goes on from NC_091469.1 coordinate 149,779,160, forward strand.
TCCTCTTCCTCTTCTTCTTCCTCTAGGTTGACCGTCTGTTGTTTCTTTGCTGCCCTTTCCTCCTCTTCTTTCTTGTTTCCATTGTCTTCTGTGGTCTCTCCTTGCTGCAGGTGTTCTGCAGCTGTCGTTGCCGGCTGTGGAGATCGACTCCCCAGCTGGTCCCCCCTCCCGTCGGTGTGTTTCTTTTCATGCGCATCGCGCATGCGCGAGGAGTCGCGCATGCGCGGTTGCGCACTTTTGCTCGGCTCTGCGAGCCATTTTTGTAGTCCATTATTTACCGACCTGAGGGAGCGGGTTTCTCTCTCCGCAGCGGGCCTCTTCGGACAGGTAAGGCCTTCACCTTTTTCCTCCTTTGTCTTCTCTTCCTCTCTTCTTACCGTTGCTTTCGACTTTTCTTTTTTTGTCGCCATCTTCTTTCCACCTTTATACTCACTTTTCTGTAACTTTTATTTCTGTGCCTTTGTGTTTTCTCTTGTTTTTCCCGACTTTTCTGGAGAGGGCTGGAGTTCACCGTCCGGCCACTACTCCATCACGTGACTCCCCCCCACTTGGAAGTTATCTTAATAAATTTTTGCATTCCCTCCAGAGCCAGAAGACTTGGAAGCCGAGGCGCTTGAAGAAGGAGAGCAGATGAAGAGAGGAAAAATCCCGGTGCCCCCTATTACTGTGGATGCATGGGAAAAAGAGAGTGTTGAAGAAAGGTGAATGGAATATACAGCTTTCCTTCAGATTTTATTTTCAGTCATCAATTAACTGTATTCCTAATTATCCATCATATTTTATGCAAGACCATACATATAGTAAATCTTATGTTTCTTAATCATAACTTAATTGTCTTCAATCTTGTGCAACCATTTCATAAACATATTGAATTTATATAGAACAGAAATGTGGAGGGATTTCTTTAGCCATAAGGTGGTGAATTTGTGGAGAAAAAACACAAAACGCTCAAGAAACCCAGCTGGTCAAACAACGTTCTTTCTGTAGCAAAAGGTAAAAATACAGAACTGATGTTTTGGACTTGAGTCCTTCGTCAAGGTATGGAAGAATGTTGCCAGGCGTCCGAACAAAAGAGCAAGAGTGGAGGGAAAGGGGTTGCAAAGGGAGGAGATAATAGGTGGAGAAGGGAGGGAGGGGTCAATAGCGATTAGAGAGGGGGGGATGGGTAGGTGGAGGAGGAAGGGAGAGGGGAGAACTGGAAAAACTAGAGGGGGGAGGAGGAAAAATGGCGAGCAGGTTAACAGAAAGTAGAGAAGTCAATGTTAATGCTATCTGGCTGGAAGGTGCCCAGAAGGAAAATAACTTGTGGTTTCTCCATTCTGAGGGTGGGATAGTACACAAGGCCATCTCCTGGTGAAGATGGATTTACATTGGAATTTTATATTAAAAAAATTTCAAGATTTATTAATGCTCCTTTAGATGGATATTTTGAAATAAGCAATGGAGGTTCATTCTTGACCGGATTCCTTTTCTATTGCTATTATAACAGTTATACCTAAGAAAGATAGATATCCATTAAAAACTGAATCCTTTCGACCTATTTCTTTATTAAGTGTTGATTATAAAATTGTAGCTAAGGTTTTAGCAAACAGGTTGCTAGCTATTTACCTAAATTAATTCATTTAGATCAGGCTTGATTTATTAAGAATCGTTATTCTGTCGATAATGCAAAATTAATTAGTTTAATTAATATTTCTCAGAAGAAATCCAACTTGCCAATAGTTTTATTATTAGATGCTGAAAAGGCACTCAATAGGCTGGAATGGTTTTTTTAAATTTAAAGTACTGAAAAAATTTAGTTGGATTAAATCTTTATATAAAAATCCTTCTGCTAGAGTGGTGACAAATGGCCAAGTATCATCATCTATTTTATTAGAGAGATCTAAACAAGGGTGTCCTTTGACCCTGGCAATATTTGTATTAGCTATTGAACCTTTAGCACAATTGATAAGACAGGATAGTAGTATTAAAGGTATTAGAGTTTATTTTGAGGACTTTAAGATTCATTTATTTGCTGATGACGTTTTGATTTAACAGAACCACAAAATTCATTACGGTTATTATATAAGAGATTGAAATAATATGAACAAATATAAGATTATAAAATTAATTAGGATCAAAGTGAGATTTTGCTGTTAGTGATTATACACAATATAAGACTATTGTTCAATTTAAATGGTCAGATGAAAACAAATATTTAGGTATTAAAATTGATAATCAGTTAGATCATTCATATAAACTGAATTATTTATCTTTAATTAATAAAATTAGAGGATTTAAATAGATCAAAAGATTTACTTGTAACATTAATAGGTAGGTAGGGTTAATTGTATTAAGATGAATGTTTTTCCAAGAATTTAGTATTTTTTTCAATCTATTCCTTGCAAGGTTCCTTTTGAAATTTTTTAAAGATGTAAACTTTATAATAAGAAAGTTCTTGTGGAGAGGTAAAATGGCAAGGGTTTCTTTACAAAAATTAACTTTGAAAATTTGGAACTGCAAACCTCCAAATTCATATTTCCAAATTATTATAAAGCAGCGCAAATGAGGTTTGTTGATAGAATGTTTTTCTTTTACTCTTAATAATCAGTTTTTGAAAATATGGAATCAGAAAGGAATCAAAACAGTACAAGATTGTTATGAGGCTGGTTATTTTATTTATTTTCACATAATGAAAGAAAAATATGAAATTCCAAATAATAGTCTTGTTAATATCAAGTTCAGGTGTTGCTAGTGGATAATTTTGGACATACTTTGAGACTACCAAGACAATCAAGTTTTGAAATTTTACTTACAGAAGGTGGTAAAAAGAAATTTATTTTTGAAATGTATAAACTGTTACAAAGTAAAATGCCTAAATTAGATTTTAATAAATTGAGATTTAAATGGGAAGAGGATTTGGGAATTACAATCGACCATGATGATTGGAGATCTATTTGTAAGATAGCCTGTCTAAGATTATTAATGTTCGATATAGGTTAGTTTATTATAATTTTTTGCATCAATTGTACTTAACTCCTCAGAAATTAAAGAAATTTAAGTTCTTCAAATTTGTGTTTTAGATGTTTTAAGGAAGTAGGTTCTTTTTACATTCAACTTTGATCTGTGGTAAGGTTAAACTTTTTTGGAGATGGTTTAAAGAATTTTTAGAGAAAGTTTTAAAGATTCAATTACCAATGGACCCAACATTGTTTTTATTAGGTAATGTTAAAAGGTTGAGTTTGATTTTGAGGTTGATTAAATATCAAATTGTGTTTTTAAGGTTGGCAATGGCAGTAGCAAGGAAATGTATAGCTATTACTTGGAAAAATGTGATTGATTTGGGTTTTCAGAGGTGGCATGTGGAATTGGAAAAAATAATTTGCGTGATAATTATTTTTTTTCTAAAGTATAGAGGCCTTATTTGGACCATATAGGTTTAAAATTTTGAATTCCTTGAAGTTCATGGTGGTGGGATTGCTTTGTTCCATGATGGTTTACTGTATTTTTAGTTAAATATCAATTTTCTTTCTCTTCTTTCTTTTGGATCTTTGAGGGTGGGATGTTGGTGGGTATGGGGGTTGGGGGAGGGGGGGGGTTAAACTTTGTACATTTAAATGTTTAAATAAAGTTTTCAATAAAAAAACTTGTGGGAGTTTTGCCATGTGGAAAAGTCATTGGGTGTATTTAAGGCAGAGATTGATTAGCCAGAACATCAAAGTTACGGCGAGAAGGCCAGACAGTGGGGCAGAATGGGAAAATGGATCAGCTCATGATTGAATGGCGGGGCAGACTCTATGGACTGAATAGGCTATTTCATCCTATATCTTGATTTTGTGCTCCAAGTGCTTACATTTTATAAAATGTTTTTTCATTTAACTTTGGTGGGTACGAAGTACTTTCTAATAATACTATGCTATAATCTCAAAGCATAGTATTATTTCTGCAATGCAGTGCAACGCCTTTTGTTCCACTTTCTCTGAATTTCTTACCTGATGTAAATATTTGGCAAATGTTTTGTTACCTTTGTTAAATATTCATGCCTCGGGGCAGAAATTTGGGGACAAAGTCGGCTCAGTTCAAAATTCTCAGAATAGACCTGACTCAGGTACACACAATTCAAGGGATGAGTGCTTTGGAATCTGAGTCAGAAATTAATTGCAGAGCTAAGAATTAGGTATATTAAGGGGGATAAGGGTTCCAAGAATTCTTCTGCTTTGAAATCATGTTGAATCAGTGGAGATAAATCTTATTTTTAAAAAAAAAACCAAATAATTGTCATTTTTGACTTAAATCTGACTTGTGTGCTAAAAAATCTATTTGCCAAGTAGAAATGAAGCTAGTTGAGGCCAATAAAGTTTTGGATCAAAGGAATGCCAGCCACCTCCTATAGTGTAATATTTCTGTATTTGAGAAAAAGAAGTTTCTTCCCTACCTTACACACATTACTTTCTTGGTTCCTTATAAATTTGAAAGCATCTTTTTAAAAAAGATGTCAGCCACATTTCTTTGTCTTGTAGAAGAAATTAATTGGAGATGCAGCCTTTGCTGAACAGTTGATAATCAGACATCAGGAATTTCTCTTGCTTTCATGTCAGTGTGGACCAGACGCACTACTCATCATTACACATGCCAGAGATAAACAAGAGAGTCTGCACATGCCAGAAAACTGGAGCCACACACAATACTGGAGGATCTCAGCAGATAAGGCAGCATCCGTGGAAGGCAATAGTCTCTGTTTCAGGCTGAAGCCTCTCCTGATGAAGACCTTTGGCATGAAACGTTGACTCTTGCCTTTCATGATTGCTGCTTGACCCATTGAATTACTCCAGCATTTTGTGTACAACGGTGGTTCTCAACCTTTTTCTTTCCACTCACATCCCACTTTAAGTCATCCCTATGCCATAGGTACTATCGCTTAAGGTGGGATGTGGGTGGAAAGAAAAAGTTGGAAAACCACTGTTTTAATCGTACCTCATTGACTTGTTATGTGCATGGTTTCGTAACTCCAAAGGAAATGGGCCAGTGGCAATTTATCTCAAGCCGAATATTTCAGTAGCAATTGGGTCTCGAGCAGTGATTCTCAACCTTCCCTTCCCACTCACGTCCCACCTTAAGTAATCCCTCACTAAGCACAAAGCACTGATGTGAGTGGAAAGAATAAACTGGTGTACGGTATTACGCAAGCCATCTTCATTGATAACTTTTCCCCCCACAGGCCACAAGATGCCACTGTTGCACAACCAGTGAGTATAAAACCGAAGGATACTGCACTCACTGAGGAAAATTCGACAGAGTCCAAAGTGAATGCTGGTCAGTTTGTGTCATCTTTAGCTTCAAACTCAGCTGACTTTTTTTTTCTTCCATTTTGTCTTAATTTCTTATCCAACACAAATACTTTGCAATCATTGTTTATGGTACCTTTGTTACATATTCAAGTCATGGGGCATGAATTTGGAGGAAAAAATTGACTCCATTCTATCTTTTTACCTTGGTAAAGAGAAAGCTGAGGGAAGAACCTTGCTGAGATGCACAGACTTCAAGGGTTGTGTCTTTTGTAGTATTCATATAGGGTTCAATTGCCCTTTTGCTCTTGAGAAGGTGGTGGTCAGCTACCGTCTTGAACTGGTGGAGTGCACAAGGATTTTGACCCAGCAACAATTGAGGAACAGTTATATATCGTTCCAAATCAGGATTATATGTGGCTTGGAGGACCATGTAAAACATAGAACATTGCAGCACGCTACAAACCCTTCAACCAGCAATGTTCTGCTGACCTATGTAAGCCTACTCCACGACAGTTAAATTCTTCCCTACCTCACACACATAACTTCCTTGCATCCAGAACCCTCTCTAAAGAGCCTTTGAAGTGCCCCTATTGTACCAGCCTTCGCCACCACCGATAGCAATTCATTCCAGACATCTACCACTGTAATTCTGACATCTCTTCTAAACTCCACTCATCTTAAATCGATGTTCTCTGATATTTGTTGTTGTGACACAGCAAATAAAATGTTGCTGGCTGTTCACCCAATCGGAGCCCCGGATAAACTCCCGTGACTGCATAGGTTTCCTACAGGTGCTCTGGTTTCCTCCCACCCTTCTAAAATATTTGGGGGTTGTTGGTTAATTGGTATATTTGGTGGGGTGGGGGGGGAGGAGGGGATGTGAACTCTTGGCCAGAAGGGCCTGGTTCTGTGATTCTATTAAGTCACCACTTATCTTTTGTCACTCCAAAGAGCCTAACTCTGTCAACTTTGCTTCATAAGACATTTTCTCCAGTCCAAGCAACATCCTGGTAAATCTCCACTGCATTCTCTCCAAAAGCATCTAAATCCTGTAATGAAGTGACTAGAACTGAATTGAACATGTGTTCCCATGCTTTTGTTGCCCCTCTCAATCCAGCTAGTCATTGGTTTGGAAGGTGCTATCCATGTAGTCTTGTTGAGTTACCGCAGTGAATCTTGTAGATGGTACAAACCAAAGTAAAAGATTTAAAAAAGGATTTGAGTTTTTAAGAAAAAGAAGCTTCAACTTGTTTTTGAGTATGATGGTGGAGACGGGAATGCCTACTGCATTCAATAGTAATGCAAAGGCTTTGAGTGCCAGAAGATGGGATTGATAAAGATAGGACTTGATGGTCAGCATAGCATCAATGGATGAAGGATCTGTTTCCTGTTCCGATTTGAAATAATATTTACTTTAATTTTTTTTAAAATGTAGACATGTGGGACAGTATCAGGCCATTTTGGCCCACGGACCTGTGTTACCCAATTTACACCCTATTAACCTACACCCCCAGTACATTTTGTAACGGTGGGAAGAAACTGGAGCCCTGGGGAAAACCAATGCAGACACAGGGAGAATATACAAACAGCCCGATTGCTGTAGCTGTAAAGGCATTAATGCTATGCAGACTGTGCCGCCCCACTTGTTAGACTGTGAAGCCTTGTGCTGAATTATTTAAGTGAAACACAAAAGTATGCGGACAGTGATTGTAGTAAAAATACAAATGCTGGGAGAACTAGCCAAATAATTATTTAACCCTGTCAAATCAACTTAATAGCTTGTGTGAATAATTTTCCTTCTGCGATTGTAATCAGTGAATAGTTCTTATTCAGGGATGAGAATGGTTATTAGGCAGAGCTGCAACTGATATAAAATCGTGTAAATATCGAAATATTTTTTTCATAAATTTGATTAAACTTAGGAATTTGTTCAATTAATGCAACTAAACATATTATCATCTCCCACTTATGAATCTTTCTTTCTGATCAAGCAGATGAAACTCCACAAAGTGAACCATTTTTTCAGAAGTTGCCATCTTTGCAGGACAGAGGAACAGCCATGTTGCTGAGAGAATCCTCTCAGGACGAGACACCAGCATCCAAGCCGTTGTTCTGGTCATTATCTCCAGCAAACTCCAAAGGCAAACGATCCCTGTTGATTGGGTTATCAACTGGATTGTTCGATGCAAACAACCCAAAGGTACGGAAACCCTGTAGGGTATAACTTCATGCAGCAACATTGCACTCAACATAGGGAATGCTGGTAACTTTCAGGGAAGTCTAGCAGGAGTTTTCAGTCGGGATCAGAGGCCACCACTGACTCTTTAAGACAAGATCTGGTTTTGATGAAGAGTTCTGACCCAAAGCACTGGCCATTCATTGAATTTATTTTTTTTGCTTCATATTCCAGCATCTGCCCACTTTTGCATGTCTCAGGTAGTCTGGGATACACTGGAAGCATGAGGAGACAGTACAGCACCGTCAAGGATCTTGAACACTGTATAATTTTATCCGAGGAGGGGCTTGATAAACTAAGTGTAATCATTGTTGAGTGTGGATGATCTCTGAATTTGATGCTTTGAACCTTTATGCAGCTTTCGACAACCTGCGATGGGTGATTGACAAATCTTAGAGGCTTATACCATGTGTTTATTGGATTGAAGGCCATTTAATTGGAAAGAGCACAGATTTGTTTCGGGTTAGATCTGTCGCAATGTGCTCATCTTCGTTATGACTCCAGAGATGATTTGGTGATGCGATTCCTATTGACAGTGTGTATATAAATTGCTTAAGTAGGATGTCAAAAGCAGCCTCCGTAAATTGGAAACCAGTTGAAAAGGACTTCAAATAATATGGAAAAGCCAATCAAAGCTAATTGATGAGGTGGATTGGTTTATCTGCTGGTTTATCTGATTCAGATAGTTTGGGACAAATTTCTTGTTTGAGAAGTGAATTTGAGGTTCATATACATTTCCAAACGTCAAGGGGCTTATTTCTACTGGCAAAAACAAAAGAAAATTTACTGTTGTCATCCCAATGTGTTCCAGACTAAATTATCTGGGTTTTTTTTTATAAACCCCAGTCCATTTGACTCTCCACAAATCTCATCCAAGTGTGCACCCAATTTCCTTTTGGAAGATCAAATGCATCAGATATTTTCTTTTTCTCCCAGATGTTGAGGACCTGTTCACTCCCTGACCTCAATAAAATGTTCAAGACGTACATGGATGACAGCGCGCCGGATGCCCCTGAGGATAATCTTGAACTGGATGACATAGAAGATGAGCCAATCAAAGATGAATATCATTCTGATTCAGACACGTGCGTTGGCAGGTTATCCTGAGTTTTTTTTTGTGTAGCTGTACTTTTTAAATTGATATTTCCCATTTCAAAAAATATATTTAGAAGAGACTTCCATTTCAAGTGCTTAGCTTAGGACTAGAGAAAGATTCAATGTAGTTCTTTTAATCTCGCAATCTGGTTTATTGTCTCAGGAAATTTATTGTTTTGCTGGCAGCAAAAGGACCAAAATGACAATTCTGTAAATATGAGATTTTAAAAAATAACTAATGCAAAAAAAGAGAAAAAAATTAGCTGGTGCCAATAGGTTCACTATCCATTCAAAAATCTGATGGCAGAGAGGAACAAGCTATTTTTCTATAGCATTGAATATGATCATCGAGAACTATGCTTGTTTTCGAGTTAGATTACTGCTGCAAGGATATCTTTAATATTTCAGAGGATGTTGCCAGCCCTTGTGGATGCCTGAACTATACAGGGAGAGATTGAACAGGCGGGGCCTTTATTCCTTGGAGTGCGGGAGGATAAGAGCTGAACTCGTGGGAGTGTCCAAAATCATGAGAAGGGACAGATCAGATGAACACAGAGAATGGAGAAGTCAATAACCACGGGTGCATAGGTTTAAAGTTGGGAGGGGGAACCTGAGGGGTAAATATTTTTTACACAGCAGGTGGTGGGTATGTGGAATAGGCTGCTAGAGAAGGTGGTTGAAGCAGGTACTAGTGCAATGTTTAAGAAACATTTGGACAGGATTGGTTTAGAGCAGTCATTCCCAAAATGGGCAGTGGAAAGATCGAAAGGGGTGGTGAAGAAAAAGGGGGATGCGCCATGTCATAGCCCTTGGCCGCCAGAATCTTCTTGAGGGCTTCTTCCCATGCTCGATGACTCGTTGACTACTCACTGTCCAAATTTAAACTGGTTGATATTCACAATGGGGGTGAGGAAAGCAAAAAAAATTCATTAAATATTGGAAAGATTTAAGCCATCATTTTCTAACTCCATCACAAACCTCTTTAAATGGCTGTCAGCACCACTCACTCACACCAGCCCTCCCAGCAACTATTTGAAACTGAACTAGACTGTGCAGAATCTTGGGGTTCCTAAAGTGACATCTGTAATTTCACACCTCTCCAACAACTATGTCAACCTCATGGAAAAATCACGAAAATCTTCTGTTGCAGATACAGACAGCGCACCATACCCTGCAGAAAGAGGGAAGAAAATTCACAGTGGTGCCTAATTCAACACGCGCTTTCCCTCATTCTGCTTTTACCGGGGTCCCGTGCCAGAATCCATGAGCAAGTTTCTCCAGCCCAAATCGTGGAAAATTCCAACAGATTTGTGTTCGACTCTGGAATACAACAGCAGACGCTTGTGACAGATTGACTGTTAGCAACTTCAAGATGAGTCAGGCTGAACTAAACACTTGAACGTTTTGCTGTTCATACGATAGACTGGCTTTTGCCAGGATGGAGTTCTAATTTAAAAATTTTCATCCTAGTTTTTTAATTTATCTCCTATTTTGCTCCGCTCCATTGCATCCTGTTCACTGAAGGTTTGATAACTCCAAGATAGTTACTGTCCAATTGGTTGACTCTCAATCATGAACAGTGATAGAAATATGGTGCAGCTCTCCAATTATCACTGTTTAAAAAACACCTGGACAGATCCATGGATATGTTTGTTTTATTGTGATGTGAGTCAAACGCAAGCAAACAGGACTAACTTGGATAGTTTGGGTGGCATGAATGATGCTGTTTCCCTGCTGAGTGGCTGTGAGACCATTGCCAGAACCTGTGGACTCCAGATTTAGTCCGAGCAAGACCAAAGAGCTAAATTCCAGATATATTGATAGTGGTTGCCTTTGAGATCAAGAAGCCCTTGTAAGATTTGAAAATCCAGTGCAAGAAATAAGTTCCAATGGTTGGAGTAGTCACTCCCTGAAGTTCCAATGGTGGGAGTAGTAACTCCCTGGAGGAAGATGACTGCACTTGTTGGCAAGTGATTATCTCAATCCTGCGACGTCACTTCCGGAGTTCCTCAGGGCAGTGTCCAGAGTTTAGCATTGTTTTGTTTCTTTGGTGTGGATCTTCCCATCGTAAGGTGCATAATGGAAATGATTGCACCGTGTTAATTCTATTTTCAGCTCCTCAGCCAGGCAAATGGTACATTATGCAGTATGATTCCGATACGAGCTGATAAATGGAAAGTAGCATCGAGGTCACTAAATCCTGAACTTCAGTAGCACTGTTAGGGTCGCTTTACCAGAAGTCTTTTAAGAAGCATATTCAATCTTCGTGAGGCATGAAAGGGTGATGTATAACTGCCAATAATAATAGTCCTGCAAAAATTAGTACATTTTTTTTTAAATAACACTTCAAGTCATCTGCCCTCTGATCCAAGCCTTGTGATAACCCCCAGGTTTGATATCAATGCATCAGGGCAGCTGTGCCTTCAACGACTGAGGCTTCAAGCTCTGGTTTTGAACTTTTCCATTATCAATAAGTCATCAAGAGTTCACGTTTTTAAACAAGTGCAGGATCAAGGGAAATAGAAATGAAAGATTTACGGAAGGGAATAAGTAGCAAAAGGAGGAAGTAGCAAGTAGATGGTATTAGAGTGCAAATAGACAGTAAGTCGGCAAATAAAAAAAATTACAGTTTTGGTGGGGTTCATGTATGAAACTTTCAAATATCATTGTGGAGGTTGAAACACTTGAAATCCCTGTTTGGAAGTTGGGTGCTGCACTCCAAGCTCTGTCCAATTTCTTTGGAAAGGTGCATCTGCGCAGGGACAACGCAGACAGGTCTTCTATTATTATGCAAACTTCAGGAGGAAGCAAGGAGACAATGAACCAGTCCTCATCGAGGGATCAGCAGTGGAGAAGGTCAAGACCTCCTAATTCCTGGGTGCCAACGTCTCTGAGGATCTGTCCTGAGGCATCCATGTCGATGCAATCACGAAGAAGGCTCGCCAGCGCCTAAAGTTCATGAGGAGATTTGGTACGTCACCAAAGACTCTTACTTGCAAATTTCTACAGGAGCACCATGGAGAGCATTCTGACTGGTTGCATCACTGTCTGGTACAGAGGTACCGATGCACAGGACAGGAAAAAACTCTGGAGAGTTATTAACATGACCAGTGATATCCTGGGCACCAGTCTTCACTCCATTGAGGACATGAACAAGAGGCCCTCAAAACCCCTCCCCCCAGGCCATGCCCTCTTTACACTGCTACCATCGGGAAAAAATCCTGAAGATGAGCATCAGTGGCACAAGGACAGCTTCTTCCACTCTGCCAGGCAGTGTCTTCTGAATGGTCAATTGAAGCATCGACACTACCTCACTTTCTCCTATTTTCTTGGACTCTTTATTTATTTTTTAAATGTAATTTATTGCAATATTTGCACTGCCACAAAGCAACAGATTTCGTGACATGTTCATGACAATAAATAAATTTTGATTCTTATGCTGATGTTAACTGTTGGATTTTAAGAGAAGTCCTCCTTTGAATGATGTATGTCCCTCTACAGTATGTTTGGAGAGGCCGATACAGATGATTTGCGAGAGCTTCAGGCATCCATGGAGAGGCTGTTACACGAGCAGCCCAGTGAAGAGTTCAGTGAAGAGGAAGAGGCTTCTAATTCAAGTCCTCCTGAGGAAAGTGTTTATCATGCGGAGTCTTCAATGAATGGAGTCGAGGGTGAAGAAGATGAAAATCCAGCGAGTAGCAGTGACCAAAGTGCAATTCACGAGGAATGGCATTCGGGTAATTTTTGCTGTTTTATTATTACACGTGCAACTCATTTAGACGATGTTCTGATGCAGTTATTTAACTAATTTTCACCGTGCTTTCAAGGTGGTTGCAAAAAGAATTCAGTTACATTAAGACGAGCATTTCTTGTATCACTTCACTGTTTATTAGAATAATTAATGTTCAGTGAACTGGGATTCATTGGTAATGTGTTGTGCTGATGGCTGGCTCTGCCTCCCAGCTCCGCCCCCATTTCCCACCTAAACCCGGAACCCTTCCGAAGACCACTGTAGTTATAAGCTAATAAAAGCTTTTGTTCTCTCTCTTGCCGTGAGAGCTTTTACTCGTGCTACAATTTTATTAGCTTATTCCCTAACTGATGGAAGCGCTACTCAAGCCAGGTTGGTGACTGAGGGGTTCCCGTACTGGCTAGACTGCTTCCAGGCCTACCTGAACACAACCAGAGATGTCTTCCACACCAATGAACTCAGGAGGTCCGCACTCATTTCGAGGGTAGGAATGAAAGGGTATGCAGTCATCAGGGACTGCACTACATATGATGCTGCCATAGAGGCGTTGAAGGCTCGGTACCTGAAGTCACAAAGCTAGGTCCTAGCAAGACCATCGATGACTACCTGCTGGATCTGTGGCCGCTTGCCAAGAAGTTCAGGTACGACGTGGCTACGGGCCACGTTCGTGAGGAAGAACGGATCCGGGACACTCTAGTCGTGGGGGTCTACTTGAGGTACATGAGGCAGTGACTACTTGAGTCGGGTAAGAAGGACCTGGCTAGCCACGTTGAGCTGGCCAAATCATTGGAACATGAAAACCTCAAAGCCAGTGAGCCCACTCACCCAGGCGACCCCTTCCAAGGACCAGTTGCTCCAGCTACCCCAGCCCCAATGGCTGCTGCTTCCTGTCCAAGGGAGGGCTTCTTCTGCGGCAAGAGCCAGCATGCCCGATCTCGTTGCCCGTCTAAAGACTCTGTGTGGCAAGAAAGGGTGTTGGGTGAGGGTTTGCCACTCAAGGGGAAGCCCGGGGAAGTCTGCGGCCTGCGCTGCTCCTGGATCCGATTCCAGCCCCAAGCCGTCTGCCCTAAATTCACCCGAGCCCACTTGTGCTACACACTGATGGAGGGTGGCAGTGAGGATATGGCACGAAAAGGCTCTGCAACCATCTTCCTGTGACGCAAATTCAAACTCTGCACCATCATCATTTTAGGAAGAAGGAGGGCGGCCATCTTTCCATGCCAAGAGGTCGATGCCATCTTACCCAGTCAGGGCAACCCAGGATAGTAGGGGCCACTTGAGTGAGGAGAATGGAGTTTCCGGGGTCCTAGCCTCATTGGTCCCAGATCAGGACAGACCTCACCAGCTCAACAACTCTATAGTGACTGTGAAGGTAAAGGGACATTCCACTAAATGCCTATTTGACACAGGCTCTACTGAAAGCTTCATAGACTCACTGACTGTGCAAGAGTACAATCTAAAGATATATCCTTCTAATTATCACATATTTCTCGCGTCCAATTCACATTCTACGTGTGTTCAACAACATTGCATAGTCCACCTATTGCAGAGGGGGGAAAGTTTGTAAATTTTGCTTGTATGTACTTGATGAATTGTGATGTATTGTTAGTTCTGGATTTCCTGTGCCACCTTAAAAGCTTTACCATGGAGTATTCTGGTCCCCTCCCCATTGCAACGGTTCGGAACGGAGGGCCCCTAAAATCAGAACCCTCTTACAGCCTCTCCACACTGAATATAGACCCTCACCCCCCACCTCTTCCTGAATTTGTCCTCGGACTGCAATCCCATTGCTACAAAGAGCAGGAGATGCGACACAGCAGACCAAGACTTCATAGTCTGAGACACAATGTCTGCTTGACGAAGGAATCATCGAACCTAGCACCAGCCCATGGAGAGCGCAAGTGGTAGTGATAAAAGGGGAAAATGAGTCCAGGCTAGTAATTGACTATAGCCAAACTATTAATCGGTACACACTCCTGGATGCATACCCACTCCCTCGAATTTCGGACATGGTGAATGATATTGCACAGTATCTGGTCTATTTGGCCATCTATTTATCACCAGCTGCCAATCTGTTCCGAGGACTATCCATATACAGCATTTGAGGCTAACAGTCGTCTCTATCAATTCTGAAGGATCCCTTTAGGTATCACTAACGGGGTTTCTATCTTCCAGAGGCAGTTGGACAGAATGGTGGATGAGTGTGGGTTGAAGGCTCCCTTCCCCTACCTTGATAATGTCACCATCTGTGGCCACACTTTGCAAGTCAATGATGCCAAGCTCCAGAGTTTTCTCCACGCGGTGAAAGCCCTGAACCTCATTTATAACTCTGACAAGAGGTGTTCAGGATTAAATGTCTGGCTATGCTTGGCTACGTGGTGGAGAATAGCATCATCGTCCTCGATCCTGATAGGATGCACCCCCCATTAGAGCTCCCTGTTCCCAGAACCACAAAGGCTTTGAGGAGATGCCTGTAGTTTTTCTCATATTACACCCAGTGGATCCTTCGATACGCTGATAAGATTTTTCCTCTCTTAAAATTCACTAATTTCCCCCTTTCGGCTGAAGCCCAAAAGGTTTTCAACTATCTCCGGAATCACATTGCAAAAGCCGCCATGCACGCGGTGGACAAGAATGTACCTTTCCAAGTGAGAAAAACAGCGCTTCGGACGTAGCCTTGGCCGCTATCTTCAACCAGGCAGGCAGGCCAGTTGCATTTTTTCTCAGACATTTCAAGGCCACAAGTTCTGGAACCCATCTGTGGAAAAGGAGGCTCAACCCATTGTAGAAGCCGTGAGGCACTGGAGAAACTAGCTGGCTGGTAGGAGATTTACGCTTCTCACTGACTAACGCTCGGTCACATTCATGTTGAATAATGTCAAGAGGGGGAAAACAATCAAAAATGACAAGATTGCTCGGTGGAGGATCAAACTCCCCACCTACAATTATGACTTTACCTATCCAGAGGAAGCTGTGCCTCTGCACTCACCGGCCAACTGAGCTCTGCCATCCAGGGGTAAACCGCATGGCTCATTTTGTCAAGGCACTCAATCTGCCCGACTTCATGGAAGATGTCAGGGAAATGTGCGGAGCGCAAGCTGCACTACTACTGCCCGCCCCGCGAAGGCGCACCTGATCAAGTCGTCCAGGCCTTTCGAATGGCTCGGTGTCAATTTTAAGGGAACAGGAACAGGAACACCTTCTTCCTCTCTGTCATTGACGAGTATTCCTGCTTCCCGTCCACCATTCCATGTCCAGACACATCCACTTCGTCAGACATAAAGGCCCTAGATTCCATTTTAGCACTGTTTAGGTATCCCAGCTACATTTATAACGACTGGGGCTCATCCTTTGAGTGATGAGCTATGTCAGTAACTGCTGGCGAGGGGCATCGCATCCAGCAGGACGACTAGTTACAATCCTCGGGGGAACGGGCAGGTTGAAAAGGAGAAACAAGACCGACCCCCTGGTGGAAAAGGTGAAACTGCTCTATGCCAATCCCACGTCCGCCTATGTGGAGTACCCAGATGGCAGAGGACAGAGTTTTCATCAGGGACCTGGTGCCCGCTGGAACAGTGGGTCTGTTGCCTCAAGTGCCCTGCGAACCATAGAGCTCATTCTCACCACCCCCAGTTAGGGCCTCGGGGCATCTGGTTCAGGAGGAAAGTGCGTCCCCCTCCACTGTGAGCTGGAGACCAAGCCCGCCTCTCCTCCCTCACAAGGGGACCAGGAGACCCAAGGAATCCAAGGCCCTCTGATGCTAAGGCACTCCACCAGGATGTCTACACCCCCGGACCACTTAAATCTGTAAATTTGTAAATAAATGTATATTTTTCAACTTTTTTTCTGTCTTCATTCACAGACCCTAAATTCTGCAGGAAGGGGTGAACTGGGATTTACGGGTTGTGTGTTGTGCTAATGGCTGGCCCCGCCTCCCAGCTCCACCCCCATCTGCCCACATATAACCCTGGTTTCCCGTCTATACCCAGAACCCTTCCGAAGACTACTGTGAAACCTTACCCATAGTTATAAGCTAATAAAAGTGTTCGTTCTACCTCCAGTTGTGAGAGCTTTTATTTGCATTACACAATGTGAAGGGATATTTCCATTAACATTTGGACTGTAACTTTGTAGTTTTTGAATAGATATTTGAACTACTTCTTCCTGTGACAACCTTCATTTACATGTAATGTACTATCGACAGATCATTAAATATAACACTGGACAGCATTTGTCACAGATTAGCGTGCAAAGAAAGTGGTGAGGGAATTTCGTGGGTCAGGTAGCATCTGTAGAAAGCAATCAAGAGTTTTGGGTTGAAAATCCTTTAGGTATAGCAAGAACTGGGCAGGCACGAATAAAAAGATGGGGTTGAGTTTTGGGGAGGGGAGAGCACAGGCTGCAGTCAAATGTAGGTAGCATGAGGAAGAAAGAAAGGGGGCAAGATGGGATAAGTGGAAGGGGTAGAAGCACTGATAGGTGGAAGGAAGAAAGGGGTTGGGGGCTGGAGGAAGGAAGGTGTTGGTAACTTGCAGGTCAGAAGGGTGAGAAAGGGGAAAGGGAAAAAAGAAGGATTAATGGGGCCAAAGATCAGGGAAAGGAGGAGATGGAGAAAAAGGGGAGCTACCAAAAATTAATATTAACACCACCAAGAAGGAATAGAGTGTTTTGCTCTTAATCTGATTAGGCCATAGACAAATATGTCATTGTTGAAATGGCCAATGGAATTGATTGGGCATTCTTTTGTTGGTCTGAATTCCTCTCCGGCTTCTCTTCAGTCTTGATTCTTGTGCCTTCCTGTTCTTTCTTATTTCTTGAAGAAGGGCTCAGGCCCAAAACATATAACTTTACCTCCTATTGACGCTGCAAGACAGGTTGAGCTCCTCCTTCTGTTTTCAGTGGAATAGAAGTGGCTGACCACTGGAAGATCTCTGGTGTTGCACCAGACAGAACAAAGTTATCAAGCAAAGCAATTCCCAATCTGCATCCAGTCTCCCTGATGTAGAGGAGGCTGCATCAGGAACTCTGGATGCAGTGAATCGCCTCGACAGAAAGGATTGCTTCGAACCACAAATGGGAGAGAGGAGGTTTGTTACAGAGCACCAGTTATTGCAACTTGTTGCTTTTTCTGTGCATATCTATGAAGTTGTAACCTGAGATTTTTAACATCAAACCACTTCCATCGAAAACATTATGTATTTGAACGGGTGATGTTTGAATATCAGAATATCTTAAAAAAAGGCTTCAAAACTGTTTGATCATGGTTAGGCCTATTATTGTGTTAGCCCACACTAGAGCAATTTTTGTCATTCCAATTCCTGGACCTATTTTAGTGTGCATTTTTTTCTTTGCCATGCATTTACCCAAGTTCTTCTTGAAGGCTATATGACATCCAGTTTAATTCATCTGCCATCTTATTTTTCGTTTCCCAGGCGGGGTTAGTTTCAATTCATATTATGGTCTGTACAGGCATTTTAGGATGAAGGGGCGAAACAGAAAGTCTGCAGGCGCTGTGATCGTAGATGCTGGAGTAACTGAGCTGGTCTCGCAGTGTCCGTAGGAGGTGAGGCATATTGCTGGCGTTTCAGGGCTGAGCACTTCCTCAACGTATGAGTTCCTTTTTAAAAAAAGGAGTCAATATCAAAAGGCTGGGCAAAAGGGAAGAATAGGAGGGGAAGGGGTGCAGACCAACATACAAAGTGTGTTAAATAGCTATGATAAGAGGACAGAAGAGGGGAAAAGTGAGGGGGGTTGTTTTTGGCATTGTGAAAAAGAGAGAAAGATAGCTGAAGGAAAGGAGTCATAGCTACTTTGTTGACTACTTTGGTGCTGCCCTCATGCACCCATGAACTTTGCTGGGAGGTGGCTTTGTTGAGCACCTCAGCTCTAACTGCAGCAATAGCCTGGATCTCCCAGTGGCCACCCATTTCACTTCTCCTTTCCCCTCTTCGCCTTCTGAAGGGACTGCTCCCTCTGTGACTCCCTTGTTCCTCCCTTCCCACTGATCGGCCCCTGTGACCGCAGGAGATACTCCACTTGTACCCACATCTCCACTATTCATGGCCCCAAACCGACCTTCCAAGTGTTTTTATTTTGGGGTGAAGGACCCATTGTGTGCTATTCTATGTCCTATTATTTATCCCCTGGTCTCGCTTGGTATAGGATAAATGCTGATTTTGTTAATTTGTTTTAACCGAAATATCAAAGAAATTCATATCTGCTTTAAATATTTGTAGGTGTATTTATCTTCTGATTTGATTTTTAATTTCTTATTAAATTTTTGTCATTGTTTTTGTATTTTTCCAATACTCTGCTTTGCCACTTCTCTTTGCATATCTATCTGCCTTTTCTTTGCATCTGAAGTTATTCTAAGCTTTTTTTAGTTGACCACGAAAATTATTCGTGGAATTTTTCGTTCTGGTTGGAATGTATCCTGTGTATTCTGAAAGAACTCTCTGAATGTTTGCCATTGCATTTTGACTATGCCTCAAGTTAATTTGTCACATTACCTACACTCGTGTACTCAGCACACCAGGTGTCTGCAAATTTTCTTGTTTACCTTTTTGTAGCTAACTCTACTTTCATTCCTTGATTGTTCATTAAAGTTGCAAATATTAATTGTCACTTCCTCAAACTGAAGATGAAGTTTAGTCTTGTTTAAATCATTGCTGCATTGAGTGACCTCACTTTGAGGCCAGTCGTTAATCATATTTCATTGGAATCTGAAGTTGAACGCAATCTGCTGGGGGAGCTCAGAGGGTTCAATCCACATCAGTGCGAGAAAAATGGTCACAATTCCAAGCCGAAATGTCAACCATTCTTTTTCTCTCACAAATCTAGTACCCAGTCTTCTTGTGAATTGCAGAACATTGTGTCCAAAGCAATCAAGTGGAAATTACTCATCTTGGTTACTTTTGGTCAGCTGATTTTTTTTCCTGTCAAGATTCAAGCTTCCTTGATTGTCCTGTAATAACGCAGGTGTAATTTTACATGAAATTTGCTTTCATAGAACACTACAGCATAGTACACGTCCTTCAGCCCTTGATGTTGTACTTACCCATATATTCCTTTTTAAAAAAAAAGTACTAAAACCTCCCTTCAGCCCTTGATGTTGTACTTACCCATATATTCCTTTTTAAAAAAAAAAGTACTAAAACCTCCCTACCCCATAACCCTCTATGTTTCTTCAATCCATGAGCTTTCTGAACCTCTTAAATGCCCTGTAAGGCAGACAGATACACCATCTGCAAAAATTGTTGGGAGCCTCTTACAGTCAGAGAAAGAGAAGCAAAAGAAAGTGTCTTCCCACCACCCACCCCCCAGAGTTGCCAAGTGTCCATGGATTTGCCTGCAGGACTTCAGCAGTCACCCGGACTTGAGTCCAATTTATCAGCAATCTGAGCTCCAGATCCGAACCTCCGACACAGTCAGGAAGCCTTCAGTGCCCTTGGCACCCTCTCACTTCCCGGTTCCCTTTAGCCAGTCTCCAGCAGCGCACAGCCTGGTGGGGAGTATTTTGACTGCACCCACCCACAGCCTGCATGGGTTCCTGGCCTGCCGTCTGTGTGTTCTTCAGCTCTTCGCTGGTCCTTTGCCATGGTCAACATATAGTTTAAAATAACTCGTGATTATTGCCATACCTTTCTTCCTTTGAATGGGTACTAGTGTGGGGTGACTGTTGAAAGGCCCGTATGTGTAGTACTAACAAGAGATTTCTTGCCTCGTTTATTTCCCACCTCACTACAGGCTCCATCTACATTCTGCTTTTCTGAATGTGAATTATCTCTCTCTCTGTGGTGTGAGATTGCCGTTAACTTGGAATGATTCAAAAACCTTTTTCTTAACTTTCGGTCTCTCTTGACTACCACGTAAAGCAAAAAAATGAAACATTTAAAAAAAATGTTCCAATAAAACTAAACAAAAAACATTGCATTTGTGGTCTGGGAAGGGATTTTGCCTTTTTTTCCCAGCCCCCTCGTCCACTCGACTGTGTTTATTGGTGGTTCAAACTATGTAATGGAATACTCAAGTTCCTCTGTATGTTGGGGAGTGGGGGGGGGCTAAAGGTTGGGAACCACTAACTTAGAAGTATCTCACTGGAGTTCATGAAATGTGATTTATTCACAGTCATCAGAAGTAATTGGCAAGTGGTGAACTTGTCATAATCTTAGATTTAATCTGTTTTGGAGTCATTCAAGGAGCAACTTATCATCCAACTATTATCAAGATCTCAGGTTGATTGAAATGCGTTTGGTAGTATATAGAAAAAGTTTGATAAACAGAGTTGAAGTGGAGATCTGCCTGGCATACATCTGTTTGGAGAAGGAGTGATGAAATTTGCATGAGCTTGTCAGGAATGGTGGAATACAGGTGCTGAAGAAAATGGTGGAAATCGAAGTATTGAAGGCTCCAAAGCAAGAGACTGGAGTGAGAGAGATTATGGATACTTCAGTGCAACAGCAATGATTGGAGAATGTTTATTTTGGCCACCTGCATGTTGCACATCTCAAGCTCCCAAGGAAACCCACAGCAGGGTTTCTGTTTGACTAAAGCAGATTGCAAACACTCTTTGGATAGACAGCACCACATCACTAATCCCACAGGAATTAGTGCAGTTTACTAAAGTATACATTGATTTTATTTGGAGTGTTCAACCACTTAGAACGGTGTTTTTTCATCCTGGACCACTTCACCAGTAAGCTAAGATTAGTGGCGTGGTGTTCAACAGAACGGAAATGGGCCCTTTGGCTCAATTTGTCCATGCTGATCCAGCCAATCCCATTTACCTGTGTTCACCCATATCCATGTTAAATTTTCCTGTCCACGTACCTGTCTAAATGTCTTTTAAATTCCACCTCTGTCACATTCTGTGGCAGCTCAATCATTTTTAAATCTTTCCCTCTTCACCTTAAATCTCCGCTCTCTAATTTTATGTTCTACCCCATGGGGGAAACAAAACTACTATTGATCTTGTCTGCCCCTTATGATTTTGTAAATCACCGTAAGATCGCCCCAATACTTAAGGGAAAAAAATTCCCCAGACTGTCCAGCCACCTAATTTGAGCCTACCAGTCTTGTGAATCTTTTCTGCAACATTTCCAACATGAATTTCAAGGGCAGTATTATTAGCATGTCAGTGAGTGCAATGCTATTACACTGCCAGCAAGCGAGCTTCAAATCTGGTGCTGTCTGTATGTTCTCCCCTTGTGTGCTTGGGTTTCACCCGCAAACTTTCGCACCATGCTACCTGCATTGTCATTCAAGAAGGTAGTGGACCTGACCAACTGGTCATTGGCCTCTTTCTCTCGTCCAATCAAGCTAATGCTGTATCTAATTGCATTGAGCTGCTAGCGGAACACAGTTTGTCAGTCAGCATCTGTGTGTAGATGTGGTCAGTCATCGTCTCCAGCCTGGACACTTTATCAAGACTGAATAAAGGGACCTGGCCTAACTCACCGAGTTCCTTCAGCAACTCATTGTTCACTCAAGATTCCAGCATCTGTAGTTTTTCTATTTCTCTGTATTCAATGAGCAAGGTTCCTGTATAATCTGACCTGGGCCAGCCTACCATGTAGGTGGGCCCTTGTGAAAGTCCATTATTTAGAAGGAAAGTACCCAAGCCTTAGGAATATGCCATTCCTCCAGGTGTACATTGTGGGTCAGGCACACTGGCCATTAATTATTAATTATCTTAAAGTGAGCTCATTTGGTGGAGGTTTTAGACATTGTTAATTTAATCTTCCTGGTACAACTATTAAAAACTCAGCAAATCAATCTTCATCAGCATCAGGTTAATCACATGCCCTGGAAGCCTCTCCCCCCCCCCCCCCCCCTCTCCCCATACTTGCTGCCTGATCTGCTGAGTCTACCCCGCATTTAGATTTTTTTTTATAGTAATAATTTCGCCTCTCCAGCATTTGCTTCTATTGTTCAATTTGGACCACCCTTACGGGCTAGTGTGTCATTGAGTGAAGCACAAAAGTTTGTGTGTGTGATTGTAGTGAAAACACACAGCCCCGAAACGTCACTCGTGTATCTTCGTCTCCTCGGAGACTAGCTGAGTTCCTCCAGCATTTCTTTGTTTTTAGCAATGTGACATTTAATCCATAGCCCTTTGAACGAATTGACTTGGGTTCTATATTGTTCTTCTTCTTTGGCTTGGCTTCACGGACGAAGATTTATGGAGGGGGTAAATGTCCACGTCAGCTGCAGGCTCGTTTGTGGCTGACAAGTCCGATGCGGGACAGGCAGACACGGTTGCAGCGGTTGCAGGGGAAAATTGGTTGGTTGGGGTTGGGTGTTGGGTTTTTCCTCCTTTGCTTTTTGTCAGTGAGGTGGGCTCTGCGGTCTTCTTCAAAGGAGGTTGCTGCCCGCCAAACTGTGAGGCGCCAAGATGCACGGTTTGAGGCGATATCAGCCCACTGGCAGTGGTCAATGTGGCAGGCACCAAGAGATTTCTTTAGGCAGTCCTTGTACCTTTTCTTTGGTGCACCTCTGTCACGGTGGCCAGTGGAGAGCTCGCCATTTAACACGATCTTGGGAAGGCGATGGTCCTCCATTCTGGAGACGTGACCCACCCAGCGCAGCTGGATCTTCAGCAGCGTGGACTCCATGCTGTCGACCTCTGCCATCTTGAGTACTTCGACGTTAGGGATGAAAGCGCTCCAATGAATGTTGAGGATGGAGCGGAGACAACGCTGGTGGAAGCGTTCTAGGAGCCGTAGGTGATGCCGGTAGAGGACCCATGATTCGGAGCCGAACAGGAGTGTGGGTATGTCAATGGCTCTGTATACGCTTATCTTTGTGAGGTTTTTCAGTTGGTTGTTTTTCCAGACTCTTTTGTGTAGTCTTCCAAAGGCGCTATTTGCCTTGGCGAGTCTGTTGTCTATCTCGTTGTTGATCCTTGCATCTGATGAAATGGTGCAGCCGAGATAGGTAAACTGGTTGACCGTTTTGAGTTTTGTGTGCCCGATGGAGATGTGGGGAGGTTGGTAGTCATGGTGGGGAGCTGGCTGATGGAGGACCTCAGTTTTCTTCAGGCTGACTTCCAGGCCAAACATTTTGGCAGTTTCCGCAAAACAGGACGTCAAGCGCTGAAGAGCTGGCTCTGAATGGTCAACTAAAGCGGCATCGTCTGCAAAGAGTAGTTCACGGACAAGTTTCTCTTGTGTCTTGGTGTGAGCTTGCAGGCGCCTCAGATTGAAGAGACTGCCATCCGTGCGGTACCGGATGTAAACAGCGTCTTCATTGTTGAGGTCTTTGATGGCTTGGTTCAGCATCATGCTGAAGAAGATTGAAAAGAGGGTTGGTGCGAGAACACAGCCTTGTTTCACGCCATTGTTAATGGAGAAGGGTTCAGAGAGCTCATTGCTGTATCTGACCCGACCTTGTTGGTTTTCGTGCAGTTGGATAATCATGTTGAGGAACTTTGGGGGGCATCCGATGCGCTCTAGTATTTGCCAAAGCCCTTTCCTGCTCACGGTGTCGAAGGCTTTGGTGAGGTCAACAAAGGTGATGTGGAGTCCTTTGTTTTGTTCTCTGCACTTTTCTTGGAGCTGTCTGAGGGCAAAGACCATGTCAGTAGTTCCTCTGTTTGCGCGAAAGCCGCACTGTGATTCTGGGAGAATATTCTCGGTGACACTAGGTATTATTCTATTTAGGAGAATCCTAGCGAAGATTTTGCCTGCAATGGAGAGCAGCATGATTCCCCTGTAGTTTGAGCAGTCTGATTTCTCGCCTTTGTTTTTGTACAGGGTGATGATGGTGGCATCACGAAGGTCCTGAGGCAGTTTTCCTTGGTCCCAACAAAGCTTGAAAAACTCATGAAGTTTGACATGCAGAGTTTTTCCGCCAGCCTTCCAGACCTCTGGGGGAATTCCATCCATACCTGCTGCTTTGCCACTTTTCAGTTGTTCGATTGCCTTATATGTCTCATCCTGGGTGAGGACCTCATCCAGCTCTAGCCTTAGGGGCTGTTGAGGGAGCTGGAGCAGGGCGGAATCTTGGACTGAGCGGTTGGCACTGAAAAGAGATTGGAAGTGTTCTGACCATCGGTTGAGGATGGAGATCTTGTCGCTGAGGAGGACTTTGCCGTCTGAGCTGCGCAGCGGGCTTTGGACTTGGGGTGAGGGGCCGTACACAGCCTTTAGAGCCTCGTAGAAACCCCTGAAGTCGCCAATGTCCGCGCTGAGCTGGGTTCGCTTGGCGAGGCTAGTCCACCACTCATTTTGGATCTCCCGGAGTTTGCGCTGAAGATGGCTGCATGCGCGACGGAAGGCTTGTTTCTTCTCTGGACAGGACGGCTTTGTATGGTGAGCCTGGTGGGCAGCTCGCTTCTTTGCCAGCAGCTCCTGGATTTCCTGGCTGTTTTCGTCAAACCAGTCCTTGTTTTTCCTGGAGGAGAAGCCCAGTACCTCTTCAGTGGATTGCAGTATGGTTGTCTTCAACTGATCCCAGAAGGTTTCAGGGGACGGGTCCGTGAGGCGGATTGCATCGTCGAGCTTTGCTTTGAGGTTTGCCTGGAAGTTTCCTCTCGCTTTGTCTGACTGCAGGTTTCCAACATTGAACCTCTTTCTGGGGGCTTTACTGTTCCTGGGCTTTGGCTTGAAGTGAAGGTTGAGCTTGCAGCGAACTAGCCGGTAGTCAGTGTGGCATTCCGCGCTGAGCATGACCCTGGTGTGGAGCACATCTCGTTTGTCTCTTTCTCGCACCTGGACGTAGTCCAGGAGGTGCCAGTGTTTGGATCGGGGATGCATCCAGGTAGTCTTCAGGCTGTCCCTCTGCTGAAAAAGGGTGT
Organism: Narcine bancroftii; assembly: GCF_036971445.1. NCBI lineage: Eukaryota > Metazoa > Chordata > Chondrichthyes > Torpediniformes > Narcinidae > Narcine > Narcine bancroftii. The sequence goes on from NC_091469.1 coordinate 149,804,305, forward strand.
TTGTAATGACAAGCCGCTGTTCTGCGCAGAGCTCCAACAGGAGGCGCCCATTGTCGTTGCACTTGCCGACGCCATGCTTGCCCAGGATTCCTGGCCAGGTTTCTGAGTCTTTGCCGACGCGATCGTTGAAGTCGCCGATGACAACCTTGTCGGCTGTAGGAGTGCGTTGGATGAGGTTGCGCAGGTCAGTGTAGAACTTGTCCTTTTCTGCTGGTTCCACCTGGAGGGTTGGAGCATGGACACTGATGAGGGTGATGCGACGCTTGTTTTGAAGGGGGAGTCGCGTGGACATGATTTGGTCCGAGTGGCCTGTCGGAAGGTTTTCGAGTTTGGAGGCAATGAAGTTCTTGACCATGAAGCCTACACCAGATAGGTGTCGTTCATCCGAAGGCTTGCCAGACCAGTAGAGTGTGTAGCCCGCGCCGTGTTCTTGGAACGCGGTTCTATATTGTATTCACCTGCAAATTAGCAGCTACATTAGTTATTGGTGGCCTTTGTCCCGCATGAAGGAGAAACACTGACAAACTCAAATAACATGGTGATTGATCATTACTTTCCAACCGAATTACCAATTATCAGGCTGCAATTCTTCTTTGGTCACCTTTTTGCTCAATGATCCACGGGTCCGACGATGTGTGGTGCTGTAATGACTGACAAAAACATGGTGAGTAGGTTCAAAGAAAGAAAGTTATGCCAGGTATCCTCTCATCAGCCACATTCCCAGCAGTGGTTTCCCTTTCCTTTTCCATATTTTCTGTGACTATCACAGACTCGATGTGGAATGCCGAGAGCTAGAAGCACGAGCAAGTTCCTTGAGTGGACGGGGTGTTTTGCTGAACCGAACTGAGCGAACAGATAGGTCAATGGAATTAAGTGTCATTCTCATACTTGTTACAGTAACTAAGCTTGTGGATCCACTGGTTCTTGTACATGAAAAAATGATCCTGAACTGGGGTGATTAGAGACCCAAGTTCAAATCCCATGATAGCAATTGGAGAATTTAACACAGGAATTTTATTCCAAATTTAATGAAGTAACCTCAATGCAGCAATGATCATCTTGCAACTTTATGTGAAGGAAAAGAATACTATCTACTCTAGCTGATAATGTGATCCCAGATTCTCATTCACGGAGTTAACTCTCATCTACCCACACTGTTGAAAGGCCTTGAGCTATGGATAATAATGCAGGCCTTCCCATCAGTGCCTTCATCCCGTGTGTCTCAAAGGACAATGTGAGTTTGTCATGTACACTGTCCGGATTCACAGAAATTCTTACTTGCTGCAGCCAGATGGTAAAACTATGGTAAAAAATTTAATTTATCACAAATGCAAGACAGAAAAAAAGATAATAAATATCAAAGGGTAGATAAATATGGATTTGGTGTAAGAAAATGTTTCAGAAGTGCAGATAGATCTTTTGGTACATTGCACCCACTTCATAGATGAGCCATTTTAGGCAATATTTTAGTAAAAGGATAAGCTAAGAATTTAAGAGTGGAGCAGTCTCTTGGAGCCTCCTGTTCTTCTGGAAATGGGTTGAAAATTAGTGAAATAATCATAGTGACATTTTTAGACAAATCTTAAGAATTAGAAATATGTGTAGCCAGTGAAAATGTTGACATTGTTGACTTGCAGAGGCATGGCTAAAAGCAGAAGATGAAGAAGAGTTGAAGCTAAGCTGGTATAACATGTTTCGAAAAGATAGAGCTGGTAAGTTAGTTAGTGTATTAATATGATGCACCAGGGAGACTTCAGGTATGAAAATTCAGATGCACCTGGCTGCAGAAGAGGGAAAAGTAGGTAATAGTGGTGTGATTAGAGATTGGTGCCTGATTTCTACCATCGTCCCCTAATTCATAGACCGAAAGTAAGTTACAGGAAGGAACTCCAAAAAAATAGAGCACACTGCCTGCTCTGCAGGAAAAAAAATCTCGGGGTTGTACGTTTATGTCATGTATATTCTCTGACAATAAATCTGAACTTTGTACAAAAGAGGAACACTGGAAGAGAGTGATGCAGGTGCAACAATTATCCGACCAAATGACCTGGACAACTGGGGTGGATGCTGTGTCATCTGTGGAGCTTGCAGTGTTCTCATTAAAGGTTAAAGACCTGAAACATTAGCTATTTTTCTCTATAGTTTGTTAAGAAATCTGTTGCATTATGTTATGTGTTAGTTTTGGTGATGTCATGAAGAATTTTGTTTATTCCTTGGCCTATCTTAAAATGTCTTCATTTGTGTTTAGGGGACTGGAGTGCCCTCAAAATTGTTATGTTCGTGAATGTGCCAGCCAGTTTTCACAGATAGCAATAAAAAGCCGAATTGAACATCATTTCTTTGTCTCGCACAGAGTGGAAGTGACCTGCTGTTGCAGGAATGGTGTGATCTGAAGAGGGAAAGGGAGCATCTGTTTAAACTTTCTTGTAAAGTAATTTGGATGAATGTTGGCTTGTCAGGATGGTGGGATGGGGTGGAGGGAGAGTGCAATGTGGAAGTTTCCACTGCTGATCATTATACGATGCCAAGGTTAGTATTACAGCATAATATACTACGCTCTGAAGGGAAATGCTTCGTGGAGCTAAAGAAGCAGTACTAAGGTATAAAACATGAAGCTCTGCAGATGGTGCGTTGTGAGAGGCCTTGGATAACCTCTCATTTTAAAATTGAATTATTAAGCATTGTGCAGCATAAATCCCAATGACATTGGATTATTGTACAGCCCCAGTTGACTATTTAATCCCCCTCCCTGCTTACTCTGGCCTGCAAATTATTTTAATCCTGCTAGAAATGTTGTCAAGCAAACAAATGATGAAATTATAGAATGAAACCAGCGAGCTGTGTGTCATTTAAAATGTGGAAGATCCAAAATGAAGTGAAATAAATTATTTTGGGATTCTGCAAAAAAAATTAAATAGGCAGGATCAATCTTATACTCGTAAGGTAGGAAAGAGCCACAAGTTTCACACACCATATGGACTTTTGTTTCCATTATTGGCCAAATAGCTATCCAGTTGCTAACATGTAATTCTGCCTTTCTAGGTTGCTAATTGATAGCTCTTATAGGCTCAAGACCAGGTGCAACGTTAAAAATAAATAATTACCTTCACGCAGTGGTCTCAACCTTTTTTATTCCACTCACATACCACATTAGCTACAGAGCACCTACGGCATTCGATGTGTAGAGCGAGCTGTCAGCTGAAGTGGTAAATGTGGGTTCCATTTTAACATTTAGAAAAATTTGGATAGGTACATTGATGTGAGGGCTACTTTCTGAGTATAAGTCAATAGGTCTAGATCAGTGGTTCTCAACCTTTCTTTCCCCACTCACATACCTTAAGTAATCCCTTAATCACCACAGAATGCCCAGAGCATTCTGTGGTGGGGTGGTTGAAAACCACTGTCTGAAGGATCTTGAATATACCAATAAGATTTATCCTGAACTTCATTTTGTGAAGTGCATATTTTCCCAAATTCCATGCTCCAGATATTGCCGTGTCCAAATAACTCAGACCGGTTGTGAATGCAGAGCCAAATACGCACAATCCATACGCTGCAAGTTAGACTTGGAAGGAAGGTTTTTTTTCCCCCTCTTTCCAGGGATCAGTAAATTCATAACAGATTTTTCAGCTGAATCCATACTATTCTCAGGAGCGCTAAAATATGAATAAACAGCTGATTAACAACAGGCCCAAAGGTTAGAACTGTAACAGAGATGGAAGGGAATGAATGCTGTGTACATTTTTCCATTACATGAATTGCTGGGATTATTCATTTCATATAACTTCAGGAAGGAGGAAGAAAATCTTCCGAAAGGAGATTAAACGAATCGAAAAGAGGTTCAGTGAGGGAAATAATTTTTTTTTGGAAGTCAGATAGAACAGGTATCAGCAATATTTAGTTTTCTGTGGATATATTTTTGTTAAATTGTTTTGCACTACCCCAGTGGTTCTCAACCTTTTTCCATTCACATACCACTAAGTAATCCCTATGCGATCGGTGCTCTGTGATGAGTCAGGGATTGCTTAAGCTGGTATGTGGGTTGAAGGAAAAAGTTTGAAAACCCCTATTTTAATCATCCCTCATTGACTCGTTATGTGCACGGCTTCATAACTCCAAAGGAAATGGGCCAATGACAATTTTTCTCAAGCAAATATTTCATTAGTAATTGGGTCTAGAGCAGTGGTTCTCAAGTGGTATGTGAGTGGAAAGAAAAAGGTTGAGAACCACTGCTCTACATGCTGTTGTCTTAAAAAAAATCTGAATGAAAATAATCAAATTGTTTTAGTTGGTACAGGTATATTTATTTCATCTATAATAAATTGACTATCCTTCTCCAGCAATGACTTCACTCTGCCCAAATCGAATGGTAGAAATTAATTAAGTATTATTCTGCAGCTGACAGACTTCCCTTAGAAACAGTTTATCCAGGCCCATTCCTGTTTCTATCTCGAGTACAGTCATGTACTGAACTATGGAGAAACACTCCATCAATAATGTAACCTACTGGGCACTAGCCATGATTTCACTTTAATTTACCATTATTTAATAATTCCCACATATTTATGACTGCAAAATCTTGGATAAATCACCCTTTTACCTTATTTCAAATAACATATCCTTTGCTATGGGTTCCATGACATTAGCAGCTGCGTGCCTGCTGACAGCATAAATCGCCAAAATACTAATGAATGAAATGTGCAATGGTTTGTAAAATGATCCCCATGAAATTAAGTTGCCCTGCTGTAATTAAGATGCTTCTAAAGTTGCAGGAAGAACACTGATCTGCACGTGTTTATACAGGTGGGTGACTTGCAGGGTTTTGTGACTGTTGCCTCAAGGTTTCTGCTTCTGCTCTTTGTGCAGACGACAGCAAGGAAGGTTTCAACCTCTTCACGAGAATGTTGACAGGATTTCAGGGTCTGAGTTCCAGGGAAAGGTTGTGCAGACTGGGGCTTTTTTCTCTGGAGCGTAGAAGATTGAGAGGGGACTTGATAGAGGTGTTTAAGATTTTAAAAGGGACAGACAGAGTAAATGTGGATAGGCTTTTTCAATTAAGAGTGGAGGAGATTCAAAAATTTAAGATTGAAGGGGGAAAATTATAAGGGGAACATGAGGGGAAATTTCTTTACGCAGAGGGTGGTGGGGATGTGGAATGAGCTTCCGACAGACGTGGTTGAGGCGGGATCATTGGTTATATTTAAGGAAAGACTGGATCGTTACATGGATAGGAGGGGACTAGAGGGGTATGGACCGGGTGCTGGTCAGTGGGACTAGGAGGGTGGGGATTTGCTACGGCATGGAATAGTAGGGCCGAACTGGCCTGTTCTGTGCTGTAAGTGGTTATATGGTGATAAGGTTTCTGTTTCTCCTCTTTGTGCAGACGACAGCGAGGAAGATCTCGCAGGTGAAAGTGCAGAGTTTGACAGTGTGTTCAGCAGACTAGAAGAACTTCGAATGACCCTGGAGCAAGAAATGGGCTTTGAAAACTTCATTGAAGCTTACAACAAAGTCAAGGTTGACAATACTCTATTTTCTTAAGATATGGAATGGTTCTAATCAAGCTAAAATATAGCCACTTGAGCTCAGAGCTTGTGCATTCAACAGGCACAAGAATGTGAGATCGTATACATATGCTGATTTCCACAAGCTCCACTTTTTAAATTTTAACTTTTTAAAATGTAGACTGACAGCACAGAAACTGGCCCTTCTGGCTTACAACCTTGTGCCTCCCAAATACCCCAGTTAACCTACAACTCCCACATGTTTTGAAGGTGGGAGGAAACCAGAGCACCTGGAGAAAGCCCACACTGACACAGGGAGAATGTACAAACTCCTTGCAGACAATGCTGGATTTGAACCTGGGTAGCTGACACTGTAATGACTTTGGCTTGGCTTCGCGGACCAAGATTTATGGAGGGGTATGTCCACGTCTGCTGCAGGCTTGTTGGTGACTGACAAGTCTGATGTGGGACAGGCAGGCACGGTTGCAGTGGTTACAAGGGAAAATTGGTGGGTTGGGGTTGGGTGTTGGGTTTTTCCTCCTTTGTCTTTTGTCAGTGAGGTGAGCTCTGCAGTCTTCTTCAAAGGAGGTTGCTGCCCGCCGAACTGTGAGGCGCCAAGATGCACGGTTGGAGGCGATATCAGCCCACTGGCGGTGGACAATGTGGCAGGCACCAAGAGATTTCTTTAAGCAGTCCTTGTACCTCTTCTTTGGTGCACCTCTGTCTCGGTGGCCAGTGGAGAGCTTGCCATATAACACGATCTTGGGAAGGCGATGGTCCTCCATTCTGGAGACATGACCCACCCAGTGCAGTAATAATTGCATTGCGCTAAATAACCATGTGTCCTGGCTGTCCTTGGTGTAGAATTCCTGGCTCTCAGAATCTGATGGGAATTTTTCCATTGATCCATGTTCAGTGCTAAGGGAAGGGTGGAGGACAAGAAAGGAGAGTGTTTGTTAGATGGTGCTGGTTGATAAAGATTCAGTTTCATAGTTTAGGATTAAATCCAAACTGATTGGGGAATCAAAGCATTCAGGTGAAATTTTATTATCTTGGTTGCTCTGGTGAACTTAAAAGTATAATTCCTTCTTTAAATTTACATTTGAAAGCTGCAAAGGGGGGATCTTTAGTTTCCACATGTTGTAGCCACAGTAAGGTCAAATATAAATTGTTGAATTATTCACTGTACCCTAGATTTTCAAATATAAATGAACTTATTGTTAAATACAAAAGAACAATGTATAATGCAATGAAAGTCTTAATTGCTGCAAATTCCTTCCCCATTACATAAAACGCTAATGGGAGGTTTACGAAGCTCTTGCTAGATTCAGGGAAGTTGAATTTAGGCTTGATTTAATTAGAAGATAGGAGGGTGATAGGAGATCTTATTAGCCGCTTTCAGATGCATCCTCTGCTTTGAGGGAGGCTGCAGGAGCCGATCCAAGCCTGAAGATTCACTTTTCAGGTGGCAGCTTTAAAAGCCCACCTGAAAGGGCCTGTTTTTCCAGAGGCGCCTCCACATATGAAGGAGGCAGGGCAACTGGTGCCACGCGTCATAAATGTGCAACATAGCAATGGCTGTCTTCCCTACCCTAATCCCCCACGCAGGTGGAACTGCTCTGTGCTTCCCACACAGTTCCAGCTGCGTGTGGGTGTTTATGGGAAGGGAAGACCGCCATTACTATGCCGCATTTTGAACAGTAGAGAGCAGCCCCGATGCAGGAGCTGCCAGCCGGACTGTGACAGCACGCACCGGCCACCCCTGCCGCGACATCCCCTGCCAGTCGCACGCTGCCCGACAGCCTCCCCTCCCCGCTGCCTGACTTTGGAGGGGAGGTCGGCAGTACATCAGGGCAGGGGCTGCTGGCAAAGGATGTCGGGGCAGCGGGAGGGGGGCTGTCAGGTAGCAGGGAGTTGGGTCACCAGCTGATAGCCGCTTTCAGGTGGCTGCATTCACGTGTATCGGGTGACTTAGCCAATCCGCAGATTATCCCTCCTGGAGGAGGGTTGGTGAGTGTGCCTCGGAGGCACGCCAGGCTCTTTCAGGTGGGTACCCCGACAGCCGCATAGGAGTAGAATATGCGGCTTTACATCGGGGTATTCTGGCCACCTGAAAGAGCCTATTGAGAGGGGCACATGAAGGTGAACAGTGGCAGTCTGTTTCAAGGAATAGGAGTGTGCAAGAAAAGGCTTGACTGTAAGGTGAGGGGGTGGAAGTTAGAAGGGACAAAAAGAACAGTGGAGGGCATGTGGAATGAGCTGCCAGCCAAATGGTAGAGGCAGGTATATTAAGAAATACTTGGATAACGAAATGGATTGGAGGGGTGTGAGCCTAATGCAGGCAAATGGGACTGAAGCAGGATACACATTATTCATTCTGGACATATAGTCCTGTTACCGTGCTGTAAGACTCTACAACTCTAAGAACAATTTAAGAATAAATAACATACAAGAAGCCATAAAGAGGAAAAAAATAAATATTAAGAGAAAATAAATAAATAAATATTCGGTTCGCCATGCTAGGTTGGTAATGCAAACAAGTTTTTGGTGTGATCAGGTGATGCGTGAGACATCAGAGTGAAAGTGGGCCATTCAGCCCATTGAGTCTGCTCCTCCATTCTATCATGATCCATTCTATCCATTCTCCTATTCAGCCCCACTCCACTGCCTTCTCCCCAAGGAGGAGAGGAAAATGTAAGGAGTTGCCAAAGCCCGATAGCTGATTCAGCTTGAACATAGAGGTGCTGTACTTCAGGTTTCTGTGCCTTCTGCATGAGGGTCACAGTGAGATGAGAGTATGATGGGGATCTTTTCTGCCTTCTTGAGGCAGTGATTCACATAGAAGTCTTTGGTTAGGATGTCACTACCTTTGATGAATGGACTTGGCTTCATCTGCTAATCTCTGCAGTCTTCTATGCCCCCTGAGCATTTGAGTTTCCAAATTGGACTGTGATGCAACTGGTCAGTATACTTTCTTTCCATACACTTGTAGAAGTTCAATAGGATGACTAATCACCTCAAATTCCTTGGAGAGTAGAGGTAATTAGTTTTAATGTACTTTGAAAATACATTAACATTCAATCTAAAAGGGTTGAAAGGTGCACAGATTAGTTGTGTATCTCCGGGCATGAAGGTTAAGGCAATTAAAGTATTATGAATTTGATAGGATGGAGAATGATTATCTCTGATGAGAGAACCTGGGAGGAAATGCCTTCAAAGAACGAGAATCTTGAGATAATGTCAGGAAGTGTCTCGAGACGTTGAGGTGGTCAAAATCTGAACTCTTTCACCTACCCTGTTCCCCTCTGCTTTCATCCACAGTCAAAAAATAAGCTGTTGTGGTTTGATGATACTTGAAAACAACAAATCAAGTTGCATTTTCCTGTGCTAAGGGGCCTTTTCGGGTGAGAGAGAATTCAGATATAAATCATTCAAAATCTGATAGATAATTAAAGCAGACTCATGCGATAAAATGATATGCTCTTATTCCTTTGTTTCCAAAAGGATGAATGAAGACATTGAAGGTCGATTTAAGAGGCGTTTAATGATAAATTCCTTCAATGGTGTTGTGGGTATGTTGCATCTGTTTTGATTAATTATCAAAACCAGGAGCAGTGATTTGAATTTTCTTCAAAGGAAATGTTCTTAGAGTATCCCAAGACTTCATGAATTGGACATGGTTTCAAACTTTGAATGTTCAGAGCAAGACGAGCTCACTTCTGCAAGATGTATGTATTGGTCATTATTAATGTATTTTCTTATGCCAATATGTTATTCAAAAGGGCAGTTGTGTTGTCAGCATCAGTTTGTTGACACATGAAAAGCTGCATCTTCGTTTTAAACTCATCTCAGCACCTTTGAATTTCAGAGATTCGTAGTTATACCATGTGAAAATATGGTAGTTTCTTCAATCCTCATACATACCAACTCCGATCAATATCTAGCTAATATCTCATTTGCCTCTGCATTTTGCCCATATCCCTCTAAATATTTCCTAAGACAAAGTATTTTTAATATTTCACATAACCCATTTTCTATTTCCTGTTGATGCTGGATCTGTTCAAAGACAGAATTCATTGGATAAATGTTTTGCTCAAATGGCTTCTCAGTTTGAAGCATAATTACTAGGAGTTGATGTTGTATCAGACCACATACTTATTATTCATTCCAACTCTTAACTTGAGGAGCCCTGCAGGCTTTCGGTTCCATTTACCATGTGTTTTGTTTTGTATGAGGCGCTTGAAAGGCACATTTTCAGGCACAATTACTTGAGTTCTTGTCTTTGCTGGCAAGCCCAGTGGAAGGAAAGCACATCAAATCTGTCTTTGAGGATCAGGCCTTCTCATCCATTCTGAGAGCTGATGGAGTTGAGTTAGAGGAGAAGAAACATTGCCAGCACCACATCTTTTAAATACAAATAGATCCTCTTCCCTCATTATCTGATCATTCCATTAGATGTTTAACATTTACACTGCCTCAGATGTGAAGAATTGAGTGGCCTCTTGTACTGTCCAATTTTATGACACTGTCATTGTTTACCCAGAGTGATACCCACTGACATGTCCTTTGAAAATTATTCACGAATGAGTCAAATTTATTAGCATCTGATTATACAAGTACAAGCTGACAAAACAGCGTTCTTTGATCGTCAGTGCAAAACATGCAGGCATATAATTAGATGTAACACACACACACAGACAAGCAATACATATGCAAAGCAAGTGTGTATATATACATATATATTAAAAAATATAAATGCATGTGTATATAATATAAATGTATATATTTATTTATACATACATGTATATATTGCTTTGTAAGTATGAGAATCTCGGATGGTTAATGTAACAGTTCCTTTGATCGTTCAGCATTCTTGCTGCCCATGAGAAGAAGCTGCTTCTCAGCCATTGGTGCTGCTCTGATATTCCTGTACTTCTTTACGACGGGAAAGATGCTGTGAGTGGGGTGGATGGGGTCCTCAACAATTTTGCGATCCCAGTAGATCACATTGATTGGGAGTGGGGGTTAGCGGAAGACTCCAGTGATCCTCCCTGCCACTCTTATGGTCCTGTGGATTGATCTCTGATCCATTCTGGAGCAATCATACCATGCTCTGATGCACCAGCCAGGACAGTCTCAATAGAGCTCCTGAAGAAAGTTGACATGATGGTGGTCAGTAGTCTTGCCCTTTTCAGTCTTCTCAGGAACTGCAGTGGCTGTTGCGCCTTCCTGATAAGTGAGGAGATGTGTGTCCATGATAGGTCGCTTGTTAAGTGGACTCCAAGGGATCTTGGTGTTTTTTACTCTCCACTGCAGAGTTATTGATGTGTGCTGAAGGATGATAGTTACTGGTTCTCCTTGCGTCTACGATCATCTCTTTTGTCTCGTCCACATTGAGACTCGGGTTGTAATTCTCACACCATTTCACAAAATTTTCCACCTCTTTGTCATTGTTGCTGATGAGGCCAGCTACTGTTGTGTCATCTGAAAATGTGTTGACACTGTTGGAACTGGATCTGGCAATGCAGTCGTGGGTCAGTAGCGTGAACAGAAGTGGGATGAGCATCAGTGTCTATATAGATATTTATGGATATGTTCAGCTGGACTTTATAGGCACACAGTGGTGTTTCTTAAGGCACATAAAATGTATTCTTTTCCTTCAAATGTTAACAATTTTAGGGAAAATTTAGTTCAATGGGCAAGATGCCTTGATTTTGATGGTTGTTAAAATTCATTAAATTTCTAAATAACACATGACAAAGTTATATCTTTGAAAAGACTTGTCAACTTCAGACCAATATCCGTCAACATCACAGGCTGATCACAAACTGAGTTAAAATATTGTGATTTTTTTTTTTCTTTTTATATTCATTCTTGGCACCTAGTATTTAATGTTCATCTGTAATTCCACATTTGAAGGTCCTGATGGTACTCTTAATTCCAACTGCGTCATGAGTGGCATCATTTTGGCTCAGGAAATCTGCCAGAAAATCTTTAACCAGAATTTCCTCTCTATAAAAAGGTTAATTGTGGTAATTAATAGTCCAGATACTTTCCAATTCTTCTGCAAATTAAAGCTTAATGCATTAAATTTTAATATCTATAATAACCAAGACTAATAGTTTTAAAAAATCAATTTAAAAAGAAATGTATAATTAAAATCAATCCTTTAAAACTTACAAAGTCTGTAATGATGTTCTGCATGGTTTTGATCTTATCGATTGAATTTATGTTTGCTGAATTTGCCGTGAGCCTCTTATCCCCATTTTGGGTTGATGTTTTTTTGGTTGCTGTCTTAATGTTCTATCTTTTTAGTTTTGAAAATTTTATTTAAGAATTTTGCAAAATATTACAAAAAATGATACAAATACAGATATATTAAATAACAGAAAAAATATATTAAAAATAATGGTAATAATTATAATATCCCCACACTCCCCTCCCTCCCTCTACTAACTACATCAGCTTAACTTCCTCCCACCCCTTGGAGCCTTAAAAAAAATTATATATTTAAAATTAATTAATTGACGTGCCAACTCTTTACATAACTTTTACTTAAGATCAATAGCCATACAATCCAAATATAAACTCCACATTTTAGCAAAAAAATAATTATTTTGCAAATTGTTATTTTTTTCCAAATATAAACACGATTGCAGTTCATTCTGCAATCTTTGCATATTCAATTCCACATCATTTTTCCAAGTTGTCGCTATGCATTCTCTTGCAACTGCTATCCCTAACTGCAAAATTGCCAATTTTGGCTTATCAGCCAATCCTAAAGTAACAGCATTCATGTAACCCAATAAACACATCATTGGATCCATTTGTAAATCAATTGTAAAAAAATCTCTCAAAAATTTAATAACTTTTTCCAAAAAAATTAACTTTCTTACATGTCCATACACAATGCAAAAAAATACCTGTCTTTTCTCCACATCTAAAACACACATCTGTTAGACTAAATCCAATTTTTTCAATTTCTATAATAACCAACTCTGGGTAAACATAATGACAGGAGTCAGATATAATTGATGAATAAAATTATAATTAACCATATTATATCTCACATTAATTAATTTTGTAACACTGTCAATACACATATTTGACCATTCCTCCCAAGACGATTCAATATCTCAATCTTTCTCCCATTTCTCTTTTGTCCTATATAACCCAACTTTATCCATCTTTGCTGGCAACAACCTTCACATATCCAATATAAATCCTTTTGTTTCCTTGTAAACCATTAAAATCTCAAACTTAGATTGACTTGGTAAAATTAAATCCTTAGCAAATTGTGTTCGCAAAAAAATCTCAAACTTGATAATAAGCAAAAATAGAATTTGCAGGAATACCAAATTTCTCTTGTAATCTATTAAATGTAGAAAATTTACCCACCTCAAAACAATCTTGTATAATACTAATTCCTTTCAGTTTCCAATTTTTCAAATCAGGATTAATTAAAGAAAACCGAATTAGTTTATTCTGATACAATGGTGATTTAATCGAATTTTTCCCTTTGTACCTATAAGTTGATCCTGCTTATACCAGATATCCAGTATATGTCTTAATACTGGTAATTTTTATTTTTGTAACAATAAGGGATTCCATTGATAAATAAATGGACTCATTTCTTTTTCAAAAATTTGATCCAGTTTGACAGCCCAGACAGGTGGTTGTTGAACATCAAACAACCTATTAATGAATTTTAACTGGGCCGCTGTCTTGGGTGAACTTGTTCCTCTCACTTTGTTTGTTTTAGATTTTGAAAATGTGGTAATTGAATTCTATCGCCACGTTAATTTATGCATAGAAACACTAGATAATTTACCCTTCCATAAAAATAATCGAATTACTTTAAAAATTTCTTCGGGATCACACATGGAATAGGTTGAAAAAGATGTTGTATATGAGGAAAAATATTCATTTTCAAACATTATCAGCAAACAAATTAATCTTTTCCTCTTGTTCACCTACTTTGATACCTTTTATGTCCAAATTTTGCCTCATAGCTTGATCTAAAGGTTCTGTTACCAAAGCAAACAAGGCTGGTGAAAGAGGACAACCTTGTCTAGTTGATTGAGATAATGTAAAAGCCGATGAAATCAGACTATTCATCATTATTTGTGCTGTAGGATTAGTATATAAAGCTTTAACCCAAGTAATAAAGAGCAGTCCAAATTGAAATTTTTCTAAAATCTTAAATAAAAATTTCCACTCAACCCTGTCAAAAGCTTTTTCCACATCCAACGCCACTATCATTGGTTGATTAGCTTGTTGTCTAGCAGCATTAATTATAGAAATCAATTATCAACTAAATATTGACCTTTTATAAACCCAGCTTGGTCAACATGTACTAATTTTGGCAAATAATTAGCCAATCTATTTGCTAATACTTTTGCAACAATTTTATAATCTACATTTAATAACGATATTGGTCAGTAAGAAGACACTTTTAATGGATCTCTATCTTTCTTTGGAATAACAGTAATCATCGCCCTCAAAAACGATTCTGGAAATGAACCCATCTCAGTTGCCTGCTTTAAAACTTCCATATAAACCGGAAACAACAAATCGCTAAATTTTTTATAAAATTCTACTGTAAACCCATCTTCACCCGGGGACTTTCCTTCCAACATTGATTGCAGTGCTTTTTTTAATTCCAATTCCGTAAAAGGACTATCTAAGTCATTAATATCCTTCCCAGTCAATGATGGCAAATTTAAATTAGCCAAAAACAAATCAATTTTCTTAGTATTTTGTCTACTTTCGGATGTATAATGTTCATTATAAAATCTAAAAAATTTCTCAAAGTAATATCCAAATCTTTCCTAATTTCATTAGTTGTTCTTGGTGCTTGTTCTGTTTTTAATTGCCAAATTAAAACCTTATGTGCTCTTTCACCTAACTCTTAATAATGCTGTTTTGATCTTTGAATCATTTTTTCCTATTTATATGATTGTAAAATATTATATCTTAATTTTAATTTAGATAAATGTGTCTTATTATCTTCAGTAGAATTCTGAAATTCTTTTTCTAACTTTTCAATTTTTTCTAAATTCTGACTTTCAATAAAATATTGTTTTTTAAATTCTAGCTGTATAATCTGACCTCTCAAATATGCTTTTAAAGCATCCCATAAAACAAATTTATTCTGAACTGAATCTTGATTCATTTGTAAATTAAAAAGTAATTTGTTCCCTAATATATTTAATAAACTCAGGTCTTTTTAATAACATCTCATTAAATCTCCGACGATAAGTATTTCCTACCTTTTCAGTACCCAAACAAGAGGCCAACAACAACGAATGATCAGATAATGTTCTACTTTTATACTCTGCTTGTATAAATGTACCCTGCAAATGAGCTAAAACTAAAAATAAATCAATTCTAGAAAATGAATAATGCTGTGCCGAATAAAAAGAATAATCTTTTTCAGTAGGATTCAATTTCTACCAAATTTAAATCCTTCAATACCTCGATAATTCTCTTTGCCATTTTAGTTCTCTTTAAAGTCTTTGGAGATTTATCCAACAAAGGATCTAAACAACAATTAAAGTCCCCTCCCGCTAAAATATTTCCATTCAGTTGGTTCAAATTTTAAAAAGTATCTGTAATAAATACTTCTTCATCCTCATTCGGTGCATGCATAAACATTCATCAAAGTCCAGGCTTCTGAAAAAAAATTTTGCAATTCACCACCAAGATCCTACCAGCATTAACAAAAAAAGGAATCCAAAATAAATGGTACTTTCTTATTTACCAAAATGGCTACTCCTCTGGCCTTAAAAGATGAAGCAATCACATGTCCTACCCAATCCCTTTTCAATTTCAAATATTCATTCTCAGTTAAATGAGTTTCTTGCAAAAATGCTATATCCATCTTCAACTTTTTAAATATAATCCAGTACACGTTTCCGTTTTATTGGGTGGTTTAACCCCTTAACATTAAACGTTGCAAAATTCAAATTGTTCGTTATCCCCTATAAAGTGGCACTTGATGAAGTTTCTTTCTTTGGCTTGGCTTCGCGGACGAAGATTTATGGAGGGGGTAAATGTCCATGTCAGCTGCAGGCTCGTTTGTGGCTGACAAGTCCGATGCGGGACAGGCAGACACGGTTGCAGCGGTTGCAGGGAAAAGTTTACTCTTACAATTAAACTGGCTCCCCCTCTAAAGGGATAAAAAAAACAACAAAAACTCCCCCCCCTCTTACTAACTCAACAACAACAAAAAATACAAAGACAAAAATTTCCCTCCTCTCTTTCCCCCCACCTCCCCCCCCCAAACTGCTAAGCAATATCCCCCTCGTCGACCGGGTGCGGTCGATACCACTAGTGGCAGATTATTTCATATTCAGCGGGTCATCTGCCTCTCCCCGGCGAGACTTCTAAAAAATAAAAAAAATCATAAACTTATTGTCCAGTCTATTTTATAATATCTTCCACCACATCAAACAGCTGTAACATCTCCATCTTCTGCAGTTCGCTCCCATTTCCATTCTTGACTTGAGGAACGTTGATGCTGGCTTCTTGGAAAGATCAAAACTCAGCTTATTATCTGGTAAAGAATTAGCAAAAGTTAAAGCATCTTGAGCTTTCTCAAAAAACTGAAATTGAGATGGCCCATAAAACACTTTCAGAACAGCAGGATATCTAAATGTTGACCTGTAATCCTTCTTCCACAACACCAACTTGGCTTGATTAAACTCCTTTCATCGCTGTATAACTTCCTGACTTAAATCCACGTAAAAGAAAACTCTACTACCTTGAACTATTATTGGATTCTGATCAGCTCGGGCTTTCTGGACCACAAGACGTAAAATCATCTCCCGATCTTGATATCTTAAGCATCTAATTAAAACTGCTCTTGGAGGTTGTCCTGGAAAAGGTTTTCTTCTTAACGCTCGATAAGCCTTTCCAATCCATCAGGAAACGCTTCCACCCTTAATATTTCTGGAATCCATTTACGAAAAAATTTCATAGGGTCTTGACCTTCAACATCCTCTGGAAATCCAACTATCTTTACATTATTCCTTCAACTTTGATTTTCCAAAGAATCAATTTTTTGCATAAACAAATTCTTTTGCATATCTTCTACATTTTTATATCTTTCCTGCATTTCATCCACTGCAATGAGACATTTATTAAGATCTTCTTTCACAGCTGCAATTTCTCCACGTACATCTGATATTTTACTTTCCACATCTACAAATTGTTCAACATTATGAAAGCCAGTAGTTATATAAGTCATAATATTTTCATTCTGTTTTGTTAACTCCTCAGACATTGTAACCACATCAGGTCCAGGTGAGGGATTAGAAGTAGATGAAGTAACAGATTTAAAAGGAGAAGCCATTTTTGTAGTTCTGAGCCTACCTTCTATTGCTTCAGCTGCCATTAATAACAACTC
The DNA here is from genome assembly GCF_036971445.1 of Narcine bancroftii. NCBI lineage: Eukaryota > Metazoa > Chordata > Chondrichthyes > Torpediniformes > Narcinidae > Narcine > Narcine bancroftii. The sequence continues at coordinate 149,821,219 of NC_091469.1, forward strand.
TTGATCTTCTTCGCCCAGGTATTCAATTTGTTCTTCTTCCTCATCTTCAGGTACCAGAATATCCTCTCGAGTTGCCATGCTGCGCATTTGAACCCTATCCAATGTCTGGCCGACTTCATCAGCCCGACGTGGAGCAGGTCCCCCCACAGCACAAAATCGATCCAGGACGTCACAGAAACACGACGTCAGGCGCATGCTCATTGGGCCCGTTGTGTAGTAGCAGGCACTTTCAGGCACGTCAGCACGCACTGAAGCGCTACTTAGAGCTCTATGTCGCCCGCTGCCCTGCGTGACCCCGCTCAACTCCCCCCCCCCCCACCCCCCCCCGGCCATGCTGACAGTGCTACTTCCACAAGCATCCAGGCTGACGTTGGTGCCATTTTTGATCGGTTGGATCCTCGGAGATGTCTATCTTCTTTCAAGTTGATCCAGGGACATCCTCAGTGGCTTGGGTTCCATCTTAATTGATCCTGGTGCTGCTTCTGCTCAGTAGGCCCAGATTTTTCACTTTTTCCAACAACTTTAATAACTAATTTCTTCTGCTTTCTGACCTTTTCCTTTCTTCATTTCTTGCAGCCCCAGCACTTAATAATACATCTAATGAACTTGTTAACTTTCAGACAGTTTATATAACTCTGGTATTAATCAATCCTTCCAGGGAGAGACAGAACCCATGTCTTGGTTTTACGCCATCTTGCCACGCCCCCTCAATGTTCTATCTCTTGACATTGAGAGTGGTCTATAAACATCTAGATCATAATTTTATCAAATACATCATGTCACCACCTGTTCTGTATTTGAAATAGCCCATCAAGGATTCTTTGCAATTTGGCTTGTCAAATTGGCATATTTCAGACTCCATTAAATTACTCATCAAAGTTTGCATTTTGCGATTTCATCAATCAGAAGGTTGAAGTGACAAGTAGCTTACCCAACTGAGTATTAATATTGAGAACATTCTCGAACTCGGCACCTAAATTTCAAAACTTGAATTTTTATTCCCCTCGTGTATCTGAAAGACATCATGAGTCTTGGGATACTCGAAGAACATTTCCTTTGAAGTAAATTCAAATCACTGCTCCTTGTTTTGATAATTAATCAAAACAGATGCAACATACCCACAACACCATTGACGGAATTTATCATTAAACGCCTCTTAAATCTACCTTCAATGTCTTCATTCATCCTTTTGGAAACAAAGGAACAAGAGCATATCATTTTATCTCATGAGTCTGCTATAATTATGTGTCACTCTTTCATCAGCTGTTACTTCAATTGATATAAAGCCTGACAATCTGTCACAAACTCCATCGTCGAACCATCTGGCTCCTCAAAATTTACCAGAATGTTCACAATGATAATACCATTTTGACCTCGTCACCTTGCTGCAACAACCTTTGTCGCACCACCTTACCTTTCTTCTTGTTTGAGCTCATGTTGATAATATGAACCATGATCTTATTGTTCATTCTTGTCTATTCTAATGCACTTATGGTTGGCCTCTCATTTTACTCACTGTTGTTCCCACACTAGTATCTGTACCTTGATTCCTGATTAAGGCTTAGTCGGGGCTTCTGTATGAACTGATGCCTGGACTTGAGATGTTCAATATCATCCCAAATGCTTCTCATGTTACATAGGAACATAGGAAGTAGGAACAGGAGTCGGCCAAAAATGGCCCATCAAGCCTGCTCCGCCATTCAATACGATCATGGCTGATCTAATTTATGACCTAACTCCACCTACCTGCCTTCTCCCCATATCCCCTAATTCCTCTATCATGTAAAAATTTATCTAACCGAATTTTAAATATGTTTAATGCCGAGTCAGGTCAGACTCGGGGTCGGAGGAGACAGTGAGTCAGTGCCTGGTGCCGGGTGAGAGGAGGAGGAGGAGCCGGGAGTTAATTGGGGTTAATTGGTAAGGGGCAAATAAAAGGAGTAGAAAAGGGGGCAGCGGCCAGCGAGGAGCGGTGCAGTGAGTGAGTGGCCCAGTGAAGGAGTGGGGACTTTGGTTCGAGAGACTCCGGTGAGCAGGGGCTAAGAAGGAGCTTATTAGTAAAGGGTATTATAGTAAGAAAGGAGGAAATGGAGTCAGTTGGGGTAGTTAAGTGCTCCAGTTGTGGGACGTGGGAAGTCGGAGACACCACAGCTGTTCCTGATGACTACACCTGCAAAAGGTGCATCCAATTGCAAATAATGAGTGACCGTGTTAGGGAGCTTGAGCTGCAGTTGGATGAACTGAGGATCATAAGGGAAGCAGAGGCAGTGATAGAGAAGAGTGACAGGGAGACAGTCACCCCTAGAAGGCAGGAGTCATGGAATTGGGTGACTGTGAGGAAAGGAGGGAGAGCGCCAGTGCAGTGAACCCCTGTGGAAGTGTCCCTCAGCAATATGTATTCGGCTTTGGATACTGTTGGGGGGGAACAGCCTATCAGGGACGAGTCGTGGGGGTCAGGTATCTGGCACAGGGGCTGCCCCTGAGGTTCAGAAGGGAAGGAAGGATAAGAACAGGATACTTGTAGTTGGGGATTCATTAGTCAGAGGGACAGATAGAAGGTTTGTGGGATGAGATGGGGGATCCAGGTTGGTCTATTGCCTCCCTGGTGCCAGGGTCAGGGACATCTCTGATCGAGTACATAGCATTCTGCAAGGGGAAGGAGAACAGCCAGAAGTCGTGGTCCATGTGGGGACCAATGACTTAGTTAGAAGTGGGGATGAGGTCCTGAAACAGGATTATGTGGAATTAGGTAGGAAGTTAAAAAACAGGACTTCCAAGGTAGTAATCTCTGGATTGCTGCCCGTGCCACGAGCTAGTGAGGGTAGAAATAGGAGGATGTGGAGGATGAATGCGTGGCTAAAGAGATGGTGCAGGGGGCAAGGGATAAGATTTCTGGATCATTGGGATCTCTTCTGGGGAAGATCGGACCTGTACAAGAGGGACGGACTCCACTTGAACTGGAGGGGGACCAATGTGCTGGCAAGCAGATTTGCTGGAGCTGTGGGGGAAGGTTTAAACTAGTTTGGCAGGGGGTTGGGGAACAAAGGGTGAGAGCAGTGTCCAGGAAGTATGGCCACCTAGCTAGGAATAAAAAAGATAAGAAAGGTAGGATGGAGATTAGGGTAGAAGGTAAAAAAGAGAATATATGTGAGGGTCATTCTCTGAGATGCATATATTTTAATGCAAGAAGCATAGTGAACAAGGTAGATGAGCTGAGAGCATGGATAGATACTTGGGGTCACGATATTGTGGCAATTAGTGAGACCTGGCTACAGGAGGGGCAGGACTGGCAACTTAATGTTCCGGGATACATTTGTTTTAGATGTGATAGATCAGGGGGTAAAAAAGGAGGAGGAGTTGCTCTGCTTGTTAGGGAGGACATTACTGCTGTGAGGTGGCAGGATGGTATGGAGGGATCGACCAGTGAGGCTGTTTGGGTGGAATTGAGGGGTGGAGGAGGCAAGAGGGTGCTAATAGGGATGTATTACAGACCACCAAATGGGCCAAGAGAATTAGAGGAACAAATTTGTAGGGAGATAACGTATATGTGTGAAAATCATAGGGTAGTGATCATGGGAGATTTTAACTTCCCACACATTGATTGGGATACCCATACGGTTAGAGGGCTGGATGGGCTGGAGTTCATTAAATGTGTCCAGGATTGTTTTCTAAATCAGTTAGTAGAAGAACCTACTCGGGATGGTGTAATACTGGATCTCCTGTTAGGGAACGAGCTAGGTCAGGTAGCGGACATTAATGTCGGAGAACCAATTGGGTCTAGTGATCATAATTCTGTTAGTTTTAGGGTATTTTTAAGGAAGAGCAAGGAGAGGCCTAAAGTTGAGGTTCTGGATTGGAAAAGAGCAAATTTCGTAGGAATAAGAAGGGATTTGGGGAGTATTGAGTGGGACAGGATATTTTCAGGTAAGGATGTTAATGAAAAATGGAGGATATTCAAAAAATACATTTTGAGGGTACAGAGTAGTTATGTCCCAGTCTGGATCAAAGGAAAGGCAGGAAGTCATAGGGAGGCTTGGTTTTCGAGGAATATTGGAAATTTGGTTAGGAGAAAAAGGGAGGTGCAGAAGAGGTATAAAGAGCAGGGAGCTGAGAAGTTGAAGGAGGACTACAAGGAGTGTAGAAGGAATCTTAAGAAAGAAATTAGAAAGGCCAAAAAAAGGCATGAAGAGGCTTTGGCTGACAGAATAGAAATAAATCCAAAGGGTTTCTATAAGTACATTAAAAGTAAAAGATTAGTGAGAGATAAAATTGGACCCCCTGTAGATAGCGAGGGTAGGCTGAGTGAGAAGTCTGAGGAAATGGAAATTTTGAATGATTTCTTTTCCTCGGTATTCACTAGGGAAAAAAATGTTGAACCAGTTGAAGTAAAGAAAAATAGTGGGGAGGTCATGAAGCATATAAGGATAACTGAGGAGGTAGTGATGGCTGTGTTAAGAAAGATAAAGGTGGATAAATCTCCCAGACCGGACAAAATATTCCCTAGGCCACTCAGGGAGGCTAGTGGACACTTAGTGGGGCCATTAACAGTGATATTTAGGATGTCACTGGCCACGGGGGTGGTACCAAAGGATTGGAGGGTGGCGCATGTGGTTCCTCTGTTTAAGAAAGGGTCCAAATGCAAACCTGGGAATTATAGGCCTGTAAGTCTGACATCTGTGGTGGGCAAGTTGATGGAAAGTGTTCTGAGGGATGCTATTTACAAATTTTTGGAGGAACAAGGATTGATAGGGAGTAATCAGCATGGTTTTGTCAGGGGTAGATCATGCTTGACAAACCTGATTGAGTTCTTCGAGGGGGTTACAAAAAAGGTTGATGAGGGGAAAGCTGTGGATGTTGTCTATTTGGACTTTAGTAAAGCTTTTGACAAAGTTCCCCACAGGAGGTTAGGAAAAAAGGTGGAGGCATTAGGTATAAATAAGGAGGTAGTGAAATGGATTCAGCAGTGGTTGGATGGAAGGTGTCAGAGAATAGTGGTAGAAAATTGTTTGTCCATTTGGAGGCCGGTGACTAGTGGAGTTCCTCAGGGTTCGGTCCTGGGTCCACTATTATTTGTTATATATATTAACGATCTGGATGTCGGGGTAGAGAATTGGATAAACAAGTTTGCAGATGACACAAAGATTGGTGGTGTTGTGGACAGTGAGGTAGATTACCGTAGATTAAAAGGTGATTTAGGAAGGCTGGAGGTGTGGGCTGAGAAATGGCTGATGGAATTTAATATAGATAAAGGTAAGGTGCTGCATTTTGGAAAGACAAATTTAAATAGGTCATATACATTGAATGGTAGACAATTGAGGAGTGCAGAGCAACAAAGGGATTTAGGAGTTATGGTAAATAGTACCCTCAAGGCTGATACTCAGTTAGATGGTGTGGTGAAGAAGGCATTTGGAATGTTGGCCTTCATAAATCGGAGTATTGAATTCAAGAGTAGGGAGGTTATGATGAAATTGTACAAGCCATTGGTGAGGCCAAATTTGGAGTACTGTGTACAGTTTTGGTCACCAAATTATAGGAAAGATATAAACAAAATAGAGAGAGTGCAGAGAAGGTTCACGAGAATGTTGACAGGATTTCAGGGTCTGAGTTACAGGGAAAGGTTGTGCAGACTGGGGCTTTTTTCTCTGGAGTGTAGAAGATTGAGAGGGTACTTGATAGAGGTGTTTAAGATTTTAAAAGGGACAGACAGAGTAAATGTGGATAGGCTTTTTCAATTAAGAAAGGGGGAGATTCAAACTAGAGGACATGGTTTAAGATTGAAGGGGGAATATTATAAGGGGAACATGAGGGGAAATTTCTTTACGTAGAGGGTGGTGGGGATGTGGAATGAGCTTCCGGCAGACGTGGTTGAGGCGGGATCATTGGTTACATTTAAGGAAAGACTGGATCGTTACATGGATAGGAGGGGACTAGAGGGGTATGGACCGGGTGCTGGTCAGTGGGACTAGGAGGGTGGGGATTTGCTACGGCATGGACTAGTAGGGCCGAACTGGCCTGTTCTGTGCTGTAAGTGGTTATATGGAGGCAGCCTCAACCACTTCCCTGGTTAGAGAATTCCAAACATTCACTACTCTCTGGGAAAAACTATTTTTCCTCATCTCTGACCTAAATCTACTCACCCAAATCTTGAGACTGTGTCCTCTCGTTTTAGTTTCCCCGGCCAGCTCAAAAAACCTTCCTACATCTATCCTATCCACACCCTTCATAATCCTATATGTTTCTATAAGATCTCCTCTCATTCTTCTGAACTCGAGCGAATACAATCCTAGATGATTTAATCCTAGATGTGTTGAGTGGCCATAAGCCAAAGATTCCCAGTGGGGAAGTTGTATTTCTTCAAGGAGACCTTGAGCCTATCTTGGAATATTTTCCTCTGACCATCTCATAAGTAAATCCCATGAACCTGCTCAGAATTGTGTGTGTGTGTTGTGGGAGTTTGGTGGCGAGCATGCAAAATGATGTTGGCTCCCCAATATGGACAACTTAATGTGATTAGGTCCTCAACGCTTGGCTTATTGACCGAGGAAAGGACTCTGACATTGCTTTGTTTGTCTGTCCAGTGAACCTAAATGATATTGTACAAAACACTAGTGGTAGTACTTTTCCAGAATTCTCTGCTACAGTCGTCAAGGATTCAGAACCATGTGAGAGGGAGGAATAATGACTGAACAGTGGACTGTGACTTTTCTTTCGGGGGGCCCAAGGCACTCCATAGAACACAACAGCACAGAACCAGGTTCCTTTGGCCCTTCTAGTCAGTGCTAAACTTTTTTTTGCCTAGTCCCATTGAATTGCACCCAGTCCATAACCCTCCCTACCTCTCCCATCCATGTACCTATCCAAATTCTTCTTTTCTTTTTAACATTATTTTTATTGAGTTTAACAAAAAACCCTTTACACAAGGTATATTAATGATATCATAAATCAAATCATATATATATATCTAAAACATATCAATTGAAAATTAGGTAATTATTACATTAAAAATTGAAATCTTGAATGAAATGTTATAATTATAATAATTAAATCATAACTCATTGTCCAAAATCAATTTAGAATGCAAATATTATACAAATAAAATTCTCTTATATTAGATATTTTGTACTTCTCTGATTTGATCATGTTGTTCTGTGATAGGATCTGTAATCTGTAGTTAAACCCCCTTTTACTTGTTAGTTAATAATGAAAAGGAAAATAAAATTCTCCCTATTAATCTACCTGCTCCTTCTAAACAGGATTATTTGTGTATATTGTACATACTAATTGAATAACGTCCCCCAAACACCAGGCAGGGGATCCCCGGAGCATCCACACCACTTATATCCTCAGATTATGAGATAATAATCCATGAATGGGTCCATCATATCTTATAAAATTCAGACTTTCCATCTTTAATATTATATCTAATTTTTTCCAAACTTAAGTAAGACATAATGTCATGTAACCATTGAATGTGAGTGGGTGAAACAATATCTTTCCACTTAATCAAAATTGCTCGTCTAGCTATCAACGAAGCAAAAGCTAAGATTCTCTTCTCGATTGAGGACAGAGATGTATTCTCTTCTCGAGAGAGAAAAACAAATAAAGCAATGAAAGGACATGGCTCTAATTTAGTCTTCAGAATCGTTGATAAAGTTTGGAAAACCTTGCCAAAAATGTTCTAAGTTTGGACACTCCTAAAGCATATTAATCATTGAAGCTTCGCAAATTTTACACTTATCACAAAGTGAATCTATATCAAGATAAAAATGAGATAATTTAAATTTAGACCTATGTATTCTGTGCACCACCTTGAATTGCAACAAACAGTGTCGTGCACAAAATGAGGACTCATAGATCAATTAAGAACTGTATCCCAATCCTCATCCGAGAATGCTCTATTCAAATCACGCTCCAAATCATTCTTAATTCTGGCCATTCTTCAATCCATTAAATTCTTCTAATATTTGATATTAATCCTTCGTGGGACAATTGCAAATCAAAAAATATATCATGAATATTCGCTTCGGATATTCGAGGAAAATCAAAGTTTGGACTGAAAAAAATGCCTAATCTGTAAATATCTAAAAAAGTGCCTATCATAAATATTACATTTTGCTGATAGTTATTCAAAGGATGCAAAATTACCAAATTCTTCTTAAATGTTAAAATTGAGCCCGTATTCACTAACTCAGCTGGCAGCTTGTTCTACACACTCTGAAGAAGTTCCCCCTCACATTCCCTCTAAACTTTTCCTCTTTCACTCTTAACTCATGTCCTCTGGTTGTATTTCACCTACCCTCAGAGTAATCTACATTACTCTGCCTATCCTCCTCATAATTTTAAATGCCTTTATCAAATCTCCCCTCATTCCTCTATGCTCCATGGAATAAAGTCCTAACCTGTTTAACCTTTCTCTGTAACTCAGTTTCTGAAGTTCAGGCAACATCCTAGTAAATCTTCTCTGCACTCTCTCTCTCATTGATATCTTTCCTGTAGTTAAGTGACCAAAGTGGTTCACAATACTCCAAATTTGGCCTCTCCAATGACTTATATAACTTTACCATAACATCTCAGCTCCTATATTCAATAATTTGATTTATGAAGGCCAAATATGTTAAAAGCTCTCTTTACAACCCCATCCACTTGTGACACCACTTTCATGGAATTATGTATCTGTATTCCCAGGTCCCTCGGTGCCCTACCATTCACCGTTACATCCTTTCTTGGTTTGTCCTTCCAAAATGCAACACCTCACACTTGTCTGCATTAAATTCCATCTGCCATTTTTCAGCCTATTATTCCAGCTGCTCCAGATCCCTCTCCAAGCTCTGAAAACCTTCTTTGCTGTCCATTATGCCTCCAATTTTAGTGTCATCTGCAAACTTGCTGATCTAATTTACCACATTATCATCCAGATCATTGATATAGATGAAAAACAACAATGGTCCTAGCACCAATCCCTGAGGCACACCACTTGTCTGAGAAGCAATCATACTCTCTGGCTTCTCTCATCCAACCATTGTCGAATCCAGTTCACTACTTCACCATGAATACCAAGCATCTGATCCTTGACTAACCTCCTATGTAGGACCTTGTCAAAGGCCTTGCTAAAGTCCACGTAGGCAACATTTACAGCCTTTCCTTCATCAACCTCCCTGGTAACCGCCTCAAATAAACTCGATAAAATTGGTTAAACACAATCTACCATGCACAAAGCCATGTCGACTATCACTAGTCAGTTTCTGGCTATCCAAATAATTGCATATCTGATCTCTTAGAAAACCATCCAATAATTTACCTACAACTGACGTCAGGGTCACCAGCATATCATTTCCAGGGTTACTTTTGGAGCCTTTTTTAAACAACAGAACAACATGAGCTACCCTCCCATCCTCTGGCACCACACTCGCGGCTAAGTACATTTTAAATATTTCTGTCGGAGCCCGTGCAATTTCTACACTAGTCTTCCTCAAGGTCTGAGGGAATATCTTGTCAGGCCCTGGAGATTTATCCACTCTTATTTGCTTTAATGCAGCAAGCACTTCCTCCTCTTTGATCTATATCAGTTCCATGACTTCACAGCTTGTTCTCCTTGCTTACCATGACTCTATGCCTGTTTTGCTGGTTGAACATGTGATCCCATCTTTAATTTTTTTTAAAAAATTGAGACATACAGCATAGTAACAAGCTATTTCGGCCCACAGGTTCATGCCGTCTATTTTGCACCCCATTAACCTACACCCCCAGTACGTTTTGAACAGTGGGAGGAAACCGGAGTCCCCAGAGAAAACACGCAGTCATGGGAAGAACGTACAAACTCCTTGCAGACCCTGATCCGGTCGCAATCACTGGCGCTGTAACCACTACCAAAGGTTTATGTGTTACTTCACAGAACATTTACGTTGACCATTTAAACTTACATATTTTTACCTATTATGAACTAATAAAATCTTATTAGTACTAACAAAGGAGCAGCAATGGAAGATTCACCAGTCAATGGTAAATTCAAAACGCTGCTGAAGATCCAGCTGCGCTGGGTGGGTCACGTCTCCAGAATGGAGGACCATCGCCTTCCCAAGATCGTGTTATATGGCGAGCTCTCCACTGGCCACCGTGACAGAGGTGCACCAAAGAAAAGGTACAAGGACTGCCTAAAGAAATCTCTTGCTGCCTGCTGCATTGACCACTGCCAGTGGGCTGATATCACCTCAAACCGTGCATCTTGACGCCTCACAGTTCGGCAGGCAGCAACCTCCTTTGAAGAAGACTGCAGAGCCCACCTCACTGACAAAAGGCAAAGGAGGAAAAACCCAACCCCAACCAACCAATTTTCCCCTGCAACTGCTGCAACCGTGTCTGCCTGTCCCGCATCGGACTTGTCAGCCACAAACGAGCCTGCAGCTGACGTGGACATTTACCCCCACCATAAATCTTCGTCTGCGAAGCCAAGCCAAAGAAGAATGATGTAACGTTTCTTCCTGATCTCTAAACTTTAAATTTAAACCTCACTATGCATCCAAAGTTCAAGTTTCAATGTTTGCATCAAGGTTTAAATAGCACAATGGAATGGCACAGCAACAAGTTAGATATAATCATACACAACCAGTGACCTGTTGTGGACACACATCTCCTCACTCGTCAGGAAGGAGCAACAGCAAATTCGCTTCCTGAGAAGACTGAAATGGGCAAGGCTTACCGTCCACAATCTTATCAACCTTCCACAGGAAGGTGTGCATTTAATTCTGAAAAAGTCATTTTTGTAGTCCAGTTTCAAACATCTTGTTGACTTAAAGATCCTTTTAAATTGCAATTCAGAAGTAATTCTGAAGTACTTTTAAACATAATATTTTCAGATCTCTAAACTGACAAGCTTCTTGATGAGCTGTCTTTCAGGGAGATATTCTTCACAAGAGTGTTCTCTCTTGCTTGGAGATGCATCTGCCCTCTTTATCAAAAAGAGATAGTCAGAAGTTGTCTTATTTATTTTAAAGCCACTTATTTTATGTTCCCCTTTTCCAAGAGTAATGCACAACAGTACCTTTTTTGGTTACTGTACCTTGATCCTTTTCAAAGGATTTTGAAAACTTGACTTCCTCTCTTAACAGAGAAAGCAGTCGTGTACTCACAGGAGGTATGGTTTCTTCCAACTGGTTTCAGAATGCCTCTCGCTCTCTTCATTTATGTCTCTCTGAAAACATGTTGACCCGACATCACTACAGTTTCAATTTCAATTCTGTCCAAAACACGACCTATGATAAATGTTTGGTTGGCAAGGACGTTGAGCCAAAGGCCCTGTTTCTATGCTCTAGAACACTTGATCAATCATTCATTAGTATCGTAGTTTTCACTCTTTTATGGGCCAAATGTAAAATGGAGATGATCATTCACCCATTTCTTCTCCTCTTGTTGCCTTTGGCTTCCATTAAGCAATATCTTGATTTAAATGCTTTAAAATTATCTGTTGCTTTCATGTCCTCCTATGGCCTTGTAACACTTGTCTGCTCCCGTAACCTAAGACAGACCTGCAGTCTCAAATTATTTGCTTCACCTCTGGGAACAATCAGCTTCATCTGTTAAAACTCTTATTATCCATATTAATGCCATGGAACCTTCTGCATCGACCTCTTTTTCCTCTTCAAGGATAATCGTTGAAACTGTTTTAAACAAGTGTATCTCATATATCCCCATAAAACTAATATAAATATTTGTTTGATGGACCATTTTGGTATATTTTGCACCTGCTTTGCTTTGTGGAAGGAGCTACAGAAAAATTATTAGTTTGTTATATTTGTTGAATATTGTATGTGGGACTATTGTCAACAGCCTCGTTGGTTGAGATCGAATGCTGCGAACACGACGAAGATCCCAAGTTTGATCTTTGTCAAGTTCATTGCAGAAGTACAATCCAACGAAACAGCATTCTTCAGTGTAAAATGTGCAGACATAATGCACATACAGAAAAAGAATGCATATTCAGGACAAGAGTTCATCTATGCAAATTAATAAATAAATATAGTTTCATGAATATGAGCATCTTGGATGGTTAGTGTGAACAGCTCCTTTGGTCGTTCAGTGTTCTCATTGGCCATGGGAAGTTGTTTCTCAGCCTGGTGGTACTGGCTCTGATATGCTTGTATCGCTTTCCTGACAGGAGCAGTTGAAAGATGCTGTATGTGGGGTGGAAGGGGCCCTTAAGGATTTTGCGCCACCTCTTCACACAATAATCCCAGTAGATCACTTCGATGCGGATGAAGGGAGTCTCCAGTGATCATCCTCTTTGCCACTCTTGTGGTCCTGTGGATTGATCCATTTCTCTGCAGTAACTGTAGCGCGCCGCACTATGATGCATCCGGCCAGGACACTCTTGGTAGAGCTCCTGTGGAAGGTTGATAAGATTGTGGACGGTAAGCCTTGCCCATTTCAGTCTTCTCAGGAAGTGAATTTGCTGTTGCTCCTTCCTGATGAGTGAGGAGATGTGTGTCCACAACAGGTCACTGGTTGTGTATGATTATATCTAACTTGTTGCTGCGCCATTCCATTGTGCTATTTAAACCTTGATGCAAACATTGAAACTTGAACTTTGGATCGTCCTGGTTCTTGTAGCACCGAACCTCAGCCATCACCCTCAAGCAGCTGATGAACAGTACTTCTGGACTGTCCAGTTCTGGTCTCCATCTTTGAGGAAGGATATACTGGCTTTGGAGACGGTCCAGAGGAGGTTTATGAGGTTGATCCCTGGGGTGAAGGGGTTGACTTATGATGAAAGATTAAATTGTCTAGGATTGTATTTGCTCGAGTTCAGAAGAATGAGAGGAGATCTTATAGAAACATATAGGATTATGAAGGGTATGGATAGGATAGATGTAGGAAGGTTTTTTGAGCTGGTCGGGGAAACTAAAACGAGAGGACACAGTCTCAAGATTCGGGGGAGTAGATTTAGGACAGAGATGAGGAAAAATAGTTTTTCCCAGAGAGTAGTGAATGTTTGGAATTCTCTAACCAGGGAAATGGTTGAGGCTGCCTCATTAAACATATTTAAAATTCGGTTAGATAAATTTTTATATGATAGAGGAATTAGGGGATATGGGGAGAAGGCAGGAAGATGGAGTTAGGTCATAAATTAGATCCGCCATGATCGTATTGAATGGCAGAGCAGGCTCGATGGGCCATTTTTGGCCTACTCCTGTTCCATGTTCCTATGTTCAATTCTTGCCCTGCTGCTGATAAGAAGCATTGTAAAACCTTTTTGTAGATTAGAACATCCAAATAAAATTTGTGTTCTTGGACTAGGCAATTCATGAAGACGAAGATGAAAACATGGACCTCGGCACTCCTATCGTTCAGGTCGTTCTGGGTCCTCACTGTGAGCACTTGTATTCAAAAATCCTCCACCTGGTCATGGCAGACGGAGCTTATCAAGAAGGCAAGTCTCTCTCTGCTATTTTACAAGTATCATTTTTAATTGGGACTTGGTGGAAATGTGAGCACTGTATAAAATATCTACTTTAACCATAGGCCCTTGTTGTGCTCACCCATATATTCCTGGAAAAAAAACACTAAACCATTGCCACCCTGTATTTGTCTTTCATCCACGTGTGTCTCTAATTGTCTCTTAAATGCCCCTAATGTTTCACCATCCCTGGCCAAGGTATTTCAGGCTCCAGCAACTCTGTGTTTATTTTTTTTTAATTACTCCTGATATCTCCCCTAAACTTCCATCCCTTCACTTTAGACATATGTCCTCTGGTACGTTGCTATTCCTGCCCTTGGAAAAAGGGGCTGGCTGTCCACCCTATCTATAGGCCCTCTCATTACAGAGAAAAAGCTCAGCTGTAAAGGCAGAGATTCTCTGCCCTTGCATCGGGAGACCTACCTTCTGGAATGTGCCGCGGCCAGCTCCAAGGCGCCAACTGCAATCCCTCTCAGGGAAGGATAATTGGTGGAGTGCTGCGGTCCGCCACCTCACTTGAACATACAGCCGCTGCAAGCGGCCGGTTAAGGATGGGCTGACGACACTGTCAGCTGGCGACCTATCTCCCCACTCACCCCCTCCCTCCATGACTCCCTCAAGGCAGGGGCGGTCAGGGCAGGGTGGTGGGCAGGGGCCGTAAGGCAGCGGAGGCCATCAGGTCAGGGACGGGTGGTCTTCGGGGCAGGAGTGGTCGACGGCCATCAGAGCAGGGGCAGGAGTGGTCGGCGGGGGCCGTCGGGGCAAGGGTGGCCGGTGGAGGCCTTCAGGTGGCAGCCAGTGCGGGCTGTGACAGCCTCACTAGGCCACTTCGGCCTTTGGGTCCACTCTCTGTGGCTCAAAACACTGCAGAGCAATGGCTGTCTTCCCTACCCATAATCCCCCACGCAGCTGAAAAGGCTGCTCCATGAAAGGTAAGTTTTATGTTTTTCCTCTGTGCTTGTAGCCGGCCTCCAGGTGGAGGCCTGACATGAAAAGGCCTAAAGCCTCTTATAATTTTGTGGATCTCTATTAACATGTTACACTCACTGAGTTTTTAATGCTTAGTGTTATTTTCTGACTATCTAGGTGAGGTTCCCTTGTCTTCTGAAGCAATGACATCTTTTTAAGCGTAGGGGAGCAGTGGCATGCTTCATGCAGAGATTAGCACTACATTATTACAGTGCCAGTGATCCAGGTTCAAATCTGCTCCTATATTGTCAGGGTACTCTGGTTTCCTCCCATATTCCAAAGAAATGCTGGTTACTTGGTTGATTGGTCACATTGGTTAGGGTTAGGGTTAAGGGTTAGGGCTTTTGGGCCAGAAGGGCCTGTAACCATGCTGCACATTTAAATTTATTTATACAAGTTTTGCATCAGCTCCCTCATTCTTCATTAATGAACTATAAACAAAGAAAATTTAGTACTATTTTTCAACTGACTATTACACAGGTTTCCAATCATTGGGTGTGAAGAATAATTGACCTTGCACCCAGTGAGACGCTGCGTTATTTTTGCATTTGCGTTGCTACTTTCAGACCTTCACTGAGCACTTATATAATGTACCAAATGTGTTCAATGCAAGCTGCATCTACAAAAGACTTGGGACAGTTATGCATGTTTGGCCTTAACAGATTCTCCAGACTGGACTGTCTGCTTACAGGCTGATAAGCAAAATGTTATCCAACCTAAATTTGCATTCATGTCATACTGAGGAGAAAGACAGGCTGAATCCCATCTACGCTTCTATATAACCTATGCAAGTTTAACTGCAACAGTGATCGTTTTTATAATCCCACACCTCTTTTGACATGTTAATTTAAATTATTCACTAAATGCATGCCAACTTTATTTTCATTTTAACTATATCTGTGATTTGTTCCACATTCATGCCATTTGATCTGCCTCCTTTGTCATTCTGATTTCTTCACTATCTTAATGGAATCTTTTTCTACTTCCCCACCTCAGGAAAATGTTGCTGATTTTGCTCCCACCCTACCTTTTTTCAATTTCTAATGTGCGCCAAAGGGCCTTCCTTTCCTTGATTCAAGGCAAATTGTCTAAGTTTTATCTTGTGCAGCTGTTGGTGAAATTGGTCTCTTGGCAACCATGACTTTGAAATGCTCAAAATAAGCAAGGGAGCCTCCCGTTGTCAGATTTTGCTGGTGAACTTTCATCATCTTCTGTGTATTTGCTAATGGCTTTAAATTCTGATTAAAAGCGACTAAAGGGTGCACTCCCACCAGTATCCCTTTCCATCCTGCTAATATATACACGGTAGTATCTCTGCACGGTGCAGTTGCAGAAAATTGATGGATTTTTCTGTATATAATGGCATAGGAAGAAAAGTGTAATTTTAGCACCAGTAGTTTCAATCACTGCCTTTTCATAAAAAAGGCTTTTCACCCGCACCATCTCAATTTCTCTGCAATTTCTCTGCAGTTGGGCCAGTGAAAGCCTTGTGCCTTTTTTAGCTTTTACAACCCAGTTGCTCCTCCATCTATGCTTCCCTAAAAATTGTGCCATGCTGTGTTTTGTCAATAAACCCTTGGGGGAAAAGCCACTGTGGTTGCCCCCAGTTATTCACAATTGACTGTAGGCCAGAAAAGGCTACGTCTGTTTGAGGATGATTTACAAGCATAGGCTGTCAATTTCACTGCAAGAGGTAGAGCTTAAATTTGTTCTTGCTGCACTTAACTGGAATCATCAAAGAACCCAATATACCACTGATGGACATTTACGGAGTGGAAACAGGCCACATCGGCCTTTCGAGTCCACACCGGTTCACTAGAACAACTCCACTAGCTGAAATCACCTGCTCACTGCCAATAACCCTCCAACCCCCTCACCTCCATGTACACATCCAACCTTCTCTTAAATAACAGAAAGAACCCTGACACAACTATCTCATTCAGAAGTTCATTCCATTCTGCCACCCATTGCTGAGTCTAGTGTTTGTTTTGATCATAGTCTCAATACACTTGACCTTAGTGACATGTCTACATAATTGCTTCCACTGTGGGTACAGTACTACTTTCCACTTCACCCACTCATTTGTTTCATGAAGAAACAAATCTGTAGTAGGACCCATCTCGAGACTGGTCTCGTAACATGAACTGAGCACAAATTTCTCCATAACCTCAAATTGGCTCAAACAAGATATTAATTGTTTGTTACAAACCCTATGTGCTTGATTCTAATGCTGTTATATTGCTCAACTGGAAAAAGATTACCAGAGTGAAGTGGAAGGACACCGATTAACGCTTTTGAGGAAAGACTGCAGATGCTGTGATTGTTGTCCAATGCACAGAAGTGTAGGAGAAACATTATGTTACACGGCATCTATAGGAAGTAAAGGGTAGCCAATGTTTCAGGCCTGAGTCCTTCATCAAGATGTGAGCAAAGGGTAGGCAAGGGGCTGAATCAAAAGGTGGGAGGAGAGGAAGTAGGAAGGGGCAGGGGGAAGAGAACGGGGAGAAGAAAAAAGCTGAGGTGATGGGGGAGCTGGAGAAAAGGACCCAGGAAGATAGGGAAAGAGAGGGAGTTGGGGGAGACTTTTAAACTACTGACTGTTAATACCATCTGGTTGGAGAGGGGAAGACTGAATATTTGGCGTTCCTCCAATTTGCGGGTAGCCTTGGTTTGGCAGTACATGATGCCAAATATGAGGTGTGGAATTAAAATGGTTGGCCACTGTGAGGTCTATATTATTATAATGAACAGAGCAAATGTGTTCAACAAAACTGATGAGCCCTGCAGAGTCATGAGTGGGGCCCAGAATAGTGATGAGAAAGGAGGTGTGGCCCCAAGTGTAGCATTTCTTACGGTCACAGGGGTAAGTTACAAAGGTAAGTTAGTTGGAAGGGATGAGTTGATGAGGGAGTCCTAGGGGGGGAAATAGTCCTCACTGAAAGCAGGGAGGGGTAGAGAAGGTGTGTCTGGTGGCGAGATTACTTTGTAGGTGCAGAAATCAAGTCCAAAAGACATTGGAGCATAAATAGGCTATTCAACCCAGTGAGTCTGTTCCCCCATTTAATCATGAGCTGATCCATTTTCCCACTTAGCCTGACCTTCTCCCCGTAACTTTTGATGCTCTAGCTCATCAATCTCTACCCAATGACTTGGCCTCCACAATTTCCAAGACAACAAATTCCACAGATTTACCATCTTTTGGCTAAAGAAATTCCTCCAAAGTGAATACCCTTCAATCCTGAAATTGTGCCCTATTGTCCTGGACTCTCCGACCCTTGGAAACAACCTTTGAACATCTTCTCTCTCCATGCTTTTCAACATGTGAAATGTTTCAATGAGATCTCCCCCATCATTCTAAATTCCAATGAGTAGAGGCTCTGAGCTGTAAAACTTTCCTTGTGTGTTTACCCTTTAGTTCCTGGAATCCTTGTAAACCTCCTGTGAATCCTCTCCAATGTCAGCACAACCTTTCTTTCAATGACAAGCACAAAAAACTGTTCACGATACTCGAAGTGAAGACAATATGTTGGATGTTGCAGTTGTTAGGTGAGGATAAGTTATCTGGATGACTTTTGGAAACTGCATTTATATTACCTGCCAAAAACTTTTTGAGTTTGTAGTAAGTTTTTGTTACATATAAATATGAATCCATTTAAAAATTGAATTTAATGCCTCACTTGAGACAGTCTATGTCAGTGGTTCTCAACCTTTTTCTTTCCACTCACAAAGCACTTTAAGTATTCCCTTTGCCATTGGTGCTCTCTGATTAGTAAAAGATTGCTTAAGGTGGGATGTGGGTAGAAAGAAAATGTTTGAAAACCACTGTTTTAATCATCCCTCATTGACTCGTTATGTGCACGGGTTTCATAACTCCAAAGGAAATGGGCTAATGACAAATTTTATCAAGCCAAATATTTCAGTGACAATTGGGTCTGGAGCAGGGATTCTCAACCTTCCCTTCCCACTCACCTTAAGTAATCCCTTACTAATCACAGAGCACCAATGGCACAGGGATTACTTAAAGTGGTATGTGAGTGGAAAGAAAAAGGTTGAGAACCACTGATGTATATTAGGTAATTCAAGTATTGGACTATTGGAATTTAGATGTGGTAGGTTAAGAGATGATTCAGATAGATCATAGGCTATTTAAAGTGAATGACATGGGTTGTGAATTCTATCCACTACATGACAAAAAGTCATTGTTCAAAATTAATTTGTCCTTAAATTGGTGCCCAGCACTGAACCCACCAGAAATGTCCTCCCATGGGAAAGTAGGAAGGTCTAACTTTCAGAAGCTGCATACAACATTACAGAACAGAAAACAGGCCCTTTTGCCCTTCTAGTCTGTGCCAAACTATTATTTTGCACCCAGTCCAATGCCCTCCATACCTCTCCCATCCATGTAAAAGTCCAAATTTTTCTTAAATGTGAAAATTTAGCCTGCATTCACCATGTCAGCTGACCGTTCTTACCACACTCCCATCACTCCCTATGTGAAGAAGTTCCCCCTAAACCTCTCCCCTTGCCTCGTTAACCCATATCTTCTGGTTTGTATCTCACCTAATCTCAGTGGAAAAAGCTTACTTGCATTTACTCTATAATTTTGTATTCTTCTTCTTTGGCTTGGCTTCGCGGACGAAGATTTATGGAGGGGTAAAGTCCACATCAGCTGCAGGCTCGTTTGTGGCTGACAAGTCCGATGCAGGACAGGCAGACGGTTTCAGCGGTTGCAGGGGAAAATTGGTGGGTTGGGGTTGGGTGTTGGGTTTTTCCTCCTTTGTCTTTTGTCAGTGAGGTGGGCTCTGCGGTCTTCTTCAAAGGAGGTTGCTGCCGGCTGAACTGTGAGGCGCCAAGATGCACGGTTTGAGGCGATATCAGCCCACTGGCGGTGGTCAATGTGGCAGGCACCAAGAGATTTCTTTAGGCAGTCCTTGTACCTCTTCTTTGGTACACCTCTGTCACGGTGGCCAGTGGAGAGCTCGCCATATAACACGATCTTGGGAATTGTCTATCAAATCTCCCCTCATTCTTCATATCCAGGAAATAAAGTCTTAACTTGTTTAACTTTTTCCTGTAACTCAGTTCCTGAATTCCTGGCAACATCTCTGCATTCTTTCAATCTTATTGATATCCTGCCTGTCATTAGAACTCCCTATTTTCTGCTTTTGGATATTGCTTTGTGCTGCAGTGCTGTTTTATTTAAACTAGAAAATGAACTGAAACCACTCTTTCCTGAAAAATTCTTCAGTTGCTTCTCCTGGGAGAGAACTATTTTAAAATATTAAGTCTATTATTTTCAAATGGCTCGTTTCCACCAAAATGCAGAAGTCTAACTATTTTTTTCCTCTTTTTTTAATGTGAACTCCTCATATTCCATTGTTTCATGCTTGGGAGCGGTACCAACTAGTGTTCAAACTAACATTTTACTTGGGTGGTATGCCATCCCATTTCAGCCTGCCAAGAGTAGAATGTTGAATGCATCTGGCTGATGTTGATTGTATCTCATTCTAAGTGATTTCAACATCCATTTGTATTTCGAGCTCCTTGAGGTTTTTTTTCTTTTGGACGCCTTCTCCATTTTGTAATTCTTTTCCGTAATCATAATAATTTGAACATTTCACCATTTCTCCACCCTCCACAAAACCATCTCTTTTGCGTTCTTGTTTAGTTTCTATAGATCACACTGTTTGTACTGAGCCTGGTGGAGTTGAGATGGATCGTCTATAACTGAACACTGTACAATGAGTGTACTGGTTGCAATCTTTCTGAATGCCTTGCCGCCTCCCTTAATTTTCCATTATTTTAGCAAGTAAACTCCAACTGCACAAACAAAAATTGGTTCTGAGAAAGAAGATATCTGTTCAAGTATTTAGCTCCTGTTAAAGATTAGCACGTTCCAAGTTGAATTTAAATTTGGACATAGCACGGTAACCGGCCCTTACAACCCCGTAGTTTTGAAAGTTGAGAGGAAACCGGAGCACCTGGAGGAAACTTGCACAGCCATGGGAAAGGCTAAGCAACTCCTTAGGCACAGCACTGGTTTCTGGCACTGTATCAGCGCTGCGCTAAGTGTGCTGCCATAAAGAAATGATCTGTACACTTGATCTGTGTTTATTTAGTGCATCCATAAAATGTATTTAACTTTCTTTTTCAATCTTTTTTATTGGTTTTAACATATGCAAAATACCTAGGTACATATGGTAATAATAACAAAGTAAATTATTATCAAGTTAGCCAAAGCATTTGATAAAAAAGAGTCTTACATTTAGAAGAGATGTTAGGATAAAATTTAGCTAACTGAACCTTGGAAAAGTGGTCCCGATTGACTACTTTAAATTGAATTAATGAATGCTTCAGCACAAAAGAAAAGTGAGTGAACCTGTTTCCGAATAAAATCCCATGTAGTTTCAGCAAATTGTTGTTGAAAGTCTTGTTTCCATATTTTCTTAATGCCACCCAAGTGCTTTGTGATGGGCCTCAGGGAATGGTGCTGGGACCATTGTTGTTTGTCATCTATATCAATGATCTAAATGATAATGTGGTCAATTGGATCAGCAAATTTGCCGATGACACTAAGATTGGAGGCAACGATGAAGGTTTTCAAAGCTTAAGGGGATCTGGACCAGCTGGAGTAATGGCCTGAAAAATGGCAGATGGAAGTTAATACAGACAAGTGTGAGGTTTTTCAATTTGGAAGGACAAACCAAGAAAGGATATACCCAGTGAATGGTCGGGTGCTGAGGATTGCAGTAGAACAGAGGGATCTGGGAATTCAGATGCATAATTCCTTGAAAGTAGTGTCACAAGAAGAATTTTTGGCTGATTGGCCTCCATAAATCTAAGTATTGAGTACAGGAGTTGGTATGTTCTGGTAAATTTGATGTTGCCTGGATGAAGAACATTCACCCGGAAAGTTTAAACAGGTTAGGACTTCATTCCTTGGAGCATGGAAGAATGAGGAGAGATTTGATATATATATATATATATATATATATATATATATATATATAGCAGAGGTATTTGCTAGGGCTACTCAGGATCCTTTAAACTAGAATGGTTGGGGGGAGGGAACAAAATAGTACAGAGCAGTGAGGAGAAGGTTAGAATGCAAACAAAGAAAGTTTATAGTAGGTATTTGAATATGGATGGGCAGGTGATAGAGAAGGGAAATGCTCTGGAAGAAGATGAAGGGCAATTGGCAGGAAAAGTAAATAATGTTGTTCTTAAAGATGAGGGAAAACAGGGATTAAAAATTGGGAAATCCCTGAAATTCATATATTTTAATGCCAGGAGTATTGTAAAAAAGGTGGATGAGCTGAAGGTGTGGATTGATACTTGGAAGTATGATGTGGTAGCGATTAGTGAGACATGGTTGCAGGAGGGATGTGATTGGCAACTGAATATCCCTGGGTTTCGTTGTTTTAGGTGTGATAGAGTCGGAGGGGCAAGAGGAGGTGGGGTTGTATTGCTTGTCAGGGAAAATATTACAGCGGTGCCTAGGAAGGATAGATTAGAGGGCACATCCACGCAGGCTATTTGGGTGGAACTGAGGAGTAGGAAAGGAGAGGTTACACTTGTAGGGGTGTATTATAGACCACCCGGAGGGGACCGAGACCTAGAGGAGCAAATCTGTAGGGAGATAGTAGATATTTGTGATAAGCACAGGGTTGTAATTATGGGAGATTTTAATTTTCCACATATAGATTGGGAAACACATTCTGTGAAAGGACTGGATGGGTTAGAGTTTGTGAAATGTGTGCAAGATAGTTTTTTACAACAATATGTAGAGGTGCCGACCAGAGAAGGAGCAGTGTTAGATCTACTGTTGGCAAATGGGATGGGTCAAGTGACGGAGGTTAGTGTTGGCGAGCCCTTCGGGTCCAGTGATCATAATGCCATCAGCTTCAATGTCATTATGGAAAGAGAGAAATCAGGGCCAAGGATTGAGATTTTTGATTGGGGAAAAGCTAGATTTGAGGAGATGCGAAAGGACTTGCAGGGTGTGCATTGGGACAATTTGTTTTATGGGCAGGATGTAGTAGAGAGATGGAAGTCTTTTAAAGATCAGATTTTGAGAGTGCAAAAGCTTTATGTTCCTGTTAGGTTAAAAGGAGGGGCAAAAGGTTTGAGAGAGCCGTGGTTTTCAAGGAATATTGGAAACTTGGTTCGAAGAAAAAGGGAGGCGTACATTAGATATAAGAAGCATGGAGTTAAGGAGATGTTTGAAAGATACATTGAATGTAAGAGGAATCTTAAGAGAGGAATTAGGAAAGCTAAAAGAAGGTACGAGAAAACTATGGCAAGCAGGGTGAAAACTAATCCAAAAGAGTTCTACAAATATGTTAATGTTAAGAGGAAAGCTAGAGACAAAATTGGTCCCTTAGAAAATCAGAGTGGAAAACTGTGTGTGGAGCCTAGAGAAATGGGGGAGATATTGAACAGTTTCTTTTCTTCGGTATTCACTAAGGAGAAGGATATTGGGAGATGTGGGATAAAAAAAGCAAATTGGGTAAATATGGGGAATATAGAGATTACAAAAGGTGTAGTTTTAAGGCTTTTGAAGAATATAAAGGTGGATAAGTCTCCGGGACCAGACGGGATCTTCCCCAGGACATTGAGAGAAGTGAAGGAAGAAATAGTAGAGGCTCTGGCGGTAATTTTCCAAATGTCATTAGATATGGGGATAGTGCCGGAGGATTGGCGCATTGCGAATGTGGTTCCGTTATTTAAAAAGGGTTCAAGGAGGAAGCCTGGCAACTATCGGCCTGTAAGTTTGACGTCTGTGGTAGGTAAA
Source organism: Narcine bancroftii (assembly GCF_036971445.1). Lineage (NCBI taxonomy): Eukaryota > Metazoa > Chordata > Chondrichthyes > Torpediniformes > Narcinidae > Narcine > Narcine bancroftii. The sequence goes on from NC_091469.1 coordinate 149,844,432, forward strand.
TTAATGGAGAAAATTCTTAGAGATAGTACTTATAAACATCTGGATAGACAGGGTCTGATCAGGAGCACTCAACATGGATTTGTGGGAGGAAGGTCATGTTTGACCAATCTGATTGAATTTTTTGAAGAAGTGACTAGGAATGTGGATGAGGGTAGCGCAGTGGATGTTGTCTATAAGGACTTCAGTAAGGCCTTCGATAAGGTACCACATGGAAGGTTAGTTAGGAAGGTGCAGTCTTTAGGTATAAATTTTAAGATAGTCAAATGGATTGAACATTGGCTGAAAGGGAGAGGCCAGAGAGTGGTAGTGGATAATTGTCTGTCAGGTTGGAGGCCGGTGACTAGTGGTGTGCCTCAAGGATCTGTATTGGGCCCATTGTTGTTTGTTATATACATTAATGATCTAGATGATGGGGTGGTGAATTGGATTAGTAAATATGCAGACGATACTAAGATAGGTGGAATAGTGGATAATGAAGAAGGTTTTCAAGGATTGCAGAGGGATTTGGGCTGCTTAGAAAAGTGGGCTGAAAAATGGCAGATGGAATTTAATGCTGATAAGTGTGAGGTGCTTCATTTTGGTAAGAAGAATCAGAATAGGACATACGTGGTAAATGGGAGAGCATTGAGGAATACAGAAGAGCAGAAAGATTTAGGAGTAACTGTACATCGTTCCCTGAAGGTAGAAACTCACGTGAATAGGGTGGTGAAGAAGGCTTTTAGTATGCTGGCCTTTATCAATCATTGCATGGAATATAGGAGTTGGGAGGTGATGTTGAGACTGTATAAGACGTTGGTGCGGCCTAATTTGGAGTTCTGTGTGCAGTTCTGGTCGCCTAATTATAGGAAGGATATAAACAGAGTGGAGAGAGTGCAGAGAAGGTTTACCAGAATGTTGCCTGGGTTTAAGCATCTGGAGTATGGGGAGAGATTGGACAGATTGGGTCTTTATTCTTTGGAGCGTAGAAGGTTGAGAGGGGATTTGATAGAAGTATTTAAGATTATGAAAGGGATAGACAGAATGGATGTAGATAGACTATTTCCGTTAAGAGGAGGAAAGATTAAAACAAGAGGACATGAGTTAAGAATTAAGGGGCAGAGGTTTAGAGGTAACATGAGGGGGAACTTCTTTACTCAGAGAGTGGTAGCCATGTGGAATGATCTTCCGGGAGAAATAGTGGCGGCGGAGTCAATTGTATTATTTAAGAAAAGGTTGGACAGGTATATGGATGAGAAGAAGATGGAGGGTTATGGGCATTGTGCATGGAGGTGGGACAAGAAAGAGGTGTTTGGTTCGGTGTGGACTAGAAGGGCCTAATGGCCTGTTTCCGTGCTGTAATTGTTATGTTATGTTATGTTTTATATATATAAATATATATATATATATATATATATATGTAAATCTACACAAAATTATGATAGGCATAGATGGAGTAAATGAAAGTAGGCTTTTCCCCACTGAATTTAGGTGAGATACATGGGTTAAGTGAATGGGGATAGTGTAGGGCAGACGCTGGGGGGAATGAGCTACAAGCTGAAGTGGTGAATGTGGGCTCTATTTCAACATTTAAGAATCATTTTGACGGGTACATTGATGGGAGCAGCATTGGAGGGATATGGACTGGGTGCAGGTCAGTGGGACGAGGCAAAATCATAGTTCAGCACAGACTAGAAGGGCCTGTTTTCTCTGTTGCGATGTTCTATGATTCTTTACTTTAGTTGTCTTTTGTTTTAATTGTATCCCCTCGATCTTATTTCTCCCCACATTTCCTTATTTGTTAATTGGCCCCAAGAAGCCACGTGGGGGAGTGAGGGACTGGCGCTTTCATGGCTATTGAAGGATTTTGCATCGCAATTCCACTTCATCATGTTACTTATTTTGCAGATAACGACGAATAAAAATCAGATCTACTGTGGCTGTTTTTTAACTTTCAAGCCTACGCAATCCTTTGAGCACCCACAAAATTCCGAGATAACTTCTGCAACTCAGCCATGTGGATACAAGTTGAACCAAACAGCAGGAATGGGTCTGCATGGATTTGGTACAAAGACAGTTTTATTTTGCATTTCCTTCCCCAAAGTTCATTTGTACCTTTTTTTTAAAACTTTGTTTGTTTGTGCAGAATTTTACTAAAGTATCGGTATAGCTGCTAAAAAAAAAATCCATATATTACAGAATTCTCCGACCAAAGTATGCCCTTGAATGTCACATATTGAAGAGTTCTGTAAATGGAATGAATTATGGAATCTCGTGCAGCTTGAACTCCAGATTTTTTCATTTGCTTACTATACTGGTGGTGACCTGTTGTGTAGGAATCCTCTCTACATTCTCATGTTGCCGAACACAAACAGGTTGCAGGTTGTAATATAGATCCAGTTTCTTGTACAATACTTCAAAGTACAAAGTATACACAAGTGTATTATATCTTTATAATAATTAAGAATAAAGTTTCTTTTATACATTAAAAATATTGCACCTTGGTTTATTTTTAAGTCAGAATCTCTCTGGGTTTCGTCACCACCAGATGGACTAAATATAAGTTGTTATTTAGCAATCCACAATTTATGCACTTTGAAGTATAAACAGGAAAACCATTAGGAAATTTCTCCACAGCACTCCTACTAAATGGTCTGTTGGATTCAATTTACGCTTCATTCAAAGTGGAGGAGGCAGAATTGTACGCAGTGATTTTGGTGGTAAAGGAATTGATTGTTGACGTCAGGAAGGGGAAACCAGGAGAATACAGACCAGTCCTCATTGATGGGTCAGCATTGGAGAAAGTCAAGAACTTCAAATTCCTAGGTGTCAACATCTCTGAAAATCTATTCTGGAGCTATCATGTCAATGCAATCATGAAGAAGGCTGGCCAGCAGCTATATTTCAAGAGGAGTTTGTGGAGATTTGGTATGTCATCAAAAGCTCACAAGTTTCTACTGCTGCACCGTAGAGAGCATTCTGACTGCATCACTCTGGTATGGAGGTACCAATGCACAGATCAGAAAAGAGGTTTGGAAATTCAGTCGGTGCCATCTTTGGCATTAGTCTTCACTCCATTAATGTCATCTTTAATAGGTGGTGTCTCAAGAAAGCAGCCTCCATCTTCAAGAACCTTCAGCCTGAAGATCACACTTAATATTGCAAAAACAGATTCTTGTCCTCCACTATCAGATTTCTGAACGGACAATGGATCTGACACTAACTCGCTATTTTTCTCTCTTCCGTTAATTATTTTTAAATATTTTCAGAATCGTAATTTATAGCAATTTTGCACTTGTAATGGACAATACTGCTTTCTCAAAATAACAAATTTCTTGATGTTCATAACAATAGCACTAATTCTGAAGACTGCTTCTAAATCTTTTTCAGTCACACTCAACCTGAATGATTTTATTCAGGTTGTTACGAGGCCAGAGGACCCCAAAACCCAGCAGCAATAGAAATTCACCAAGACGAATGGTTAGTTCAACAAAAGTTGCTTTTAATTACCTTTAAGCATGAAAATAGGATCAAATTTTAACTTATTACTATTAGCCTAACTTAACCCACTTCTAATTCTAAGTGCACGTGTATGTAATGTGTTTATAAGTTCTTTAATTCACAATCCAAGCTCACTTCTCACTCCTCCAAGTTCACCAGTATCAGGCAATTCTTATACTCTGCAGAGAATTTAACATTTATGAATTTCACCAGGCTTTGTTGCTTGAAAGGTAAATGGTTTCCACTCAGAAAGGTTCTTGTCGGTTTTCAGTGAGAGATTTGTTGCTCGTTGGACACCCACAACTGATCCCTTCCAATCAGCCACTTCAGTGTCTTGCTGAAGAAACTTGCCCCATCAGGGTTTTCCAGATGATGACCTCTTTCTTTCAGGTCATTAGAGTTCCTTTTTGTTTCCCTTATTTCAAGTGAAACATTAGACAGCCAGTCCTCTCCTCTTGTGGACCAAAAGGGCTTTGACCAGTCTGAACTAAGAACTCACAACCCATCTTCAAAATGGGGTTTTCCCACAAGCTTGCCAGCTTGTCCTGTTCCAGTCCCAGCTGCTGCTGCTGAACTCTCTCTCTCTCTCTCTCTGTCTGTCTCTCTCTCTGTCTCTCTCTCTCTCTGTCTCTCTCTCTCTCTCTCTCTGTCTCTCTCTGTCTCTCTCTGTCTCTCTCTCTCTCTCTCTCTGTCTCTCTCTGTCTCTCTCTGTCTCTCTCTGTCTCTGTCTCTCTCTCTGTCTCTCTCTCTCTGTCTCTCTCTCTGTCTCTCTCTCTCTGTCTCTCTCTCTCTCTCTGTCTCTCTCTCTCTCTGTCTCTCTCTCTCTCTCTGTCTCTCTGTCTCTCTGTCTCTCTGTCTCTGTCTCTCTGTCTCTCTGTCTCTCTCTCTCTCTCTCTCTCTCTCTCTCTCTCTCTCTCTCTCTCTCAGAGAAAACCATATAACCCTCTTAGAGCAGCACGCTGCACTCAGACTGCGGCACCAGACCCAATCTTCTGAGTTTATTCATCTGTTCCTTTCCAAAACAATAATCCATTAATCAACAACAGCAGGTCCAATTAACCCCTACTTGTAAAGTCTCTATAGGAATTCTTCAAAGTTTTTGCAAAGGCACTCGGAGCCTGGACTGTCTGGCTTGAGCAGAGCTCCGGCATTTTAAATGAGAAGTGTTTTGAAGTGGTTCTTTGTGACCTACACTAAAAAACCTGCCACAACTTATCTCCTATAAAACACATCTATATATAATATGAAATATAACATGATCTGTCACAAGGTGAATCAGTGTTATGTGTGAAAGGCAATATCAAAGCAATGTGTTTTTAAAAAAAAAAACTTGAAATTAATCATTGCTAAGTCGAATCAAAGTGAAACACATTTAATGAAGGGGGATGACTCCAGAGGTTACTTTCTGGTTCTTTTTTAGATTTGTCTATCTATGACTTGCAAAAGTCCAAAATTAATGATCCTTTGTAATCAATGTTGTAATTTGGAAGTGTATCAGACATTTGCACACAATGCAGTCCTGTGGACAGCAGTGATACAAGAGACTGGACTATTTATAGCTGTTGAGAGATGCAAGTTGGGATTCCAAGGGGTAAACCCTTCTTAAAATAGCGGTATGTGATCTATGCTGAATATCTATGAGAGCTTCAGTTCCTCCAGTAGCAGCTCTGGGACATTCAGTTCAGGATTGAGTCTTGAATGACTTGGTACATGACAGTAAAAGTTCTGGATGCTGAGCTGAGGTTGATGTTTCTGCTTTGCCACCTGTACAGGAGGTACAAGTTGTATGGGCTCGGGTAATGGTTTAGCACTCAGTGGAGTTGGCTCTGATATTTTGTGCCCAAACCTGTGCAGCTGCAATTAGCAACTCAACAGTTGTCATTTCATTGAACTATTGAAGGTCTGTCAGCTCTGGGACCAGCATCTGAGAAGAGACTAGGTATTAATTTTATCAGAGAACAGGGGACTTCCCAAGAACACAGCAAGCTGTTACTGTAGCCACTTGGAATTTTGCATTTGAAAATATCTTTAGGATTTTACATGCACTTTGAACTGTATTTGAACAATTGCTTTGAAGTTTAGACCTTGTTCCATTTGATTGTAAACATCTCCCTCGATCTCTGACTCTGTACCTTCCCAAACCCTCCAACGAGGTTTAATACACCTCATCAGGGTACATGGATACACAGGATAAGATGAGAAATCCTGCTACTCAGAAAATGTACTATTGAAATGTCACATTTTTCTTGCACTAAATGCAACTGAGTATTTATTGTTTCTTTTTTTATGTCTTGACATAAGATGCAAAATTTAACTTGTACTATTGCAGTCAGTGGCAGCTAGTAAGAATTTCCGTTATCGATGGCAAACTTTCATCATCCAAGTTGGAGATTAGTTTTATTTTTCAATGTTATGTGGCTCTTGAACCTACCCATGATCCCCGAACCATAAACCACGAACTGCTCTGGGTCCACCAAGTCCTGTCTGCCTATTTCATGTACTGAACTTTTTTTCTTGCACTAATTGTAACTGTGAATACATATTATCCATTTTATATTTTGCTCTCTTATATTTTGCACGAAAACCAACAAGGTTGGGTCAGATACAGCAATGAGCTCTCTGAACCCTTCTCCATTAACAATGGCGTGAAGCAAGGCTGTGTTCTCGCACCAACCCTCTTTTCAATCTTCTTCAGCATGATGCTGAACCAAGCCATGAAAGACCCCAACAATGAAGACGCTGTTTACATCCGGTACCGCACGGATGGCAGTCTCTTCAATCTGAGGCGCCTGCAAGCTCACACCAAGACACAAGAGAAACTTGTCCGTGAACTACTCTTTGCAGATGATGCCGCTTTAGTTGCCCATTCAGAGCCAGCTCTTCAGCGCTTGACGTCCTGTTTTGCGGAAACTGCCAAAATGTTTGGCCTGGAAGTCAGCCTGAAGAAAACTGAGGTCCTCCATCAGCCAGCTCCCCACCATGACTACCAGCCCCCCCACATCTCCATCGGGCACACAAAACTCAAAACGGTCAACCAGTTTACCTATCTCGGCTGCACCATTTCATCAGATGCAAGGATCGACAATGAGATAGACAACAGACTCGCCAAGGCAAATAGCGCCTTTGGAAGACTACACAAAAGAGTCTGGAAAAACAACCAACTGAAAAACCTCACAAAGATAAGCGTATACAGAGCCGTTGTCATACCCACACTCCTGTTCGGCTCCGAATCATGGGTCCTCTACCGGCACCACCTACGGCTCCTAGAACGCTTCCACCAGCGTTGTCTCCGCTCCATCCTCAACATCCATTGGAGCGCTTACACCCCTAACGTCGAAGTACTCGCGATGGCAGAGGTCGACAGCATCGATTCCACGCTGCTGAAGATCCAGCTGCGCTGGATGGGTCACGTCTCCAGAATGGAGGACCATCGCCTTCCCAAGATCGTATTATATGGCGAGCTCTCCACTGGCCACCGTGACAGAGGTGCACCAAAGAAAAGGTACAAGGACTGCCTAAAGAAATCTCTTGGTGCCTGCCACATTGACCACCGCCAGTGGGCTGATAACGCCTCAAACCGTGCATCTTGGCGCCTCACAGTTTGGCGGGCAGCAACCTCCTTTGAAGAAGACCGCAGAGCCCACCTCACTGACAAAAGGCAAAGGAGGAAAAACCCAACACCCAACCCCAACCAACCAATTTTCCCTTGCAACCGCTGCAATCGTGTCTGCCTGTCCCGCATCGGACTTGTCAGCCACAAACGAGCCTGCAGCTGACGTGGACTTTTTACCCCCTCCATAAATCTTCGTCCGCGAAGCCAAGCCAAAGATTTTGCTCTCCTCCACACCGGGGTAATTTAATGAACACCATTGTAGTTTTTTTTTGAGCTGAAGTACCCGTGTGGCTGGAGCAAGCAAGAATTTTGGCATGTTGTGCTTATGCCATGACATAAGATCTCATTATAATAAATAACAGAGTGCTGATCTCAGCATGTCTGGTTGTGATTGTTGAAAGAGAAACAGCTAACAGCTCGGGTTCAAAAATCCTCTGGGCGGAATTGACAAGTCATTTCCTGCTGTTTATCAGTCTCTTGAATTGACCTCTTGTTGATGAAAGATGCCCTTGCATTGTTTTAATTATACCTTTCTTTCTACCCTGCATTCTTTGACTGACGATGACACTGCATCCTTTTGTTTTAGTATTGCACTACTTGGTGTACATAAGCCTGAGTTGACTTTCCTGGTAAGCACGCAGAACGAAGCTTTTCACTCTCTTGATGTGCGTGATATTCCATTTAATGCAATTCTCTGATGTGAAGTGTGGATCTTCAGGAAACTTAACTTTTGTAACTCTTTCCAAAAATAGATCTAATTCTATCCAAAAAGGTCTAAATTTTGAACATTCCCACGTGGAATGTAAAAAAAAGTACCAATTTCTTTAGTCCATCTAAAACATTTGTCTGAAAAATTAGAATTTAATCTTTTAGTTTCTGTGGAATAAGATATAGTTGATGGTACCATTTTGTACCGGACATTAACTGTGTTAGTCATATTACCTGACATAGTTCTAACCAAGTTTCCTCTGGAATATCTAATTTTAGATCTTTCTCCAATCTTTGTCTTGACTTATGAATTTCTGGTTTATACATTCCTTTTTGCAAAATTGTATACATAATTGAAATAAACATTTTAATATTTATATCTGTGGTTAATTGTTCCAAATAACTTTGTTCAGTTAATATCAAATCTGGACCTAAATTATTTCTTAAATATGCCTTTAACTGAAAATAAGAACATATTGTATTGTTTTGTATTTCATACTTACTTTTCAGTTGTTCAAATGTCAGTAAAGTTGAACCAAGAAAGCAATATTTTGTCTTAATTCCTTTGTTAAACCAAATATTTTAAAAAATTATTGTAAAAGGAATAAGTTGGTACTGATTTAATATCATTCCAGGTATCTGAAAATTTCTTATTCCCATTTCCAAATGTATTTTACCTCATATTTTAAAAATATGTTTTAACAAAAGAATATCTCTATCTCCAATAAACAACTTATCATTCCATTTATATATAAAATTCTCTGATATATCTTCTCCTATTTTATTCATTTCTATATAAATCCATGCTGGCTTCTCTCCCTCTGGGAAAAAAAGAGAACTCTCAATTCTGCTCCTCCATAATAATTTTTAAAATTTAGTAATTGCAGCCCTCCTAATTCAAATTTCCATGTTAATTTTTCTAATGCAACTCTTGCCATTTTTAATTCCCAAATAAATTTCCTGACATACTTATTTAGTTCTTGAAAAAATGTTGATGGTGTAAATATAGTAATGTTTGATATAAGTACTGTATTCTCGGATATATTTTTTTTTTAGAATTAACCCTTCCTACTAAGGTAGGTAGTTCCTTCCATTTCCATAAATCTTCAATTTAAATATGTTCTGTAAACTATGGTTGATTTTAATACCTGGATATTTAATTGCATTTCTCTGCCATTTAAACGGACTTTCCTTTTTACATTGCTCATAATCTGCCATTACTATTGGCTTTATTACACTCTTATCACAATTTATTTTTAATCAGATAGTACACCATATTCTTTTAATCTTAAATACAATTTACTTAATGACCTTTCATCTGCAAATAAACTCCTCTTATGTTCTTTCCTGTCCACTTTAAAACCTTTTTAACATCATTATCGTCTAATTAATTTTGCAAAAGGGTTTATTGATAAAATAAATAATGAAGGTGACAATGGACATCCTTGTTTACTTGATCTTGTCCAATGGGTCTCAACGTCTTTATTTCCATTCGCATACCACTTTAAGTAATCCCTATGCCATCAATGCTCTGTGATTAGTAAGGGATTGCTTAAGGTGGTATGTGAGTGGAAAGAAAAAGTTTGAAAACCACTTTTATTTGTACCTAATTGACTCTTTATGTGCATGGTTTCATAACTCCAAAGGAAATGGGACAGTGACAAATTTTATCAAGCCAACTATTTCAGTAACAATTGGTTCTAGAGCAGTGGTTCTCAACCTTGCCTTCCCACTGACATCTCACCTGAAGCAATCTCTTTCTAATCACAGAAGAGCGATGGCATAATGATTACTTAAAGTGGTATGTGAGTGGAAAGAAAAGGGTTGAGAACCCACTGATCTCGTCAATAAAAAGGTTTCTGATATTTGCCCATTTGTTATCACTTTCGCTTTAAGTTTATTATATAGAGTTCTGATCCAATTTATAAATGTGGGTGCTATTCCAAATTTTTCTCAGACTTTAAATAAAAAATCCCATTCAAGTTTATCAAACACTTTTTCAGGGTCTAAAGTAAATTCTTTCTTTGGCTTGGCTTCGCGGACGAAGATTTATGGAGGGGGTAAATGTCCACGTCAGCTGCAGGCTCGTTTGTGGTTGACAAGTCCAATGCGGGACAGGCAGACATGGTTGCAGGGGAAAATGGGTTGGTTGGGTGTTGGGTTTTTCCTCCTTTGTCTTTTGTCAGTGAGGTGGGCTCTGTGGTCTTCTTCAAAGGAGGTTGCTGCCCGCCGAACTGTGAGGTGCCAAGATGCACGGTTTGAGGCGATATCAGCCCACTGGCGGTGGTCAATGTGGCAGGCACCAAGAGATTTCTTTAGACAGTCCTTGTACTTCTTCTTTGGTGCACCTCTGTCACGGTGGCCAGTGGAGAGCTCGCCATATAACATGATCTTGGGAAGGGGATGGTCCTCCATTCTGGAGACGTGACATGCCCAGTGCAGTTGGATCTTCAACAGCTTGGATTTGATGCTATTGGCCTCTGCCATCTCGAGTACTTCGATGTTAGGGATGAAGTCGCTCCAATGAATGTTGAGGATGGAGCGGAGACAACGCTGGTGGAAGCGTTCTAGGAGCCGTAGATGATGCCGGTAGAGGACCCATGATTCGGAGCCGAACAGGAGTGTGGGTATGACAACAGCTCTGTATACGCTTAGCTTTGTGAGGTTTTTCAGTTAGTTGTTTTTCCAGACTCTTTTGTGTAGTCTTCCAAAGGCGCTATTTGCCTTGGCGAGTCTGTTGTCTATCTCGTTGTCGATCCTTGCATCTGATGAAATGGTGCAGCCGAGATAGGTAAACTGGTTGACCGTTTTGAGTTCTGTGTGCCCGATGGAGATGTGGGGGGGGGGGGGGCTGTTAGTCATGGTGGGGAGCTGGCTGATGGAGGACTTCAGTTTTCTTCAGGCTGACTTCCAGGCCAAACATTTCGGCAGTTTCCGCAAAACAGGACGTCAAGAGCTGAAGAGCTGGCTCTGAATGGGCAACTAAAGCGGCATCGTCTGCAAAGAGTAGTTAACATATAACATAACATAACAATTACAGCACGGAAACAGGCTATTAGGCCCTTCTCGTCCGCACCGAACCAAACACCCCTTTCTAGTCCCACCTCCCTGCACAATGCCCATAACCCTCCATCTTCTTCTCATCCATATACCTGTCCAACCTTTTCTTAAATAATACAATTGACTCCGCCGCCACTATTTCTCCCGGAAGATCATTCCACACGGCTACCACTCTCTGAGTAAAGAAGTTCCCCCTCATGTTACCTCTAAACCTCTGCCCCTTAATTCTTAACTCATGTCCTCTTGTTTTAATCTTTCCTCCTCTTAACGGAAATAGTCTCACGGACAAGTTGCTCTTGTGTCTTGGTGTGAGCTTGCAGGCGCCTCAGATTGAAGAGACTGCCATCCGTGCGGTACCGGATGTAAACAGCGTCTTCATTGTTGAGGTCTTTCATGGCTTGGTTCAGCATCATGCTGAAGAAGATTGAAAAGAGGGTTGGTGCGAGAACACAGCCTTGCTTCATGCCTTTGTTAATGGAGAAGGGTTCAGAGAGCTCATTGCTGTATCTGACCCGACTTTGTTGGTTTTCGTGCAGTTGGATAACCATGTTGAGGAACTTTGGGGGGCATCCAATGCGCTCTAGTATTTGCCAAAGCCCTTTCCTGCTCACGATGTCGAAGGCTTTGGTGAGGTCAACAAAGGTGATGTAGAGCCCTTTGTTTTGTTCTCTTCACTTTTCTTGGAGCTATCTGAAGGCAAAGACCATGTCAGTAGTTCCTCTGTTTGCGCGAAAGCCGCACTATGATTCTGAGAGAACATTCTTGGCGACACTAGGTATTATTCTATTTAGGAGAATCCTATCGAAGATTTTGCCTGCAATGGAGAGCAGCGTGATTCCCCTGTAGATTGAGCAGTCTGATTTCTCGCCTTTGTTTTTGTACAGGATGATGATGATGGCATCACGAAGGTCCTGAGGCAGTTTTCCTTGGTCCCAACAAAGCTTGAAAAACTCATGCAGTTTGACATGCAGAGTTTTGCCGCCAGCCTTCCAGACCTCTGGGGGGGATTCCATCCATACCTGCTACTTTGCCACTTTTCAGTTGTTCAGTTGCCTTATATGTCTCTTCCCGGGCGAGGACCTCATCCAGCTCTAGCCTTAGGAGCTGTTGAGGGAGCTGGAGCAGGGCGGAATCTTGGACTGAGCGGTTGGCACTGAAAAGAGATTGGAAGTGTTCTGACCATCGGTTGAGGATGGAGATCTTGTCGCTGAGGAGGACTTTGCCGTCTGAGCTGCGCAAAGTGCTTTGGACTTGGGGTGAGGGGCCGTATACAGCCTTTAGAGCCTCGTAAAAACCCCTGAAGTTGCCAATGTCCGCGCTGAGCTGGGTTCGTTTGGCGAGGCTAGTCCACCACTCATTTTGGATCTATTGGAGTTTGCGCTGAAGATGGCTGCATGCGCGACGGAAGGCTTGTTTCTTCTCTGGCCAGGACGGCTTTATAAGGTGAGCCTGATGGGCAGCTCGCTTCTTTGCCAGCAGCTCCTGGATTTCCTGGCTGTTTTCGTCGAACCAGTCCTTGTTTTTCCTGGAGGAGAAGCCCAGTTCCTCTTCAGTGGATTGCAGTATGGTAGTCTTCAGCTGATCCCAGAGGGTTTCAGGGGACGAGTCCGTGAGGCGGATTGCATCCTTGAGCTTTGCTTTGAGGTTTGCCTGGAAGTTTCCTCTCACTTCGTCTGACTCCAGGTTTCCAACATTTAACCTCTTTCTAGGGGCTCTACTGTTCCTGGGGTTTGGCTTGAAGTGAAGGTTGAGCTTGCAGCGAACCAGCCGGTGGTCATTGTGACATTCCATGCTGGGCATGACCCTGGTGTAGAGCACATCTCGTTTGTCTCTTTCTCGCACCAGGACGTAGTCCAGGAGGTGCCAGTGTTTGGATCGGGGATGCATCCAGGTAGTCTTCAGGCTGTCCCTCTGCTGAAAAAGGGTGTTTGTAATGACAAGCCGCTGTTCTGCGCAGAGTTCCAACAGGAGGCGCCCATTGTCGTTGCACTTGCCGACACCATGCTTGCCCAGGATTCCTGGCCAGGTTTCAGAGTCTTTGCCGACGCGAGCATTGAGGTCACCAAGTATGACAACCTTGTCGGCTGTAGGGGTGAGTTGAATGAGGTTGCGCAGGTCAGTTTAAAACTTGTCCTTTACTGCTGGTTCTGCCTGGAGGGTTGGAGCATAGACACTGATGAGAGTGATGCGACGCTTGTTTTGAAGGGGGGAGTCGCATGGACATGATCCGGTCTGAGTGGCCTGTCGGGAGGTTTTCGAGTTTGGGTCTAAAGTAACTACTGCACTAGGCTGCTCTCTTAACTGTGCTAAATGTATTATACTCATTAACTTTGTTACATTATACACTAATCTTTTTTTAACAAATCCAGTTTGAACCATATTTATTAATTTAGGTATATTTGACTATTCTTTTTGCTAATATTTTATATATTACAATCTGCATTTAACAATGAAATAGGTTAATATGATGATAGTTTCAAAGGATCCTTCCCTTTTTTCAGAATCACTTATTGATGTCTTAAATGATTCTGGTAAATCATTCATCTCTCCCACCTGTTCTAATGCTTCCATAAATGGAGGAATTAATAAATCTTTAAATGCTTTATAAAATTCAGGGCGGAAAACCATCTTCTCCCAGGGACTTGTTATTTTGTAATGAACCCAATGCTTCTTTAACTTTTAGAGTAAATGGAGTGGCCAATATTCTTTGATCTTTTGTATTTAATTTAGGTAAATTTATTTGAGGCAAAAATTCTTTTATTTCATCTTTTAATGATTCTGAGTGATATAATGTTTCATAAAACTCCATAAAATTTTCTTTTTTTTTGACATCTAGTCTTTTGCAGGTATGTGGGACTATTGTGGTGAGTTTTGGGCTCCTCGTTTCAGAAAGGATGTACTGATGTTGGAGGATGTTCAAAGGAGGTTCATAAGGATGATTCTGGGAATGAAAGGGTTATCATATGAGGAGCGTTTGCCAGCTCTTGGCCTGTACTCATTGAAATTTAGGAGAATGAAGGGGGGATCTTGTTGAAACATTTCAATGTTAAAAGGCATGGACAGATTAAATGTCGAATTGGTGGGAGCGTCCAGGGCACGAGGACACAATTTCAGGATTGAAGGGCATTCACTGAGAACAGAGATGCTGAGGAACTTCTTTAGCCAGAGTGGTATATCATGGAATTTGTTGCCACAGGTCGTTGTGGAGGCCAAGTCATTGGGTATATTTCAGGCACAGATTCATCAGTTTTTGATTAGCCAGGGCATCCAAGGTTACAGGGAGAAGGTCGGGCAGTGGGGCTGAGTGGGGAAATGGATCAGCTCCTGATTGAATGGTGGGGAAGACTTGATGGGCTGAATAGCCTACTTCTGCTCCTATATCTTATGTCTTTTGATGAATGTTGCTGAAATTAACAGAATAGGAAAATATAGGCTGAGGAGCAGTATTAGGTTTTCAAGGCACAAGAGCAGAAGAGATGGCAGAGTACAAATCTATACTGACCTTTATTTTCTCGGAAGTAGACTGTTCCATCAATGGAGGGCATAGATTTAAGGTAAAAGGGGTGAGATTTAAGAAGGACCTGATGGGTAATATTTTCATTTGGAGGTAGTCTGTATCTGGGACGAGTTTTTAGAAGTGAAGGAAATGGGTGCAATTTTGACATTCAAAAGACATTTTGGACACGTGTGGCAAGGAAGGGCTGAGAAGGAGATGAACCAAATGCAGGAAAATGTGACTAGACTAAGTTGGGATTTTGGGAAGCATAGACGAGTTGGGCAGAAGGGCCTGTTCAATGCCACGAGGCTCTGTGACTCTTGACTCTTGCATTCAGTCTATGAATGCATTGCTGTGTCCTTTGCACCAAGGCAAAGAATCTCGCTCCGCTTGACGTTGAAGGCTGAGCAGTCTCATCTCATTTCAAGGTGAATAATCTGCAGATGGTTTTCATCTGTAGCTCTTAAATATGAACAAATGGATTCAACAAATTGCATTAATCTTCATACCTCCGGTGTCAAGCTCTCACTAGCTTGAGGCGTTAAATTAAGTAACCTTTGAAGTTAGATGCCTTCTGTTTACATTGAGAACAGGCACTGAGTAAAAATAAATTGCTGTGGCCTTAATCTCGAGAGTCTGACAAAAT
Organism: Narcine bancroftii; assembly: GCF_036971445.1. Taxonomy (NCBI): domain Eukaryota; kingdom Metazoa; phylum Chordata; class Chondrichthyes; order Torpediniformes; family Narcinidae; genus Narcine; species Narcine bancroftii. The sequence goes on from NC_091469.1 coordinate 149,859,432, forward strand.
CGAAAAGGATTCGTGCAAACACAGTTGAGATGTTTGCAATGAAATGAATTGTGATCAACACCTGATCATGAGGCGAAAGAACAACAAGGGGGGTGGGGGGGGGGGAAACTGCTCCTTCTTCAGAGCACAGAGTCGTGATAGGAGTATTCAGGAGTGATTGGAACAAACTGGCCCAAACAGGCTACCTTTCAGTTTTTTCCTTTAACTAGGTCAAGAGCTTTTAATGTGGCCAGATACTCCTTGATAAATGTGCACCCACGATGTTTTGGAGAGCTCCTTCCAACTCCTGAGAGCTGGCAGGTTATCTGTCTTCTCGATCTGTAACCTGTTTGTGTTTTTTTTTAAAGAGCCCTGCAGCAGTAATACATTTGTATGAACACCTACCTTTAATGTTGAGGCTCCTCCAGTCTTTAAATTTGTGTTTCTTTCCTTTTTTTCGCTCTTGACCACATTCACTTTGCTTAAATAGGCTCAAGGAATTGTAGAAGACCCTCTCCATCCAGCACACAGGATCTTTGATCCACTAATACCAGGAGTGAGGTACCGAAGAATCAAAATCAGGACTGCTAGGCTGGGAAATTGCTTCTTCCCATGGACTGTGAGATTGATGAACAGTATTCTGTAACTAAGTCGATCAGCCCAACCTATATATATTTATTTCAAAATCTATATGTGTGATGGTTTGTACTGTGCATTGTATTCGTGTGGTCCAGAGAAACTGTTTTGTCTGGTTGTGTCAGGTACAGTCAGATGATAATAAAATTGCAGCAGTTGCCTTGCAGGTAAACTGAATGCAGCCATCCTGACCAAAGATGATCCGAAGACTGGAGACTTGAGCAGGCCATGATGGTGAAAGGTGTTACGAGCCCAAGGGACCCCAAAACCCACCAGCAATAGATATTCACCATGACAAGTAGTAACTGAAACAAAAGTTGATTTTAATTATCGTTAAACATGAAAACAGAATCAAACTTTAACTTATCACTATTAACTTAACTAACCCAACTTAACCCCCTTCTAATTCAAAGCACATGTGTATGTAAATTTAAGAAAAGTTCTTTGTTTCCCAGTTCAATCTCACTTCTCCTTCCAAGTTCACTGGTTGCAGGCGATTCTTATAACTGTGCATAGAATTTAACATGTATGAAGTTCACCAGGCTTTGGTGCTCGAAAGGTAAATGTTCACCGTTCAGGAAGGTTCTTGTAGGGTTTGCAGAGAGAGATGTGTGGTTCCAGGACTTCCACAACTGAGGGACCACCATTAGTCACCTCAAGGTGTATAGCATTCTCCATAGTTTTTGTAAAGTTACTGAATACAAGTTCTTCAGTCTTTCAAATAAGATTGGTTTTAAAGTGTGTGTATGTATGCAACCTTCTCTAATTTTACCAATTTATCTCCCAAAAACATCTCCAAATATTCCATCACAAAGGTATGAATAATTTTGAAATGAAGATGGTGATGATTCTGATTCACTTTATTGTCATTGGACCAGTAAACCAGCCAATAAAATACAACCAGCATCTAACCGGAAGTTTAAATGATCTATACATGACAGTAAAACATGTGCAATTCAAACCAACAACAACACTATTCTACAGTGAAATGTTAAAAGGTACTGATTTTACATTGCGAGTGCAGTCCCACTCAGCGCCGAGATTCAGTGTCCAACATTGTCACAGCTTTATAAAAGAAGCTCCTCTTGACCCTACTGGTGCCCGAGCTATGGCTCCTGTGGGGTCTGCTCAATGGGAGAAGAGTTAATAGGCCGTGGTTCAAGTGCAGAGCATCTTTGATGAGACATCGCTCCCTCAAGATGCTTTCGATGGTAGGCAATTGGATTCCAATAATTAGTTATTCATATTTTGTTACTTTTTTTGTCGAAGAACTCCAAGACATCCACAAATTAAAATAAAATCTTGCCCCAGCAGTAAAAAGAAGTGATTTGTGAGTTGAGTACAATTCGGTTGCACCCTTAATGTTTTGTATTCTATATTTTTCATTTTCTATATTGTACATAAATCATTAAAACTGGTTCAAATTACTTGAATAGTCATGATTCCTCCAAAGCTGTTTGCAGCTGAAGAATTCTTTCTGAAGGGTTGGAACTGCTTTGAAAGCAAGCAATTATTTCCCAGCAGGAACCCATTTGAACTGCATTGAAGAACATAACACTGGTCAATGAAGATTTTGCTTCCTGAATACTTTTGGGTGGATTTTGGGCTGCTGATCACAAATATCACCTTAAGATTTTCTATCACGTTCTGGTTTTTTTTAAATACGTAATCTATTTTCTGTGATTTCCTGTCATATTTTAACCACCAAGTGCAACATGTCATTGAAAATTCATTTTCTGCATTAGCACTTGGGCTTCTTCCCGCCGATCTTGGCGCAGTCAGTGACGAACATGGTGAAAGGTTTCACCAAGACAATGCAATCATGGGAAAACTGGTGTCAGGGCAACCGGAATCTTGTCAATGCTGCCCAACTATTGTTGGGCGCTAATACGAGAGGCATCAGATGCTGAGTACAAATGAAAATTGGCGGTAAAACATTTTTAGGTCAGTTGAACTAACGCAATGTGTCGACATCATTGCGTGATTAAACATGCTAAATTCAATAAAGGTTAATTTCATGTTTCCCCAACTTCCTATGTGATGCAGGAAATCTGAAATTATCTTTGTGTTCAGCTTGAAGTTGTTTATCATAATCCCCAATTTTTTTTACAGGAAGCAAACCCTTTGAAGACGTTTATTATCCAGTGTTAGTGAAGCCTCGAGTCATGTCTGGATCTTGATTGATGGGAGGAGGAGGCCAGTCATTCCCAACCAACCCTAACCCAGATTGATGGGAGCTGATTGCATGGGTTGGTTGATGAAACATTCAGATTTGTTTGGACTATTGCCATTCACCATGGTCCAGAGAAACACTCTTTTGCCTGGTTGTATATCTACAGTCAGTTTATGAACTTGAACCTTTCCTGCTATCCAAATCCATTGGACTACTTGTGATTAATTCCCATGAATAAATTTTCTTCCTGTTCCTTTCTGCTACGGGTCACTTGGTTCTGCAAAATTCAAATCTCAATTGGTACAAAACCGTGATTGGTTTCACAGAGTTTCAAACTCCACACCTTCCCTGTCACCACTTGTTTATTTGTACATCTGCAACTCATACTTAACCTTTCCTTTTTAAATACTTGGACAACTTGTTCATTCTCCTCTCTGACCTTCCATCTCGCATCCATTGTTTATATTAATTTAGTGAACTTTCGCTATTCGTGAAGTACTCAGCACTGACACTCGACTACTCCGTAGCGGAGAGAGTAGAGAGCACCAAGTTCCTTTAAGTCCACTTAATAAGTGTCCTATCATGGACACACATCTCCTCACTTGTCAGGAGGGCACAACGGTGACTACACTTCCTGAAAAGACTGAAATGGACAAGGCTATCAGCCACCCTTCTGCAGCAGGTCTCTTGAGCGTTCTGGACGGTGGCATCACAGTTGCTGTAGAGCATTGGATTGGAGGTTGATCCAAAGGGCCGTAAGAGTGGCAGAGAGGATCACTGGAGTCTCCCTCCCTCCTTCCCCACCCCCATCGACACGATCTACCGGAATTGTTGCCTGAAGAGGACCCACAGAATCATTGAGGACCCCTTCCATCCTGCACACAGCATCTTTCAGCTACTCCTCGAGTAGATCCAGGAGGATCAGAGCCAGCACCACCAGGCTGAGGAACAGCTTCTTTCCACAGGCAGAGAGAATGCTGAATGACCAAAGGAACTGCTCACATTGACCCTCTGAGACTCTCATACTCATGAAGCGATATTTATTTATTTGTATATATTAATACTTGTCCTGCATATGAATTGTTTGTATGTGATTTATGGCTGGTTGTGTGTCTGCCATGTTTTGAACAGAGGACCAATGAGCTCTGTTTTGGTGGGTTGTACTTGTGCAATCGAATGATGAATAAACTTGAACTTAATCTTTGCAGGAATGGAGGGTTTGCTGTGTGAGAAGAAATTGATTGAACTGGGGACTGTTTTCTTTTGGGGACATGAGAGTTTATAATTCAGTATTTCTCAACCTTTTTCCATTCACATACCACTTTAATCCCTGTGCCATTGGTGCTCTTAAGGGATTGCTTAAGGTGGTGTGTGAGTGGGAAGGGAAGGTTGAGAGCCACTGCTCTAGACCCAATTGTCACTGAAATATTTGGCTTGAAAAAAATTGTCATTGGCCCATTTCCTTTGGAGGTATGAACCCGTGCACATAATGAGTCAATTAGGGATGATTAAGACAGTGGTTTTCAACCTTTTTCTTTCCACCCACATCCCACCTTAAGCAATCATTTACTAATCACAAAGCATCTATGGCATAGGGAATACTTAAAGTAGTAGGTGAGTGAAAAGGTTGAGTGGTTTATATCATACACATAAGTACAGTATACAAATGGAGTGAAACTCCTCTTTCTGCAGTTACACAGGTACGTGAAACACCCAAATAAACAATTTGTAGCGGCTACTACAGTAGATGCTACTAAATAAAGGCAAACACACACAAAGGTAGTCAACTCAAGACTGGTTTATTGCAGACATACACAGACCTTTTATTCCCTGCCTGTTAAAGAGTTTGTGAGTGAATAGCTGCTGGTCCACAGGAGCATTAGCGCCCCGTGCCTTTAGGCACAGGCTTCATCTGATCCACTCGCTATACTTTGGTGCCCAGCTCTGCTAGCCCACGATGTGTCAGGGAAGTCTGTGAACTGATGGTGGAGGTTCGCAATACCGGGCTGTGCGCCTGCTACAAAGTATTAATTAAATTATACAAAACAATTGATAAATGTTCACAGTTGTAATTAGTGCCAAAAATTATGCTTAGTGGTGCAGCCAAATCTTTGTTCTGGGGTCGTGGTCTGGGGAGGGTAGTAATAGAAGATTCAAGAGCAGTTGCGGGAAAAAAAATGTTTGACCCAGAGGTGCTGTAGTTTAAGATATTGAGGTTAGAAGAATGAAAGATTTCATTGAGACTTTTAAACTTGACTGACATGATGTTTGTCCTGACTGAGGAGTCCAGGACAAGGGGATGTGGATTGAGACTGGGAGAAATCTCTTCTCAGTGGATGGAGAACCTTCAAGTTTATTTTAATTATTATTGCACAAGTACAACCCAACGAAACAACGTTCTCCTGTCCACGGTGCAAAGTGTGCAGACACACAACCAGACGTAACATAGATACAGGCAAAGAATACACATGCAGGACAAAAAATTAGAGTCTTGGATGGTCAGTGTGAGCAGTTCCTTTGGTCATTTTTCACTGCCTGTGGTAAGAAGCTGTTCCTCAGCCTGGTGGTGCTGGCTCTGATATCCCTGTATCTCTTCCCTGACAGGAGTAGCTGAAAGATGCCATGAGCAGGGCGGAATTTCCTGCCACAGGAGGAGGCAAGTATCTGCAGAGACCCAAGAAGGAGATTGCAACACTGGCGTTCATGCTTTGTGCTCCCAGGAAGTGTGCTGATTGAGTCGAGAGCTCTTGATCCTCACGTCCGAGTACTTTGCTAGGAACCAGGTGTGAACCTCCACCCTCCAGTGAAGAAACTGCAAACTCCTCAGTTTGGGCCGAGTGCGGATGGAGGAATGGTTTCCCGTGAGCAATGGTGTTGAGTGGTGATCCTTCCCAGGGAATGAGTGAGTAATGGTTGGAGGGCATGTGTGGGGAGGATGGTGTGGACTGAACACTTTACATTTCCCAAAAGCTTCGACAAGTAACAGTGAGGCAGCTACTGAAGAAATGGATAGGTTTGACTTGGATGGACTGCAGACAGCCCTTTTTAAAAAGAATAAACCCATAACTCTTGGAAAAATACTGTTGCTTCCATTTTTTTTTCTTGATGTGTTGTATCTATGTTTCAAGTACTGGCAATCTCGAATAAAAGCTTTGAACAGTCCTGAAGAGAAAGTTAGTTGGTTTCTCTCAACCTGAAATGTGCACACCAACAGGGCCGGCATTTTTTAGACACGCAGGCGCGGAGAGCTGTCGGCACTCCTGAGAGGCGCAGGCGTAGGCACGAGCCGGCATTCCTGAGGCGCGCAGGCGCTTTGCCCGGCTCGCGCGCCTGCGCACTGCTCTCACTGGGCGGCCTGGCAACGGCGGCGGGTTGCGTTGGCTGCGGGTCGGAGCGGATCGTGTCCGCGCTCCCGGCGCGGTGGTGGCCAGAGGGGCTGAGACCACGACAGCGACTGGGAGGAGTCGAGGCGGCGGGTGAGAGGGAGAGGGAGCGGGAGGGAGGGTCACTGTGGAGGACAGCTCCTGCCCCTCAACCCCTCTGTCCCTGCACCCACAGCACATCCCCCTCTCCAGCCCCCGCCACACACCCCTCGACCGCGCCTCAGCACCCCTCACTGCTCCCCAATCCCCCCTCTCCCCAATCCCCCCTCTCCCCAATCCCCCCTCTTCCCCAAACCCCCCTCTCCCCAATCCCCCCTCTTCCCCAAACCCCCCTCTCCCCAATCCCCCCTCTCCCCAATCCCCTCTCTTCCCCAATCCCTCCTCTCCCCAATTCCCCTCTCCCCTCTTCCCCAATCCCCCTCTCCCCTCTTCCCCAATCCCCCTCTCCCCTCTTCCCCAATCCCCCTCTCCCCTCTTCCCCAATCCCCCTCTCCCCTCTTCCCCAATCCCCCTCTCCCCTCTTCCCCAATCCCCCTCTCCCCTCTTCCCCAATCCCCCTCTCCCCTCTTCCCCAATCCCCCTCTCCCCTCTTCCCCAATCCCCCTCTCCCCTCTTCCCCAATCCCCTCTCCCCTCTTCCCCAATCCCCCTCTCCCCTCTTCCCCAATCCCCCTCTCCCCTCTTCCCCAATCCCCCTCACCCCTCTCCCCCTCTTCCCCCACTTCCCCTCTTCCCCAATCCCCCACTTCCCCAATCCCCCACTTCCCCAATCCCCCACTTCCCCAATCCCCCACTTCCCCAATCCCCCACTTCCCCAATCCCCCACTTCCCCCAATCCCCCACTTCCCCCAATCCCCCTCTTCCCCCAATCCCCCTCTTCCCCCAATCCCCCTCTTCCCCCAATCCCCCTCTTCCCCCAATCCCCCTCTTCCCCCAATCCCCCTCTTCCCCCAATTCCCCCTTTCCCCCAATTCCCCCTTTCCCCAATCCCCCCTTTCCCCAATCCCCCTTTCCCCAATATCCCCTTTCCCCAATATCCCCTTTCCCCAATCCCCCCTTTCCCCAATCCCCCCTTTCCCCAATCCCCCCTCTCCCCAATCCCCCCTCTCCCCAATCCCCCCTCTCCCCAATCCCCCCTCTCCCCAATCCCCCCTCTCCCCAATCCCCCCTCTCCCCAATCCCCCCTCTCCCCAATCCCCCCTCTCCCCAATCCCCCCTCTCCCCAATCCCCCCTCTCCCCAATCCCCCCTCTCCCCAATCCCCCCTCTCCCCAATCCCCCCTCTCCCCAATCCCCCCTCTCCCCAATCCCCCCTCTCCCCAATCCCCCTCTCCCCAATCCCCCCTCTCCCCTAATCCCCCCTCTCCTCCCACTCCCCACTTTCCCAAATCCATCCACTTCCTCTTTCTCTCCATTCCCCTTCCTCCCCACTCCCCTCTCTCCCCCTCTTCCCAATTCCTGTTCCCCTCTCTTCCCATCCCTCTTCCGACCCCTCTCCCCACTCCCTTCTACCTGCTCCTCCTCTCCCCACCTCTTCCTCCCCTTCCCACTTCCTTCCCACTTCCCTCTCCCCACCACTCCCACTTTGCACCCATTCTCCCCAAATCCCCACTCTCCCTCACTCCATCTCCCAACTCTCTCTCTCTCCACCTACCTCCTCTCCCCACTCCCTCTTCCCACCTCCCTACTTCCCTATCACCCAGTCCCCTCTCCCCACTACCCTACCCCCACTCACTACTGCCCCCTCTTCCTACTTCCACCATCTACACTCCCCATCCCTCCCACCCCTCTCCCCACATTTCCTACTCTCCTCCTCACCTCCCTTTCCTTTGTGTGCTCTCTCTCTGCACACACAATCTCTCCCCATTATCTAGTTGCCCTGTTCACTTTCACGTTACCCCGGCCCCTTCCCCAGCCTTTTTCCTTCATTTTGCCATGACTGACCCGCATTATTGTGAGGTTCTCCTTCCTCTCCATCCCCATCTCCCCTTTCAGACTGCAGTCAGTCCTTGCTCCTCGCGCCACTTCCTCACACTGTCATGAGGCACTGAGTGCTTCTGTGATCCTCAATGTCCCCAGTGGCTGCCCGGGGAGCACTGAGCTCTGCTGATAGATTGGCAGACCCACAAAGCTCAGAAGGAAATTGCACAACGAAATTCAATCCCTTTTTTCCGATGATGATTGCATACATTTTAGAGTCATGTTTAAGACTTATTCTTTATTGAAACTGTCACTTAAATGCAAATAGTCAAGTCTAAAAGTGTGCATAATCTTGTTTTCTAACCCAACATTGTTAAAGCATAACAGATTGTAGCGGGAAATCGTTTTTCTTTAAACCTCGCATTGGACAGATAATGCATATTAGACTTGCAATTGGTCAAAGGGTATGAATACTAATCTGCCTCAGAGTTTTCCCCCAGGGGATCTTCAATATGTCATCACATTGTGATGTCTCTAATATAATTACCTGTGTAATGACGATAACACGTATTCACTTTCCTCATGGGCTTCCAAAGGAGGCCTTTGTTCTTATAGAGTTGAACGTAAAAACAATATCAGCACTTGTGCTTTTCTGAGAGGACCTGTGACAGTTTGGGCAGAGTGGAGTTTCAAACTCTAAAGGGCATAATTTACTCTCGTCGACATTGTTGTGGTTCCCGAACCTATTTCAAACCCAATGGGGGGTGGGGGATTAGACTGTCTTCGAATACTGTACTAGAGTGTACTGACAACATGTACTTGGGTAAATAGTTTTGCAGCATGTGGGCACGTCTGTGCATCAGCTAAAGACGATAGAAAATGACCATTTGGCTCATCTTTATGGTACTGTCTCTCTTAAGAAACCAACTGAATGTACCCCCTGACTGGCTGACTCCTGCCCTCCTTTAATTACAAATTTTATTTTCTGAAAAACTAAAGACGTTTTAAAAAGTAAAATTAATTATAGATTATGTTTGCAGAATTGCACATATTCAAATCCATTACATTTTTTTTCATAAAACACTGGAAAAAAACAGCAGGTCATACAGTGAACTTTATATAGCAAAGATAAAGATACATAATTAATGTTTCAGGCTTGAGCCCTTTATCGAGGTCTGATGCTATGGACTCACTGCCACAGCCACTTGTTTTCCTTACATTTGTTTTCTTGTATTGCAGAGTAGTTGATTGAACATTGACTTGAAGGGAATGGATGTGACGTGATGAAGCTTGACTGGAAATCAAATTGCTAACCATTCGGCAGAATCTTAGTTGTGATGCATTTGTTTCTTTGGAAGCCTGTCCCGAGTTGAAGGCTTGGAAACAGAAAGGCGCAGAATGGATGAGTCGGTTTTGCTGGACTTGCTGGAGTGTCCTGTGTGCCTGGAGAGGCTGGATGCCACAGCCAAAGTACTGCCTTGCCAGCACACCTTCTGTCGCCGGTGCCTGCAGGGGATCTTGAGCTCCAGGAGCGAACTGCGCTGCCCAGAGTGCCGGACGTTGGTGGACTGCGGGGTTGACGAACTCCCGACCAACATCCTGCTGGTTCGGTTGCTCGATGGCATTAAACACCGGCCGCGGAGATCTGGCAACGGCAGCGTGAATGGCAACAATAATGTCAATGGTACCTCCAGGGGGCAAAGCAATGGAGTCATCACTTCTGCAAATTGCAGCATTGCCTTGCGTGATCTTCAGAACACTCACCGTGTGCAGGCACGGAGCCCCCCAGTTAGGGTAAGTAAAGTATTTGAAGAAGTCAAGTGTTTGCTTGTGGCAAATGTAATATTCTGCATGTTTTGCCATGTCCCATCAACATGCTATTTGCATATCGAAGCATTATTAAGGAACAGATTTCTATCAGCAACTTTAACTGCATGCAATTGATTTAAATAGATTGTAACATGTTATGAGAGTTTATAGTCGTATCTGTGAGCCCTGTACAGATGCACTGAAATTCTTCCTTGGTGCAGCTGCGCACTAACTGCAATAGTATAATTAAGTTACAGAAAAAGAGGTCATAAAATCTAAAAGGGTAAATAAATATTCACAGATGCAGTTAGTGCAAAATAAAGTGATGCTAAAATAATGCATACAGATCTTGAGATCCTGGAGTAGTTTGTGGTTCTGGTGGTGTAGGGAGGTTCAAGATCCTGAAAGCTGTTGGGGAAAAAAATAACTGTCCTTGAACCTAGACTTTAATGCTTCAAGTGGTTTGAAAACTTGTTTTGAAGAGCACGCGTACGCGCTCTCTGGTCTCGTCTAAAGCCTTCTCTTGGACCAGGCAGTTGTCCACCCTCTTGTCATGCTCGTAACCCTAAGCAGCGCAAGGCTGTCAGAGATATTTCTGCCCGGAACCATATTGGTTCATCTGGGTGAATCACGCGTCCCAGATCGCGTCCCAGAACAGACTTGACTCGATTGGTGATGGCCTTGGACAGGATCTTATAGTCAATGTTTAACGACGATATGGGTCTCCAATTCCTGACAGTCTCCTTCTCCCCCACCTGTTTGAAAATGAGAGTAATGATGCCCCTCCTCATAGAGTCTGACGTGTTGCCTGGCAGGAGCATAGCATTGTGAGCAGGTCCAGGTGCATCCAGTGCTACAGGGCTGTGAACAACTGAGCTGTTAAACTATTGCTTCCTGGAGTTTACTCAATGCAAAGGACCAGATGGAGTCCATCATCTCCCCAGGGCTGGTCCAGACTTGCTCCTGCTTGCTGTTGTCTTAGACCTCTGCTAGGGGACAGGAAGTTTTGGGAGACCATTCTGCCTCTGGCTCTAGTCATACAGATTGGTACAAAAGAATCTGCTGATCCTCTGTATTCCATCTATGAGAATGTGACTGAGCCATTCCACTTCCAGAAGGCTTCCTCTGTGATTCTTTTGGAGGAAGAGACGTGAGCATGTATCATCCTGTTCTACCGTACGGAATTTGATTCAGGAGATGATTGAGGACTCTGAGGTGAATAATGCAGCTTCCCAGCTCTTCACCTCTTGGAGTTCCTCTCTCACATCCATCCCTCTCAACTGCTGAAGGAGGAGTTGCTGCAGGTCAGTCTAGAGTTGACTCAGTTCCCTCTGCCTTGCTCTCTAAACACCTTTGAGGATAAAGAACCTCTTGATGTTCTCGTTGGTTGCATCCCGCCATTTTACTGGGGAATCAAAGGAGGGTTTCATAGTTTTCCATGCACTCCTTCTATAGTTCCTGACTTCTCTGGGGTTAGCAAGTACACGTTTAACTTCCATGTTCCCCTGCCCACCTTCTGGTCCTCCTGTCGGCGACAGGTGCAAAGGACTCAGCGGTCGGAAAAGAACATTGGCTTGACGTTGGTGGTTGTCATCATGACGAAGAGAAAGTCTATCTGAGACCAGGTTGAACTGTCCAATCTCGACCAGGTGGACTGCAGCTGTGCTCCACCTGCAGGGTTGCTGAAGGCATCGATGAGAGTCCTTAACCCTCTCCATTACTTGTCTGGAGGAACTCTCGTCAGTCTGCTGGATGGTCCAGCTGCATCGATGATGCAGTTGAAGTTACTGGCCAGGCCGACCGACCTGGACATCGCCATTAACAGTGGGAGATACTGGAAGATGTGTGTGAGGTGTGCACATTGATTGGCCGGAGTCGGGTATATGTTAGATCCACCACAAGGAGACCACCCCCACCCACCACAACCACCTTCTTGACTTTGGTGAATACAAAGTTGCCTCCTTGCAGTAAGATGCTCAGACAGGATGCACAACAACAGTGTTTGACACTGTGCACGTTGAGACTTGCTATTTTAATCTCCATTGTGTTTTATTGGAGTCTCCATCCAGTTCGCACTCCTCAGTCCAGTGTCAGCCAGCCTGAGTCCACATGCCCACTGCTTTAGAGAACTGCAGTAAGAACCTGTTCCAAATTGTTTGGATATTGCTGACTATTGAAACATGTTTGTCAAATCCATATCAATTATCTTTGCCTGTCTGCTCTGAGATGACTTCCAGCTCCAGGCAAACTTTGGGCGGGATGCAATTGTTTTTTGGAGAGTGGTTTGAAACCAGCATTCCATTTACACCTGGTTGATACTACAATTCCCTTCCCCAGAAGGGAATATATGATGTGTGGAATTGTCATGGAGAAGGTTTAAATGTAACTTTAGGAAGTTTGGACAGTAACTTATATAAAGTCTGAACAGTTGTCTTAACCCCAAGTCACACAAAATGTATTTGGAAGACCCACATCTTTGGCTTGGCTTCGCGGACGAAGATTTATGGAGGGGGTAAATGTCCACGTCAGCTGCAGGCTCGTTTGTGGCTGACAAGTCCGACGCGGGACAGGCAGACACGGTTGCAGCGGTTGCAGGGGAAAATTGGTTGGTTGGGGTTGGGTGTTGGGTTTTTCCTCCTTTGCCTTTTGTCAGTGAGGTGGGCTCTGCAGTCTTCTTCAAAGGAGGTTGCTGCCCGCCGAACTGTGAGGTGCCAAGATGCACGGTTTGAGGCGATATCAGCCCACTGGCGGTGGTCAGTGCGGCAGGCACCAAGAGATTTCTTTAGGCAGTCCTTGTACCTTTTCTTTGGTGCACCTCTGTCACGGTGGCCAGTGGAGAGCTCGCCATATAACACGATCTTGGGAAGGCGATGGTCCTCCATTCTGGAGACGTGACCCACCCAGCGCATATGATACCACATTAAATTGTGACTTGATAATTATTGCGAACTGAATGCTGAAATTGAAGTTTGAATGTCCACAGGATTGTTGTGGATTCTCAATAGAATCTCCTCCCCCCCCCCCCCCCACACCACATCCGTAAGTGATGCAATTTATATGACAATGGCGTTGCTAATGTTTTTCCTGTTTATCTTGTACAGGGAATTATCATTTATAATTCAGTATCTTTTCACTAAGACCACGATGCCAAATTAACCAAACAAATGCAGGAAATGTTGCTGATTGTAGTCTAACTCTGTGATAAATATTAATGCACGTCTGAGGCATGAGCTATCAGACAGTTAATGGTTGACTGTTTCGCCCCCTGGGAATTGTTCAGTCTCATGTCAATGCCAAGGGGAACTTGCTACTGCCAGGCTACAGTGCAAAGGGGTGATTTGCTAAAGATACGAGACGCGGAGTACTGAGTGCCACTGCAATCAAATTGATACCCTTCATTGTTCCATTTCCAAGATGTATGAATCGTTCATTTCTGAAATTGCCAATTCACAAGAAATATTTCAACCAGTGTGTACAGTCCAGACTGTCACACTCCCTATCAGCATGTGTGATAAGTTTTGAGATAAAACTATAGAACATTATAGCACAGAAACAGGCCCTTCCAGTCTGTGCTGAACTATTCTGTCTAGTCCTATTGACCTGCACCCAATCCATACCCCTCCCGTCCATGAAGATGATGTTCAGTAAAATGCCTCAGAGGCATTGAGCAATTACTGTAGCAACGCCCAGTTGAGTTGCCCATAAATCTAGATAAATATCTCCACCCTAAAACTATTCAGAAAAAGTTAACACCACAAATTTGTTGTTTCTGATCTTGCTGCTTCTACTTGATGTGAAACATTGCAGAAGAATGGGACTTCTGTATTGATCTTGTCTGAAGCTAAATTCTTTTGTGGCCCATTCATTCCTTGATTTGGTATTGTGTCATCAGACTGAAAATTCCATTGGTCTGACTAATACCTGTAGTCTTTGTCTACCCTAAGGAAAATACTCCCTTGGCATGCAGAGGGCGTGGGGAAGTATCCAAATGGATTCACGCCAAATGTTTGAAAGTATTCTCTTTATTTCAGGAATATTTTAAAAGGCTTTTGAATCAACACTGAATATATGACTTGATTATGTTAATAAATTCTGATTTAGTTTCTGAAAAATTAGATGATGGTTGATTTGTAAACTATCTCCAGGTATGTTTTCTCCAGACATTTTTCAGATTGATATCAATCCTAGATTTTGTTCCCAATTGGAAGAAAGCTCACTGCTTTGCATCTTTTACAAGTAGAACTGTTTCCTAATTTCACTTACTCCTGAACAGCGTGTCTCTTTTTTAAACAATGTCACTTAATTAAAATCTTCCCAAACATTAGAAATAGCTCCTGTCTTGAGTGTGGTGCCTATTAGCCGCTTACAGATGTGGTCTGCACATTCTTTATAGTTCGGCAACATAATTTTTTATTATTTTATATTAATCTGCTCAAGATAATAATTCTAGCTCTTCATTGAGCCTTTGATCTTTTCCCATACTTGTCTACATTTTAATGATTTGTACATTCCAGCCATCCTCTGTTCCTTCTGGTCTGCCTTAGAAATCCATTGATTTAATATTGTTGAAAAATAGGTTTCTATTTAACTGTTTGAGTTGATAAATTGCTGTGTGCATTGTTGGTTAATATCTTGCATTGGTGTTTTAATCCACTTATTTTAAATCTCTCAGTTAAAACATAATGTGAAAATTATCACAAACAATTTTATGCTGTCACCAGCAGAAAATTAATCCAGTATCATGTGAGAGACCCTTTTGTCGCAAGACCTCAAACCCAAAAGTTCATCTCTGAATTTCTCCTTATTTGAGCCTTTGCATGATGCTTCCTTTCTTTGCCTTCTCACAAGTTAATGTGATGGCAAGGGCAGGCACATTGTTGAGTGATTTGTGGTTAGATGTTGGTCACAAGTTTAAATGTTGCCTGTTGGACTCCCCTTCAATCTCTTGTGTTTTATCTTTGGGAAAGGACAATAGATGGAAAATTTGAAATGCGCACTTGTTGGTGCATCTCCTGTTAATGTGGGTGTGTTTCCATGCACCAACTTGGCTATGAAATATCCTGCTTGGTGGTACTCTGAATTGGGGAGATTAACCTGGGAGAGGAAATTTAGTGTGCAGTTTATGGTTAAAAATCACCTGTTTTAACCTTATGGAAAATATGGATCTTGTGGAGAGAGCAGGTATCACATTTTTGTTCTCTCTCAGCATGGACTCCAAATATGTCTTTGTGGAATTTTCAGCTGGGTGCTTCCAATGCATCTACCATGTCCCAGATGTCTGTACCCATTGATTTTAAAAGACATCGCAGTTTCAAAGAGGAAGCCTCGATAGTGAAAAGAAAGATATTAGCAGCAGTTTATTCATCAACCCAAATTCTTGTCCTTGGCCCTGGAACCCTTGTCTTGCCTTCAAAAACACACACAAGTACCTGTGTTGACATCTTTACCATCGAGTGCAGTGCATCAATGGTCCTCGTGAATTTATATCATTGAACTGCTGTATTACTAGCAACCAAATCCTTGGGCTTGTTACTATAGTTACAGAAAATGAAGTGTTTGTGCAGTTCTTGCCTAATAATTTAACTGCTTTATAATCAATGCAGCACAAGAAATCCCTTTGTGAGTAATTCTGGCCTTTTGACCATCTGTTCAGCAAAATACATTGCAGCAAACAGCCCCAAGACACTTCACTTTTCTTGGAGAGAATTTAACCAGGAGGAACTATAGCCTTCGAAGGTTGTCAGTCATAGAGCAAGGGAAGTGCCAGATCAATTAGAAGTGTGCCTCAGGGACCATTGTTGTTTGTCATCTCTATCAATGATCTGGATGATAATGTGGCAAATTGGATCAGCAAGTTTGCAAATGCACAGTTGGCAGAGCAGAGAGTGCAAAACGACTTTACAGCGCCAGCGATTGGGTCCACACCGGGGTTTGAGTCCCGCACTCTCTTTATGTTCTTCCTGTGTCTGCATGGGTTTTCTCTGGGGTCTCCGTTTTCCTTCCATCATTCAAAACGTACCAGGGGTGTAGGTTCATTGGGTATAAATTGGGCAGCATGGACTCGTGGGTCGAAATGGCCTGTTGCCATGCTGCATCTCTAAATTTTTAAAAATAATTTAAAATTTAAGATTGGAGGTGTTGTGAACAGCAAAGAAGATTTTCAAATCTTCCAGAGAGATATGGACCAGCTGGAAAAATGGGATGAAAAATAGCAGATGGAAATTAATGTAGGCAAGTGTGAGATAAAGGACAAACCAAGAAAGGACATACACGGTGAAGGGCACTGAGGAGTGCGGTAGACTGAGAGACCTGGGAATACAGATACACAATTCCCTGAAAGTGGCATAACTTGTGGGTAAGGTTATAAAGAGAGATTTTGGCATAGTGGCCTTCATAAATCAAAGCATTGAGTAGAAGAGTTGGGATGTTATAGTAAAGATGTACAACACATTGGTGAGGCCAAATTTGGAGTTCTGTGTGCAGTTTTGGTCACCTAACTACAGGAAAGCTATCAATAAGATAGAAAGAGTGCAGAGAAGATTTTCTAGGATGATGCCCAAACTTCAGGAACTGAGTTACAGGGAAAGGATAAACAGGTTACGACTTTATTCCCTGGAGCGTAGAAGAGTGAGGAGATTTGATAGGTATTTAAAATTATGAGGGGGAGGGAGAGACAGTAAATTTAGATAGGCTTTTTCCACTGACGGTAGGTGAGATACAAAACAGGACATGGGTTAAGATTGAAAGGATAAAAGCTTAGGGGGAATGTCTTCACACAGAGAGTGACGAGAGTATGGTATGAGCTGCCAGCTAAAGTGGTGAATGCAGGCTCAATTTTAACACTTAAGGAGAATGGACAGGTACATGGATGGGAGTGGTTTGGAGGGTTATGGTCTTGGTACAGGTCAGTGGGATGAGGCAAAACAATGGTTCAGCACAGGCTAGAAGGGCTGAAGGGACCTGTTTCTGTGCTATAGTGTTCTATGGTTCTAGTGCAGTGCCAATATCTTAAAAGGCTGTAGTGCAGGAGGGGACTATGGAGTGAAGGAGCAGGGAGGGGATGGGTGGATTTGAGAACATAGGGTATCGTAAATGAACTGGGCAAGGAGTCACTGCAATGGTGGAATTGTTGAATGAAAAGAAATCGAACAGGTGAGAAGGGAATGCTCATTTGAAGGGAGTTTTACTCCATCCCACTTTCCCATATTTCTGTAGTTTCTTCAGTCAAATATTTATGAATCTTTGGAATCTCTATTCAATACATTGATGTAACAGGCAGTGCATTCTGAATCCAAACCATACTTTGGATTTTAAAAAAATCTGTGCCCTCTATTAGCCTTTTTGCCTTTGTAAACGAATTCATTTTATTTACTTTATCCAAATGCAGGCAACTAGTACAGATGTGATGGGTCCGTGGTTTGGATGAGTACGATGAATATGTGTAGTTTTGAATTCTAAATGTTAAGGACAGCTCTGATCATCAGCTGGCCAGAGGAGTATTGGAACTACCACGCTAAAGGTAACACAGTCATGGACGAAGGTTTCAACAGCAAATCGATTCAGGCAGAGACGGGACAATGGGCAATGTTATGCAAATAAAAGATTGGTATTCTTATTAATCACTTGAATATATATTTTTTATGTTGGTGGATTTGAGAAATTTATGATTGTTACTCCAACCTGACATAGCTGAATGAGCATTTGCAGAGCTGTAACCAAAAGGCTCTATGTGATTGAAGGATTTGGAAACGTGGTTAAAGTGGGCCAAGTGGCTGCCTCTCTGGGCTGTAAATTTCTCTGAATGGAGACGATTGAAGTTCATTTCTGTGCTCATTGTAAATTTGGGTTAATGGATCATGTCAAGTATTTTCCAAGGTAGCTGCAATTTTTTTTCCCCCTTCCTCCCCCACCCCAGAGTTCATGTCTGACATTTTCCTCAACTGAAATGTAAATACTCAGCAGGTCAGGCAATGTCTGTGGGAGGAGAGCAGGTAATGTTTCATGTCATAGAGTTGGACAGCATAGAAACAGGCCCTTCTTCCCACTACATCTAGAACCGACCATCATGCCTACCTGTACTAATTGTGTTTGCTTCCATTAATTCCATGCCCAGTTTACTACCCTGTCCAGATGCCTCTTGAATGTTGTTTCTGCTTCCCACCACCTTCTCTGGCAGCTTTTTCCAGATGCCAGCTATTAGTGTGGTGAAATAAATACTGCCCAGATTCCCTTTAAACCTCCTCCCTCTTGTGTTCAACTGAAGCCCTCCAGTTTTAGAGACCCTTGTCATAAGAAACAGACACTGGCTATCTGCCCTATGCATGCCTCTTATAATGTTATATACCTTCAGTCCGTGTCACACTGTGCCCATCGGTAATCTGTTTTTTGAGGCAGAAATGGGTTTTTTTGGCATCTTGGCCGAGATCTGCTCAGCCTCTACTGATCTTTGGCCAGTAGTGCATCCCCACTCAGTGTGGAAGAAACTTCCTTTCCTCCGCACTGATAAGGTCTGATGAATGGAGTGCTCCTATGGCTGCTCACCTCAGACCAGACATTGAAACTGGACTCTGACTTGACCACAGAGAAATCTATTCATTCAGGGAGTCATGGAAGTTCTGAGACCTCATTCATTCGGGTGAATACCTGTTTGTTTTGTTTTATGTCTGAATCAAGCATCTGCTGATATAACCAGGTTGGCTGACTGGCTGCGAAACTGTGATCCACATATTTGCTCCAGTAACTGCTGTGTGACGATGCACCATTTAGAGACACACTCATCCAATAGAATCAGCTCACATGCTTGCAGGTAGCAGACTTGATTACGTGCATTGTAGCGCGTATAAATGCTTAGAGAAGCAAGCAGCTACTTCAAACTGTCATGAGTCAGTTGTGCAAATAATTTTATTACCTAGGGCAGCAGTTATTGTTGATGTGAAAAGCACAGTTCTTGGTTCCTTCTTGCATAAACAGTGGAAATGGAAATGTTGGGTTGTGTAAATAATATCCCAGCAGAGTGAATGACAAGTTGAAACTGGAGCAAGAAGTCTTCTAAATATATGTGACACGTATAATTTTAGTTTCTGTAGCTCTTTTGTTTAGGCTTCACATCTGAGAATGGGTCTTCGAAGCTGGGACTTGGACTCTTTTAAAGCCAGGAATTTCCTTCCACCATATTCATAGACCCGGCACTTTCTCTGCTCAGATTTCTTTCGGCCCACCTTTTTGCTGTGCATTGTCAGCCACAAACTTCTCAACAACTCATTTGAGGACTCTTACTTGAGCACATCATTGATTTTTTTTTCCATGGATTGCACCGTTTGTTGACATTTCTTTATTTGCTTACATGTGCGCATTGTGGGCAGTATTGTTTTGGCACCACCAATAAGTGATCATTCTGCCTCGCCCGCAGAAAGAAGAATCTCAAGGTTGTATGTGATGTCATCTCCGCATCCTGGCATTAAATCTGAAATTTGAATATGTCAGAATGGAGAAATTCATTCTGAACTGGAAGTGTTAGAAATACTCCCAGTACATTTGAGAGCAGGGTGGATGTTGATAAATGAGGGGAAATTGATTAATTTGACAAGTTTCGGATCACATTTGGAAAGAGCTCACGAGGATTTTGAAGCATTTCTAGTTTTTATAAGATTGGCTTTTTATTAGAGGGAAAAAACAATGCAGATGAATAAATTGTCCCTAAAGGTGATGGAGTAAAATGTGTCAAGTAAGTGTTAGTCACCAAGGAAGGTGGACGCACCTAAGCATAGGAGGGCTGATATAAAGACCAGCTGGCGTTTTTTACATTTATTATCTCTTCAGGAATGCTTTGCAAGTTCTGACTTGCTCACCCTTCTCCCTCCAGGAGCATACACTTAATCTAATGCACACCGGAGATGAGTGATCTTTAAAATCAGTCCTGCTGTATATAATCTTTATGATGCTCTCACTAGTTTAGTATAAATCTGGAGACTAGTTCCACTGATACAGAAATGCTGGTGGAGCTCAGCCGGTCTCGCATTGCCCATGGGTGGGGGGGTGGGTGGGGGGGGGGAGGTGGGGTAAAGATAAATAACCAACGTTTCTGGACTGAGTCCTTCAATTTTTCAAGGTATGGGCCCTTGAAGAGGGGCTCAGGCCAGAAACAATGGTTATTTATCTTTACCTCCACCCCCCCCCCCCCCCCCCACCACCGTGGACACTGCAAGACCCGCTGAGCTCCACCAGCATTTCTGTGGTTTGACTACAATTACAGCGTCTGTGGAACTTCGTGTTGCACTACTTGCATTGAGACTAGTTTGTCCTTCATCATGTAAGTACTGTATAAACACTTCAAATAGTAAGTTGAGGTTAATGAGAGGCAGAAACATAGAATTATTCAAGGACTTTTTATTTCCTTCTGGCACAGCAAAAGTTCCTGCACTGATTAAACACCTAAAACAAAGCGATTGTTGAAGCAGCTGGTGTCACAGCAGTAAGCGAAGACAAATTGCCTCCCTTTAATCTTTGGTGTAAATGCAACACCATTTGTTTCACTGCATGGGGTTACTTCAGTTATCTCCTGGCCTGATTTTCATTGATGGTGCATTGGTCACAAACAGTGACGAATCTTTGGCACCAGTAGCCTGCTTGCATTTATTTCAATTTACAAAAAGGGATATAAAGAATAGCCCAGAAATGGAGGTTGGGGAGTTCAGGACCTGGCAGTGGATGGGACAGAAACCAAATATGGGACATAGAAAGGTTTCTGGTTTTCTTCCCAGTACCTGTTGTGTGGCTCACTGCCCAAGTTTGATGCTATGCGACGAAGTACCACTGGGTGTTTAACTCAGTTGATTGTGCAAATGAAGCACACCAGTGATTAGAAATCTTGGTTTCTCCTGGCCTATACTAACTGGTCAGATGTCACAGGCAATTAGAGATGATTCAAAATGTTTTAGAAGATAAGAGGTAAATTGGCAGTTTTAAATGGTACATCAACTCACCTAGTCCCGGGCTATAGATTAAAATAATGAATTGGTTTACAAGTCTGTTGGTGTAAATAATTGAATTATTTCCTGTGAAGTCTGGATTCTGATTAAGCAATCTAATCTATTCTGCTTAAACATGACACAGCCTAAGGTAAAGAATTATACTGGGGGCATTGGCTGTCAGATTTGTACATGAACTTTGGCTGAGTGATATGTTGCAGAAATTTCTAAATGTATTTTCTGGAGTGCCAGTAATGCATTTGTCGTTTTCCTCTTCTAGTAAATTATATCTGACTGTCATAAGAATTCCTATCCCCCCCAGTTAGTTAGAACCAGACAGATTCCACAGAATGCTTCTGCAAGTTTTAATTTTGTATCACCCTTTTCTTAATGAATAAAAATCGACTGAATTGAATTGTACTTGCATTTCGTCTGCTCTGTTATTTTAATAAATGATAAAGAAAAGAAGAAAAAAGAAAGAAAAAAAGAACATTGAATAGGATAATTTGTACAGAACTAGAATACCACTGTCTTCTCAGTTACTACATCAGACGACTATTTATTGTCTATAGCTTCACCTTCTGCACAATAGTGCCGAATAAACTCATCGGTGACCTCGAACTACCCTCTGCAGTTGGATTCATGACTTCCTTTCCTGCAGACTGCAGTCAGTGAGAATTCTTCACAGCACCTCCTCGAGGATCATCTTCAACACCTAGGCCCCGCAAGCCTGTGTCTCCTTGTTATACTCCCTGCACATCCATGACACTGCTCCATCTCTATCTGTAAATCGTTGGCAGGTTCTCTGACAACAAGTTGGAATATAAATGGGAGTCAGAGGGTCTAGTGGCTTGTTGCTTGGGTAACAACTTCTCTCTTAGTGTCAGCGCAACGAAGGAGCTGGTCATAGATTTCTAGAAGACGGGTGATGCTCACTTCTCTGCATCAATGGTGCTGAAATGGACCTAAAAGACAGCATTAAGTTCCTCGGATAGGCCATCTCCAGTGATCTATCCTGGTCCACCCATATCGATGTGATAGCCAAGAAAACAAACCATAATCATACAGCATTAAATAGGCCCTTCACCCCAATTTGGTATTCTGGGCTAGACCCATTTTTCTGGATGGGGTCTGTATCCTTCCAAGCCCTTCCTAACCATAAATCTGCCGAAATAGCTTCCAAATGTCAAAATTGTGGCAGCTCATTCAGGATGCAGACCACCCTCTAGGAAAAAGTTGCTCTTCAGTCTCACCTTAAAATTTTGTGCTCTGGTTCTAGAATCAGCAAAAAGACTGTGACCATTCACTTTATCCATGCCCTTCGAGATTTAATAAAGCTCCATAGAATTACCTCTCAGTGTCCTCCACTCTTGGAATTGAAGACCCAGCCTATCCAATCTCTCCCTATAACTCAAGATCTCCAGTCCTAGCACCATCCTAGTGAATCTACTGTGCACTATGTCCAAGCTTTAATTTAAAAAAACTGTAAGACATATAGCATGGTAACAGGCTCTTCCAGCCCACGACCCCTTGCTGCCCAAATACACCAATTAACCTACAATTCCCATATGTTTTGGTGGGTGGGAGGAAACGCACACAGACGCGGGGAGAAAGTACAGACAGTGCTGGATTTGAACCTGGGTAGCTAGATGACCAGAACTGCGAATAGTACTCACCAACACCTTTAAAAGCTGAATCGTAAGGTCCCAATTTTCATATCCCTCCGAATTAAGGCAAGTGCTCAAACATCTTCAGTACCTTGTCTATCTGACTTGCCATTTTCAACAACCTACATGCCTGTACACTACCATTCACTGTGCAAGCCCTACCCTGGTTTGACTTACTAAAGTACAATGGTTCACACTTAACCAGAGTTAAATTCCATTTTCCACTCCTTGGCTCACCTTCCCAATTGATCTCGATTCTGTTAGAAATCAGACATCCTTCCCCACTGTCCACTGCACCATCACTTCTCGCATCATCTTCGAATGTACTAATCAAGTGTATTACATCGGACTGGTCAGCCACAAACGAGCCTGCAGCTGACGTGGACTTTTACCCCCTCCATAAATCTTCGTCCGCGAAGCCAAGCCAAAGAAAGAACAATCCCATCCAAATTGCTAATATAGATAAGAAACAACAATGGACCCAGTACCAACCCTTGCAGCACACCAATGACCACAGGAAAAACATCCCTCCACTCCTACCCTTGGACTCCTTTTACTTAGCCAATTTTAATAGTGTTAAAATTTAGTCACACTGCACAGTAAAAGACACTTCACAAGCCTGTGCCAATCAAATACCCCAATGAACCTACAACCCCGTTAGTTTTGAAGTAATTTAGTATCCAGTGGCCAGGTTCTCTTGGATCTACAGTGATCTAACCTTCCAGGCGAATCTGCCATGCACGATTTTATCAAAGGCCTGGCTGAAGTCCATATATTCAGCACCCTTATCAATGCACTTGGTCAGCTCTTCAAAAATTATAGGTGAGACACAAACTGCCTCATGCAAAGCCAATTAGATTTCGATTTCCAATTAGATTAGGGTGGGTATGGTTAGCCGAGAGGTTAGCACATCACTGTTACCAGCGACCTGGGTTTGAATCCAGCACTGCCTCTACATTCTCCCAATGTCTGCGTAGGTTTCCGGTTTTCTCCCACCCTTCAAAACGTTCCGGGGTTGAAGGTTAATTGGACAGCACAGGCTCGTAAACATTGAATTCTGCCTATCCAAATGCTGGTATATGTGCCACCTACAAATTTGCTGACAAATACCATGGTGGTGGGTTGCATAAAGGAGGGAGATGAGTCAGCGTACAGTTGGGTTGATATTGACACCCTAGGAGTCGATGGAACCATCAAAAGAGTCGATAAATGCCAGGGGGTTGATAACACTGGGGTGGGGGGGTAGGGTCGATTTAAAATAGCGCCTCCCCCACCAACACCCTTGGTCTTGCACAGCTGCCGACACCCCCTCCCAGTCCAGCACAGGGGAATGGAAGGGGGGGCGTCTTACCTGCCATGAACCTTCAAGTGCCGCAATCATACTTCCCCCTCATCACACATGCGCCATCTGGCACTACGAGCTTCGCCATCACATTTCCCCCCCACACCACACATGAACTAGTCAGCCTTGCATGTCCTAAGAACCCCGGGATACTGCATTTAACAGGTAAATGCCCTTTCTGTCCCCTAATTTGTCTTCCATTTATGGGTGTAGGGCCTACGTCCCCTCCCCCACCTCGGAGGACAAATTAACGTCTGGCTCGAGTTGGCTCTGGGTGGAGAACAGAGGACTCAAAAGCCAGGCTGTCCAGCTTAAAACTGGATGTCTTGCCACCCTGCCTAGCACCCACCACCCCCATCCAGTAGCATTCTCCCCCTCACTCACCCCGGTCCTGCACACCCTTCCCCATTCAGCATCCTCCCCTCCCTCTGATCTATCTCCCCATCCAACAATAGGATTCCATGCCTGGGGTTCGATGGGGACCTGATGGGGTTGACAGTATAAAACCTTGTGGACCCCAGCATACAGGACCAAAGAGCTGATTGTTGACTTCAGGAAAAGAAAGCCAGAGGTTTACAATCCAGTGATCATTGGGGGATCAGAGGTGGAGAGGGTGAGCAAATTTAAGTTCTTAGAAGTCAGTATCTCAGAGGATCTTTCCTGGACCCAACACACCAATGGCATCGTGAAGAAAGCACATCAGCGCCTGTACTTCCTCAGGAGTTGGCAGAGGTTTGGCATGACCTCAGAAATCCTGGTAAATTTCAAATGAGGTGTGCTGACCGGCTGCATCATAGTCTGGTATGGGGACACTTCAATACCCCTGAGCGTAAATCCCTCCAAAAGGAGGGATTTTAACATCACAGCCCAGGACATCACAGACAAAACCCTCCCAACTATTGAGTACAATAGGGAACGCTGCTGTCGGAGAGCATCAGTAATCATCAAAGCCTTACACCACCAAGCACCATGCTATGTTCTCGCTGCTGCCATCAGGAAAGAGGTGTA
This sequence comes from Narcine bancroftii, assembly GCF_036971445.1. NCBI lineage: Eukaryota > Metazoa > Chordata > Chondrichthyes > Torpediniformes > Narcinidae > Narcine > Narcine bancroftii. Next base: position 149,884,314 of record NC_091469.1, read on the forward strand.
GGTGCCACAAGACTCACACCACCAGGTTCAGGAATAGCTGCCACCCCTCCATCTTCAGGCTCCTCAATGACAAACTCAATCAGGGACTCATTTAAGGATTCTTATTGTACAGTCACTTTATTTACATTCATTTACAGTTGTTTGCAGTTCTGTATTTGTTTATGTATATATTCTGTGTACAGTTTCTTTTGCACTAGTGATAATTCTGCTGTGCTCACAGGAAAAGGAATCTCAGGGTTTTATGTGATGTCCTGTATGTACACAGACAATAAATCTGAAATCTGATGTTATCCCTCAGAATTATACCAGCAATATTTTGGCCATTGAGAACAAACTCATTGGTCTGTAGATCCCTGACTTGTCCTTGCTGCATTTTTATAAATTGCGGTATAACATTAGCCACATTCTCGTCTTCTGCCACAAAGATGATGTAAATATCCAAAAAAGTGTCTCTGCAGTTTCTTCCCACAAGATGCGAGGATTCATTTCATCAGGCCCACTTTAACATGGCCCAAGACTGCCAATACCACCTTCCTGGTTCTACTTCAACAGTCCAGCACTTTGCAACTCTTTTCCTTCAAATCTTTGCCTTCCAGGATCTTTTCCAGAGGAAAGACTGATGAGAAATATTTATTTAAAATGTTACCCACCTCCTACGGTTCTGGACAAAGACGCACTCAACCCCACACCCCCCCACCCCCACTCGAATCGAGCCAAGTTTCTTTTCCTGCAGTTTCCAGACCTCACATCAGTAAAATTATGTTTTTTCCTCTGAATGAACTGATCTCTACATTTCTTACTGTGTTGTTCTATGTGTGAAATATCCAGTTAACAGGCTTTCTCTCTGCATAATAAGACCTTCAAAGGAGCAGATATTGACTATCCAGCCCATTGACCCTGTTCTGCCATTTAACCATTGTACAGCTGTTCGTTTGAATTTGAAGTATTTAATATTTAATTAAAGCTATCAGAACTTGAGTTGGATGTTTGAACGCTAGATCTCTAAGGTATGGAACTAATTGCTCATTTTTACTTTGTTCTTATCTGAACATGTACTCTTCCTGCACAGATCTATATGCAAACAGGTTAAAAGTAGTGAGAATTGATCAGCCTGGTTTGATTATAACGATTTGTTCAACCAAGGGCAGTGGGTGCTGGCTATCTAATCAAATGGTTTCTACTCAGTAGCTTTAAAGAAGTTATGATATTATTCTTCATAATTATTCAGCCGAACATCAAATCTGTCAGTTAAGAGGTAGGTCAGCAGTGAATAGCAGTAAGTGATATTCGAATGCTCACTGGTGTTCCGCTGCTTGGCTTGGTATCATGTTAGTCCTGCGGGTCATTGGAAGGCCATGTTGGTATCATGTTAGCCCTGCGGGTCGTTGGAAGGCCATGTTGGTATCATGTTAGTCCTGCGGGTCGTTGGAAGGCCATGTTGGTATCATGTTAGTCCTGCGGGTCGTTGGAAGGCCATGTTGGTATCATGTTAGCCCTGCGGGTCGTTGGAAGGCCATGTTGGTATCATGTTAGCCCTGCGGGTCGTTGGAAGGCCATGTTGGTATCATGTTAGCCCAGCGGGTCGTTGGAAGGCCATGTTGGTATCATGTTAGCCCTGCGGGTCGTTGGAAGGCCATGTTGGTATCATGTTAGTCCTGTGGGTAGTTGGAAGGCCATGTTGGTATCATGTTAGATACCATGTTGTTATCATGTTAGCCCTGTAGGTCGTTGGAAGGCCATGTTGGTATCATGTTAGCCCTGCGGGTCATTGGAAGGCCATGTTGGTATCATGTTAGTCCTGTGGGTAGTTGGAAGGCCATGTTGGTATCATGTTAGCCCTGTAGGTTGTTTGAAGGCCATGTTAGTATCATGTTAGATACCATGTTGTTATCATGTTAGCCCTGCGGGTCATTGGAAGACCCTATTGGTATCATGTTAGCCCCACGGGTCGTTGGAAGGCCATGTTAGTATCATGTTAGATACCATGTTGGTATCATATTAGCCCTGCGGGTAGTTGGAAGGCCATGTTAGTATCATGTTAGCCCCACGAGTTGTTGGAAGGCCATGTTAGTATCATGTTAGATACCATGTTGGTATCATATTAGCCCTGCGGGTCGTTAGAAGGCCGTGTTGGTATGTTAGCCCCACGGGTCATTGGAAGGCCATGTTAGTATCTTGTTGGCGCCATGGGTCATTGGAAGGCCGTGCATTTGCTTCAATTCTCAACCTCTTGAGCACTGTTGAAGAACAAGTTTTCTGCACATTCGACACATAATCAGACAATAGATGCAAGCAATATCACCCAACTTCAGCCGTGTGTTATATTCTAATCCGGGGCGGGCAACCTTTTACCGTGCGTGGGCCGGATGGCGTGTCAGTGGTTGAAAGGCGGGCCGCATTGATGCACCATAAATGAAAGAAATTCTGGTTATGTTATTTAACTTCTCTGCTTGAGGTACGTAATGTACAATGTATGAACATAACTGATGATAATTTATCAAAAGATCAAGTTCAAGCAGTAAGATCGACCTTATTCCTTCCATAAATCTACGATGATGCATTTCCAGTCAGGGAAGGCATCTTCAAATCTGGAAATACACCAAAAATCACAAGTTAGTCATAAAAATGACACAATTTTTTAAAAAAGCCGAAAAGAAAAAAAAGAGTCATAATGAAAACAAAATACCTAACTCGAAAACAGACAGCAGCTCAATCAGTGGGAAACTGGTTGTTGTTTGAAAGCATTTTGATATTGAGTGACATAGTTGTTGATGCCAATAGGAAGACATCATCTCAAGGAGTCGTGCTATCAATCTTACTGCTGGGAAAACGAACTACTCAGTAGGAGTGATATAAATATTTCAGACAGGCGTTTGGAGTGCTGCAAACTGTCATTTCAACTTGTTGCTTTTAAATAATTGTTCAAATAGTTCAGAAGTTTGAAAAATAATCTGACATAAATTTGTCGAATACAGCATCTTCAATCTTTCTCAGCAGAAGCAATGGTGTATTCCTCTCAACTTCTGCCTTTGGTCCAGATCTCCCACTTTTATTTAATTTCTCTGCACTCTAAGGTGTGTTTTGAAATCCGTGTAGGTGATGTAAATCCAATTTCCGAGTGAATGCAATTTACTTTGTGGTAAAGGAGTTTTGCTTGCAGCCGGAATCGGATGAAAGAACACCACAGTGTCCCTCACACGGACATCTGGCTTTGCGCCTTTTTGAGCGCCTCAGGGGAGTGGGGCGCTCGGGGGGGCAGGGAAGAGGAAGGTGGCTCAGGGGAGCGGTGGTGTCTCAAGGGAGTAGGGAGAGGGGGCATCTTGAGCAGGGAGAGAGAGCAGATCAGGGAAGTAGGGAGAGATAGCGGTTCAGGGAAGTAGGGAGTGGGGATAGAGAGCGGCTCAGCGAAGTAGGGAGAGGGGAGGGTGGTAGCTCAGGAGCGAGGAGGGTGGGTGGCAGTAATGGCTCAGGGGAAGGGAGGGGGCGCTTCAGGGTTGCTCCGAAAGGTTCACCCCGTTGGTCGCCTGGCTCCACATTCATCGGTGTGTGTGTGTGGCCTGGGATCAAGCAGGACAGCTGGCTACTCATGCGCAGCTTGTTTCGCGTCCATCTTGAGGACGAAGCGTGTTCCCAGGAGTGCCAGGATGATTTACTTTTCCTGGGGCAGAAAGTGATGTGGTTGATGATCAATTCCTGGTTATAATGATATGGAGAAACATTCTGCGAGAAGACAGTCATTTCGCTGTCCAGTTCACGACCCCAAAGGAACGGGCGACATTTATATAGCCATAAAGTATTTTCTTTGCTGAGGCATGTTTAATCCATGCGCACAGTCCCCGAGGCCACTGATGACAAAACCTGACATTGCGGCGAACGGTGTATGTTGGAGTGGCTGAGGGTGATCAAGCAAATGCATTGGGTTGAGGGCCAGATAAATTTGGATTGTGGGCAGTAGGTTGCCCACCCCTGTTAGTTTCATTTACTATAAAATCCACCTTCTACCAAACCTTATTAAAGCTCATTGGTCCTAATGCCCTTAGGTAACTCATGGTAATATTTGTCTGGTAATTGCTTCTGTGAGGCAGCATGGAACATTTTACTCTATTAAAGGTGCAAGTTGTTGGAAACTTAATATATGTTTTGTTGGTTAGTTGTCTGCATTTTACAAGAGCAGTGTCTACTAACCTTTTGGGGGCTTGGGGGTGGGGGGGCTAAATTAATTAGTTTCTCCAGCATCATTTAGCAGAAACATGTGGCTATGTTGGTGGCAAGTGTGTCTTAAATCTCCTGTGTTACTATGGGAGTGGGAATAATTCAAAAAGAGGTACAAGAGACTGCAGACACTGGAATCTGAAGCAAAAAAAAATCCCCCATCTCCTGGAGGAACTCAGCGGGTCGAGAAGCATCAGTGGTGAAAATAGAATAGAAAATAGAACAGTTCGAGTCAGAACTGGACAAAGGGTTTTGACCTGAAATGCTGACCACTCTTTCTTTCGCTGATGCCCTTGACCCACTCAGATCCTCCACTAGATTGTTTTTTTTGGTACATAAATTAGAGTCGTCTCCATAATTGTGGCGTGTGATTTGATGCATTGTACGGGATACTTAAAAAATTAAACCCCCAATTTTCATCCCAAGGTCTTAACAAAAATTAAGTGCAGTACTTAAAAATGTGATTATTGTTGAAATGTTGGAAATGCTGCTGCCAGTTTGCACACAGCAATAGTCAGTCGGTGTTGTGACTGGTTGAGGAGTTGGCATTGACCAGAACTCAGCTGCTTTGAATCAATACTGGTAAATGAATGCATAGATTAAAAATGTGTCTGTAACTTAAGAGGGCAGACAATTGACCACGTAAGAGCTGATCTACCAGTATGAAAGAGGAAGTGCTTAAAAATATTGATAACTTCTGCATTGTCGGTTACTAGTATGTTAAGGAAGTGGCCTGCACACCTTTGTTAAAAGGCTAATTATTTCCTTGTTCAGTTGATCAACTTGACAAGTAGGTCAAGTCATGAGTGAAAGATCCTCTAGCTTAGAATTTCCCTCTTCCATTCACTTCAGACCACTCACCTGTGGCTGAGTAGATGATTTGTTTCCAGGCATCTTGCTATAATTTTGCTGCAGGAACATTTTAAAGTTGACCTCAAATAATTGCCCATGGAAACTACCCTATTTGCATTGAGAGTTGGATTATTCAGGCCAAGAATATAAAGAGAAACAGTTATGGGCTCGCAAACTTTTACTGTTTGTAGTTTGATGGTTGAAATTTCTTGCTAAGACTGCAGGAGGTTAGAAGCAAGGCAATAAGTTTCATGGCACCAGATGCACTTATGGCCAAAACTGAATGTATATTTTTTGTCTCCAGCATATTGTTTCCTCAAAGTAACAGGAAGAATTTTTTCTCAAGACAGCGTATTGTTTCTAAACGCACGAGTACAGTGCTGACATCCAGGTTTTACTGTTGATTACTGTACTTAAGTTCAGAGACTTAATTCCAGCACTGTCTTTTTGGATGAAAGTTTCATCTGAGGTCACTCTCGGGGAGTGCAAAAAAAATTCCATTGCACTACTGAGTCATAAAGTCATGGCACAGAAGGAGTCCATTCTGGGAGAACAAGGCAAAAGCAGTAACTTCACCAAATTTTCCTCATCTTACTGCTTTGCTATTGTGGGAGTTTTGATTAAATTGCGCTTCAAAGACACTATTAAACACCTTGTCTTACATGCCTCAGTTATGACATTTTTGAGATAATAGAAATGTAGGGGTTTTTTTGTGCCAGAGACCTGGTTAACACCAAAAGTAGCCAATTTAAAGTGGTCTAAAAGTCTGTCTTCCTGCTAAAGCCTTGTAATTTTTTAAAAAATCCTTCAGTTATTTCAGAGGAGAAAGGGTGAAAATCCACTGTTGAGCAACAGTAGCCTATTGTTTAATATCCAAGGATAATACTCACATGGCTTTGATCGCAAGGCCATAGAACATTACCCATTTCCGTTCCTCCCAGCACTATTTAGTGGTCAATTTTCTTTTTGATGCCGCAAAGCCTAAGAGTTTGTAAAGATTAGCTATTGTCGAAATAAGAGGCAGTTTCTAATGTATAAATTGGCTGGTTCTGGACTCTAGGTTCCCAACAGGGTTCAACCCATATAGCTTGAAGATAGTTCGGGACTTTTGTTGCCAATAAATGACAGAGCTTTCCGCTGACTTGTTTTCAGGTGAGGTTGGTTGTTTGTATTTGAGAGCATTTCAGCATTTCCCTGCACATTCCTCCTGTCAGTTTTGTAAGGATGGGGGTGGGGGGGAAGGGAATGGCTGAATTTGAGGCCAGTGGTTTAAAGGCAAATAAGCATGCAAACATCTGTGAGAAATATGCCAAATTCAAAGGCTTTGTGAAGCATGAAATGATGTGAAAAGACAACATGCTTCTATTTTAAAATGGTCTGACAGCAGACAAAGGACCCAGTTTTATCACAAGCCTTTGTCCACCACCACCTGATTTGTCAGCCTTTGACAATTAAGAAACAGGATCTTTTTCTCTGGCAGCTGTCTAGAGCAGGACAAAGGCATTTTGCATCACTAACAAATATCCCTGCATTTTGATGAATTTAGAACACGTTTTTTTTAAATGTGCATCTACAGAAAGAAAATCATTGAATCTGATCTTAAAAATTGCACTGAATGCTTTGGTGAGATGCATGTACTGAGGAAAAGCTGTGGTAGAATGACAGAAAAAGGATGATACGGTTTCAGTAAAGGCGAATGTGGTGTTCTGCAGTTTTATTTTGATCAAGCTGAACAAAGTAGTTCATGGAGTTACCAGATTGTCTTTTATCCTATGTTTAATAGCCTCTTCTAAAGAATTAAATAACACACAAATAGACCATTCGGGCCATCTGTTCAAAGCAGCTGTTCATGATCCACAAGATTCTGTAATTTTTCCTTATTCCTTATTTCTTAATTTTCTTGTTCATATTGAAACTTTCAGAAGACAAAACCCTCTCCTACTTCGCACATCCATTTTAGAAGTTGGAAGAACATTTCAGAGTGAAATTTCATTGCCTACTCCAAACGTGAAAAATTCGGTGATTTTTTTTGTGTTTCTAGACAAGTACCTTGCCTCTAGTGCTTTATCAGACTCAAATGTGCAATCTATTTATTTCAGATTTATTGTCAGACTATGTACGTGACATTACATACAACCCTAAAATTTGTTTTCCTGTGGGTGAGGCAGATTTATCTCTTATTGGTACACAGCATGCACATGGAAACAAATAAAGAAATGTAAACAAACTGCAATACAGAGTGGGGAAAAAAAGCAATCAATAAATGCAAATATAAGAGTCTGTAAATGAGTCCCTAATTAGGTGCATTCTCCACCAAGAATGTGTCTGCAGAAGCGGATTCAGACGTGTGGAATGGACGTTCAGGTGGCCCTGAAAGCGCAGCGCTGGCCACCTGAAAGGGACGGCTTCACGGGAGGCGCCTTGGAGCGCACTCCAGCTCCTGTCCCTTCGGGCTTTCAGGGTTGGGGCGACTGGCTGTCAGAGCTGGGACAGTCAATGCGGGGACATCCCCACACTGATCCCACTGCCCCGCTCTCTCCCCACAGCCCTATATCAGTTGATTGTCGTCCCTTTAACAGGGGGTGGGGGGGGGGAACCACATAGCTGTGGCAATTATCCCTCTCAGAGGAGGGTTACAAAGTTTGCCTCGCATGCGCCTCCTTCGCTTTCAAGTGGCCTCCCAACAGCCGCACATGGGCATAATGCGCAGCTTTACATTGGGGGATTTTGGCCACCTGAAAGTGCCTATTGAGCTGGTTGTTGAGGAGTCTGATGGGGGAGGGGGTGGGTGGTAGCAGCTGTTGGTTGCTGAACCTGGTGATGTGAGGCACCTCTACCTCTTAACTGATGAAAGTGACAAGAACAGAGTGTGAAGGGTGGTGTGGACCCTTGGTGAATGCTGCTGCTCTCCTACGGCATTGTTTCCTGTAGATGTTCTCGATGGTGGGGAGGGTTTTTCCTGGGATGTTCTGAACTGTGCCCACTATCTTGATGCTCAAGGGCATTGGTGTCCCCATGGCATTGTAGTTTAGTTTGAAGATGCAGCACAGTTTTACGTCCCTTCCGGCCCTTGTGCCTGCGCCACCCCAATGCACCCATGTAACCAATTAACTGACAAACGGTGTCCTTCTTTCGAATACCTGTGGAAACCCACAGAGACACGGGGAGAACACACAAACTCCTTGCAAACAGTGATGGATTTGAATCTCAATTGCTGGTTCTGAAGTACCATTGCTCCTCACTGCAACGACAACTTTGATTCTTTTAAAAAAATCAAGTGCAGGTGCTGGGATATCTGAAAACAAAATCAGAAAATGTAGGAAAATCTCAGCAGATCTTTCCACAGATCCTGCCTGACCTGAGTTTTTCCAGCATTTTCTATTTTTATAGTCATGATTTGTACTTTTTCATTCTGATCCTTTAAGTATTTAAAGATAATTATCCTTGATAGTGGGGTTAGATCTTTTTATAACTTAGAATAAATCATAAAATATAACTGTAATATTTGTTGATTTCAGAATGTATAGAATACAAATGACTGGAAGAAAAAACCTTGTAAATTCGAGGAACACTTCAGAATTCAAATGTATTCTGATTGCAGTTTAAATAGGTGGCTCCAGGGAGGTTTGTTTTGTCAACTTTATACACATTGACTTTTATGGCAAGACTTTAAGCTGGAGCCAGATGTTTCATCTGGTTGATAATTTATTATGTCATCTCTGCTTTTGAATCAATCTCAGAACTGTCACGATGAGTGAACTTAGAGCAGCCGCAGTGTGATGCTCTCACGGATATGGGCACTCTGGAAAGAGATCATGAGAAAAGGGAGTAGAATTTGCCTGTGTACTCTCATATCTACACTGACATTTTTAGAAAAGGAACGATGTTTGCCCCTCAAACACACTCTCATTCTGTCAACCAATCTGATCGACCAACATCTCAAAGTCATCACAGAAACAGGTCCTTCGCTCACCATGTCCATGCTGCACTTGCCCACCGAAAGAAATTCCATTTACCTGCACTCAGTCCATATCTTTCTATTCATGGCCTATTTCATTGCCAGGGTCTACATGCATTTGGAAAGGCAGTACTGATTGAGGATATGGCTTTGTATGTCTCACAAATTAGATTGAGTTTATTTTTTAAAGAAGTGACCCAGAAGATTGGGTGCAGGGTAGTAGATAGTATCTAGAAGAACTTTGGCTTTTGATAAAGCCCCTCATGGTAGGCTGGTCAAGAAGGTCAGATTGCATGGTAATCAGGGTGAACTGGCCAAATGAATATAGAATTGGATTGATAGTGGTAGTGGAGAGTTATTACCTCGATTGGAGGCCTGTGGCCAGTTGTGTGATGTTGAGATCGGTGCTGGGTCACTGTTGTTTGTAATCTATATGAAGAATTTTAATGAAAATGTTGTAAGCATGGATGGTAAAATTGTAGATGATACCAAAATTGGTGGTATAATGGAGAAGGTTATTCAAGATCACAACCAGATCTAGATTTTAAATTTAAATTTTGACATGCCGCACTGTAACTGGTCCTTCTGGCTCACAAGCCTGTGCTGTCCAATTACACCCAATTGACCGACAACCCCTGTACATTTTAAAGGATGGGAGGAAACCGGAGAACCCAGAAGAAATCCACACGGTTGGCATAGCAGTTAGCACAACGCCTTTACAGTGCCAGTGATCGGAACCTGAGTTCGAATCCCGCGCTGTCTGTAAAGAGTTTGTACGTTCTACCCGTGTCTGCGTGGGTTTCCTCAGGGATCTTTGGTTTCCTCACAATCCTTCAAAACGTATCGGGGGTGAAGGCTAATTGAATGTATATGAGCAGCACGTGCTCGTGGGCTGGAATGGCCTGTGTATGGTATGTGTAAATTTAAATTTGAGCATTATTTGCTGATTTAGAAGAGGTGGGGGAGAAAGTGGCATTATTGATTGAGGCAAATATTGGACTGCTATAAAGGGGGGTGTCTTGGAGCAGTTAAGAGCATACTATATTTTGAATCCTTTCCAGGAGAACCCATGATGGGCCAACTACTGTTAGGAAGATGTTCTGAAGGAAAGTTAGAGATATGCAAAACCTAAAATGCAGGGATTAGGGGAGGACTTCAGTCCTAATATAATGTATACTGGAATAATAAGGTAACAGGCAGAGCTAAAGAAAATGTTGAGTTGCATTCAGGAGAAAGAACTTCCTTGACTAGTTCATTTCCAGTCTCATGGACAAAGAGTTGCAGGAGACAACAAAAGGTGGAAGGAGGTGAAAAATGGGGCAGGCCAAGTATGGGTTGGGGAGCATTTCATATTATAAAAATAACTTGGGAAGGAAATGAATCAGTCTAAAGGCATTATAAATCAGAAAAGGCTGGATTTCAATGGGACGAGAACAGATCTGAGTAAATGAGAATCACAGATTGTCAAGTTGTCGAACAATGGGCAGTCTTTAACATGAGAATGGTTGAAGTAATCAGTATATATTATTATGAAGGAGAAAGGAAAGCCAATTAAAATCAGTTCCCTGGATGATCAAAATAATAAAATAAAATTCGGGGGAGGGATAGAGGCTGAGACTGGAGGGAAAACCCCTCAAACAACAAAGGGGAGGGGAGGAACTACAAGGGGCCACATTGGTGCTATGCAGCACATTAAAGGATTAACGTTATAATGTACAATATGGAGATTATGTCTGACTATGACACTGAGGATGTGAAAAGACATTGCTCTGATTTCCTTTGTAGAAAGTTTTATTGTGAATAAAATTTAATTTTTGATAAACAATTATGAGCCGGAGGCCAAAGGCCTCTCACCAGGCTGCAGGCACCTTTGGCTTCCAACAGCTTCCAGGACTCAAGTCAAGGAAGTGCGATGGAGAACATGCAGCCGGATACAGAGGCTCAAGCTCAGCCAGCTTCCACAATCCCCTCCCTCCCCCCCCCCCCCCCCCCACATTCCACCAGACAGCAAGTGGAAATAACAGGAACATGATCTGAGGAGGGGTGTGATCCTCGACTACAGGCTGTCTCTGAAAGAATTGTCTTTCTGCTTTGAGATGACCGTGGCAGGTAACTGTCAGGAGACGGAAGGAGAAGAGACAGAGAGAGCAGAACATCCCTGTGGTCATTCCCCTCAACAAGTACAAGAAGTATACTGTTTTAGATACTGCTGGAGGGGATGATCTACCAGGGACAAGTCAAGGTGGTTATGCCTCTGGCACAGACTCTAGCCCTCCAGCTCAGAAAGGAAGGGGGGGGGGGGTGAAAAAGAGAGCTATGGTAATTGGTTAGGAGAGCAGATAGGAGGTTCTGTGAAAAAGATCAAGGCTCCCGGATGGTATGTTGTTTCCCAGGTGCCAGGGTCATGAACATCTCTGATCGAGTTCATAGCATTGTAGAGGTGGAGGGAGAGCAGCCGGATGTCGTGGTCCATGTGGGGACCAATGTCATAGATAGGAGTAGGGATGAGGTTCTGAAGAGGGAATATAGAGAGTTAGGAAAGAAGTTTAAAAAGCAGGATCTCAAAGGTGGTAATCTCACGATTGCTACCTGTGCCACGTGCCATCGAGGGTAGGAACGGGAAGTTGTGGCAGATGAACGTGTGGTTGAAAAGTTGGTGCCAGGGCCAGGAGTTCAGATTTGTGGATCATTGGGATCACTTCTGGGAAAGGTTTGACTTGCACAAAAAGGATGGGCTGAACCTGAACTAGAGGGGGACCAATATCCTGGCAGGCAGGTTTGCTAGAGTTGTTGGGGATGGTTTAAACTAGTTTGGCTGGGGGGCTGGGGAGGTGGGGGGGGGGGGGTGGGGGATGCGATTCAGAACGTGAATGGAGAAATTAAGGTAAAAGGGCAAAAGCATGATGCTAGGAGCTCTGAGTTAGGATGAACAGGCAGGAGACAAAACACAAAGGTAGCCAGTTAGAGGGCTTGAAATGTGTCGATTTCAACGCTAAGAGTATTAAGAATAAAGGGGATGTTTATTGTATTGTATATGTTGAATATTTATGGGTTTTTGGAGGGGTGTGGGTAGAGGGAAGGGAGGGAAAGGGGGGAAAAAAAAGAGAAAATACCACTGTGTAAATTTAATGAGAAACGTTTGTACATATTTTGGTTGATCTGGCTCATAGTGTGAAAAATTTTAAAAAAAAGAATAAAGGGGATGAACTTCGAGCAAGGATCAGTGCGATGTTGTGGCCATGACTGAAACTTGGCTGGAGTAAAGGCAAGATTGGCTGACGTAGGTACCGGGGTTTAGTTGTTTTAAAAAGAATAGTATGAGAGGTAAGGGGGTTGTGGGGGAGTAGCATTACTAGTCAGGGATAGTATCACAGCTATAGAAAGGGAGGACGCTGCAGAGGGAGTGTCCACTGAGTCGGTATGGGTGGAAGTCAGAAATAGGAAGGGCGCTATCACTGTACAGGGAGTAGTCTATAGGCCCCCATATAGCCCTTGGGATGGAGGAGCAGATAAGCAGGCAGATTTTGCAGGAAATACAGGGTTGTAATTATGGGTGATTTCAACTTCTCTGAAATTTACTGGCACCTACTAACTGCAAGAGGGATAGATGGGGCTGAATTTGTCAGGTGTGTACAAGAAGGATTCCTGATACAGTCTGTGGACCGACCGACTAGAGGTGAGGCCATACTGTGTCTGGTGCTGGGGAATGAATGAACCTTGTCAGGTGGCGGACCTCTCAGTGGGGGAGCATTTTGGTGAAGAGAAACCACAACTCCCTTAGCTCCAACATAGTGATGGAAAAGGATATAAACAGTCAAACTGGGGAAGGGCTAATTGAGGCAGACACTAGTGAGAATAAATTAGAAAAAGATGTTTAAGGGTGAAAGCACAGAAGTAATGTGGAGGAAGTAATGTGTGGGTTCAAGACAGGGTTGTCCCACTGGGACAAGGAAAAGGGAACTGTGGGTGACGAAACAGGTCAAGCAACTAGTCAAGAAGAAGAAGGAAGCATACATTATATATAGGAAGCAGGAAACAGGAAGGGCTCATGAGAAATATATGGTAGCCAGGAAGAAGCTTAAGAAAGGACTTGGGTGAGCTCAAAGGGGGCATGAGAGGGCCTTGGCATGTAGAATTAAGGAGAACCCCAAGGCATTCTGTGTATGTGAAGAACAGAAGGATGGTGAGAATGAAGGTGAGCCCGCTGAAGGTTAAGGGAGGCAACATGTGCTTGGAGGCAGAGGAGGTTGGGGAGGTCCTAAATGAATACTTTGCGTCAGTTTTCACAAGAGAAAAGGTCCTTGATTGCGGTGAGGTCGAAAGTGAACAGGCCTATCTATGTGCTGGATAATGTGGAGATTCAGGAACCGGAGTGTTGGATCAACTTAAAAATATCAAGATTGATAACCCCCTGGGGCCGGACACAAGACGGAAGTGAGAGAAGAGATAGCTGGGGCAGAAGCCATGATCTTTGAATCGCTTTGGCTGCAGGGGAAGTGCCAGAGGATTGGAGAATGGCAACTGTAGCCCATTTGTTTAGAAAAGGTAATAGGGAGAATCCTGGGAATTATAGACTGGTGAGTCATTCATCCGTGGTGTGTAAATTAATGGAGAGGATTCTGAAGGACAGTCAGCGTGGCTTTGTGAAGGGAAGGTCATGCCTCATGAGTCTAATTGATTTTTTTGTGGAGGTTACAAAATGAATTGATAAGGGTAGGGCGGTAGATGTGGTCTTTATGGATTTTAGCAAGGATAAGGGTAGGGCGGTAAATGTGGTCTATATGGATTTTAGCAAGGCATTTGACATGGTCCCCCACGAGAGACTCATCCAGAAAGTCATGAGCACAGGATCAGTGGAATCTTGGGTGTGCGGATAAAAAATTAGCTGGTAAGAAGAAAGCAGAGAGTAGTAGTGGAAGGAAAGTATTCTGCCTGGAGGTTGGTGACTAATGGAGTCCTGCAAGGATTTGTTCTAGGACCCCTTCTCTTTGTGATTTTTATAAATGACCCAGAAGAAGAGGCAGAAGGATGGACCAGTAAATTTGCAGATGACACGAAAGTTGGAGGAGTTGTGAATGGAGCTGAAGGTTGTTGAAGGTTACAAGAGGGTATAGACAGGGTGCAGAGTTGGGCAGAAAAGTGGCAGATGGAGTTCAATCCAGATAAGTGTGAGGTGATGCATTTTGGAAGGACAAATCAGAAGGCTGAGTACAGGATTGATGGTTGGTTACTTTGGAGTGTGGATGAACTGAGGGACCTTGGGGTTTAAATCCATATACCCTTCAAGGTCAACACACGAGATGATAGGATAGTTAAGAAGGCCTATGGGATACTGGGATTTAATTCAGAAGCAGAGAAGTCATGTTGGAACTCTGTAAATCTCTGGTAAGACCACAGTTGGATTATTGTGCGCAGTTCTGGTTACCTCATAATAGGAAGGAAGTGGAAGCCATGGAGAGGGTGCAGAAATTTACCAGGATGTTGCCTGGATTGGGAAACAAGTCTTATGAGGCAAGGTTAACAGAACTGGGACTTTTCTCTTTAGAGCGTAGATGGATGAGAGGACACTTGATGGAGGTCTACAAGATTATGAGAGGCATAGATGGGGTGGACAGCCAGCACCTGTTTCACAGGTGGTTGGGAAGATTTAGTACTTTTTTAAAGGAAGGGTTGGCACAACATTGAGGGCTGAAGGGCCAGTACTGTGCTATATTATTCTATGTTTTATGTTAACGCAGCCACTCCTTGCTAACCTTTGAATGGCATTCAATAGAAGCTTTTCACTGTGTCTTGGTACATGTTACAATTTCAAATAAATCTCACTAAAACCTCTGGATAAGTATTTTAAAGGACAAAAATATTGAGGTATTAAGGGATTTATCGGGTTATACAGGCAGGAGTTCAAAACAGCCATGTTCTTAATTGTGTAAAAACACAATGCTGGAGAAACTCGGCAGTGTAGCAGGCACCACACCTGATTACATTTGCAGGGTGTGAGTTGTAGAGAGGGTTTTCCATTTGGAGGGAAAGGGAAGAGACTAAAATTGAGGGCTACTTGTAGCAACTTTGATCACTTCTAAAGTCTTGCCAACAGTTGACAAAATTTTCCTTTCTATCTTTCAGAATCCCTCCTTTTAAAAAGCACGTGTACCAGGTGGCAGGGTGCACATACAATTACCTGTGTGGGAATTCTTGTTGGGAAGCAATATTTTTGTCTGATTTTTAGATGGTTGGCTAGGTGCACCATGGCAGGAGTATTTGAATTCACTCCTTTTTAAACACTGAGAAACATGGGAAAAGTTTGGGGCTTTTGGACTGGCAGTGACTTCTCATTTGGCTGGCAGCGATGTGCTTTCTGTTGTGCAGCAGTTTGCTTTGGCAGCCGAGTGAAGTCAGATCCCATACCTTCAACTCAAGTGAAGCAACTATAAAACGCTGAATTATGTGCTGACTTGGCTCTGTATTTGCTGCGTGAGGTGAATAAAAATATGAGTGGGGAATATGTAATACAAAGAAGGGCAAAGTGTTGGTGTAGCGCTGGTTATTTTCCATAAGTAATTTTGAAGCTGAACAAAGATAACCTCGAGTGATTCAACTGATCAGGTAGCAGCCATGGAGAGAAATGGTCAGTCAGTATTTTGGGTCAGGATCCTGCATGAAGACCTGCAGCTATTGCTTTCTCACCGCAGCCTTGTGTTGCAATGTTAACAGCAGGTGTGTGGGACTGAGGGAACGTAACCCATGTTAGAACTAAGGATCTTCAGAAGTTGGAGAATTTAAAGCTGTATTTATTATTTGCAAGGGTCCCAGTTTTTGGCATCGCTTTACTGTGATTTCTCCCACCAATGTAACTCCATCTGATTCATCCATATACAATGTCAGTAAAAAGTTATGGGCTTTTAGACTCCAGTGATGGGAAAACCTCAGGAAAAAAATCAACATAATTACTCACCTTGCAGTTGTTTACACTGCACGCCTTTTTTGACGGCAAGTTCCTGTGCACGTTAATCCCAGTGCTTGTACGTGAAGCAGCATGGCCTGCGTCTGAAACTAATGTCTGACACATGACGTCCAATGTGGGCGTTTCATGCAGGTAACAATTAATTTCAACCTCGGCATGGATGCTGTGCAGGTTATTGATCTCTGCAGGGCTTTGTTCCAGACATCGTGACTGATTGACTGCTGGTACTGGTATTCAGAATTCAAAACACCCATGCTAGTTGCTAGACCTTTTAAATTCCTCCAGCAGATTTTTGTTTGCTCCAAATTCCAACATAATTCCCACAAGACTCGCACCACCAGGTTCAGGAACAGCTGCTCCCCCTCCACCATCAGACTCCTCAACAACAAACTCAATCAGGGACTTATTTGAGGATTCTTGTACCCCTTTTACACAGCGATCCCACTTAATTGGCGTGTGAGTGACCCGTGTTTAAAGCCAACTTGGGTCATTCACACTGAACCAAGAAAAGATGCGTCAGAGCAACCTTTTACCTAGGAACCCGGCATCCTGGTGCAAAAGGAGGCAGGACCTGGAGCATTACAGCGTCGGTGTCACAAGAAGGCAGGTGAGCCTTGGACACTGGACTCGATCCATTTCACAACGGCTCTGATACTACCCACCTTGGCGGATAATTACCAGAATGGAAATGACCCCTCATCCCACGTTCGTCGCATTCACACAGGTAAGTGAAGCAGTTAAAAGGTGGCTAATTCCTCTCTTTTAAGGGCAGTGTAAAAGGGCCATTAGTTTTGCATTTTATCATGTTTTTTTCTCTCTATATTTACATATCTTTATTTGTTTACATGTATATGTTGTAATTTTTTTGGACTACCAATAAGTGGTCATTTTTTATCACGCACATGAAGAAGAATCTCAGGGTTGTATGTGATGTCATGTATGTATTCTGACAATAAATCTGAAATCTAAATTTCTCATGTGTCCTCTTATTAAAGTACTGTTGTATATAGTAGTCATTGACAAAAACACAAAGATGTGCATTTAAAGGTAAGAGAGAGGATATTTAAGCGAGATGTGAGGGGTAAATTTCATACACAGAGTGAAGGGTTAGAGAAATGGGCAGATTGTGTGTGCAATGAAAAGCTTTAATTTGTTGTTTTTAGTTGAGGGCAAGAGGGATGTGGGGCAGACAGGACAAAATTCTCTTCTTAACCAGCCGTAACAAATAAAAGTTTAGATGGCCCTCATCTCGATGATGTGGTTGAACTTCTGAAGTGAGATGACCATGTGATGGTGTAGCAGGGACACTTCCAGAAGAGCCATGACTGATGCAATGCATGTGCAAACAGGAAGAAATAAAATTTGCAAAAAGAGCAGATTTTGGTTGTGTTAACATCTGCCTGTTGGGTGAAATGAAATTTGATAATGAAGTAAATCCAGTAAAATAGCAGCAAGCTGTAACCTTGCTTTACAAGCGGAACTGCAAAATCAGAGTTCTTTGGTGGGAGGTGGATTGTGGGGGGAGGGAGGGGTTTGTTGAAACATGACCAGTTTCAAACCCTTTGAAACACCCCAGAAATTGTTGAAATTGCAAGCTGCCAAAGGGACAAGATTTTTGCTCAATGTTATTTCAAATCTTCAAAACAGAAAAATTATATTTCAAATTATTAGATTGTGGCGGCCCATCGCAGCCCCCTCGGGGTGCCTTACAAAATGAAGGATGAACACGGTGATCCAGCAGACTGCACGAGGCCCGCAGCGCTGCCGTCCAATTGGCCACAACTAAAGGAGCCGAACTGGCCTACTGAGGAAAGAGGATTGTAAATGCACCAATCAGCGTTGAGCGGGCTTTGTCCACGCCCCTCAGCTTGAGAATAAAAACAGGGCTGTGAGTCCAATAAAGCTCAGTGTTAACTACACTCAGCTGGGGTTCATGTCGTTCTTTCTGAGACAGCGTGTTCTTTCTAAGCCAACCTGTTCGTAGCTATAACCTCTCCTGTGTTATAGGTTCCGCAGAGCCATAGCTTGTAGCAGCTCGCTGCAAGATGACTATTAGGCCATATTAGCTGATCTTGAGCAGTACACGAAAATGCTGGAGAAATATTTTGGCCCTGAGCCCTTCTCGGGTATGTCCTGATGCTCAGGCCAGAAACATCAACTGCCTTTTACTTTCATGGATGCTGCGAGACCTGCTGAGTTCCTTCAGCACTTTGTGTACTGTACTAGAACCCAGCCTATGGAGATTTTACTGTTCACCTTCATTTAGCTACTCCACTGCAAAGTCTCTTTGAGGGATGCCTACCCTAAAGAAGTTCTCCTCCTCTCTTTGAAAGGCTCTGTGAAAGTCTCTCTCACTGCTCTGCCTCTGTTAATCCCACTTCTCTCAAGCTGTAGAACCACGTGTTGCCCTCCTGAAGGCCCAAAACATTGGCCTGCCTTTTACTTTCTATGGATGCTGCATGACCTGCTGAGTTTCTCCAGCACTGTTACGTGGTGGACCAGCAACAATGGAAATTCACCAAGACAATATTTTTTATGGATAGCTGCATAATTATTAATAACATATCTTACTTAACTCTAAACTTAACCCCACTATGCACAAATGTATATATATATGTGATTGAGTGTGGTGTGTAGCAAAACAAAAATCCTTACAGTTCAGGCATAATTTAAAAGTTCAGTCAGTTTTGTTTTGAAACTCAGATTCTTTAAATTGTTGCTCCGCAGCAATTATGGAGTTGATGCGAGGCATTTCAATCCTATCATCTTCTGGGTTCAAAATGCCTGTTTTCAGTAATATGTTCTCTGAAAATGTCTTTAATCATGTGACATGACATTATTATTGTCTTCGGAAGTTTCTTCAGTGTTACTTCAAAAGTTTGAGTCATGAGCAAAAGACTCTGGCCTGTATACTGGCCATTGATTCAAAAATCCTGCTTGTTTGAACAGATGCCTCTCAATTTCCATTCTAACAACATAAGTAATCCACAGATGGTCTCTTGTTTGCTCAACAATCTTTCTTGAGTACTTCAGTTTTAACGAACCATTGTTCCGATTCTATGGCATGTTTACACGTTTTTACTGAACAATGAATCAACAGACATTTTGATTCCAAAGTGGTTTCTGTGTGTAAGGGCCTGTGTCTGTAGGCCTTTTTATAGAGAGAAAATTGGCGAGTTTCAAGGAGGATATTCCCCGCCTTTATTTACATCACTTAACTTGCCTTCATAAAAGTTCAGAGTGTGGATCCAGCCCGCAAACTCCAATCTCTCCTGAGGATACAGTCAGAAGTGGAGCGCAGCTCCTTCACCTCCTCTAAAAAGGCAGTAAAGGGGTGGCCTAATGACATCACGATGATGCCGTCAGCAGGCAACCCAGGAGCCACCTTCCAGGGGTTCCACGGTGATTGGCTCAGGGCGCCACAGACAATTATGCTGATTGTGGAGGGGCTGAGGGCTATCAGGTGTGTGTCCCACTGTGGAGCTCGGCCTTAGTTCCAGTGTTTATCACGATTTATTAAAATACCTAAGAGCACATTAAATACCACCAATGGCAGAAAATCAGGTCGATTACAAAAGTGAAATGACCTCAATGCCGGACAGAAGAGCTGGAAGAAGGAGCCTGTTCCAGCTGCATGGGGGATTATGGGTAATGAAGACAGCCATTGCTCAGTGCACATGTTTGACATCACAGCGACGGGTGGTGCAACTGCATCACTTGTCCCGCCTCCCTCAGCTATCGGAGGACGGCTGCTGACGTCGCTGTCTATAAAAGCAATGCTGGATCAGCCTTGTAGGCCTTCTCCATAAAAGGTAAGCTCATCTTTTTTTTCCTCGAGCCGGATTTAATACAGTGTCACCCGATTAAAAAGGACTTGTGAGTTTCCCTGTGTCCAAACCCTCAAAATAACTTCACTGAAAATGTATATAGAATTTTATATACTTAAAGATTAATAACACAATTCTGCCTCAAGCACACATGTGCACTGCATTAGACCCCAACACCTGCAAACATTCTCGTTTCCCTTCACTTAGTGATCTTGAATTTAGAGGGTAGAGATTTCATTGAGCACCTGTCTTTATTAACATAAGAAAACCATGTTGATATAAAGATGCTTGTGTATTTGAACTCATGAAATTGTATAGAATCATTTGTACCTGCCTGTAAGTTTAAGATCAAGGCTTTTAGCTTATTGTTATGTACACAAAAATGCCCCAGAGTTTTTCCTTAGTTTGCGCTGAAAAGGAATGCAAGCAGATGCCACCAATTAAGACCAGCAAAGTAAAAGGGAGTCCTTTCGAAGTTATGAAATTAGAATGTATGCAGATGATGGGATAGAATGCAATACAGAAAAGAGCTGGAAAAACTCAGCAGGTCATGCAGCATCCACAGAAAGTAAAAGGTAACCAACGTTTCAGTCCTGGGGGCCTTTGTCAGGAATTCCATGTTCTTCTGGTGAAGATATGTAGTTACAGGATTTAGGCTCACTGATGAAGGAAAGGCAATACATTTCTAAGTCAGGATGGGATGTGATTTGGAGGAGAATTTGTATGAGGGGATGTCCTTGTGTGCCTTGTTTCAGGTATGCGGATGCTGTACGACAAGCTCGGTAAAGAACTGTTGGGTATTTTGTTGATGATACCAACTGAATCCTGATGCATGTTGGAGGAAATGAATGATGCTACGTGATTTGCTCACTGTATCCTGGATTGTGTTAGCTTCTTCAAGTTGTTGAGGAGATATAGCTATTGTGGCAAGCTGTCATAATGTACATCTGACAGGGGCCACTCAATGTAGAATAGCTAATACCTGATCTGATTCTGACTGGGGCCTTGCAGATGATGGAATGGCTTTGGGATGTCAGGAGGTGGGCCACTCAATGTAGAATAGCTAATACCTGATCTGATTTTGACTGGGTCCATGCAAATGATGGAATGGCTTTGGGATGTCCGGAGGTGGGCCACTCAATGTAGAATAGCTAATACCTGATCTGATTCTGACTGGGGCCATGAGATGATGGAATGGGTTTGGGATGTCAGGAGGTGGGCCACTCAATGTAGAATAGCTAATACCTGATCTGATTCTGACTGGGTCCATGCAGATGATGGAATGGCTTTGGGATGTCAGGAGGTGGGCCACTCAATGTAGAATAGCTAATACCTGATCTGATTCTGATTGGGTCCATGCAGATGATGGAATGGGTTTGGGATGTCAGGAGGTGGGCCACTCAATGTAGAATAGCTAATAACTGATCTGATTCTGACTGGGGCCATGCAGATGATGGAATGGCTTTGGGATGTCAGGAGGTGGGCCACTCAATGTAGAATAGCTAATACCTGATCTGATTCTGACTGGGGCCATGCAGATGATGGAATGGCTTTGGGATGTCAGGAGGTGGGCCACTCAATGTAGAATAGCTAATACCTGATCTGATTTTGCAACTGCAGTGTTAAATGTGGGTAGGCAAGTTTGTTGAACAGGAAAGACTGCAGACACTGTGATTGTAGTAGTGCAATACACAAAAGTGCTGGAAAAGATCAGCAGGACTTGCAGCAAATATAGGAAGTAAAGCGGCCTCAGCCTTTCATCAACGGATGCAGATTCCGGAGAAGTAGTTCAATACGCAAAGTACTGAAGGAACTCAGCGGGTCATGTGGTATCCATGGAAAGCAATAGGCAGGCAACGTGTTAGGCCTGAGCACTTCTTCAGGTCTCTTTAAATTCACTCCATTAGAATCATCTCCAAGAGGAAGCAGCCTTTGTTATCAAGGACCCTCCCCACCCAGGCAAAGCTCTTCTCAATGCTACCGTCAGGAAAGAGGCCCAGGAGCCTGAAGGCAAACACCCAACGGTGCAGAAGCAGCTTCTTCCCCTCCACTAGCAGATTTCTGAATGGACAATGAGCCAAAGACACCAACCCACTTTTTCTCTTCTTTTTGCACCAATTTAATTATTTTTTTTTTAATGTAATTGATCGTTATTTTTGCACTTTTACTTCATTGTTAAATGTGACTGAACAGATGAGTTTCTGGTCAACAATGCCCATCAAGATGTGAAACTCTGAAATGGTATTGGTATTGAATATCAAGGGTGGATGTTTGGAACCTCCTAATTGATTCACCCTTGCCTGCCACTGCAACGGCATGAAAGTTCCAAACCCATGTTTGATCCGGTTCAGGGTTCTAATTGCATTTAGGCTAAGGTTTCGTTACTGTCTGAGGAGGTGTGAATGGCTTTGAAACCCCATAATGATGAAAAAGGTGTACTGTGTGGATTTAAATGTTGACGTTAATATATCCATGGAGTTCTCCATGCACTCAGCACCCAGCGGCACATGGACATCTTCTTCCCCTTGCCATCAGATTTCTGAATGGACAATGAATCCTCGATTAACTTCTTTTTCTTGTACTATTTTAATTTATTTTGTAAGCTGGTTTATAAGAATATTTGCCCTGTGACGCTGCCACAAAACAATGCATTTTGTGACATGTTCATGACAATAAATTCTGATTCTAATTCATTGAGCGCACAGTCTGAGCTACTGTATTTGGAAAAGCAACTCAAAAGGAAAGTGATATCACAAAACAAAATAACAAGCTGTCGTAATAGTCCAAGTTTCAGCTTTTGAGCTGACATGGCAGTTCCCCTTTTGGCAACCTCACCCTCATCTCTTAAATTACAAGTCACAGTTGCTTGACACAGGGTTATCAACTCAGGATGGTTTTCTGCAAGATTGATCATGTGATATTTGCTCACGTCTGACCCCTTGATATTTGCTCCACACTTGCAAAATGCTATTGTGTTTATTTCAGTTGATTGTGTCATTTATCACAATGGAGCAATGAAACATTTGTGTTACTGAGATAAATTGCAATGTGATTTATAAACAAAAGGGATATCGGGTGGCTGGTGAAATATTTTCTTTGTGAATAGTGTACCTTCCATTGCTCATACTGACTTCAACTACACTCTCTCTGTTTTTCTTGAATACCTCATTTTCTCTTTTGCTTTTGTTACTTTTCTCTCCCGGGAGGGGGGGGGGGGTGTACCTTTTTAAAAACTCCCATGGACAAGATGGCCTTAATGATATCGCATGTGTAGTAAATTTATAGAGGCATAGAGCTAAACAGCATTGAAGCATTCCCTTCAGCCCAACTCATCTATGTTGATTAATTTACCAATCTCAATTAGTCCCATTTGCCTGCATTCAGTCCGTATTCTTCTAAACCTTCCCTATCTATATATAGGTGTTCCTCAACTTCTGATGAGGTTAAGTTCCAGCAAATCCACTGTAAGTTGAAAAATCGTAAGTTGAAAACAAATAGCGCACCTACCATTTTTTAGAATTAAGTTTTGAATATCTTTATTCCGCACTGGAAAAAACTCATTAAAGTACACAGCTGAAAGCACACTGGGCATGAAGAATGTTTGAAGCATTGAACTAAAATTAATTGCTGGATGGTGGGGTCACGTACTGCATGTCGCAAGTGTGGGAACAGGTTGGATTTCGAAATTGAAAGTACGGATTCGAACCATCATAACTTTGAAAGATTGTGAGTCAGACCATCGTAAGTAGGGGAGCACCTGTACCAGAACAAATGCCTTTTAAATGTTGTAATTGAACCTGCCTCTCCCACTTCCTCAGGCAGATCGGTTCCAGATACCCACAGCCCTTTGTGCGAAAAAGAATCTGATGTTGAAAGAACTTACTCCACTTATTGACTGAATTTCTGTCAGTGTGCAGTTAAGATAATTGTGCGACCAATCAGAAGAAGACTGGATTCAGCAGTTTTAAAAATTCCAGGTGACTTAGCAACTCAGATTATTTGCTGTCTACAAGAATAAATTGTTTTTCAGTGCTTAAACCAGCACCTCTAGGTTCAAGAGTTTCTTTCCAAGACTTATTAGACTCTTGAAATTTCCCTCGGTACACTAATTGCTGAATGCTCCAACAACACAAAAGGACTATCAGTACTATTGCAAGTCACTTTTCTTGCTCAAGGATTACTGTGAATATTTATGATCTATCTTCTGTATTTATTGTCTCTTAATTGAATTCAATTAGTTCACAATTATAAATACCTGTTTGGATGCAGCAAATAAGAATTTTGGTGCAAATACACGCGGTGTGATGTGTATGACTCGAGTCCACGCTGCTGAAGATCCAGCTGCGCTGGATGGGTCACGTCTCCAGAATGGAGGACCATCGCCTTCCCAAGATCGTATTATATGGCGAGCTCTCCACTGGCCACCGTGACAGAGGTGCACCAAAGAAAAGGTACAAGGACTGCCTAAAGAAATCTCTTGGTGCCTGCCACATTGACCACCGCCAGTGGGCTGATAACGCCTCAAACCGTGCATCTTGGCGCCTCACAGTTTGGCGGGCAGCAACCTCCTTTGAAGAAGATCGCAGAGCCCACCTCACTGACAAAAGGCAAAGGAGGAAAAACCCAACACCCAACCCCAACCAACCAATTTTCCCTTGCAACCGCTGCAATCGTGTCTGCCTGTCCCGCATCGGACTGGTCAGCCACAAACGAGCCTGCAGCTGACGTGGACTTTTTACCCCCTCCATAAATCTTCGTCCGCGAAGCCAAGCCAAAGTTCAAAAAGATGTGTATGATAATAAATTCATTTCAGAAGAACACAAGATTCCATCTCGAAGCTGGAAACAATCTGTTATTCTGTTCCTCACAGCAAGCTCTCATAAACAGTAATAGGATAACAGATGGGAAATCATCTTCATTTGTTGATCCAAGTGATAAATGTTGGTGAAAGCACCTGGTAGAACTGTCCTTGGAGAAGTGAGAATGTGTTTGCTTTGCATCTACTTCATGGAGAACACAAGACTTGGATACATAGCTGATCTACCATGCAGAGACCTGGATTGCTGATCACACAATAAAAGATTGATTGCCACAACAGGAGGTGAGGAATTTAAATTCACATAAACTCAATCGGGGACTAAAACTAATAAAGGTAAAAATTCCATTATTGTTCCATTACATTTAGAATGTAACATACTTCTACTTTTTTGTCTGCTGTAAGGAAGACAGAGAGTCACCACTTTGCCTATTATTGCCCCTCACAGAAATGAGGCTCCAGCGAGGAACAAACTCTTGACACCTAGTTTACAAGATCAGTGCTGTAACCACTGAGCTATCAGAGCCTGGTACCTTCCTGAGTGGTAACCATTTACCTTTCAAGCACCAAAGCCTGGTGAACTTCATAAATGTTAAATTCTGTGCACAATATAAGAATTGCCTGCAATCAGTAAACTTGGAGGAATGAGAAGTGAGATTGGACTGTGAATCAAAGAACTTTTCTGAACTTACACACACGTTACATACACATGCACTTTGAATTAGAAGGGGGTTAAGTTAGGTTAGTTAAGTCAATAGTGATAAGTTACAGTGTGATCCTGTTTTCATGTTTAAAGATAATTAAAAGCAACTTTTATCTATTGCTGCTGGGTTTTCGAGTCCAATGGGCTTGTAACACATCACTGTCTGGTATGTGTAGCGATAGATTGCTACCACCAGGAGAAGTCAAAGACGGAGTGTGTTGCATCTGGGGAATGCTGCATCTTGAATTCAAGATGAATGCCTTCCCATAATGTCTGCATGTGTTTTCAGTTTTTATTGCTGATTGCTTAGTTAATAAATCTTGTTGTTTAAAAAGAACCCAAGTTCCTTTATTGTAATAAAAGAAAATCACAGTATGGAGGTGCCAATGCACATGACAAGAAAAAAGCAATAGAGAGCTGTGAACTTGTTCAGTGCTATCACAGGCATCAGTCTCCACTCCATCGAGGACATCTACAAAGTGGCATTGTCTTAAGAAAGGAGCCTCTCTCCTCAAGGGCCCACATCACACAGACCATGCCCTCTTCACACTGCTACCATCAGGAAAAAGTTACAAGAGCCCGAGGCTGAGCACCCAGCGGCACAAGGACATCTTCTTCCCCTCCGCCACCAGATTTTTTAATAGACTACTACCTCACTTTCTCTTATTTTTTTCACCAATTTATTTATTTTTAAATGCCATTTTATAGCAATCTTCGCACTGTAATTCTGCAACAAAAAAGATTTTGTGACGTATTCATGACAATAAATTCTGATTCTAAACTTGGATCCAAAAGATGGTGCAGCACACCTATATTAATGGAAATAGCGTTGAAGTCTCTGCGATTGAACCATGACCTCTCACTTGACTGATCCGCGAAGGCAAGCTAACACTGCACATTTAATTTCTGGACAATGGTGCCACAGGCTTTATCTTCTGCAGTGACCAAGGAACATTTCGACAAAAGACATTTTAATTTTTTTGCCAGCTTTGGCAATGTCACCTTCTCCACCAACCCATCCCCCTGCCTTGCAGAGGCAGGCAGAAAGAGAAAAGGGGACATGTGTTGATGTTATCATTTATTTTCTCTTTTTTTCCTCTTTGTGTGTGTAAGGATTTAGATGAATGTCATTGTTTGAAGACTCCAAAAGCAACTCAGGAAATGCTTGAGAATGCTTTATTTGCTTTATTTTGTAACTTGTATTTTGAATCATGAAGGTCTATTTGATATAAAAACAATGCTGAAGAAACTCAGCAGGTCAAACAGTGGAGTTTAGATAGCAAAGATAAAGATAAAACCAATGTTTGGGGCTTGAGGGTATCAAGTACACTGACCTGCTGAATTTCTCCAGCATTTTGCTTTTACTTCAATCACAGTGTCTGCAGACCATTGTGTTTCAGTAAGGTCCTTCATGACCATCATAAACCATCGTCCATATTGTTTGGGGCAAAGACACTTTCTTCTTTATTTGTCCCTGTGCGCCACAATTTTAAATTTGTAATCAAATAATTCACATGTCATTAAAGTGCACATTTCAGATTTACTCAAGGTTATTTTTATCCACTTTGGTTTGACCATGTAAAAATCACAGCCCTTTTTATACATTTTTGCCTGATTTTCAGGCACCATAATGTTTGGGACATTTGGCTTCATAAGATGCTTTATTGGTGTTGGTATAAGAGACCTAGACTTGCTTCTCAGCTTTTAACCATCTTTAGCATCTGTAGTTGTCATATTTTAACATGAGGACCAGAGTGTGTCAATGAAAGCCAAAGAAGCCATTATGAGGCTGAAAAAACAAGAATAAAACCTCAGGATAACCAAAACCAATGGGTTGTAACATCATGAAGGAAAAAAGAGCGAACTGGTGAGCTCAGTAATTGCCAGAAGGCTGGTGTTCCAAGGAAGACCTCCACTGCTGAAGACAGAAGAATTCTCATCATAATGAATAAAAATTCCCAAATGTATGTCCGACAGATTAGAAATACTCTTCAGGAGGCAGGTGTGGATCTGTCAATGACCACTGTCCACAGAAGACCTCATGAACAGAAATACAGAGGCTACGCTGCAACACGCAAACTACTTGTTAGCCACAGTTGGCCAGTTAATTTCTCTTTAACTGTAGAACTGGCGAGACTTGTTGGCCAGTTTGCCAAGAAGTATTTAAAAGAGCCTGCAGAATTTTGAAAAATGGTCTTGAGGCCAGATGAGACCAAGATTAATCTGTATCAGAGTGATGACAAGAGTGTGGAGGTGTAAAGGAACTGCCCAAGATCTAAAGCATCTTGCAGTGTTGCCTTGAGTAACTTTGAATAAAATCTGGAATGACGTGATTTGCTTGATAACAAATTTAAAACTGGAACAGGGGGGAAAATAAAGGAATAAAGTGACTTTGTCCCAAACATTACAGAGGCTGTGTATATTTATTTTAATCTGTTGAGATTAGAGTTACCCTTGCACTTTTCACCCACTATTTTTGAATCAAATTTCTAAATGGAAAAGTGGTATCCATCGCAATAAAGTCAGTAACAGCACCAAAAATTAAATAAATGTAAGAATCGTACCAAAAAAAAACTCGATGGGTCAAAATAAAAGCAACTACTAAGGCAAAAAAAAATCCAGACAAGTGTTTCTTACAAACCCATTTTTCACAGACATAATTTTTCAGACATTTCCCCCCCCCCCCCATAAGCAGTGTGTAGAAAGGCTAATCATAAATTCTTAAAGTAGGCCAGTGTATTCTCCTCGGGTCTTAACTTTGAACCTCTTTTTTTATATAGAGCATCTATCTTTGGAACTGTCCTGATTTCATCGCATCTTCTCTGCAATTTCCATGGCAGTGATAATTTTATCTTATCTTCCCCCCACCCCCACTCTTTCTCCACCAACTTTATCAAATACCGCCAGCTTTTGCTAGAGAGAAGCATAATTCATGTTACCAAGTGCAGGACAGGAGAGCTGGGCTGATCTTGTTTATTCTGTCAGCCTGAAGAAAAATCTAAATTGCTTCATTCATTTTAAAGACTATAACTGTAGAAACACGACATCATATTTCCCTTACCCTGATATTGATTTTTTTGTATTTGAGTCAGAGAAAAGGGAACATTTATTGTAGCTGTCAATTATTTTCTCCCTTTTCACCTTTTGTCGTCTTGGTGCATGTGTCAGGATTTGGGTGCATGTTATGGTTTGAAGACACCAAAAACAATTCCAGTCATGCTTAAGAATTTTTGTATTTACTGTAGTTTTGAAACATTGGTGACCATCCTACATTGGTTTAATCTTTCTTGATCTTTGTTGTTTTGGTGCAGACCTTGGTTTTACTAGGTTGTGTCTTCATTTCATCTTAGAGACGAGATAAAATGGAATGCGGATGAAGGAGAAGAGGGAAGCTATGATCTTAATTGTCAGAGCCTGACTGCAAGGTTGTGGATGAAATCGTGAAGAGTGCTAAATTGAAAAGAAAAATTTTTTTTTCAGTGATCCTCAGTAATGCTACAACAGTCAAGTTTATTGTCATCTGATTGCACAAGTACAACCTGACGAAACCGCATTCTCCGGTCCGTGGTGCAAAACACACAGACACGCAACCAGACATAATACACAGACAGACAAATAGCACATTAGCAGGACAAGTATTCACATATAGAAATAGATAAATATTGTTTTGTGAATATGAGCGTCTCGGACAATATCAGGGTTCGAATCTGGCGCTGCCTGTAAGGGAAAGTTGTAGAGGGTTTCTGCAGCCTGCAAAAAGTCGTCGTTAATCGCTGGCGACTTTTTAAAAG
Source organism: Narcine bancroftii (assembly GCF_036971445.1). Lineage (NCBI taxonomy): Eukaryota > Metazoa > Chordata > Chondrichthyes > Torpediniformes > Narcinidae > Narcine > Narcine bancroftii. Next base: position 149,913,434 of record NC_091469.1, read on the forward strand.
ACTCGTTTAAGGACCCTTACTCTTGCATTATTTATTTCTGAATATTAATCTTTTTCCTGTATTGCACAGTCAGTTTGTTTATATTTCTTTCTTTGTTTTACATTTCTCTCTTCTGTATACTTTTCCTTCATTACAATTTACACTACAGTTAAGCAGAAATTCTGCCATGCCCACAGAAAAAAAGAATCTCAGGGTTGTATGTGATTACATATTTATGTACTCTGACAATAAACCTGAACTTTTGAACTTTCAACTGCAAGATGCTTTTACATTTTCCCTGTGACCTTCATGGGGTTCCTCCCTGGGTGCTCCAGTTTCCTCCTACTCTTCAAACACGAACAGGAGTTGTGGGGGTGACAGGCTCATGGGCCCTTTTTATTGATCAGTATGTCATTCAGTTTCAAGCATACACAAAAGGACGAAGATCTGAGTCGCTGTGCTACTGTTGAATGAGATTTAAGATTCAAGAGAAATGATATTCAAGTTCAAAAAATGATAGGGACGAGATGAAATATACCCCAAGTTACTACAGGAAGTAAGGGAAGAGATTTCTGGGATGTTGGGAATGATATTTGTATCCTCCCTGGTCAAGAGGAGGTACCAGAGGATTGGAGAATGGCAAATGTTTCCTTGTATTAAAAAAAGTAAAAGGGAGAATGCTGGGAATTACAGATTAGTGAGTCTTGCATCAGTGGTGGGCAAACTCATAGGATTCTTAGGGACAGGATTTATGAACATTTAGAGAAGTCTTTTTGGGGATAATCAGCGTGGCTTTGTGAAGGACAGGTCACAAGCCGAATTACCGGTAAGTTTTTTGAGGAAGGAATAAAAGAAATTGATGAAGGTGGGGCAGATAAATTGGTGTACATGGACTTTAGTAAGACATTTGCCAAAGTGCCATATGGTAGACTCATTCAGAAAGTCATGAGCCATGGAACCTTGGCTGTGTGGATTCAGAATTGGCTTGCCTGCAGAAAACCGATGGAATACATTCTGCCTGGAGGTCAGTACCTAGTGGAGTTCCTCAGGAATCTGTTCTGGAACCCTGCTCTTTGTGATTTTGTACAAAGAAGCAGAAGGATGCATCAGTAAGTTTGCAGATGACACATAGGACATTGGTAATCCTAAGGTGTTCTCTATAGTGTAGAAGTTTGTTGTAGGTTACAGCAGGATGAAGAGTCGGGCAGAGAAGTGGCAGATGGGGATCAATCCAAATAAGTGGGAAGTGATACATTTTGGAAGGTCAAACTTGAAAATGGAGTACATGGTTAATGGCAGGATTCTTACAGTGTGGAAGAAAAGAGGGACCTTAGGGTCCAAATCCATTGATCTCTCAAGGTTGCTACACAGGTTGATAGGATAGTTCAGATTTCAGATTTATTGTCAGAGTACATACATGACATCACATACAACCCTGAGATTATTTTTCCTGTGGGTGTGGCAGAATTAATACTGCGGGGGAAAAAACTGCACACATCGTATATGTAAACAAATAAAAGAACTGTAAACAGATAACAAATGTAAACAAACTGTGCAATACAGAGAGAACAAAAGAAAACCAATGAAGTACATAAGTAAGAGTCCTTAAATGAGTCTCTGAGTTTGATGTTGAGGAATCTGAGGGTGGAGGGGGAGCAGCTGTTCCTGATCCTGGTGGTGTGAGTCTTGTGGCACCCATACCTCTTTCCTGATGGCACAGTGAGTACAGAGCGTGTGCTGGGTGGTGTGGGTCTTTGATAATTGCTACTGCTCGCCGACGGCAGCGTTCCCTGTAGATGTTCTCAGTAGTGGGAGGGATATGCCTGTGATGTCCAGGGCTGTGTCCACAATCTTTTGGAGGTTAATTTGGAAAGTTAAGAAGGCTCATAAAGATCTGACTTTTATTAATATGGGGTTTGAGTTCAAGAGCTGTGAGGTTATGTTGCAACTCTGTAAAACTCTGGTTAGACCACACTTGGAATATTATGTTCAATTTTGGTCACATTATTACAGGAAGGATGTAGAAGCTTTGGAGAGGGTGCAGAGGAAATTTACCATGATGTCACCTGGATTGGAGAATGTGTCATTTGAGGCAAGGATTTTCTCTTTGGAGTGAAGAAGGATAAGAGGTAATTTCTTAGGTCTTCAAGATAAAGATAGGGTGGACAGTCAGCCTCTTTTTCCTAGTGCGACAGCAGCAAATCCCCGAGGACATCTGAATAAGATGAGGGGAGACATCGGGGTAAGATTTTTATACAGAGTGGTGGGTGCCTGAAATGCTTTGCCAGGGGTGGTGATGGAAGCTAGAACAATAGGGCCATTCAAACGACTCTTAGAGAGGCACATGGATGCAAGAAATATAGGTTATGGGGGTGAGGTTGGGAAGTTTATGTTGATGAGTAGGCTATAAAGGTTGGTACAACCTTACGGACCAAAGGGTCTGCTACTGTGCTGTTCTATGTTAATCATTTACCCGGGTATATAGTCTGAGCCCCTCAGGATTTTATCAACCTCTAAAAGGTTACCCCTCAGCCTCCTCTGGGGAGTGAGCGTGGGATGTGATGACGAAGGACATTTGAGTGATCTGATGGAGATTTTCTTGATGATGAAGTATTGATGGGAGAAAGAAATTCTCCCCACTGCACTAACTCACAGTTACTGCTTCAGAATCACTGGGAAATTATTGAGGGGCCAAATAAGAATGTTTTTATCTGAACTTTGTTTCCTTCACGTTTTCTCTTTTTATTGCCCCTGTTTTGCATTCTCTTTTTTGCTCATTGGGTTGGTGGAGGGTTGTTAAAATGACAAGGTCATTTTGAGTATGGTGTTCATAAAATGTGGAAGTAGGTTGGCGGCAGTTCAGTTGGGGAAATTTTATAAGATCGAGAATCGGGTGGAAATGTGAGTAAAATGAGGAGGTGGGTGATTGTTGAGTCAAATGGCTTTTAATGAGTTTGTATTTGGCAACAGACCATGTTTTTCATTTGGCCGATACTAATTTGTACATGGTCTTGAACAGAAAACCCGCTGGTTTACTGTTCATTTGATCGTGCTTTGAAGGGAAAAAAAGAGCTCCCTTATTTCTCAGTTTTTGCTGGCAAAGGAAAATATATAAAAGAGCAGAGCGAGAATGAAATCCTCTGGTTTTTTTTGTAGTTTTCAGTAAAAGAAGTACAGTATATTTTAAAATTTAGATTGGATTCTGGGTTTTCCTTTGCACGGAAAAGCAGTATTGAAAATGCTAATGGACAAGTTTGAGGTATTTGTGTTTAACAAGAAAGTCTGCAGATGCTGGGGTTAAGTGCAATACACAAACGTGCTGGAGAAACTCAGCAGGTCACGCAGCAGCCGATGGAAGTAAAGGGTAACTAATGTTTCAGGCCTGGTGCCTTTGACAGCCAGAGCCGCCAACACCCCCACCGCCCATTCCCACCCTGGGCCCTTCCAGGCTGGAGTTCCCTGATGAAAGACCCAGGCCTGAAATGCTGGCTACCCTTTACTTCCCATTTGGTGCTTGTTTGTCACTTTGTCTTGATTAAATAATGATATTTTTTTTATCTGTCTCAGTCGTGAGGTTACTGCTGTTTAAGAAAAAAAAATTACATTTTTAATCATCCTCCCTTTTTTGTTCTCCACCATTGGTCCTTCATCCTCAAAACGGGGAACAACATTTTGTGTAGCCGCCCACACTGTTGCACTGACAATAAAACACAAAACATATTTGAGCCTGTCGAAATGTGGTAGACTCTCTTCTTCTCTCTGGCTTGGCTTCGCGGTCGAAGATTTATGGAGGGGTAATGTCCACGTCAGCTGCAGGTTCGATTGTGGCTGACAAGTCCGATGCGGGACAGGCAGACACGGTTGCAGCGGTTGCAAGGGAAAATGGGTTGGTTGGGGTTGGGTGTTGGGTTTTTCCTCCTTTGTCTTTTGTCAGTGAGGTGGGCTCTGTGGTCCTCTTCAAAGGAGGTTGCTGCCCGCTGAACTGTGAGGCGCCAAGATGCACGGTTTGAGGCGATATCAGCCCACTGGCGGTGGTCAATGAGGCAGGCACCAAGAGATTTCTTTAGGTAGTCCTTGTACCTCTTCTTTAGTGCACCTCTGTCTCGGTGGCCAGTGGAGAGCTCGCCATATAACACGATCTTGTTACTTTTAAATTCACTAATTGTGCCAGCAAAGAAATTCGAGTCCATGTAGGACTTTATCTTCTCTGAACATCCCAAAGCATTTGAAATAAAAAAAAACATTTCTCTGATTTAAATTTGTTACAAAATACCTCGGACAGTGAGAATGATTTTACCTCAAGCAGTCTAATGTGTAATCGCTAACATTCATACAGTTCTGTAAAGAGCATAATTATAGTGTACAGGATTGCACTAAAAAGCAAGATCAATTTGGCACCAAACATGGACAGCACTATAGGACTATGGGGTTCATTCAAGAGCCTGATGGCTGCAGGGATGAAACCGTCATTTTCCTGTTGCTGCATGTTTTTACACTCTTGAGCCTTCTCGATGAGAGAAGAGAGTGTGTTGGGGGGGGGGGGGGAGGTGGGATCAAGTGTAAATTTTTATACTTCCATTAAGGAAAGGAATTGGAGGTGTTGGTGTATTTTCTTGACCGGTGTGTTAATGTGTTTATCCCAGTTCAGGTCATTGGAGATATTTATTCCAAAGAACTTAAAGTGATCTACGCTTTTAACTTCAGTGGCATTGATGTGAACAGGGGTGTGGACTCTGCCCCCTCTCCTGTCGACAATAGGCTCTTTCAATCTGCCATTTAAAATAGGGCTAACCCAGCAATTTTCCCAGTTAGCGCCACAGTTACGTAGCAATTAGAAAGGGTCTGACCCGGTCAACCCCATGAGAATTCAACCAGGCCCCTTACCCACCTCAGAGGTAGTCGGGGAACCCAGTTAAACGTACCCAGGTCATGTCCACAGGTGATTTGAAAATGAAAATGGCCGACCTGCTTATTCCGGAGACATCAGCATTTGCATACATGCAGCACCGGGCAGCCAGCATCCGACATCCGGCGGTACTTAATATGTCAATCCCTCTGCAATTTAAAAGGTGCTACCCAGGTAAGAGGCAATTGATTATTTCCTTCATCTTATTGATATTGAGAGAAAGATTGTTATCTTGACACCACACTGATGGTCTTCCTGAATTCTTTCTCATCATAATTTGATACTTGGCTGACTGCAGTGCCATCAGCAAATTTGAAGACAGAATTGGAACCTTATTGTGGGAAGAGTGTTGGTGTTAAGTAATCGTGGAGAATATGTTGTCACGCCCATCTTCATTGATTACAGTCTGTTTGATTGAAAGTCAAGGATTCAGTTGCAGATGGTTGTTCACTCGGATTTTCAGAAGGCCTTTGACAAGGTGCTGCAAAATGTCTGGGTTGTAGTATGAGCTACAAGGAGAATTTGGACACACTTGGATGGCTTTCTCTGGAGCATTGGAAGCTGGATGAGTAAAATTTGAAATTATGAGAAATATAGGTTTTTTTGCCCAAGGTGGAAGTGTCAAATACTAGATGGCATAGTTCTAGGATGCTGGGGGGTGGGGGGAGGGTTAGTTTAGAGGAGATTTGTTAGGCAAGACTTTTAGGGAGAGAGACAGGCATCTGGACTGTGCTGTCCGGTGAGGGGCTAGAAACAGATATGATAGAAAATTTAGAGGCATTTAAACAAGAAGATGAACTTATAAATTAAATTTACGGCATGATAACAGACACTTCTGGCTCACCAGCTGGTGCCACCCAAATACTCCAATTAAACTACAACCCCCATGCATTTTTTGGAAGGAGGAATGAAACTGGTGCACCCAGAGGAAACCCACGCAGACATGGGGAGAATGTACAAACTCCTTACAGACAGTGCCAGATTTGAACCCAAGTGTCATCAGTGCTGCAATGGGATTGTGTGAACCGCTATGCTAACCTTTTGCCCCTAACAGGGAATGAAGAGAAACAGACCGTGTGCAAGTAGAAGGGTGGTTTAAATCAGCATTATGGTCAGAACAGGCTTTATGTGCGAAAGGGTCTCTTCCTGTGTTGTATTTTTGTAAGTTCTGTCTTCAGTTATCCCGCAGAGTTGAAGGGGGAAGCTGATAATATATGAACAAAAGTTATGAGGAGCATAGATAAGATTGATGGTTGGAAATTTTTGCCGATATCAAAGGTGTCTGAAATTCAAAGACAGAGGATTATGGGATAAGGGGATTGGAGGGGGGGCTTTTTCTTTCATCCAGCAGGTTGTGGGAACTTGGAGCATTCTGTCAAAATGTGTTGGAAGCCGCCGTTCTCACAACATGTGAATCGTCGAGGCATAGAGTCTGTGGACTGACTGGCATAGGGGTTAAAACAGATGAGTACTTTATGGTCAGCATGGACATGGCGAGCTAGAAGTCTTCTCCATTGCTGTACGGTTCTTGATAGAGCTAAGTTCAGACATTGGTTTTACAGTCATTCTGCACATGGCCAATAGACTTTGTGTTCCAGTCCAGCACCTGTTTGGAAATGCCAGCAAAGATTCCAACCTGAGATCTTCTGCTTGAACTGAAGCATATCCATTTAACTTTGTATAAATATGTTTCAGGGCCACTGGCGTAATTGCACATATGTGATGTATGGTAGACGCAAAGTTGAATCATAGAATCAAACCGAACGGAACCACCCACTTCATCTATGCCGAATGTGGTCTCTATCTACACTTATCCTATTTGCCTTTCCTTCTTCCAAACCTACTGGAGTACCATAGAACATTACAGCACAGAAACAGGTCCCCACGGCCCTTCTAGTCTGTGCCAAACCATTTTTTTTTGCCTAGTCCCACTGACCTGCCCTCCTTAACTCTCCCATCCATGTACCTGTCCAAATTCTTTTTAAATGTTAAAATTGAGCCTGCATTCACCACTTCAGCTGGAAACTCTTTCCGCTCTCCCACCACTCTCTGTGTGAAGAAGTTTCCCCTAAGCCTTTCCGCTTTCACCCTTAACCCATGTGTCTGGTTTGTATCTACATTTACCCTCGCTATTCCCCTCATAATTTTAAATACCTCTATCAAATCTCCCCTTATTCTTCTATGCTCCATGGAATAAAGTCTTAACCTGTTTAACTTTTCCTTGTAACTCAGTTCCTGAAGTCTGGGGAACATCCCAGTAAATCTATGTTATTGATATCTTTCCTGTAATTAGGTGACTAAAACTGCATACAATAATCCAAATTTGGCCTCACCAATGTCTTGTACAACTTTACCACAGAATCCCAACTTAATACTTTGATTTATGAAGGCGAATATGCCAAAAGCTCTCTTTACAACCCTATCCACCTTTGATGTCACTTTCAAGGAGTTATGTATCTGTATTCTCAGATCCCTCTGTTCTACCGCACTCCTCAGTGCCTGACCATTCACCGTGTATGTCTTTTCTTGGTTTGTCCTTCCAAAATGCAACACCTCACACTTGTCTGCATTAAATTACACCTGCCATTTTTTCAGCCCATTTTTCCAGCTGGTTCCCTCTGCAAGCTTTGAAAGCATTCACCACTGGTCCCCCAACGATCACTAGATCGTACAGATCAAGTTTTCCCTTCCTGAAGTCAACAATCAGCTCTTTGGTTTTGGTAACATGGATGCGAGATTGTTGGGGCACCATTCTGCCAAGTTTTCATTCTCCATCTTGTAAGCTGACTCATACAACCCAGTACCATGATGTTGTCAACAAACTTGTAGATGGTGTTGTGGTACCAAGTCACATAGTTATAGGTGTAAAGTGAGTAGAGCAAGAGGCTAACAATGCAGCCCTGTGGTGCCCTGGTACTGATGGAGATTGTGGAGGAGATATTCTTACCAATTGTGGAGGTGAGGAAATCAAGGATCCAATGACACAGTGTGGTGTTGAGTCTCAGGTCTTGGAGTTTGCTGATCAGGTTTGAGGAGATGATGGTTTTAAATGCCGAACTGTAGTTGATAAAGAGCATCCTGATGTCTGCATCTTTGCTGTCCAGGTGTTCCAGGGCTTTGTGTAGAGCCAGTGAGATAGCATTTGCCGTAGACCTGTTGCTACAATAGGTGAATTGGAATGGATCCACGTCACCACTCAGACAGGAGCTGATAATGTTTCAACACCTGCCTTTCAAAACACTTCATGACTGTTAATGTGAGTGCCACTGGTCGATATTCATTTAAGCAGTTTACCACACTCTTTTTGGGCACTGGTATGATTGACGCCTGTTTGAGCAGGTGGGTACCACACCCTGCTGGAGTGAGATGTTCAAGATAATCTGTGGTAAGTTGGTCAGCAAAGAGTTTTAATTCTCAGCTGGGTACTCCAGCAGACCAAATGCTTTTCTCAGATTCATTCTCCTGAAGGCAGCCTGCACGTAACCCTCGGATAAGATGAATATTCAGTTAATTTTCAACACAAATGAAGACTTTCCTGATATCCCTCCTGCCCCTCCCCCAGTTTGCGTGGAATGAAATGTGACTTGCATTTTTCATGTGTGGGGAAACCTTTTGTCTTGAGCCATTTCATCGATTGCATGTTTTGATTCCCTGCTGGATAACCAGGACTGTAGCTTTGAGTTACATTAAAGGCGCAGTGAAGCTTTCGGAAATGTTATAGGATACGTGAATACAATTTTGGTTTTCTTTTGTGGATGGAAAATAAATAATTCTAACATAGCACTGAGTAAATTTTCACATTCATGTTCATCTTGTTCCTTCAAAGAATGAATGACTTTGAAAATGCTGGATATTCAGACACTTTCTTTCTGGCAATGGGCTGGAATAAGACAGCATGACAGCTGTCTGAAATTGGACCTAGTTTCTGCTTGATCACAGGCTGCAGTTTGCACCATGCTGCTTCCTTCGAAGGTACATCTGCAGGGCCATTGTTGAAAACAGCGGGAGAGCCCGAGCTCTTTGAGTGGCGCAGCATCTTATTGGCATTACTTAGTCATGTGCAGTCTCAGCTGGCAGAAGGAAACACGGCACTGAAATTTAATTGCTGGGAATAGCTACACGACATCCAAATTTGATGCATTAGCTCCTGGGAGACTGCACAATATAAATAGATTCAAGTCCCATCTCTCTTTAGTGTGATAAATAAATTGTATGCATACCCTATTTAAACTGAACACCTGATAAGGGTAATGTTTGTAGTTTGTTTTGAGTATTAGATACTTCGAGTCAGTCACATTTCTTGTCATCTGATTGCTGACGACATAGCGTTCTTCTGCCCTTGGTGCAGAAGACACACAGACACACAACCAGACATAGCACTTGTACAAACGATACATAGGCAGGACGAGTATTCATCTATACAAATAAGTGAATATGTATATATTGTTTTGTAACTTGGGGATTCTTGAATGGTAAGTGTGAGCAGTTCCTTTGGTCGTTCTCTCTCTCCCTGGTGGTGCCAGCTCCTGAAAAATTTGTTGCCGAAGAGATCGCAGTTTTTTGTGGCCATCCACAATTATTTTAAAATATGTTATGCGACTGAGAAATTTGCTCTTTGAAGATATTGTATATTACTAAACATGCAATGTATTAGCGCAGAAGCAGTTAATTCTGCTTCGTCTCGCATGCAAAACATTTCTCAGCACACATTCATATCCTTTTCATCTGCCTCACTCAATGAATTTGTAATACTTGCTTCTCTGCTCTCTGTAAAAGCAGTGTCTCATTATGACCACGTCGTGGGTGAATTTGCTGTGAACCCCAATCCTTAGGGTCATTTGATCTGCTCCCTTCTCCTCCTTTATACAGGCGCTCCAGTATCATTTGGTCTGTTGCTTGTACATTGTGTCAGTACTTTCTCTGAGAAGTTTATGAGAGCCCATCATTATGTGGCAGTCAAGCTATCAGGCTGCTTCCATTTCTCTCTCCACCCCACAGCCTTGAGGCTTCAAACTTCTTGCAATGAACAAGATGCATTCCTTTTTCTTCTACGGAATTCATCTTTTTTCTTCTAATGACTGTTTTTGAAATTCCTTTTCTAAAGTCGATCTTTCAGTCTCATAAGTTATTAATTTGAGACATATATTCCTTTCTATCCTTAGAAGAAAAACATTATCTGTCCACGTTACATCGCAAAGAACAAATTTATTATCCATAGATTCAGCATTAATGTCCAAGAATTGGTTTATTTGCTTTCTAATAAACTCGTCCCCTGAAACCCGCTGGGATCAGTTGAAGACTGCCATACTGCAATCCACTGAAGAGGTACTGGGCTTCTCTTCCAGGAAAAACAAGAACTGGTTCAACGAAAACAGCCAGGAAATCCAGGAGCTGCTGGCAAAGAAGTGAGCTGCCCACCAGGCTCACCTTACAAAGCCGTCCTGGCCAGAGAAGAAACAAGCCTTCTGTGGCGCATGCAGCCATCTTCAGCGCAAACTCCGGGAGATCCAAAATGAGTGGTGGACTAGCCTTGCCAAGCGAACCCAGCTCAGCGTGGACATTGGCGACTTCAGGGGCTTTTACGAGGCTCTAAAGGCTGTGTACGGCCCCTCACCCCAAGTCCAAAGCCCGCTGCACAGCTCAGACGGCAAAGTCCTCCTCAGCGACAAGATTTCCATCCTCAACCGATGGTCAGAACACTTCCAATCTCTTTTCAGTGCCAACCGCCAAGATTCCGCCCTGCTCCAACTCCCTCAACAGCCCCTAAGGCTAGAGCTGGATGAGGTCCTCACCCGGGAAGAGACATATAAGGCAATTGAACAACTGAAAAGTGGCAAAGCAGCAGGTATGGATGGAATGCCCTCCAGAGGTCTGGAAGGCTGGCGGAAAAACTCTGCATGCCAAACTGCATGAGTTTTTCAAGCTTAGCTGGGACCAAGGAAAACTGCCTCAGGACCTTCGTGATGCCATCATCATCACCCTGTACAAAAACAAAGGCGAGATATCAGACTGCTCAAACTACAGGGGAATCACGCTGCTCTCCATTGCAGGCAAAATCTTCGCTAGGATTCTCCTAAATAGAATAATACCTAGTGTCGCCGAGAATATTCTCCCAGAATCACAGTGCGGCTTTTGCGCAAACAGAGGAACTACTGACATGGTCTTTGCCTTCAGACAGCTCCAAGAAAAGTGCAGAGAACAAAACAAAGGACTCTACATCACCTTTGTTGACTTCACCAAAGCCTTCGACACCGTGAGCAGGAAAGGGCTTTGGCAAATACTAGAGCGCCTCGGATGCCCCCCAAAGTTCCTCAACATGGTTATCCAACTGCACGAAAACCAACAAGGTCGGGTCAGATACAAAAATGAGCTCTCTGAACCCTTCTCCATTAACAATGGCGTGAAGCAAAACTGCGTTCTCTCACCAACCCTCTTTTCAATCTTCTTCAGCATGATGTTGAACGAAGCCATGAAAGACCTCAACATCCGGTACCGCACGGATGGCAGTCTCTTCAATCTGAGGCGCCTGCAAGCTCACACCAAGACACAAGAGCAACTTGTCCGTGAACTACTCTTTGCAGACGTTGCCGCTTTAGTTGCCCATTCAGAGCCAGCTCTTCAGCTCTTGACGTCCTGTTTTGCGGAAACTGCCAAAATGTTTGGCCTGGAAGTCAGTCTGAAGAAAACTGAGGTCCTCCATCAGCCAGCTCCCCACCATGACTACCAGCCCCCCCACATCTCCATCGGGCACACAAAACTCAAAAAAGTCAACCAGTTTACCTATCTCGGCTGCACCATTTCATCGGATGCAAGGATCGACAACGAGATAGACAACAGACTCGCCAAGGCAAATTGCTCCTTTGGAAGACTACACAAAAGAGTCTGGAATAACAACCAACTGAAAAACCTCACAAAGATAAGCGTATACAGAGCCGTTGTCATACCCACACTCCTGTTCGGCTCCGAATCATGGGTCCTCTACCGGCATCACCTACGGCTCCTAGAACGCTTCCACCAGCGTTGTCTCCGCTCCATCCTCAACATTCATTGGAGCGACTTCATCCCAAACATCGAAGTACTCGAGATGGCAGAGGCCAACAGCATCGAATCCACGCTGTTGAAGATCCAACTACGCTGGGTGGGTCACGTCTCTAGAATGGAGGACCATCGCCTTCCCAAGATCGTGTTATATGGCGAGCTCTCCACTGGCCATCGTATCAGAGGTGCACCAAAGAAGCAGTACAAGGACTGCCTAAAGAAATCTCTTGGTGCCTGCCACATTGACCACCGCCAGTGGGCTGATATCGCCTCAAACCGTGCATCTTAGCGCCTCACAGTTCGGCGGGCAGCAACCTCCTTTGAAGAAGACCGCAGAGCCCACCTCACTGACAAAAGACAAAGGAGGAAAAACCCAACACCCAACCCCAACCAACCAATTTTCCCCTGCAACCGTGTCTGCCTGTCCCACATCGGACTTGTCAGCCACAAACGAGCATGCAGCTGACGTGGACATTTACCCCTCCATAAATCTTCGTCCGCGAAGCCAAGCCAAAGAAACTGGAAAAAATCATTCTTTTTCAACAACATGCTATTAAACCTCCATCTAAACCTCATATCCTGCTTGTCTTCTAAATATAATGCTGAGAACCAAGGAGAATGATCAGATATATGCCTTGCCTTATATTGAACATTTTGTACCCTACCTTGAAGTCTTACTGATAACAAAAACATATCAATTCTAGAATATGAATCATGTCTGTTAGAATAAAATGAAATGTCCCCTTCTCTAGGATATATCTATCTCCAAATATCATCCAAATTCAGGTCTTGTATTAACAACAAAGTTATTTTTGCTGCCTTAGATTTTGACACACTCTTTATAGATCTATCCAATAAAAGCTCAAGGCAAAAATTAAAATCCCCATCCACTAAGATATTTTCATTAGCTTCCCCCATCATCCACATTTGGTGCATAAATATTCATTAATGTCCACTGTTCTAAAAAAATCTGACAATTTATTAAAATAAATCATCCAAATAGGTCTAAAACTGTATTATGCATTTTAATCAGAAGATTTTTATTCATCAAAATTGCGACTCCTCTAGCTTTTGTATTAAAATGCGATTCTACTACCATTCCAACACAATTAAATCTGTTTTTTGTGGAAAAGCAATATTTACTGTCAATATTTTAACATATGTCAAAACTCTCTTTCTCCTTATTGGGTTTTGAAGCCCATTTATATTAAAACTCAGAAATTTTAATCCTTTACTTACTGTAAAAATTCTTACACATTCCCCCTTCATCAGTCTCCGGCCTTTCACCCACCTCTTAAATACAAAATAAACATCAAATCCAGTAAGAAAAATAGTACTTGATTGAATACTTGAAAAAAAGAATGAGGGAGGAGTCACGTGATGGAGTAGTGGCCGGACGGTGAACTCCAGCCCTCTCCAGAAAAGTTGGGAAAAACAAAGGAAAACACAAAGGCACAGAAATAAAAGTTACAGAAAAGTGAGTATAAAGGTGGAAAGAAGATGGCGACAAAAAAAGAAAAATCAAAAGCAACGGTAAGAAGAGAGGAAGAGAAGACAAAGGAGGAAAAAGGTGAAGGCCTTACCTGTCCGAAGAGGCCCGCTGCGGAGAGAGAAACCCGCTCCCTCAGGTCGGTAAATAATGGACTACAAAAATGGCTCGCTGAGCCGAGTAAAAGTGCGCAACCGCGCATGCGCGATGCGAATGAAAAAAAACACACCGACGGGAGGGGGGACCAGCTGGGGAGTCGATCTCCACAGCCGGCAACGACAGCTGCAGAACACCTGCAGCAAGAAGAGACCACAGAAGACAATAGAAACAAGAAAGAAGAGGAGGAAAGGGCATCAAAGAAACAACAGATGGCCAACCCAGAGGAAGAGGAAGAGTACAGGGAAATAGAAGAAGAAAAGAAAGGCAAGATAAAGGATATACTTTCTCTTATTAAAGGATACATGGAGTCATTTAAAGAATGGCAAACACAGGAATTTAAGGATTTAAGAAAAAGAATAAACAACACAGAAGAGAAAATGAATAAAATAGAGATGACCTTAACAGAAATGGGAAAGAAAATGGACAAGATGGAAGAGCGGGCAGTAGCAGCAGAAATGGAGGTAGAAGACTTAAAAAAGAAATTGGAGGAATCTAATAAAAAAACTAAAGAGACACAAGAACTACTAGCTCAAAAAATAGATACAATGGAAAACCATAACAGAAGAAATAACATAAAGATAGTGGGCCTTAAGGAAGATGAAGAAGGCAAGAATATGAGGGAGTTTATAAAAGAGTGGATCCCTAAGACCCTAGGATGTCCAGAACTACAGCAAGAAATGGAAATAGAAAGGGCACATAGAGTATTGGCCTCTAAACCACAACCACAACAAAAACCAAGATCTATTGTAGTAAAATTCCTAAGATATACTACAAGAGAAAAGGTACTGGAGAAGACAATGGAAAAAGTAAGAGAGGGCAACAAACCACTGGAGTATAAAGGGCAAAAAATCTTCATTTATCCAGATATAAGTTTTGAACTCCTAAAGAAGAGAAAAGAGTTCAATACAGCAAAGGCGATTTTATGGAAGAAAGGGTATAAATTTATACTAAAGCATCCAGCGGTATTGAAAATATTTATTCCAGGACAACAAAACAGACTATTCTCGGATCCAGAAGAAGCACGAAAATTTGCAGAACAATTACAAAAATAGACTGAGGGAGGAAGACGGGTAATGAGAGCTAAAATGATCACGATTGATATGTATGTGGGTAAAGACAAAAATAGACTAAGGGATGAAGACGGGTAATGAGAGTAAAAATGATCACGATTGATATGTATGCGGGTAAAGAGGTATAAGAGTGAATAGAGATAATGTGCATAAGTGAATGTATCTGTACTTAGAGGAAAATATAGATAGTATAGACAAGAATTAATAAGGGAAGGTAATGGAATAGAGAGAATAAGGAGGGAATTAAAAGAGTGACCTTTGTGACATATGAAAAGTGAAATCTTTTCTGGGGGGGCAGGGTGGGGGGAAATAGCGGTCACTGCAAAATCAGTTGACGTTTGCGAGTGGATTCGCAAATCCAAATGGAGAGGGGAGATGTGGTTGTCCGACAAGGGATAAAGGACAACTCAGGAGGGGAAGGGGAGATTGGGGATAAATAAGATAGAAATAGGAGAATAAGGAAAATGTTGGATGTTGTAGGAATGTTGTCTTATAAAGAGTTGAAAATAAGAAAACAGAAATGGAAAAGGAGGAAAGGTAATGATGGAAAAACGGAAAGAAAAGATAAACAAAATATAAAAGGGCTACGCTGAACTATATGACTTTAAGTAGTAAGGGAATACATAACCAAATTAAAAGGAAGAAACTACTAAATTTAAATGAATAAATGTATTCCATTAGAAAAAATAACATATAGGTTAAGAAATAATATTGAAATATTCGAACAAGTATGGGAGCCTTACATTAAATACAATAGCGAAAACCTACCGGGGACAAACATTACCTAAGTTGATGGAAGGAGAAGGAAAGAAAAGAATGGACTCAGTAGAATTTCTGGTGTATTTTTGTTGAATGACAACATTGTCTGACTGGCTTAATGCAACCTAGATTGTATACCTAAAATGGATGAGAGGGGGGGGGGGGAGAAAAAGTCACTGTATATGTGTGAAAAAGAAATAGTGTATATCATGGCTAATGTGATTTATGGTGTGAAAAATAAAAAATTTAAAAAAAAAATAAAAGAATGAGAAAGATAGAAAAAAAAGCCCCCCTCGAGCATTGTCATAAAGTCCCCTGACAATGCCAACACCCTCTATTTTTTTGAGTTGTGATGAAAGCCACAAAATAACGTCCACAGTTCAGCAGGCAACCAGTCAACATATCTCCGGCTCCTCTGAGCATATTAAACTCATCTCTGCAATATTACAAACCGCTTACAGGTTTCTTTCGCCACAAGAATATAACTTTACAGCTTCAAGTGTCCATTCTTTGGGTCAATTCTTGATGCACGTCCAGCAAGCTTTCTGCATATTCCGGATTCATAAAAAAATCTACTTGGACCTCCTTGAACAAATACTTTCAAAGTTGCAGAATAAAAGTAAAATCCCTTCTTCCACATTATATTTTTTAACTGGACTAAAGCTCTTCCTTTTCTTCAATAATTCAAAACTTATATCAGGATCAAAGAAGATCTTGTTCCCTCCAAATTCCAGTGGTGCTTTTCTTTCTTCAGCCTGTTTGGCAGGCCCATCCCAAGATGTTTTTCCCTCACTTGATAATGAAGAAATTTGGTTAAAGTAGGCCTCGACTTGATCCAGCTGAGGTTTAGCTCTAAGGGCTCTGTGGGCTCGCTCAATCTCAACATCTCCTTTAAAATGCTCTTGTCCAAAAGTTTGAGGGACCCAACGTTGTAAACATTGAATAATATCTTCTCTCTTTCAGGCCAATAATTTTAACATTATTTCCTCGACTAAAATTTTCTAATGAATCCCCTTTTTTTCAGACAGTTGCTTATTCATCGCCAGCACTTGCTCTAATCCTTCATCCACTTTATCTCTGTTTTCTTGAAGAAATTGATTTTCCAAATTAATGCTTTGAATTTTTTTTCTTCCACTTCCTGGTGCTTTTTCTGCACCTCTTTAACAATTTCATATACTTTATTAACTTTAGCTTCTGATCTGTTAATATCACATCTTATTATTAACTTTAACCCATAATCAGTGTATCTTGAACTTTAGGGATAGCTTTAACTTTCTTACCCCTTCTTATTCTTCTTCCAACAATTTTGTCTGAGCTTTGTTCTTCTTTTTCCTCCTCCTCTTCTTCCTCTCCTTTTTCTGCCAGCTCTGACAATTTCCCCTCCTCAGACATCCTCCTGGACTGCCTGGAAGCCTGTCCAGTGGGCCTCTTGTTGCTGTCGACTGCTCACGCGTGACTCCTCGCGCATGCGCCGTCGAGTTGCTCCCCTCCCCTCCCTGTTGTTGCTGGGAGGTGAGTTGGGAGGCCCTCTTCGCTCCAAGACTAGACTTCACCAAGTTTCTTCTCCAAGGTAGGCCCTTCTTTTTCTTCTTGTTGTTTTTCTTCCATCTTCTCTCTTATTTCTTTTGCTTCTTTGTCTTTCCTTGGTGGCATTGCGTTTTTTTTCTTTGATTGTTTATAACTAATTCAGATGAATTTCAAACTTTTCACTTTTTTTTTCACTTTAGCTCTATCTCGGAGGATCCAGATTTCTTGTCCTGGACCTATGTCATTGCGTGACATCCCCCTGCATTGGTTTTTCTGTTACTTTCTTCCCATTGAACACAGAAGGGCTGTGAGATAATTTGCCTGACATCATAGGATAATGTGGACTTTTCACAATGCCATTCTGAGCTGATGAATTAAAAGCAGTAGGGCATTCAGATTTATGGAAGAGTAAAATCCAAAATGCTCAGCTCTATATTCCTGCAAGGCGCTTTGTCATAAATTAGAACATGACAATTGATCGGAAATTGTTTTCAGAAGAAATTGTGATGGTGGGAGACTTTAGCTATAAATTGTTTTATAGGGTGTTATCATGTATAGACTTGATCATTAGATTTGGCAGTTTCAATTCCGAAGGATTAGAGAACTCGTGCTCTCAGAATGTTTGACTCCAAGATATGATTAAAGCAAAACACCATGTTCGGTCACAATAGGAGCAGGCAATCTCTGCCAGCTTCATGTCAGATTTTGCCTTCTTTGTGATGTCATCTTCAAAAAAAAATCCATAGCCAAATTATTCCTCCCATAGGTGAAGTAAAATGATAGGGAAACTGATAATTCACATCATATGATGCCACAATGGAACTTAACTGCACCATTGGCAGTTTAATTTGATGAGGTTTGTGTTTAGTCCATTCATCCATTGTTAAAAAACCCGGTAGTTACAAAACCAAAGCCTGCAGACATAGTGGTTGAAGTAAAAATAAAATGCTGGAGAAGTTCTGCAGGTCAAGCAGAGCACTTAATGTAGCGATGACACAGAACCAACGCTTCGGCCTTGAGGCCTCATCAAGGTGTGCACGTCTTGCTTTGATGAAGGGCTCAAGGCCGAAACGTTGGTTATGTATCTTTGCTGTATAAAGTACCCTGTCTGACCTCCTGAGTTTCTCCCAGTATTGTGTGGTTTTACTTATTTTACCCGGAAGATGAGCAGGTGAAGGTCAAAGTTATCGGATCACAAAGTAAAATGCAAAATACCCGTGTAATTTTCTTGATCCAAAAGTTAACAAATTCACTGTGAGCATATCCCTATTTAATTTATGCCATTCTTCAGATTCCCAAACAGATGTTGATGGTTGTGGTTCACCATCTAGCAATATATCTGCAGAAAGTATGATATTTTAAATCACATTAATTAATTACAATTGCTGAGACTTCGGGATCACAGACATTCTTTAAAAACAGATCTAAAGTAACATTAAGACAAATTAGGAACAAGGATACCTTACTGCAGCTGTACAGGGCTTTGGTGAGACCCCACCTGGAGTATTGTGTGCAGTTTTGGTCACCTGATCTAAGGAAGGATGTTCTTGGAATGGAGGGAGTGCAGAGGCGATTCACCAGGCTGAGACCTGGAATGGCAGGAGTGACTTAGGAGGAAAGATTGCGCAAACTGGGATTGTACTCGCTGGAGTTTAGAAGATTGAGAGGGGATCTCATAGAGACCTATAAAATTCTGGCAGGACTGGACAGAATGGATGCAGATGGGATGTTTCCAAGGATGGGAAAATCCAGAACCCGGGGCCATGGTTTGAGGATAATAGGCAAACCATTTAGGACCGAGATGAGGAGGAATTTCTTGATCCAGAGGGTGGTGAATCTGTGGAATTCATTGCCACAGAGGGCAGTAGAGGCAGGTTCATTATATCTATTTAAGAGGGAATTAGATCTATTTCTTCAGTATAAGGGTATTTAAGGTTACGGAGAGAAGGCGGGGACGGGGTACTGAACTTTAAGATCAGCCATGATCTCGTTGAATGGCAGAGCAGGCTCGAAGGGTCGAATGACGTACTCCTGCTCCTATCTTCTATGTTTCTATGTTTCCATTTTGTGCAAGTGATTTTTGTAAAAATACAAATAAAAGATTTCTGCTCTGGGTCCATAATATTTATTTGCCTGTTAGGCAGTAGTTTAATGAAAAAATAAATCAGAAACTGTCCAACCTGAATTCTAAGAATCTTATGAAGACTTTCGTTAGGATACGATTATGATACTCTTTGATTTGTTGGTTGGAGAGTTAATTTAATAAAATTTATATTAAAAAAAATTACACAATCTCGGCTTGTCCCAGAGACCTTTTGCCTTACAGTTGCAGTTTTGGCAAACATTAGAGCCATTACCTGCACAGCAAGGCCTCGCATCAATAAGATGTGATTAATGAAATGTTGGGAATATAGGAAATAACAAATAACCGATCATTCTGCTTTCCACCTCACCTTGTCTTTACCATCCCGATGTTGGTGATAAGCTTCATAAAATTCTGAGCCACTTAAAAGAAAAAAAAGAGACATTCTATTGTATAACATAGCATAATTAGTGACCTTAAAGTATACAATGTTTATATATACAGGTATTTTTTTGTTGTTTGTTTAAATTATTGACATGAATCAGTCAAAATACACATATTCACAAGTAATCTGGCTAGAGAGGTATAAATACACCACAGATGTTGGTTCTTTATAAAGAATCAGAGAAGAGAAGAAGACAGTGAGGAAGATTACCGTAGATTAAAAGGTGATTTCGGAAGGCTGGAGGTGTGGGCTGAGAAATGACTGATGGAATTTAATACAGATAAGTGTGAGGTGTTACATTTTGGAAAGCAAATCTAAATAGGTCATATACATTAAATGGTAGGCTATTGAGATGTGCAGAGCAACAAAGGGATTTAGGAGTGATGGTAAATAGTACCCTCAAGGCTGATACTCAGGTAGATGGTGTGGTGAAGAAGGCATTTGGAATGTTGGCCTTCATAAATCGGAGTATTGAATTCAAGAGTAGGGAGGTTATGATGAAATTGTACAAGGCATTGGTGAGGCCAAATTTGGAGTACTGTGTACAGTTTTGGTCACCAAATTATAGGAAAGATATAAACAAACTAGAGAGAGTGCAGAGAAGGTTCACGAGAATGTTGATATGATTTCAGGGTCTGAGTTACAGGGAAAGGTTGTGCAGACTGGGGCTTTTTTCTCTGGAGCGTAGAAGATTGAGAGGGGACTTGATAGAGGTGTTTAAGATTTTAAAAGGGACAGACAGAGTAAATGTGGATAGGCTTTTTCAATTAAGAGTGGGGGAGATTCAAACTAGTGGGCATGGTTTAAGATTGAAGGGGGAAAATTATAAGGGGAACACAAGGGTAAAGTTCTTTACGCAAAGGGTGATAGGGATGTGGAATGAGCTTCCGGCAGACGTGGTCGAGGCGGGATCATTGGTTACATTTAAGGAAAGACTGGATCGTTACATGGATAGGAGGGGACTAGAGGGGCATGGACCGGGTGCTGGTCAGTGGGACTAGGAGGGTGGGGATTTGTTACGGCATGGACTAGTAAGGCCGAACTTGCCTGTTCTGTGCTGTAAGTGGTTATATGGATGACGTGTGAATTGCACAAAGCCTGGGCATAATAATAAATTGGGTCGTTGGATTTTGTGATGCATTTGACTTTGCTAGCTGACACAACAAGAGAATGCAGAAGATGATAGCAGTGTTCTCCAATCATTTTATTTTGAAATCGCTGCTTGTCTGAACTTGAGGCTTGTTCCTGCTGACAATACATTAGGTGCAATGTTTATCTTGGCAAATGTGAGCAGGCATTTGTTTCTATGTGGCGCCAAGACCCGAGAAACACCCATAAGCTTCCAAATGTCTTCAATTCATTGACAGAATTTATTTTTTCAAAACTTGTGATGATTCATCTTGCATGCTTGTCCGCTCCATTGTTTTAAAAGTGTTGCTACATTTCAGAGAGATCGGTTACAGGGTATCCGATCTTGACAAATGTTTGGCCGTGGTAGAATCAGAATTTATTGTCATGAACATGTCATGAAATTCGTTATTCTGCAGAAGCAACACAGAGGAAACATTTATATAACCATTTACGGAGCAGAAACAGGTCATGTCGGCCTTTCGAGTCCGCACCGGTTCACGAGAACAACTCCACGAGCTCAAACCTCCCGCTCACCGCCAATAACCTTCCAAGCCCCTCACCTCCATGTGCACATCCAACCTTCTCTTAAATGACAGAAGGGACCCTGACGCAACTATCTCAGTCGGAAGATCGTTCCTTTCTGCCATCGCTGAGTGAAAAAGCCACTTCTAATATTTCTCCTAAAGTGTTGCCCCCTTACCCTTAACTCATGGCCTCTTGTTCCAACTTCCCCTGCCCTTCGGGGAAAGAGTCTGCAAAATAAGTAAAAATAATGCAAGAAAAAATCAAAGTGAGGCAGTGTCTGTGGTTCATTGTTCATTCAGGAATCTCATGGCAGAGGGGAAGAAGCTGTCCTTGTGCTTCTGAGAGTTCATCTTCAGGCTCCTGTACCTTTTTCCCGATGGTAGCAGAGTGAATAGGGCATGGCCTGGGTGGCGGTGGATCCTTGAGGATAGAGGTTGCTTTCTTAAGGCACGACCTCCACGATGGAGTGAAGACTTGGTGCCCGTTATGTTGCAACCAAGTTAACAACCCACTGGAGTTTGTTCATATCCTCAGTGTTGGCACTTCCATACCAGACAGTGATGCAACCAGCCAGAATGCTCTCCACGGTGACAGAGAGAATCTGCACAAACTTCTCACCAAGTATAGCCATTGGTGAGCCATCTTCGTGATTACTCCAGGACAGATTCTCGGAGATATGAATACCCAGGAATTTGAAGTTTTTGACTCTCGCCACTGCAGACCCCACGTTAAGTACTGGTTCGTGTCCTCTTGACTTTTTCCTGAAGTCCACAATCATCTCCTTGGTTTTGCTAATGTTGAGTGTGAGGTGGTTGGTGTGACACCATTCAACGAGCTGATCTCTCTCCGTCCTGTGTGCTTCTTCATTGCCATCTGTGATTCTGCAGACAACCGCGGTGTTATTGGCAAATTTGTAGATAGCTTTGAGATTGAGCCTGGCCACACAGTCATGTGTGTAGACTGAGTAGAGCAATGGGCCGAGCACGCATCCTGGAGGTGCGCCTGTGTTGTTCGCCAGTGATCAATTTGTACCGACTTTTGATGAGGGAGTCAAGGATCCTGTTGTCGAATGGGGCTTTTTGACCAGCATTGAGAGAATAATGGTGTTGAAGGCTGAGCTGTAGTCGATGAAGGGTAAATGGATGCCTGTGTTGTCTAGGTGGTCCAGAGCTGAGTGGAGAGCCAGTGGTATTGCGTCTGCTGTGGAGCATTTGTGGCAGTACGTGTTAATTCTGATAACATTTAATCCCAGTAGATGTGAGTGTTATTGGGCAATAGTTGTTGAGACAGCTCACTGGTCTTCTTGGGCACCGACCGGGATGATTAATACCTTTTTGAAGCAGGAAGGAATCTACAGCAGTGTGAGATTGAAAATGTTGGTTGGCACAGATTTTCACTGCCTTGGCAGGTACGCTACCAGGGCCTGATGCCTTGCGAGGGTTCACCCTCTTGAATGATGTTCTGATGTTGGTCTCCGAGACCATATCACAGGGTCCTCAGCCTTTGCAGGGATTATCGTAGGCACTGTTGGGTTCTCCTTCTGAAAGGAGTAGGATTGTTAGATTTTTTTATTCATTGGACTTTACCCATGATCAAAAAAATGTCATGGTTTAATTGCTGCAAAGCGGAAAATCACTCCATGGAGGTTGAATGTGATCTCAAAGTCACAAGTCACACAGAATTGTTTAGATGATCAAAGACAGACAATGTGTCTTGGAAATGTAGCTATTTCACCTGTACAACAAAGTGAATAGAGGATAAAGTGTAGAAACCTAGGTCCAGACATTTCGTTGCTATATTTTGACTGCTTTTCAAAGAATTAAATGCACCATAACTGCATTATCTTGAAAAATATTGAGAGCATCAAATGGCTCACTTGGTGGTTTTGGAATTTTGCTTGCCATTTACAGCCATGACGGTTCAGTTTGTGGATTGATGTCAAGGATTATTGATGCTGGTGATGGCACTAATTTCAAATGTGGACATCAAGAAAGAATGGCTTTGTTAGGTTTCGATCTCATCTCCTTGCCCTCCAACCAGGAAGTCTTAATGTAGAAATGTATCAAGTCAAATGTATTGTCATCTGATTGCACAAGAACAACCTGATGAAACAGCGTTCTCCGGTCCTCGGTGCAAAACATCCAGACATTACACACATTCTAACAAACTAGACATATGCAGGACAAGAATTAACAAACAAATAAATATTACTTTGTGAATATGAGAGTCTCGGATGGTTAGTGTGTGTAGTTCCTTTGGTCAGTCAGCATTCTCACTGCCGGTGGGAAGAAGCTATTCCTCAGCCTGGTGGTGCTGGCTCTGATCCTCCTGCATCACTTTCTCAATGAGAGTAGCTGTACGAAGCTGTGTGAGGGGTGTTAGGGGTCCGCAATGATTTTGTGTGTCCTCTTCAGACATCGATTCCGGTGGATCATGTTGGTGGTCCTCTCGACTCTTAATGGTCCTGTAGATTGACCTCCAATCCATTTCTCTGCAGCAACCATTCCACATTGTGATGAAGCCAGCCAGGACACTCTTGATCAAGCTCCTGCAGAAGTTTGGCTTGATAGTGGCCAATATCCTCGCCAGCTTCAATCTTATCAGGAAGTGCCGTCCTGGTTGTGCATTTCTGAGAAGTGAGGAGATGTGTGTCCAAGATTTGTCACAAGTTAAGTGGTCTCCAAGGAACCTGGTGTTCTTTACTCTCTCCACTACTGAGTTATTGAAGTGTAGTGGAGAATGATCATTCCTGGTCCTCCTGAAGTCCACGATCATCTTCATCGTCTTGTTCACGTCGAGACTCCGGTTATTATTCTCGCACCTTATCTCGAGATTTCCACCTCTTCTTCTGTAATGCAATTCATCATTGTTGATGATGAGTCCACTACTGTTGAATCATCTGTAAACATGATAACACTGTTGGAGATGGATCTGGCTATGCAGTCATGAATCAGTAGTGTGAACAGGAGAGAGCTGAGAGCACAGTCCTGAGGTGCACCAGTGGTCAGTGTGATGGTACTTGATGTTCTGCTGCAGACCTGGATAGACTCTGGTCGTTACATTGGAAAGTCCAGAATCCAGTTACAGAGAGGGTTGTTGAGTCCCAGCAAGGACAACTTTCTCAACCATCTTGTAAGATTGCTGGAGAAGAAAATGCATTACCTGAGGCTACATCTGAGCCAGTGAGAACTGCTGTGCTCTGGTGATTACAGAAATGTGCCTCCAGGATACCATTCCTTGGTAGGACCGTGGCCTCAACTACTTTTCTCAAACTCACCTTTTCATTCTTTTGGCTGTGACAGTTTGTGGAAATGAGCTGGGTGGTCTCTGTCACTAGTTTTCAGAATGTTCCTACATTACATCAGTCCTCTCCAGTACCTTGGGCTGTCGAGACGTTGTGTAAGGTAGGGTAAATTCGTGACTTTGGGTAATCAGATTGAAACTTTGTCCCTGAAGGCGTCTTTTCAAGAACTTGTTCCAGCTAAATGTTATGCAAGAAAATGGTTATTTGAATACCAGGCGGTTTCATCTTGAAGTAATTTTTTGCAATTGAAAGCAGGATTAACATTGCAGGTAATGCGTGCTGTATTACATCAAGGTGAAACCAGAGAAGCTGGACCACTAAAATCACGTTATTAATACAGCTGCAGTACTGAAGTCATTCTCTAGCAGGCATAAAATATTACTGGTGAATAGAGTTTAATTGCATTTCAATCCAGTTGTAAATATCTAATTTCAGAGAAGCACATTGTGTTACCAAAGGAATGTCACCTTCCAAGAAAGCATGCCTGGAACTCTGAAGAAACTGGCCTAGAATTCTGGAACTGGGTGCAGTAGTGCATGGTTTAGGAAAGAATGACATGCAGATGAGTATAGTGTGCTGCCAAAGCAGCAATCAATATTAATAATAATTTTTTGGATGTATTGATTCATAGTAATTTATCAAGTACAAGATGAATTTTCTTTTAATGGACTTCTTCATTTTCAATGGCTTATCCCCTGTTGAGGCACATTCAGTCCATAACATCTTACACATTCCCATCATAGGATGCATTATTACTTGGGCTGTAATTTCATTTTGATTTACAATGGTGTCTTTGCTGTTGTATAGAATCCTAATCATGTCAGTTTCCAGAAAGGGCAATGAACCAAATATCACTTCTATTGCTTTTCTTTTTCATGGTTCTGAAAGGTGTGTTTGACCTGCAACATTAATGCTGTCTGAGCTGTTGGGAACTTGGTACATTTTCTGTTTTTACTTCAGAATTCCAACATCTGAAGGTTTTGTTCATGATCATATTATCACCATATAACCATTTACGGAACGGAAACAGACCATGTTGGCCTTTCGAGTCCGCACCGGTTCATTAGAACAGCTCCACTAGCTCAAACCTCCCGCTCTCTGCCAATAACCCTCCAACCCCCTCACCTCCATGTACACATCCAACCTTTTCTTAAATGACAGAACATGTAATGTGTGTCACGTCGACATTTATTTTGCCTTTTATTTTATTGGACTCTGAAAAGTCTAAAAGGTCTTCATTGAGGGGAGGTGAGATGGTGTCACGTCAGGCCTCATCTAAATTGTGCTGTTCCCTTGACTTTATCACCCTCCACCCCAACCTTGGTATTTGTGGCCTTTCTATTTGTGCAGATAACAAAAGAAAACTTTGAAACCAGCTTGATGCATTGTATTCATGTCAGAAGTTTGAACCATGCTGGTTGGGTTAAGTTCGATTGGCAATAAAACCTGTTAATGCAGCCTATAAAAGAGGCACAAGTGACTTTGTATCTGATAGCAATCTGAATGCCCCATAAATTATGCCACTGGGGGGGAAAAAATTAAGCTTTCATTAAATAGTGTCCTGGAAAAGTCAGCTGCTGTTAAGTTAATAAAAGTTCTTAGTTGATATTGGCAGGTGAGCTGTAGGAATAGATTTGTTTGGCAGTAGGTTTCCAACATTGAAAGCAAATTTTCGTGCAGTTAATGTTGAATGCTTCCACGCTGACTTTGATTTATAAAGAAATATTCAGGAATTGACCTTCTGACAAGGTGCTCATGAAATGTCTGGAAACCCCATACCCTGCTGCATACTCCCCTTCTGTTTTGATTTAGTTTCTTGTTGACCCTGTTTTAAATGCAGTTTGTAATTAGCGTGGTACCGGGTCACAGTGTGTGATGTCAGGTTTAATTGAGCAAATCTGTAGTTTATAATAATTGAAAATCAAGAACATTATAGATGCTGGAAATCAGACATAAAAATAGAAAACGCTGGTGTTTGTTATGTATTTTGATGGATATGGTTCACAGTGTGAAAAAAAAATAGAAAATGCTGATGAATGGCACTCAGTCTGAAACATTAACTGTTTCTCTTTCTGGGTGCTGGCTGATCGACTTGGTGTTTCCAATATTTTCTGTTTTTAGGACTGTTGAGGTCAGCTTGAAGAAATGTGCCGGTCACCTAATACAACTGTGAGCATGTGATGCCTTGTAAAAGCACAGCTGGAGAAACTCAGCAGGTCAAACAGTGTCCTTTAGATAACATAAGTGGCGTTTTGGGCTTGAGGTATGGAAAAATGTCAGCAGGCATCTGAACAAAAAGGTAAGCAGGGAGGTAAAAAGGTGGCGGGGAGGAGCATGTCCCAAAAGCATAGGTGGTAGAGAAGAGAGGGAGGGCACAGCAGCAAGCAGGGGGAGGAGGGATGGCTTGGTGAATAGAGAGGGAAGGGGTGGAGAGCTGAGGGAAAGAAGACAAGGGGAAGGAAGGGAGGGAGAAAGGTGAGCAGGTTAGCAGAAACTGGAGAATTCAATGTTAATGCCATCTGGCTGGATAGTGCCCAGGTGGAAAATCAGGTGTTATTCCTCCAATTTACGGATGCTCTTGTTGGAATAGTACATGAGACCATTGACAGACGTGCGAATATTGGAGTGGGGTGCAGAACTGAAATGGTTGGCCACTGGGAAGTCACTGTCACTGGTGTGGACAGAGCGAAGTGGTCACTGAAGTGATCTCCCAGTCCGCGCCGTGTCTCCAATGCAGACCTGCTGAGTTTCTCCACAGTGTCTGTAGATTTTCGTGATTTACAATATTCCAAGTGTGGTCCAATCAGAGTTTTATAGAGCTGTAACATTCCCTCACGGCTCTTGAACTCAATCACCCTGCTAATGAATGCCAGTATACCATAAGCATCCTTACTATCCTATCCACATGTGCTGTAACCTTGAGAGATCCACAGATTAGGACCCCAAGTTGTTCATCAAATAGATAGCATAATTTGAGATGCAGAATAAAATTTGGTCTTGTGAAAATTATGCAGAAAAAATATATAAGCACAATGCAAAAGAAGCAACATATTTTGAAAATTTTTATTTTGAGTTAGTACTGTGGCTAATTAGATAGGACGTCACAGCGTTGATTAGGTTGGCAGTCACAGCCGAGCCCCTCCTTTGCCTTGCCCTCGCTTTAAGAGGCTCATGAACAGATGTCTCAGATTGTATTGTTGCTGCATTCTTCAGCGGTGAGGCATTTTCTCTGATGCGCTGCATTGTGGGGAGCCACAGTTACAATGGCAGGTCTTCCACCAGCTCCTTCAATTAATCTTCACTCAACCTTCACTCCACTCCCACTGTCACTACACTTTAACCTATTACCCTTCTCGAACTCCTACACCACCTTTCTCCCCTAAACTCTGATGCTCAACTCTCATCCCTTTCCCTGAAATCCCCTTTCCTAATGCACGGATCATTCATTCCTCAAGTCTAATGTTGACCTCAACTGTCAAGTAACTGAGGTGAACATTAGGGTCACTTGGTCATCCCTGATGAAATGGATTCATATGAAAGAAAAATGTCCAGCAGGAGGACAGCACAACATGTGACATGAGATTCAATAGAAAAAGTGTGTTTACATCAGAGGTCTCCAAAGTGATCGATATTGATCCATGGGTGTCTATGGGACAATCCAAAGGGTCGATAAACAGCCGGGGGGGGGGGTTCTATTGTGATTTTGAAAATAGCAGCTATGGCGTGGCCGCCATGTTGTATTTGGCTTCGGCCTCTTAATAAATAGACTGATGGAGCGGTGAAGGAGGTATGTGTCAACACTGCTGCCCCGTTTTGTGCCACCACCACCCCAAGGATTCCATGCCTGGGGGTTGATGAGGTATTCCATGAAGGGGTCAATGGTCCAAAAAATTTGAGTACCCCTGGTTTATATCATGGAAAATTGAGAACTGGACCATTTTCTAGGTACTTGATCTCTTTATAATGCAGTGATAGCCTGTATGTGAATGACACAAAACGCATCCAAAGTGGGAGTGAAAGTTGACAATCTGGACACCCTTTCAGTCATTGGACACAGTTGTTCTTTATTTATTCAGAGCAAGTCATTATGATTAAGTGCTTCTCTCAAGACATTTTGGCTTTCTCTGAAAGCAGAACAATCAACATTTCTCCATTCTATCCATGTATCTCAAATTTCTCATCCCTGGATCCATTCTAGTAAATTTCCTTGTACTCTACCCAAATCCGTCACATCTTTTTCACAATGTGATGGCCAGAACCTGATGCAGTGGTCCAGAGTTTTCTGTCGATTTAGTGTATCAATCTGGCTTCTGTTCTCTCTGTCAATATTTAGTAAAGGCACAGGATTTTGTCTGATTTATTAACTGCTTAGCCTTTTTCCTTTGAAAGATTTAGATGAGAATTTCCCTAATTCTCTCCATCAGTGTTCCTTTTAAAATTCCATCCTTCAGCTTGTGTTGACTTAACTCATTCTGATCAGAATGGTTCCATTTCACGATTGCTTGTGTGGATTTCTTCTGCTTTGTCTGAAGTCCCGTTTGCTGTCTTCCTCGCCAATTTACTGCAATGAAGTTTTGTAATTTACGAACTTTGAAATTTCTTCTTTATCTCCAAGGCATGCAAAGCAGTCAGGGAAGTAGTTGGCCAAACCTATATTTTAATCCATGTTTTAGAACAGTAGAATAACCAACTGAGCAAGCAGATATGGTACTGCTGGGTTGCTTTTGGTGGAACATTGTGCAATTGATGCAAAATGGAGGGGACTGAGTTTTCATCTTGCCCAGCTGGAACTGCAAGTTAGAATTTAACATGTGATCCTCCAAGGATAACATCAGTTCATTTGGCTAAATTTAAACTACAGGGGCTCTTGAACCAACTTGATCCTTTTCCCAGTGCAATAAATATATCTCATAATTGCTCTCTCCAGTTCTAATAATCTAGGACTGTCATTTTCAATGGCGCCCCCGAGGGCAAAGAACATTTATGGGGGGGGGGGGGAGCACAGACCGAAATCATACAATGTTTTTTTTTAATTATGTGCTCAGTAGAAGAGAAGAACGGAAGAAACAAATGCTTTACTGGGAAGGGGGCCCTTAAATTTTGAGCAGAGTCGTCAGGGGCCAAATAAGGTTGAGAAAGGCTGATCGAGGGTATGCTCCTTGAAATTACAGGTGTGGACAGATTCAGTAATAACTGTCAAAAGGAAGTATGGTAAATAAGGTGTGGAAATATTTGTAGGGCCTAGTGAGGAAGAGATACACCAAATAGCACTGAAATCAATAGTAAAACAAGAACTACAAAAAATACCCATGGACTGTGAAAATGTTCCTGGTTGACAAGGTTGACATTTGTGCAACTAATTTGATGGTTCTGCCAAAACTTGGCAAAGGCATGATAAGCTGTATGTTAAATTTTAAAATTTAAATTAGACATAGAGCATGGTCACAGATCCTTCTGGCCCACGAGCCCAATTACATCCAATTAACCTACAACCCCCATATGTTTTGAAGGGTGGGAGGAAACCCACGCAGACACGCGAAGAACGTACAAACTCCTTATAGCACCGGATTTGGACCTGGGTCACTGGCGCTGTAATAGCCTTGCACTAACTGCTGTGCTACTGTGGCGCCCGATGTATGTTCATTCAGTTATTCTCAGCACTTCTTTTTCTCAGTTGACCTTGCTGGTCAACCTGTCCAGTTTTTAATTGATGTAGGGATCAAGAAATATTTTATAATTGCCTCCAATTTATCTTCCACAACTTTAACTTTCCTGTCTCTTTATTGGTCAGTCTGTGGTAAGTGGACAGCACTCATAGGCTGCCTTCAATACCAGTCCCAAGTTGTCATTTGATGGTAGGATGGTGTCATGTGATTTACAGTGATGCACTTGATTGTTCAATTCACTGCATTAGTCAATTTTTGTCTAGGTGGCCAGACTGGTGAAGCTGGGTAGCTGTCCTTTGTGAAGTGTCCAGATGGTTATTTATGATGTGACATTTTAGACATACTGTACATACAGATATACAGCATGAGACCATGCCACCCAATTACACTTAATTGACCTACAACCCCAATGCGTTTTTTGAACAGTAGGAGGAAACTGGAGCACCCAGAGGAAACCCACACGAACATGAGGAGAGCGTGCCAATTCCTTACAGTCAGTCCCGGATTCGAACCTGGGTTGCAAGTGCTGTAGCAGCATTGGGCTAATTGCTATGCAATCCGTAGTTATTGCTATGCCATCCATAGTAATTGTTCCCCAGAGTCAACTTGCAGGCAGCAAAATCCATTTCATAGA
This sequence comes from Narcine bancroftii, assembly GCF_036971445.1. NCBI lineage: Eukaryota > Metazoa > Chordata > Chondrichthyes > Torpediniformes > Narcinidae > Narcine > Narcine bancroftii. The sequence continues at coordinate 149,944,149 of NC_091469.1, forward strand.
TTGCGTGATTTGAAGTTGTGGCGGTGCACATCGCTGTCAAGGAGGCGCCGCCTGGGTTGTCTTTTCTGCCGGCTGGGTCAGGTCCACATGCATGCAGGGCAACATCATGACATCGTTTCCGGCGCGAGGGTGGGACTTACCTGCAGCCTTATAAGGCGTCGTGTGTGAGGTTTCAATAAACAATTGGAGTGCAAGCAAGCCCACCAATTACTGCTCTCGATCTTCCTGTCTTTGCTTAGTTGCTGCTATGTTGGTGATCCCGATGGGTCCAAATGTCTCTGGACTCAACAGTGTGGACGCTGCAGCAGGCGGTGCAGTCGCCCTCCATCTCCCGACTTTCTGGACTCTTCGCCCATGCACTTGGTTGGGACAGAACGAGGCCCAGTTCCAAATAAAGCAGATTACTACCTCAAACCACCAAGTACAACCATGTCGTCAGCTCCCTGGACCAAGAAACTGCAGCCAGAGTGGACGAACTCATACTGAACCCACCAGAGGAAGGTAAATATTCTGCATTGAAGGTTATGCTCATCAGCACCCATCGGCTCTCCAGACACCAGAGGGCAGCTAGGCTCATGCATCTAGGGGACAGAATATGCCATCTGCCCTCATGGACAAAATGCTCATGCTTGGCATAGGGCCACAAGCCCAGCTTCATGTTTGAACTGGCATTCTTGGAGCAGATGCCCAATGACATCCAGCTGCTGCTCGTGGGCGCGGATTTCAGCGACCCCCACAAGGCATCCTCTGGTGCACCAAAAGGGAGAACAAATCTGCCATGAACCAGCTGACACCCCCCCCCCGCCCCCCCCCCCCCCCCCCCCAGACTGAGCAGCAGCCCAAAACCCCAACAAGCAGGGATCAGCCACACCCTCGTAAGCCAGCAGAGGTACCACCAGCGCTGAGGAGCAGAAGCCCATAAATGCAAGCAGCCCTGCGCGTTTCCGGGAAACACCCAGGCCAGCCGCTGCTTATGGCTTCGGTGGTTGGTCATGCAAACAGCCAACTACATGTAACAGACAAGACCTTGGGCTGCTATTTCCTCGTCGATAGAGGGGCAGAGCTCAGCGTCATTCCACCAAAGGCACTGGAGACCTGAACACAATCACATGGGCCCATCCTGCGGGTGGACAACAATACTGACAGAAGGACGTTCGGCATGAGGTGAGTGCTGATACGCCTCAGCAACGAGACTTTCCGCTGGGATTTCACACTCGCCACAGTGGAGAAGCCACTCCTTGGTGCAGACTTCCTCCAAGCTCACAGCCTGCTCATGGTCCTCAAAGCTAAATGCCTGGTGAACTATCAAACGATCCAGCTTGCTGCCACCAATGCGCGGAACCAGCAAATGGCCAAAGTCATCACCGACAAGTACAGCCCAATTTTGACTGAAATTCCCTCCATCCTCAGGCCCCAGTTCACATCCACGATGCCGAGACATGGTGTGCAGCACCACATCTTCACACAGACCCCCCAACCCCATGGGAAGGCCAGATGCCTTCCCCCAGACAAGCTGCAGCTGGCCAAGGAGGAGGTCAAATGTGTGGAGGAGTTGGGACAACACCATTGCCAGAGAAGGTGGCGGCCATTCAGCAGTTCACAAGGCCCTACACGCTCAAGGGGCCTTCAGGAATTCATCTACATGGTCAATTTTTACAACCGTTTTATATCTGACGCAGCACAAATTGTGCGCCAACAACACCACTTGGCGTACGTCTTAGAATTCACCACCAACATTCAACACCTCTCTGGCAAGGAGAATGTCATCGTGGACGCCCTCTCAAGGCCAGCTCTTTAGTCCTTGGCACCAGACCTAGACTATTCCAAGCTTGCACAGGCACAAGAAGATGATGTGGAGACCCAGGCTTTTCGTACATCATTGGCTTCCACTTTGAAGACATCCCCCTGCCAGACAGCAGCCGCACCCTATTCTGCGATGTGTTCACCGGCAAGCCCCGATCGGTCATTCCGAGTCATTGGAGACAACGGGTTTTCCACTCCATCCACAATCTATTGCACCCATCCATCAAGACCACTGCACACGTAGTCGCTGCACGGTTTGTATGGCATGGTTTACAAAAAAAAGATCACTGAATGGGCCTGCACTTGCACACATTGCCAGGTTTCCAAAGTCCACAGACACACCAAAGTTCCCGTGCAGCAGTTCGAACCACCCAGCTGATAATTCGACCACATCCATGTCAATATCATCAGTTCCCTGCCCATTTCACGGGAAGCCTGGAATCTCCTCACGATGGTCGACCAAGCCATGAGATGGCCAGAAGCCATCCACCTCAAAGACACGTCCACAGGCTCCTGCGTCAGGGTAGTGCTCACACACCGGATATCCCTGTTCAGGACATCAAGCCATATCACTACGGACAGGGGTGTCAATTCACTTCGGCCTTGTGGACACTGCTTGCCTCCCGCCTCGGCTTGAAACTCCACCACACCTCCGCCGACCACCCACAGTCCAACGGCCTGGTAGAACGTTTCCACTGCCACCTAAAGTCGGCGCTCAAGGCCCGCCTGACTGGACCCAACTGGGTGGACAAGTTCCCCTAGGTGCTCCTTGGCATCTGGACAGCACCTAAGGAGGATCTCCAGGCCTGGAATACGGAGTCCCTTTGACCCTCCCGGAAATTTCCTCCCCGACTCCAAAGGCTCAGACACAGAAGGAGGGGCAGCACTTCAAAAACTGAGGGGCAGGTTGGGCTCCTTCGCACCACGGCCACCCTCGCACCATGGACACCATCCCACCTCGGTGCCCGGAGACTTAAAGATAACTGACTATGTGTTCATTTGCAGAGGTGTGACCCTACAAGTTGGTCCGCAGGAACGGCAACGCATTCACATTAGACATTGGGGCAGGGAGGAACTATTCATAGTGACCGCCTGAAGCCTGTGCACCTTGACCTCAGCCGGCCAGTTGCCCTACAGCTAGCCAAGTGTAGGGGCAGGCCCCCTAAGGCCAAACCAACCCAGGACTCGGGTGCAAAGCACACTATCGCCAGCTCGGGGGGGGGGATTTTTTGACGGCAGGTAAAGTGGCTCTGCGTGTTACGGTCGCAGCAGCGGAGCAGCCATCACAATGGCGTCGCCTTTTTTTGCTGGCCCAGTCGGGTTCACATGCGTGCGGGGCAACATCTCTCTCCCCAACTTAAAATTATTAAATCTCAGTTTGAACTGCTCCAGGAAGTGTGGCAGTTTTTGGACTGTTTTAAGAAAAACGAATCTTTACTGTGAATACTTTAGGGTGAAACTTTGAACTGATATACAGAGTTTTATTCTCTCACTTTATGTATTAATTGGTTTAGTGTAAAAATAAGATTTGTATTAATAGCATTTTAAAATGCCCCAAGATGCTGGGTATTATTGTAACGTTGATGCTTGATTTTTGTTTCATGTAATCCAGGAGGGCAAATGTTTACTTTTTCTGCTGTATTTTTGAAGACGGGGACAAGTAGATTGATCAAGGCCACCGAAGCAGATTTGCGAAACACCTGCACTCTGTGGGCCGAAACCTGAGCTTCCTGTAGCCAGCCACTTCAATTCCCCCAACAATTTCTATAATGACACGTCTGTCTTTGGCCTCATCCATTGTCAGAGTGAGGCAAGAGTAAACATGAAGAACAAGCCATCCTATTCAACCTTAAACCTGATGGCAAGAACATCAACCCCAATCTGATTATTGGATGGAGAGTTCCTCCAACAATTCCTTTTTTTGTTTCTCCACTGCATTCAGTGCCATTTTCCTGTAACATTGTTATGTTTTTAAAAATATCTTGCTAAGGATTTTACAAGTTAAACAAGCCAAAAGCATGACTGGTAGAATTTTTAAAATTAAGTTCGTGGATCAATGAATTTAGCGTGTGCAGAGTTAAAATACCAAAAAGAGCCAACGCTTGAAGTGGTATGAATGAATTGATGTCTGGCAGAATGAAAGGCAGAGCAGGTGTCTGCTTCTCACCAGTAATGCACAGCATTATAATCATTCTTGGATGAGCATTCCACGTACTCTGCAGTCCCTTGCTGTGTGACTTGAGCTTTTTCCCATCCCCTGTGATGCACTTAATCTAAAATGCCCTCCATTTTTAATTTAAAAAGTTGCCCCTTGCGGACTTGGATAATTGGGAGAAAAAATACGCTGATATATCTGTTGTGGTTTTGCAACTGACTTTTTTTTTATTGTGCAGTGCTGGTACTTTTCATAGATCACAGCACATAAAGATGGTCCCAGATGCTGTGAGATTGGAATAATATGCCTCAGCAAGCAAGTAGTTATTGCTTGGAAATCCATTTGAGGCTTCCGGATGATTTGCACCAAATGCAAGGAAAACGTTTTAACTGACTGAAAACTTTGCCATTAACACCACTATTTCTGGATCGTTCTGAGTTAATGTTTAAAGCCACTAATTTTCTTAATGGGGGGTGGGGGGGGAAGCAGTTCAGAGGCTTCTACGTGGCAAGGTACTGCAGCGAAGTTCAATAGACTTCTGGTGCAGCTATGCTAAGTAGAGGTTATTGCCACGCATTATCTTTTCATCATTACAAATTAAATGCTGCTGTGAACTAAAGTCCATTATTCATTGTCCAACTATGTTTCCACCTGAGTGAGGATAAAAGACCCGTTGAGAAGTGAGAATGCTAATTATTAATTATTTCCTCCAAATCTAATTTTAAGAACAAATCTCCAAGCCACAAAGCTGAAATCTTGACAAGGATATAGATTGCTCTTTGTGGGAAATTCCTCAGAGCTATTGCTGGGTTTCAGCTGCTGCACCCTTGGAACGGTAGCCTGGAAATAGCTTTTCTCCATTTGATTCCTACCCTCTTCACCAGTGGCCTCTTTTCTGCATTCATGCTATATTGCAGCACTGTCTGAGTGTTGGCAATCCACTCTGAAACCTGGATAGCTCTGTCCTCAGGGTTGTTGCTTGTTGTGCAGTGGTTTGCCTAAGAGAGTAATTATTAGATTTGTCACGTCATTGCTCGAGAAAATTCAAATCAAAATTTTCCATTTTCATATTTTCAAGTTAAAACAAACACAGAAAGAATTGTCTACCACAAAGCAGTTGAAGTCGATTCAAATATTTAAGATAATATTATTCTTGGGGCTGGACTGGAAGAACAAAGAACAGCTCGCCTGTTGAGCCAGGTTTGCATTCAACAAGATCATGGCTGATCTGACCAACGACGCAGCTCCACTTACCCGCCTGTTCACCTTAACCCTTTTATTATCATTATTATTAATCTTCAGAACCCCTCTTATTCAAAAATGAGCGATGTGGCAGGAACGCTGAGAGGAGGGCACCTTGAGGAAGGGCTCCGGCCCAAAACATCGGTAGTACACCATTATCTCCTCTGGACTCTGCGAGACTAGCTGAGTTCCTCCAGCATCTGTGTTTTGTCTACAATCACAGCATCTGCAAGACTTTTGTGTTTCACTTTACTAGATTTGGATGATCAGACATGATCACATTGAATGCTGGGGCAGGCTTAAAGGGCCGCTGGGGCAGGCTTAAAGGGCCTCTGGGGCAGGCTTAAAGGGCCGCTGGGGCAGGCTTAAAGGGCCACTGGGGCAGGGTTAATGGGCCACTCGGGCAGGCTTAATGGGCCACTGGGGCAGGCTTAAAGGGCCACTGGGGCCTGTCCCTATTTTCTTTTCCATGTTTCTCCTGCTTCAAACTTGAATACATCATGAAACACTTATTTTTATTGTCAAAATGCTGAACACTCAAATATTGAGACATATCAACACTCTTGACCTTTGGCAGAACTGATCTCTGACACAAATAATTTTCCCAACATTAACACATTATGAAAATGTGTGTTATATGGAGTACTGTGAGCAGTTCGATATCCCCTCTTGGATACGAGCTCCAAAGATAAGGTTAGGACCAGACCTGAACACTGCCCCGGTTGCCGACTCACCGGAGCTCCCAATGCAAAGGCAGCCGACCAGACCACTGGCCCCGGCCACCAACCCAATGGAGCTCCTGACGCCCCAGCCACAAACTCCAACCCAGGCCCTGACCACCTACTCACTGGAGCTCCCAACGCTTCAACCTCTGACTCCAGCATTGATACCATCCACCTACCTGCAGTCGATCCCGATGCTGATACCGCCAACTCTCACCTGAGCCCCAGCTGCCCTCAGGCCAGAACTTCCCATGCTGACTCCCAACTACATTGCTCCTGATATGGACTCACTCTGTGGTCCTGATCTCACTACTGGATCCTGCTTTCTCTCCTCCTTACTACTCCTTACCCTTTCCAATACCCCTACATTTCTCCCTACTCCACCCCATCTTCCCTCTCAGCTCTCCTCTTCTCCCCAAACTCCTAACCCTCACACCTCATCTCCTCCTCTCTCTGGTTACCCCATTACGCTCTTCTTTCCCCCTCTGACCTCTCCCAGCCTTCACCTCCTCCCTCTGACCTCCCCCTCCTCCCTCCAAGATCCCCAAATGCCTCCTCTCCCCTCATCTCCACCCGCTAACACTAACCCTCCATCTCCCCCCAACACCTTGCACCACACCAATTCCCACTCTGACCCCTGTTTGGTCTTTACCATCCCCTCTGACTTCCCTTCTCTGAGACAGAGTGCTTGGTCCTCAGTAGAGGCCTTACCTTCATCTCACTCCACCCACACCTTAATGAGTTCCACAGTGCTGAACTCCTGTCGTCTCAGTCTTTGGGCCTACTTCCATGACTGTGACTGTCTATCCCCCACCCAAGAATCCTTCCCTCGCTTTAAGCCTTCTTCCTCCTCCTTGACACCTCATACTGGTGAGCTACCCGCTCTGGATCTTTTTATTTTCAACAGCTGCCGAGACATCATCCTCTCATATTTGAATCTTTCTTCCTCTGAATGCTCTGCTCTCCAATCTCTCTGCAACAATCCCAACCTCACCACCAAACTTGCAGACAAGGGTGGGGGTGTTGTGATCTGATGCACTGATCTCTACCTTGCTGAGACCAGACGACATCTCTCAGACACCTTCTCCTATTATCCCCTTGCACACAACCCCACCATGGTTCATCAAGCCACTGTCTCTAACACCATCTCCAACCTCATCACCTCTGGTCTCCTGCCTCCCAAGGCCACCAACCTCATTGACTCCCATCCCCGCACTGCTCGTTTCTACCTCTACCCAAGATACACAAACCCATCCATCCAGGTAAACTCATTGTTTCCACTTGCTCTTGCCCCACTGAAATAGTTTAATCTTACCTTGACTCTATCTTTCCTCCCCTGGTCCAATTCCTCCCCACTTACATTTGCAATAGCTCACATTCCCTCCAACTCTTCAATGACTTCAGATTACCCAATCTGGACTGCTTTGTCTTCACTATGGATGTCCAATCCCTTTATATCTCCATCCCCCATACAAAAGGTCTTAAAGCACTTCTGGACCAGAAACCTGTCCAGTCACCCTCTACTACCACCCTTCTCTGCCTGGCAGAACTTGTCCTCACTTTAAATAACTTCTTTAACTTGTCTCATTTCCTCCAAATCAAAGGAGTAGCCATGGGTACCCGCATAGGTCCCAGCTACACCTACCTGTTTGTGGGTTTTGTGGAGCAATTCATGCTGCAAGCCTACACAGGCAAGACCCCTCAACAATTTTCCATTATATTTATGACTACTCCAGAGCTTGTCAATTTTTAAAAATTTTTTTTTATTTTTCACACTATAAACCACATTGATCAAGATACATACATTTTCCTTTTCAAATATATACAGTGCCGTTTTCTCCCCCCCTCCTCCCTCTTCCCATCCCACCCTCCCTACCTCCCCTCCCATTCATTTAAAGTTCAGAATCTAAGATACATTAAACCTGTCAAACAATGTTGTCACTCAATAAAAATAAACAAGAAATTCCACTGAGTCAATTCTTTTCATTCCCTTCTCCTTCTGTCATTTTAGGTGGCAGATGTCCCCGGTAGGTTTTCTCTATTGTGTTTTATGTATGGCTCGCATATTTGTTCAAATATTGTAATATTATTTCTTAAAGAGCTTGTCAACTTCATTCACTTTGCGGCTAACTTCCACCCCAATCTCAAACTCACCTGGGTCCATCTCCAACAACACTCTCCCCTTTCTGGATCTCTCTGTCTACATCTCAGGAGACCAGTTTTTCATTGACATATATTACAAACCACTAAATCCCACAACTATTTTGATTACACTTCCTCACACCCTGTCCCCTGGAAGGATTCTGTTCCCTTCTCTCAGTTTCTTTGTCTCCACCGCATCTGTTCCCAAGATGAGGCCTTGCAGTCCAGGTCTTCTGAAATGTTTGTCTTCTCCCATAAATGTGGCTTCCCCTCCACCACCATCAACTCAGTCCTCACCTGCATCTCCTTCATTTCCCACTCATCTGCCCTAATTCCCTCTGCCCCCAGATGCAACAAACACAGAATTCCCCTTGTCCTCACCTACCACCTCACCAGCCTCTATATCCAGCATATTATCCTTTGAATTTTCTGGCACTTATAACAGGATCCCACTACATTTTCCCCTCTCCTCCCCGTCTTCCGTAGGGACTGCTATCTCCATGTCTCCCTCATGCACTCATCCCTCCCCACCAATCATCAGCCCCCCGACACCTTCCCCTGTGGCCACAGGAGACGCCTCACTTGCGCCCACACCCCCTCCCTCACCACAGTCTGGGGCCCAAACCTTCGCTTCGCCTGTGCCAGTGACAGAGACCTCCCAGTAGCCAACCATTTCAGTTCTGTGACACAATCCCATATTCACATGTCTGTCCATGGCCTTATGTACTATCCCACCAAGACCACCCATAAATTGGAGGAACAGCACATGATTTTCTGGCTGGGCACTCTCCAGTCAGATGGCATTAACATCGATTTTTGCTAACCTGTTCTTCTCTTCCTTCTTTATTCATCCAGCCATCCCTCCTCCCCTTGATCGCTGCTGTCCTGTACCTCCCTTCTCTACCTATCACCTCCTGCCTTTGCAACCATGCCTCCCTCGTCTCTTTTATTCGACGCCTACCAACATTTTTCCATTCCTTGACAAAGGGCTCAAGCCCAAAACGTTGGCTATGTATTTTTTTTTACCTTTGCTATATAATGACACGGTTTGACCTGCTGAGTTTCTCCAGTATTGTGTGTTTTTACTTAGGTTGTGGCAATAGATTGCTCATACCTTGCCTGAAATGTTGGAATGTACACTGGACAATGAAGATTTTGCTTCCTGAACACTTTTGGGTGTATTTTATGGATTTTGGGCAGCTGATCACAAAAATCACTTTGACATTTTCCAATCACGTACCTTTTTTTTAAAGCTATAACCTATTTTTGTGATTTCCGGTCATATTTTTAACATGCTTCATGCATCCAAACCCATGAAGTGCCACATGATTGAGAATTCATTTTCTGTATTCACACATGGACGTCTTCCCTGCTGATCTTGGTGTAGTCAGTGACGAACTTGGTGAAAGGTTTTACCAGGACATTGCGACCATGGAAAAGCAATATCAGGGTAACTGGAATCCACCAATGCTGGCCGACTGTTGTTGGACACTGACACAAGAGGCAAATTAAAATCAGCAACAAAGCATTTTTGAGTCAATTGAACGAATACAATGTCTCGGTATCATTATGTGATTAAACATGCTAAATTCAATAAAAGGTTAATTTAATGTTTCTCCAACTTCCTTTATGATACAACAAATATGAAATTATCTTTGTGTTCAGCTTGAAGTTATCTATCGTAATCCCCACTTTTTTTCAATCAGGATGCGAATTTTTTGAGAAAAAAATTGTTGTCCAATGTTATGTAGCTGGAATGGCATTTCCTGAAATTTAGTATTTTTAAGGGGTAATTTAAGTTAAATTTTCAAAATAATAAAGGAGAACCGCTGGGTTATTAGAAGCTCCTTGTGTGGGTGTGTGGAGGGGTGTCTCTCGATGTAGAGGTTATCACCTAAAAATTCAGATGAGCCCTTCAGGAGAGGTAATAGAAAACACTTGCACAATGCAGAACAAGCCATATAACCATCTGTTGAGGCAAAGGGATGGATGGACATTTCCGGTCAAGTTCTTGGGTCCTAATGGAGGATGTTGACCCCAAAACATCGATTTTTCTGTTCAACCAGATGGTATTAACTTCTCTGGTTTCTATTAGGCCCGTCTCTCTCTCTCTCTCTCTCTCTCTCTCCACCTGACTCCTTTTCTCTAACTCCCCATCCCCTTTCCTCTCTATTCAGAGGGAAATCCCCTCCCCCATCGCTCCAGCTTTTTTCTGTTCTGACTGCCCACCCATATCCACCTATAACTTCTTGTCTATGGGCCTGTGATCCTCCCCCTGCCCCTTACCATTTTATTCAGACGCCTGCCTGCTTTTTGCTCATACCTTGCCTGAAATGTTGGCATGTACCTTTGCTACATAAAGACCCTGTGAGACCTGCTTACTTTCTGCAATCTCAGCATCTGCAGACTTTCCTGTTTAACTCCAAAACTTTGAATATATTTTTGCATCCACATGTGCTGCCTGACCTGTTGAGTTCTTCCAGCAGCTCTTTTTTTGACCCAGAGTCCCCCATCTGCAGTCTGTTGCGTACCTGACTTAATGCAGATGGTGGTAGATATTTAAAACTCTGTTCAGCCAATAATAATTGGTACTAACCTAATAGTCAATGTTCACAAGGATTTAAAGTTTTAATCATAAATATTTTGTATATGCAGAGCCAGGAGTGGGGGGGGGGGGGGGGTTGGTGGCTGTGTGAGGTTTGAATACAGATCAGCTGTCATCTGATTGAATGGGTGGAAGAGGCAAAAGTCTTAATGGCCCCCTCCTGTGTGTTTCTCCGTAATTGGTTCAACGTTTTACAAATCTTTGGTCTTAAAAATGCCAGAATTTTGACAGATTTTTTTTTTTCTTTTCCTCTGCCAAAGTTATTAGGTTTACATACAAAACACATGCTACTACATCAAGAAATACTCTGATAAGATGCAACTAAGTGCTAGGAGCGGTATGCAATAATAATAATGCCTCTGCAAAACGAACCGGTTAAGTTTGTTCCATTTCAATTGCACTTATGTCTGTCCTTCTAATATGAGTTAAGTCAACAACTAGAAAACAAATCTATTAGAGCAAAACAAAAGGTGCAAATCTGTTAGTTGAGAAAAAAAACACATTGAAGCCCCCAACCTCTTTCCACCACCCAAAACCATTACCACTAATGACCAACTACTAGTTGTCTGAGTTTCTCTTCAACCTGATTAATTTCCAAATTTAAAAAAAACCAAAAAAAAACCAAAAAAAAAACCTGATTAATTTCCTGAGGAAACTATATTTCCGATAATTATTTTCAGATTGATTTTTTTTTTAACTGCAGCTTAATTTTGAGCTTGGTACTTGCCAGAGGTTTTTTTTCTTTTGTAATACTATAATTGAAGGAAGACTGGCTCTGGGTCAATGGTTACTAGTTAATTTTCAGATACCTGGCATACAACCAGCACTTTTTTACGGCACAATTATATTGATTTTAAGACTTCTAAATAGAGCTAATCATTTCACCCTCCATGCTGTAAAATTACTGCTTTGCAGCTTGTTAATTTAGTTTTCCACCCCCGAGTTTAACGATCAGAATTTTTTCACACCATCCAATTGTCAGAATTATTTTTGACGCATTTTAGTGGCAGTGGAATAATTTGATCTTCTTTTGGCGACTTCAATTCATTATCAAAATGGCATCTTAAGGAGCTGTGATGACCTTGCAATGGGGATTTGCAGGGATCCCATGGTGAAATAATTAATTTTGACTTGATAGGTAGGTGGTGGTTTGGAAGCAGCTTGAGTAAGAAGCTGGATTTAAAGGTACAAACCCCCCTATAGGTGTCTAAAATGTAAATCTAGTTTGTTGCACAATAAGATATTCATTGGCTCCAGCTGACAAATTAAAAGAAGAAGCTTCAATGCTTTTCAGTACATCAGTTCTCACTGCTGCCATCAGGAAAGAGGTATTGCTGCCACAACACTTGTACCATCAGAATCAGGAACATTTGCCACCCCTCCACCATCAGATTCTTCAACATTATTTACTACTGAGTATGTTGGTTATTTGTCCTTACTATGTTTACCTATCTCGGCTGCACCATTTCATCGGATGCAAGGATCGACAACGAGATAGACAACAGACTCGCCAAGGCAAATAGCACCTTTGGAAGACTACACAAAAGAATCTGGAAAAACAACCAACGGAAAAACATCACAAAGATTAGCGTATACAGAGCCGTTGTCATACCCACACTCCTGTTCGGCTCCGAATCATGGGTCCTCTACCGGCATCACCTACGGCTCCTAGAACGCTTCCACCAGCGTTGTCTCCGCTCCATCCTCAACATTCATTGGAGCGACTTCATCTCCAACATCGAAGTACTCGAGATGGCAGAGGCCGACAGTATCGAATCCACACTGCTGAAGATCAAACTGCGCTGGGTAGGCCACGTCTCCAGAATGGAGGACCATCGCCTTCCCAAGATCGTGTTATATGGCGAGCTCTCCACTGGCCACTGTGACAGAGGTGCACCAAAGAAGAGATACAAGGACTGCCTAAAGAAATCTCTTGGTGCCTGCCACATTGACCACCGCCAGTGGGCTGATATCGCCTCCAACCGTGCATCTTGCCGCCTCACAGTTCGGCGGGCAGCAACCTCCTTTGAAGAAAACCGCAGAGCCCACCTCACTGACAAAAGACAAAGGAGGAAAAACCCAACCCCAACCAACCCATTTTCCCTTGCAACCGCTGCAACCGTGTCTGCCTGTCCCGCATCGGACTTGTCAGCCACAAACGAGCCTGCAGCTGACGTGGACATTACCCCTCCATAAATCTTCGTCCACGAAGCCAAGCCAAAGAAGAAAGAAGACACTATTTGACCTGCTGAGTTTCTCCAGCATTGTGTTTTTACTTCAACCATGGTGTTTGCAGACTTTCATGTTTTACCGAAGGGTTGTACGTCTGTACTCTGACAACAAATCTGAATTTTGACTTTGAACATTATCAGTTGTCCGTTTTTTTTCAGCATCCTTGTTCACTACCTCATATCAAGGTTTCTCATTTTTGTTTACCCCTATTAACCAATTGTAGAAGACTCTGGTCCATGCAGAGGGCATTAGAATGTCAAGGCTTGACTTTATTGGTGTCAGGCAGGACCTGTGACTTTTAAATTTCCTGGCCTTTATTTGTATTGTTTCAATACAGCATCAGAAAGAGCAACATCTTTCCCTTCCATTATCCCTCTGTCTCACTCTGTGGCAACACTGTGATTGTTGGAACAGGCAACTCTACAGATGCTGTGCACTGCCAAACCAAGGCTAACTGCAATTTGGGAAAACAACATATTCCAGCAGGGCACTCTCCAATCAGACGGCATAAACATTGACTTGTCTGGTTTCCATTAAACACTACCTGAGTCGCCTTCTCTTTACCTATATCTCCTTTTTTTCAGCTCCATTCAGAGAGCTGCTCCTTCCTCAAATCACTTAGTTTTTTTCTTTTTCTACCCTCCCACCTATATCCACCTATAACCTCTTGCCAGTTAGTCTGCACACCCAACCCTGCCCCTTCCTTCCCCCAGCTTGTTATTCAGGGTCCTGCATGCTTTTTGCTCATTCCTTGTGTGATGGAATATTTAGGAATGTTTTTGGGAGATAATTGGTAACTTTAAGAGTAGGTTACATATATACACATTTTTTAAAACAGATCTTATTTGAAAGACTGAAGAATTCATTCAGTGACTTTACAGAAACTATGGAGAATGCTATGTAAATTTAACAAGTAGGTGCTAATTGAAATGATGTCATGAAATGAATGGACTGGAGACAGTTTGTCTGTGTTGAACATTTTTACAAGACTTCTGACCTTTCTGCAAGGTGCTCACTCAAAGGTCATTGAGAGGCTTGTTTACCTTAAACAACAGATGGGAGCAGAAGACTGACTCCTATTGTTTGCTGGAGAAGGAGGGAGTTTTTGCAACTGAGAGAGAGAGAGAGACTCAACAGTCACAGCTGAAGCAAGCAAGAGAAGCTTGTTGGAACTGAAACAGAAATTCCAGAGTGGTGGATGGCTGGAAGTGCTATCTGTCTGATGCTTCTCTTGGAATAAGTGAACAGAAAGGAACTCTGTGGTAGCCTGAAAGAAAGAGGTTATCATCTGGAGAACCCTGATGGGGCAAGTTTCATTGGCAAGACATTGAGGTGACTAATGGTGGTACCTCAGGTGTGGAAATCCTGGAACAACAAATCTCTCTCTACAAACCTTATGAGAATCATCCTGAATGGTAAACATTTACCTTTCGAGCACCAAAGCCTGGTGAACTTTATACATGTTAAATTCTGTGCACAGTATAAGAATTGCCTGCAACCAGGGAACTTGGAATATTGAGAAGTGAGATTGAACTGTGAACCAAATAACTTTTCTTAAATTTACACACACATTACATACACATGCGCTTAAAATTAGAAGGGGGTTAAGTTTATAGAGATAAGTTAGTTTGATTCTGTTTTCATGTTTAAAGCTAATTAAAAACAACTTTTGTTTAAGTAACTACTTGTCTTGGTGAATGTTTATTGCTGCTGGGCTTTGGGCTCGTAACACTTGACAAAGGGTTCAGGGCCAAAACCTTGGTGACCCTTTACTTCCTATGAATGCCACATGACCTGCTGTGGTTCGCCAGCACTTGCATATTACACTGTGATTGTTACTTCATTGTTATCAATGTTTTGGAAAGAGACTGCAGAATAATCTCAATACAAGTGAATAATTGTATTCTGTAGTACATTGGAGCAGCATCCTCAACGGGGACCATACAATCCCCCGGGGAGGGGGGGGCACTGACTGAAATCTTTAATAAGAGGGGCAAAGGAGGTAGGAGAGAAGTATGGAAGAAACTAACTTAACTTGACTGCTTCACAGGGAAGGATGGCCCAAAAACTTGGAGCAGAGTCCCAAGGGGACCATAGCCAAGAATAGGTTGACAATGGCTGCCAATAGAGAATTAAGGCAAGGATAAGCAAGCACTACTGAAAGAGTTGAACTTCAGAAAAAGGACTGCCAGTTTTGGGTTGAGGGAAAATGTCCCAAATTAAAGAACATCTAGTGGGGTTGGTGGTGTGTGATCATATGTTCAAGAGAGAGAAGGATCAAAAGCTTTCAGTTTGCAGTCGCTCTTTATGAAAGCTTGCCTTCTGGCAGCAGAGAAGACCACATGCATAAGATGATGCCAAAATAAAGTTTGCCAACATTACCTCATTCCACACTATTGCCCTTTGAACCACACAGCTTTTGTGAATTAATTGGAGCTTTCCACAGTCCATTTTAGGGCTGAAAGCTCAAGCAGTTTAACTCAGTGCCGTTAATGTTGATCAATGAAAGGCACATTGAGCTAGTATTCCTCTGCATGTTCCCTTCTGGACAATTAGCTATTTAAACCCCTGAGGCAAAGAATTGCATCGGTTGAAGATTTTTGAGCCGCCCTGGAGCCATGATCGAACCTGACAAGTCCTGCCCAGTTGGAAATGTTTCACTTTTTGTACCTGGCAATGCTTGTAATATGAATAAAAGGATGTTCTAGAAAGCTCAAAGGGTGATGTCATTGCCACCCAAGGGGAAATAAATGGTTAGGAAAAGGCATTCAAAACTTCCCATCCAATAAAGGGGTTGGCAGGTGCCCAGCTTGGGTTCCAGCTTGATGGTTGTTCTGACGAATGGCCCTTTCCCTGAAATAAAGCTCTGCGTCTCTCCTTGCGGATCTCGAATTTACTGTTTTAAGTTTTGAATTTCCACATTGCAGTTTGTTTGTTCCAATTGCAGGTCAGTTCATTGCTATTTTACCAGGAACACCCAGCACAAAATGATGCTTCTCTGGCAAATTTCCATCTGTCTCCTTTATCTACAATACACAAAAGTGCTGGAGAAACTCAGCTGGTCACACACTCCACAGGAAGTGAAAGGTGACCAATGTTTTGGGCCTGAGCCCTTCATCAGGAATAAGGAGAAACAGGTAGACAGACGCCTGAATAAAAAGGTAGCTGGGACGAGGACATACTAAAAGGCAAGGGTGGGCACGGGTCGGAGGGGAGAAGAGAAAGAATCTGCAAAGTGACAGGGGAGAAGGCAGAGAGCTGAAAGACAGCTCTCTGATAGAAAAAGGGGTGGAGCTGGAGGAGTCAGAGGGGTAGAGGAAGAGCGAGAGAGTCTGGGGAAGGGGGTGGATGGAACAGAAATTGGAGAAGTTGATGTTAATGATGTTAATGACCTCTGGTTCGTGACTGCTGAGCCGGAATTTAAAGTGTGTTCCTCCAATTTGCACGTGGGCATATCAACTTCTCCAATTTCTGTTAACCCCCTCACCCAGTCTCTCTCCCTCTCTACAGAAAGGAGTGAAACAGATTGCGTGGAGCCGGCGAGGGATTGATGTTGTGAGACTGGTTAAGTTCCTCCATTATTTCTGTGTTTTTTATTTAAATCTCTCTTTCTACATTCCTCCAACCATTACTTCTCAGCTTCTTTCCCTTCTACCCTCCCACCTGTCTCCACCTATTACCTTTTACGTCCTGTGGATGCTGCATGAGTGCCAAGTTTCTCCAATGCATTTTTGTATTGCACTTGACCCCAGCATCTTCATAAGTTCTTGTTTAACTATCTCTTTCACCTAGTTTGCCTCTAGGAGTTTCTGTCTCTCGTCTTTGATAAGGTATTGACCACAACTTTGTACCATCACATTTCTTCGATAAATCAGCATTAATGCCTCCAGCTTACTCCAGGTGGATTTCAACTGAAATTCCATTCTTCACATTTTGGGTCCATTCTTGATCAAGCTATCCCTTTTTTTCCTTCTCAACATTGTTCTCGTCACATCCTGAGATCTACACCAAGGATGTGCAATGATATTTGATGAGTCTCTCTGAAGCAGCATCAACTTGATCTGTACTTCAAAGTTCAAAGATTCAGATTTATTGT
This sequence comes from Narcine bancroftii, assembly GCF_036971445.1. NCBI lineage: Eukaryota > Metazoa > Chordata > Chondrichthyes > Torpediniformes > Narcinidae > Narcine > Narcine bancroftii. The sequence continues at coordinate 149,961,146 of NC_091469.1, forward strand.
CAGACTACATTCTTCTTGCGGGCCATCAAGAATTTTGACTTATTAGTCATGCAAAAAAAACTAGACTGAAGAAAAGATATGTATACAAAAGAGAGAAATGTTGACAAATTATACAAAACCAAAATAAATATTCCTTAATAAAGAATGTGTAAAGTAAGAGCCTTTAAATAAGTCTGATTAAGTCTGAGTTGTTTGAGTCTGATGGTGGAAGGCAATAACTGTTCTTGAACTTGGTGGTATGAGCCTTGTGGCATCATGCCTCCTTGTTGTTGATAGTGGTGAGTGGTGTTGATCCTTGATGATTTGCTGCTGCTCTCTGCTCTCTTTCATGCAGATGTTCTCGATGGTGGGGAGAGTTGTGCCTATGATGTACTGGGCTGTGCCCACGACCTTTTGCAGGGCTTTCTGCTCAGAGGTACTGGTGCCCCCATACTAGGCAGTGATGCTGCTGGTCAGTACACTTTCCACGACACGTATTGGAAGTTTGTCAAGTTTTTCCATGTCAGACTCTTGGAGAAAGTAGAAGCGCTGACGTGCTTTCTTCACGATGACAGCTCACCCTCTCCACCTCTCATCCCACCTCTGCCTCTGATCAAGGACAAGTTGTCCTGACTGTTTGGGTTTATCTGTTGTACTTTAACAAAGAAAAAAAATCCTTTCTTTTAGTATTAAGAGACATCCAGTCAACTTTAGCTGTCCTTGTTTACTTTTCTCTAACCCCATGTTTCTCCTCGATTGGCCACAGGCAGAAAAGAGTTGCTGAGTCCAAGATCAGTTCAGCTGTGATCTTAGTGAATGGTAAAGCAGGTTTTTTTTAATATAATTTTTTATTTTTCACACCATAAACCACATTGACCATGATACATACATTTTCCTTTTCAAATATATACAGTGTCATTTTCTCCACCCTCCCTCCCTCCCTACCTCCCCCCCCATCCATTTAAAGTACAAAATCTAAGATACATTAAACCAGTCAAACAATGTTGTCACTCAATAAAAATAAACAAGAAATTCCACTGAGTCAAATCTTTTCATTTCCTTCTCCTTTCGTTAATTTAGGTAGTGAATGTCCCCGGTAGGTTTTCTCTATTGTGTTTCATGTAAGGCTCCCATATTTGTTCAAATATTTCAATATTATTTCTTAAACTATATGTTATTTTTTCTAATGGAATACATTTATTCATTTCTATATACCATTGTTGTATTTTCAAATTATCTTCCAATTTCCAGGTTAACATAATACATTTTTTTGCTACGGCTAGAGCTATGTTAACAAATCTTTTTTGTGCATCCTCCAAATCAATTCCAAATTCTTTGTTTTTTATGTTACTTAGGAGGAAGATCTCTGGATTTTTTGGTATATTGTTTTCTGTAATTTTATTTAATATTTGGTTTAGATCTTCCCAAAATTTTTCTACTTTCTCACTTGTCCAGATTGCATGAATTGTTGTTCCCATTTCTTTTTTACATCGAAAACATCTATCAGATACTGTTGGGTCCCATTTATTTAACTTTTGAGGTGTAATGTATAGTCTGTGTATCCAGTTATATTGTATCATACGTAACCTCGTATTTATTGTATTTCTCATCGTTCCAGAACATAATTTCTCCCATGTTTCCTTTTTTATCTTTATATTTAAATCTTGTTCCCATTTTTGTTTAGTTTTACCATTTGTTTCCTCATTCTCCTTTTCTTGCAGTTTAATATACATATTTGTTATTTGAAGGGGATGCATACCTGCATATTGCTTCGATTTTTAATTTTGTTTTGATTTGTAAAGGATTCCAGTGAGCCATATTCTGTTAAGATTTTATCTTTTGTGAATGGATTGATCAAGTCCTTGTCACGACTTAGACTTTTAATGGAAGATTTCATGTCATTCTGTATGAACATTTAATTTAAAAAAACTCTGAGAATGGAGCATGGAACTAGGAGGGAAATTTGATGAATTAATTAAGCTACCGCAAGTGTTGTGAGACGGGGCATGTTTAACAAGCTGAATCATTACTTTAGTATGTGAAAGGGCACAAATTCTTCGGAAAACTTTTAGACAGGAATGCTAATCATGAGTTTTCATTTAGGGTAATTGTTTTTATGGTGTGATAAATATAATGACCATGCAATATGTAATCTTTGCACCATAATTCTAATTACAAGTCCACCTGGTCATAAAGAAAAATGTAAATCTTACCTTGGGGAAATGAAAATCAATAAGACTGATAAATGAATAATGCTTGTTCAGTATAATTCATTGGTGCTCTTTAAATTTGGGGCCTAACCCAATTCATTAAAAATGGAGCCGCCATCTTCATTGCATGTCACTGAACCGTTTAAAAAAAAGCACCTTCGAAAAATATTAAGTCTCATTAATCAGATTGTTCTGCACAGCAGAATATGTGTTTGGAATGCACAGTAAATTCAGATATGTTGATTGAAGAATTTGTCTTGCTATTTTAGAAATTCCATTTCAAATTAACTGTCTCATTTATTTGTAGTTTGGATTGGCACTTGATGTACACGTTTCAGCTGCCTACCAATGTTGACATTTTGCAGATTCGATTGTTCAAAACCTGAAGTCCTTGCAAGTTTTAGGCAATGTCTTTGCAGAATATATAAACCTCTGTCAAAAAAGTGAATTAGGATGTTCAGAAAAAAAAAGGATTCAGCTTTGTTTTGTGCAATTGTGAAAATTTTAACCAGCCAGATGCTCTCCATAGTATACCTGTCGATGTTTTTGAGAGTCTCCTGCGGCAAACTGAATCTCCTCAAATACCTCATAAAGTATAGCCGTTGGAGAGCCTTCTTCGTGATTGCATTGATATGGAGGCTCCAGAACAGATCCTTAGAGATGTGACACCCAGGAATTTGCAATTCTTGACTGTCTTCACTACTGAACTCTCGATGAGGACTGGACCATGTTCTCCTGACTTCCTCCTGAAGTCCACAATCATCTCCTTGGTTTTACTAACTTTGAACGCACCACTCAATGAGTTGATCTATCTCCCTCCTGTACGCTTCCTCATTGCCATCTGTGATTCCTCTGTCAACTGTGGTGTCATTGGCAAATTTGTAGATAGCATTGGAATTGTGCCTGGGTGTATTGTGAGTAAAGCAGTGGGCTAAGTGCAAATCCTTGAGGTGTGACTGTGTTGATAGTCAGTAAGGAGGAGACGTAGTTTCCAATTTGTACTTACTGTCATCTTCTAATTAGAAAGTCAAGGATCCAGTTGCAGAAGTGCGTGCAGAGACCCAAGGTTTGGAGCTTCACGACCAGCACTGAGGGAATAATGGTGCTGAAGCCTGAGCTGCGGCTGATGAAGAGCAGCCGTATGTATGAGTTGCTGTTTGCAAGGTGATCCAGAACTGAGTGGAGGGCCCGTGATATTGCGTCTCCTGTGGAGCGATGTTTGTCTTTAACTTTGTAATTTTTTGCTTCGATATTTGAATGATCTTTCATCAATTATTGGAGTTATCTTAATTTTTTAAATGAATTTTAGCAGTATCTAAAACTCGAAATACATGTCAGCATTGAAGGGACATCCAAGTCTTTTAGGTGTTCTGAAAATGAAGTCTCAGGGGTACACAAGCTTAGGCCATCCTGTCTCAGAGGTGGACCTTGACAGAACTTCATGGTTGTGGTAGGTCGCGTGGGCAGATACTGTGTCGAACATGTGTGGAATGTCCAAAAACTGATCTGACCCAATGTGTTGTGCAGTCTAGTGTCGTAAGAGCAGAAGGTAACCTCTGCATCTGCTGTGCCAATGCTACAAATTACATTCTTTTCTTATTTTTGTAACCCATGATTTCCTTTGCATTTAAAAGTAGCCTTGAAATTATGCCTTGAATATGGCCAACCTTTTTCACATCTGCCTTGTATCAGCTCAAGTGGAAACATAAAGATAGATCAATTTCTTTTCATGCACAATAGGTGAATAAAGACAGCCTTGCACAAATATAACATCTTTTGTAGCCCAGGATATTTTAAATCACTTGATTATCAGATCATATCAGCCATGATCTCATTGAATGGTGGAGCAGACTTGATGGCTGGATGGCCTCCTCCTGTTCCTATTTCTTATGAAGATTGAGTAATGAGTCAGAATATAGGATGGAAATCACAGACTTGGCTGTGTGATGCCAGAACAGAAATCGTGATGTCAATATAAGCAAGAGCCAGGAGCAAAGTGTGCCCTTTATGAAGGGAAGACCAAGGGCGCACATACAGGACCGCAGTGGAGAGGGATAGTATATTCAAATTCCTGTGCATTCCCATGTTGGAGATCTCACCTTGGGCCATCACATAAAGACGATTGTGAAGGCACACCAATGGTTCTACATTATAAGGAGTTTGAGCTGATTTGCCAAGTTGTTGAATGAGCAATGGGCAGGATGTTGCTTGCTGTTCTCATCAATCTTGGAACTTCACTGCGGCACATAATGGAGTCTGATCTTCTAGGCTACATTGAAGGGGTACTGCACTCTTTGAGATGAACTTTTCTTTTTTTTTTTTTTTTTTTTTTTTTTTTTTTTTTTTTTTTTTTTTAAATTTTTTATTTTTCACACCATAAATCACAATAGCCATGATATACACTTTTTCTTTTCCACACATTTACAGTGACTTTTTCTCCCTCCCCCCTCCCTCCTCCCAAGCCACCCCCCCATCCCTCCCCCCTCTCATCCATTTTAGTTATACAATCTAGGTTGCATTAATTCAGTTAGACAATGTTGTCATTCAACAAAAATACACCAGAAATTCTACTGAGTCCATTTTTTTCTTCTCTTCTCCTTCCATCAACTTAGGTAATGTTTGTTCCCGGTAGGTTTTCGCTATTGTATTTAATGTAAGGCTCCCATACTTGTTCGAATATTTCAATATTATTTCTTAAACTATATGTTATTTTTTCTAATGGAATACATTTATTCATTTCTATATACCATTGTTGTATTTTCAAATTATCTTCCAATTTCCAGGTTGACATAATACATTTTTTTGCTACAGCTAGGGCTATCTTAACAAATCTTTTTTGTGCATCCTCCAAGTCAATTCCAAATTCTTTATTTTTTATGTTACTTAGGAGAAAGATCTCTGGATTCTTTGGTATATTGTTTTCTGTTATTTTATTTAATATCTGATTGAGATCATCCCAAAATTTTTCTACTCTCTCACATGTCCAGATTGCATGAATTGTTGTTCCCCTTCCTTTTTTACATCGAAAACATCTATCAGATACTGTTGGGTCCCATTTATTTAACTTTTGCGGTGTAATGTATAGTCTGTGTAACCAATTATATTGTATCATACGCAGCCTCGTATTTATTGTATTTCTCATCGTTCCAGAGCATAACTTCTCCCATGTTTCCTTTTTTATCTTTATATTTAAATCTTGTTCCCATTTTTGTTTAGTTTTACCATTTGTTTCCTCATTTTCCTTTTCTTGCAGTTTAATATACATATTTTTTATAAATCTTTTGATTAACATTGTATCTGTAATCACATATTCAAGGTTACTTCCCTCTGGTAAACTCAAGTTGCTTCCTAATTTATCTTTCAAGTAGGATCTCAGTTGGTAATATGCCAGCGCTGTATCTCCCGTTATATTGTACTTATCTCTCATTTGTTCAAAGGATAAGAATCTACTTCCTGAAAAACAATTTTCTATTCTTTTAATCCCTTTTTTTTCCCATTTTCTAAAGGCAAGGTTGTCTATTGTAAAAGGGAGTAGCTTATTTTGCGTCAATATTAGTTTTGGTATTTGGTAATTTATTTTATTTCTTTCTACATGTATCTTCTTCCATATATTGAGGAGATGGTGTAATACTGGAGAAGTTCTATGTTGTACCAATTTTTCGTCCCATTTATATAATATGTGTTCAGGTATCTTTTCCCCTATTTTATCTAATTCTAGTCTCGTCCAGTCTGGTTTTTCCCTTGTTTGATAAAAATCTGATAGGTACCTTAATTGTGCGGCTCTATAATAATTTTTGAAGTTTGGCAATTGTAAGCCTCCTTGTTTATACCATTCTGTTAATTTGTCTAGTGCTATCCTCGGTTTCCCCCCTCTCCATAAAAATCTCCTTATTATTTTCTTTAACTCTTTGAAGAATTTTTCTGTCAGTTGTATTGGCAATGCCTGAAATAAGTATAGTATCCTTGGAAAAATGTTCATTTTAATACAGTTTATCCTTCCTATCAGTGTTAGTGGTAGCTCTTTCCAATGCTCTAAATCGTCCTGTAGTTTTTTCATTAGTGGATTGTAATTGAGTTTATATAATTGGCCTAGATTTTTGTTTATTTGCACACCTAGGTATCTTATTGCCTGCGTTTGCCATCTGAATGGGGATTCCTCCTTAAATTTTGAGAAATCCGCGTTATTCATAGGCATTGCTTCACTTTTATTTACGTTTATCTTGTATCCCGACACTTCTCCATATTCCTTCAATTTCTTATATAGTTCTTTTATTGATAGTTCTGGTTCTGTTAAGTACACTATCACATCATCCGCAAACAGACTGATTTTATATTCCCTGTCTTTTATTTTTATTCCTTTTATATTATTATCTCTTCTTATCGATTCTGCTAGTGGTTCTATAGCTAGCGCAAACAATAATGGTGATAGTGGGCATCCCTGCCGCGTTGACCTGCTTAAGTTAAATTGCTTTGATACATGTCCATTTACTGTCACTTTCGCTAACGGTCCCTTATATAATGCTTTAATCCAATTAATATACTTCTCCGGTAAACTGAATTTTTGCAATACTTTGAACAAGTAATTCCATTCTACTCTGTCGAAGGCCTTCTCTGCGTCTAAAGCAACTGCTACTGCCGGTGCTTTATTTCCTTCTACTGCATGAATTAAGTTAATAAATTTACAAATATTGTCTGTTGTGCGTCTTTTTTTGATAAATCCAGTTTGGTCTAAATTTACCATTTTCGGTACCTGTTCTGCTAATCTGTTCGCTAATAGTTTAGCTATTATCTTATAATCTGTGTTTAGCAAAGATATTGGTCTATATGACGCTGGTGAGAGTGGATCTTTCCCTTGTTTTAGTATCACTGTAATTATTGCTGTTTTACATGAATCTGGTAAGTTTTGTGTCTCATCAATCTGGTTGATTACATCCAGGAGGGGCGGTATTATTAGGTCTTTAAATGTTTTGTAGAATTCTATTGGGAGTCCATCCTCTCCTGATGTCTTATTATTTGGTAAATTTTTTATTATCTCTTGTATTTCTACTGTTCCAAATGGTTCTGTTAATTTATTTTGTTCCTCTATTTGTAGTTTTGGTAGTTCAATTTTAGTCAAAAATTCATCTATTTTCCCTTCTTTCCCTTCGTTTTCGGTTCGGTATAATTGTTCATAGAATTCTCTGAAGTTTTCCTTAATTTCTTTTGGATTATATGTAATTTGTTTGTCTTTTTTCCTTGTTGCCAATACCGTTTTCTTAGTTTGCTCTGTCTTAAGCTGCCATGCTAGGATTTTGTGTGTTTTTTCCCCTAGTTCATAATATTTCTGTTTTGTCTTCATTATATTCTTCTCCACCTTATATGTTTGTAATGTTTCATATTTTATTTTTTTATCCGCCAATTCTCTTCTTTTGGTTGTATCTTCCTTTATTGCTAATTTTTTTTCTATGTTTATTATTTCCCTTTCCAACTGCTCTGTTTCCTGATTATAGTCCTTCTTCATCTTGGTTGCATAACTTATTATTTGCCCTCTAATGAATGCTTTCATTGCGTCCCATAGTATAAACTTATCTTCCACTGATTCCGTATTTACTTCAAAGTACATTTTTAATTGTTTTTCAATAAATTCTCTAAAATCCTGTCTTTTAAGTAGCATGGGGTTTAATCTCCATCTATACATTCTTGGAGGGATGTCTTCTAGCTCTATTGCCAATAACAGGGGTGAGTGGTCCGATAATAGTCTAGCTTTATATTCCGTTTTCCTAACTCTCCCTTGTATGTGGGCTGATAACAGGAATAGGTCTATCCTTGAGTATGTTTTATGTCTAGTCGAGTAGTATGAGTATTCCTTTTCTTTTGGGTTTTGTTTCCTCCATATGTCCACAAGTTTCATTTCTTGCATTGATTTAATTATAAATTTGGTTACTTTGTTCTTCCTGTTAATTTTTTTCCCCGTTTTATCCATATTTGGATCCAAATTCAGATTGAAATCCCCTCCTATTAGTATGTTCCCTTGCGTATTAGCTACCTTCAAAAAGATATCTTGCATAAACTTTTGATCTTCTTCGTTAGGTGAATATATATTAAGTAGATTCCAAAGCTCTGAATATATCTGACATTTTATCATAACATATCTCCCTGCTGGATCTATTATTTCCTCTTCTATTTTAAATGGCACATTTTTGCTAATTAATATAGCCACTCCTCTTGCTTTTGAATTATACGATGCTGCTGTTACATGTCCTACCCAATCTCTCTTTAATTTCTTGTGCTCCATTTCAGTTAAATGTGTTTCTTGGACAAATGCTATATCTATTTTTTCCTTTTTCAGTAAATTTAGTAGTTTCTTCCTTTTAATTTGGTTATGTATTCCATTAATATTTAGAGTCATATAGTTCAGCGTAGCCATTTTATATTTTGTTTATCTTCTCTTTCCGTTTTTCCATCATTACCTTTCCTCCTTTTCCATTTCTGTTTTCTTATTTTCAACTCTTTACCAGACAACATTCCTACAACATCTAACATTTTCCTTATTCTCCTATTTCTATCTTCTTTATCCCCAATCTCCCCTTCCCCTCCTGAGTTGCCCTTTATCCCTTGTCGGACAACCACATCTCCCCTCTCCATTTGGATTTGCGAATCCACTCGCAAGCGTCAACTGATTTTGCAGTGACCGCTCTTTTCCCCCCACCCAGCCCCCCCCAGAAAAGATTTCGTTTTTTATATGTCACAAAGGTCACTCTTTTAGTTCCCTCCTTATTCTCTCTATTCCATTACCTTCCCTTATTAATTCTTGTCTATACTTTCTATGTTTTCCTCTAATTACAGATACTTTCACATATGCCCGTTGTCTCTATTCACTCTTATACCTCTTTACCCGCATACATATCAATCGTGGTCATTTTTACCCTCCTTACCCGTCTTCATCCCTCAGTCTATTTTTGTCTTTACCCACATACATATCAATCGTGATAATTTTTGCTCTCATTACCCGTCTTCATCCCTCAGTCTATTTTTGTAATTGTTCTGCAAATTTTCGTGCTTCTTCTGGATCCGAGAATAGTCTGTTTTGTTGTCCTGGAATAAATATTTTCAATACCGCAGGATGCTTCAGTGTAAATTTATATCCTTTCTTCCATAAAATCGCTTTTGCTGCATTGAACTCTTTTCTCTTCTTTAGGAGTTCAAAGCTTATATCTGGATAAATGAAGATTTTTTGCCCTTTATACTCCAGTGGTTTGTTGCCCTCTCTTACTTTTTCCATTGTCTTCTCCAGCACCTTTTCTCTTGTAGTATATCTTAGGAATTTTACTACAATAGATCTTGGTTTTTGTTGTGGTTGTGGTTTAGGGGCCAATGCTCTATGTGCCCTTTCTATTTCCATTTCTTGCTGTAGTTCTGGACATCCTAGGGCCTTAGGGATCCATTCTTTTATAAACTCCCTCATATTCTTGCCTTCTACATCTTCCTTAAGGCCCACTATCTTTATGTTATTTCTTCTGTTATAATTTTCCATTATATCTATTTTTTGGGCTAGTAATTCTTGTGTCTCTTTAGTTTTTTTATTAGATTCCTCCAATTTCTTTTTTAAGTCTTCTACCTCCATTTCTGCTGCTATTGCCCGTTCTTCCATCTTGTCCATTTTTTTCCCCATTTCTGTTAAGGTCATATCCATTTTATTTATTTTCTTTTCTGTGTTGTTTATTCTTCTTCTTAAATCATTGAATTCCTGTGTTTGCCATTCTTTAAATGACTCCATGTATCCTCTAACAAGAGCAAGTACCTCCTTTACCTTGCCTATCTTTTCTTCTTCTATTTCCCTGTACTCTTCCTCTTCCTCTTCTTCTTCCTCTAGGTTGACCATCTGTTGTTTCTTTGCTGCCCTTTCCTCCTCTTCTTTCTTGTTTCCATTGTCTTCTGTGGTGTCTTCTTGCTGCAGGTGTTCTGCAGCTGTCGTTGCCGGCTGTGGAGATCGACTCCCCAGCTGGTCCCCCCTCCCGTCGGTGTGTTTTTTTGTATGCGCATCGCGCATGCGCGAGGAGTCGCGCATGCGCGGTTGCGCACTTTTACTCGGCTCTGTGAGCCATTGTTGTAGTTCTCTTTCTACCGACCTGAGGTAGTGGGGTCTTCTCTCCACAGCGGGCCTCTTCGGACAGGTAAGGCCTTCACCTTTTTCCTCCGTTGTCTTCTCTTCCTCTCTTCTTTCCGTTGATTTTGATTTTTCTCCTTTTGTCTCCATCTTCTTTCCACCTTTATATTCACTTTTCTTTAACTTGTATTTCTGTGCCTTTGTATTTTCTCTCGTTTTTCCCGACTTTTCTGGAGAGGGCTGGAGTTCACCGTCCGGCCACTACTCCATCACGTGACTCCCCCCGAGATGAACTTTTCTGATGAGAAATTAAACAGGGTCCTTCTGGATGAGAAAGATCCCATGGTGCCATTCAAAGAAGAGCAGGTAGTTGTACTGATCCAGGCCAAATCCCGAAAATGCTTGAGATACTCAGCCGGTCAGGCTGCACCTTAGGTGGCAGAAACTATCCATGTTTCAGTCAGTAACCTTTTGTCTCAATTAAAAAAAGAAGCCTCCACAGATGCTGCTGCTCCTGCCAAGGATTTTTATAGCAACTCTGATTATATTATCTATTTTCTGCCTCTGTAGGATTTGGATTTTTATTGTGCGGCACAGTTAACGAACTACTAGTAAAACGCCAGTGACCTGCGTATTTGATGCAGTCTTTTAGGAGTTTGCACATTCTCCCCGTGACCTGTTGGGTTTTATCTGGGTGTTCTGATTTCCTCCAATCCTCCAAAAAATGTACAGTGTAGGCAAGTTAATTGGGTGTAATTAAGCAGTATGGGTTTCATAGGCTGGAAGGGTTTTCTACTGTGCTGTATCGTTAAAATTTGATTTTAAAATAAATCACATCTTTCCATTTAAATTCATCTGTCATGTTGGCTCTGTGATAACTGATTGCTGTTCAGATTATTTCCATTGGCGCTGAAACATATTGAACGACTTGACATGGTAATAAGTACGATATAAATGTATCATTTAAATAACTTTTTTCCCTCTGACTGAAATACTGTAGTTTGTGACTGGGGAGTAAAGTGTCATTATCAGAGAAAGTGAGCAAGTATTTTCATAGTTATTGTGTGACTGACTTGGTGTTGGATCGCCACCAACAAAATGCAAATAGTTACGATTTTCATGATTCCTCTAACGCCCCTAGTGTATTAATTTTTTTACAGGGACTGAGTACTTGACCAGCTCAGTAATTATGCAAGAAGTCTTGATCCCAAATGGTTTATAAACTTTCTCCTGCAGTGAAACAGGGTGTTCAAAGGTCAAGATAACAGATTGTGCAGTCGTGGGACTGATTTATTAAATTGAATAACAGATGTTGAATTTTTTTGGGTCCATTCGCAATAATAAAATGAGCTTTCTTTCTGCACGTTAACTTCATTTCCATTGTTACATGGCAACTTTGTGGCCTAACTGTTGTTAGTGCCTCTATTATTTTTGGGGATTTATCTCTTGTGCTGCACTCAGTGTCTTGAAGCCTGACTTTGCCAAGATGCTTCAGAGGAGGGTAAAAAACGGAGCTGATTTGTCATCTGCAAAACCAAGAAGGACATACATCATCCTTGTCTCAACTGGAGAATCTATCTGAGAGAGAGAAAGCCAAACACGCAAGCCCCTTTCTCACATTTCTTTATGAATGATTTGATGGCACAGTATATTATATAATCTATTACATGGAGTAAAAATTGCTTTGGATTTTAAAAATGTTCAGCGCTGCCACTGAATTTTGATCCCATCATTGGGACACTTGTCTTGATATGGAAAACAAAAAGATTGGTAATTAACTTGGCTTGAATTTGAATTTTGTAACTCTGGCAACAACTAAAACCAAACACCAAATTTATCTCAGATGATGTTTTTTTTTAAAGAGCTGGACCTTGTAGAAAATCTTAAGGGAATAAATTAAAATGTTTGTCAGGGGGGGGGGGGGGGGCAAGTGCTTAGATGGTGTTGAAATAAAGAGAGTCAAAAACAGGCTAATGTTTTACCACACGCTGGCAAAGAGTGTAACAGCTCTTTTCCATTCTCGTGCCTTTCCCTTTCCTCTTTCCTCTCTTCCTTTCTCCCTCCTTCTCCTCCCCTTTCTCTTTTCTTTATCCTTCTCTCTCTCCTCCTATTCCCTCTCTTTCCCTCTCTCCTCCCATTCCCTCTTTCCCTCTCTCCTCCCCTTCCCTCTTTCCTTCTCTCCTCCCCTTCCCTCTTTCCCTCTCTCCTCCCCTTCTCTCTCTACCGTCTCTCCCCATCCCCATCTCTCCCCGTCCTCATCTCTCTCTCCCTCTCTTCCCACTTTCCCCTTCTCTGCCATCTCCTCTCTCCCTCCTCCTCTCCCTCACTTCTTCAGATCATTCTTTGTTTCCTACCACCTACATTGGATGTATAATGTTGTTTTAATATAAATATAATTCTATTGCCTTCTCAAAAGTACTGGCAATTAACAAAATCTGTTCACTCTTAATCAGCAAGTCCTCCTGTATGTGACAGACATGACTGTGAGCCAGGTCTGCCAGTCATTCATGACCACATGCTGTCCTGGAAAGCTGCTCTGGTTTCTGAACCGTGCTGTGGCAGGTTCCGTGATTGCCAGCGCTGTGAATCAAGTCATGATGTACTTCAAATTCTTTATTCATGTTCAAGATTAATTGGCATTTTTGTTTCTGTTAATTTAAATGAAATAAAAACAGATGATTGGAGGTGACAAACCCTAAAAATAATTTTTGTAGGATATCTGAGCACCAAATCTGCATTTTTTTTAAATTTTTTTTTTCTTTCGAGGAAGCTTCAGCAGTTGGTTATCCTGGGGTTAGCCTGTGCTCTGAGATTGTGTGTTTTTATTCGTTTTGTTAAGTCTAGTTTACATTCCACTTTCATACAAGTTTGCGTGGCTGCTTGTATAGTTGAATAAGCGTCATCAATAGCCCAGGGACACCAACTGTGAGCTCCACAGCTGCTCGCTCCATCTGGAACTGGTCGTAAAGCAAAGGTTAGCAAGTTGCTATTTGCATGTCTTCTTCAACCACAGCTGAAAGAAAACCAAAAATGCAAGTCTATTCTTTTACATATCGCGCGCTGTGGAATAAAGGTCCTTTTTTTTATTCACCTCATTCAAGTTGACTTTGAATTTTGTAGGAATCAACAGGAACTCCCTTTAGGCACTGTTTTTCTACTCCGTTATCTTTTATGCTTTTTACCCAGAAATCCCTCAATATTGCCATAAAGAACACCTGCCATTAAGCTGGCTTTGGTCATTTACACTGAACCAAACAAAGCTGGCATTCCGGGAGCAAAAGAGGCAGGACATGTAACACAACAGCGTAGGTGCTAGTGCCACGTATAACATACTGTATTTGATGGCATGTTAGACCCACTTTTTTCCCCCAAAAAATGGCTCAAAAAATATTCCCCTGGTCTTGTATGCAAAGTTGCAATTAGGGCTGTTGGTATGGGGGTGGTGGGGGGGGGGGGGGGGAGTGTGGCAATGGGGGAATCAGTATTGGTGCTTGTGGCGAGGTGTCGGGATATTCTCCTGGCAGCTCCCGCACTGGTCATTGTTGTGTTGAGAAAGTGTCAGGTTTTTTCCAGAGAGATGAGTCTGGACTCAAGGGTTTGTGATCAAACGTTACTTTTATTAACACACAATTAATAGAAGAGTATGGAAAAATTGTAATGGGAATAAAACACACCTGCACAATTTATAAAAGAGCATGGGAAAATCTACTGCAAGTATTGATCTATAGCAATGGATTTCCAACTTTTTCTTTCCACTCACATACCATCTTAAGAAATTCCTTACTAATCACTGTTAACTATTGTTGGAGGCTGATGGCGGGCTATGAGGGAGGGGGGGAGAGTGGGGTGGTGGGCTTCGGACTGTTCAAACTGAGGACAAACCCACAGACCAGCTTGCTCACAGCACAAGGTGACGAGAGACACCTGGGGGCAGCTGAGAGCAGGGCAGTGGGATCAGTGTGGAGGTTGGTCTTTTATCACCATGCCACTCTCTAACACTAATGTCTTCTCCCTTAATGTCTGAAGGTCTGTCAGTGACGGTCTTGATTAGATTCAGTAACTGACCATTCACTTCCTCCTTCTGTGAAGTTCCACATTCAGTAAGTACCCTTTGATACATACTTCTAATCTTATTCATGAGTGATCAAGCCCTATTTTGAAAGACCAACAGTCACCCCACATATGTCCTGTCAAAACAATGAATTATGTACTTTATGAATTAAATCATCACTCATTCTCCTCCCAGCAACACATCAGTGTTTCACCCACCTAACGAAAGGGTGAGTCCTGTAGAGGAGGCATCACTATTTCACCACTAGCTCATTCAATCTCCATTCATTTCAGACTTCTGCATTCATGGGAACATGCATAGATGTCCAAGATGGGCTAAATCCTAAGTGTCTGCCAGTCAGGTATTCCCTAGTGAACTACTCGCTGTTACCCAGATCGACTCTACCTTTTACCTTTGCTGTATATTTGCATCTCAATCTGGCAGACCTAGTGTCAGATCAGTGATGTACTGGGAATGATACCTTTCTGGGTTGGTGCTGGACCAAGCCACACTTTGTGATTGCCCTCTCCCCTCTCCGTGAGCGGCCCACAGCAACAGTAACATTTTGCAGCTGGGTGATGCCATCTAATGCAAGTCTTTCATGACTGTTTCACCAAATGGAGGGGGCCAAGAATGGCAAGTGGGCTTCAGACTGTTCAAATTGAGGAGAAACTCACAGATCAGCTTGCTCACAGTACAAGGTGACTAAAGACACCTAGGAACAGTTGGGCATGGGGCAATGGGATCAGTGTGGTGGTGGGTCGTTGGAGACTCTACTGGTAGCCCCCGCACTGGTCCCACTGCCCCACTCCCATTGGGAGACAGCAGGCCCCCGAGAGAGAGTGGGACAGCGATATTATTAAAAAGATTTTTCCTATTGTCCTACTTGCATGTTTTGTCCAAGTTTTAAATGCTTACCTGTAAATACGCTAAAAAAAATACAGTATACATATACATCCTTTCCCATTATGGTGTCAGAATGCTGGATTGCCCATTTTACACAAATGGCAATCTGGTGTTGTTACTACCTCTGCTTCCAGAAAAAAGCTGGGACTGGAATGACCCCCCCCCCTCCCCCACACACATTCCGTGTCCATGCCTTTTACATAAAAGGCGTAGCATAGTAAAGCCACAAATATCCCAGAACGAAGTGGCTGTGTTAAAGGGCTATTTGAAAGACCATTGAAAAGCAGTATCTGTAAACAACAAACCTTTTCATTTTGAAAGCCTCTGTTTAACTTTCCCATTGTGTCCTGCCTCTTTTTAGAACCAAAATATAAAAATGAAGACTGGGACAGATTTAACGGTATCTAGCGGTTGTAACTTCCACAATATCCAGTGAGGAATGATGTACATTGCCATTGCACCTTAAATTACTTAATAACCTATCAAGATTTCACGTGATATCTGTGGTATAGAGAAATTCAGTCAAGAGTCCAGAGGACCCCAAACCCAGCAACAATCGAAATTCACCAAGACAAATGGTTACTTAAACAAAAGTTGCTTTTCATTTTCTTTAAACATAAAAACAGGATCAAACTTTAACTCAACCCCCTTCTTTTTTTTTTTTTTTTTTTTTTTTTTTAAAAATTTTTTTATTTTTCACACCATAAATCACATTAGCCATGATATACACTATTTCTTTTCACACATATACAGTGACTTTTTCTCCCCCCCCCCCCTTTCCTCCCAAACCACCCCCCCACCCCCCCCTCTCATCCATTTTAGGTATACAATCTAGGTTGCATTAAGCCAGTCAGACAATGTTGTCATTCAACCAAATTACACCAGAAATTCTACTGAGTCCATTCTTTTCTTTCCTTCTCCTTCCATCAACTTAGGTAATGTTTGTCCCCGGTAGGTTTTCGCTATTGTATTTAATGTAAGGCTCCTATACTTGTTCGAATATTTCAATGTTATTTCTTAACCAATATGTTATTTTTTCTAATGGAATACATTTATTCATTTAAATTTGGTAGTTTCTTCCTTTTAATTTGGTTATGTATTCCATTAATATTTAAAGACATATAGTTCAGCGTAGCCCTTTTATATTTTGTTTATCTTCTCTTTCCGTTTTTCCATCATTACCTTTCCTCCTTTTCCATTTCTGTTTTCTTATTTTCAACTCTTTATAAGACAACATTCCTACAACATCTAACATTTTCCTTATTCTCCTATTTCTATCTTATTTATCCCCAATCTCCCCTTCACCTCCTGAGTTGTCCTTTATCCCTTGTCGGACAACCACATCTCCCCTCTCCATTTGGATTTGCGAATCCACTCGCAAGCGTCAACTGATTTTGCAGTGACCGCTATTTCCCCCCACCCCGCCTCCCCCAGAAAAGATTTCACTTTTCATATGTCACAAAGGTCCCTCTTTTAATTCCCTCCTTATTCTCTCTATTCCATTACCTTCCCTTATTAATTCTTGTCTATACTATCCATATTTTCCTCTAAGTACAGATACATTCATGTATGCTCATTGTCTCTATTCACTCTTATACCTCTTTACCTGCATACATATCAATCGTGATCATTTTTACTCTCATTACCCGTCTTCATCCCTCAGTCTATTTTTGTCTTTACCCACATACATATCAGTCGTGATCATTTTAACTCTCATTACCCGTCTTCCTCCCTCAGTCTATTTTTGTAATTGTTCTGCAAATTTTCGTGCTTCTTCTGGATCCGCGAATAGTCTGTTTTGTTGTCCTGGAATAAATATTTTCAATACCGCTGGATGCTTTAGTATAAATTTATACCCTTTCTTCCATAAAATCGCCTTTGCTGTATTGAACTCTTTTCTCTTCTTTAGGAGTTCAAAACTTATATCTGGATAAATGAAGATTTTTTGTCCTTTATACTCCAGTGGTTTGTTGCCCTCTCTTACTTTTTCCATTGTCTTCTCCAGTACCTTTTCTCTTGTAGTATATCTTAGGAATTTTACTACAATAGATCTTGGTTTTTGTTGTGGTTGTGGTTTAGAGGCCAATACTCTATGTGCCCTTTCTATTTCCATTTCATGCTGTAGTTCTGGACATCCTAGGGTCTTAGGGATCCACTCTTTTATAAACTCCCTCATATTCTTGCCTTCTTCATCTTCCTTAAGGCCCACTATCTTTATGTTATTTCTTCTGTTATGGTTTTCCATTGTATCTATTTTTTGAGCTAGTAGTTCTTGTGTCTCTTTAGTTTTTTTATTAGATTCCTCCAATTTCTTTTTTAAGTCTTCTACCTCCATTTCTGCTGCTACTGCCCGCTCTTCCATCTTGTCCATTTTCTTTCCCATTTCTGTTAAGGTCATCTCCATTTTATTTATTTTCTCTTCTGTGTTGTTTATTCTTTTTCTTAAATCCTTAAATTCCTGTGTTTGCCATTCTCTAAATGATTCCATGTATCCTCTAATAAGAGCAAGTATATCCTTTACCTTGCCTCTCTTTTCTTCTTCTATTTCACCATACTCTTCCTCTTCTTCTTCCTCTGGGTTGGCCATCTGTTGTTTCTTTGCTGCCCTTTCCTCCTCTTCTATCTTGTTTCTATTGTCTTCTGTGGTCTCTTCTTGCAGCAGGTGTTCTGCAGCTGTCGTTGCCGGCTGTGGAGATCGACTCCCCAGCTGGTCCCCCCTCCCGTCGGTGTGTTTTTTTTCATTCGCATCGCGCATGCGCGGTTGCGCACTTTTGTTCGGCTCTGCGAGCCATTTTTGTAGTCCATTATTTACCGACCTGAGGGAGCGGGTTTCTCTCTCCGCAGCGGGCCTCTTCGGACAGGTAAGGCCTTCACCTTTTTCCTCCTTTGTCTTCTCTTCCTCTCTTCTTACCGTTGCTTTCGACTTTTCTTTTTTTGTCGCCATCTTCTTTCCACCTTTATACTCACTTTTCTGTAACTTTTATTTCTGTGCCTTTGTGTTTTCTCTTGTTTTTCCCGACTTTTCTGGAGAGGGCTGGAGTTCACCGTCCGGCCACTACTCCATCACGTGACTCCTCTCCAACTCAACCCCCTTCTAATGTGTGTGTGTGTTCAAGAAAGTGCTTTGTTTCACAGTCCAATCATTCATTTCTCACTTCTCCAAGTTCACCGGTATCAGGCAATTCTTATATTGTGCATAGAATTTAACATTTATGAATTTTCACCAGACTCTAGGGCTTAAAGTTAAATGGTTTACCACTCAGGAAAGTTCTTGTTGGTTTCAGAGAGATGTTTGTTGCTCGTTGGACACACACAAACTGATTTCCTCCGATCAGTTACTTCAGTGTTTTGCCGAAGAAACTTGCCCCATCATGGGTTTTTCCAAATGATAACCTCTTCTTCCAGGTCACCACAGGGTTCCTCTTGTTTCCCTTATTTCAGGAGAAACATTCGAGCCAGACATTTCCTCTCATAAGGACGACAAGGGTTTTTCAACAGGCTGAACTCAGAACTCATAACTCATCGTCAAAATGAGGTTTGCCATGTTGCAGTCTCAAAAGCTACTGCAGAACTGACCCCCCCCCTTCTCTCTCTCTCTCTCTCTCTCTCTCTCTCTCTCTCTCTCTCTCTCTCTTTCTCTAAGAGAAATCCTGTTTGTTCTTTCATCTCTCTCTGCTTGTAAAAACCAGAACTTCTTCCCAAGGCTCCAAACCCAGTCCTTGAAAGATCTTTATCAGCATTTGAGCCCGGACTTTCCATTTGCACCTGCTTTTGACATTCTTACCAAAGCAGTTCCATTGTCTTTTGCAAAGCTACTAGTGCCTGGCTTCAGCAGAGCTCTGGCATTTAAAATGAGATGTGTTTTGTCAGAATCTGTTTGTGAAGTGACCTACACTGAACCCCCCCCCCCCCCCCCCACAATCTATCTCTTTAAAAACATTTCTATTATAATGTAACCTGTAACAATATTCTGACAAGTCATAATTTTCCATTCAGATCTTGTCGTATTATCTATTCAATGCATATCATTTACCGGGTATCCCTTTCTTCTGGAGTTAATGATGATCAAAAGATGGGAATTCAGTTGTCATCTGGTTTCCAAACCCATCTCCACCCTCAAGTGAGTTGCTGGAAAAGTTCGGCAAGTCATGCACCATTCTTTATGTAGTAAAGGCAAAGAAGCATAACCAATGTTTCAGGCCTGAGACCTTGTATGAGCAAGGTATGAGCAAAAAGCAAGCAGGCACCTGAGTAAAATGGTGGGGGGAGGGTGGGGCAGAGGGAGGAACACAGGTTCACAGGCAAGAGATCATAGTGGATTTGGGAAAGAGGGCACAAGAGGAAAAAGCTAAGTAATCGGGGGAAGGGTTATCTCTCTGAATGGAGAGGTAAAAGGGTGGAGAGCTAGAGGAAAGAAGACAGGGGAGTGGCCCAACAGAAACTGGAGAACTCCATGTTGACATCATCATCCAGTTGGAGAGCGCCCAGGCAGAACGCCAGGTGTTGCTCCTCCAATTTACGGGTGGCCTTGGTTTGGCAATGAACGAGGCCATGGACAGACCTGCTGGTGCAGGAGTGAGGCATGGAATTGAAATGCTTGGCCATGGGGAGATCCCTGCCAATTGATGTTGGCTATTGCAGCTGATTGATAGCAACTTCAATTTATGTGGGGAATCAAGCAAAGACTGAAGACCTACTAAGGTAGCACAGTGTGTTCCTGAATTAATAGCACAATGATTGGATGGCAATTAACTCTGCTGGAGTAGAGTGACTGCTGTGAACTGTCAGACAAATTGGGCGATGTGGAGCCTGAATATTGCAGAATAGGTCCAAATACCTAATTGTCGGAAAGTTCCATCAACTTGGCTTGGGGTTCACCTAGAAAATAAAAAACGATCCTTCTGTTGTCAATATTTTATTAGAAAAAATACGGTTGTTAAAATAATCTGTAATTGTCAAATGCATAACAATTTCCAGCTTTGCAAGGGCTTGACAAATACCCTGGAGCATCAGAGGCTATAAGGGGAGACCTGTTAGAAGTTAACAAAATGATGAGAGGCATTGATAGCGACCATAGACAGTCAACATATTTTACCAGTTGTCAGATACTAGAGGATATGTGTTTGACGGGAGAAGAGTCTAAAAGTTTGTGGGCGTGTTTTTTTTACACAGTGTGGTAGCCTGCCTCAGGGAGTGGTGGAAGCTGACATGTTAGTAATGTTTAAGAGGCGACAAAGCTGATAATGTGACAACGCAGTGGAGGAGGAATATGGATCATGTGCGCAGGCAGAAGAGATCATTTAAGTTGCAAAATAGAGGCAAGTTCACAGAGTACAGTATATTGTCTTTAGGTGTGAAATAGTCACTGAACTTCATTGTAATCAATTTCTCCAATTTATTGCCTTGAATGCGGCAAAATATCCCAAAGAGCTTCACAAGTGTGCAAATGTGGCCACATTTGTCTGAACAGCATTACATCACCAATAGATTGGTCAAAAAGGGCAGATTATTTGGAGCAACTCGTGCAAATTGAGTAATAAGAAAATAGTGGGGCACATAACAGGCATCTCGTGGAAAGATTCAAGTTTTGACCATATTTTAAGGAAGATGTATAGCAAGTAAGGCACAGTAGAAAAGTGCAGAGTTCCAGAGTGAGATCAGTTGGTATAGAGCAAAGGCAACATCTTCCATTCTCCTCAGGATATGGAGAATTTAAATATTAGACATCTCTCAGCAGAAGACATTTTTTACAATTTTTCTTACCACTCAGGAAAGTTCAGGTATGGAGAATTTAAATATTAGACATCTCTCAGCAGAAGATATTTTTCACAATTTTTCTTAATTCCGGTCACAAGTTTTTGGTCACATTTGTCCTTACCTGTCCAGCCAGAAAACCAGGTGTTCAATGTCCACCTTGTTCATTGAACTCCACTTATTCTGCCACATTCCAGACAATGTTGGGACGCTCTACTCCATCTGTTCTGAAGAAACCTTCATCCCAGGATGAATTCTTTGCTGAACAATTAATGGTTGATGATAATTGACTTTGGAAGGCATTTTTTTTTAGTGAATTGTTTTATTTTGCAAAGGTGCTACAGCCAGGCAAGTGTTTATTCTGTCAAAATTGTAATGAGATACTTGACCTTGTCACGAAAATAACAACGGTAACTGGAAAACATGGCCAAAGTTAACATTTAGGCATTTTATTTTACTGTTGCAAATATATTTTGTACCCCAAAGGTAGAAGGATTGTGACATACTTGAGCTTGAGACCCATGCATTTGCTATTGGAGTTGACATGTACAGTTAAGCCCTTGGTATCTGGCATCAATGGGGATTGGTAGATGCCTGATAGGTGTATTTGCCGGTTGCTTGAGATGCGTGTTGGGTGGATTGGCGAACTAACCACTGGGGCACACCAATTTTAAACTTCTGTATTTTTTACCAATTTATTTGTTGCCTTTTTTTGTTGACCAGTTGCTTGAATAATGGAGATTCTGCAGTATCTGTTTCAGATTTGGAATTTGTCTTTCAAGATACTTGCCTGACATTAGTTTACTTCTTTTCCCTCTGGAAGTAGAGATTCCAATAATTTTGATCAGGTGTGGATGTTCCTGGTCATGCCAGCATTTATTTCCTATCCCCAGTGTCCCTGAGCAGTGGAGGAAGGTGAGAGCCAATCACACAGATGTCCTTGGAGATGTATTGGCCAGAAAGGGTAAGTCAGGGTAGTGGATTTTCTATCGCTGGTCCTTGCTGTTGAACCAGATGGGGTTGTCTGATGATGGAGTGGCCTAATGATCACTGCAAGAGTGATCTTTGCAAGTAAACCATTTGAATTTAAATTCCCGAGCTATCATGTTGCGTTTTGAATTTGCATCTCTGGTTGCTGGTCCATTAACCTCTCCAGCACATTAAACTGTGCCTATGTGCTATCCAATCAACCTTAAAACCTTGATGTAATCTATCATAAATGTAATATTTGCACTGCAGCTATTCAGGGGTAGGTTGCTAAAAGATAAAGTCAATACTAGTGTTAAATAATCAGATGAATGTCAGTGTTGCAGGACAATGTAACTTGATCTTTTGTAAAGGACAACTTTTTTAAATCGAAAATTAAGACCCTTTAACAGGCAATGGTAACTTATTTCTCTCTCTCCGTCTGGCTAACCTGTGTCTTTCCGGAATTTTATGCTTTTAGTTCTCTTTTCATAGCTGACCTTTATATAATTATTCGTGGCATATCCTTGGCAAGCTCAGCATTTATGTCCATTTCTGACTGCTCTTTATGAGGTTCGATATGCCACTTTATACTGCTGCATCTGGTGCGGTGAAGATTAAACAAGAAGCCTGCAGGTTAGCGCAACACCTTTACAGCGACCGGGATTCAAATCCTGCCCTCTCTCTAAAGAGTTTGTACATTCTACCTGTGTCTGTGTGGGTTTTCTCCAGGGGCTACGGTTTCCTCCCACTGTTTGAAACGTCCTGGGGATGTGGGTTAAATGGATGTAAATTGGCGGCACAGACTCAAGGGCTGAAATGGCCTGTTACGGTGCTATATATTAAAATTTTATTAAAAGTAAACTGGAACAAAACACAAAAATGCTGGAGGTCTATGGAAAGCAGTGGACATTAATTCTGAAGACAGTGATTCTGAAGATTAGGTAAATGTCTAAAGAAGTAAGCAAATGGGGAGGAGCACAGGCATGTAGGTGAATGCCAATGCGAGGGGGAGAAAATAAGTGCCATGTGCAAGTGAGGAAAGGAAATGGAAAGATAGTGCAGCTAATCGTGTGGGTGAAAACATAGCGCAGGAGAGGGTGGGGTGGGGTGGGGGGGGGTGCTTTAGATTTGTAGATAATTGCATTTGCAGGGAAGCTGGGAACTGTTCCAGAAAGATGGTTTACATCAGGGGTAGCCAACCTTTTAATTTTTAATCTTTAATTTAGACAAACAGCACAGTAACAGGCCATTTCAGCCTATGTCTCCATGGCGCCCAATTAACCTACACGCTTGGTATGTACCCGTGGCCTGAAATGCCCTGTTACCATACTGTATGTCTAAATTGAAGATTAAAAATTAAAAGGTTGGCCACCCCTGGTTTATATCTTAACTGGAAATGGACAAATATTCTTGCAGGTAGGTTTGCTAGTTTGTCTCTGGTGGGTTTAAACTAGATGTGAAGGGGGAGGGAAACCAGAGTAAAAGAATAGTTGTTGGGAAGAAGGATGAAATTGAAGAGAGAAATTATGTGCACCATTAGTAATCAACGGAGAGTAAGAAAAGGAGATTTTCTTAAATGTATTTATTTTAAAGCAAGGAGCATTTTGAGAAAAAAACCAGATGAGAGAGTATGGATAGATACTTGGAATTATGATGTGATAACCATTAGTGAAACATGGCTCCAGGAGGGGTGTGATTGGCAACTAAACATACCAGGATTTCATTGGTTCAAGTGTGATAGACGAGGGGGAACAAGAGGGGGAGGTGTTGCATTGCTTGTTAGAGAGAGTATTACAGCAGTGCTTTGGAAGAATAGATTAGAGGGGTCATCTAGAGAAGCACTATGGGTGGAATTTTATTAAACCAATTTTATTAGTTTCAAAATAATTATGGAGAAAGATAGGTCTGGACCCAGGGTTGAGATTTTTGATTGGAGAAAGGCTAATTTTGAGGGCATGAGAATAGATTTGGAAGGTGTGGACTGGGATAAATTGTTTGAGGGGAAGGATGTAGAAGGAAAATGGAGGGCATTCAAAGGTGATATTTTAAGTGTATAGGGACAGTATGTTCCTGTTAGGATGAAAGGAAAGGTTAAAAGTTTTAAGGGTTATTAGAAATATGGTTCAGAACAAGAGAGAGGTGCACAAAAAATATAAACAGCATGAAGTAAATGAGGTGTTAGAGGAATATAAAGAATGTAAAAAGAATCTTAAGAAGGAAATTGGAAAGGCTAAAGGAGATATGAGGTTGCTTTGTCAAGTAAGGTGAAAATAAATCCAAAGGGTTTCCACAGATATATCAGGAACAAAGGGATAGAGGGATAAAATTGGGTCCATCGTAGATGAGAGTAGATAGCTCTGCGTGGGAGCCAACAGAGATGGGGAAGATTTTGAACAGTTTTTTCCTTCATATTCAATTTCTCCTTCAATGCTAAAATCAAGCCTGCCTCCGCCACTTCGTCTGGAAGCTCATTCCACACACCCACAGCTCTCTGAGTAAAGAAGTCCCCCCCTCATGTTTCTCTAAACATTTTCCCCCTAACATTTCCCTCTCTTTCTAAGGAGAAAGTTATTGATCTGTGTAAAGTAAGGGAAATAAGTAGGAAAGTTATGGATGATTAAAGAAGTGAAAATACTGGTGCTTTTAAGGAAAATAAAGGTGGGTAAGTCTCCAGGTCCTGACAAGATATTCCCTAGGACATTTGATGTTAGTGGTGAGTGAGTTAATGGAAAGTATTCTTAGAGCTGGTGTATATAAATATTTGGATAGGCTGGGTTTGATTAGGAACAGTCAACATGGATTTGTGCAGTGAAGATCATGTATGGCAAATTGTATAGAATTTTTTGAAGCAGTTACTAGAAAAGTTAATGAGGGTAAGGCAGTGGATATTGTATATATGGACTTTAGTGAGGCCGTTGATAATGTTCCTCAGGGAAGGCTAGATGGGCAGGTTAAATCATTAGGTATTAACATTGAAGTAGTCAAATGGATTCAACGGTGGTTGAAAGGGAGATGCCAGAGAGTAGTGGTCGATAACTGTTTGTCAGATTGGAAGCTGGTGACTAGTGGTGTGCCTTAGGGTTCAATACTGGGTCCATTGCTATTTTCATAAACATTTAATGATCTGGATAATGGGACGGTAAATTGGATTAGTAAGTAAGTGAATGATACCAAGATAATGGAGTTGTGAAGAGTGAAGAAGGGTTTCAAAGTTTGCAGAGGGATTTAGGCCAGTTAGAAGAGTGGGCTGAAAGATGGCAGATGGAGAGAAGTGTGAGTTGTTACATTTTGGTAGGGCTAATCAAAATAGGACATAAATGGTGAATGGTAGGGTATTGAAAGTGCAGTAGAACAGAGAGATCTAGGAATAATGGTACATAATTTCCTGAAGGTGAAGTCACATGTGGATAGGGTGGTGAAGAAAGCTTATGGTATATTGGCCTTTATAAATCAGAGCATCGAGTATAGGAGATGGGATGTTATGTTCAAATTGTACAAGGCATTGGTGAGGCCAAACTTGGGAGTATTGTGTCCAGTTTTGGTCACCAAAGTATAGGAAAAATATTAACAAATTGGAAAGAGTGCAGAGGAGATTTACTAGAATGTTGCCGGGACTATAGGGTCTAAGTTATCAGGAAAGGTTAAATAAGTTAGGTTATTCTTTGGAGCGAAGAAAGTCGAGAGGGGATTTGATTGAGGTATTTAAAATTAATAGGGATATAGATAGAGTTGATGTGGAGAGGCTTTTTCCATTAAGGAAGGGGGAGATACGAATGAGAGGACATGAGTTGAGAGTTAGGGGGAAAATGTTTAGAGGAAACATGAGGGAGGACTTCTTCACTCAGAGAGCGGTGGGTGTGTGGAATGAGCTTCCAGACGAAGTGGCGGAGGCAGGCTTGATTTTAGCATTGAAGATGAAATTGGATATGAATATGGATGAGAAAGGAATGGAGGGTTATGGGTTGAGTGTAAGTCAGTGGGGTTAGATGGGAGAAAGTGTTTGGCGTGGACGAGAAGGCCCAAGTTGGCCTGTTTCTATGGTGTAATTGTTATATGCTTCTACATGGTTATAAGGAGCTGAGGTGATGGGGGAGGGAACAGAGGGCTGAGAATGATGGGGGAGGGGGGGTGGGGAGCTAGAGGAAGGAAAGTGTGAATTACACCATGAGATATAGGAGAAAAAATGTCTATTCAGTCCATCGAGCTTGGCCTGGCATAGAATCAAGAGCAAAATCTATTTTTATCGTTCACCCCTGTCCTGGCTTCCTCCCCCATAATGGTTTTGATACCCTGGCTAATCAAGAACCATCAATCTCTGCCTTAAGTACACCCAATGACGTGGCCTCCATAACCACTTGCGCCAACAAATTCCACAGAAATTTCTCTGCATCTCTATACTAAGTGGACGCCATTCAATCCTGATGTTGTGCCCTCTTGACCTGGACTCTCCCACTATCAGGGGAAAAAGAAGTAAATAGTCAGGGGCAGGAGGGAAAGCAAGAAGGAGAGAAGCCAATGTTGATTTATCACTGCTTGATGCCATCTGGTTGGAGACAGCCAAGGTGTTATTCCTCCAATGCACGGATGGACTCAACCTGGCAGGACATGAAGCCATGGACTGGCCTGCCAGCATGGGAACAAGATGTGGAATGGAAGTGGTTAGCCACTGGGAGATCCTTACTGTTGCAACAAACATAGCATAGGTGCTCAATGAAGCGATTTCCCCAAAACGCAGTCATTCTCCTCCATGTATCTGCTCGGGGAGTATCTCATGCAGAAAATGACCTCTACAAATCACGCCTGTTGTTTCACTGGGAAGGACAGTTTGGGGCCCCGAGTGGTGGTAAAAGCAGCTTTACCTTTGGCCTTGAGGTGGGGTAAGTACCAAGGGGTGTTTGGTAGGAAGGGTCGCGTGGACAAGGGAGTTGTGAAGAGAGCGATTCCTGCTGAAGAGGGGAGGGGATGATGTGACTGGTGGTGGTATCATGTTGGCAATGGAAATTGTGAAGAATGGTATGTTGGATGCAGAAGCTTGTGAGATTTGGTTTATTCAGTGATTACAAGAAATTGCATTAATACGATATTACTGTAATGTATTTACATATCATCACCTCCAAGGCACCCACCCATTCCATAAATCCCCCGTCATACCCGAGGACACTGCCTGCTCCTTATCCAGGACCTGGGTTGAATCCTCAACTGCCTCCTGCCTGGACTCATTAATAGCCAATTTGGCCAGTCCCAGGAACAAATGGACTAGGAGATTTCCCCCAAGTGGCCCATTCCCCTCCTCACTGGGTGACCAAAAGATCAGGAGTGTGTGGCTGAAATGTAGCCATAACTTGTCGAGCATTACCTTCAGATATTCAAACAGAGGCTGCAACCTTTCATATTCTGTATATAAGTGGTTCAACGTCTCCTCCCTGCTGCAGAAATGACAGGCAGTTGGGGAGGAGGCTTGAGGGGTAGTAGGTGAAGATGAGAATACATCTGAGGTGGATGGGGTGAGGGCGGATGTTTGGGAAATTAGGAAGTGGGTGGAGGGCTGTATTGAAGGCAGAGGGGAAGCTCTGCCTATGGCCTTGTGTACAGCCAGGTTGAGGCCACAAATAAATGGAGAAATAACATCTTGTATTCCATCTTGGCTGTCTCTAGCCAAATGGCATCGATATCGACTTCCAGTTTCTGGAAGCCCACTCCCTCCCTTGCGTTCCTTAATTCCCCTGACTTTTCCTTCTCTTTCCCCAGCCCTTCACCTACATCTTCCTTCTTCCAGCTCCCCACTCTCTTCCCTTCCTTTCTCCTAACACAGAGCATCTTTCTGAGCACTCTGCCCCTTCTCTCTGCCACCTCTTTGCTCATTTCTTTTCATCCCCCCTCCCACTGGCATTCACGGATTATCTGCAAATCTCTCCTGCTCCCCCACCTTATTCAGACATTTACCCAATCTTTGGCATTCCTGATGAAGTGCTCAGGCCTTGAAAGTCGACTGCCTGTTGCTTTACATGGATGTCGTTTGACCTGGTGAGTTCTAGCAGCACTTTTGTCTAGTATGATGAAGATATTCTCATTTTGGAAGTAAGTTCCAGGATTTTGACCTGGTGGTGGAGTATTGGATGTTTTCCAAATAAGGATTGATGTCTTTATTCCAATGTGGATATTTTTTTAAACTTTCTGGTAATTTTAAATTTGGCTGCCTTTTTATTGTTATTCCGAAGACCAAATGAATCCTCCTAACCCTCGTACAATTTAAGTTTACTTTTAATTCTTCAGAGTCTGTCTGTATTGAGCCGACCATCATGGTGAACATTTGATATTTTATTGGTGAGGTTCCTCAATGAATGGGATCACCCAGTCTGTTGGTGCTTGTGATCTGTAAGAGTTGCTTTGAAGTGTAGCCAAGTGGAAGGTTGAGATTAAAATACATCCTTTGCATCAGTACGTACCACAAGATCTAAACACTGTTGTGAAATCCCTGAATTTGGATGGGCAGATGTAGATTTTTTATAACCACATTCTTAATAAAGCCTCAACAAGACAAGGTTGTTATTTAAATGCTTTACATCATTAATTGTCAACTTCATTATGTTTGTAACACAGCATTTTGTGAAAATGAGAAAGTGATAGTTATTTTAATTAAATATAAATCAAGAAAGTAAATGAACAATTAAATGTATAAGCCTTATTAGATCTTATTTACGTGAACCGACACTTTAATTATGTAACAAAGCAGCTAAAAAATTAATATCAAGATTGTGATATTGAAATTATTTTCCACAGTCTCAAATAGTTCATCCATCTTGACTTACAGTGAGGTAAAGTGAATATCAACCAGAGCTCTTGGGTATTGTGAATGACCCTAATTCCGTAAAATAGTCCAACCACGCTACAGTAGGATTTGCAGCTGCCTTGCAAGTGAAACCTCTTTCAGTCCAGTGAGCTGTCATAGGAGGTAATGATATATTCCCAACGTTTTGAGCCTGACCCTTTCTTCAAAGAACAAGCAAAGAATAAGCAGAGAACAGGAAGGCGTAGAATAGAAACAAAGCTAGCTGGGGGAGGAGTCCAGACCAACAAAAGGTGTTAATTGGATATGATAAGAGGAGAGGTGAGAATGGATTTTGGCTCTGTGAAAGGAGACAGAGGGAAAAGGGAAGAGAGAGGAACAGAGGTGGGGAAAGGCAATGGGGGGGGAGGGGGAAGAAGCAAGGAGTGATTGACCAATTAAAGAGGAAATAACTGGCTGAGATGATACAGGGTGGCACAATTAGCGAAGCGCTATGACAGCGCCAGTGATTGGGAGCAGGGTTCAAATCTCACACTGTCTGTAAAGAGTTTGTACGTTCTCCCTATGTCTGCATGGGATTTCCCAGGGCGTCTCTAGTTCCCCCCCCCCCCCCCCCCCCCACTGCTCTAAATGTACTGAGGGTTGCAGGTCAGTTGGGTTGCACGGGCATGTGGGCTGAAAGAGCCTGTTGCCATGCTGTATGTCAAAATTTATTTAAACAATTAAAATTGCAGGCATGTACATAAAAGAATGGTGTTAGTCATCAAGAGCAAGAGAAGGGGAACATAGGAGAGAGGAATGTCCCATAGCTTTCCTTCTTTTAGTCAGTGCTTTACAGTGATACAGATGAGTGTTTACGATTGATTGAGCGTAACAATATCATCTTGCCTGACATTTCATCGCCACTGAGCAGCTCGCCAAAGCTCCACTTAACCACATGTAATGCCTTCTGACTTGTATTCCTTTCCAATTTCAGTGTGAGCAGACCTAAATATGTCAACTCTTTCATCTGGCACAGCATGTGTCTACATTTAGACCAGTC
The DNA here is from genome assembly GCF_036971445.1 of Narcine bancroftii. Classification (NCBI taxonomy): domain Eukaryota; kingdom Metazoa; phylum Chordata; class Chondrichthyes; order Torpediniformes; family Narcinidae; genus Narcine; species Narcine bancroftii. The sequence continues at coordinate 149,990,930 of NC_091469.1, forward strand.
TTCCATTCCTCGTCACCAACTTGAAAACAGTGTTCCCCACTGTCAAAGTATTATTTTGTTTGCCTATACCAGCAGCTCGCAAGAGAGACTTCTTGTTTGGGACAAATTGTTTGCAGCATGAAGTGGTAAAAGCAGGTACAATTGCAATACCAACGGTGAAGACATTTTGGCAGGTACTTGGATAATAAAGGTGCAGAGGGAGATGGGCCAAACCAGGCAAGTGGGATGAACTCTTGCAGCCCCCACAGATAAGTTGGGGGTTGCAAGAGTTACTTCTGTGCTGTAAAACTCAATGACTTTATTTTGTTTTCAATTAGAATTTAAAAAAAAGATCCTTTTGTGTGCTTCAAGTGCAGAGCCCAAAGCACGTTGCATAAACTTGTTGCTTTGCCTGTGAATGTCACATAAATATTTAGTCAGCCTGTGAGTTGTGCTCTGTACCGTTAAGGGTGATTTCACTTGGAGAATGTGGTGCTAAATCTGTATTGCGTGTTGGCGCGCCTTCTAAATTAGGTTAACTAGCGAGTATCGCTTGTTGTTGGGCAATGAAATGGGAAAGCAACTCAACATGCCAAGCAGCATCTGTAACGGTGACTGGCCATTTCTGCTCATGGACAGTGCCTGATCCGCTGAGTTCCTCCAGCATCTTATGGCTTGCTTAAAGTTCCACCCACTACAGTTATTTTTGGGTTGCTCTTGTTGCTGAACTACTTAGCTTTTTGTACTGCTACGTAAAATTGCTCTATTCACATTTACACCACTACTTTATCCAATCCTTTTTGATTTTGAAAGGAAAAGGTAAGGTAAATCAAAGTTCAGATTTATTATTAGAGGACATAAATGGCATCACATACAACCCTGAGGTTATTTTTCCTGTAGTGTCAGCAGAACTAAGCTACTCAAAAGAAGAGATACAAAAGAGAGAAATGTAAACAAACAAAGAAATTAAACAGACAATTGACAATACAGAACATAAATGTTCAAAAATAAATAATGTCCAAAGTAAGAGTCCTTAAATGAGTCCCTGATTGAATTTGATGTTGAGGAGTCTGATGGTGGAGGGGGAGCAGCTGTTCCTGAACCTGGTGGTGTGAATCTGGTGGCACCTTTACCTCTTCCCTGATGACAGCAGTGAGAACAGAGCATGTGCTGGGTGGCGTGGATCCTTAATGATTTCTGCCGATGGCAGTGTTCCCTGTAGATTTCCATGATGGTGGGAAGAGATTTGCCTGTGCTGTACTGGGCGGTGTCCACTACCTTCTGCAGGCCTTTCTGCTCAGAAGTATTAGGCTGTGATGCATCTGGTCAGCACACTTTCCACTGCACATCTGTAGAAGTTTGCCAGGGTTTTCGATGTCATACTGAACTTCCTGAGGAAGTAGAGGCGCTGGTGTGCTTTCTTCACGACGTTAAGTTGCACAATATTCAAGTTACTGGACTAACAGCCTCTTACTAGATGGTTTCCATCACTTAAATTCAATTAATGAAATAAATCTTTTACTAAAGCTAGTCCCAAGAGTGATAATTAGTGGATTTTTTTAAAAAAGGCATGCGGTTCACGAATGCTGTTCGTGGAAGGGAATCTACCCAGCCTGACTCTATCTATATCAATGTGCTCAACTCTGCTGGTGGTGAATGAAGGATAATCGATTGGTGGCTTTTATGCCCCATTGAGAAAAAATTTGGTGACATCATTATTGCTCAAAAATCAAAAGCAAACATTGAATTTATGCAGTGTTGTCAAAATCCATGTTACATTGGAATACGAGTCCAGGGGCATCCCAAGCTTAAAAGTATCTACTCTGATAGCTACAATTAAAATTCTAGAAGGCAAAGGTACTGAGCTTTTCAAGTGGATGCTTCTTGAAAAATTGCTGGTTTTATTCTACGAAGCTTCCCTATGAGCAAGTCCACAGCTTAACCTTGTTTTAAAATGTTTATGGAACATGTTGGGGGTGTCGATTATCACATTTTGAGCCAGACTATATGCAATTTTATTTTTTTTAAAAAGTGGCACCTTTCTGAGACTTGTTTCATTTGTGAGACTCCCCTCCATTTTTCTGTCTCTGACTTCCTGCTTGACTGTCAGCCATGACTCCTACCAAGCTCTCATTCTTTTTTAACCTTTCATTGACCAGCTTTGTGACTTATTTGTGTTAACCTTGATGTTTTTGTTTCTAAAATAAATGCTGTTCTAGTCTCTGAAAGTCTACCTTCCTCAACTCTGAAGTGGTTTTGCAAGCTATTTGATCTGAAGCATTAGCTTTGTCTTGTAAAAACTGCATTTTCTGTTTTATCTCTGATTTCTGGCATCTGTGCAATCTTACAGACTCCTTACAGACAGCGCAGGATTCTAACCCTGGTGGAACCCTGGTCACTGGCGCTGCAACTGTTTGGTACTAACTGCTATGCTAACCATTCTGCCCCTGTCCTTTTTTAATCTTGTGTGTATTTGTGTTTTTTTATATATTTTATTTCAAACCACATCTACAATTATTAATGGATAATTGAAAAAAAACATTTGTGTGGTGTGTGTGTGTGTGTATATATATATATATATATATATATATATATATGTATACCCTAGTCCCTCCTCACCTCCCACCCACCCACTCAACCTTAACATAAGAAAAAAAAGAAAATATGGAGAATGCCAAAAATAGAAAAAAAATCTCACTTCGCATAGGAGCTAAGAGTTACCAGTGCGGCGAGTTTTCAGAGAGTCCTTCAAATTTTCAAACCAACACATTGTAGGTATGGGCTCCATATTTTCAAAAATAAATGATATTTATTATGTAAATTATATTATTTTCTCAAGTGAAATATAAGAACGCAATTCAGCACGCCATCTCTCCATTCCTAAATCTGTATCTGATTTCCAAGTAATAGCCATGCATTTTTTAGTAACAGCTAAAGTTAATCGTAAAAATTCAATTTGATACATAGTTAATTTTATTCTAAGACTAATCACTTTAATATCACCCAACAAAAATAACATCGGATCTAGTGGGAGTTTTACCTTTAACATTTTCTCCAAAAACGTTTTTACCTCTAACCAAAAAAGTTTTACTCTAGGAGACTCCCAAATAGAATGAAAAAATTAACCAATTTCTTGATCACATCTAAAACATGAATCTGATGATTCTAAATTCAACTTTTAAAATTTTGGGGAGTAAAAAATTATATTGAACTAATCTATATTTTACATTAATAATTTTCATCATACTATCCTTACATAGTTACTTCCAGTCATTTTCATTTATTTGTCTACCTAAGTCAATCTCCCATTTTATCTGTGTATTTGTTGATTACAGAGACATTTTAATGTGTGTGAAATGAATCCAAGAACACGATTGCGTGAGAAGGGAAGGCTTGCATCACCTAGTTTAATAGTTTTATTCATGACCTTTCCAGATAGGACAAAAGATCATGGACTCAAAATGTTAAGCTTTAATCTCCATTGTTACTACGTTACTACGATTCACCAAATTTCTTCAGCACTTTCTGCTTTTATTTCAGATTTTCAATATCCATAATATTTTGCTTCTATAGTTAAGTGTTTGTGGCATTTTTAATCCACTGAAAATGGTTTCGCTGTTGCAATCTAGCTGTCACACATAAATTGGCACTGAATCCAGACAATGAAAGATGAAACATTCACATATTAATCAATCAATGCAGAACCTGCCAAGTATACTCATGAACAAAACACAGAAAAAAACCCCGAGTATCTGGCATGTATGGGGATTGGTAGATGACGGATAAGCGTATTTTCCGGTTGCTTGTGACTTACACTTGCAATGCCTAACTAATGCACCTGTAAACAGTTTAAAAGACAAAAATACTATACTGCACTTAGACTGAACAAATGATCTTACACGAACATATAAAGTTAAAGCATTTTACTTTATTTTCAGTCACATTCTTTGAAAACATTTAAACGTCGCTGCATCTGCAGGTTCTTTCCCCTCCACGGAGCTACCTGAAAGATGAACAATAAAATGCTAGGTAATTAAGCACCCCCCTCCCCCCAGTTTACAGTTACAATTCCTGAACAAGGCGACCCTTACTAGGCAGGGATAAGAAGACATTTTAAGAGAGTCACCTCAATGGCGAGTAGCATCAACCAGCTCTCATCCTGGGCGACGCCATTGCTGCTTCAACTTTATTCAAACAGCTGCTATTGAGCAAACTAAGGCACTCTGCTGGATGAATATTTTTCCCATCGTCACCAAAGGTTTACGTGTTACTTCAGAGAACAGTTACTTTGATCATTTTGCACTTGAGTATTGTTTGCCTATTATTTTATTTTAACTTAATTTTTTTTTTTTTTCCTGGTTTCGTGAAGCTGCCAGTTACTTGAATTCTGGATTCCAGGGGTTTTACCGTATCAAGATAAAAATGAACAACATGTTGACATGGTGAGATGGAGTATGGTGGGAGCTTAGACTTGTTGGGCTATATCGTCCTGTCTGTCAATTCTATATTCATACCCAAATTCTCCTGTGTTGCAATTCTACCTCAACACTGCAAAGCAATATGGAAAATGTGTGTCACCCCAAAATGTGCATAATTTTACTAATTAAATCATCACATTGCTATTTGTCACGGAGTTGTCCAGGACAGAAACAGGCCCATCAGCCCCTCCCCCCATATCCTTCTGTCCATCTGCCGCGTTCCAATTTGTCCACAATAGATCATATTCTTCTGCATATTGTCTATTTAAGTGTCCACTTGAATGAGCCTTAAATGTTTTAAAAAGATTTTAAAAATTTAGACATAAAGCACTGTAACAAGGCCAATTCGGCCCTACAAGTCCATGCCCCCCAATTTATACCCCGGTATGTTTTTGAAGGATGGGAGGAAACTGGATCCCCCGGAGAAAAGCTTTGCAGACATGGGGAGAACGTACAAACACCTTACAGACAGCATGGGATTCGAACAAAGGTCTAGTCCCAATCACTGGCGCTGTAAAGGCGATCTGTTAACTGCTATGCAAGTTGTACAGCCCTAATTGTAATTTTATCTGATTCCATTGCCACCTCTGGTAACACATTCCAGATATCAATTAATCAAGTTTATTGTCACCTTATCGCATAAGTATAACCTGAAGAACAGCATTCTCCGGTCCTAGGTACAAAACACATAGGCACACAATCAGACATAAAATACATACATCAACCAATACATATGCAGGACAAGTATTCATAGATACAAATAAATAAACAAACATTATTTGGTTTATATGAGAGTCTCAGATGGTCAGTGTGTGAGCAGTTCCTTTGGTCATTCACCATTCTCACTGCCCGTGGGAAGAAGCTGTTCCTCAGCCGGGCGGTGCTGGCTCTGGTCCTCCTGTATCTCTTTCCCGACGAGAGCAGCTGAAAGATGCTGTGCATGGGGTGGAAGGGTCCTCAATGATTTAGCGCGCCCTCTTCGGACAATGATCCCGGTAGGTCACGTCAATGTGGGGAGGGGGGGGGGGTTGAAACTCTAGTGACCCTCTCTGCCACTCTTATGGTCCTGTGGATTGACTTCTAATCCATTTCTTTGCAGCAACCATATCACCTTGTCATGCAGCCAACCAGGACGCTCTCAATAGAGCTCCTAAAGAAGGTTGACATAATGGTGGCTGGTAGCCTTGCCTGCTTCAGTCTTCTCTGGAAGTACAGTAGCTGTTGTGCCTTCCTCACAAGTGAGGAGATGTTATGTGTCCCATAATAAGTCACTGGTTAAGTGAACTCCAAGGAACTTGATGCTCTCTAGTCTCTCCACTGCAGATTTTTTTTATTTCGACATACAGCACCTTAACAGATCATTTCGGCCCTCAGATCTGTTGTGGATGTGTAGTGGAGCCTGGTCTTTCCTGGTCCTCCTGAAATCGACGATCATCTCCTTTGCCTTGTCCATGTTGAGACTTGGTTGTTATTCTCACGTCATTTCACGAGACTTTCCATCTCTTCTTCTCTCATGCAACTCAACGTTGATAATGAGGCCAACTACAGAGATCTACTCTCTTTGTAAAGAAAGCCACTTTCTTTCAGAACCCCCTTAAATCTCCCTCTTCAACTTCAACTATCCCCTCTTGTTTTTGATATTCATAACACAAGATGAAAGATTTTGATCATCTACCTGTCCAGGCCCTTTTAAAGTCTTGTATAATTTTGTCAGGTCACCTTTCAGCCTCCTTCACTCCACAAAAATGCACCCAATGCATAACTAGAATTCTCTTTTCCAGGCACCCTCCAAAGTCAACATCCTTTGCACTCTTGAGAGCAATCACGTTCAAAATTGTAGCAATGGGAACTGTTCTCGGTATGCCACGTGCAGTCTAATCAGTGTTTTGTAAAGTTGCGACGTAATATCCAAATTCGTACGTCCAATCCCAAACTTTGAAGGCTATGCCTTCTTCATCACCCATTTGACCTTTTTTGCCACTTTCAGTGAATAATTAAGGTTGATTTGTGATGGTCTATAGGGGTGCCGTCTACTGCCGTGCCTTCATTAATCTTTTTGGAGAAAAGAGATACAGGTGCCGCCAAGACTCTCACCACCAGGTTCAGAAACAGCTGCTACCTCTCTACCATCAGACTCCTCGGCAAGAAACTTAAGGACTCTTACTTGTGCACTTTATTGATTTTCTTTGCTCTCCCTGTATTGCACAGTCAGTTTGTTTGCATTCGTTATCTGTTTACAGTTCTTTTAATGGCTTACATGTTCATGCTGTGTGCAATTAAATTTTGCACTACCAATTTTGCATGGCCTCGCCCACAGGAAAAGGGAATCTCAGAGTTGTATGTGATGTCATGTATGTACTCTGACAATAAATTTGAAATTTGGTTATCACCTCAAAAAGGTTGAATCAAATCAGTGAGTTTGAAATTTCTGCCACATAAAAATCATGTCAGGCCATATTAGTCCCTACCATTCTAAATGGCATATATCCTGTCCTTCAGAAATTTCAGAATCAGAACGTAGAAGGAAGATGGAGTACGGTGGCTTTTGTGCCAGGAAAACAATGTCAGCAAGGTAGAAGACCTGGTCATTGATTTCTGGAAGAAGAGTGGCATTGGTTCCTCTGTGTGAATTAATGGCATGAAGGTGGGGGGGGGGGGGGGAGAGAGAGAGAGACCTTTGTAGGTTCTTAGGCAAAAATATCTTCAATGATCTGCCCTGCTCCATCCATGTTGATGTGGTGACAAGTGTGCCAATGTCTCAGAGGCCTAAGGAAATAAGGCATATTTTTGTGTTGCTCAACAAGCTCTACAGATACTTCACCCAAAGTTTCCTGTCAGAATGCTTTGCTGAGTGGTAAAAGAACTACCCAGCCCAAAAATGTAAGAAGCCATGGGGGGGGGGGGGGGGTGTTGATCACAGCTCAGATCTTCACTCGAACCTCCCTCCCCTCCAGCTGCGCTTCCCACCTTTCCAGAGAAGCAGCCGGCATATCAAAGAGCTCGTCCCACCCCAGCCACACTCTCTTCTTCCTCCTTCCATGAGAAAGAAGGTTACGGAGTGTGAAATCATGTTCCTTTTCTGACTCCTGAACGAACCTCACATTAGTGTGTTAGTATAGATACTATCACTAATGTATATATTTACATATAGTAGCAGTGATTGGCTGAGAGCCCACCGGCAGATCATAAAGGGCTGCTCTTAACCAGACCCAGGTCAGTCTGGACTGGTCGACCTCGATGTACTACGCTCCAGTCTTTTGCTCTTAAAAGCCTTGGTTTGAGTCAACAAGTCTTTGGGTCATTCAGCACGCTACAATTAGTTCAAACATGATTTCCCTTTAACTATTCCAACTGATTTCTATCTGTTAACTCTCCATTGTTTTATTTGCTGTGCTGATGTAGGAGTTGACTCTTGATAGTAAGCCAAACAAAATTTCCCTATACCTTGGTACAGATAACTGTGCAGCTCCCACTTTTGTGACCTCCTTTATAATGTCTAAAACTTCAGTACTCCAGAACATTAAGCCACCAGCCACGCCCCTAGTTCAACCTCGTTTTTGGGATTGCAGCAATATCATAATTTTACGTGGTGCTCTTCTAATTCTTTGGAGATTCTCCATTCTTTGGGGAATTGCAGTTTCATCTGGTGTATAAACAGAGCCAAATTGTCACTTTATTTAATCGAGAAAATTGAGCGGCAACCTTTTCAACTGGGCGATCAGCATTTTAGCTGGCATCAGGGCACTAAAAGTAACCGGAAGCTATTCTGTTTACTGATATTTCCAGAAGCTCAACTACACCATTAAAATATTCAGTTTCATAAATAAATTGTAGAAAAATATTGTTAATTTATTTTCAAATAAATGCCCTCAGTCCAAGAAACTTTCCACAAATTCTGTGCAAAACCATCTTTAAATAGTTTCGCTTCTGGGGATCTTCACTGTTGAACAGCTCCAAAAGCTGCAATATAAATTTCTGATCCTCATATTTTTTGGCAATGCTTGACTGGAATTCTTGAATCTCTAAACATCGAATGAAGAATTCATTTACAAGCTGCAAAAGGAAGTCTGGTGTGCCACATGGAGACGAGAAGAGAGATGAAATGGCTGGGGTGATGCAGTTGATATTTCAGTTTGATAACCTGCACAGTTACTGCTTGATCTGCTAAGTATTTCCATGATTTTCTGTTTTATTGTAGATTAACTGTCTTCTGTTATGCTGCCCCAGTATTTATACTTTCTTGAAAGTACATCCCGTCATGTTTAATGAGTTGTGTTGAGAGATTTCTGAGTGCTCACAAAATTTATTTTGAAAAGAAATTTATACATACAGCACATTAACAGGCCATTTCGGCCCACAATCCCGTACCGCCCAATTTACACCCAATTAACCAGCACCCCGGTACATTTCGATAAGTGGGAGGAAAGTGGAATCCCTGGGGAAAACCAACGCAGACATGAGGATAGCTTACAAACTCCTCGAACCAGATTCGAACCCCAGTCCCGATCGCTGGCGCTGTGCCAACCATGCTGCCCAATCTATCCATCATGGCTCTCTGATCTGGAACAACACACAAAATGCTGGAGGAATTCTCAGCGGCTCAGGCAGCAGGCATGGAAGGCAATAGAAAGTCAACATGCTTGATGCTTACAACTGCTGGTATCACCTCTCTCATAGTGCCACATAGTCTCTCTCATAGTCTTTCCTCGGGTGGCAAGGTTAGGATAATGCAAAGCTCTCTCAGCGTCAGCCACCCAAATTTAAATATGGTGCTCCCTCCTAATGAATTTATATATTCTCCACTTGTCCGAATGGTCCCACCCTTCAAAAATGTACAAGGGTTGTAGGTTAATTGGTCTATTTGATGGGGCGTGGGCTTGCAGGTGAAAGGGCTCATTACTGTTCTGTATGTCTGAATTTAAAATTTAAGAGTATATACAAATTTCAACCCATAATGCAACTGAATTTTGCCCCTGGTGTTATGATAAACCCACAAACATGTATGCAGTAATGTTTATGCAGTTTAAATTACGACCTAGCATTAACTATTATGCTCTAAAATTCCAACATGTTTCTAATTCAACAACAAGAATACATAAACTACTCCACAAATTTAGTGATTAGTAAATGGAGTTTGATTCGTAAGCGGTTCTTCCATGAACTGATTACAATGACTTCTATTCATTGCATTGAGAAATAACGATGGCAGATTGGCATGGAGAGGCTTCATTTTGTTGGGTTTGTGACGTCACCTCTAATAGTCTGCATTCGGCTTCAGTTGTGCAGACCCTCTTTCACTGTTTTCCTCAGGTGATGCCTGTTCCAATTTCTGTGATATGCAATGCTTGCCTCAGTCTGATATCTGTAGTTTTCTGTGTAATTTTGCTGCATTTTTGCCTTCCTACCATGTTACTGAGTTTAGGAGATGGCACCTGAGCTATTTTCAGAATCAGAACTTGCTGTTATGAACATGTGCCATGAAATTCATTGTGGCAGTGTTATTGCGCATCTTAGATGCAAAGATTGCAATCAATTACATGGCTGTGAATACGCTACTTAAATAAATAAATTAGTGTAAAAGAAGAAGAAAAGTGAGCTCGTAGCTGTCGTTCATTGTCCATTCAGAAATCCGATGGCGGAGGGCAAGAGGCTATTTTTGTACCGTTGGGTGTTCGTTTTCAGGCTCCTGTACCTCCATGATGGTAGCAGTGTGAAGAGGGCATGGTCTGGGTAGGGAGGGTCCTTGCTGACAGAGGCTGCTTTCTTGAGACACTTCCTCTTGCAGATGTCCTTGACGAAGTGAGGACTGATGCCCATGATGCCGCTGGCCAAGTTCACAATCCACTGTAGCCTTTTCGTGCAAAAGGATGATTTTTTTCACCTTTTTTCTCTTCTTTGTTTATTTCACTTGGAATTTCTGGCTTCAGCAACCTTGCAGCTGTTGGTCGTCTTGACTCAGCTTGCACGAGTATTAAAAGCTTGACATTGGCAAATTCTTGTTTACTCAGAGCCTGGTGTATGATTTTTTTTGTGTACTCCTTTTGCCTTTCTTGAAGGTGACTTGGCTGTTAACCCATTTTCTGTGTATTGCGTTGTGTACAAGTGAATTCCCATTTAGCCACAGACTACAAAGAACTGGACCTTAGCTGTTACAACCTCTGAGAAATGCTGTGTCTGGCAGACTGAAGCTTTAGCTTGGGAATTTGGGAATGGTGGTTGATAGTGGCCATGCAGTTGGAAAGCAGATTACTTCAACTGGTTGCTTTTGTCCTTGGTTGTGAAGAGATTTACTACCTTGTCAGATAAATGGTGTTCCAAGTCTTTCCTCATACCCGTCATCTGAGTTTGGCCTTGAAGCCATCCAGTTAGTTTAAGCTAGCCAAGACCCAAAGCAGTGAAACGTGTGACTTTCTATTGAAGGCACCCATGTAAAATGCTGCCTCAAGAAGGCAGTCAACATCATAAAAGACCCTACATCACCCTAGACACGACATCTTCTCTCTGCTGTCTTTGGGCAGAGGTACTAAAATCCAGTATTTCTCGGTTCAAAGGCAGTTTTTATTCAACAGCTATCAGGCTCTTGAACCTTCCCATATCACCCTAACCACAAACTAGTCCAGGACCATGAAAAGATCTGTTTCCACTGTTAAAATGCCATTGTTTTCTTGCACTGTGACTGTGTATGTTTACCTTTTATTTATATTTATTCAAACTGCAACTTGCACTTAATAAATAACACTCCATTCCCTTCACAAATGTGTCTGTCCAGAAGTCTATTTAATGTATTTGTTCCATCTACGCAACCTATTCCAGGCACCCACCACCCTCTGTAAAATATTTGTACCACACATCTGTTAAGACTTCCATTTCTGGTCACATCCACGTACTGGCTTAATGGACTTATTTCTATTTGGTATGCGCCTTATCGAGCACTTTTATTCTTGCTGGCTGATCTGTGCAGCTTTTCTCACGCAAGTTGATATTCTAAGCCAACCACTCTTCAAGTCGATATAATCACCTCAAACCAATTTCTGACTGCTATCTGATGTTGTCCCTCATGGTTGTTCTTGCTTTAAACAAAGCACTATTTATCACATTCTTTGGGTTCTTACTGAATCATACTCTAAGATCATGTCTGAGCAACTTGCATGTCTGCAATGTGGCTGTCCTGCATCTTGGCTACATCCTTGTAGCAAATGCTTTATGCATACAATCGTTGGAACATAGAACATGACAGACAGTCATGAGGTTGCTTTGGCAGGCAACATGAAGGAAAATCCTAAGGGCTTCCACAGGTACTGTATATTAAGAACAAAAGGATAGCAAGGGACAAAGTTGGTGTCCTTGAAGATCAGAGTGGTTGGCTTTGTTTAGAGCTAAAAGATATTGGGGGTGGGGGGGGGTCTTAAATATTTTTTTCCATCAGATTCACTCAGGAAACAGGAAAAGAAGCAGGAACCTATACAGATTAAAGAGGAGGATGTTCTTGCTGCTTTAAAGAAAATAAGGGTGGATAAATCCCCAGGGCCTGACAAGATATTCCCTCAGACCTTGAGGGAGGCTAATATAGCAATTGCAGGGGCTCTGGCAGAAATATTTCAAATGTCGATAGCCACAGGTCTAGTGTCAGAGGATTGGAGGGTAAGTCACATTATTCTGCTGTTTTAAAAAGGCTCCAAAAGTAACCCCGGTAATTATTAGACCAATGAGCCTGACATCAATAGAAGGTAAATTAAAGGAAGATGTTCTAAGGGATCGGATATACAATTATTTGGATAGCCAGAAACTGTTAGAGATAACCAATCTAATTGATTTTTTCAAGGAGGTTAACAGGAAAGTTGACAAAGGAAAGGCTATGGATGTTGTCTTCACAGACTTTAGTAAGGCCTTTGACATGGTCCCACGTGTGAGGTTAGTCAGGAATGTGTATTCATACTGAGGTAGGGAAATTAATTCAACAATGGCTGGACGGGAGAATCCAGAGAGTAGTGGTGGACGATTGCTTTTCTGGAGGACAAATCAAGAAAGAGCATATATGGTAAATGGTCGGGCACTGAGGAATGCAGTAGAACAGAGAAATCTGGGAATTCAGATACATAATTCCCTGAAAGTGGTGATACAGATGGATAGGGTTATAAAGAGAGCTTTTGGCATATTGGCCTTCATAAGTCAAAGTATTGAGTATAGGAGTTTGGATGTCATGGTAAAGTTGTATAAGACATTCGTGAGGCCAAATTTGGAGTACTGGGTGCAGTTTTGGTCACCTGACTGCAGGAAATATATCAATAAGATAAAGTTCAGAGAAGATTTACTAGGATGTTACCTGGACTTCAGGAACTGAGTTATAGCGAAAGGTTAAACTGGGTAGGACTTTATTCTCTGGAGCATAGAAGAATGAGGGGAGATTTGATAGAGGAATTTAAAATTATGAGGGGGATAGACAGAGTAAATGTGGATAAGCTTTTTCCACTGAGGGTAGGTGAGATACAAACCAGAGGACATGAGTTAAGAGTGAAAGGAGAAAGGTTTAGGGGGAACATGAGAGGCAACTTGTTCACACAGAGAGTGGTAGGAATATGGAACGAGTTGCCAAAAGAATTGGTGAATGCAAGCTCATTTTTAACATTTAAGAAAAATTTGGTCAGGTACATGGATGGGAGAGGTATGGAGTGCTGTGGACTGGGTGTAGGTCAGTGGGACAAGGCAAAAAAAAAATGGTTCGGTGCTGATGAGAAGGGCCATTTCTATGCTGTAATATTCCATGGTTCTAACTGCTATTCTGTCATTTGCAAATTTAGTGACATTGTTGGAATTTGATCTTGTGATGCAAATGTGGGTCAGTAGCGTGAACAGGAGCAGGTTGAGCATACAGCCCTGAGGTGCACTAGTGCTCAACGTGACAGTATTCGACGTTCTGCTGACAGACTGTGATCTTTCCATGAGGAAGTCCCGAATTCAGTTACAGAGAGGGGTGTTGAGTCCCAGCAAAGACAGTTTCTCCACTAGCCTCGAGGGAATGATCATATTAAACACAGAGCTGAAGTTGATGAACAGCAGCCTGGCCGGCGAGTCAGGACGGAGTGAAGCGACAAGACTATTGCATCATCTGTGGAATGATTTCTTCTGTAGGCGATTTGAAATGGGTCGATAGTGAGGTGTCGAAGATGTCTGTGAAGACCTCTGTCAATTGGTCTATGCAGTCTGAAAGTACCCGATCAGGTATGTTGTCTGGTCCTGTTGCCTTGTGTGGCCTCACCTTCGATAGGGTTCTCCTCACCTCGGCCTCTGTAGGGGGACACAAAGCTTTCTTCAACGTCATCCTGTTCTTCTCATCAAACCATCCGTCGAAGATGTTCAGTCTGTTGGGTAGGGAGCCATCATTGTCCTTAACTTGCAAGGTTGATGTGATCTTGTTATAGTTTTGTTCCCTTACCACATGCGCCTCATGTCACTGGTGTTCCACAGCTGTCTGTGGATCTTCTGTGTGTACTGTCACTTTGCTTTCCAGATTGCATGGGAGAGTTCAGCCCTGGCTGATCTTAGTGCCATCCTATCCCATCCTGAAGGCAGCATCAAGAGCTCTGAGAAGGGCTCAGACCTCTGGCATCCAACCATGTTTTCTGGTTAGTCGTGGTTGTGAAGCATTTGATCTCGGTGACATCCTCAATGCATTTGCTGATGTAACCATTCACTGAATTCGGGTACTCTTCTGTTTTTTTTGTTGACAAGATATTGTAGATGGCTTCCTTCCTGAAACAACTCCAGTCCATGGTCTCAAAACAGTCTTACAGCGTTGCTGTGGTTCCCCCCCCCAACCTGCGGCAACGTCCTGCGAATTGAGCTCAATTTTTTTGCCAGCGGTCTATACACAGGGGTTAGCAGGACAGTTTGTGATTCAAGTAACCAAGTTGGGGGCGAGTTGCAGCCTTGTATACACCAGGGTCGCTGGTGTACACCTGATCCAGGGCATTCTCTCCTTTGGTGGTAAAGTTGACGTGCTGTTGAAATCATGGTAAAACCATTTTCAGGTTGGGGTGACAGAAATCACTGCAAAAAAAAATTACCACTGACTATCCTTTAATCATGGCTGTCCAAATACCTATATATGGGATATATGTGTGTGTGTGTGTATGTGTGTGTGTGTGTATGTATATATATATGTGTGTGTGTGTGTGTGTATAGGATATATAGGTATTTGGACAGCTATAGGCTGATTAAGGACAGTTAGCAGGGCTTTGTGCGTGGTAGGTCATGTTTAATGAATCTTGTAGAGTTTTTTGAGGAAGTTACCAAGATGATAGATGAAGGAAAGGCTGTGGATGTTGTCAGCATGTACTTTAATATGGCCTTTGACAATGTCCCAAATAGGAGGTTAGGACAGAAAGTTAAGACACTAGGTATCCTTGGAGAGGTTATAAACTGGATTCGAAATTGGCTGTGTGGGAGAAAACAGAGAGTGGAAAGGAGTGGTTGCTTCTCAGACTGGAGGCCTGTGACTTGTGGTGAGCCTCAGGGATCTGTGTTGGGACCAATTTTTTTTTGTCTATGTCAATGATCTAGATGATAAAGTGGGAAATTGGACCAGCAAGTTTGCTGATGGCACAAAGATAGGAGATATAGTGGACAGTGAGGAAGATTTTCAAAGCTTGCAGAGGGATCTGGACCAGCTTGGAGAATGGGCCAGTAAATGGTAGATGGAGTTTAATGCAGACAAGTGTGAGGTGTTGCATTTTGGAAGAGCAAACCAAGGTAAGACATACACAGTAAATGGTAGAGCACTGAGGAGTGTGGAAGAGCAAAGAGATCTGGGAATGCAGATACATTGTTCCTGAAGATGGTGTTGCAGGTGGACAGGGTTATAAAGAAAGCTTTTGGCATCTTAGCCATTATAAATCAAAGTATTGAGTTTAGGAGTTGGGATGTTATGTTGAAGTTGTTTAAAAAATTGGTGAGGCCAAATTTGGAATATTGTGTGCAGTTCTAGTCACATAACTACAGGAAGGATATCAATAAGATTGAAAGAGTGCACAGAAGATTTACTTATATGTTGCCAGTTCTTCAGGAGTTGAGGGAAAGATTAATCAGGTTAGGACTTTATTCCTTGGAACGAAAAAGAATGAGGGAGATTTGATAGGTTTACAAGATTATGAGAGGTGTAGACAGACTGGATGCGAGTAGGCTTTTTCCACTTAGACTGGGGGAGATAAATATAAGAGGACATGGCTTTTGGAGAAAGGGGAAAGATTTAGGGGAAACATGAGGGAGAACTTTATTCAGAGAGTGGTGAGAGTGTGGAACAAGCTGCCATCTGACGTGGTGAATGCGGGCTCGATCATAAGTTTTAAGAATAAATTGGATTGATACGTGGATGGGAGGGGTCTGGAGGAATATAAAATGGGAGCAGGTAATTGGGACTAGCAGAATTATGGTTAGCACAAATTATAAGGGCCAAATGGCCTGTTGTTCTGTGCTGTAGACTTCTATGTTTTCACTTCTACATATTTGCTGTACAAAGGTATTAGATGTGACATCTCTTGAACCTTTTTTTCTTTAGTTGTTGATTTTGCACTTTAATGAAAAATGACCAAGTTATATCGGTCTAAGGCAGTGCTTTTCAACCTTTTTCTTTCCACTCACTTTAAGTATTCCCTATGTCATAGGTGCTCTGTGATTAGTAAGGGATTGCTTACAGTGGTATGTGGGTGGAAAGAAAAAGGTTGAAAACCACTGTTTTAATCGTCCCTCATTGACCCGTTATGTGCACGGTTTCAGAACTCCAAAGGAAATGGGCCAATGACAATTTTTCTCAAGCAAATTATTTCAGAAACAGTTGGGTTTAGAGAATTGGTTCTCAACCTTCCCTTCCCACTCACATACCTCCTGAGGGAATCTCTTACTAATCATGGAGCACCAAGGCATAAGGATTACTTAAAGTGGTATATGAGTGGAAAGAAAAATATTGAGAAGCACCGGTATAAGGCCTTGAGCTCCCTTGTCTGCCATACAACTAAATTCTTCTTTCAGGATGAAAGAATCTTTTAAGTAGGCGGTTGAGGAGGTGATGGGTGGGTGATGCAATGAATAATAATTTGTTGTTGCTGAACTATGCCACAATTAAATGGCAGTGCAAACTTGATGGGCTGAATGGCCTAATTTCGCTCCCCTGTCATGTGGCCGAGCTGATAAAAAGTTGTGTAAGATGGCTAAAAACTCAAGGTGTTGCTCTCAGCAGGACCACGCTTCATCTCCTGGTGCATTGCCCCTTGACAGTAGATTGAGTTGTAAAGACTTAAAACAATCCTCTATTGGTGTTGCCCAAATTGCTTTTTGTTTTCATCATACACTCCCTGGGGATTTGAGGTTGTTGCAGCTGCTCAGATTGTTTGCATTGGATTTGGAAATTTTCTTTTGTGGTTTCAGCATCAGTTTTTAATAAGGCTGTAAAATGAGGCAGCGGTTTCCTCTAAGTGGTGATGGAAGTAGTTATATAGTTTTTGAAGTACTTTTCAAAAAAAAGTTCAGTGCTGTTTATTTAAGTGTAATATTTTCATATTCTGCAAGATGGTACCGTGTTAAATAAAGCGAAATGCTTTGACCATGCTTTTGAAGAATCTTGACGCAAGGCCAAGATTAATGATAATCGAGGTGTCAATTTTGATGTAAGCATAGAACAGCTCTGATAGTCCACTGTCTGACGATTCAGAAATCCTAATGGTGTGCCAGCCGCTCACAAGTAATGTTTAGAACCATCGTCAGATTGAAGTGGGCCCATCTGGTCTGTGCTGACTGTCATCCACTATTGCATGAATCTTGCAAATGCTCCCTGTTTCTTTTTGTTTTCACCATATTCCCATGAAAAAAAAATCGCAGTCCTGCTGCTGGTGCAGACCTGGGAGGGCGGGTCGTGGAGACAGAGCGCTGCTCCGCACAGTCTTACTGCCCAGTCCTGATGCCAAAGGCTTCACATAGGTTAAAAGGACCGACTTTTTTATAAAACCCTACACCTACAGAGGTCTGTGCCCAAGAGCACAGCACCTGTGCTGGGCAGTGTACCATGAAGGATTACAGACTCTGGGAGAACACTACGATCGTCACCTTCCCCCAGCTCTGTCTCCTTATGAACAAATGTGATAAATTATTACCTTGTCCCTTATCACAGCCTTGTCTGAATTGTGAGACTTTCTGAGAGTTCCTGCTTCTGGGTCATTCTGCTTATTCCTTGAAGAAGGGCCCAGGCCCGAAAAGTCGGCAGTATATCTTTGCAGTTCATGGATGCTGAAAAGACCACCTGAGTTCCTCCAGCATTTTAGTGTGTTTTTACTACATTCACAGCATATGAAGCCTTTTGTGTTTCACTCAGAACACCTCCCTCCACCACTGAGAAGTTGAAGCATTGGAGACGACCCCTACAGGGTAGGTGACCATGGCAGTGGAGGATCCATACAGGCTGCTGGCAACTGGCTCATGGGAGTTGGGTATTGGATACAGGATACAAGATGGGGCTAAGGGCAAGAAGGACTCTTGAAGGGTCTCAGGTGCTGAAGGCTTCCTGATCCTATCGGTGATTTGGTCGTGGATCTTGGGCGCAGAGGTTTCAGGAGCACTGGAGGCAAATCCATGAACACTCAGTGTCTTTTGCTTCATTTTCTCTTATTGTGGAAATGGTCATGGTGTCTGTTTGTTTGCCTTACATCAGACTAAAGTTGAATAATATCCTGTATTATTATGTGACAATAAAAGGAATCTTGAACCGTCTCCAGATTCTACCACTCACCTACGCATGATCAATAACTTGGTTCCTTTGTTTTATTCTGCTGTACGTTCAAAATGTTATATTCTCTTCAGTGAAAAACCTGGTGTATGTGTACACACATTTCCAGATGTTTAAGACAGAGAATTGTTTTGTTACTCCAAATACTGTGAAATAAAAATGCATTTTAGCTTTGTATGAAATTATTTTCCCAGCTGGTTTCCACACAGGCGGGTGGTGATTATGGCGGTATCGAGACTAGCGCTTGATTTGGATTAACGTGAGGGAGAGTAGCGCAGCGTCAGCTTCACTCTCTCTTCCCAATTCCCATCTGAATCCAGGACAGGACAAAAGTCGAGATGGCTGGAGATGGGACGAAGCGCAGTGGATTACCAGGACGTCTTGTGCTGTTTGCGTTCCACGACACTTGCAGAGACTGCCTTCATGACTGTTGGACCTTCCGTTGGTCTCGTCCGCTCAGTACGCCAGAGTCTGTCTTCACAAGTTTCTCACACACACCTCGCCAACCCCCTACCCTCCGCTACTCCTGTGGCTAAAGCAGTAAATCACATTTGGCGATGAGCATTTTGAATATAAACTAATTTGTAATTTGTACTCAGTATTCCCACACTATGCAAATACTTCTCAAGCAAACCTTTTTAAATTTAGACATGCAGCACAGTAACAGGCTCTTCCTTTTGACACGTGAGCCCGTGCCACCAAATTACACCCTATTAATCCACACCTGCGGTGCATTTCAAAATGTGGGAGGAATACGGAGTAACGCAAACACTCGAATAATGTACAAACTCCTTACAGATAGTGCCGGAATCAAACCTGGCCACTTGCACTGTGAGAACATTGCACGATCTGCTACGCTAGCCGTGCCACCCTTTATAGCTGTTAAAATGCCATTTTTGTAAAGAGCACCCTTTTCTCCGCCACTCTGGCATTGTTACCAGGTTGTTGTTGAAATTCCATCAGTGCTAATTTAATTGAGGAAGCAACTGGCATGAATATCAAGAAGCATCAATGGAGGAAAATATTGTCTGATGTTGCCGAAGCTCCTTTTCAAGACTGAGGAAATGTAGCCCAGGAGCCAATGTAAAGATAACAGGCTCGGAGGGGTGGAACTGGTAAACCAAGTAGACCTAAAACATTCCAGATAGAGGCAGAGGTTGGCAGGTGCCAGACAAACAAAGGGAGAGGTACGAATAAACAAACAGATTAGCTGGAGGGAGATAAGCCACGCAGAGTGGGAGAACTGAGTTACAGGGTAAGGTTAAACAATTTAGGACTTTATTCTTTGGAGCATAGAAGAATGAGGGGTGATTTGATAGAGGTATACAAGTAGATACAGTAGATACAGTAGAATGCAAACTGGCTTTTTCCACTGAGGTTGAATGAGATGAAAACTAGAGGACATGGGTTAACAGTGAAAGGGGAAAAATTTAAAGTGAACATTAGGGGGATCTTGTTTATGCAGAGAGCTGTGCAAGTGCAGTACAAGCTGACAGTTGAATTGGTAAATGCAGGCTCGATTTTGAAATATAAGAAAAATTTGGACAAGCACATGGACAGAGGGGTATGGTCCGGTTGCAGGTCAGTGAGACTAGGCAGAAACATAGTCTGGCACAAATTAGAAGGGCCTTTTTCTGTGCTGTCGTGTTCTATAGTTCTATTGGAGGGCAAAGACAGCCAGTGCTGGAATCAGATAAGCAGAGATGGTGAGAACGGTGGTGTTAAGAGAGACCAGTTGAGCCAGGCTGATGGGATTGGGGGGAGTGGGGGGGTGGAACAAAAAGGAAGGAGGATATCAATTGAAGGAGAAAGGCATCAAAAAGGGAATTAGAAACCAGAAGAAGAGAGAGGAGACACATGACCTGAAATGAGAAAATTCATTCTTTGTACCATTGGGCTTTGGACTGTCCAAGTTATTCTACTTCATATTTGGCCACACTAGCAGTGGAGAAAAGCTAGGAGAGCATGGGAAAGTGGACTTGGCATTCAACTAGGAGCTTAGGATGGTGTTGTGAGTGAGGAAACAAGTTTGGTAGGTCTTAAAGGCAAGGAGTCTGGACACATAGTTTTGATGGGGAAGGATTTTATTTCTAAAACGCAAGTGTGGAAAATGGTAACAGATGCACTCACACATACACACTGCATTTACAGCAACCGTGGAAAAGTCATAATGGACAATTAATAATGAACGTGAGGAAAATGGTGTGTGAACAAAATACACACAAACACACACACACACACACACACACCATACACACACACACACACACACCATACACACACACACACACACACACACCACACACACACACCATACACACACACACCATACACACACACCATACACACACACACCATACACACACACACACACACACCACACACACACACCATACACACACACACCATACACACACACCATACACACACACACCATACACACACACACACACACACCACACACACACACACACCACACACACACACACACACACACACACACACACACACACACACACACACACAATGAACTGGTACATACAATGATCAAGGAACAATCACATCGTAGTGATTGTTCCTCGACTCAGTACAAGCACGGCTCTGTGCTACAAGGGACTCGAATTAAACGCTCCCAACCCTTTCAACAGTGCACATCTTACCAATAATTTCTCCAACACCCTTCCACATTTCTAGGCTTGGAGTGAAGTCCCGAGCTGGCAAAGAAAGAGAACAAAGAACATATGGCTCCTTTATATGCTGGAGGGTCCAGCCCAGGTCATTACCAGGGAAAATAGCTTGGTGCCAGGAGGATTAATCCAATTACAACAGCCAATTGTCCAAGGCCAAGTCCAGGCAGGCTGGAGAATCCAGACCAGGTAATTTACATGGACCCAATGGCAAGGTATGCACTAATGGGTGGGGCAGAACAAATCCTTAATTGGCAGCTGATTGTTCCCTGACGACGTTGGTGGCAGTGCCGTCGTGTGACAACCACTACCCTTCCCAATGCATATGGCCATTGTGAACAGCCCCCATGTTCTTTTATGCTGGATTCTGTGCAACATTTCCTCAGTCAGAGTTTTGGCCATTCTTTTTTTCTCATTGACGCTGCCTCCAGCACATTGTGTTGAGCTTCAGATTCAACCGTATTCCAGGTCTCCTGCGTGTCTGCAAAAATATCAGCTTCTCTTTGCATCAGTTAACATTTGCTTATTTTGACTGTGTTTAAAAAGCACAGGAAGTCCTCAGGTTACAACAGGGCTTCATCCTGAGGACAATGTAATGCTGAACTGTTTGTAAGGAGTAGCTGCGACAGGAGAGCGAGGAGGCAAGAAGGAGTAGCCACCAGCCTTGCTGACTCTGTCCATATTGGCAGGCATTGATGCATCTGGGCAAGAGTGGGGGGAGGAGGGGGGGGTGATGGTGGCACAGTGTAATGGCGGAGGAAGTATGAATGCCTGCAGCCCACAAAATACATTCCACCTGTCACCCAAAAGCACTCTCGCACTCTTTCTCCTCTCTCCCTATGACTTCTCAGCGATTTTCTCTTCTTCCTTCCCACCTAGATCTACCTGTGACCACTCACCTGTTAGCTTGTACTCCTCCCTCTCTCCTCTCTTCTCCTCCTACCCTCTGCCCCCACCTTTTCATTCAGTCACCTGCCTGCTTTGCTTGTACATGATGAAGGGCCCAGGCCTGAAATGTTGGTTACCCTTTACTTCCTATTGGATGCTGCGTGACCTGCTGTGTTTCTCCTGCACATCTATGTATTGCACACTCGTGAGTATGTTGTGTCCACGATGAGCTTCCATAAGCCTGAGAAGATTTGTAGACACATCCACCCACGAGCTTCATATTTTCTGATCAAAGTCTGTGCTACATACTTGAATTTGCTTCCAGCTATCTTTTTTTCATTTGCAATTCAGTGTGTTTCCTAGTAATAAATCATGTTGACACAGACATGTTTCAGCTCGCACTCTCTGATTGAAGACTGTAAAATAATATGAAGCAACACCAAAGAATTGTTTTCCTAAATGGAAGATATAATTTGGTTGCAATATCGAGAGAGCAGAGTATAAAATGCAAGTTAGAAACATTATCACATCCAGATATCTACCATTATTCATGGTTTATTATGTAAGTTTCCAATTGAACATTATTTGAGAGCTCCAGCATTTGGAAAGTTGGTGAACAAAGATTAAATTTTGAGAAATTCTTCAAAATGGAATTGGTTTCCTCCGAGAAGGTCAAAGACTGATATGATCAAAGTTTTCAAGGAAAACTGAGTCAGACAAACTAAAGTGAGATAAAGAGGAACATTTTCCACTGAGTAGTGTGGTGGAAGGAGACAGTTGTGGATGGGGAGAAAAAAACAATCCGCTGGGGAGCTCAGTGGCATGACCAACATCAGTGGGAGGAAAAGAACCACTGGCATTTTGGGTCAGAACCCTTCATCAAGTAGGAGTGGAGGGTTATTTTTCAAATTGGTGGTCTGTGACCAGGGGTGTCATATATATGTTTTTTAGACTGCAATGTCGGGAAAATTGCTGAAAAAAAATTAAAATAATTACTGCCCACGTGGTCATTCACACTGGGCACCTTTTTAGACTGCAAGTCCCTGAGTGCCACAGTCCCGGTGGTTGGACATGCAGTCGAGAGGATGATCGTCAATTAATTTGTCCTGTTCGATTTACACTGCAAGCTTCCTCCAAAAAGTTGTAGGGGTCCTGCAGGATAAATCGTGGTATAGGAATTGACCCAAATTTCCTGCACCTTCCCTTTTAGACAGCCTGTGTAGTGGCAAAATTCCTTGATTGTGCTGTAACATTTCGGCAGTCCAAAGACCGTAATAAACATTTTGATTAAGAGCGTGGGTGGCAAGATGATGTTTATTGTCATGTACATTGCGCAGACATTCTTACTTTCTGCAGGTGGACAGGTACTTGTGAAAATAGACTACCGTAATCTTTATATCTCATTTGGAGAATGTCATACAAGTTTGCCTCATTGCCTTCATTACCTTGACTTGCCAAAATTATTTTGTCTTTATAAAATTTACATCAAATGTGATTTTTCAAAGATCGCTGATGAATGAAGATTAACTGATGCAAGGAAACAGACTATTTCATTACCTGTTATTGAGCTATCTCTATCCTGTCGGATTGGAGCACTGGGTGGCATGAGCATAACAGGATGCTATCATATAGCACAGGAGAGTTTGTTTAGTTATGACAGGTTTGTTTTCTTTGTTAAGGTTAACTTTTCATAAATTTGAGTATTTTCATGTGCCTCTAAAGTGAGGGCTTGGCGAAGGTTACAGCTGATGAAAGGTTGAAAGATGTACAAGCTATATAAGCCCCTTTCACACTGGTACTGGAACCCAGTAATTATCTGCTTATTTACCAGTTCACCTGCCAGTGTGAATGCACACAAACTGGGGGGGGGGGGGGGGGGTGTGCAAATTGACCTGTGAATTAACCGCCTAGGGAGGTAGTATAATTGCCGATCCATTTTTCCCAATGTGAATGGGACACCCAATGTGCTGGGTCGAATTAAGTGACGTGTTGATGATATTCCTGTGTGCGTGCAGGAACGTGAAGGAAACAAAAGATATTCTTCCAAATAACAACACTGATTTATATTCAATTTACTAAATTTGCAATCCTGATTAATATATTATGATCTTGTATTTAAACTAAATTATTCATGCTTAATTAAAATATAGTTAAGCATTATGTACAGCACAGTATGAGATCTTCAGCCCATGATGTTGTGCCGACCTATATAAACTACTCCAATATCAGAAAATCCTAGCGGGAATAAAGCACACATGAATAAGAGTGTGGGAAAATGCACGCGCAATTTAATGAAGCATACGCACACAATTTATGAAGGACTGTGGAAAAATCGTAGCGGGAATAAAACAGAGAAGAATAAAAGAATGTGGCAAAATATGCGCACAATTTAATTAAACAACCAAATTAAGTAAACTTCAAAAGTTCTGTTTGCTTGTGGCAAGAATACACCCAACTAATTCAGTTATCTTTATTGTTTGTTATTTTATTCAATGATTTTGTCTGCTCATTTATCCTCCTGCTGTTGGGTGTGGGGATGAGTGTGTGGAGGTGTGTGGGGGACGGGGGTGCATATGTTTGTGTGTGTACATTTATCAGTGGTGTGTCTAGGGAAAATAGCGCCTTTGGCAAGCACTAAAATTGGGGGCACCCTCCATTAAAACCTACTTGTGTGGGAAAATGGTAGCAGGGATAACACACACACAAACAAACAATTTATAGCAGGGATGAAATGCACACACACTCACACAACAAAATGGGTATGTACAGCAATCAAAGATATGTCTGTGAGAGACCGAGAGAAGGAAGAGAAAGATGGGGAGAGAGAAAGGTTGGAGAGGGAGGGACAGTGAGAGAGACTGTGGAGAGGCAAGGAGCTAGCTGCCTTTTTCTTTAAAGCCCCCATGTCCCAGTGTGCCTTGCCATAATGAAAGGGCTGTATGTATGGAGCACTCATGGAGGGGTTTCTCTGCTGCATGGAATTTTGCTCAATGCGTCACTCAGGATGTCACCGTTGGAGGATACCAGGTAGGTAATGTGAAAAGGTGCACAGAACCGGTTTTCCTTGGTCCAGTGTGAACGGCCCAACTGGTATTTCAAAATGGTTCGATCACATGCCAATTTATCGGTTTGCCATTGTGAAATTGATGATGTGAATGTATTCCGATCAGAACCAAGACCCATTAGCTGCTTAAATCTGAGCAGATCTGAATCCCATGCTTCTGTATCCAAGGGCAGAACAAAACTGACTGGACATTGCCTCATCTTTCACTGCACCCTTTTGCTACGCCCCTTATTGGAATCCAGTGATGGAATCCTTCATACTGGGATTCCCAGCATTATATTGGGAAATCTTTTCCATGCCACATCAGAATCCCCAGTAATTTCTAAGGGTCTGCCTATCAGGATTAGGGTAAAATTATTTTGTTTTATTCCTTGTTTTTTCTTGCTTTGTTTTAATTCTTTAAAAAAAGTGCAAAATTATTGTTTGGAGAGTATGCAGAGGGATGGGCTTTACATTCTTGAAACATAATGACGAATCTGATGGGATCATTGCAGCCAGGTGGTTATATCACTGTGCAACTAGCATTTTTTTGCAACAATGGATGGCACAGCTGTCAGGGAGGGTTTAAGCTGGCTTGTACAAAATTCTTGACTGAGTATGTGCCCTTGAAAGTTTGTCTCCATTCACTACACAATGGCATGCAAGCTGTAATTCTAACCAAATAGACAGCCCAATGCAGATTGGGTCATACCACAGTGTGTCATCTCTGAAGTTCTTTCCTCACACTACACCACAGAAGCAGGCCCTTCGGGCCTTTCAGAGCATGCTGAAATGTTATTCAGCCTTGTCTGGGAGATCCCGTCACTGAGCACCATTCATGATGGGGATCTCCCAGTGGCCGACCATTTCAATTCTGCGCCCTTTTCCCACGCTGACATGTCTGTCCATGGCCTCATCTACTGCCGAACCAGGGCCACCCTTAAATTGAGGAGCAACACCTGACTGGGCACTCTCTGACCAAATGGCATTTACATCAACGTCTCCGGTTTCTGCTAGACCACTCCCCATTCTCACTCTCTTCCCTATCCCTCTGTGTCCTCCAGCTCTCCACCTTCTTCCCTCTCCACTCACAGCTATTTCCCCCTCCCCCTGTTTTCGCTTGTGTCCTCCCTCCCTTATCCACCTGTGCTCTTCCCCATGCCCCCTCTATCTCTCCATGGAGGTATAGGCAAAAGCTTTTAAATAAATTGAATTGCTTGAAAGGCTGTGACCAGAGGATTCTGGACCAACTTTTGGAAGGTGAAATTTGTTTGTGGAGCTCCTTCTCAAGCAGCAACAATACAACAGACTAAATATCTGCCGCTTTTGTCACAAAGTGTATATTTTTGTCGCTCATCCAGTATAATACTTTCATATAATTTTAAAACTTTTACTTTGCACTCCTTGCATTGACACGTGTTCTCAGTGCTGCATCCTACCCAAGGCTGTTATAGAATTGTGGAAAGTTAAAACGGGCAGTTTTTAATTGTTCAGGGATGTCGCATCGACCCTATGCTGTGCGAACCCAAGTTATGATTTGTTCCACATTCTCTGCGGCAGAGAATCACGAAGATTGGTCTTCTGCATTCTGAATTGGACGTGTGTGTGTGTGTAGGGGGCGGGGGGGGGGGGGGGTGGGAATTGTTGAAATTGATTTCAAGCGGTGGGCCAGGTCTAGCCCACAGCATCTTAATTTCAGAGGTGAATTGAGTCCTGCTCATGTTGACAATGGAACAGGGAAGAGAGATTTCAGTCTGATTGCTCAAGCTGAGATGCTCATTTCTCCTCCTGCTGTTGGGTGTGGGGATGAGTGTGTGGAGGTGTGTGGGGGGCGGGAATTCAGAGGAGATTAGAGGAGGTTGCCCATTCTATATGGCCTGCTCTCACTCCATATTCATGTAGACCAAAGTTCTACTAATACTCTTTCCAATTATAGTTACATGCAATGAGTTTTTCCTACGTGAATGCTAGACATTCACTAACCTTTGGGGTGAAAATGATTTGTTCACCAATTCCCTGTTCTATGCTATAGTCCTCTCTGTTGAGGGAATGAGGCCTATTATAATTTTATACACACCTTGTCTGAAAGGAGATTATACATTCTCCCTGTTTCTGTGTGGATTCCTCCGGGTTCTCTGGTTTCTTCCCACCGTTCAAAACATATTAGAGGGTTGTAAGTCATTTGGGTGTAATTGTCCTGTTACGGTGCTGTATGTCTATATCTAAAATTAACTTTACTATGGCTTCCTTTGTTCCAGCAAAAAGGAACCATGTGCAAAAAATATTACAACTACATTTATACTCTTTTACCCTCGCATCCTCAACTGAGCCATCTTCTTGTAACCAAGTAACCAGAATGGTGAACAGAAGTGTTGGTTACCCTTCACTTCTTATAGATGCTGTGTGACCTGCTGAGTTTCTCCAGCACGTTCATAATTTGCACTTGATTCCAGGATCCACAGACTTTGTTAAGTACAGTACTATTCAGACTGTATTTATTCAACAGTCGCTCAGTTACACCAGAAGAGCAATGAATGCCAGTGAATCTTGTAAACTTTTAAAAGAAATTATGACTTAACTGGTGTCATCCAATTAGTATGTTTTATTTGGAAAATGTACAATTAGGTTGTTTCTTTACATTGTGCTTTGCTTATCCAAGTCCAATATGAATGAAGATAAACATTTCTATTATGGAACCTGGGTGAATACCACTTATATACATCACTCAGTTAAAGAAACAATCTTTCACTTCTACAAGTTCCTGTCCTGTCACAGTCCATTTATTTCATGGGTTTCAATCGTGACAGTGCCCTATTCTTTCCTAAATCCATGCTGGGATGTGTTGAAGACAGATAGATTTTTGAAGAATAGGGGAATTAAGAATTTAATGAGCAGGCCAGATCAGCCATGATCTTATTGAACAATGGAACAGGCTCGACAGGTGGCCTACTCCTGCTCCTGTTTCTATATTCTTAACCAATTGTACTTCTCATCAAAAAAATATAATTAGATAAAATTTTCTTCAACAAATCCTAGACGCTATTTGCCTTTTGTGTTTCAGGGTATACCTCAATTCCCATGTGCCAAAGCATTATACAACTACGAAGGAAAAGAGCCCGGTGATCTCAAGTTCAACAAAGGTGACATCATTATCCTCCGGCGACAAGTGGATGAGAATTGGTATCATGGGGAAGTCAATGGTGTTCATGGGTTTTTCCCCACCAATTTTGTTCAGATTATTAAACCTTTACCTCAGCCTCCACCACAGTGCAAAGCTCTTTATGACTTTGAAGTGAAAGATAAGGAAGCGGACAAAGACTGCTTACCATTCTCGAAGGTGAGGGTTTAATCTTCCACTGATTCTAGTTTTTGGCAGTGTCTGAATGGAATTATGCCTCATCTAATGTATCTTAATGATACATTAAGAAATATGTGATACATATACATGACATACATGATGCATGATAGTTAATGAAAATTTAGGTAGCAATCAAAATACCGAATCTTAAGTTTTACTGCAGCTGTAGATTTCAGTAGATATAAAATATCAGAGACTGTCCCAATCATGTTATGTCAAATACATCTTTGAGAAAGGTTTTGTTTATTTTGTAAACTTGGATTGCTGGTTTTCCTGGTAAATTTTTTTTTCCTCCCCTTCAGGATGATATTTTGACAGTGATACGCAGAGTCGACGAAAATTGGGCTGAAGGAATGTTGGGAGACAAGATAGGAATATTCCCCATTTCATATGTTGAAGTGAGTGTCATTTTCAGGAACTGGGATATTCATATGTAAATCTTTCATTAACATTTGTGTTTGTAAACGATTAACTTTTCAGCCAGGATGCTAATATGGGACTAGGTTTTCTGACAAAGATTTTGTTTGTATGTTCGGGTGAAATATTTATTCCAGCATAGATGTTGATGAGGCCCTATTGGAGTATTGTGTTCAGTTTTGGTCACTGTGGTACAGGGAAGGTGTTATCTGGAGAGTGTACAGAGAAGATTTATGAGGATGTTACCACAAATCAGTGGGGGGAGCCTGAACTAGAGGGAGAGATTGACTTTATTCTTTGAAGCAGAGGAGGATGAGGGATGATCTCATAGAAGTGTGCAAAATCATGAAATGAATGCAAATCGGTGGGGGGAGCCTGAACTAGAGGGAGAGGTTGACTTTATTCTTTGAAGCAGAGGAGGATGAAGGATGATCTCATAGAAGTGTGCAAAATCATGAAATGAATGCAGAGAGTCTTTTGCCCAGATTAGGGAATCGGTAACTAGAAGACATCGTTTTAAGGTGGGGGGGAGAGGTTTAATAGGGGCCTGAGAGGTAATGTTTTTTGTTACACAGAGGATGGTGAATGCATGAAACGGAGGAGGAGGTTAAGGCAGACAGTATTGCAGAATTTAAGAAAAAATTGGATGGATGGGATGGTTTTAGAGGGGATATGAGACAAACGCAGGCAGGTGGGACAAGTGCTGTTGGAATATTTTGGTTAACCTGGACAAGTTGGGCCTAAGGGGTTGTTTCCAACACTCTATGACGTTGAATCTGACAGTAAGAAACAGTTTTCAGATTGTTGCATTTGTATCAATGACAAGAAGAGCGGTCAATTGCCAGCCAAGGGTTAATGTTGATCATGGGAGAGAACTGAGATGAGCCTGTTTACGTTGATCACACTAGTCAGCCTGTGATTTTAATCACGTTATTCCTCTCTGTCTTGTACCACAGTCACGAGAACAGGTAAAGTAGGGCACACAAGTACTTATTAAATTCACTTCATTGAAACATTGCTTTATCTGCCTCTCTATTCAACCAAATGCATTTCTAACTACAAATTATTCAGCAGGGGAGATGTAACTCTATTAATGTTGTGAGAAAGTGCAATTTAAACAACTATTCCCTTATCATTTATTTGGTTTGATTTTCTAGCATTTTATCTTTATTAAAGACAGTTCCTTCTTTCAGCTATCAGACTCCTGAATGAACGTATAACAGTGCTCTAATGCAACAGTTCTCAACCTTCCTTTTGGCAATGGCCCTGTTTGAACTCTGCTCAAGGTTTTTGGTGAAGCAGTCAAGTTTAGTTGGTTTCTTCCATACTTGTCTCCTATCGACTGCATAAGAAGCATTAAAAATATTTATGTTATGTGAGCTGAAAAGAAAACAAGACTTTTCTGTGG
The DNA here is from genome assembly GCF_036971445.1 of Narcine bancroftii. NCBI lineage: Eukaryota > Metazoa > Chordata > Chondrichthyes > Torpediniformes > Narcinidae > Narcine > Narcine bancroftii. The sequence goes on from NC_091469.1 coordinate 150,020,959, forward strand.
GGCCCCCATTGAGGATCGCTGGTCTAATGCCACCCTCGATTGTTAACTGATCTTCCTTTTCATTGTAATTCTGTACTCTGTACGTAGTTCTCTTGACTTTGCTGTATGAAAGTTCGAGAATACCTGTTGCTCCTTTCTCACTACGAGGTATTTTGTGACAAATAAACTTAAAACTTAAAAGAGCCATCCGTTGTTCTGAATCACAATTCAAATTTGGCTTTGAATTCCAGCACTTAAGAACAAGGGCAGGAGTGGGGACCATTTGGTGCATCGAGCCTGCTCCGCCACTCAATAAGATCATAGCTGATCTGGCTCTGGACTCAGGTCCATTTACCTGCCCTTTTTTTTTATAACCCCTTAATTCCAAAAATCTATCTGAGTGCCATGCTGAGAGAGGTCTGAGTCAGAAGCTATTAGCCCAAGCCCATTTCAGAAGTGGACTCTAAAGCCGGATAGAGTTAAACAAGAAACACTGCAGACACTGGAGTTGTGTGCCATACACAAACGTGCTGGAGAAACTTAGCAGGTCACACATCTATTAGGAAGCAATAGCTAACTAACATTTTGGGTCTGGACCCTTTGGATACTGCATGATCTGCTGAGTTACTCCAGCAGGTTTATGTGTTGCACCAAAGCTGGATAGATGCTCCATATGTCCAATTTGATATTGTGTCCAGACTGTTGATCAGTCTGGACACACTTGAAAACAAGTGCATCATTGTCCCTCTTAGGTAAACACAGAAAATCTTACAGCTTTATTTTAAAGTCAAGCTGGGGAGTGCTTTTGGATTCCTGGCCAATATTTATCTCAAGCACCATCACCACCTGGCCATTATCATATTACTGGAGTTAAATCCTGAGTTCTAAGTGGCAACACTGAGTTCCAAGTGGCAACTTTAAAGTATTCTTAACACACTAAATGAAATTAGGATTGTTTCTCCTGCTGCCAACCATACATCTCTCAACCATGATTTCTAAAGCATTCAGATTTAATCAGTGTTGCCATTTCCTCTCCTGTACCTTATCCTGACTGCATTCCATCTCCGTTCCCTCTGCAATCCGACTGACCCACAACCTTTGTTCCTTTGATCTGCTCCCATCTCAGCTGTTGATCGTCGATGTGTTCTTTTCTTATAGTACCATCCCGGTCCCATCAAAATTGCCGTCATAAACTCCTACCTATTGTCCTATTCCTTAACAATGGTGTTTCTAACTTGTTGCTTGATTTTGATTTCTCTCATTTATTTTCATGAAAATTGTATTTATGAAATACTTGTATATGTATTGTTTTACTCTGATTGATGTAAAGTTGTGCATGGATGAAATAAAGTTGCTCGTAAGTCATGCCAAGATGTTCGTATGGTTTGCATCAACTCAAACACCACTCTGCTTGTTAGTACACATTTTCATGTTTATTTAATGTTTGAAAAAATGTGACACAAATGTCATTGTTATTCTGATATGGAAAGCAGCAGATGTGCTCACAGCACCAACATTTCTTCAGATTGTTTGCAGTCAAACTGAAAAGCAGAAATGAGAGATTTAAATTAATTCAGGTTGCACTTCAAATTAAAATTCAAACCCTGATCACTGAATTGCATCCGTTCATTTCCATAAAACCATAAGATAAAGGAGCATAAGTAGGCCATTGAGTACTCTCTGTCATTCTGTCATGAGCTGATCCATTCTCCCACTCCCCTGCCTTCTCTCCATAGCCTTTCATACCCTGACTATTCAGACGCACATCAAATTCTGCCTTAAATACACTCAACAACCTGGCTTCCTGGTGGTAGCAAATTCCAGAGGTTCACCACTCTCTGGCTGAAGAAATTCTTCCACATCTCTGTTTTAAATGGGAGCCCTTCAATCCTGAAGTTATACCATCTTGTCCTAGACTCCCCAACCATGGGTAACAACTTCATCTACTCTGTTACCTTTCAGCACTCAAAATGCCCTCATTCTTTTGAAATCCAAGGAGAACAGTCCAAGAGCTATCAAACGTTCAGAGGTATTCAGCACAAGAAGGAGTTTTGGAGTATATTGTGAATTAAATTTATAACCCAACAGCAGTATATACACTTACAATATATTGTAGTTATATACTAATCTTTTATTTTGTGGTTTGGGTGTTTATTTTTTGTATTTCCAGTTCAACTCAACAGCCAAACAGCTGATACAGCTGGATAAACCTTCAGCCTCCCCCTCTGGAGGTGGCAATTCGGGAGAAGGAAGCAGCAATGCATCAGGGGCTACTCAGAACAACTCTACCCAGAAACCCATCGACACGACAAAGAAGAACACCAAAAAGCGCCATTCGTTCACCTCGCTAACCATGTCTAACAAAGCATCCCAGTCATCTCAAAACCGCCACTCCATGGAGATCAGCCCTCCAGTTCTGATAAGCTCCAGCAACCCGACTGCCGCGGCACGCATAAATGAGTTGGGTGGACTCTCCTGCAGTGCACCTTCTCAGGTAAGTTGCCTTGTTGTATCGGAATCTGAATGGAAATACTAGAGTTTCAAAAATTAAAATAAAATGCATAAAAATACAGTGATCTGGAATGAAGTACCTGAAGCAGCATTAATTGTGCCATGGCAAAGGAAATTGGACACATGCAGATCTCTGGGGAAATGATAGGCTCTATGAGAGTAATTGGTACTTCTTTTAAAGACACAATAGATTGAACATCTTTTATTGCCGTATAACTCTGTCAAACAGTGGGCCTTTTGCTCTCTTGTGATGTTTTTGCTCCAATGTTGAAATTTTCTCAATGTAATCGTGAGTTTGTGTAGTCCCCAGTTAGCCTCGAGGCAAGTCATAGATTTGAGTTGCTTATGTTCTCTCAATTCCACTGTGTCTAGAGTGCTCTTGAAAACAATTGGTTCAATTACTTCCCCCTCCCCCCCCCCCCCCTCCCACCACCCACATCCTACTAACAAGAGAAATAGCATGGAGAGTGACAAGATAAATGGTATTGAATAGATTGTTGCAGCTTAAGTGAACATTATTGAATTCTTTTGTTAAACTGAAGAATCCAGTAAGAAATATTTCTCGACGTCTCCAGCACTGCTTTCAGTGGCCATGTCTCATTACTTTGAAGGATGAATGGCCTGCCATCTGTTTATGTGGTAGCAAAAGATAAAAAAATTATTGGATATAAATGGAGAGAAGATGAATAGAGTGTTATATAGCCTGGTTGCTTCAGTTTCCTTCAGTGATAGAGTTGGAATTGAGTGGAGGCACTTTAGAGCTTGCTAAATAGTTTTGCACAATGCCATGTAAACTAGAATCTGGGAATGGTCGGGGTACATGTTCACTTTAATGGTGATGATGGATGGTATGTTGAGAATTGTAACAGAACCTGGCCAAAATGAATATTCCATCATAAGAAATGGGAGCAGGACAGGTCAACCAGCTCCTGGTGCCTGCTATACCATTTCAGTATGATTATGCCTGTCTCAACATAAGAATTAAGAGCAAGAGAAGGCCATCCGGCCCTTCGAGCCTTCTCCGCCATTCAATAAGATCGTGGCTGATCTGATGATAGGCTTATCTCCTCCAAAAGCTGACTTCTATCCTAAGGACATCTCACTCCATCAAGCCTATTTCAGCCAAAGGAAGTCTGACTTGGTCAGATTCTTGCACTATATGTCTTCTGCCCCACCCTTTACACCCATGGTTCGTGTGCCGTGGCCAAGCAAGCTGGGACGTGGCAGCGAGGTCCTTGGGTCGTAGGTTTTATATCGGAGTGGCCTTCTCCTATGCAGGTTTCTTACCCGGGCTGGAGGGGCCTGCCTCCCCTCCTAGGTCGGTCCATACTGCCCGGACCGGGGCCGAGGCCGCCGCAGCTCACCCTGTGCCTGGATTGGGGCCGCCGCCTCCCACTCTCTGCCCGGATTGGGGCCTTCGCCAGCCCCACTCGACCGAGGCCGGGGCCGCTGTCTCCCCCTTGCTCCTGCCCAGATCGGGACCGCCGCCGTCTACCCTTCGCCCGGACCGAGGCCGGGGCCGCTGCTGCTCTCCCTGTGCCCGGACTGGGGCCGCCGCCTCCCACTCCCTGTCCGGACCGGGGCCTCCGCCTGCCTCACTCGACCGAGGCCGGGGCCGCCGTCTCCCCCTTGCTCCTGCCCGTATCGGGGCCGCCGCCGTTTACCCTTCGCCCGGACCGGGGCCGGGGCCGCTGTTGCTCTCCCTGTGCCTGGACTGGGGCCGCCGCCTCCAACTCTCTGCCCGTATCGGGGCCTCCGCCTGCCTCACACGACCGAGGCCGGGGCCGCCGTCTCCCCCTTGCTCCTGCCCGTATCGGGGCCGCCGCCGTCTACCCTTCGCCCGGACCGGGGCCGGGGCCGCTGCTGCTCTCCCTGTGCCTGGACTGGGGCCGCCGCCTCCAACTCTCTGCCCGTATCGGGGCCTCCGCCTGCCTCAAACAACCGAGGCCGGGGCCGCCGTCTCCCCCTTGCTCCTGCCCGTATCGGGGCCGCCGCCGTCTACCCTTCGCCCGGACCGGGGCCGGGGCCGCTGCTGCTCTCCCTGTGCCTGGACTGGGGCCGCCGCCTCCAACTCTCTGCCCGTATCGGGGCCTCCGCAAGGATCGACAATGCAAGGATCGACAATGAGATAGACAACAGACTCGCCAAGGCAAATAGCGCCTTTGGAAGACTACACAAAAGAGTCTGGAAAAACAACCAACTGAAAAACCTCACAAAGATAAGCGTATACAGAGCCGTTGTCATACCCACACTCCTTATCGGCTCCGAATCATGGGTCCTCTACCGGCACCACCTACGGCTCCTAGAACGCTTCCACCAGCGTTGTCTCCGCTCCATCCTCAACATCCATTGGAGTGCTTTCATCCCTAACGTCGAAGTACTCGAGATGGCAGAGGTCGACAGCATCGAGTCCACGCTGCTGAAGATCCAGCTGCGCTGGGTGGGTCACGTCTCCAGAATGGAGGACCATCGCCTTCCCAAGATCGTGTTATATGGCGAGCTCTCCACTGGCCACCGTGACAGAGGTGCACCAAAGAAAAGGTACAAGGACTGCCTAAAGAAATCTCTTGGTGCCTGCCACATTGACCACCGCCAGTGGGCTGATAACGCCTCAAACCGTGCATCTTGGCGCCTCACAGTTTGGCGGGCAGCAACCTCCTTTGAAGAAGACCGCAGAGCCCACCTCACTGACAAAAGGCAAAGGAGGAAAAACCCAACACCCAACCCCAACCAACCAATTTTCCCTTGCAACCGCTGCAATCGTGTCTGCCTGTCCCGCATCGGACTTGTCAGCCACAAACGAGCCTGCAGCTGACGTGGACTTTTTACCCCCTCCATAAATCTTCGTCCGCGAAGCCAAGCCAAAGAAGATGTCTTCTGCATATCTTACATGTTTCAATGAGACTCCCTGTCATCTCTGCACCATCGTTTTAAGATGCTCTTTAATCTGTGGCTGGCCTTCATGGGGAAGGTGGAGAACCCTTGGTGTATCCAGCTTCTCTATTGCTCTTCTAATCACGTTATTTAATGGTCTGACTTCTACTTGTCATCCCTGGCTGTTGCCCACATTTGTAAGTTGAGAAGGTCTGATTCATATTGGCCACTGCATGTTGTAGAGATGAAAGACACTGTTTGGTCTCCTCGACATACACTTCAGCCATCACCCTGTTGAACCAACACATTGCACTCATTGCATTACAGGGTTGTATTATAGACTGCCCAATAGTCACCGAGCATTGGAGGAGCAAATCTGTAGAGAGCGAGCAGACAGCTGCAGGAAACATAAGGTTGTGATAGGAGGAGATTTTAACTTTCCACCTGTTGGGTGGCATGGTTAGCACAGGGGCAACGTTCTTACAGACCCAGCAATTGGGGACTGGAGGTTGTTAGAATCTTGTGCTGTCGGTAAGGAGATTGTACGTTCTCCCCATGTCTGCGCGGGTTTTCCCCTCGGGCTCAGGTTTCCTCCCACTGTTTAAAACGTACAGGGGCTGTCGGTTAATTGGGTGTAATTGGACAGCACAGGGCTCATGGGCAGAAAGGGCCTGTCCGTGCGATGTGCATGTATTGCACACCAAGGAACCTCACTGTAACATTATGTGCCACCTCCTTTCTCTCAATCAGAAGTATGCCCTTCTTTTCCATCCACCGCCCTCCCAACCTTCTCTACCTCATGGATTAACAAGTTTCCTCTCTTACAATTTTTAATAAACTGTCTCAGATCTGAACTATTGGACTGTTTCTCATAACACAGACACTCCATCATGTGCTGTGTTTTTCCTGCAATCTCTGTTTTTATATAAAATTGTTTGCAGCCATTTTAAACATTGAGACGAGCTTCTAAACAAACATTTAACCCTCTGGTGAATCTACCATTTCCTAGCTCTTTAATGTTGTTCATCTCTAATCTCAAGATCAAGTTTATTATCATCTGACTGTACAAGTACAACGTGACGAAACAACATTCTCCAGTCCTTGATGCAAAACATGCAGATACACAATCAGACATAACCCACATACAGACAAACAATACACGCACATACAGTAAAAATTCTCATTATCCAGCACCTCAGGGGATCGTGGATGCCAGAAATGTGAATTTTCTGGTTGACTGAGGCTCAATCTTCCAAAGCATAACTAATACATCTGCATTAAAACTGCACTGTTTAAAAGACAATAGAAAATTGTATTCTTTAATTTGGTAAAACTCACTTTAATCAAGTAATTCCTTTAACTTACAAAGTTTAAATTCAAACCCTGGTCGATGCCACAGTAACAGCGTTGCACTAACCATTACACTAACTGTGCCGCCATCATAATTGAACCCCCCTCCCCCAAGTTTATAGATAAAGTCTTACTAATATACTAAAGACTAATAAAAAAAAGACTCTAATTAGGCAAGGATGTAACTGCGTGCTACTCGAAAGAAAAACGCACACGAGCGCAGTCAGGTTAAGCTCTGTGCTTTATTGGGGGCTCAGGCCCGACTTTTATACCTCTTGCATTCTCGCCCTTTCCCTCTTATTTTTCTTTGGCTTGGCTTTGCGGACAAAGATTTATGGAGGGGTAATGTCCACATCAGCTGCAGGCTCGTTTGTGGCTGACAAGTCCGATGCAGGACAGGCAGGCATGGTTGCAGCTGTTGCAAGGGAAAATTGGTTGGGTGTTGGGTTTTTCCTCCTTTGTCTTTTGACAGTGAGGTGGGCTCTGCGATCTTCTTCAAAGGAGGTTGCTGCCCGCCGAACTGTGAGGAGCCAATATGCACGGTTTGAGGCGTTATCAGCCCACTGGCGGTGGTCAATGTGGCAGGCACCAAGAGCTTTCTTTAGGCAGTCCTTGTACCTCTTCTTTGGTGCACTTCTGTCTCGGTGGCCAGTGTAGAGCTCGCCATATAACACAATCTTGGGAAGGCGATGGTCCTCCATTCTGGAGACGTGACCTACCCAGCGCAGTTTGATCTTCAGCAGCGTGGATTCGATGCTGTCGGCCTCTGCCATCTCGAGTACTTCGATGTTGGAGATGAAGTCGCTCCAAAGAATGTTGAGGATGGAGCAGAGACAACGCTGGTGGAAGTGTTTTAGGAGCCGTAGGTGATGCCGGTAAAGGACCCATGATTCGGAGCCGAACAGGAGTGTGGGTATGACAACGGCTCTGTATACGCTAATCTTTGTGATGTTTTTCCGTTGGTTGTTTTTCCAGATTCTTTTGTGTAGTCTTCCAAAGGTGCTATTTTCCTTGGCGAGTCTGTTGTCTATCTCATTGTCAATCCTTGCATCCGATGAAATGGTGCAGCTGAGATAGGTAAACTGGTTGACCGTTTAGAGATTTGTGTGCCCGATGTGGGGGGGCTGGTAGTCATGGTGGGGAGCTGGCTGATGGAGGACCTCAGTTTTCTTCAGGCTGACTTCCAGGCCAAACATTTTGGCAGTTTCCGCAAAACAGGACGTCAAGCGCTGAAGAGCTGGCTCTGAATGGGCAACTAAAGCGGCATCGTCTGCAAAGAGTAGTTCACGGACAAGTTGCTCTTGTGTCTTGGTGTGAGCTTGCAGGTGCCTCAGATTGAAGAGACTGCCATCCGTGCAGTACCGGATGTAAACAGCGTCTTCACTGTTGAGGTCTTTCGTGGCTTGGTTCAGCATCATGCTGAAGAAGATTGAAAAGAGGGTTGGTGCGAGAACACAGCCTTGCTTCACGCCATTTTTAATGGAGAAGGGTTCAGAGAGTTCATTTCTGTATCTGACCCGACCTTGCTGGTTTTCGTGCAGTTGGATTACCATGTTGAGGAACTTTGGGGGGCATCCGAGGCGCTCTAGTATTTTTCAAAGCCCTTTCCTACTCACGGTGTCAAAGGCTTTGGTGAGGTCAACAAAGGTGATGTAGAGTCCTTTGTTTTGTTCTCTGCACTTTTCTTGGAGCTGTCTGAGGGCAAAGACCATGTCAGTAGTTCCTCTGTTTGCGCGAAAGCCACACTGTGATTCTGGAAGAACATTTTCGGCCACACTAGGTATTATTCTATTTAGGAGAATCCTAGCGAAGATATTGCCTGCAATGGAGAGCAGCGTGATTCCCCTGTAATTTGAGCAGTCTGATTTCTCGCCTTTGTTTTTGTACAGGGTGATGATGATGGCATCACGAAGGTCCTGAGGCAGCTTTCCTTGGTCCCAGCAGAGATTGAAAAACTCATGCAGTTTGGCATGCAGAGTTTTGCCACCAGCCTTCCAGACCTCTGGGGGGGATTCCATCCATACCTGCTGCTTTGCCACTTTTCAGTTGTTCAATTGCCTTATATGTCTCTTCCCGGGTGAGGGCCTCATCCAGCTCTAGCCTTAAGGGCTGTTGAGGGAGCTGGAGCAGGGCGGATTCTTGGACTGAACAGTTGGCACGGAAAAGAGATTGGAAGTGTTCTGACCATCGGTTGAGGATGGAGATCTTGTCGCTGAGGAGGACTTTGCCGTCTGAGTTGCGCAGCGGGCTTTGGACTTGGGGTGAGGGGCTGTACACAGCCTTTAGAGCTTCGTAAAAACCCCTGAAGTTGCCAATGTCCGCGCTGAGCTGGGGTCGTTTGGCGAGGCTAATCCACCACTCATTTTGGATCTCCCGGAGTTTGCGCTGAAGATAGCTGCATGCGCGACGGAAGGCTTGTTTCTTCTCTGGCCAGGACAGCTTTGTAAGGTGAGCCTGGTGGGCAGCTCGCTTCTTTGCCAGCAGCTCCTGGATTTCCTGGTTGTTTTCTTCGAACCAGTCCTTGTTTTTCCTGGAGGAGAAGCCTAGTACCTCTTCAGTGGATTGCAGTATGGCAGTCTTCAGCTGATCCTAGAGGGTTTCAGGGGACAAGTCCATGAGGCAGATTGCATCCTCGAGCTTTGCTTTGAGGTTTGCCTGGAAGTTTCCTCTCACTTTGTCTGACTGCAGGTTTCCAACATTGAACCTCTTTCTGGGGGCTTTACTGTTCCTGGGCTTTGGCTTGAAGTGAAGGTTGAGCTTGCAGCGAACTAGCCGGTAGTCAGTGTGGCATTCCGCGCTGAGCATGACCCTGGTGTGGAGCACATCTCGTTTGTCTCTTTCTCGCACCTGGACGTAGTCCAGGAGGTGCCAGTGTTTGGATCGGGGATGCATCCAGGTAGTCTTCAGGCTGTCCCTCTGCTGAAAAAGGGTGTTTGTAATGACAAGCCGCTGTTCTGCGCAGAGCTCCAACAGGAGGCGCCCATTGTCGTTGCACTTGCCGACACCATGCTTGCCCAGGATTCCTGGCCAGGTTTCTGAGTCTTTGCCGACGCGTGCGTTGAAGTCGCCAAGGATGACAACCTTGTCGGCTGCAGGGGTGCGTTGAATGAGGTTGCGCAGATCAGTGTAGAACTTGTCCTTTTCTGCTGGTTCCGTCTGGAGGGTTAGAGCATAGACACTGATGATGATGATGCAACGCTTGTTTTGAAGGGGGAGTCGCATGGACATGATCCGGTCCGAGTGACCTGTCGGGAGGTTTTCGAGTTTGGAGGCAATGGAGTTCTTGACCATGAAGCCTACAGAGATAAGCGTCGTTCATCCATAGGCTTGCCAGACCAGTAGAGTGTGTAGCCCGCGCCACGTTCTTGGAGTCTGCCTACATCTGCAAGGCGGACTTCACTGAGAGCGGCTATGTCGACGTCAAGTCTGAGGAGTTCATGTGCGATGAGGGCAGACCAACGTTCAGGTCGGTGGCTGTCAGCCTTGTCTAGCATGGTTCTGATGTTCCAGCATGCTAGCTTGAGTTTTTGAGCATCTTTTGAGGGGGAGGATGTGGAGGGGGAGTTCGTGGACATGTCCTTGGGCCCGCGGAAAGGAGCTTTTAGGTGGAGTGCAGTGTGCGCAGTACTGGCCCCACCCTTTACACCCATGGTTCGTGTGCCGTGGCCAAGCAAGCTGGGACGTGGCAGCGAGGTCCTTGGGTCGTAGGTTTTATATCGGAGTGGCCTTCTCCTATGCAGGTTTCTTACCCGGGCTGGAGGGGCCTGCCTCCCCTCCTAGGTCAGACCATACCTGGTCACAAATCACCTGTGGACATGGCCTAGGTACGTTTAATTGGGTTCTCTAACTACCTCTGAGGTAGGTCAGGGACCCGGTTGGATTCTGACGGGGTTGACCAACTCTTTCCCTCAGCTTGTGGAGGAGAGCTGCCGCATTGTCCTGCTGCTTGCCTGGAGATGGTATGAATGCCCCCGGGACCACCAGTGGAGCTCCGTAGATGAGCTCGGCCGAAGAGGTTTTGAGGTCCTCCTTGGGTGCAGTGCGGATGCCCAACAGAGCCCATGGTAGCTCGTCCACCCAGTTAGGTCCTTGGAGTCTGGTCATGAGCGCAGTCTTGATGTGCCTGTGGAAGCGGTCCACCAGCCATTTGACTTTGGGTGGTAGGCCTCTGTGTGGTGCAACTGGGCAACCCACAGGCTGGTGAAGTCGGACGACAGACTGGAGATGAACTAGGCCTCTCTTCGATGTGATGTGGGATAGTAACCCGAACTGTGCCACCCAGAATGAGATGAGAGCTCTGGCACATGAGGTTGTGGATGTGTCTGCCAGTGGGATGGCTTCCAGCCACCTGATGAAGCAGTTGACCATTGTGAACAGGTAGCATAAATCCTGGGATACTGGTGAAGGTCCTACTATGTCCGCGTGGACGTGGTCGAACCTTTGCTCCAGGGGCTCGAGGTGCTGAAGTGGGGTCTTGGTATGCCAGTGCACCTTGGCTGTTTGGCACTGTGTGTATGCCTTCACCCACCCACCGACCTGTTTTCGTAATCCATGCCACACATATTTGCTGACCACCAGCCAGACCGTGGTCCTGATGGACGGGTGAGACAGCTCGTGGATGGAAGCGAAAACCTGCCATCTCCTTTTTTAAATTTTTTTTATTTTTCACACTATAAACCACATTGATCAAGATACATACATTTTCCTTTTCAAATATATACAGTGTCGTTTTCTCCCCCCCTCCTCCCTCTTCCCATCCCACCCTCCCTACCTCCCCTCCCATTCATTTAAAGTTCAGAATCTAAGACACATTAAACCCATCAAACAATGTTGACACTCAATAAAAACAAACAAGAATTTCCACTGAGTCAATTCTTTTCATTCCCTTCTCCTTCTGTCATTTTAGGTGGTAGATGTCCCCGGTAGGTTTTCTCTATTGTGTTTTATGTATGGCTCCCATATTTGTTCAAATATTGTAATATTATTTCTTAAATTATATGTTATTTTTTCTAATGGAATACATTTATTCATTTCTATATACCATTGTTGTATTTTCAAGTTATCTTCTAATTTCCAGGCTGCAAATTCTTTGTTTTTTATGTTACTTAGGAGGAAGATCTCTGGGTTTTTTGGTATATTGCTTTTTCTGATTTTATTTAATATCTGGTTTAGATCTTCCCAAAATTTTTTCACTTTCTCACATGTCCAGATTGCATGAATTGTTGTTCCCATTTCTTTTTTACACCGAAAACATCTGTCAGATACTGTTGGGTCCCATTTATTTAACTTTTGAGGTGTAATATATAGCCTGTGTATCCAGTTATATTGTATCATACGTATTTCTCATAGTTCCTGAGCATAACTTCTCCCATGTTTCATTCTTTATCTTTATGTTTATGTTTAGATCTTGTTCCCATTTTTGTTTAGTTTTACAATTTGTTTCCTCATTCTCCTTTTCTTGCAGTTTAATATACATGTTTGTTATAAATTTTTTGATTATCATTGTGTCTGTAATCACATATTCAAAATTACTTCCCTCTGGTAACCTCAGACTGTTTCCCAATTTGTCCTTCAAGTAGGATTTCAGTTGGTAGTATGCCAAAAGTTATATTATATTTATCCTTCATTTGTTCAAAGGATAATAATTTATTTCCTGAAAAGCAATTTTGTATTCTTTTGATCCCTTTTTTCTCCCATTCTCTAAAGGAAAGGTTATCTATTGTAAAAGGGATTAGCTGATTTTGCGTCAGTATTAGTTTTGGTAGTTGGTAATTTGTTTTATTCCTTTCTACATGAATCTTCTTCCAAATATTGAGCAGATGATGTAATGCTGGAGAATTCCTACATTGTACCAATTTTTCATCCCATTTATGTTCGGGTATCTTCTCCCCTATTTTATCTCGTTCTAATCTAGTCCAATCTGGCTTTTCCCTTGTTTGATAAAAATCTGATAGGTATCTTAATTGTGCGGCTTTATAATAATTTTTAAAGTTTGGCAGTTGTAAGCCTCCTTGTTTATACCATTCTGTTAATTTATCTAGTGCTATCCTCGGTTTCCTCCCTTTCCATAAAAATTTCCTTATTATTTTCTTTAACTCCTTGAAGAATTTCTCCGTCAAGTGTATTGGCAATGCCTGAAATAGGTATTGTACCCTTGGGAAAATGTTCATTTTAATACAGTTTATCCTTCCTATTAGTGTTAGTGGTAAATCTTTCCAATGCTCTAAATCGTCCTGTAATTTTTTCATTAGTGGATAATAATTGAGTTTATATAGATGGCCGAGGTTTTTATTTATTTGTATACCTAGGTATCGTATTGCTTGCATTTGCCATCTGAATGGTGATTCTTTATTAAATTTTGAGAAATCCGCATTATTCATTGGCATTGCTTCACTTTTATTTGCGTTAATCTTGTATCCCGACACTTCTCCATATTCCTTCAATTTTTTATGTTATTCTTTTATTGATATTTCTGGTTCTGTTAAGTATACTATAACGTCATCTGCAAATAAACTGATTTTATATTCCTTGTCTTTTATTTTTATCCATTTTATTTTATTTTCTGTTCTTATCAGTTCTGCTAGTGGTTCTATGGCTAACGCGAACAATAAGGGCGATAGTGGGCATCCCTGCCTTGTTGATCTGCTTAATTTAAATTGTTTTGATATATATCCATTTACTGTCACATTCGCCAATGGCCCCTTATATAATGCTTTAATCCAATTAATATATTTCTCTGGTAAACTGAATTTTTGTAGTATTTTGAATAAATAATTCCATTCTACTCTGTCAAAGGCCTTCTCTGCATCTAAAGCCACCGGTACTGATGGAGCTTTATTTCCTTCTACTGCGTGAATTAAGTTAATAAATTTACAAATATTGTCTGTTGTTCGTCTTTTTTTAATAAATCTAGTTTGGTCTAGATTTACTATTTTTGGTACATAGTCGGCTAATCTGTTTGCTAATAGTTTAGCTATTATCTTATAATCTGTGTTAAGTAAAGATATTGGTCTATATGATGCTGGTGCGAGTGGATCTTTCCCTGTCTTTGGTATTACTGTAATTATTGCTGTTTTGCATGAATCTGGTAAGCTTTGTGTTTTATCAATCTGGTTGATGACTTCCAGGAGGGGAGGAATTAATGAATCTTTAAATGTTTTATAGAATTCTATTGGGAATCCATCCTCTCCTGGTGTTTTATTATTCAGTAGTTTTTTTTATTATCTCTTATATTTCTACTATTTCAAATGGTTCTGTTAATTTATTTTGTTCCTCTATTTGTAATTTTGGTAGTTCAATTTTAGTTAAAAATTAATCTATTTTGTCTTCTTTCCCTTTGTTTTCAGTTTGGTATAATTGTTCGTAGAATTCTCTGAAGTTTTCATTAATCTCCCTTGGATTATATGTAATTTGTTTGTCTTTTTTCCTTGATGCCAATACCATTCTCTTAGTTTGTTCTGTCTTAAGCTGCCATGCTAGAATTTTGTGTGTTTTTTTCTCCTAGTTCATAATATTTCTGTTTTGTCTTCATTATGTTCTTCTCCACTTTATATGTTTGTAGTGTTTCATATTTTATTTTTTTTATCTGCCAATTCTTTTCTTTTTGTTGTGTCTTGCTTCATTGCTAATTCTTTTTCTATATTTGCTATTTCCCTTTCCAACTGCTCTGTTTCCTGATTGTAGTCCTTCTTCATCTTGGTTACATAACTTATTATTTGCCCTCTGATGAACGCTTTCATTGCGTCCCATAGTATAAACTTATCTTTCACTGATTCCGTATTTATTTCAAAGTACATTTTAATTTGTCTTTCAATGAATTCTCTAAAATCCTGCCTTTTAAGTAGCATGGAGTTTAATCTCCATCTATACATTCTTGGAGGGATGTCCTCTAACTCTATTGTCAATATCAGGGGTGAGTGGTCCGATAATATTCTAGCTTTATATTCTGTTTTTCTAACTCTGTCTTGCATGCGAGCTGATAACAGGAATAGGTCTATTCTTGAGTATGTTTTATGTCTACCCGAATAATATGAATATTCCTTTTCCTTTGGGTGTTGTTTCCTCCATATATCCAAAAGTTGCATTTCTTGCTTCGATTTAATTATAAATTTGGTTACTTTGTTCTTTCTGTTAATTTTTTTCCCAGTTTTATCCATGTTTGAATCCAAATTAAGGTTGAAATCCCCTCTTATTAGTATGTTCCCTTGCGTGTCTGCTATCTTCAAAAAAATATCTTGCATAAATTTTTGATCTTCTTCTATTTTAATTGGTACATTTTTACTGATTAATATAGCTACTCCTCCAGCTTTTGAATTATATGACGCTGCTGTTACATGTCCTATCCAATCTCTCTTTAATTTCTTGTGCTCCATTTCAGTTAAGTGTGTTTCTTGCATGAATGCTATATCAATTTTTTCTTTTTTCAGTAAATTTAGCAGTTTCTTCCTTTTGATTTGGTTATGTATTCCGTTAATATTTAAAGTCATATAGTTCAACATAGCCATTTCATACTTTCTTTATCTTTCCTTTCCGTTTCCTCATCATCACCTTTCCTTCTTATCCATTTCTGCTTTCTTGTTTTGAACACTTTATAAGACAACATTTCTAAAACATCAAACATTTCCCTTATTCTCCTATCTAAAATTTCTTTAACCCCACTATCCCCTCCCCTTCCTGAGTTGCCCTTTATCCCTCGTCGGGCAACCACATCTCCCCTCTCCATTTGGATTTGCGAATTCACTCGCAAACGTCAACTGATTTCGCAGTGACCGTAACTCCTCCCCACCCAGCCCCCCCCCCCCAGAAAAGATTCTAATTTTCATATACAACAAAGGTCACTCTCTTAATTCCCTCCTTACTTTCTCTCTTCCCTTTCTTTCCCTTATTAATTCTTATCTATACTCTATATATTTTCCTTTAAATACGCATACACTCATGTACACACCTATATGCATATACACACACACACATACATATATATATATATATATATATATATATACCTATATACACACATACATATAGTTCGTGGTCATTTTTGCTCTCGTTACATGTCTTCATCTCTCTGTCTGTTTTGTAGTTGTTCTGCAAATTTTCGTGCTTCCTCCGGATCCGAGAATAGTCTGTTTTGCTGCCCTGGAATAACTATTTTAAGTACCGCTGGGTACTTTGGCATAAATTTATATCGTTTTTTCCATAGGATCGCTTTTGCTGTATTAAACTCCTTTCTCTTGTTCAGGAGTTCAAAACTTATGTCTGGATAGAAAAAAATTTTTTGACCTTTGTATTCCAGTGGCTTTTTGTCTTCTCTTATTTTCTTCATTGCTTTCTCCAATATATTTTCTCTTGTTATATATCTTAGGAATTTTACTAAAATGGATTCTTTAAAAAAAAATATATCCATTGTCTTGCCTTTCCCTTCTTCTTCCATTTGTGTTTGTGCCTTTGTGTTTTCTGTGTTTTTTTTAAACTTTTCCGGAGAGGGCTGGAGTTCCCCGACCGGCCACTACTCCATCACGTGACTCCTTGAAAACCTGCCATCTCCAAACCACCGGGACAATAGCTCTGAATTGGCCAGTGCTCACGTTGCACGGGAGGGTGGGATGTCCAGGAGATGCAGTCCCGATATGGCTGTCCTGAATTGGGGCATCTCCTTGTCATCTTGCTGTTTCTCCGCCAGTGCTATGATACCAACTCCCCTTGATAGAGTGTGAATACTCTGTCTGGACTGTGCGTCGGCCATCACGTTGTCCTTGCCGGAGACGTGCCTTACATCTATGCTGTATTCCAAGATGTAAGACAGGTGACGCTGCTGTCGGGCTGACCAGAGGTCCAAGATCTTTGCCAAGGTGAAGGTCAGGGGCTTGTGATCTGCGAAGGCCATAAAAGACCTGTCCTTGAGGAAGTGTGGAAGTGGTGGGTGGCCAGGTACAGTGCCAGTGCTCTCTGTCAAAAGCACTGTACTTCAGTTCCGGAGGCCGCAGATGTTTGCTGAAAAAAAGCCAGCGGCCGCCAGCTTCCTTCTTTCTATTTGTTGCGCCAGAACTGCTGATTGTCATTTCAGGGGCATCCACTGTCATGGCCGTCGGAGCATCTGCCCTGGGGTGGCTTCCTTGGCCTTCAAGAAGGCTGACTCCTCGTCCCATGTGATGTCCTTCGCTTTTCCTGCCATCCGGGCGAACATGATCTGGGCAGCCGAGGGGATGAACCTGTGGTAGAAGTTGATCATCCCCACAAACTCCTGTAATCCCCTGGTCATGCTGGGCCTCGGAAACTTCTGGATGGCCTCCATCTAGCTGAGTAGCGGTGTGGCTCCTTCCCTGGTTATCCGATGGCCTCCAACCCAAACTGGCCTTTGGCTGGGTTGATTGTTAGTCCGAACTCACTCAGCTGGGTGTAGTGTTCTTGTCGGTTCCTGCTTGCCACAAGCTTGTTGTCCAGGTAGACGAAGAGTCGGCCCAGAGTCCATTAGCCGCTGAAAGGTCTGTGTGGCATTCTTCAGCCCAATCATCATTCTCAGGAATTTGAACAGGCTGAACGGGGTGATGATGTCAGTCTTGGGGATATCATCAGTGTGTACCGGGATCTGGTGCTATCCCCGCATGAGGTCCACTTTGGAAAAGATCTTTACCCCGTGCACATGAGCCGCAAAGATCTGGATGTGCGGCATGGGGTATTGATCTGGTGCTGTGGCCTGTTGTGGCCTCACCGCATGGTCTCCCAACCCCCAGGGGCTTTGGGCACCATATGCAGAGGAGAAGCCCATGGGCTGTCTGACTGCTATAAGGTCCCAAGCTCTTCCAGTTTCTTGAATTCCTCCTTCACCAGCTGGAGATCCTCTGGAGGGAGATATCTTGCTCGTGTGTAGAGCGGCGGGCAATGGGTCAGGATATGGTGCTGTACTCCATGCTGGGGCATCGCCGTGGTGAATTGGGGGGGTGAGCACTGCCAGGAACTCAGCCAGGACCTTGGCGTATTCGTCTGTGGATCGCTGCGCAGAGTCCAGGTGGAGTGCTGGAATCTTGGATTCTTTGAGAGTGGACAAGTCTCCGACCCTTGAGGTCCACGAGTAAATCTGCCCCAAGGAACGGCTGTTCCACTGCGGCCAGCGTGAACATCCACGAGAAAAGGCTGCCCCTCCCCCCCCCAACTGCAGTTGGACTTTGCGGGTACCATAGGTCCAGATTGTGTTGTTAGCAGCCCTCAATGTGGGGCCTGACTGCCTGTTCCTGGTGTCCTTCCCCGACGCAGGCAGGATTCTGACCTCTGCTCCTGTGTCCACAAGGAAACACCATCCAGACTGGCGATCCCAATCGTACAGGAGTCTATCTTGTTGGCCAATCATCGTGGCCATTAGCAATGGCTGGCCCCGACATTTCCCTGGAACATGCATGGTGGCCTGCATTGGTGGGCTCTGGAATCCCATTTCTAGTGGTAGAAGCACCACTGGTCGTTGGAATCACCTCCTCTGTGGGGATGCTGTTCTCTCCATGGGTCTGCGTGGGTCTGGCTGTTGGGTTAATGACAAGCCCCACGGATGCCGAGCACTCTCTTTTCTGTTTCCACAGAACGTCCATTCATGCTGCGACTTTCCGAGGTTCGCTGAAGTCAGCGCCTGCCAGGAGCAGTTGGACGTATTTGGGCAGTTGCTCCAGAAATGCCTGCTCGAACATGATGCAGGGCTCGTGTTTGCCCAGGAAGGTCAGCATCTCATTCATGAGAGCCAACAGGGACCTGTCTCCCAGTCTGTCCAGGTGGAGCAGGCGTGAGAGCTCAAAGGTCTCAATTAGCAAGTCCCTGAAGGTGGTATATGTGCCTTCTGATAGGGGCTCCTGGATGAAGTTGGCCACCCTGCTCGCCGTGTCCTGGTCCAGGGCGCTAACCACGTGGTAGTACCGGGTGGACTCTGCTGTGATCTGCCGGATCTGGAACTGTGCCTGTGGCTGATTGGACCAGAAGGTCGGCAGCTTGAGAGCGACTGCGTGGTCTGCTACCGGCTCGCTCATCGTTGGGTTTAGATGCCATCTAAACCATCGGGGTCACCAATTGTTGCCACGCGCTACTCGAAAGAAAGCAGACTACAAAGTATTTTGGACAAAAGGAGGTACAGAAGGTCATGTTCCTTCAGTGGCCTATATTAATGACATATGCACAGCACAAAAGCAATTAGGAATGAAACCAGTTGTTGCAAATAATAGCTCAGGTTCACGACAACTAAAATACAGCTCATAAAAATGTGATCATAGGTTTGTTTTCCAACTACCTTCTACTTGTTTTTGTAACTTCAGTTTGTATTTGCCAGAAATTTTTAAAAAATTTTTTTTAAATTTTTCACACTATGAACCATACTGACCAAAATACACACAAACGTTTCCCTCTTGAATATACACAGTGTCATTTTCTCCCCTTTTTCCCCCCTCCCCACCCACTCAACGTTCAACATATATGATACATTAAACAATGTCATCACACAATGAAAATAAATAAGAAATTTGTGTCATCTACTTTTACATACTTAGTCTTCTTCTCCTTCTGTCATTTTAGATGGTGGAGGTCCACAGTAGGACTTCTCTGTTAGGTTCCATGTACGGTTCCCAAATTTGTTCGAATACTGTGATGTTATTTCTTAAATTATATGTTATTTTTTCCAATGGAATACATTTATTCATTTCCATGTACCATTGCTGTATTCTCAGGCTCTCTTCTGATTTCCAGGTTGACATTATACATTTTTTTGCAACAGCTAAGGCTATCATAATAAATCTTTTTTGTGCTTCATCCAAATCGAGGCCAAGTTCTTTCCTTCTTATATTACTTAGAAGGAAGATCTCTGGATTTTTTTGGTATGTTGCTTTTTGTGATTTTATTTAATAGCTGATTTAGATCTTCCCAAAACTTTTCCGCTTTCTCACGTGCCCAGCCACTGATTTTTAATGCTGAATGGTGAACAGTGTTCTAATGACCGATATGCTAGGATCTCCTTTTAGTGTTGAAGCGAGGTTCAACAAAATCAACTTGAGCACTTTCTCACCACACGAAGGCGACCATGTCCAGTTGCATGTACCCACAATTTGCATTTATGTAGTGTCTTTAATTTCATAAGACTATTGACAAATAAAAATGGACTCTTCAATGTTAGGATATTGTTAGGGAACTGGGCAAAAGTGTCATTGATGCAATCTGCATTTTAACAAGCAGATTCAAGCAGGAAAAAGAGATGTGGGCAGCTCTTAAGTTTAGGTGATCTGATGTTAGGTGGAATCTGACTGAAGTTTGCATATTCTCCCATGATCACATTGGTTTTCCTGATGTGTTCCGGCATCCAACCATATTCCAGAGATGTTCAAGAAGTTTACTTGGATGTACTAAAGTATGAATGATTCCTATGGAATATTTCCAAGAAGTAGCATGGACTTGATGGGCTAAATGTCCTCTTCTAGTATTGTAATATGAATGCCAGAACCTTTTCAATGAGATGAAAGATTCCATAGATGGTGAGCCAGACTTGGATGAATATTTGTAAAATTTACGTTATTTATTCTATAATAGATCAACTATATTCCATAATGCTTATTCTATAGGACATACACAGTGAATGGTTGGGCACTGTGGAGTGAGGAAGAAAGGAGGGATCTGGGAATACAGGTACATAATTCTCTAAAAGTGGTGTCACAGGTAGATAGGGTTTTAAAGAGAGCTTTTGGCATTCAGAAATCAAAGTATTGAGTATAGGACTTGGGATGTTATACAGGTAGTTAAATTGTATAAGACATTGGTGAGGCCACGTTTGGAGTATTGTGTGCAGTTTTGGTCACCTAACTACAGGAATGATATCAATTAAATTGAAAGGGTGGCACGATTGGTGTAGCAGTTAGCGCAGCGCCTTTACAGTGCCAGTGATTGGGACCGGCGTTCAAATCCAGTGCTATCTATAAGGAGTGCTACAGGGAATGTTAGATTAGTTATGGGCAAAATATGTATTTAAAAGAGAGAAACTTTGGGGGTTTAGTTACTTCGCAGTAACGCTTCACAAAAGATATCTCATTTAAAATGCAAGAGCTTTGCTAAAGTGAGGCATTGTTTCACCAGTGACTTTGCAGGCAACGGAATTGCTTTGGAAAGAACTTCAGAAGGAGGTGCAAATGGAACAATGACCAGGCAGAGGCTGATAAGGTCTTTCGAAAATTGGGTTTGGCACCTTGGGAGAGGTCATTTGGTTTTTACATGCAGAGAGAGGAAAAAGCAAACAAGTGATTTCTCTTTTGAGAAAGAGAGAGAGAGAAGTCACTTCTACAGCAGCAGTTGCGGCAAACCCCATTTTGAAGATGAGTTACGAGTTCTGAGTTCAGCCTGTGTAAAACCCTTGTAGTCCTTACAAGAGGAAATGGCTGGCTCAAATGTTTCTCCTGAAATAAGGGAAACAAGAGGAACCCTGTGGTGACCAAGAAGAAGAGGTTATTATTTGGAAAACCCATGATGGGGCAAGTTTCTTCGGCAAGACGCTGGAGTGACTGATCGGAGGAAATCAAATTTCTCTCTGAAACCAACAAGAACCTTCCTGAGCGGTAACCATTTAACTTTAAGCACCAGAGCCTGGTGGAAATTATAAATGTTTAATTCTGTGCACAGTATGAGAATTGGCTGATACCAGTAAACTTGGAGAAATGAGAAGTGAATGATTGGACAGTGAAACAGAGAACATTCCTGAAACATATACACATTACATACACGTGTGCTTAGAATTAGAAGGAGGTTAAGTTAATAGTAATAAGTTAAAGATTGATCTTGTTTTTATGTTTAAAGAAAATTAAAAGCAACTATTGTTTAAATAACCATTGTCTTGGTGAATTTCTATTGCTGCTGGATTTTGGGGTCCTCTGGGCTCAAAACAAGAATTTGTACATTCTCCCTGTGTCTGCGTGGGTTTTTCCCAGGAGCTCTGGTTTCCTTCCACTATTTAAAACATCCCAGGTATGCAGGCTAATTGGGTGGTACGGAGTTGTGGGCTGAAATGGCCTGTAACCGTGCTGTATGGCTACATTTTTTTTAAAGTACAAAGAAAATTTACTAGGATGTTGCACGGAATTCAGGTTAGCAGGTTCGGACTTTATTCCCTGGAGTGTGGAAGAATGAGGGGAGAATTGATGAAGGTGTATAAATTATGTGGGGTACAGACAGAGTAAATGTAGGTAGGCTTTCTTCACTGAGGACACGTGGTAAGGATTAAAGGGGAAAGGTTTATGGGAGACATGAGAGGGAACTTCTTTACACAAAAAGTGGTGGGAATTTGCCAGCTGAAATGGTGAATGCCAGCTCAGTTTTAAAATTTACAAAGAATTTAGACAAGTACATGGATAAGAGGGGTATGGAGGGCTATGGGCTGGGTGTAGGTCAGTGGGACTAGGCAGAATAAAAGTTTGACTAGAAGACCAACGAGTCTGTTTTCTGTGCTGTAATGTTCTATGGTTCGAATCCTTATAGATCAGCAATAACAGTGGACATAACTAAGTGTGACTTTGGCCCAATCAAGTTTGAAAGGGTGGAAGGTATGAACTGGCCAAATATGAATTAAAATAGGCAGGCTTTGATATAACATGCATGTCTATTTAAGCAACAGATAAGGTGAGCCAGACTGGAGCAGGGCAGTGTGATGGAGATGGAGTGAGTCTCGTGACGTTGGAGAAATAATATCTAGACGTACAGTACGGTAACAGTCTTTTTTAGGCCCACGAGTCTGTGGCGCCTAATTTACATCCAATTAACCAACGTTTTGAACGGTGGGATGAAACCGGAGCCCCTGGGGAAAACCCATGTGATCATTTCTGCTTTGTACGCATTCAGAAAGGTAAAAGCAATGTGATTCCTTTTCTGAGTGACAGAGTGAGAAAAGAAACCTGGGTCCTTTAATCCCCTTCTCTTTTCTAGCTCCTGTTCCTCCTTCAAATCATTCTTTTGAGCTCACTTCTGATAGAGCTTCTGGTCATTTGCCTTGACATTTTCTGTGTGGCGAAGTATGAAATGTTTCTAGTCCTCATGATCAACACTGGGGGATATTTTACTGAAAGCTATCGTTTGCGGTCAGTTGCTGTGGGGTGATCAATTTAACTTTGGTTCATCACTGTGGAATACTGAGTTGACCCAGTCACTTGAAATGTACTTTCAGGTTGAATACTTTTCCTGTGAATTTTTCAGATACTTTATATAGAGACAAAGGTGCAGAAACAAGCCATTCAACCCTCTAATTCAGTGCTGGAATTGTAATGACCTGTCCCCCATCTGCATCAACAAAATCTTTTCATTCCTTTCTCCAAATTTATTTAGTCTCATAACAATGCATTTTTGGCTTAAACCACATATAGTTAGCAGTGATGATATTTTGATCTTATTTGGGTTCAAATGAAGTTGGATACATTCCATTTTTAAGTTTTAAGTTTGAAATTTTAATAAGAAAATTATTAATCAGGTTAGTTGAAAACAATTTTTCATGCTCTTCTTTGAAATTGGTCTCTCTGCTTTGATTTATTGTAGACCATACAAAATTAATATTTTGCATTATAAATTATAAATTAAAAATAGATTTTAATGAAGTCAAAATTTAATTAATATAAATAATTGCATTTCCACTGAGCTCTGTAGTTTTCAAGCTAATTAGTTCTGTCAACGTTTTCAGTTTTTGTGGGTTCAACCCACTTTTACTTTCATAAATGTTTTATGAAAGTAAATTTTTAAATTTGAGACCAGTTATCCAAGGAAAGTTATCTTTTGGTCGCTGAATTTCGGAAACTTCATGCCTATTCCTTCTTCCAGAAATATTTATCTTGGTTATAAAGCCACAAAGAAAATAAAATGAAGTTTTATTTCATATAATAGAGGTAGGTATGTTTATATTGCAGTGTTAGATCCACATATCAATTGTAATAACATTGAGCTGTTCAACAAAGGAAGTTTTGTCAGACAAAAATGTTGTATATTAAATTTAACTGTGCTATAACCATAATCCCAGAGGTCTGTAAAGTAATTCAATTGCAGGGAAACGAAAGTGAATTTTAAAAAAAGCTTTGATAATGGAAGCACATTTATTTATTGCTGGCCTAATAACCCAGAAAAACAAATGAATGATCTGTATACAGTTATTCAAGTCTTTCCACCATAGCGGGGAGAAAATGGAAAATTCCCAGATACAAAGGAACATGGGAGTCTTCATGGAGGATAGCCTGAAGATAAACTTGCCCATTGAATCAGTGGCGAAGAAGGAAAATGCAATGCTGACATTCATATGAAGAGGAATTGAATATAAGAGCAGGGATGTGATGTTGAGATTTTATAAGGCACTGGTGAGATCTCACTTGTGGGCTCCAAATTTAAGAAGGGGTGTGCTGAGGGGGTTTTAATGGATGTGTGTTAATATTAATATTTAGATTAATGTTAAGCTATATTTCTTATAAATATGCCTTTAGTTAGTTGTGGGTTGGAGTCGCAGCATCTAGAAAGACAGAGCTAATGGATCTGAAGTGGGTCTTAATTATTCAAGAACTGAAGTATCTAAATACTCAATAAGAACTGCTGAAGGAAGCCATCTGTTTTTAAACCAAACCATTTAAGCCTCTTGAACAGAGATGATATCAGAGGTTGTTATGGAGATGGAGTGGTTTTGAAAAAGGCAAGAAGTTTTGTAGAAATGAAACTGATTGCCAAGAATTGGGACTGACACATGATTTGGAGAAATATATTACGGAATTCAGACATTTTTGGACCACTTTCAGAAGTCAAAACCCTGTGACACACACACACGAGTTGGAACCTTGTGGAAGACAGGGTTGAATTACCGTAACCAGAATAGGTGCTGTTATGTGTTACTTCTAAGAAAAGGGGGTCACAGAATAAGTAGATTTCAAAAGAGAAGCTACTTCTAACTGCCTCTTTAAGATGAGAGGGTAGTTTCATTTGGAAAACAGATTCCAAATTCTTCATTCAAAAGAAGAAGATTTGATCCTGGGAAGACAGAATTTGTATTCTCCTTTTCACAGGAGGTACATTGGTGGCTCAGAAGATGGTCACTTCTGCTTGAAGAATATCTATCACAGACAATTCATTGAAAGAATTGTGAGTTTAAAGAAGCCTGAAGATATATTTAAAAGCGCTTTATAATTATTTTTGAACTGAAAATTTAAGATCTTCAAGCAAGTCTAAAATTATGCCAAAGTTTTAAAAATGGACTTTTCAGAGTGGGACTTTTTTTACACACATTTATATTTGAGTACAGTGGGGTTAAATTTAGAGTTAAAGTTTAGTGTTATTAGTGTAAGAACTGTTATTTTTTTTCAAACTTTATTTAAAAGATAGAAAAAAACATAACATATAGTATAGTAATAACCAAAAAATGATTTTACAAGGATATACATATATATATATAAAAAAAAACCCAAAACAAATTAAAAAAAAATTAAAAACCTCACCCCACCCTCCCACCACTTAAGTGGAACAAAAAAATAAATGAAATATATATATAAATAAATAAAAAGAAAATATTATAAATGTTAATAACATTTCAAAGTATATCTAAGTGCATACATTTCAAATACGGAGGCCACTTACTAACAAAAGAAGAATAATTATCATGTAAATTATAGGTAATTTTTTCCGTACAGCACATACTTTCAATTCATTGTGCCAGTGTAATATATTAATCTCAGTATCATCTTTCCAAGTACTAGCAACACATTTACGCGCTACTGATAACACTAAACATACAAAAGCAATTTGAATTTTATCCAATCCCATTCCCCTTAACGAATACAAATTTCCCAACAAAAAAATCGTTGGATCTAATGGTGTTATGTTATTTATAGTTTAATAAAAAGCTATTATTTTGAATTTACTATAGTCTGGTGAATTTTCCATTGCTGTTACTTTGTTAGTGCGAACAAAGTCACTTTAGTCCCAAACAAAATTAAAAGGGTTGCTAGTTTCATAACAAGGTTCACAAGGATGATTCTGGGAATGAAAGGCTCATCATATGAGGAACATTTGACGGTTCTTGGCCTGTATTCATTAGAATTTAGGAGAATGAGGGGGCATCTCATTGAAACATTTAGAACTTTGAAAGGGATGGTCAGAGTAGATGCCGAAAGGTTGTTTCCCATGATGGGGGAGTCCAGGACAAGAGGGCATAACTTGAGGTTGAAAGGGGGCATCCACTTTGAACAGAAATGCAGAGAAATTTCTTTGGCCAGAGGGTGGTGAATCTGTGGAATTTGTTGCCACAGACCATTGTGGAGGCCAAGTCATTGGGTGTATTTAAGGGAGAGATTGATAGGTTCTTGATTAGTCAGGGCATGGAAGATTATAGGGAGAAGGCCAGGGAGTGGGGCTGAGTTGGAAAATGGATCAGCTCATGATTGAATGGCGGGCCAGACTCAGTGCACTGAATAGCCTATTTCTGCTCCTATGTCATATAGTCGTATTTTAGTTCATTAAATTTTGAAATAAAAAGCATGCTTTAGTCATAGAAGAAGTACACCACAGAAACAGGCCCTTTGGCCCATGTGGTTATGCTGAACATGATGTCCAAATCGAACTAAAATCCTGCTGTGTGATAGGTACACCTCCCTTCCCTTCATATTCATGTGTCTATCCAGAAGCCTCTTAAATGATACTTTCATATCGGATTCCACCACTTCTCCTGGCAGCTCATTCTAGGCACCCACCACTCTATGTGTGTAAAAAAAAATTCCCCTGTACATCTCCCTTAAATTCCCTCCCCCTCACCTTAAATCCCATCCTCTGGGATGTGATACTTTTACCCTAGGAAAAAGATTCTGACTGTCCACCCCATCAGTGCTTCTCACTGATTTTATAAACTTTTGTCAGGTCACCCCCTCAGCCTCTTTCTCTGGAATAGAGAACCTCTCGCAATACCCACTAATCCTGGTAAACCTCTTCTGTACCCTTTCTAAAGCCTCCACATCGTCCAACCCATATTACTCACAGTATTCCAGGTGTGACCTAACCAAATGTTTATAGGGCTGCAACAAGTCTTCCTTACTTTTTGCACTCAGTACCCCACCCACTGAAGGCAAGCATGGTAATTATGAAACTGTTAGATTGAAATATATGTCAACTGGTTTATTTCTGTTCTTGAAAGAAGAAATTCTAATTTTTACTGATTTCTGGCTTGTGTACTTCAGAAATGTGCATGTCTTTTCATTGATTTCCGAAATAGCCAATCATACTACTATATCAAAGATGAGTAATAACCTGCCAACTTTGTCATTTATGGCCGTGCCTAAATATTGAAAGACATTTGAATTAGCCTAGAGAGCTCCAGTTTTCTTGAAAGGATAAAACTGTGAGGTGCTTCATGCCAATTAAACATATCATTGCAGTTTCAACCAAAAATTCAGAACATAAAATCTGTTGGTGTCATTTAAATTTTGTTGATGAGATCTCGAACTTCATGTTGAAACATTCCATTGATATCAGAAAGTCATTTTGATGGTTCGGAAAGTCAGTATTCTGCCTTGGTCTGTTCTCAAGTGCTTTTAGGAGAAACCACAGGATGTGGGAGAGATAAGATAGGGTATATTTTCAAAGGTGCATTGCGTTTTATTGAGGAAATGGCTATTCAGCCACCTTCTAAAGGTCCACTGTCTTTATATTCCAGAAATGATTAATAGGTGTGTGTTACCAAGAATTTTTTGTGGCTTCATAAGGATATTATTCTCCTGGGTGTACTGTTCATTTGTCTAACTAATTGGTGCCTTTTCAATTTAATGTTTTATCCCTCTCATCAGTGATTCTCATTTCAATCTTCCCCAAAGGCTTTTTTGCAATTCTCCAGGTCAGGCCACACTTCCTCCAAGGATCTTTTTCAAATGCGGATTATTCAACCTTCAAGTTAAAAGTTCATTTGATTCTGTATCACAGCATGTTTAATATTCAGTTAGAACATAGAACATTACAAAACATTAAACCTTTTCAACAATCTAAAGCTTCCCTACCTTACACCCTCTATTTTTCTTGCATCCATGTGCCTGTCTAATAGTCTTTTAAATTATCTTTAAATTTTAAATAAATCCCTATTGAACCAGCCTCCACCACTACCCCCTGGCAATTCATACCAGGCACCCACTGCTCTGTATAAATAAATCTACCCCTGACGTCTCCAGTAAACTTTCTCTGCTATTTGTTGGTGTCAACCGGGGAAAGTTGCTGGGTATCCAGCCTATTTATGCCTCTCATAATCTTCCATTAAGTCACCTCTCAGCCTTCTTCACTCCAAGGAGAAAAAAGCTCTTGCTATGTTAACCATTGCCTCATAAGACATGTTCTCCAATCCAGGCAACATCCTGGTAAATCTCTGCACTCACTCCAAAGCTTCCACATCCTTCCTGTAATGAGGCAACCAGAACTAAACACAATATTCCAAGTGTCGTCCAGCCAGAGATTATAGAGTTACAAGATTACCTCACGAATCTTGAACTCAATCCCCCACTAATGAAGGCCAGCATAGCATAAACCTCCTTAACTACCCTATCAACCTGTGTAGCAACCTTGAGAAATCAATGGATTTGGACCCAAGGTCCCTCTGTTCTTCCACACTGTTAAGAATCCTTGCTATTAACCATGTACTCCACCTTCAAGTTCGATCTTCAAAACGGAGAACTTCAGTTTTGTTAATAATTTTTCAAGGAGAAAAATGGCCTGGATAATATTGTTTATTGTGCACGAGAAACTGGTGATAATTTTATCTACAGTACAAGTCCGATTATCTGAAATGGTCAGGACCGGAACTATGTCAGACAAACGTTTCTTTTTGGAGAACAGGTCATTTTTTAAAAACTGCCCAGTAGCAACAGCAAATCACTTGTAACAATGTTTAAACAGCAATAAACCACAAGGGAAGGCTTTATAAGCATTAAACTAATGTTTAATTCCCACCAAAAAAATGCTGGCCACCACCGATCACCAACACCTCCTCACCAGGGCCCCACTGGTCCCGGGAGCCCAAGATTCCCATGCCAGTCTGGGAGCCTGAGGTCCACGCTGCCGCTGGGAGCCCGAGATCCCCGCTCCTGTTGAGGAGTCCAGCATCCCTGCTGCCGCAGGCAGCCTGATGTCCCCGGTCAGTTTGGCTCCAAAATTTTTTTGGATAAATGAGGATTTTGGAGAATCCAATTTTGGATAATGGGAGTTTTTGGTTCTGGTCAATGTTAGTTGGCCATTACAAAGTGCTGAGCCTGCTGCCTTGAACTGTTGCAGTCCTTCTGGTGCTATAGGGCAAGGATTTCCAGGATTTCAACCCAGTGATGTTGAAGGACCAATAATGAATTATCTAAGTTGATCTGTAGGTGAAACCTTGCTCGTAATGTATTGCTGAGAAGAATTATATTTTGAATTTTGACTTGTTGTTGCAGTGAGCTGCCTGCAGCCATTTCATATCAAATTCTCTCTTTTTTTTCATTAACAGGTCCACATTAGCACTACTGGTTTAATCGTCACCCCACCACCTAGCAGTCCTGTCAATACCGTACCTCCATGTGCCTTCCCTTCAGAAGGCACCTACTCTGTTGTTCCTGGAGTAAGTATTCTTTGTGATACATTTGTCTGCAGTTCCAGCTATTCTCTTAGAATCAGCCTCTGTCTTTCAAATATCGACCTGTTGTGAAAGTTGAGTGTCATCAATGGAATTCAGTGGCTTGGAATAAAGCTGAAAGCACTCAAAAGTTCAGACAGTAAATCATGTTAATTTTTCAGATCACAGAGCCTTTGTCAGAATTGGGAAAGATAGGTTTATGCCAAAAGGTAAAGAGGAATGGATGGAACAAAAGAAGTATCTGTGATAGGGTGAGGTCAAGCATGCGTTGTAAACAGGGCAGCTGGAATTTGGCTTAAAGTAAAAACACAAAATGCTGGAGAAACTCAGTTGGTCAAACAGTGTCCTTTATATAGCAAAAGTAAAAATATATAACCGACATTTCGGGTTTGAGCCCTTCATCAAGGTATGGAAGAAAGTTGGCAGGCATCCAAACAAAAGTGTAAGGGGAGAGAGGATGGACAAAGGCAGGAAGTGATAGGTGGAGAAGGGAGGGAGGGGGCAGCAATGATCAAAGAGAGGATGGATGGCTGGGTGAATGGAGGGGGAAGGGAGGGAGGAGAACTATAAAAAGTGGAAAGGAGGTGTGGAAGAGGAGAACAGGTTAGCAGAAACTAGAAAAGTCTATGTTAATGCTATCTGGCTGGAGAGTGCCCAGGCGGAAAATCAGGTATTCCTCCAATTTGCGGGTGGACTTGGTGGGATAGTACATAAGATCATAGACAGACATGTGAGTATTGGAGTGTGACTTGGAATTGAAATGGTTGGCAACTGGGAGGTCTCTGTTACTGTAGTGGATGGAGTAGAGGAGCTCAACGAAGCGATCTCCCAATCTGCGCCCAGTCTCTCTGATGTACAGAAAGCCACATGCTGAGCACCAGATCCAGTAAGTAAATCAGTCCTGCGGATACACAAGTTAAGTGTTGCTTCACTTGAAAAGCCTGTTTGGGGCCCCAGACCATGGTGAGGGAGAAGGTGCGGGTGCAAGTGTGGAGGTTGGGGGGAAATTGGTGGGGAGGGATGAGTGCACAAGAGAATCATAGAGGGAGTGGTCCCTACAGAAGGCAGAGAAGAGGAGAAGGGAAAATGTGTGTGGTGGTGGGATCCTGTTGTAAGTGCTGGACATTCCAGAGGATAACGTGTTGGATGCAGAAGCTGATGGGGTGGTAAGTGAGGTTGTGTGTGTTGCAACTGGGGATGGAGGGGGCCAGGGCAGATGAGCAGGAAAAGGAGGAGATGCGAGTGAGGGCTGAGTTGATGGTGGTGGAGGTGAAGTCATGTTTGTGGAGTAAGTCAGACATTTTGGAAGATCTGGACTAGAAGTCTTCATCCTGGGAACAGATGCAGCAGAGATGGAGAAATTGAGAAAAGAGGATAGAATCCTTCTAGGAGACAGGGTGTGAGGAAGTATAGTCAAGATAATTGTGGGTGTTAGATGATTTGTAATATATGTCGGTGGAAAACCTGTCTCTCAAGATGGAGTCAGAGATCCAGGAAGGGGAGACCGTTGGCGGAGATGGATCGGTGAGTTTGAGGTCAGAGTGGAAGTTAGCCGCGAAGTGAATGAAGTTGACAAGCTCATCAAAGGTACATGAAGCAGTCCCGGTGTAGTCATCGATATACCACGGGAAGAGTTGATGGGTCTTGCCTGTGTAGGCTTGCAGCATGGATTGCTCCACAAAGCCCACAAACAGACAGGCGTAGCTGGGACCCATGCAGGTACCCATGGCTATTCCTTTGATTTGGAGGAAGTGAGACGAGTTAAAGGAGAAGTTATTTAAAGTGAGAACAAGTTCTGTCAGGTAGAGGAGGGTGATGGTGGAAGGTGACTGGTCAGGTCTTTGGTCCAGAAAGAAGCAAAATGCTTTCATACCCTCTGTGTGGAGGATGGAGGTATAAAGGGATTGGACGTCCATTGTGAAGATGAGGCGGTCAAGTTCGGGCGAATCTGAAGTCATTGGAGAAATGGAGGGCATGTGAGATGTCGCGAATGTAAGTGGGGAGGGATTGGACCTGGGGAGGAAAGATAGAGCCAAGGTAAGATGAAACTAGTTTGGTGGGGCAAGAGCAGGCATCTGGGTTTACCCAGATGGTTGGGTTTGTGTATCGTGGGTAGAAGATAGAAATGACCAGTGCGGGGATGGGAGATAATGAGGTTGGTGACTGTGGGAGGGAGGTGACTAGAGGTGATGAGGTTGGAGATGATGTTGAAAACAGTGGCTTGATGTGTAGTGGTGGGGTCCTGTTGGGGGGCTAGATGGGAGAGGGTGTCTGAGAGCTGTTGACTGGTTTCAGCAAGGTAGAGGTCAGTGCGCCAGACCACAACACTTATCTGCGGGTTTGATGGTGAGGTTGGGATTGTTGTGAAGAGAGTGGAGGGCAGAACGTTCAGAGGAATTAAGTTTAGAATGCAAGAGGCTGATGTCTTGGTGGAAGTTGGAAATAATAAAAAGGTTCAGCGCGGGCAACTGGCCTAGATGAGATATCCAAGAAGAGGAAGAAGGCTTGAAGCAGGAGAATGGGTCTTGGGTGGGGAATGGAGAGTCACGGTCATGGAAGTAAGCCCAGAGGTGGCGAAAGAAGAGTTCAGCATCATGGCAAGTGCAGAACTCATTAAGGTGTGGGCGGAGGGGCTGAAGGTAAGGTCTCTGCTGAGGGCTGAGTGCTCCAACTTAGAGAGGGGAAGGTCAGAGGGCATAGTAAAGACCAAGCAGGGATCAGAATTGGAATTGATGTTGTGAAGGGGGTTGGAGGGGATTTACTTTACTAACTCGAATTTGGCTTATTTGGAGCATTTCAAAAGAAAGACTTGGTTGTTTGTTCATTATATCTGTGAAATAAAGGCACTTAAAGAGTGAGAACACAGCCAAATGAATAGAATGTTTGCAAGATGGAGGTCAAACTATATGCTAATGAAGAGTGAATAACTGAGCCAGTGAAATAAACAGATGACTTGGATCGTTCTGATCTGGACTGCCTGTATTAGAAACATAGAAAATAGGTCTAGGAGAAGGCCATTTGGCCCTTCAAGCCTATACCGCCGTTCATCATGATCATGGCTGATCAGTACCCAGTTCCTGCTTTCTCCCTATACCCCCTAATCCCCTTGGCCACAAGGGACAAATCTAACCTACACTTAAATATTGACAGGGAACCGGCCTCAACTTCTTCCTGTGGCAAAGAATTCCACACATTTACTACTCTCTGAGAGAAGAAATTTTTCCTCATCTCAGTCCTAAAAAACTTCCCCCTTATCCTTAAACTATGTCCCCTGGTTCTGGTTTTTCCCAGCGTCGGAAACAACCTTCCTGCGTCTGGTCTGTCTAAATTTTATGTTTCTATAAGATCCCCCCTCAATCTTCTAAATTCCAGAGAATACAAGCCTAGTCTACCCAAGATTTCTTCATATGCGAGTCCCTCCATCCCCAGTATCAGAATGAACCTTCTCTGCAACCCCTCCAAGGCAAGGATGTCCTTCCTCAGATAAACTGCACACAGTCCTCCAGGTGTGGTCTTGCCAAGGCCCTGTACAGCTGGAGCAGGATCTCCCTACTCATCTGATCTATATAATGCATATCTTAGCACCATTCTTATAAATATCTGTGTAGTGTCTTTCATGAAGCACCTTTGTATATGTGCTACTTATGATGGCATGTTGAGCACAGCACTTAGCAGAATGCTTTTACAGTGTAGGTGACCTACCTGGCTTTGCATTAACTGCTGCCTGTAAAGTAGTTTGTACAATCTCCCCATGTCCACGTGGGTTTCCTCCGGGTGCTCCGGTTTCCTTCCACATTTGAAAGACGTATGGGGTTACTCGGTTAATTGTATAGCATGGGCATATTTGGACGGCGTAGGCTTGTGGGCCAGAAGGCCTGTTACCTTGCTATACCTCAAAATTAAATTAAAATTTTTAAATATATATATATATTTTCCAATGTACTTCATTATCATAATACTAAATAATAGGGCAGGCCACCAAAGTCAGGAGTGTTTTATGGATAATCAATGTTTGAGGGTTGTTTCTTGGTTGGATGCCTGTGTATTGTATGGTGATACACAGTGCGATGACCCTTGTGGTTTGTGATAAGCGTAATTGATTTGGATATGAATGTAGGGGACATGATTGGTGAATTTGCAAATGGCTATGGAGGGTCCTCTCAGGCTACAGGATAACATTGATGTGTTGGTGAAATGACAGCGAATACACAAAATTGCTGGTGAAACCCAGCAGGTTCCGCAGCATCCAGTGGCATCCAGATATATAACCAGGGATTTGGGCCTGACATTGTTGCAGTCGAAGTCCAAACATCTGGATGCCAAAAATCCGAACCACCCGAGAATCCGGACTTCTCGAAAACCCTCACTTTTTAAAAATGAAGCGAGCTTTGTGTGTGTGTGTGCAAGCGTAAGTACCACAGATGCACAGCTTAATGTGTTGACTTTATTTTCCTTTAAAACTACTCGTTTTGATGAATAAAGCATGCTGTATTAGCTAATGAATAAACTATCAAAATTTACCTGTTAATCTTCTTATTCCCCCTTAAATTTGAATTTTAAAAGCACTGCCCAAGAATCCAGAAAATCCAGATCGCGCCAATCCCCGAGCAGTTCAGATTTTCGGACTTCTTCTGTACATATCTTTGTCTCCCGTGGATGCTGCGGGGCATATTGAGTTTCACCAGCACTTTTGTGTCTTAACTACAATCACAGTGCCTGCAGACTTTCTCGTTTCACTGAAAAATGATAGATTGAGTTTAATAGAAATGCAAGGCTATGGCATACACCATTAATGGTAGGATCTTCAAAAGGTCTGAGGAACAGAAAACTTTGGTGCACAAATCCAAAGATCCTTGATGGTGGTGGCACAGGTAAATACCATGGTTAAGAAGACAAACAAGATATGGGCCTTCATTAAATACAAGCCCATTGAATACAAGAGCAGGGAGGTTGTGTTCCAACTTTAGAAAGCAGACTCCTCAACTGGACCACAACATGTGATAATACTGGAGAGAGTTCAGAGGAGATTAATTGGGATGCTGCCTGCAATGGAATGTTTTGGTTAGAGAGGCTTAGGCTGAATGACCTGTTTTCATATTGTCCAATTCTGTAAACACCATCCTAATGCTTACATGACATTATTATTAGCATGTTATGTTATTTTGTCCATTAACATGATGCAGGTGGCAACAAGAAACTCTCAACATACTATTGATCCCCTATCCACAATCATGTTACACTTCAGGGATATGTCACTCTACGCACTAGGCCGATGAACGTTCTCTTGCGTTCTGTAGTAATTGCTAGTTTCTTTGGTGATGTCATGGTTTCTGGGTCAGTAAAACATTCTGTGCTCTTGAAAATGTCATTTTGTTGGCCAGATTTCTGGCTGTCTTCAGCACTTGGCCCATTTTGTAAATCTTAAATTTACAAATTTTTTCCAGTCCTTATGAGATGGCATCAAATGGAGATCAATCCCCAATCATCCTGTTCTATTGTTGGTCTAAAACACCAACAATAGAACATTGTTGGGAGGTGCCACCTTTTGATAAAAGTAGCTTCCATTGCCATCTTAACTTGATATAAATTTGGTCCCAATCTGCAATTTGGAAGAAGACTAAATTCTGCACAGTATTCCTAGCAGTATTGTAGAACATCCAACCATCACCACAATATCCTGTCATTGTACATTGGCTTCAGTGCATCTTACATTATAACCATACGGAGGCTCCTCGGTTACTGATTTATGGAAATTCAATTTTGCACAAGTTTTGGCAGAGTCAGTAAAACCCTCTGGTATCCAGCGCCTATGGAGATTTGGTATCCAGCGCCTATGGGGATTGGTAGATGCCGGATAAGTGAATTTTCCAGTTGCTTGAGAGAACATGGTGCTTGATTGGCGAACCAACAGCAAGGCATCTCAGTTTTAAACCTGCATTTTTGACCTATTTATTTTCTGCAATTTTTTTGCCGGTTGCTTGAGGCAATGTGCTGACATTGGGGTTTTACTGTATTTCAAAGCATTTTTCAAGACCAATGTTTTCTGGTATTCATTGATGACTGAATAGAGTATATATTCCATTAGTTTAATTGTTGGCAGAGTAGATATTCAATGAATTGAAAGCATTATAGAAGTGATATAGGTAGCTGTAAAAAAATGGGTGTTTATGACTTAAAGAGAAATCAGCACATGAGCAGAATGCTTGTATAACCAGGAGACTATTACTTTATTTCAAAAGGTACAACGTTCACAGTATATTGGGTGTCCTGAGGGCACTCTCACAATACAGGCTTTTGTTCTCTCTCTTAACAGATCACAGAACTTGTGTACTATGTGATGCTGGACATCTCATTAAGAGCATTTCCTTGTTAATGTACATATCCATTGCTTCCCACACTATTTTCTCATCCACAGGTTCTGAAGACTTAAGTCTTTGTAAACACCGAAGCAAAATAATCATTAAGTAACTGTTCTTTCCTTTCCCACCTTCGTTCTCGCATCAGGTTTCCTTTTAAGAGTTGCTTTTACTTAATGATTCTGTTTTTCTTATTTGGTTTCTGAAAGCCTTTTCTATTTCTGCTTGCATTAAGAGAAAGTTAATTTGCTCCAGCTATTCTCTATGCCCTAGTTTTTTTTTTGCAGCTGGTGCTATAGACAATTAATTTGTGCTTGAATTGTTTATTTATTG
This sequence comes from Narcine bancroftii, assembly GCF_036971445.1. NCBI lineage: Eukaryota > Metazoa > Chordata > Chondrichthyes > Torpediniformes > Narcinidae > Narcine > Narcine bancroftii. The sequence continues at coordinate 150,056,956 of NC_091469.1, forward strand.
TTATGTGTACCGAGGTACAGTGAAAAATTTGTATTGCGTGCTACCCAGGCAAGTTAACCCAAACGTAAGAACAAAACATAATGCAAAAAACTGCAAAAGTGTAAATTATAATGAGAGAGAAATGACCGGTTAAAAACAGTGCAAGGGCAGTGAAGTGTGGTGCGAACTGCTGGAGAGGGGATCGTGGAAACCAGGAATCGGAAGCGGGATTCGAGAGGTGCTGAGGGCAAGAAGGAGTTCCTGAAGGGCCCTAGGTGCTGAAGGCTTCCTGATCATGGGGTTGGATCTGGATCTCAGGACCCTGATGGATCGAACAGGAGTCTGTGTGGCTGCAGAGGCTGTAGGGGGCCCTGGAGGCAAATGCATAGACACTCAGTGACTCTGAAGGGATTCTCTTGTGCTTCTCTTTCCCTCTTATTGTAAGGGGCCCTGGGCAACCCTAATTGCGATTCTTTGCCTTACAGCAGACAGGAGGCATTTTCTTGTAATATTACATGCTCTATACTATTACATGACAATAAAGGAATCATGAATCTTTTTAAAAATATTTTATTTATGGTTTTTCCACACAAACTCCAACAATTGCCAATATCATCAACATCTTCACAATATCCACATTAATTCCATTTCGTATTTGTTAATTCCTTACAGTCCTCTCATGGACTTTGTTTCTTTTATTTAATCCCTTCACCCACATTGTTAAACATTTAACACCAAACTAGTTATGCCAAATCACAATGACCAAGGCACTCACAACAAAGGTATGAAACTTATACTTAGGGATTTATGGGTTTGTCGTGTTATGGCAGTCAGTACATAGGCTGCCTTCCTTTTTAGTAGCTTTTCCTGGCTGGAACAGGATGGATCTCCTCCATCCTCTCACCAATGGAGGGGTGAATTGGGAGAGCAGGGCAGGGCAGCGATGCACAGCAGTTCACACTACAACTTTGCCCTATGTAGTTCAAATAGGGCTTCCAGACCTTCAAGATAGCACCATATTGTTTTCTTAGGTTGTAGGTAATTTTCTCCAGGGGAACACAGCTCTGCATTTCTGTGTTCCAATGCTCAATGCTCAAGTAGGGGTCAGACTTCCAGGTAACTGCTATGCATTTCCTGGCCACCCCCAATGAGATCATAACAAATTGAATTTGAAATTTGGATGGCTTCATTGTTAGTCTTACATCCATTATGTTTCCCAACAGGAAGAGCTCTGGGTCCTGTGGGAATTCTTTGCCTATCATTTTTTTCCAAGGCTTGGCCCAATTCAACCCAAAAAGGTCTCATCTTGGCACATGGCCAGGTTGCATGCACAGAGGTCCCTGTCACAGTGCCACAGCTAAAACATTGGGCTGATAGTTCGGGTTTAGATCTGTTCAATGTTTGTGGTGACAGGTACAGCTGGTGCAAAAAATTGTATTGCACCAGCCTGTACCGCGCATTTATGACTGCAGTCATTCTGATCCAACACGAATCAGACCAACACCGTTCATCAATCATTATTCCTGAGTCCAACTCCCACCTCTGCCTTGACTTATTAAGCCCTAGCTTCGGGCCTTCCATTTCGAGCAAGAAATACATTGGCAAAATGAACTTCCACGTGCTTTCCCTATGTCTCTATATTACTGCACGTTGGTAGGGCCATAGTTGGACCTAATTTGTACTATAGAAAAATCTTATCTGAAGGTAGCTGTGAAATGTCTCATTTGATTAATTGTACTTATTCCTAAGTTGCTCAAATAACATTAGCCACCCCTGCTCGTAACAGTCCTCTACGCACCTGATGCCATTACGACGCCAGGAGTCCAGGATCTTGTTCCCCACTGTCAATGGTATTCTTCTTCTTTTCTTTGGCTTGGCTTCGCGGACGAAGATTTATGGAGGGGTAATGTCCACGTCAGCTTCAGGCTTGTTTGTGGCTGACAAGTCCAATGCAGGTCAGGCAGACACGGTTGCAAGGGAAAATTGGTTGGTTGGGGTTGGGTGTTGGGTTTTTCCTCTTTTGACAGTGAGGTGGGCTCTGCGGTCTTCTTCAAAGGAGGTTGCTGCCCGCCGAACTGTGAGGCGCGAAGGTGCACGGTTTGAGGCGATATCAGCCCACTGGCGGTGGTCAATGTGGCAGGCACCAAGAGATTTCTTTAGGCTGTCCTTGTACATCTTCTTTGGTGCATCTCTGACACGGTGGCCAGTGGAGAGCTCGCCATATAACACGATCTTGGGAAGGTGATGGTCCTCCATTCTGGAGACGTGACCTACCCAGCGCAGTTGGATCTTCAGCATCGTGGATTCGATGCTGTCGGCCTCTGCCATCTCGAGTACTTCGATGTTGGAAATGAAGTCGCTCCAATGAATGTTGAGGATGGAGCGGAGACAACGCTGGTGGAAGCGTTCTAGGAGCCGTAGGTGATGCTCTTATTTAGAAGACCCATGATTCGGAGCCGAACAGAAGTGTGGGTATGACAACGGCTCTGTATACGCTCATCTTTGTGAGGTTTTTCAGTTGGTTGTTTTTCCAGACTATTTTGTGTAGTCTTCCAAAGGCGCTATTTGCCTTGGCGAGTCTGTTGTCTATCTCGTTGTCGATCCTTGCATCCGATGAAATGGTGCAGGTGAGATAGGTAAACTGGTTGACCGTTTTGAGTTTTGTGTGCCCGATGGAGATGTGGGGGGGCTGGTAGTCATGGTGGGGAGCTGGCTGATGGAGGACCTCAGTTTTCTTCAGGCTGACTTCCAGGCCAAACATTTTGGCAGTTTCCACAAAACAGGACGTCAAGCTCTGAAGAGCTGGCTCTGAATGGGCAACTAAAGCGGCATCGTCTGCAAAGAGTAGTTCACGGACAAGGGCCAGTACTGCGCACGCTGCACTCCACCTAAAAGCTGCTTTGCGCAGGCCCGAGGACATGTCCACGTCCTCCCCCTCCACGTCCTCCCCCTCAAAAGATGCTCACAAACTCAAGCTAGCATGCTGGAACATCAGAACCATTCTAGACATGGCTGACAGCCACCGACCTGAATGTTGGTCTGCCCTCATCGCACAATGGTATTAATCTATTTGGAATTGGGGTGTTTTTGGAGACATGCCTACTTTGGTTTAATTTTATTGCAAATGAGAATTATTTGTTTTAATATGGGGCTACCTTTCTTTTCTGATGGCGATTTAGCATCCCATTTATAAATAAGGTCTTCTGCCACCTGCTTGCCTATCACATGCAGGTCGATTTGTCCCCAGGATGGTACACCTTCCCCCTCGAAGAGGGAGGCGATATATCTTGACTGGGCTGTCCAATATTATGTTTTAAAGTCTGGCATTCGCAATCCACCAAGACTATAATCCCAGGTCAATTTTTTCCATAAGACCCTGGCTACCTTTCTATTCCTGAAAGTAAATTTTTGAAGAATCCCCAAGGCAATCCCACAATGTCTGAAAGAGGTACTGGAGCCTTGGCAACACATTCATCTTAACCCTGTTAATCCTGCCCACTAATGTAATGGGCAGGGACATCCATTTATTTAGATCCCAATTTTCCCAGCACTTTGAACAAGGAGTCCCACTTTAACCTGTCAAATGCCTTCTCTGCATCTAGGGCTACAGCTAAGCCCCTCTCATCTCTTATTTTGCGCCAGATGCATGACACTCAACAGTCTACCAATGTTGTCCACTGCCTGTCTCTTTTGCATGAAGCCTGATTGATTCTTATTTATTAGCTTTGGCAAATGTTTCACCAATCTATTTGGTAGGGCTTTGGGCAATATTTTGTAATCTGTGTTTAACAGAGAAATGGGTCTATAAGAAGACGGCATTAGTGAATCCTTGTCTTTTTTAAGTATTGTTGTCAAAAAAGATTCTGGAAGGGCTTGGGTCTCCATTACCTGGTCCACCACCTCCATGTAAAGGGGCATGAGTAAATATTTAAACTCTTTATAGAACTAAGGTGGAAATTCATCCTCCACTGGAGACTTGATAGTCTGCAGTGACATCAATGCTTTAGCTAACTCTTCCTCTATAAAGGGAAGATTTAACCGTTCTTTTTCTTCTGATTTATATAAACTTTCGAAAAATTCCTTGAAGGTCTCGTTAATCTCTTTTTGTTTATACAAGATCCTGCCACTCCTGGTTTGTATTTTGCATTGATCATCCTCGAGGCCTGTTCTGTCAAGAGACGACTTTGTGAGCTCTCTCCCCAAATTCATAGTATTTTTGTTTTGACTGCATTATGGCCTTTTCCATTTGTAACATATTGTACTTCAGTTTTTTTATTTGTTAGAGCCAGCCCATCGAGGCTGTCCTGCATGAGCTGATCCATTCCCCCCCCCCCCCACATGACCCTTGATAGCCTGTCAATACACCCAACAACCTCGCTTCCACAGTTGCCTGTGGCAACAAGTTCCACAGACACGACCCTCTGACTAAAGACATTATTCCATATTTTTTAATTGATGCCCTTTTATCCTGAAGTTGTGCTCTTTTGTCCGAGACTCCCCTACCATGGCAAAGATCCTTGCCACATCTTCTCTGTTCAGGCCTTTCAGCATTCGAAATGCCTCTATGAAGTCCTCCAGTGAGTAAAGTCTGAGACTTGACAGTTGTTCTTCATATGCTAATCCTTTAACTCCCAGTACCATTCTAGTGAATCTCTGAACTCTCTGCAATGCCAGCACATTGTTTCTCAAATAAGGTGCCCAAAACTGTCATAAGTAAAGTCTCACCAGTGTCTTGTAGAGTCTCAGCATTACATCCCTGATCTTGTATGGTATTCCATGCCGACTGCTCCCGTCAACATTGCATTCGCCTTCTTCACCACCTGAAGACGAACCTTTAGGCTATTCTGCACGAGGAATCCCAAGTTCCTTTGCAGCTCGGAATTTTGAATTTTCTCCCCATCTAAATAAGTCTAAAATAGTAGTCTTGTCCATGAATACAAGGGTGTGTGGCCAGGGAGTTAGGGTACCATGCCTTTGCTCTACTCCGTCATTGGCGATTTGGATCATCTTGCTGGTCCCTGAGAAAAATAATTTTATTATCTTTGCTTCAATTCAACCCACCCTTCATGTTGTGCATATCTAGCTCTTCTCTGCGTAAATATGTCTCCTGGGCTAAGTTTTCCACTGAAACCCATGACAAACCTACAACAATGTGGTTATTATTCTTTTCAACCAACCACGTTTTGCATTCCTTTTTGCTTTTTTTTTAAACTGCTAATCTTTCATTCTCTGTCCTAGAGGTCCTCGACTTTCTCTTCTATCCTTGTTTTCTGTCCTCTGGCACAGCAAATTTGTGCCCGACCAGCTTGTTTCACGTGTTGCAGGTGAGGTAGAATTTGGCCTGAATGTAGGTTTATTGCCGTCTCAAAAGATGTGACCAAATAAAATGCACTTGAATGCGACAGAATGGGAGGTCATGTGAACCAGCTTCCCAGCTGGTAGCAAGTGCTGAAGTAGGAAGATAAATATTTAACCAGATTACATCCCTCTGTGTTCACAGTTAATGCTCCAGCTTTCTGATGATAAGTTGCACTCAACTGATCCCCAATGTGCCAGATGCTTTTAACAGGCGTGTTGTGATAAAAGAAGTACCTTATTAGATGGCAACTGTTCTGAGTTCTGTCATATTTTAACATCTATCAGAAAAGATTTCTTTAAAAACTTCTTTATTTTGGCCTGACTGTCATTGCAAATGTCACAAATCAGGATGAAATATTGCAGTAATTTCAGAAGAAGATATTTGACAGTGTTTGAAGCAGCAGAATTTGTTTCTTCTTTTGGAAATTGCTGGGAAGGCAATGTTTAAATTGCTTTTGCAAATGGGCTTCCAGAGATCAAGTTCATCTCAGATGTTGTGCTTTCTAACTTTGTTTTGAGTGTACCGGTTATTATTTTGAATGTGACATTTGATTGGGCAGTGAGCAGAAATTCACTTGGATTACTCATAGCCAGAGAGAAATGGATAGTATTTGGTCTTCTCAACTGAATCATCCTTCTTTCTTCCAGCTCCTTCAGTTTGTGTTTGTGGTTAATAGATGCTCAACTGTGGAAAATTACAAAGTAGTGGGATTCTTAGAAACACATACTCAAGTACGGTAAACCCCCCTGGTATCCAGCACCTATGGGGATTGGTAGACGCTGGATAAGTGAATTTTCAGTTGCTTCAGATTGCATGTTGCGTGGTTGGCGAACTAATGGAGAGGTGAACCATTTTTTAACTTCCGTATTTTTTACCTATTTATTTTCCACAATTTCTTTGCCAGTTGCTTGAATTCCAGATAACAGGGGTTTTAGTGAATTTTGTCTAACCCCTCTGTAATTCCCTTAATGTACCAGTAATTGGCGGAAGTGCTGGAGAAAATATGAGGATTTTGGTTCAAAGTTTTAATTTGAAGTCCAGGACCTGAGAATGTGGTGGAAGCAAATTCAATATTTAAGTTCAATCAAGAGTTGGATAAGAATTTTGCTTGTCGGTGTGTCAGGTTTTTGCAATGTACACTGTCAATTAAATAGCTCTTTCAAAGAGCTGGCACACAACAAACAGTTCTGACGTAAAGGTAAAGACGAACAGAGTTCTGTAACACAGAACCAGGCCCTTCAGCCCAACTCATCTGCGCTGACCAAGCTAGTCACATTCACCTGCATTTGGCCTATATCAGACTAAACCTGTTCTATCCATGCCTTATGAATGTTTCAGTTGTCCTCGCTTCTGCCAATTCCCTTTGCAGCTCGTTCCATATACCCACCTCATTATGTGTCAGAACGGTGCCCCTCAGGTCTCTTTTAAAACTTTCTCCTCTCACCTTAAATCTATGCCCTCTAGTTTTTGATTCCCCAACTCCAATGGAAAAAGGCAATAACTATTTTCCTTATGCCTCTCACGATTTCATAATCCTGTTTTACCTTGCTACACTCCAGGGAGAAATTCCAGCCTATTTGTCTCTCCTTATAATTTATGATTGCAAAATTTCAGATTTTATTTCTATGTATTGCACAAGAGAGAATTTATACAAAAAAATACTCGGGCACATTTCATAAACCCTTGTTACCTTCCTACATTCCAGGAAGATGTTCCAGCCTATTTTCCCTCTCCTTATAATTTAAGACTAACAAAATTTCAGATTTTATTACTATATATTGGACATGAGAGAATTAATATTTAAAAAAATGGGCACACTAGAGTGGTTTGTGTAGTTTGGAAATCAAAGTTACTTCCGGCTAACCAGGATAATGACCAAAATGGGAAACTGGTAACCATGAGGAGAAGAGCTAACATGGAGAGACACGAGACTGCAGAGTGCTGATCCAGTCTTGAGCCAAAATACCGGCTGTCCCTTTGCCTTCACAGATGCTGCCTGATCAACTGCATTCCTCCGGCAACTTGCCTTTTTTTTGCAGGAAATGAGGTAAACGGTGTATTTAGGTCTGCGTCATGTGGATACCCTCATATTTACCCTGACTGCCAGCATGAGGGAAGAAATCCAGAATCCAAATAATGCTCATCGATGCTCTGAGTGCATATATTGGTGTTGAATAAATTTTGTGGTGAGCAGATACAGATCATTAGCTTGCTATATTCTACAAACCCGAACACAAAAGTTCTAGGCTGAGACAGAGCATAAGTGTGGTCTTTCAGGTCAGGGAGTTGAGGTCCAATCAGGTAAAAAAAAAATTTAAATTTCTAAAAGTTCTGCTCAAAAGCAAAAAAAAAACTAGAAGGTGGTGAATTCTCACCTCGGAACATAGCAAAAACTTCCCTCCCCTCTATGGACTCCCTCATTGCTCCCCTCCTCTATCATCGAAAAGAAGGCTTAAAAGTGTGAAAACATGGACCACAAATTTGAAAGCAGTTTCTTTCAGGCTCATGAATGAACCTCAAAACAATGCTCTCATGCTGCTCTGGTGCTAATTGAGCCTCCTTCTCAGTGTATTCTTAATTTTGTTCTTTACATACCTGTATGTTTCTTTTTCTTTGGCTTGGCTTCGCGGACGAAGATTTATGGAGGGGTAAATGTCCACGTCAGCTGCAGGCTCGTTTGTGGCTGACAAGTCCGATGCGGGACAGGCAGACACGGTTGCAGCGGTTGCAGGGGAAAATTTGTTGGTTGGGTGTTGGGTTTTTCCTCCTTTGTCTTTTGTCAGTGAGGTGGGCTCTGCGGTCTTCTTCAAAGGAGGTTGCTGCCCGCCGAACTGTGAGGTGCCAAGATGCACGGTTTGAGGCGATATCAGCCCACTGGCGGTGTATAACCTGTATGTAATGTTAGAGATAACCTGTTAGGTCTGTTTGCAGAAGAACCCTTCTCACTGCACGTATTTTGTGACAAATAAACTTAGAGCGTTTTCCCCAGTGACCAATGTCTTTATCCTTCATTCATCATTTAATTGCAATTATCAGGCCATTATCCTTTAGTTATTGTGGAAGTAAATGATTGCATTACTACAATGCAGACTATTTATCACAGGTTGTAAAACACTTTGTAATGTCTTGAAAAGGGATGTGGTATAAAATGCAAATCTTTTCCTTTTCGCAACATTAAAGCCAAATCAGGGAAAGTGGTTGACTATTTAAAATTCTAGTTTTCCATTTCACTTGCATAAAGCCCAATGAAAACAAATTTTTCCTGGGCGTTCATTGACCGGGATTCATTTATTTTTCTTTAGCTGCTCTTGGGCAGGATGGCTAGGTCGTGGGGAATGTGGGGAGGTGGGCGATTGGCAATGACTATCAGGCCTTCAGACTGGCCATTGTGGTGTCCAACAGACTTAATGAACCTCGCTACCCTTTTTCTGATCATTAATGTCATAACAAGAAAAAATGAATTACTGAGCTCTCTGCGGAAGTTCACAGTGAATCCATTAAACATTATTTGTTGACGTGTTGGTGTGTTGTATAGTGATTTGGTGACGTGTGTGATTCATTTCTTTACTGTGCCGGGTTTCCCAGGGGTGTCAGTGTACCAAGAAGTCCTTGCAAATCAGCAAGAGGTTACATTAATCAACAACAATAACTATTGATATTGAAAAGAGCATCACATGCATAGAAAGTGGCATTACAAAGGATTGAAGCTATTCGTGAATAGCCATTATTCCAGCCTGATTGCTAAAGATTACTGACCCTCAAGGTGGCACGACATCAAAGGCTTCTACACTTAAATAGAGGCACAGAAAAGGACAATAGTAGGTCAGTCACTGTGATCTTTGCGTTGAGGCTTTCACTGAATGATACATCAAAGGCTATTACCAGGTGGGGATTGAATAGATTTCATCCCAAAGTATTGGGTGTGGAGCATTTGAACTGCATTAGGTTACAGTTGCCTGTGTCTAAAGCCAATTGTTTCATGTTTCATTTTATATTTGTTCACAATGTCTCTGTTAACAACAGGAATAACAAGTGTAAAGCCTCTGCATGGCTGGACTTGACGGCTGAATGAATTCAACATGCTTCGCTGCAGATTTCTTCACGGCTGTGCTAATCTTGAGATATATTAAATTTACCGTGCCTGTAATTGAGATTAATAGATGGTAGCAGAGAGGATTATATTACTGACCTCCAGAAGCCCAGCAAATAAACCAGAAAATGAGAGATCCACTCTTGTTGAGGTGGTACATTTTTAAAAAAATGCCTTAAAGCTGGTGTTTTATCACCCCAATTGACCTTTAGCGAAGGATTCAAGATAACTTCATTGCCATGTAATAGTACAGGACATGTAATATTACACAAAATTTCTTTCTGCCTGCCATAAGGCAAAGAGTAACCGTTTGTGTTGCCCGATGCCCCTTACAATAAGAGAGAAAGGAAGCAAAAGTGTCCTTTCAGCATCACTGAGTGTCTGGATTCGCCTCTAGCGCTTCCTTTGCATCTGCAGCTATGCAGATCTCTATTCAACCCAAGATCCAGATCCAAACCTCCGACACAATCAGGAAGCCTTTAGTGCTTGAGGCCCTTCTTGACCGCAGCACCCTCTCGAGTCCTGGCTTTGATACCCGGATCCCGTGAGTCACTCTCCAGCAGCCTGCAGGCCATGCAGATCACCCAACTGCGTCACCCGCTGCCTGTGTGTGTCCCTCAGCCGCTGAGCCCTTGCTGCTCCGCTACCAATCACCTTGCTGGTCTCTTCCCCCCCCCCCCCCCCCCCCCACTCCCATTCTGTAGGGCCATCTCTGCTTTTCCTTCTCCCCGGAAGGAGGGGGTGGCATTATCTCATTGTTTCTGGTGGCCTGTGCCAGAATCTGCAACCCATTGAGGCCGCAGCCAAGCACAGGTGCCACAATCTCTCCGCGGTTGCAGGATTTTAAAATAAAGCACCGTAGTCTCCTTCAGCAGGTCGCTTATCCCCTGCACGGAGCCGCCAGCATTTGGACCGGGCGATTGAACCCTTTGGAACAGCACTGTGTCTCTGCTCTCCCAGGTCTGCACCAGTTACAATGCTGCCATTACAGCAGCTCGAGCAGCGCTCCCTGTTTTTTTAAGGAAATGTACCTTCTTAAAGTGATCTATATAAAATCTTTGCTTTTATTGCTACATCCGGCACCACCTACGGCTCCTAGAACGCTTCCACCAGCGTTGTCTCCGCTCCATCCTCAACATCCATTGGAGCGCTTACATCCCTAACGTCGAAGTACTCGAGATGGCAGAGGTCGACAGCATCGAGTCCACGCTGCTGAAGATCCAGCTGCGCTGGGTGGGTCACGTCTCCAGAATGGAGGACCATCGCCTTCCCAAGATCGTGTTATATGGCGAGCTCTCCACTGGCCACCGTGACAGAGGTGCACCAAAGAAAAGGTACAAGGACTGCCTAAAGAAATCTCTTGGTGCCTGCCACATTGACCACCGCCAGTGGGCAGATAACGCCTCAAACCGTGCATCTTGGCGCCTCACAGTTTGGCGGGCAGCAACCTCCTTTGAAGAAGACCGCAGAGCCCACCTCACTGACAAAAGGCAAAGGAGGAAAAACCCAACACCCAACCCCAACCAACCAATTTTCCCCTGCAACCGCTGCAATCGTGTCTGCCTGTCCCGCATCGGACTTGTCAGCCACCAACGAGCCTGCACCTGACGTGGACTTTTTACCCCCTCCATAAATCTTCGTCCGCGAAGCCAAGCCAAAGATTTTGTTTGTAAATGCTACATCAAATGATAATGGAACAAAGAACCATACAGCAGAAGAACAGTCCCTGTAGTCCACGTTGAACATGTCGCCTAAATTAAGCCAAAGCCCTGCTGCTGCAGGCACAAGAGACATATTCCTCCATTCACCACTTACTCACATGTCTATCTAGAACCCTCTTAAATGCTATTATTGTATCTGCTTCCACCTCTACTGCACTTTCCAGGCACCAATAGTTCTCTGTATGAAAAATATCATATTTTCTCTACACATCTCCTTTAACCTCCACTCCCCTATCTTAAATGCTTGATTAAAAAAGGATAGTGTGAATTCAAACACAGACCAGCCTCTGGCTGCCTACCTTTGGTTTCCATAGTTAAAACAACATTGAGGAGAATATGAACTAGTAAATAAAACAATATTGGATTTGACTGAGTTCATGGAGTGCAATATAGAGTCCTTTGAAGTAATGGAAGGTACTGCTGGTGGAAATACTTTCGATGTGTACGTAGTCCATAAAGGCTTTTGGCAAAGTTCCACAAAATGCAAAAATTAAATCCCATGGGATGAGAGGGACAGTGGCATCACATATGGAGTGGCTGAGGTCCAGAAAGTTACGTTGAACTTTCTCCATGCTGGAAGGAAGTCTTCATTAAGGCCACTACAGTTTTTAATCTAAGGATTATCGATCAAACTTAGATGTGCAGGGCATACACTCAAAGCACGCAGAAATCCTGAAACATAATGAGAAGGACAGTAGATAATGAGTGGTGAAATGTGACAGAGTTAACAGTGTTATTTTAATGGAAATGCAGGAATGTATCCACCTGGAGTGTATCTACACAACTCTTTGAAGATGGCAGGCCAAGTTACGAAGCCTGTTTGTAAATCAAAGCAGATGGGATTCTGGCATTATTAGGGATAGAGAACAAAGGGAGAGCATCTAAGCTATTATAACATTCTCCCTGTATCTCATTTCCTCCAGGTGCTCTGGATTCCTCCCACCCTTCCAAACATACAGGGGTTATAGGTTAATTTGGGCAGCAACGGGTTTGTGGGCTGGAAGGGCCTGTTACCATGCTGTACATCTAAAAAAGATTAAAATTAAAACATTGGTTTGGCTTTTCAACAACAGTCAATGTTCGATTCTGTCATCATGATGTGAAATTATGTCCATGCCTCAAGAGTGCCGAATAGGGTATATCAGGAGACAATGTGAACGAGTGAAACTGGAAGAAAAAAAAGGGGATAGCTCTTTATTCAGGTGGTGATTAAGAGAAGATTAAGCGATCAAGAGTTTTAATGGGATAAGTAAAAATAATTTCTTTCCAGTGGTGGATGTTTGGCAACTAGAATACACAGATTTAAAATGTTAAGCAATCTGATGTCATGACAAAATCCTTTCTTGCAAATTGTGAAAAGAACTGTAATGGAAGTAGATTTAATAATGACTTTTAAAATGGAATTTGATGTATACTTGAAAGAATAAAAAGATTATGTTGTTTCTGCCAAAACAACTGGTACAGATAGACTGAATGGCATCGCTCTTTGCCTTAGCAAGCCTCAAACATAAATAGAGACGCTGGGAACACTTAGCAGGTTAAGCAGTAGGTGTGGAAAGAGAATGGTTATTCTTTCAGGTTGAAGGCCCTTCATCAGGATAGGATAAGTGAGAAAACAAGTTAACTCTACGTCGTTTGGTCTTGTGAGGATAATGGAATGGACTCTGAACACGAACATTCCTAATAATGAAAGAATTAAAATTTAAAGAGATCTCTTGCAAACTCATGTCTTGGGTAAACTTGTACCTCTCATTTTGTTCGTTTTAGATTGGTCACAGTATTTGAGCTACCAAAAGAAAATAGACACGCACGCACGCACACACACACACACACACCGAGAGCAGTTCAGTTTATACAAGTCTTTATTACTAAATCTAAAGCTGAATTCACACTACAACATGCAAGCCCTTCCCAATTATACTTATCAATGCCTGGACTGGTCCCAACTGCCAAAGCGGGGCGATGACTGCACACTTGTAGTAGGTTGTCTGGCGCCGGTAGCAGCTCCTCCACCTCCCCGGACCGGGGACGTTAGTTTGGAATCTTGAAGTTCTTCTTCTTGCTGAGAGATGTTGCCTTCTCTTGGAGAGTCTCAAACTTCAGCAGTGGGACCATGGCATGGCTTATATCACCCAAAAGTTGTTTACTTCAGATCTTATCTCTTTGAACAAATGATTTAATTATCTTCAAGATCTCCTGACAGTCTGAGACCAACAAAAGACAACTGCATCTCTGGGCCTCATGGTGGAAGTTGGATAATGTCTACTGATTCATATGCATCCCCTGGGCTCCATAGTGTAAATTTAGATTGTCGACTAATTCATATGCAACAAGCAGGTTCTCAGCCTTGCAGAAGCAAAGGTTGCAAAAGTAAAAAAACACGGTTTAAATCTTCCATTACAACTCGTCAGAGGCTTGTGCTGCTTTTAGTCCTCATCTCATTGTTCAAATTAATGGTTCATTGACTATTTTCATCTGTCTTTCACAATACTAAGGAACTCTGCACCAACTTTTAAATACAGTAAAACCCTGGTATCTCGAATTCAAGCAAATGGCAAAAACAATCGAGAGAAATAAATTTTAAAAATTAAAATAAATAAGAATAAAATAATAGATAAAATTGTAGAAGTAAATGTTCTCTGAAGATGGGAGCAAATATTCAGGCAGTGGATGCCTTGGTCGTGCTTTGTTCGTAGCAGCTGTTTGAATAAAGTTGTGTTTGAATAAAATGGCGTCGCCCAGGATGACGAGCTGGTTGATGCCACTTGCCGTTGGGGTGACTCTCTTAAAGTGTCTCCTTATCCTTGCCTAATAAGAATCACCCTGGTCAGAGGTTTTATCTGAAAACTTAGAAGGGGCGGGGTTAGTTTTCTATAATGTTATTATTTATCATTTGGTTGGTTCCCTGGAGGGGGTGGAACCTGCAGGTGCATCAACGTTTAAATGTTTTCAAAGAATGTGACTGAAAATAAAGTAAAATGTTTTAAGGTTTATATATTCATGCAAGTGAAGTTTGCTCAGTGTAAATACAGTATAGAATTTTAATCTTTTAAACTGTATTCTTAATGTAGGTGTATTAGTTAGGTGTTGTAGGAGTAAGTGTCAAGCAACCGGAAAATACACTTATCTGGCATCTACCAATCCCCATAAGTGCTGGATACCAGGGGTTTTGCTGTACTTACATTCCCAGTAAGTATAAATCCTGTCCCTTGAGTCCTCCTCCATGATAATTCTGGAAAGTTTAGCTTCAATCAGCCTTCCTTGAACTCTTCCCCAGGCCTCAGTGCTGTACTTGATACGAGTGCCTAAAATTGGAATATGGCGCACCATTTATCTGTATTTGTACCGTGTGAGTAGAATGTGAACTGACTTGTTATCCAAGTGTCTCCCCGTGCCAGATTAGGTTTTGTTACTAATGTTCTTGTCTTTGCCTGATGCTGACAGGGTTTAATCAGTGATCATTGCAGTTCTTTCATGACCTTTTTTTCCAGTGGATATTGCATACAGATCCGTTATTATTGCTTGTGCAATACACAAAGGTTGATGAATGACCGGTGTTGGATTGCTGATCCAGGGGTTCAAGCCTGGACCTCATTTTGACAGTTAAGTTGGGAGGTGCCCTCTGTCACAATATGTCAGCTGTGTCTGAGATGGTCATCCTCTTGCCACTGATTCAGAGGGTATAAATTCCAACTCCAGGGACTAGAGCACAAATAATATGGCCCTCCATTGCAGTACTTCGAGAGTCTCCATTGTTGATGGTGACACCTTTATGGATGACATGGTAAGCTGAGACCCTAACTACACAATCAGAGTATTTCATGGAGGGATATTGTTATTCCTGGTCTCCTGACTAAATTTTTCCTCAATTATTATTTATAAAAGGGATTATCTGGTCATTATCATAATACTGTCTGTGGAAGCTTGATGTATTTCCTTAATTGCAGCACTTTAAATACTTAAATAGAATGTCCTGAAAGGTACGCTGTAAATGCAAGCCTTCCTTTAATGACCAAAGGATAGATATCTTAATGGCATATTGATCAAGCAGAGTAGATTGATAGAGCCATGAGATTTCCATGAGAAGAAAGGGAGTGAGTTAGAAATATTCATGCAGCAAAATGTCCTGGAGAAACTCAGGAAGTCAAGCAGGATCCATAGCAAGTCAAGGAAATCCAACATTTTTGGCCTGAGCTTTTTGACCTTTACTTCCTATGGATGCTGCGTCACCTGCTGAGTTTTCCATCATGTTTGTGTATTGCACTCAATCCCAGCATCTGGAGCTTTCTTGTTTAACTGATTGAGACAAGATTCAGTGTGAAAGATGAAAGCCAGCAGGTGCTGTGATTGTACTAAAACACTCAAATGCTGCAGAAACTCGGCAGATCTTGCAGTGTCCGTAAGAGGTAAAGATGCATAACCAATATTTTGGGTCTGAGCCCTTCTTCAAGGTATGAGCAAAAAGCAGACATGAGCCAGGATGAAAGGACGGTGGGAGGGAGGGAGGAAAGAAGAAAGGCCAACAGACAAAAGGTGATAATTGGACATTGATAAAAGGACAGAAGAGGAACGTTGAGAATTGACCAGGGGAGGGGGTTGACTCTGTGAATGCAGAACTGGCGGTAAGGAGACAAATGGAGGGAGAGAGAAGCCACTTTCAGGTGCAATCGCTCCGAGAAGGCGCCTGCAGAAGCAGCTGGGGGTGTATTCGAATCGATGTTCAGGTGGCAGCGCTGGAGGCGCTGTTCTGGCACTTGAAAAGGCCGGCTGCAGGAGAGGCACCCCTGAGTGAATGCCGGCTCCTGTCGACTGTGGCTGTAGTCCCGCCCGCTGCCATGACCTCATTTGGAGCATGCCGAGGCTGAAGTAGAAAGGAACACAGGATCACGGCGAGCCCAGAGCCAGAGAAGAGAAATGCCTCTAACGTACCGAAAAATGTGGCTGTACCGGTAATGCCGTGCCTGCACACTCTCCTGTTTTTCAAAAATTGCGCCAAAGCGTCTCAGGCTGACGACATCACTGCGGTGTCATCTGCCCACCCCCTAGCAGCAGCATCTGCTTTCAGGTGCCTCGGGGGACTGCTCGGAAGCGGAGAATATGCCTCCCCGAGGAGGGTTGGGTAAATACTCCTCTGGGCCGGGTTTTCCGCTTTCAGGTGGCCTCCCGACAGCCGCATTCGGATAGAATAGGCGGCTTCACATCGGGGTATTCTGGCCACCTGAAAGCGGCTAGAGATAGAGCTCGAGGAAAGGAGAAATAGGGGAAGGGGAGACATGGGATGGGGGACTGTGGGCTAATGGAAACAGGAGAAGTCGATGTTAATGCCATCTAGTTGGCGGGTGCCTAGAAGATTCGGTTGTTGTAATTTTGAAAATGTTGTGAGTATGTAGAAGATTTATACATATGATTTCAAGGCGTTCAACTAAGATGCTGTTCCATTTGCTAAAAGGGTCACTTTGTTCAGGATTTTAGACAGCTTTATGACTGAAATAGAATGTGTCCTAAATGATCAGTGGTTCTTAGGCATCATTAAAATTGCATGCAAAGCCATTTTAGAAGAGAATGCGTCAAAGGATGTTTATTTTTAATCATTTGCAATGTTTAAATGGGAGAGGGGAAGTTTTGTGCTTCGTGCCCGTTAATCTATCCCTACAACTTCATATTTCAGATTTTTTTCTTTTTCAACATTTTGGGGCATTATTGCCTCCTCTCAAGGTTTTCTTTCTGCATTTATCTTTGAAAGTGAGTTCCTCTTGTAATATTTGCTACATTTCACTCAATTGTCGAACATGTGGCATATGCATCATGTAGTCTGAACTGAACACATTTGGGAAACGGTGGGTGGAAAATGTCGGGTTGATTTAGCAAGATTTTGTCACAACTCAATGTATCGTCCTCCAACATTCTGCAGTCTCTACAGAGAGGAAAGGGACCCCACAGTAAAAATCCTTGGGAATCAGATATGAAGTCAGATGGGGAGAAAAAAATGTGGGAAACGGGGTCAGCAAGTACCTTGCGAAAATAAACTGTGCTCATATTTCTGGTCCATGAAAATATGAAGATTAACTCTCTTTCTCTTTCCATAGATGTTGCCTGACTTGTCGAGTGTTACCAGTATTATTTTTGTTTCAGATTTCCAGCATAGTTGTTTTTTGTTTCATTTGCTGAGAAGTGCAAGGTGCAGTGGTGTTGTCACCATCTTCCCTTTACCAGAGAGTCCACAACCTCTCTCCTTGTAAGCAGTCTGTTGAAAGAAGAAAAATAACTGGGATATATCCTTTTGGATCACTCCATATAACCATTTACGGAGCGGAAACAGGCCATGTTGGCCTTTCGAGTCCGCACCGGTTCACTGATTTTGTGCGCCCTCTTCAGGCATTGGTCCCGGTAGATCTTCATTCAATAACGATGGACGAATTCGATCAGTAATTTTAAAAAAAATTAAATTTAGGCTTAACAGCATGGTAACAGGCCCTTTCAACCCATGAACCCATGCTGCCCAATTACAACCAATTAACTTACAACCCGGTACGTTTTGTAGGGTGTGAGGAAACCGGAGCACCCAGAGGAAACTCACGCGGACATGGGGAAAATGTACAAACTCCTTACAGACAGCAGTGGATTCGAACACCCATGATCTATGATGAAGGACCATTGGTCATCTAACCTATCTACAGGAGCACAATTATATAATATAGGGAATATCTGAGGGGAGCAGATGCTGACAGAAATCTGATGTCACTAATAATTCTAATGAAGCCAGACAGGAATTCAGGAAGACCTTCTTTATGCCTAGAGAGGTTAGAATGTGGAATTTTATGCTTCATAAGGAGGAATAGAAAGATCTTCATTTCAGCCCGATGGACTAATTAAATGCAATGAGAGCATGAACGTTGGCATGCACCACATGTGCTGACAAGATTAACAGGACAGAAACAGGACCTGCATGCTGGATTTGTGTCTAACTCCATGCCTTGTGTTTCTGTAGGAGAACCACCCACCACTGCCACCCCCACCCCCTTCAAATGCTACGGTTACAACGTGTGCTTCTAGTTCCCCGCGTCCATCACTGGGACCAGTGGATCAAGTGGCACATCCGAGGCCACAAGTACGACCGAACATGTAAGACGTGTGTGCGTGCATGTGTATGAGGATAACTTTGTCTGCATTTTCCTTTGTCGTACAGCTGAAGGAAGTAGTCCCTGAGTGAATTACCTGCTTATCGTGCCTGCTCTTAAATTGGCTTTCACTGTGTCATTTGGCAGCATGGTCACCTGCTTAATCCATTGAGTTTTGAGATTTCCACTAATATCAGATTCAGAATTTATTGTCATGAACATGTCACCAAATTTGTTGTTTTGCAACAGGATAATAATAAATTAGTGCAAAAGAAGAGAAGGTGAGGAAGTTGTGTGTGGTTCATTGTTCATTCAGAAATCTGATGGCAGAGGGGAACTCTACTGTGGATGTTCATCTTCAGGATCCTGTACCTCCTTCTCGATGATAGCAGTGTGAAGGGGACATGGCCTGGATGGTGAAGGTCCTTTAGGATATGTGCTTTCTTAAGATACCGCCACTTGTAGATGTCCTCGCTGGAGTGATGCCCCTGATGGCGATGGCCAAGTTCACAACTCTATGTAGATTTTTCCTGTCCTGAGCATTGGCACCTCCACACACCAGGACAGATGTTGACACCCAGGAATTTGAAGTTCTTAATCCTTTCCACGTGATCTGCATGGAATTCACAGCATGAGAAGGGCATTTAGTGCAAATGGCCCAGTCAGTGGCCAAGATCTAGCCACATGCCTCAACCTGCTTTCATCTCAGCCAATCTGAATTCCTTATCTCCAGATGTGTCATCCATGTCTCCAGGTTGTAGTTAAATGTTTTAACTCCCATTTGCTTTAAACACCTGTGCATAAATGAAGTGGTTAGAACCTTTGGCAATACCCTATCTGCATCCATTAGTTAACTGATGTTTAGTTTGCTTTCTCTTCTCCTTCTTCTTTGGCTTGGCTTCGCGGACGAAGATTTACGGAGGGGGTAAAATGTCCACGTCAGCTGCAGACTCGTTTGTGGCTGACAAGTCCGATGCGGGACAGGCAGACACGGTTGCAGCGGTTGCAGGGGAAAATTGGTTGGTTGGGGTTGGGTGTTGGGTTTTTCCTCCTTTGCCTTTTGTCAGTGAGGTGGGCTCTGCGGTCTTCTTCAAAGGAGGTTGCTGCCCGCCGAACTGTGAGGCGCCAAGATGCACGGTTTGAGGCGATATCAGCCCACTGGCGGTGGTCAATGTGGCAGGCACCAAGAAATTTCTTTAGGCAGTCCTTGTACCTTTTCTTTGGTACACCTAAGCCAGATGTGCAGTGTAGTATAAACAGGATTTATAACATTGTGAATGGGGACATACATTATCCCTTGCTCGCCATAACTTATAATTGAATGTATTGCATACAGGCCAAAGTAAAACTTTTTCTCTTTTTATAAAGATTTGGTAGTTCCTACTCTAACCAAGGTCAATTTGCCTCATCTACCAACAACTCTCTAATACTTTTCCTGTGTCTATAGGTATGTTGCTTTGTATCCATACACACCCCGGAAGGAAGATGAGCTCGAGTTGCGAAAGGGAGAAGTATGTCTTGTGCTTGAGCGTTGCCAAGATGGGTGGTTCAAGGGAACGTCAATGCACACGGGGAAGATAGGTGTTTTTCCTGGGAACTACATGGCTCCAGTGACAAGGTCAGTGAGTCCTACCTAAATGTGGCATTCCATGTGGATGGTGTACTGGTCAGGGAGATAGAGGGGCTAGTGGCATGGTCACATTGATACAATGGCCAAGAAAGTGGTTCCTCAGATGGCTGAGAAAAGTTGGCATGTGACAAGCATCCTTTGACCACTTCTTCAGATGTCTCATTGAAAGTATCCAGACTGAGTGCATCTATGCGAGGTAAGGGAACTGCTTCACCCAAGTCGGCAAGAAACTACAGAGGGGCATGAATGCCGCCCAGCCATCACGCCCCACTTCCATCTATACCTCCTAATGGCTTGGAAAATCAGTTGTCATATTAAAAGGCTCCTCCCCACTTGACACTCTCCTCACCACCCTTCCGATAGGAAGAAAATTCACAAGTGTGAGATCAGGCATCACCAGGTTCAAGGATAGTTTTTCCCCCACCATTATCAGACTCTTGAATGAATCTCACATCAGTGAAACTATAGTTGATTGCTCTGAACCAACTGATCTCTCACTGTAACCTCACCGCTGTTCTATAACTTGTACAGTGTATGAAATGTCTAGTAGATCTTCTCACAAAGCAAACTTTATCACTGCATCTGGATACATGTGACAATAAACTTGAACTTAATTTGGAGAAATGTAAGCTGGAAATAAAACAGATGATCATGAGATTCTCAGCTTGTAGTCGTAAGTTTTACCCAAAACCCCAGTCCCCCTGCGAAAGTGCATGAGAAGGTGAAAGCGAGTTGACGTCTGGCTTCGGCCAGATAGAGGTCAGTGCGCCAGACAACAGCATCACCTTGCATGCAGGTTTGATGGTGAGGTTGGGATTAGGGCGGAGAGAGTGGAGGGCCAGGTGCACTGAGGGGGTGAGATGGGAATGAATGTCGGGAGTGTTGAAGTTGAGGTGGTTGATGTCTCGGCAGCAGTTGGAAATACTCTGTGTGCCAGATCACAACAGTGGCACCCTGTCTGTGGGTTTGATAGTGAGGTTGGGATTGGTGCAGAGAACTAGACCCACAGCAATGTAATTGGCTTTAAACTGTCTAATTACATCAATAAGAAGTTCTGCAGAGAATAACAAGATGTTAGCAGAATTCTTGGAACTTGTATCTTGAAAAGAAGTGATAAAATAAAACATCAGTGTCTCATTCAAGCATTCAAGTTAAATTTGAGCTTGCATGTGTTTCTTATAAGAACTGAACTGTTCTCAACCAAATGCTGTAGGGTGATTTGTTACAGGAAGTCCATCTGACATTAGCAGGGAATGCATGTGTGATCTCAATGATTGAAAATATTACTATTTAACTGGTTAATCATCCCATTTTTCTTTTGATGTTGTTTAAAGCATTTTACCTTATTTTCAGTCACATTCCCTGAAAACATTTAACTGTCGCCGCATCTGCAGGTTCCTCCTCCATGGAGCTGCTCAAAAAGCAAAGAATAATATTTTAGAGAATTTAATCCCCCACCCTCCAAGGTTATAGATAAAGCCTCTGATCAGTGCGACTCAAACAAAGCAGGGATAAGGAGAGACTTTAAGAGAATCATCCCAACGGCGAGCAGCGTCAACCAGTGGGCAACACCATTTTATTCAAATGCAACTTTATCCAAACAGCCGCCATGAGCAAAACACGACCAAGTTACTCCACTGGCTGAATATTTTCTCCCATCTTTTTTTAATTTAAATTTAGATAGCCAGCATCGTAACAGGCCCTTTCGGCCCATGAGTTTGTGGTGCGCAGTTACACCCAATTGACTTACATCCCCGGTATGTCTTGAAGGTGGGAAGAAACTGGAGCCCCCGGGGAAAACCCATCCAGACATGGGGAGAAAGTACAAATTCCTTACAGATAGCGCAGGATTCGAACCCCAGCCCCCTTCACCAAAAGTTTACATGTTACTTCAGAGGACTTTTACAATTTTAATCTTTCATTTTTTTTTAACCTATTATTTTATTCTTACTTATTTTAATTTTTAAAATTTATTTTTCTCTTTTTTTTGCTAGTTGCTTTAATTCTGGATACCATGGGGTTTATTATTATCCTCTCTTAACCTCCTCTGCTCCAGGGAAGGGCCTAGTCTCCCCACTCTCCTCGTAATTGAAATGCTCCAGCCCATGTAACATCCTGGTGAATTCCTCTGCATCCTCTCCAGTACTATTGCACCTTTCCAACAGTTTGGTGATCAGGATGGCGCTTGGGGATCCAAGTGCGGACTGATAAATGCTGCTTAACCTTCCTGCTTTTGTATTCACTGGCTAAACTAATGAAGGCCAGCATCCCATATGTCTTCTTAACCACATCATCTACCTGCTACTGCCTTGAAGAATCTATTTTTTTTTAATTTAAAATTTTAGACATACAGCACGGTAACAGGCCATTTCGGCCAAGAGTCTGTGCCGCCCAATTTACACCCAATTAACCACCACCCCAATACATTTCAAATGGTGGGATGAAACCAGAGCTCCCCAGGAAAACCCATGCAGACACAGTGAGAGCGTACAAACTCCTTACAGACAGTGCGGGATTCAAACACCGGTCCCGATCACTGGCATTGTAAAGGCGTCACACTAACCACTACACCAACCAAGCCGCCCTTTTAAATTTTGGACATGTACATCTCAGTCCCCCTGTTCCTCCATGGGACTCCATCATTCATAGGCTCACTAACAGACCCAAAATGCATAGTCTCTCTCGATCCTATTTGGATACTTAAAAGCTGATGCTTCAAGCAAGCTTTAGGTTGTCTTGTCTTTGTCATGTGCCTCCTGAAAAGTTATTTGGGAAGAGACACTTTTATTATTCAAGATGCTAATTAAATGTACAGGGATGACCTGCTGAAGAATTTTTCTCAAATTTGGAATTGCAAACATCTTCCAAATAATAGAAATACAAGCTTGGTCAACCAGACTGGGTGTCTTTTGTTTCAAGAAAAGAACGCTGACTTAAAAGGGGGATTATCAAAGATTTTGATTGTCATAGATTTCTACAGCAGGAAAACAGGCCATTCAGCCCCCCTTGACCATGCTGACTGAGCTAGTCCCATTTGTCTGTGTTTGGCCCATATCCCTCTCAGCCATTCCTATCCATGAACCTGTCATATATCTACCACCCTCTGTGTGAAGAAGATGCCCCTCAGGCTGTTTTTAAAATTTTCCCCTCTCACCTTTTTAAAAGTTTCCCCGCTCACATTCAGTCTATTCCCTCCAGTTTTAGAAAATGACCGTCATAATTTTATAAACTTTTCTCAGGTTTCCTCAACCTTCTACTCTCCAGGGAGAAATGTCCCAGCCTATCGATCTTATTAAGGGCGGCACGGTTAGTGTAGAGGTTAGCAAACGCTGTTACGGAGCCAGTGAATGGGGTTCAAATCTGGTGGTGTCTGAAAGCAGTTTGTACATTCTCCCCGTGTCTGCGTGGGCTTCCTCCCACCATTCAAAACGCACTGGAGGTGTCGGTTAATTGGCTGGCATAGGCTTGTGGGCCGTCAAGCCCACCGGTACCGGCAACATTCTTGTAGATCTTTTCTGCAACCTAACAGATACAGAGGTGTTGCTTCTGCCTGGAGAAGAGCATAAATAGAGGCCATCAACAAAAGATAGGTTATCTATACAAAGGAAATTTAGAAGCTGACCAGGATGGATTGATTAGGCTGGGTGTGATGTTTCTATATCTTGTATCTGACTTAACAATTAAAACTTGAACCCCTGCTGTGGAATCAGAATTAAAGGGATGGTGTGGAGAAGAGAATGTTAATTCCTTTCTCCAAGCAGAGGATAATGAATTTTGCTTGAAGCAATTTAAGGTTCAAGATTCCTTGTGAAAGTCAATCTCCTATTTTTGGCCAAAAAATCTGGAATTTTCCACGTATCTCATGTAAAAGTCAACCCTTGTCTCTCACCTCAGCTCCGGCGACCCGCAGGCTGGAGCTCCTGATGCCTAACATCGCTGCTAGATCCCACAGGCTTGTCGCCCCCGCCCCCCCCTTCTCTATCCTCTCACATCTCTCCCTGCTCAACCACCATCCCCAACCCTTTTGTGTTTTTACTTCAGTCACGGTGGCTGCAGAATTTTTGTGTTTTATGGTTAAAGTTTTTGTAACGTAATTAGGACGTGTATTTTGATGTTCAATCTCTGATTATTTCTTCAATTCATTGTGAGTTTGGTCTTTATTTGTTTAGAGATCATTTGGACCTCTGCTCCCCAAAAGTAGTATCCATGTAATAGTTGACCCCCATAAATTCAACATTTACACGAGTTTATACGGTATTATGATATAGGACGAATTGCACATCAGCTTCCTACCTTAATAGTGATCATTTCACAAATTTGATACTACATCATTTGTAGAGCACCTCCTGGAACCGGGCAGATAAAGTTATCAGCAGTGGTGACGGCGCAGATTGGGCGGGGAGTCACCACAGTGGCACCTCAATCCAAAAGCCCCGGCAATGGCGTGGACTTCAGCAGGCCCATCAGCCCGACTCCTCCGCTCCCCACTGCAGTGATATCGGCTGCACACGTACAGGCCACAAATCCACAGGCCAAAGTTCTGCTGCACATGACTGGTCAAATGACAGTTAACCAGGCCCGCAATGCAGTCCGAACAGGTAAGACCAGAATGGCATTCATGGTGTGCTTTGTCACGTTAAGTGTTATCCAAACTACTGATTCCTTTCAACCAGTGGCTTTCTTACTGCTCGTTGAATCTCTATTTCTCTAAACTTTAATCCCTCTGGGTATAATTTATTTTTTCTTAAGACTAATGCTTTAGTCCAACATCTGGGTATACCTTGAAGAAGGGCTCAGGCCCGAAACATTGATTATATATCTTTACCTCTTATGGATGCTGCGAGACCTATCAAGTTATCCAGTATTCCTGTTTCTGATTTGTTACAAGATCTGGACTGATTTGTCTCCCAAGATCTGCAATTGGATTACCTAGAAGCTTTGTTAATGATGTCTGTCGTCTCTTTAAGGTTTCTGTTGAATAGTCCATTATTACAATTGCAGGAATTAGAGACATTCAAACCCATAAACTTTCCCCACCATTCACTTGGATTGGAGTTATTACATGTGTTTTCTTATAACCTTTACTTGTATATGTTTACATAGTTCTGTTTCATAGATCTTGATAACATTGCCCATTATAAATAAACCAGTTTGGAGTTTGAAGATTCAGGGTGGGGGTGAGAGTTCCAAATTTCCTCTATTTTCCAAAACCCAGAGATGTTGTGTCAGATTAAAGGGTCAGCCACAAGTTAAGGTTGAGACAATCTTTTTATCTGAGAATCTCTTAGTTTTAAGAATTCTCCACTTCTGCGAGCAGAGGATCATTATTTTGGAGACTGTGATAGAATTTTGGGTCGTTGATAAGTCGTGAGTTATAGGGGATCAGAGAGGAAAGTAAAAATGAGGCTAGAATTCTAGTAAGACCATCGCTGATCAGTCATTGGTGCGTGGCAGTTAGCTTAACGCTACTACAGTGCCAGCAACCTAGGCTCAAATCCGCTGCTGTCTGTACGACGCTTGTACGTTCTCCCCATATCCGCGTGGGTTTCTTCCAGATGCTCTGGTTTCCTGCCCTGTTCCTTGGTCATATGTGTGTATTTGGGTGGTGGGGCGGAGGGTCTGTTACAGTGCTGTACCTTTAAATTTTAAAAAATACTATAATTCCAATATATTGAATAATTATATTTAATTTTCCAGGTATTACCCTATAGTTCAGGAATGCCAAGGGGGAGAGAAAAGGTTAACCCAATGAAATCTCTTTATTTCCAACAGCAGTAGCCCAAGGCCAAGAGAGACCAACAGCAGCAGTTACACCCATACAAGCCCACAACCCATCTTCTCCCATCCCCACCACTCCGGTTGCCCACCAGCCAGCCATCTCCCTGCAGCACCCCCAGCAGACCATCGCTCCTTTCGCTGTGGTCACCGCTCCGCCAGCGGCCAGGCTGGGCGTGGCTCTCACCTCCGCCGCCTCCGCCATTACCCCTCCCAACATCAGTGCCGCGTCGCTGGAGGGAGAGCAGCCGGGAGCAATGACCGGCGTCGTCCCAGCCGCCCCTGCTGCCGCACCACCACCGCCGACCTCATCTGCTGGCAAATTTGAGAAGGAGAACAGGGAAAAGGTGAGGTCTTCAGCTTTGTTTCCACCAATGTGAATCTTCAACATTGCAGATGGTCATTGAAGTTTGTTAAGTTCAACTTAAAACAAGTTTATTTGTCACAAAATACCTCGTAGAGTGAGAATGGTTCTTCTGTAAGATACTGGTTATTGTGCTACCTAGGCAGCTTCTCAGTGATTGCAAATGATTGGTTTTCAATGGGATATATTTGACTCCAGGGAATCAGTCATTGCATGACTGGGCTTGGCTGAGGGCTGTGAGTCCACAGATAACTTCAGCAAGATATGTCAGACAGAGTGAATGGTAGGGGGGGGATGGAGGGGTATTAGTGTAGGGTCTGCAACAATGGTGGATTCAAGAATGCATTTTCTGGTGGGGTTAAACAAGAAAGTTTGTCGATGCTGAGGTTGAGTGCAGTACTGGAGAAACTCAGTATCTATTGGTGGATGCCCTTGGCCTCGCCCCTATCACTTCACAGCTTTTTGTTCTTCTTTCTCCCATCTGTAACCACCCATGGCTTCTTACCTGTCGGCATTCCTTGCCCCTTTCTCCCTCCTCTCCTTTCCACCTATCCTTTTCATTCAGGGGCCTGCCTGCTTTTGCTTATACCCGATGAAGCACTCAGGCTCAGAACGTTGGTTCCCCTTTACTTCCCATCGTGACCTTCTGAGTTTTTCCAGAACGTTTGTTGTTAATGCACATTTTCTGGTGGGGACTTTGTGATGTTTAGATCCCTCAACACTGAACCCCCTCCAGTGTTTAAGGTCAACATCATTCATCAGTTCTAATGGAACTTTGCACCCGACAAGAAACTGGTATTGCTGACCAATGAACGTGACTGATCTTCCAGCAGCCTTCATATACTTCAGGTCATATACATAGGCCAGTCCCCATGATTTTGTTTTGGTCTGACTTGGAACATGGTTCTTGTGGCCCATGTATTTGGCAACTCTAGTAGGAGAAAGAAGCAGAGGCAGACAGAGAATGAAAATGATAGATGGATTAACGTCATGGCTAGGAACAGGCGAGGCAACAAGCACAATTCGGAGGGCCAGAGATTGCGATGGATGGAGAGACATGGTTGCCTGTGCCGAATGGCGAAGCACCTGAACACACACACACAAACACTAGCTAATAGAAAAACAAAGACAGCCCTGCGAGAGCTGCTCCGAAGAGTTCAACTACCCGGTCCTCATGCCGATGGCTCCAAACAGGTATGAAGCAGCTTGTTAGAGAAGCCAACGGTGCCTATAAACTAAAATCTTGCAACTATGGCCTTTGCCAAAGATGGAGGCTCCTCTGCTCGGAAGCAGGCACAAGAGGTTGCAAACTCCATGGGGCAGTGGCACCAGAAACAGGGAGAACTTCCCCCATTAAGAAGGAGAAGCAGAAGACACGATCTAACAGGATGGTGACCATGGTGACGTACCATCGAGGAGCTCAGCAGCTGAGGAGCACACTCAAGCTGCTGTTGCCTTGCGGTCCTGGGATCCGCACGGGCTGTGGGCTGCTGAAGACTGTCCATGGGAGCCGGGTATCGGAACTAGGATTTGAGAGATGCTGAGGGTAAGAAGGGCTCCCAAGGCTGAAGGCTTCCTGATCGTGTCAGAGATTTGGATCTCCGATAGATCGACTGAGTCCGTATGGCTACAGAGGCTGCGGAAGCGCTGGAGGCAAATCCACAGACGTTGAGTGATTCTGAAGGAGCTCTATTTTGCTTCTCTTTCTCTTGTACTATAAGGGCAACACTAATGGTGACTCTGTCTGCTTTACGGCAGGCAGAAGGCAATTTTGTGTTATATTACATGTTTTGTGCTATTACTTGACAGGAAAGGAATCTTAAATCTTGCCCCATGAAGACTTAGGTGAATATAACCATATAACCACTTACAGCACAGAACAGGCCAGTTCAGCCCTACTAGTCCATGCCGTAACAAATTCCCACCCTCCTAGTCCCACTGACCAGCACCCGGTCCATACCTCTCCAGTCCTCTCCTATCCATGTAACGATCCAGTCTTTCCTTAAATGTAACCAATGATCCCGCCTCAACCACGTCTGCTGGAAGCTCATTCCACATCCCCATCACCCTTTGAGTAAAGAAATTTCCCCTCATGTTCCCCTTATAATTTTCCCCCTTCAATCTTAAACCATGCCTTCTAGTTTGAATCTCCTCCACTCTTAATTGAAAAAGCCTATCCATATTTACTCTGTCTGTCCCTTTTAAAATCTTAAACACCTCTATCAAGTCCCCCCTCAATCTTCTACACTCCAGAGAAAAAAGCCCTAATCTGCACAACCTTTCCCTGTAACTCAAACCTTGAAATCCTGTCAACATTCTTGTGAACCTTCTCTGCACTCTCTCTATTTTGTTTATTTCTTTCCTATAATTTGGTGACCAAAACTGTACACAGTACTCCAAATTTGGCCTCACCAATGCCTGTACAATTTCACCATAACCTCCCTACTCTTGAATTCAATACTCCGATTTATGAAGGCCAACATTCCAAATGCCTTCTTCACCACACCATCTACCTGAGTATCAGCCTTGAGGGTACTATTTACCATCACTCCTAAATCCCTTTGTTGCTCTGCAACAATGTACTTTAGCCATTTTGATCTCTTCTAGATAAAAAGGCAGGTGAGATAGAGATTGTGATGGAAATAGGCAATTATGGGAATGAAGGACTTTTCTCCATTATGTTATTCGTCGGCTCTTGTACTGTACTCCTTGGAATTCGGACGAGTGAGTGGGCCTCATACAAGCATTTCAAATGTTGAAAGACCTGGGCAGAGCAGATGTAGTGAAATTGTTTCCCATGGTAGGATAGTCGAGGACAAGAAGACACAACTTCAGGATTGAATGGTGCCCATTTTGAGCAGACATGCAGAGGAATTTGATGAGGAGGTTCAGTGGTGAACCTCTTGAATTTGCTATCATGGGCGGTTGCTGGGTGTATTTAAGTCAGAGATTGCTCGGTATCTGAATAGTCAGGGTATCAAAGGTTGTGGGGAGAAGGCAGGGGAGTGGGGTTGAGTGGGAGAATGGATCAGCGATTGGTGGAATGGCGGCGCGAACTCTGGGCCGAATGGGTTACTTCTGCTCCTATATCTTGTGGCGTCTTCTTGTTACTAACGTGCAACCAAATAACAGTGATCTGTTGAATATGTTCATGGAAAACAAAGGATGATGAATGGTTTATTTGTTTATTTTCTCCCTTACAGAAGGAAAAGAAAAGTTTCTTGAAACTCCTGTCTGGCGCGTCTACAAAGCGGAAGTCTCGACCCTCGCCTCCCTCCTCACCCACACTAGAATCTGACCAGACTACTTCAGACACAGTCCTACAGGGGGCTGTGGGGCCAGAGATCCCTTCATGTGTGAGCCACAACAGAGCTGGGTCCTGCCCTGTGGATACCGAAGCTATCGGAGCAATGTTTGAGACACTCCATCGAAAGACGGCTTCATTGGATTCTGGTGTACCCATTGCCCCTCCTCCAAGACAGCCTTGTTCATCCATGGGCTCAGTTCAGCTGGAATCCAAATCCATCCCATGTGAAAGGTAATGTTTAAACCATCCTTCAGTGGTTTGTCTTCATGATACTGGCAACCAAACCAAAACTGCATGTCGTCTACTTGAGTTCTTGCATAAAAAGTTGAACCTTCTCTCCACTCCCTCTTCTACTTCCATTAAACCACCCTCTACAACTCCTTCTTCAGCCCCCCTCCACTGCCTCCTCCACCCTACCCCTCTCCATCATCCTTCAACACCTTCTCCAACCCCCTTCAGCCCCTCCACCTCTTCCCCTCCCCATCACCCTTGCATGCCTTCTCTCCAACTCCCTCCCCTCTCCACTCTCCCTTACACTCCTTCTCCCTGCCTCTGCACCCACCCCTATACCTTTCTTCTGCACCCCTCCACTGTCCCCTATCCAACCCCTCTCAACCCCTGCCTCTGCACCACACTCAATGCCCCTGTCACCCTCCTATCTCTGTCCCTTGACATCTCTCTGTTTTCCACTCTCTCTGCCTCGCCTCTCTCCATCTCCTCTTCACCCCCACCCTTCCTTATCCAGATAAATCTCAACCAATGGAACTATTATGCAAATTTTAGGGATTATTAACAAATTGACATCGGCCTCACTGCAGTCCCTATGCTGTACTGTGTCTAGTTGCTTGGAGAAAACTGTCTTGAGGACACCAAGATTGGAGGCGTTGTGGACAGTGAAGAAGGCTTTCAAAGCTTGCGGAGGGATCTGGACCAGCTGGAAAAATGGGCTGAAAAATGGCAGATGGAGTTTAATGGAGACAAGTGTGAGGTGTTGAATTTTGGAAGGACAAATCAAGAAAGGATGTACATGGTAAACTGTAGGGCACCGAGGAGGGCGGTAGATCAGAGGGATCTGGGAATACAGATACATAATTCCCTGAAAGTGGCATCACAGGTGGAAAGGGTTGTAAAGAGAGCTTTTGGAATATTGGCCTTTATAAATCAAAGTATTGAGCATAGGAGTTGTGATGTTATGGTAAAGTTGTATCAGACATTGGTGAGGCCAAATTTGGAGGATTGTGTGCAGTTTGGCCACCAAACTACGGGAAAGATATCAATAAGATAGAAAGAGTGCAGAGAAGATTTACTAGGATGTTGCCTGGACTTTAGGAACTAAGCTATGGGGAAAGATTAAACAAAATAGTGCTTTATTCCCTGGAGTAAAGGAACTGGGATTCAGGAACTGAGTTACAGAGAAAGGTTAAACAAGTTATGACTTTATTCCCTGGAGTGTAGAAGTATGAGGGGAGATTTGAGGGGGTATTTAAAATTATGAGGGGGGACAGACAGAGTGAATGCAGATCGGCTTTTTCCCCTGAGGGTAAGTGAGATGCAAACCTGAGGACATGGGTTAAGAGTGAAAGGGGAAAAGTTTAGGGGGGACATGAGGGAGATCCTCTTCACACAGAGAGCGATGGAAGTGTGGAACGAGCTGCCAGCTGAGGTGATGAATGCGGGCTTAGTGTTAATATTTAAGAAGAATTTGGACTGTACGTGGATGGGAGAGGTATGGAGGGCTAAAGGACTGATTGCTGGTCAGTGGGACAAGGCAAAAAAAAAAATGGTTCAGCACAGACTAGAGGGGCCGAAGAGGCCTTTTTTTAGAGCTGTAGTATGGTTCTAATTATAATCACTAACTGCATCGGAAACTCCTCAATGAAATTTAGATCTAGAATATTTGATTAGATTATGGAAGATGAATGAACATATCACCTGAAGACTGAATTTGAAATCTGCTTGATCATACTTCCATGAACCCTCCCTGAATCCTGCTTCTCAGTGTCTCTGTGAGTTTATGGTCATTTTCATCAGTGAAGTGTACTGAAATTCTAACACTGCACCCACACAGGTATGGAACATACACCAACTAGAATAGCAGTAGTAGGGCATCAAACAATAGATAAGTAAACAGTCTGCCTGAGTTTGAGCGAGTGCATTGGTCCCCATCTGAATGCTGCAATATTTTGCAGCCTTTGCAAATTTGTCAGGTGCTCCAAACATAGATGAACTGGCTTGGAGCGAGGATGTAACACAGATCAGTGTTTGCAAATGGCGAGAAAAACAGCCTGCATAACGGGTCGAAGACCTTTCATCAGAATTCTGCTCGAACCTATTAATATATTGCAGGTTTCCGATCTCCCAGATTAAGCCATTCGTGTCATGGTGTAAACTGAAACGGTTTGGCCTTTCACACCTGTGGCAGTTTTTCAAAATGCTAAGTCTCATTCTGGTCTGCTGTTCTGATCAAAGAAAAATAAATAAATATGCCCTGTGGTTCAGGAACTGCTTCCACCACTGTTTTCGGTTAAGCAGTTTGGATCCAAACCAACCATCTAAATACACGCTTATTATCTCTTTGCACTTTCTGCTTAAGTATCCGTGCTCTGGTTCACTCCATCAGCTGAAACGATACACAAAAAAAAAAGTATTTAGAACAGCTCCATCCAAAAATATACCCATTGTGTTAATATTGATTTAAAAAGCTAGAAATAGCTGAGCAGCAAATGGTGTTCAGGAAAAACAGATGCTCAGTGGAATGTTGTGGTTCGTATTCATATCCGGGGAAACTAACGTGGAAAGAGGAGTGAGCTTTTTTTTTTATTTTAGAGATGCAGCATGGTTACACCCTCCTGGTCCTGAGCCCACGCCATCTAAAATACACTCCTGTGACCAATTGACCTACTAACCCTGTACGTCTTTGGAATGTTTCCTCTGCTGTGCGGAGCCTTCGCCAGACTCCACCTGGAGTACAGCACTCGATTCTGCCGTGTGAAGATCTATTGACCCTGGAGTTGGTGCATTCAAATGATCAGAATAACAGTGGAGTTCAGCTCAAAAATGCAATGTGCTATCGAAACTAAACCTGTTAAGCACCATCCATAGGAAGTAAAGGGTAACCAATGTTCATACCAGACGAAGGGCTGGAAACATTGGTCACCCTTTACTCCCTGTGGATGCTGCATGACCTGCTGAGTTTCTCCGGCACATTTGTGCATCGCACCCAATCCCAGCTCCTGTAGACGTTCCTGGTTTACAATTGTGGAGTTCAACATCTCAAGA
The DNA here is from genome assembly GCF_036971445.1 of Narcine bancroftii. Classification (NCBI taxonomy): domain Eukaryota; kingdom Metazoa; phylum Chordata; class Chondrichthyes; order Torpediniformes; family Narcinidae; genus Narcine; species Narcine bancroftii. The sequence goes on from NC_091469.1 coordinate 150,089,578, forward strand.
CAGGCATGTAAACTTGGCCACTCTTCCTTTGCAGATGAAAGATTTGTGGAGTGATCTGATCTACTTAGTTAAGATTTGTTGAAAAGATCTGGCAGCGTGAAGTTAGTGACTCAGGCTATTTAGTGCTGGAATCAGGAACCATTTGAATGTTGGCACCCATTTGCAATGCTTGTGTGTCTTTACAAGCAAGCAAAAGTGAACAAATCTGGTCCATTAATCTACATGGCAATAAAGGAACCTTGAATAGCCTGGCCTCATTGCTAAGTCCCTCACATCCTACCTGCATGCTTGCTCTGCAGCAGGACTGTAGGTGGAACTCAGGTTGGCACAGTTAATGTAGTGGTTAGTTAGCACAGCACTATTACGGTGACCCAGGTTCGAAACCAGCACCATCTCCCCATGACCTCTGTGGATTTTCCCCGTGCGTTCTGGTTTTCTCCCGCCCTCCAAAAGCTACAGGGTTGCTAGGTTAATTGGGTAGCACAGGTTTCATGGGCTGGAAGGGTCATCTACCGTGCTGTATTATTAAAATTTAAATCAAAGTGCCACAGGAGGTCTGTACTGACACAGTTTCCACTTCTCCAATGGAGAGATTTATCTGCCCCTTCAAGTAAACGCAAAACATTTTTTTTACTGAAATTCTGTAATTTGCTCCTCTACATTATACTGCTGTATGAATGTTAGAGCTGGCCTGTTAGGCTGCTCACGGAAGAACCCTTCCCACTGTATCAGGTATAACGTGATAAATAGACATAACCAAGAGTTTTCTTGCCTCCTCTCCTGACAGCCCTCTCGAAGCCCAGATTTGCGAGTAATTTCCTTGGCTGCAGCCCATCTAACAATGTTCTTCTCTGCAACCAGGTACAGAGTGGTGGTGTCCTACCCGCCGCAGAGCGAGGCTGAGCTGGAGCTAAAAGACGGGGACATTGTATTTGTGCACAAGAAGCGAGAGGACGGCTGGTTCAAGGGCACCCTGCAGCGAAGTGGAAAAACAGGACTCTTCCCCGGCAGCTTTGTTGAGAGCATCTGAGGACGCTCACAAATGCCATCAACACACAAAGCAGACACTGCGTTCAAAAATACCGGTTGCTCAGCAGAGTGTTCCACCATGGCAGAGGCAGGGCGCTATATAATGGCAGAAGGTACCAACCACCTGGACATTTTATTGTCGAGTTTCCAGACGTACCGAAGTGGCTGACTCGAACTCATTCGCTACAGAACCATGTTTCTGCATCACAGTTTGCAATCTGCTCGTTTTGCAAATCCAGGCAGTCAAGCTCTGTAATGAAATCAACTGTTTACAATGAAGCTGTAATTGACAAACTTTGTAACTTATTAGATTTTTTTGATAGTCTTTGATCATTATGTAAAGTGAAAGTTCTATAATGTCAAGTGTTGAAAGTCGTGATAATTTATAAGTGTTATTGTCTGAGAGGGGGAGCTGGATTTTCTCCCCGTTGTTCAGTTTGGCGTAGCACCTCTTCTGCACAAAACACTTCCTTCCGTCACCCTTGCTGATAGCGGGTTTAGTTGAGTTTAGGCGCCTGACCGAGGATTTATGCAAGGTTGGGTGTCTTGCAGCGACGTAGCTGGGAGTATGCGTCTCAGACCGTAGCATGAATTGTAGCAGTTCGTGAGCCGTCATTCGGAGGGCTCTTGACGTTGGTAAAGATGCAACTGTTAAGCCAAGTGGAGAAACTTAAAAATTATATACATCGAATGAGAATACTCTGCTCCGCAAAATTCTGAAACCCTCAGCCATGTTGTTTGTGACCAAAGCCTCGCATTTGTGGCTTGTATGAGTAAAGTAGATGGTACAGAAAATTACAGTTATGGAAGAACCACAGAATGTTGGGCTGACTGGTTAGACCACTCGATGGAGTTAGACACAGCCCTTCCCTAAACAGTGTGCATGTTACTTATGCTCAAAATGGCTATAAATGACCGTTTCCTAACTTGTGCCAATGTTCAGACCAGAAGACATGAAGTTGGGAATCTCAGTCCCTTTTAGATAAAAAAAATTCTCTGATTCAGATCATTGTAATCTTGGTGCCAACATCCTCTTCCAAGTCTGTCCAGTCCTGGATGCAAAATGCACCTGCTATCATATACTTCACAGACCTTAAATCTACTGCACAGAACTCGGGAGGGCAGGAGGGGCTTTTGGTCTCACAGTAGTACTCTACCCAGTGTGTTGAGGCCAGGTTTAAACCACTTTTATTGGAGTCCCCACCTACCCCAGTGACCTCACAGCAACCCCTTTGATGTGTTATGGTGTGGTCCAACCTTCTGCGAATCCTTGTGGCATGCACAGGATCGAAGACCTGCACGTGAAATTAAATGAGTAATGACTGCATTTCTAACTGGACTATTCTATTTAAATATGTGAAATCATCTAGACTGGAGGGCTAACTGTCCATATTTTCTGCAGCAAATTGATTGAAACTAATGTCTTGATGAATCTAGCACTGGATGTCATACTCTTTCAAATGACAAGGAAGCAGTTCATGCAAACCCAACACCCAGACAATGAAACATGAGCTAATGGCTTTGTCTTGACATGTTGATCTCAAATAAAGCACAGCCACTTAGTAACTACTGTTGATGACTCCCAACAATGATGTTCAGGGGTTATTACAATTATACACAATCAAGCCAGTGTCTGAAGTCCTGTTCACGGGAACATTTGAGTTGCATTTGATTTATACTCCTGGATCTTATTGGAGGAGCATCGGGCATTTCTTTTGCTTTAAGAAACTGCTGCTTCAGGAAATCAAGAGGGGGCCACAGCCCTTTGCATTTGATTTGATGCATTTGATTCTTTATGATTAAACAGTAGGTGAATGTCTGGCCATCCACAGGTTGCTTCTGAGTGTGGGTACCTGCTTGTTCCTAGTTTCCAGTTGTTACAGCACGGAAACAGGCCCTTCTGATCTGTGCCGAACAATTATTCTGCCACATCCCTCCATATCCAATGAACACCTTTTGTCTTTTGGTCTGTGCACCTCCCCTCCCCTTTTTACCAACCTTTTATTCTAGACCTCTGCTTGCCTTTTGCTCACACATTGAGGAAGGGCTCTGGCCCAAATCGTCGATTATATGCCAAAGTATCTTTTAAAAATGTAGACACATAGCCCAATCGGCTCACAAGCCAGTGCCGCCCAATTGCACCTAATTGATCGACACCCCCGTGCGCTTTTGAACACTGGGAAGAAACCGGAGTGGCTGAAGGAAGTGCATGCAGACATGGGGAGAACGTGCAAACTCCTTACAGACAGCGCTGGATTCGAATCCCAGTCGCTGGCGCTGTAACAGCATTGCGCTATCTGCTATGCTATCTGTCCGCCCCTTGAACACTACGAAACCTGCTGAATTCCTCCAGCAATTTTGTGTTTTTGCCATAGCCCCCTCCATACCCCCTATCCACGTACCTGTCCAAATTTTTCTTAAATGTTAAAATGGAGCCCTCGTGCGTCACTTCAGCTGGCAGCTTGTTCCACACCCCCACCACTCTCTGATCAACTTCCCTCTGAACCTTTGAACCTTTCCCCTTTTACTCATAGCCCATGTCTTCTGGTTTGTATCTCACCTACCCTCAGTGGAAAAAGTCTACTTGCATTACCTCAATCAAGTCTCCCCTCATTCTTCTACACCCCAGGGAATTAAAGCCCTAACCTATTTCATCTTTCCCTGTAACTCAGTTCCTCAAGTCCAAGCAACATCCGAGTAAATCTCCTCATCACTCTCAATCTTATTGAAATCTTTCCTATAATTAGGTGACAAATTTTAGTTGATGCTATAAATGTTATTCTAGTTTGAGAGACAGGACTCACTTGGAGAATTCTTTAGATAATGACATGAACTTCAGGGTTCTTGAATGTAGTTTTGAGACCATAAGACATAAAAAGCAGAAATAGACTATTCTGCCCGGCCATTTAGCTGGCGCTGTAATGTGCTTCTCAAACTGTGATGTATACCAATCTCCCTGTTTCCCATATAAAAGGAATAATCTTAAATTTGGGAGTTTACATTATGTAGAGTCCTACCAAAATGCCATCAAGTATTCCATTAACTTTGAGCGAGCCAATTTTAGTTCCAAACTGGACTTCCTTCCTCCTACCCTATGATATCCCAACCACTGGCAGGTAAACTTAAGCCCTGTGAGCCCCTCCTTCCTGCAGCCTCTTTTCCTTGACGGATCTGGGAGCCTGTGTCAGTGCCGTTCTCATTGGCACAGTGTTTGCCCAGTGACCAATGTTCGCCAGTGATGCATGCCAAGCATGTAAAGGGTGTATTCTGAACCTATAAATGCATTGGTTTCGTTTTAGTAAAATGAACCACTAACTTGGTAGGTGAGAAACTGTCAGATCAGATGGAATGCTAGATTCACAAAGTCCTGGAAGATTGAATTAAGTTGGGAATGGGGGGGAACATTGTGTATAATCAGCATTATACATCTGATGTCCACACAGATATCCATAAAATATCCCAGGTGTTTCGATGATCTACGAATGGATGCTATGTGACACAAAAGGTCAAATATAACCCTTCCAAAAGCAGTTTTAAGGTGCTTTGTAGCAAGATACTGTTGACAGAATCCCTGAATGATTTGGGCAAAGAAAGTAAAAATGCCACTGCTCTTCATGTGTCCTTGAAAGGTTAACAACAGTGTACAGCACAGGAACAGAACTTTCAGTTCATGATATGTGTGCCTAAAGAGAAGCTCAAATTAAACTAAATCTCTCCTGTCTGCACATGAATTACATCCCTCAGTATCTTACATATTCATGTGCCCATTCCAAAGAATTTAATTCTTCTGTTGTGTCTCGCTTTCACCACTCCCCCTGGCAGTGTGCTCCAAAAGCTTGTATAGTAAACATGGAACTGGCATAGTAAATAAAACTAGAAGGAGGCGAGGACTTTAATGACTGACGACATTCACTACGTGCAGGTGTGCAGGGTGCTGAAGTACTTTGTTCGCAGCTTGTGAATGTGTGATCAGACCTTTGGCCTGTGGGAGGAGATCAAACCTTGCCTCTGCAGATCAGACAGGATGTGACCAAGGAGCATTTCAGACTCCAGGTTATTTTCCGAACCCTCTATGTCAAATCTGTACTATCAATGGATATGCATCTTAATTTCCTGGCATTGCAAAACCAAAAGGCTTAGAGTAAAATTTGCAGCGATTCACCTCGCCAGTGCCATGTCGGGTGTCGAATGCATTGAGTAAGCACGGTGTCTGTAGACCTTTGCGTTTCACTCCTGTGCATGGAGACCAGGGCCATTCCATCGGTCCCACTGCCAGGGAGAATGAGCTGAATCCTTTTGCTTCCACGTTCATGTGATTTCCCCTCTGGCTGAGACTGGGACGATGGGGAGGGCAGCATGCGTTTTGCCTGGGTGTTTCGTGTTCTGGAATGGTGATTAAAAGGGTAGCATCTAATGGATTCTCTGAAGTTAAACGAGGTCTGCAGATGCTGGAGTTAAGTGCAAGACACAAACATGCTGGAGAAACTCAGCAGGTCACACAGCATCCGTTGAAAGATACATGGTGACAGGCCCAGGGCCGAAATGTTGGTTATCCTTTACTTGCTCTGGTGTTTCTTCAGCACGTCTCTTTTATCTTTGTTCCTCAATGAGCAAAGTTTTGGCAAGAAAGAGTTGTTACATCAGTCATCTGCTTTTGATGCCATGAAATGCTCTTCCTTTACAAACTTTCTGCCTGACACAGACCTGCCAACATTCATGCCCTTTTTTTTTCACACCACAAACCACATTGACCATGATACATACATTTTCCTTTTCAAATATATACAGTGTCATGCAGTGTTGACATCAGGGCCGGATTAAGGCCAACTGATGCCCTAAGCCCAGCCCAACAATGATTCCCCCTCGACCCTTGCATTGTCCAGCTGACAAGACATTAAGACTCATTCAGTTTTTGTCCAGGCCAGACCCCAAAACGATATTAAATATAACCTGTTTTAAAATTTTATTTATTTAACACTAAATAGCAGTAAGCAATATAAGCAAATTATTTACTTATAACAAAGAAAATAAGAAAAAAATGCACATTGTGGGGCCCTATTTCAGCTGCACCTTGGCAAACGCAGCACTGGAAAAAACTTGGTGGTGTTCCCTTCCCTTGGTGCCTTAAGCACGAGCTTAATGGTTAATCTTGGCCTGGTTGACATCCTAAAAAGCTCTGCCAGGTAGCACTGGGGATGTGCCATCAGTCTGAGAGTGGCAATGGTTCAAGGCGGGCTCTCTATCGCCATCTGCAGGGGATCACATACACACCAAACCTGCAGACGCTGGGAACTTGGGCAAATAATGAGCTGCTGGGGGAACTCAGCAGGTCTCGCAGCGACCAGAGGAGGTTAAAGATATATAATCGGACCTGAGCCCTTCCTCAAGGTACAAGTAAAGAGCTGGCGGGCGCCTAAATTACAAGGCTGGGAAGGGAAGAAGAAGGAGTACACACCAACAGGCAAAAGGTGTTAATTGGATATGGACAGGAGAGAGGGAAGGTGAGAATTGACAGGGGAAGTCGGGGGGGGGGGGGGGAGTTCTTTCTGGCTCTGGAAGCGGAGCTGGGGTAAAGGAGACAAAGGGAAAGGTAAGAGAGAGAGAGCTAGCGGAAAGACCATAAGATATAGAATTAGAGCTAGGCCATTTGGCCCCCAGTCAGCTTCACCATTCTGTCATGAGCTGATCCTTTCTCCCACTCAGCCCCACTCCCTAACTTCTCTCCCTAACCTTCGATACCCTGACTATTCAGATACCTATCAATCTCTTCCATAAATATACCCAATGACCTGGCCTCCACAGCTGCCCGTGGTAGCAAATTCCAGAGGTTCACCACTCTCTGGCTAAAAAAAATTCCTCCACATCTGTTTTAAATGGGAGCCCTTCAATCCTGAAGTTGTGCCCTCTTGCCCTTGACTCCTCTACCGTGGGAAACAACTCCACACCCACTTGCGACCTCTTTGTGACTTACGTCCATCTGCACATATGACTGAATTTTTTTTTAAAATAAGAAAATATATAAAATTTGCACAGTTTATGTTGTATTTGACAAACTATAACAGGGATATAGGGCATGAAAGAACCAAAATATGCAGACTCACTTTGTTAGTCGGCATCCTGGGGTCCATAGACTGGGCGTTGCCATCTTGATTCCTGGGTGCATGTGCGAGAGTTAAGGGTGTGAATGCAATATCATTAGGGCGCTTAATTCTCGCGCTTGCACCAACCGAATACGACTACGCAAACCCACAGCACATGCACAAACTGAAGACTCACACAGGCGCACAGGAATCAAGATGGCTGCACCCAGCCCGTGGACCCTGGGACGCCGACTAACAAACTGAGTACGCACATTTTGGCTCTTACATGTCCTGTATCCCTGTTATGGTTTGGCAAACGCAACATCTGATGTTACAAGTTCGCTTTAAGACTTCTGTATTTCATGCGCGCGGGCAAAATTCCGACTTGTATCCATTTCGAGGTACGGCCAATTCTTGGGTCCTATTGATGGTGGATAAATCGGGGACTACCTGTACTCTATCCAGGACTCTTAACATTTGAAATGCTTCTGTGAGCTCCCCCCCCCCACCCCCTCTCCACCCCTTCGTTCTTCTGAATTCCAAGGTGTAGGGTCCAAGAGCCATCAAACATTCTTCATTTCAGGAAAGCATTCTTGTGAATCTTCTCTCAACCCTCTCCATTGCAGGCACATCCTTTCTATCATAAGGAGGCCCAAAACAGTACATGGTACTCCGAACCTTTGGAGTATCCTGCATGAGGACTCCCAAGTCCGTTTGCACCTCTCAACTACTCAATTTTCTCCCCATCCAAATAATAGTCTGCCCTCTTATTCCTTCTGCCAACATGCATGGCCGTACACTTTCCCACAATGTATTGCATTTGCCGCTTCTTTGCCCATGACCTGAATCAATCAACACCTCTCTGCAGCCTCTCCGTTTCTTTCTCACTACCTGACCCTCCACCTCCACATCTGCAAACTCAGCCACAAAGCCCTTTATTCTGCAATTACATACAACGTAATGGAGAGCAGCGTGATGCCCCTGTAGTTTGAGCAGTCTGATTTCTCACCTTTGTTTTTGTACAGGGTGATGATGATGGCATCACGAAGGTCCTGAGGCAGCTTTCCTTGGTCCCAGCAGAGCTTGAAGAACTCATGCAGTTTGGTATGCAGAGTTTTGCCGCCAGCCTTCCAGACCTCTGGGGGGGATTCCATCCATACCTGCTGCTTTGCCACTTTTCAGTTGTTCAATTGCCTTATATGTCTCTTCCCGGGTAAAGACCTCATCCAGCTCTAGCCTCAAGGGTTGTTGAGGGAGCTGGAGCAGGGAGGATTCTTGGACTGAGCAGTTGGCACTGAAAAGGGATTGGAAGTGTTCTGACCATCGACTGAGGATGGAGATCTTGTTGCTGAGGAGGACTTCACCGTCTGAGCTGCGCAGAGGGCTTTGGACTTGGGGTGAGGGGCCATACACAGCCTTTAGAGCCTCATAAAAGCCCCTGAAGTCGCCAATGTCGGCGCTAAGCTGGTTTCATTTGGCGAGGCTAGTCCACCACTCATTTTGGATCTCCCGGAGTTTGCGCTGAAGATGGCTGCTAGGATTAATAGACTAATACCTAGTGTTGCCGAAAATGTCCTCCCAGAATCACAGTGCGACTTTTGCGCAAACAGAGGAACTACTGACATGGTCTTTGCCCTCAGACAGCTCCAAGAAAAGTGCAGAGAACAAAACAAAGGACTCTACATCACCTTTGTTGACCTCACCAAGGCCTTTGACACCGTGAGCAGGAAAGGGCTTTGGCAAATACTAGAGTGCCTCGGATGCCCCCCCCAAGTTCATCAACATGGTTATCCAACTGCACGAAAACCAACAAGGTCAGGTCAGATACAGCAATGAGGTCTCCGAACCCTTCTCCATCGACAAAGGCATGAAGCAAGGCTGCATCCTCGCACCAACCCTCTTTTCAATCTTCTTCAGCATGATGCTGAAACTAGCCATGAAAGACCTCAACAATGAAGACGCTGTTTACATCTGGTACCGCACGGATGGCAGTCTCTTCAATCTGAGGCGCCTGCAAGCTCACACCAAGACACAAGAGCAACTTGTCCGTGAACTACTCTTTGCAGACGATGCCGCTTTAGTTGCCCATTCAGAGCCAGCTCTCCACCGCATGATGTACTGTTTTGTGGAAACTGCCAAAATGTTTGGCCTGGAAGTCAGCCTGAAGAAAACTGAAGTCCTCCATCAGCCAGCTCCCCACCATGACTACCAGCCCCCCCACATCTCCATCGGGAACACAAAACTCAAAACGGTCAACCAGTTTACCTATCTCGGCTGCACCATTTCATCTGATGCAAGGATCGACAAAGAGATAGACAACAGACTCGCCAAGGCAAATAGTGCCTTTGGAAGACTAGACAAAAGAGTCTGGAAAAACAACCACCTGAAGAAACACACAAAGATCAGCGTGTACAGAGCCATTGTCATACCCACACTCCTGTTCAGCTCCAAATTCATGGGTCCTCTACCGGCATCACCTACGGCTCCTAGAACACTTCCTTCAGCGCTGTCTCCGCTCCATCCTCAACATTCATTGGAATGACTTCATCACCAACATCGAAGTACTCGAGCTGGCAGAGTCCGCAAGCATCGAATCCATGCTGCTGAAGACCCAACTGCGCTGGGTGGGTCACATCTCCAGAATGGAGGACCATCGCCTTCCCAAGATCGTGTTATATGGCGAGCTCTCCACTGGCCACTGAGACAGAAGTGCACCAAAGAAGAGGTACAAGGACTGCTTAAAGAAATCTCTTGGTGCTTGCCACATTGACCACCGCCAGTGGGCTGATATCGCCTCCAACCGTGTATCTTGGCGCCTCATAGTTTGGCGGGCAGCAACCTCCTTTGAAGAAGACTGCAGAGCCCACCTCATTGACAAAAGACAAAGGAGGAAAAACCCAACACCCAACCCCAACCAACCAATTTTCCCTTGCAACCACTACAACCATGCTTGCCTGTCCCACATCGGACTTGTCAGTCACCAACGAGCCTGCAGCAGATGTGGACATACCCCTCAATAAACTTTCGTCTGCGAAGCCAAGCCAAAGAAGAAAGAAGAAGACATACAACGTAAATAGAAGTGCCCCCAAAACTGCCCCCTGCTGGTAACTGGTAGCCACTCAGAGTAGGTTTCCTGCCGATCAGCCAATGCTCTTCCCATGCCAGCATCTTTTCTGTAACTCCATGGGCTCCCATCTTGTGAAGCAACCTCACGTGCGGCACCTTGTCAAAAGCCTTTGGAATGTCCAAATCTACAACATGCAGGATCCATAGGGAAAGGTGGAGGTGGGGGGAGGGGGGGTGCTAATGGAAACAAGATCGATCTTAATGCTGTCCAGTTGGAGGGCACCCACATGAAATATGAGATGTTGTTCCTCCGCCTCGCTGGTGGTCTCTGTCCAGCAGGGTATGGACAGACGGGTCGGCGAAGGAATGGGATGGAGAATTGAAATGGGTGGCCACTGGGAGATCCACACTGTTGTGACATTCGGTGCTGAGGTGCTCGATGAAGCGAACTCCCAGTCTGTGGGCAGACTCTCCGACGTAGAGGAGATGAGGGCCAGGACCCTCTAGTCTTTAGTTAAAAAAACTGGGAATATTGCATGTGAAGGGGTTAAAAATCTGGGAAGGAGCCAATAGTTGATGGGTGGGGTGGGGGAGAGGTAGAAGCAGAGGCTATTGGGAAAGATGGGGGCTGGGGTTACCGAGAAAAGTTTATTATCGTTGGATTGGAAAATCGCAAATGCCTCCCCATTATTCAAGAAAGATTGGAGGCAGCAGAAAGGAAATTATAGCCTGACATCAGTGGCTGGGAAGATGTTGGTCAGTTGTCAGGGATGAGGTTACAGAGGACTGGGAGGCACATGACATGATAGGCTAAAGCCAGCATGGTTTCCTTAAAGGAAAATCTTGCTTGACAAACCTATTGGAAGTCTTTGAAGAAGTGTCTGGCAGGCTCATTCGGGGAGATGGAGTGGATGTGGTATATTTGGATTTTCAGCAGGCCTTTGTCGAGGTGATGCACGTGATGCGAGGCCATGGTGCAACCGGAAACATACTCGCATGGGTAGAATGAGGGCAGATTGGAAGGAGAGAGAGAGAGTTGAAATGCAAGGGTCCTATTCTGGTTGGTTGCCAGCTGCTAGTGGTGTTCCACCGGAGTCTGTGTTGGGGGTCACTTTTTTATGCTGTATGTTAATGATTTAGGGTATGGAATGAATGGCTTTGTGGCCAAGTTTGCAGACGATATTAAGGTGGGTGGAGGAGCAGGTAGTGTAGAGGAAACAGGGAGTTTGCAGAAGGACTTGGACAGATTGGGAGAAAGGGCAAAGAAGTGGCGAATAAAATATAATGATGGAAAGTGTAAGGCCACGCACTTTCGTAGAAGAAATAAACGGGCGGACTACTTTTTAAATGGGGAGAAAATTGCAAATACCCAGATGCAAAAGGATCTGGGAGTCCTCGTGCTGGGGAGCCTGAAGAGAAACTTGCAGGTTGAGTCGGTGGTGAAGAAGGCAACTGAAATGCTGGCATTCCTTTCAAGAGGAACAGAATATAAGAGCAGGGATGTGATGTTGAGACTTAATAAGGCACTGGTGAGACCTCACTTGGAATATTATCAGCAATTTTGAGCTCCTCATTTAAGAGAGAGTTCAGAGGAGGTTCACAAGGATAATTCTGGATATGAGGAGTGTTTGTCTGCTCTTGGCCTGTGCTCGTTGGAATTTAGGAGAATGTACTTGTTGGAATTTAGGAGAATGTACTCATTGGAATTTAGGAGAACGATGAATTATTGAAACATTTCAAATTTTAAAGGCATGGACAGAGTAGAGATAGAAATGTTGATTCCCATGGTGAGAGAGTATAGGACAAGAGGCCACAACTTCAGGAATGAAGGGCATCCGCTTAGAACAGAGATGCAGAGGAATTTCTTCAGCCGGAGGTTGGTGAATCTATGGAATTTGTTGCCTTACGTTGCTGTGGAGACCAAGACAGAGTTTCTTGATTTGTCAGGGCATCAAAGGTTATGGGGAGTGGGGCTGAGTGGGAAAATAAATGAGCTCATGATTAAATGGTAGGGCAGACTTGATGAGGAGAATAGCCTCGTTCTGCTCTTATTTCTATGGTCAAAGAAGAAACAGTATTTCTCTGAATCTCTCTCTCACACATAATAATTACATATATACATAAAGATATAATTTAAAAAAATATTTATACATATACACAGTACGGGAGTAGGTAAAGAAGAAATGGAAACAGTGGAACTAAATCAGTGGTTTTCAACCTTTTTCTTTCCACTCACATACCACATTAAGTATTCCCCGTGCCATAGGTGCTCTGTGATTAGAATTACTGAACCAGATGGAGGTGGGGTGACCTAAAATGAGACAGAATTGGTTTGTTCTGTTCTGTTTAAATCCGTCCAGGGGGAATATGATGTGGCATTCTTCAAGTCTTGTACCACAGGAAACAACTTTGTCACATTTACTTTGGACAGATCTTTCAACTTCTCAAAAATCCAAATGAATACAAGCCAAAAGCCATCAAACGCTCCTCATGTGATAACCATTTTATTCCTGGAATCATCCTTGTGGGCCTCCTTTGTAATGTCGGGACATCCTTTCTTCAATGAGGAGACAAAAACTGTTCACAATATTCCAAGCGACGTCCCACCAGCGCCTTATAAAATCCCAACATCACATCCCTGCTCTTCTGTTCCTCTTGAAATGAATGTCAGTAAAGCATTTGCCTTCTTGACCACCGACTCATCCTGCAAGTTTACCCTCAGGGTGTCCTGCACAAGGACTCCCAGGTCCCTTTTAACCAAAACACGTCGGAGACACCCACACAGCAGGCAGTGGGTGGAACTATGCCCTCTCTGAACACAATGCAAAAGCAATACTGTGCATTCAAGAATTTATGCCCTCTGAAACCCTGCATCAGGAGTGAGCTGACTTATAATGTTGACTTGCACCTTTTGCTTTCACAGTTCTTCAACCAATATTTATGATCCGAATTCCAGCATCTACAATCTCTGTTGTCTTCAGAAGAGTTAACCCTACCAGAATGTTTGACGACTCTTGGACTGTACTCCTTGAGAGTTCAGAAGAATGAGGGAGGACCTTATGGAACCATTTGGAATGTTGAAAGGCCTGGACAGAGGAGATGTGGTGAGTTTGTTTCCTGTGGTAGGGGTGAACCGTTGCAATTTGTGCGACTGTGGAGGCCAGGTCACTGGGTATATTTAAGGTAGAGATTGATAGGTATTTGAATAGTCAGGATATCAAAGGTTCTGGGGAGAAGGCAGGGGAGTGGGAAATGGATCAGTTCATGATGGAATGGTAGAGCGGATTCGACAGGCTGAATGGTCTACTTCTACGCCTATATTTTATAGTCTTATGGTCAAAGCATCCACATCCTTCCTGTAATAAGGCAACCAGAATTGAGCACCATATTCCAAGTGTAGTCTAACCAGAGTTTCATAGAGCTGCAACATACCTCATGGCTCTTAAACTCAATATCACAACTAATGGAGGCCAGCTTACCTTAAGCCTTCTTATCTACCCTGTCATCCTGTGCAGCAATAATGAGAGATCTATGGATTTGATCCCTCTGTCCCTCCACACTGTTAGGAATCCTGACATCCGTCTTCAAGTTGTCTTACTAAAATGCATCACTTCACACTTCTCCAGATTGAATGCCATCTGCCACTTCTCCGCCCAATTCTGCATCCTGTTATATTCCTGTTGTAACCTACGACAACCTTCAACACCATCCACACCACTTCCAACCTTCGTATCATCTGCAAACTTACCCATCCTTCCACTTCTTCGTCCAGGTCATTTATAAATAGCTCAAAGTACAGGAGTCCCAGAACAGATCCCTGCGGAACTCCACAAGTCACTGACATCCAGGCAGAATACATTTAGCCCCCTACTGTCCTCTGCTTTCTGCAGGCAAGCCATTTCTTAATCCACACAGCCAAGGTTCCTTGAATCTCATGACTATTGGAATGAGTCTACCTTGGGGGAATCTTGTGACATGACATTAAAATCCATATACATTATATCTACCGCCCTATTGTCATCAAATTTTTCAAAGCACTCAATTTGGCTTATGAGGCAAGACTTTCCCTTTACAAAGCCATGCTGACCATCCCTGAGAAGATAATGCATCACCTAAACCAAGGAGCTGATTGTAGACTTTAGGAAGTGAAAACTGGAGGTGTACGATCCAATGACCATTGGGAGATCAGTGGTGGAGAAAGTGAGCAAATTTAAATTTAAATTCACTATCTCGGAGGATCTCTTCTGGACACAACACACTAATGGCATCATGAAGAAAGCTCTACTTCCTCAGGAGTTTGCGGAGGTTTGGTACGACATCAAAAATTCTTGGCAAAAATTCTACAGAGGTGTGGTGGGAAGTATGCTGACCAACTGCAACACGTGGGCACCGATACCTCTGAGCAGAGAGCCCTGCAAAAGTTAGTGGGCACAGTCCAGGACATCACATGCAAAAGTCTCTCTAGCATTGAGAAAATCTACGTAGACCATTGCCGTCGGAGAGCAGCAGCAATCATCAAGGATCCACACCACCCAGCACACGCTTTGTTTTCTCTGCTGCCATCAGGTGCCACACGACTCGCACCACCAGGTTCAGGAACAGCTGCTCCCCCTCCACCATCAGATGCCTCAACGACAAGCTCCATCAGAGACTCATTTAAGGACTCGTATGTTGCACATTATTTATTATTGAATATTTATTTTCTGTGTTGTACAATTTGTTTGCATTTCTTTCTTATTTACATTTCTCTTTTATGAATGTGTCTTTTTCTTAAGTACACTTTTACACCACTGATAAGTAGAAATTCTGCCTGGCCTGCAGGAAAAAGAATCATGTATGTTTTCTGACAATAAATCTGAACTTGAATCGAATTTGAACTTAAATGTTTGTAAATCCTGTCCCTAAGAACCCTCTCCAATATTTTGCCCACCCACCCCTGATGTATGACTCAATTGGACTATAATTTTCCCTTGACCTTTTTTTTCAGCAAGGGGACCACATTTTCCATTCTCCAGAACCTCCCCTGTGGTCAGGGAGGATGCAAAGATCATTGCCAAAGCCCCAGCGATCTCTTCTCCTGCTTCCCTGTACTAACCTGGGTCATATCTCATCTGGACCTGGAGACTTAGCGAACCAAATGATTTTAAGAAGATACAGCATTTCCTCTTTCTTAACCTCAACCTTCTCTTGGACAGCCATTCTCAATGGGGGCCACAGTACACTTAAAAGGGGGCCACAGACTGAAATCATTAAATCGTTTTTATCTTTCTTTATGTCGTTGGTGGGAGACAAGTACAGAAGGAACCAACTAAACTTGACTGCTTCATTGGAAAGGGGTCCGATAAACTTTGAGCAGAGTCCTGAGGGGGCCATAGGCAAAACAATTGAGAAGGGCTGGTCTCGCACATAAATGTGTTTCCCACTGATGCCACATTAACCAAGCTCCCTCTCTCCGGTGAACATTGAAGCAAACATCTTCAACACCAAAGGAAAGGCCGACTGTAAAAGTTTACTGGCTGGTTGTATCATGGCCTGTGTGATAAACTCAATTCCCCAGCAGCGCAGAAGACTGCAGGAAGTGACAGACGTAGCCAAGCCCATCATGGGCACTGACCTCGTACCCAGTGGAGATATCCATGTGAGATGTTGCCTCAAGAAGGAGAGCATATGAGGAGCATTTGATGGCTCTTGGACTGTACTCCTTGGTTCAGAAGAATTGGGTGGGGGGGGGGGGGGGAACTCATGGAAGCATTTTGAGTCTTGAAAAGGCTGGATGAAGTGGATGTGGCAAAGTTTTTTCCCGTGGTAGAGGAGTATAGGACAAGAGAACGCAACTTCAGGATTGAAGGTCGCCCGTTTAAAATAGAGATGAGGAAGAATTTTTTGAGCCAGAGAGCAGTGAACCTCTGGTATTTGCTGCCATGGGCGGCTATGGAGGCCAGGTCATTGGTGTATTTAAGGCAGAGATTGATGGCATCTGAATAGTCAAAGAAGGCAGGGGAGTGGGGCTGAGTGTGAGAATGGATCAGCTCATGATGGAATGATAGAGAGGACTCAATGGGCCAAATGGCCTACTTCTGGTTCTATATCTTATGGCCTTGTAACATCACAGCCCCTGGCCAAGCTCTCTTCTTGCCATTCCATTCAGGAAATAGGTACAAAAGCTTGATATTCAGCACCTCACACTTCAAGAACAGTTTTTTTTCAGCCACCAGCTATCAGGCTCTTGAACCACCCTATACCCCCTACAATAAGACCTCCTGACTGTACTACTGGCAGAATACTTCATTTGTTACTACAGGGGCTCCCCTACGTACAATGGTCCGATTTTTCAAAGTTATGATGTTTCAAACCTTTACTTTCAGTTTCAAATTCTGGTCTGTTCCCGCGCTTGCGATATGTGGTGAACTACTCATTGCCCGAGAGCGTTATACAGCACACTCTCTCGTGATACTGACTCAGCCACGTTCACAGTCTCAGTAGCGTTCATGCAAATGAATGATATGGATGACCCCTGTCACTTTAGCGTCCCCACCATCCAGCAATTAATTTTAGTTCAATGCTTCAAACATTCTTCATGCCCAGTGTGTTTTCAGCTGTGTATGTTGATGGTTTTTTTCATTGTGGAATAATGCCTTCTGCCTGCCATAAGGCAGATAAAGAGTTGTCATGAATGTCACCCGGTGCCCCTTACAGAACCAGAGAAAAAAAAGCTAAAGAGAGTCCCTTTAGAGTCACTGAGCATCTGTGGATTTTCCTCCAACGCTCCCACAGCCTCTGCAGCTCTTCGATCGCCAGCTCCAGATCCAAACCTCCGACACGATCGGGAAGGCTTGAATCCCAGCTCCGACACCTGGTTCCTGTGAACCTGCAGCCCGCGCGGGTTCCCCGACTGCAAGTCGCCCGCAACCTGCGTCGGTTCTTCAGCCGCCGGGTCCCCTGATGGACGGCTGCTGTGGTCATCGTCCTGTAGTGTCATTTCCTCTGCTTCTCCTCCTCAGTGGGGGTTGCAGGGGAGGTGCTCTCCCCCGTTTCTGGTGCCCTGCCCTGGTGTCCGCTGCTCCCCCGGAATCTGCAACCCCTCGTGCCCACTGCTGAGCACAAGCACCACCATCTTGGGCACAGACCTCCACGGTGGGAGGATTTCAAAATAAAAAACTATCGGCTCCTTTAACAGGGCATGGAGGCACTCTCTCAGGGACTGCACCTGCGGCAGTACCTGCCATCACAGCAGCTCTGGGAGAACCACCAATCTTCACTAACATTTTGCAAATAAATTCAATTTGCAGCAAGCACTTTAGAAAAACAAGGTGATGGTAAATGAAACTGGACCAAACTGGCGGAAGGATTTGGACGCTTAGAAGAGTGGGCTGAAAGGTGGCAGAGGGAGTTTAATGTCGATAAGTGTGAAGTGCTTCATTGTGGGAAGAATAATCAAAACAGGATGTATGCAGTGAAGGGGAGGGCGTTGAGGAACACGCCATTGGAATAATGGTTCATTGCTCTTTGAAAATGGAATCTCATGTGGATAGAGTGGTAAAGAAAGCTTTTGGTGTGCTGACCTTTATAAATCAAAGCATAGAAAACAGGAGCTGGGAGGTGATGTTGAGACTGTTCAAGGCATTGGTGAGACCAAATTTGGAATACCGTGTGCAGTTCTGGTCTCCAAATTATAGGAAGGATATCAATAAGGTAGAGAGGGTGCAGAGAAGATTTACTAAAATGTTGCCGGGATTGCAGTATCTAGAATACGGAGAAAAATTGAGTAGATTGGGTTTTTATTCACTGGAGCGTAGAAGGTTGAGGGGGGATTTGATAGAGGTGTTTAAAATTATGAGGGGGATAGATAGAGTAGAAGGTGAGATTGGAATGAGGGGTCAAGAGTTAAGAGTTAGGGGGCAAAAGTTTAGAAGTAACATGAGAGAGAGCTTCTTCACACAGAGAGTGGTGGCTGAGTGGAATGACCTTCCGGAAGAGGTGGTTACAGCAGGGTCAATTGTGTCATTTAAAATGAAGTTGGATAGGTGCCTGGATATGAGGGGATTAGAGGGTTATGGGCAGGGTGCAGGCAAGTGGGACTAGAGGAGATCACTTAAATCTGTGCGGACTAGAGGGGCCAAGATGGCCTGTTTCTGTACTGTAATTGTTATGTGGTTATAACCCAACTGCGCTGAATAGGTCACGTCTCCAGAATGGAGGACCATCGCCTTCCCAAGATCATGTTATATGGCGAGCTCTCCACTGGCCATCGTGACGGAGGTGCACCAAAGAAGAGGTACAAGGACTGCCTAAAGAAATTTCTTGGTGCCTGCCACATTGACCACCGCCAGTGGGCTGATATTGCCTCAAACCGTGCATCTTGGCGCCTCACAGTTCGGCGGGCAGCAACCTCCTTTGAAGAAGACCGCAGAGCCCACCTCACTGACAAAAGACAAAGGAGGAAAAACCCAACACCCAACCCCAACTAACCAATTTTCCCTTGCAACCGCTGCAACGGTGTCTGCCTGTCCCGCATCGGACTTGTCAGCCACAAACGAGCCTGCAGCTGACGTGGACATTACCCCTCCATAAATCTTCGTCCGCGAAGCCAAGCCAAAGAGAAGAGGTAAAAATTCCACAGTGGCTTCACTGTGCATGGATTGCACATCACTGTCCTCTACTGGTCGGCTCAAGTGTGGCAGCAGGATTGCAGTTCACTGGCTGATTCCATGCAGAGTTAGACAGTGCCTCAACAGACCCTTCTGCCCAACTCGTACATGCTGACCAGGGTGCCTATCTGACCTCGTCCTATTTGCTTGTATTTGGGCCATATCTTTCTGTTTCCAGTCCATGTACTGAGTGAAACATGGAAATCTGCAGATGTAGTTAAAAACACAGAGACCTTCAGAGGTAAAAAATATATTGGGCTTGAGCCCTTCCTCAGGGTATGAATGAAAAAAGACACAGGTGACTGTATAGAAGGGTGGGGAGGAAAGGAAGATAGGAGGGAGAGGCATACAGACTAAAAGACATATCCAATATCCATATCCAATTAATCCAACCTATTGGATACGATAGGAAAGAGGAAAGGTAAGAATTGATTTTGGCTCTGCTAAAGGAGACAGAGGGAAAAGAGAGAGACAAAGAGAGAGAACTAGAGGATAGGAGACATAGGGAAAGATGGAGGGGGGGTCCCTGTTCCAATGGAAACCAGAGGTGTCTGTGTCAATGCGATCTGGTTGGAGGGTGTCCAAATGGAAGGTGAGGTGTTGCTCCTCCAATTTGCTGGTGGTCTCAGTCTGGCAGCACATGAGACATATCAGCAAGGGAATGGAGTGGGGAATTGAAATGGATGGCCCACTGGGAGATCCATGCTATTGTGGTGGACAGAGCCGAGGTGTTCAACAAAGCGATCTCCCAGTCTGCGTCCAGTCTCTTTGATGTGGAGGAGACCACAACGGGTGCACTGGAGAGGCAGTAGATAGAAAACTACAGCATATAAAAGGCAATTTGGCCCTTCTAGTCTGCTGAAACATCATTCCGCTAGTTCCATTGACTAGTCCGTAACCCTCTTGACCTTTCCCATCCATGTATCGATCCAATTTATTCCTAAAACCTAAGTGCGAGCCCACATTTACCACATCAGATGGCTACTCATTCCAGACTCCCACCACTCTCTGAGTGAAGAAGTTTCCCTAATGTTCCCCATAAACCTTTCTCCTTTCACCCTAAAGCCATGTCCTCAGAATTTATCTCTCCCAATCTAAGTTGAAAGAGTCTACTTGCATCTATACCCCTCATAATTTTGTAAACCTCTATCAAATCTCCCCTCATTCTCCTATGCTCCTATTATACCGTATGTCACGGTTCTACCTGCCTCTACAAATTCCTCTGGTAGTTCATTCCAACCTCAGTGAAATAGGTGCATCTCAGGATCCTTTTAAATTTTCCCCCATCATCTTAAACTGGGTCCTAGTCATCCGCCCAGCCCCTCTGCCCTCAGACATAACAAACACAGGATTTCCCTCTATCCTTACCTATCACCTAACCAGCCTTCACATCCAACATATTATCCTCTGTCATTTCTGCTACCTACATATATCCCACCACCAGACACATCTTCTCCTCTCCGTCTTCCATAAGGACAGC
The DNA here is from genome assembly GCF_036971445.1 of Narcine bancroftii. Taxonomy (NCBI): domain Eukaryota; kingdom Metazoa; phylum Chordata; class Chondrichthyes; order Torpediniformes; family Narcinidae; genus Narcine; species Narcine bancroftii. The sequence goes on from NC_091469.1 coordinate 150,109,881, forward strand.
TGCCTCCGTGACTCATCCCTCCCCTTCAATAGTCCCCTCGGCACTTTACCCTGCAGTAGCAAGACGTGCCGCACTTGCGCCCACACCACCTCCCTCACCACCATTTGGAGCCCCAAACAGTCCTTCCAAGTAAAGCTTGTATCCATGGGAGTCATCTACTGTATCCTGTGCTCCCACTGTGGCCCTCTCTACGTCAGAGAGACTGGATGCAGATTGGGAGATCGCTTCACCGAGCACCTTCGCTCTGTCCGCATCAGTGACAGGGACCTCCCAGTGGCTAACCTTTTCAATTCCGTGACCCACTTCCATGCTGACGTGTCTGTCCATGGTCTTATGTACTCTCCCGCCAAGACCACCCATAAATTGGAGGCGCAAAACTTGATTTTCCATCTGAACGCTCTTCAACCAGATGGCATCCACACTGACTGCTCCAGTTTCTGCTAGCCTACTCCCCTTTCCCCTGCTTTTTCATTCCTTCTGTCTTCTTTCCTCCAGCTCTCCATTCACAGAGCCATCCCCCTCCCCCTGTTTGCTGATGTGCCCTCCCTCCCTTATCCACCTAATACCTCCTGCCTGTGGGAATATGTTCGTCCCCCTGCCCCTCCCCCTCACTATTTTGATCAGAAGCTTGCCTACATTTTTCCACACCTTGATGAAGGGCTCATGCTTGAAACGTTGGTTATCTATCTTTACTATATGAAGGACACTGTTTGACCTGCTGAGTTTCTCCACCATCATGTTTTTACTTCAGTCACGGTGTCTGCAGACTTTCCTGTTTTACTTCCATCTTCTGCTGTGCTTGGTTTTACAAAACAAAGAGCAGGGCATTGAAGACATCTGCTCCCATCACCCATGAGCAGAGGCTTGCTCGCTGGTAAAGTTCCGCAGCTTTCCCTGTCTCGGGTGAGTTGTAATTATGAGATTAACAAGTAGGTGGGGGTGAGACTGCATTGGACAGACCGGGAGATCCCCTCATTGAGCACCTCGGCTTGGTCCGCTGCAATAGCGTGGATCTCGCCGTCGCCATTCATTTCAATTCCGCACCCCATTCTCTTGCCGACATGTCTGTCCATGGTCTCAAGCACTGCCAGACTGAGACCACCCACAAATTGGAGGAACAACTTCTCACCTTCCATCTGGGCACCCTCAATCCGGATGGCATTAACATTAGCCTCTCTGGTTTTTGTTAAGAACCCATCCCTTTTCTTCTTCCCCCCAGTCTCGTTCTCTCTCTCTCTCTCCCCCTTTTCCCTCTGTCTCCTTTCACAGAGGCAAAATCAATTTTCACCTCTCCTCTTGTCATATCCAATGACCCCTCCCCGTCCCATTCTTCTCCTTTCATCTCCAGCCTTTAATCAAGATGCTTTTTGTTTATACCGTGAAGAAAGCCTCAGACCTAAAATTGTCAGTAATACAGGTGGTCCTCGACTTTCGACCTACTCGAGTTACACCCACATGCACATACAACCAAATTAAAAAAAAATCTTTATTAAAACTACTGTACAAGTACGTATTTTGTATAGTAAGAACTGTACACGGTGGTTCCTGCACCCAGCGGCAGCTCGAAGTTCCCGTTCCTTGCGGTAGGCTGAGGTCCCTGTGGCAACCCAAAGCCTGTGCTCCCCGTGGCAGCCCGAGGTCCCTGCAGCAGCCTGGGTTCGCGTGGCAGCTCGAGATCCTCAGTCCCCACAGGAGCCCGGGTCCGTGTGGCAGCCCAAGATTCACCCTCTCCGCAGCAGCCCGATGCCCCAGTCCAATGACTTCAGCATCACCTACGGCTCCTAGAACGCTTCCATCAGCATTGTCTCCGCTCCATCCTCAACATTCATTGGAGCGCCTTCATCCCAAACGTCTAAGTACTCGAGATGGCAGAGGCCGACAGCATCGAGTCCACGCTGCTGAAGGTCCAGCTGCGCTGGGTGGGTCACGTCTCCAGAATGGAGGACCATCGCCTTCCCAAGATCATGCTATATGGTGAGCTCTCCACTGGCCACCGTGACAGAGGTGCACCAAAGAAGAGGGACAAGGACTGCCTAAAGAAATCTCTTGGTGCCTGCCACATTGACCACCGCCAGTGGGCTGATATCGCCTCAAACCATGCATCTTGGCGCCTCACAGTTCGGCGGGCAGCAACCTCCTTTGAAGAAGACCGCTGAGCCCACCTCACTGACAAAAGACAAAGGAGGAAAAACCCAACACCCAACCCCAGCCAACCAATTTTCCCTTGCAACCACTGCAACGGTGTCTGCCTGTCCCGCATCGGACTTGTCAGCCACAAACGAGCCTGCAGCTGACGTGGACATTTACCCCCTCCATAAATCTTCGTCCGCGAAGCCAAGCCAAAGAATATGTGGAGTATCTTTATTAACGGTACTGTGCTGTACATATGTGGAGATTCTTCATTAAAGGTTTATTTGTTGGAAATCCTTTAAAAATATTGCTTTAAGACCTTGTTAAGCCAAGTGCGATGGGGTGAATCTGACTTACTTCCAATCCGAGTTATGACCAATCCTTCGGTCCCAGTAGGAAACGTGGTTATTTTAGATATATCACACGGTAACAGGCCCTTCCGATCCATGAGCCCATGGCCCCCACATGGATAGTTAAAGGTAATTTAAGGTGACAACGGAGTGCAGATTTGGGTGGAAATCTGGCAGATGGAGTTTAATTCGGAAGTGATGCATTTTGTAGGTGAAAAATGAAGGCAGTGTACATTGTTAATGACAGGATTTTTAACAGTGTGAAAGAACAGAGGGACCTTGGGGTCCAAATCCATACATCTCTCAAGGTTGCCACACAAGTTGTTAGGACAGTTAAGAAGGCCTATGGGATGTTGGGCTTCATTAAAGGGTTAAAATATATTTCATGCTTGCAAGCAAATTCTGTTTGTAGTTTTCAAGATGTTGTTTACACATTCTTTGCTGAGTCCTAACAACATCTTTGCTTCAAGGTTAGCTAGCTTTTCTTTGTTTGCTAAAGAGATAAAGATGTTTAGTTTAATTCCTTTGTTCTACAAAGTGGAAGGAATTAGAATGTTCTGAATTTTTTTATTGACAGTCTAACAATGTTTAATGGCATGTAACAATGTATAGCAACTGCTAATAACATTAACAATGTTTAATATAGTTTAATAAACTTTGGAAAACTCAACTCAACTTTAGTACTGATTTGTTTGAATGAGTCATTGATAAGAACAATATTCTGATATCATCTAAGCGACTGTAAAGAGTGAGATTTCAAGAGTCGAGATTCAAGTTGCAACTCTACAAATCTCTGGTGAACCCACACTTAGAGTATTGTGTCCAGTTCTAGTCTCCTCATTACAGGAAGGATTAATAAGATATGGAGAGGATGCAGAGGAGATTTACCAAGATGTTGCCTGGATTGGAAAGCATGTCTTATGAGGCAAGGTCAATGGAGCTAGTCCTTTTCTCTTTGGACTTAATAGAGGTGTACAAGGTTTTGAAAGGATAGGATAAAGTGGAGAGGCAGCACATTTTCCCAGGGTGGGAGCAGCAAACACCAGAGGCCATCTGTTTAAGGTGAGTGGAGGAAAGTTTAGGGGAAACATCAGGGTTAAGTTTTTACACAGCAAATAGTGAGTGCCTGGAATGCATTGCTAAGGGTGGTGGTAGAGGCTAGAACATTAGGGACATTTAAAAGACTCTTAGAAAAATAGGTTAGTGGTGTGAGGTAGGGAAGGTTTAGATTGTTGAGTAGGTTTATGTAGGTTGGCACATCATGGGCTGAAGGGCCTGTACTGGGCTGTAATGTACCATGTTGTATTCTCCAGGAACATGGGACAGCACAGTTGGCTTAGTGGTGAGTGCAGCAATCGTGACTGGGGTTCGAATCCCATGCTGACTGTAGGTTAATTGGGTATAAATTGGGTGGCACAGACTCTGGGTTGAAATGGCCTGTGCTGTATGTCTAAATTTAGGAATTGAGTCTAGATCAGGGTGACCCTCCCAGCCCACGATGAACTCAGTTTAGGTCATCGTGAGTCCATAATCTTTGCTGGCTAAGGTTTTTAAATAAAATGAGCAGATCAGTGGAAAGTTGAGTCTACTGCTTGCACCTCATTGGCTAAGGTGCCGCTGATCGCCAGTCTTGCTGCTGTATTAAGTGGAGAAGGTGACTCACTGGTGAAGTTTAAGTTTCCAGGTGGCGGAAAGGCTGCAATACCAGGCCACTCCACCAGGTGGGGCTGACACACCACAGTGCACAGGGCCAGCAGGCAAAGAGATTTGCCTTCCCTTTGATCGGCCAGAATTGAAAGGCCTCCCTGTCACCCAATATTTATCTTGATTGTATATCTATGCCGGATACGCTGACGTTAGGTCAGTCGGAACTGACGCTGACAAGAAGTTAGTGAAAGGACAGAGGACAAAGTTGAATTGCACGGATAGTTGCAGCTGCAAATCGAATTGTTTATGGTCACGTGTATCAGGTGAAAGTGAAAATCTTCATTTTATGTGCTGTCCAGGGAAGTCAACTCATACAGCAGGTATGCAATAATAATAAAGAGCATGCCTCTTTGAGGATAGGCTGAGCGAACATGGTCTTTTCTCCTTGGAGCGATGGAGGCTGCGATGTGACCTGATAGGGGTGCACAAGATGATAGAGGCACTGATCGTGTACACGGCCAGAGGTTTGCCCCCAGGGCTGAAACGGCTAACATCAGGGGGATATACTTGGGAGTAAGCACAGTGGAGGATGTAAAAGCCAGGTTCTTCCTGACTGGATGCCTTGCCGGGGATGGTGGTGGAGGCTGAAACATTGGGGGCATTTAAGAGACCCTTAGACGGACATATGGATGAGAGGAAAATAGAGGGTTATGGGTTAGGGAGGGTTTAGTGCCTTTTGTTTGGTCACCGTGACATCGAGGGCCAAAGGGCCTGTATTGTCTTGTGTTCTATGTTCTTCAGAGAGCGGTGGGTGCGCTGAATGCACTGCCGGCCATGGAGGTGGAGGCAGGTACAACGGGATATTTTAAGACACCATTAGATAGGTACATGGGACTGAGAAAATTGGAGGGCGATGAGGTGGCGAAGTTGTAGGCAGCCGTTAGATTAGGTTATTAGGTCAGCACAACAAGGTGGGCCGATGGGCCTGCGCTGTCTTGTAGATTTCTATGATCTATATATTAATAGCCTAATAGTAGGTAGTGCTAATATAATAAATAAATAAACTATGGTGTAGTGTTATGGTAGTGTTATTAGAGCATGGAGCAGGCCCTTCAGCCCTACTAGTCCAGGCTGACCAATGATATTCTGGGCTGGTCCCGTTTGCCTGCACTTGGACCATAACCTTCTAAGAATCTGTCCAATGTTTTTTGAAGGTCAGAATGGTACCTGTTTCTCCAGCTTCCTCTGGCAGCTCGATCCAGATACAGACCACCCTTCGAGTGAAAACATTGCCCCTCGGGCCTCTCATCAATCTTCCCCTCTCCCCTTAAACCTATGCCTTAGATTTGTCTACCCGGGGTGGGGGAACCCTTTATCCATGCATCTTGTAATTTTTTTAAGATCACCTCTCAGACTTTCTCCTTAGTCCAGTGGCTTTCAAACACTTTCTTTCCACTTACATACCACTTTAAGTAATCCCTGTGCCATCGGTGCTCTGTGATTAGTAAGGAATTGCTTAAGGTGGTGTGTGAGTGGAAAGAAAAAGTTTGAAAACCACTGCTCCATAGTCAAATAGCTTTAAAACACAGGCCATCATCTTTACCAATGAGGGGTCCATTCAAGAGACTGTCCTGGAATCTGGAGGTTCGATTTCCAAGCACATGTATCTTTTTGCCTGATGGAAGTGAGGGAGAGAAGGTGACCAGAGTGGGATGGGTCCATTAATATGTTAGCTATAGATTGTTTTGCTGACATTGAGAGAGAGATTGTGGCCCTGAAAACATTCCACTGGACTAAGGAGTCCTTTGTAGAGATCTCCTTCCTGCACTCCTGGTTATTGTTTGAGATCCAACCAACAGCGGTGGTGTCATCTGCACACTTGCAGATGGAGTTAGAGAGGGAGGTACTGTAATGGTGGTGAAGGGCACCAATGTTCAGGGTTATCCTGGAGACACTGCCACCAACGCTCACAATCTGTTCATGAGAAGCACTCGGCCTGGACGGAGGGCCCGGAGATGATCTGTGGACCTGTGCAAACCAGCTATCAGGACTGTTGATGGACACCTTCATCCACTCCCTGTTATGGGCCAAAGCTTCAACTTGCTTGCAGAAGTTCTCCAGCCCATTTCCCAACATGATTCGATGATTACTGCCCGCTGGATCTCATATCCAACATCAAAGTTTTAAGGAGAACATTAGCAGGAACTTCTTCACACAGAGTGGTGAGAGCGTGGAACGAGCTGCTAGCTGGAGTGGTGACATTTAGGAATAATTTTTACAGGTACAAGAATGGGAGAGGTATGGAGAGGTCAATGGGACTAGATCAATGGTTTTCAAACTTTTTCTTTCCACTCCATACCAACTTAAGTAATCCCTAAGCACAGTACATGCAATTTGGGCATGTGAGAAAGTGGAAACGTTTTGGAAAAATCTAAATCAGGTATTAAATAAAATCACAAAAAAATAACATACCAAAAAATCCAGAGATCTTTCTTTTAAGTGATATAAGAAGTAAAGAACTAGGCCTCGATTTGGATGAAGCACAAAAAAGATTTATTACGATAGCCTTACCTGTAGCAAAAAAATCAGAAGAGAGCCTGAGAATACAGCAATGGTACATAGAAATGAATAAATGTATTCCATTGGAAAAAATAACATATAATTTAAGAAATAACATCACAGTATTCGAACAAATTTGGGAACCGTACATGGAACATAACAGAGAAGTCCTACCGTGGACCTCCAGCAAATGACAGAAGGAGAAGAAGATGAAATGAACTGACCCAGTGTGTAAAAGTAGATGACACAAATTTCTTGTTTATTTTCATTGTGTGATGACATTGTTTAATGGGTTTATTGTATCATATAGGTTGAACATTTAGTGGGTGGGGATGGGGGTGGGAAGGACGGAGGGAAGGGAAGGGGGGAAAAGGGGAGAAAATGACACTGTGTATATTCAAGAGGGAAATGTTTGTGTGTATTTTGGTCAATATGGTTCATAGTGTGAAAAATAAATAAATTTTAAAAAAGAAATCCCTATACCATTGGTGCTCTGTGATTAGGAAGTATGTGTGGAGTGGTATGTGAGTGAAAACCACTGGACTCGCAGAATAATGGTTCATTGCAGACTGGATGGGCCAAAGGGCCATTTTCTGTGCTGTGGTGTTCTATGACAAAGTGCTCCGAGAGGTTGGCCATCATCACAAGCCCTTCAGCCAACTTACATGAACCAACACAACAATCTAAGCCTTCCCTATCTCACACCAATAACCCTTTATTTTTGGCATCCATGTGCCTGTCTAAGTCTTTAAAATGCCCCTGTTGTACCAACCTGTTCCAAATGCAAGTGATGAAAAGAATGTAAGGATAAGGAAAATGAACGTGTGGCTGAGGTGCTGGTGTGCAAGGCAAGGATTTGGCTTCTTGGATCATTGGGATCTCTTTTGGGGAAGGCATGATCTTTACAAGAGGGACGGGTTGCACCTAAATCCAAAAGGTGTCAACATTTTGGCAAATATGTTTGGTACAGCAGTGGGGCAAAGTTTAAACTAATTTGGTAGGGGTATGGGAACCAGAGTGATAGGGAAAAGGGTAGGGAAGATAAAGTAATGGCCAGGAAAAGTAAAATAGGAAAAGTAATGTTGGGAGGAGAAAGTAAAAAATCAGATGGTGCAGTGAATTTTCGGGTCAATGATAGTGTTAAGAAAATTACAAAGAAAAATAGTGGGCAGAAAAATCAAAAGAAAAGGTTACAGAAGTCACTAGATATTAAAAGGACAAAGAGCATAAGGGCACTTTATCTGAATGCCCGCAGTATTAGAAATAAGGTTAGTGAACTTGAGGCGCAAATCGGTACCCATGCCTATGATTGGGTAGCCATCACGGAAACATGGCTACAAGGTGACCCTAAATGGGAATTAAACTTTCAAGGGTATCAGGTGGTGCAAAGAGATAGACATGATGGTAAGGGAGGTGGAGTTGCACTCTTAATCAAAGAGGAGCTCCAGGCAGTAGTGAGGAACGATATAAGATCTAAAGAGCATAATGTTGAGTCCATTTGGATAGAGATAAAAAATAACAAAGGGAAAAAATTATTGGTGGGTGTTATCTATCGCCCACCAAATAACAATACTTTAGTGGCACAGGAAATAAATAGAGAGATAAGTGAGGCATGTAATAATGGTACGGCAGTCGTCATGGGGGACTTTAACTTCCACATAGATTGGGAAAATCAAGTTGGTCGTGGGAGTCTGGAAGAGGACTTCATAGAATGCATCCGTGATAGCTTTCTTGAGCAGCGTGTTAAGGAACCCACAAGAGAAAATGCTCTCCTGGATCTAGAGTTGTGCAATGAGATAGGTAGAGTAAATGATGTAATTGCCAGAGACCATCTGGGAAATAGCGATCATAGTATGATTGAATTTCTCATTCAGATGGAAGGGGAAATAGTTATATCTAAAACTAACATATTATGCTTAAACAGGGGTGACTACCATAGGATGAGGGAGGAATTGGGCAGAGTGGACTGGGAGCACAGGCTCATTGATGAAACAGTTGAGGAACAGTGGAAGATTTTCAAAGAAATATTTTGTAATGCTCAACAAAAATATATTCCGGTCAGGAAAAAGGGCAGCAAGAGAGGGGAAAATCAACCGTGGTTAACAAAGGAAATAAAGGAGAGTATAAAATTGAAGGCGCAGGTGTACAAAGCTGCAAAGAGCAGTGGGAAACTGGAAGATTGGGAAAACTTTAAGAGACAACAAGGGGTTACAAAGTGGGTAATAAGAAATGGGAAAAAGGATTATGAAAGTAAATTGGCACAAAATATAAAGAGAAAGCAAAAAATTTTATAAAGATATAAAACGGAAGAGGGTGGCCAGAGTTAACATAGGACCCTTGGAGGATGAGAAAGGAAAACTGGTAGCAAAAAATGAGGAAATGGCCGAGGCATTAAACAAATATTTTGTGTCGGTCTTCACGGTGGAAGACACGTCCAGCATGCCTAAGTGTGGAGTTAAGGATGCGAATGTTGGGGAAGGCCTTGATAAAATAGTTGTTACAAAGGAAGTAGTGATGGAGAAACTAATGGGACTCAAGCCAGACAAATCACCTGGTCCTGATGATATGCATCCAATGGTTCTGAAGGAAATGGCAGAAGTTACAGTTGATGCATTGGTGGTCCTATACCAAAATTCCTTGGATTCTGGGCAGGTCCCGGCAGACTGGAAGACAGCAAATGTCACGCCACTTTTTAAGAAGGGATGTAGGCAGAAGACTGGAAATTATCGGCCAATTAGCTTGACGTCTGTAGTTGAAAAATGCTTGAAGCCGTCATTAAAGATGAAATAGTGAAACTTTTGGAACGTAAGGGTTCAATCAGGCAGACGCAGCATGGTTTTAGAAAAGGAAGATCTTGTTTGACAAACTTGTTAGGATTCTTTGAGGATATAATTGGTGCGTTGGATAGAGGGGAACAGGTTGATGTTGTATATTTGAATTTCCAGAAAGTGTTTGATAAGGTGCCGCACAAGAGACTTATCGGTAAGTTACAGGAAAGTGGAGTCCGGGGAAGTATATTGGCCTGGATTTAAAATTGGTTGTCTGACAGGAGGCAGAGAGTCGGGATAAATGGGAGTTTTTCAGGTTGGCAGAGAGTGGTAAGTGGGGTGTCGCAGGGGTCAGTGTTAGGCCCACAACTGTTCATCATTTACATTGATGACTTGGAGGAGGGGACAAAATGTGGTGTAGCCAAGTTTGTGGATGACACCAAATTGAGTGGAAGAGCAAATTGTAATGAGGATGTGGAGAGTCTGCAGAGGGATAGAGTTAAGCTGGATGAGTGGGCAAAGGTCTGGCAGATGGAGTACAATGTTAGTAAGTGTGATGTTATCCACTTTGGCAAGAAAAATAAAAGAGCTGAATATTATTTAAAGGGTGAAAAACAACAGCATGCTGTTGTGCAGAGGGACTTGGGAGGGCTTGTGCATGAATCGCAAAAAGTTAGGTTGCAGGTGCAACAGGTTGGCCTTCATCGCTAGAGGATTTGAATTCAGGAGTAGGGAGGTACTGTTGCAACTGTACAAGGTACTGGTGAGACCGCACCTGGAGTACTGTGTCCAGTTCTGGTCTCCATATTTGAGGAAGGATATACTGGCTTTGGAGACGGTCCAGAGGAGGTTTACCAGGTTGATCCCTGGGATGAAGGGGTTGACTTATGATGAAAGATTAAATCGTCTAGGATTGTATTCGCTCGAGTTCAGAAGAATGAGAGGAGATCTTATAGAAACATATAAGATTATGAAGGATATGGATAGGATAGATGTAGGAAGGTTTTTTGAGCTGGCCGGGGAAACTAAAACGAGAGGACACAGTCTCAAGATTCGGGGGAGTAGATTTAGGACAGAGATGAGGAAAAATAGTTTTTCCCAGAGAGTAGTGAATGTTTGGAATTCTCTAACCAGGGAAGTGGTTGAGGCTGCCTCATTAAACATATTTAAAATTCGGTTAGATAAATTTTTACATGATAGAGGAATTAGGGGATATGGAGAGAAGGCAGGTAGGTGGAGTTAGGTCATAAATTAGATCAGCCATGATCGTATTGAATGGCGGAGCAGGCTCGATGGGCCATTTTTGGCCGACTCCTGTTCCTACTTCCTATGTTCCTATGTTCCTAACCTCCACCACTGTCTCTGCCAATGCATTTCAGGCACCCACTAGGCTCTGTATAAAAACCCACCCCTTACATTTTCCCTAAACCTTCCTCCCCTCACTTTGTACAGATGTCCTCTGGTGTTTACTACTCTCACCCCAGGAAAAAGGTGCTGACTGTCCACCCTATCATAATCTTGAGGACCTTATAAAGTTGACTCTCATTCTTCTTCGCTCTAAAGAGAAAAGCCCCAGCTCTGTTAACCTTGCCTCATCGGACACATTCTCCAATCTTGGCAACATCTTGATAAATCTCCTTTGCCCCCTCTCCATAGCTTCCACATCCTTCCTGTAATGAGGTGACCTGAACTGAACACAATATTCCAAGTGTGGTCTAACCAGAGATTTATAGAGCTGCAACATTACCTCATGGCTCCAGAACTCAACCTCCTGGCTAATGAAGCTCAAAATACTATAGGGGGTGTTAACTATCCTATCAACCTGCACGGCAACCCTGAGAGATCAATGGATTAGGACACCAAGGTCCCTCTGTTCTTCCGTAGTGTTCAGTATCCTACCATTAGCAATCAAGTTTGACCTTTCAAAATGTATCACTTCATACTTATCTAGATTGAACTTCATCTGCCACTATTCCACCTAACTCTGCATCATGTCTATATCCTGTTGTAAACCACAACTATCTTCTACACTATCCACAACACCTCCAACGTTCATGCCATCTGCAAACTTACTGAACCATCCCTCTACTTCTTTGTCCAGGTCAAATGTAAAAAATTGCAAAGGTCAAGGATGGGAGAGCAAATCCCCGTGGACCTCCACTAGTCACTGACCTCCAGGCATAAGAGGCTCCATCCATTACTACGCTTTGCCTTTGTAGGAAATCCAGGTCTGAAACCACACAGTGGATTTCCTTATATCCCATACCTCGTGACTTCCTGAAGGAGTCTCCCAAGAGGGACCTTGTCACGTGCCTTGCTAAAATCCATATACACCACATCTACCATTTTTCTTTTGTTACTGTCTCAAAATTTGGCTTGTGAGGCACAACCTTCTCACAAAGTCTTGCTGACCCTCAAAAAGTGTACCTCTCTAATGCTCATAAACCCTGTCGCTAAGAGTTCCTTAAAATAGTTTTCCCACCATTGATGCAGGGCTCCCTGGTCTCCAATTTGCAGGATTCTCTCCATTACATTTTTAATATAAGGAGACTTCATTTGCCATTCTCCAAACCTCTGATACCTCATCTGTGGCCGGGGGGGGGGGGTGGTGGGGTGGGGGGGACCACAGCTATCTCTTCCCTCGCTTTCTTTAGTAACCTGAGGTATATCTCATCTGGTCCCGGGGACTTACCAATCCTACTGTTTTTAATAAGATCCAGCCCTTCTCTCTAACCCTCCACATGGCCCAGCACAAACCAATGGGGCATATTGATTCTCTGTGTAACACTCCCTTGCTGCTGTCTCGGAGCTCCCTGTCAATCACTGGCCACTTGGATATCGGTCCAAAGGAGAGCTGCTTCTGCACCGTTCCCTGCTCAACACTGCATCCTGACATCAAAAAAATACAATCGACATCCAAATTGTTCCAGCATTTTTATTAAATATAAAACCCCCTCCTTCTCCCCACAAAAACACAAAATCTTAAAACAATCCAAAACCAGCAAACACAGCAGATTTAAAAAATAAACCCACTTTACAGGGGCTTTGGAAAACAAAAAAGCATTTACCATTAAATACATCCCCTTACTGCTAAAGTGAGCAATGGATTGGACAGGTGGTTGTGGAGGAATGCGTGAACACATCATGTTTGGAGCTCTTGCTTGGACCTGGAAACATTGGGAAAGGTGTTATCTGCAGGCCAATTCCACCTGTGTTTCCAACCATTCCTACTTCAGAGTTAAAACAAATAATCAGGCTCAACTTATGTTTAATTAAAAACATTGCAGCTAAATGGATGAAACCAGATAAACTAATTTTCCTCGCCCTCCATATAAAATATTGTGTTGAAAGACAGGCATATACATTACTAAATAACAATAGAACAATTCTTGATGTAATATCTCAATAAACAAAATTGCAGGAACTGAGCTAAGTTTACATTTAATTTTGCATATTTTAAATAATAATATGTGCATTATTCCTTTAAATAAAGTCGTTTTCTATACAAAGCAAAGCTACTTTGTGCCACCGTGTAGTTGCTTGGCGCGTCCCATCACATCCGCTGTCAGCTTCCACCGCACCAGTGTGGCTGCTGCTTTTGTTGTAAGAGTTTCTTCCAACCCCTCGAGGATATCGTTCCTCTTCGTCCCCACCCCAAGTACCTCCACTGAAAGTTGTCGTGAGGTGTGGCTCTAAATCACTGGAGTAGCACTCTTCGACCTGGGTTCCGTTCAAAGCGATGCACTCTGTTGCCCGAAACCACGCTGGGGCCTCATTCCCACCAACGGGGTTTCTAATTACAGCTTCAGGGCAGCAAATTGCAATCGCTTTTTGTGGTATTGTGGTGACCCACTTACCAGCAAGTGAACCGGCTCCCAAAATGACGGACGTGCTGTGGAAAACGCGGGAAATTGACCTGCATCCAACACACATTTTTATCTGGGCTGATGATGTTACTACCGGCCTATATAACAGAAGCAGTGATGTATATAAGCCCAGCACGCAAGCCTGGAGGTGTCAGTCTTGCACTAGACTCCACAGCTTTTACATTGATTTCCCAGCATATCCATCAATGTGTACAGCGATTCCACAATGTTTCTATAGTAGCTCAGTATAGAATACTTCGCTACATTATATATTTTTACTGGTAGGGGAGGGAGTGGTTAGCAGGACAGAGCTATCCTAGAAGCTGAGTGCAACACAATGTAAGCTGTATCTCACCCCATAGACTTCCCCATCATTAACCCGAGCATCAGAACCAAAGATCTTTGTATCCAACAGAATGACCTCGGAGAATTGTGGTAATTAACCGTGACCGTGGCATTTTAACTTGCATTGACCTTCACTGTATCCTAACATTATAACCCTCCCTATTTGACTCAGGCAGGTCGGGAGTGACATGGGTTCAAATCTTACCGAGGTTGAGGGGGGTTTAGGTCCAGTTGGTTAAAAGAAAGATCTGGTGTCACTAACCAGGAAACTACTGGCCTGTTGCAAAAGCCCCTCTGGTTCATGAATGGCCTGTTCGACAGGGAAGCCGCTGATGTACGAGTTTCTCCAGAAGCACACCCAATACAGTCGGGACTCTGATGGGATCGAACAGACCATTCATTTTTATCACAACATCATCATAAAACTCGATGAACCTGCTGAATTTGGATACAAGACATCCAACCCAGCAGAAGCTTTGGAGACCTTTACCTCAGCAGGTTATTTGAACAAAGATTCGCAGCAACATTGGAAATATTTCCTCCCCCTGCATCCCCATCAACTCACACCACCGTCACTTCCTCAATGCCTTCTGAACTCACCCCAACCAGGACTCCCTCCCAGTAATCAACTCGAAGAAGTTTGCAATGATCACATTTCACAATAGACAACTTGAAAGCCATAGAAAATCACACACGGGCGGAACCAATGTGACTTTATACATGAAAGTGCTTATTGAAGCTTTGATGGAAGGTCATAACGGAAATGTTAACTTTGTTCTTTGCTCTACAGAGATTGCCTGAGTATTTTCTGTTTCTATTTGATGCTGGACAATATGCAGAAGTGGACAAGTTGTTAGAGTGCGGGGAGTACAAAATGTGCATCCAACCCCGCCCCCCCTCCCCAGAGGTGTGTCCTCTCAACGTGCATCAGGCTGGGTAAAGGACAATCAATGGCTGTCTGTGTGGCTTTTATGTCCTTGCAGAAAGGGTGCAGTCACCTTCTGTTTCAATGCTAGAGTGGGGTATGTGGTGAAGGAGGTTAAGAGGGTGGAAGGAGGGATGACCAGAGTCCTTTGTAAAGGACTGCTCCGGGAGATCATGGGGAACAGGAACGTGGCCTGAACGCGGGGACTTGGTATCTCTCCTGGAGGCAACCTCACGCAGAGGCTCTGTCGGTAAGGCGGGGGAACTTGCTGTGATGCACACATGTGGCTGATGATCAAGGAACTGAAGACACGCACCGACACTTAGCCACTGATCCTGACTTGGATAAAGTACTATTGCAGAACAGCAGAGCACACCCTGAACATGAATGTTTAATCAGAGAAAATACCAAAGGTGACCTGAATAAGGTGGGTCATTTGGGCTTGGGGTGGGCAGTAAGGTTACGGCTTCTTTGCAGTACCTGTAAGGACTGTTAAATGTCTGTATTTGTGGGGCATTAAGGCTCTACTCTTGCTCACCGAGGGTCCACTGTCCAAAGCCCCTACATCCTCCCTGCACTAAGGAAAAGAGAACTGAACACAATATTCCAAGTGTGATCTGACCAGTTTCCTAGAGCTGCCACAGGAACTCATAAATCCTCAACTCCATCCTTCTCCTCATGAAGCCCCAGATACCATAAACTTTCTTAACTACCCTATCAACCTGCTCAGAAACCCCAGAGAGATCTCTATTTGGACCCAAAATGCCCCACTGATGCTTAGGTCACTTCACAGACAATAGGCAATTTCAGGTGGCCAAAATATCCCGATGTAAAGCCATCAATTCTACGCCAGTGTGGCCACCTGAATGTTGAGAACCCGGCCAGGATGAGCACTTACCTAACCCTCCTCCTGTAGGTATAATCTCTGGCTTCAAGAATCCCCCAGCAACAGTGGGACTAAGGTCACAGTCCACAGGAGCTGGCGTTCACTCAGACGTGGCTCTCCTTCAGCTGGCACTTTCAAGTGACAGAAAGGAGTCTTCTCGGCAGTCACCTGAACATCCCAGCTGCACTCCCCCAGCCGCGTCTGATGGCACATTATCTGCGTCCGAGCATCTGAAAGCGGCTAATAAGAACAGCAGAGAGGATCACTGGATTCTTCCTCTCCCTCTCCCTTTCCATCGACATGATCTACCGGGATTCTTGTCTGAGGAGAGCATATAATGAGAACCCCTTCCACCTTGCACACAGCATCTTTCAGCTAAACCCGTCAGGGAAGAGATACAGGAGGATCAGAGCCAGTGGCACGAGGCTGAGAAACAGCTTCTTCTGATGAGCAGTGAGAATGCTGAACGACCAAAGGAACTTCTCACACCAACCATCCGAGTCTCATTTACATGAAAAAAAATTATTTAGTAATTTATATGAATACTTATCCTGAATATGTATTGTTTCTCTGTATGTGTTTTATGTCTGGTTGTGTGTCTGCGTGTTTTGCACTGAGGACCGGAGAACGGCGTTACGTCATGTTGTGCTTTTGCAATCAGATGACAATAAACTTGGCGACTTCCACATGGTTAAGAATCCTACCATTAACTATTTACACTGCTTTCAGGTTTGACCTTCCAAAATGTATCACTTCGTACTTATCTCGATTGAACTTCATCTGCCACTATTCCACCTAACTCTGCATCATATCTATATCCTGTTGTAAACCACAACAATCTTCTACGCTATCCACAACACCTCCAACGTTCATGCCATCTGCAAACTTACTGAACCATCCCTCTACTTCTTTGTCCAGGTCAAATGTAAAAAATTGCAAAGATCAAGGATGGGAGAGCAAATCCCCGTGGACCTCCACTAGTCACTGACCTCCAGGCATAAGAGGCTCCATCCATTACTACGCTTTGCCTTTGTAGGAAATCCAGGTCTGAAACCACACAGTGGATTTCCTTATATCCCATACCTCGTGACTTCCTGAAGGAGTCTCCCAAGAGGGACCTTGTCACGTGCCTTGCTAAAATCCATATACACCACATCTACCATTTTTCTTTTGTTACTGTCTCAAAATTTGGCTTGTGAGGCACAACCTTCTCACAAAGTCTTGCTGACCCTCAAAAAGTGTACCTCTCTAATGCTCATAAACCCTGTCGCTAAGAGTTCCTTAAAATAGTTTTCCCACCATTGATGCAGGGCTCCCTGGTCTCCAATTTGCAGGATTCTCTCCATTACATTTTTAATATAAGGAGACTTCATTTGCCATTCTCCAAACCTCTGATACCTCCTCTGTGGCCGGGGGGGGGGACCACAGCTATCTCTTCCCTCGCTTTCTTTAGTAACCTGAGGTATATCTCATCTGGTCCCAGGGACTTACCAATCCTACTGTTTTTAATAAGATCCAGCCCTTCTCTCTAACCCTCCACATGGCCCAGCACAAACCAATGGGGCATATTGATTCTCTGTGTAACACTCCCTTGCTGCTGTCTCGGAGCTCCCTGTCAATCACTGGCCACTTGGATATCGGTCCAAAGGAGAGCTGCTTCTGCACCGCTCCCTGCTCAACTCTGCATCCTGACATCAAAAAAATACAATCGACATCCAAATTGTTCCAGCATTTTTATTAAATTTAAAACCCCCTCCTTCTCCCCACAAAAACACAAAATCTTAAAACAATCCAAAACCAGCAAACACAGCAGATTTAAAAAATAAACCCACTTTACAGGGGCTTTGGAAAACAAAAAAGCATTTGCCATTAAATACATCCCCTTACTGCTAAAGTGAGCAATGGATTGGACAGGTGGTTGTGGAGGAATGCGTGAACACATCATGTTTGGAGCTCTTGCTTGGACCTGGAAACATTGGGAAAGGTGTTATCTGCAGCCCAATTCCACCTGTGTTTCCAACCATTCCTACTTCAGAGTTAAAACAAATAATCAGGCTCAACTTATGTTTAATTAAAAACATTGCAGCTAAATGGATGAAACCAGATAAACTAATTTTCCTCGCCCTCCTTATAAAATATTGAGTTGAAAGGCGGGCATATACATTACTAAATAACAATAGAACAATTCTTGATGTAATATCTCAATAAACAAAATTGCAGAAACTGAGCTAAGTTTACATTTAATTTTGCATATTTTAAATAATAATATGTGCATTATTCCTTTGAGTAAAGTCGTTTTCTATACAAAGCAAAGCTACTTTGTGCCACCGTGTAGTTGCTTGGCGCGTCCCATCACATCCGCTGTCAGCTTCCACCGCTCCAGTGTGGCTGCTGCTTTTGTTGTAAGAGTTTCTTCCAACCCCTCGAGGATATCGTTTTTCTTTGTCCTCACCCCATGTACCTCCGCTCACCCACTGAAGGTTGCCGTGGGGTGTGGTCTTAAATGGGTGCAGTTAGCATTGGAGTAGCCACTCCAGCACTCTTCGCCCCGGGTTCAGTTCAAAGCGATGCCCTCTGTTGCCCAAAACCACGCTGGGGCCTCATTCCTACCAACGGGGTTTCTAATTACAGCTTCAGGGCTGCAAATTGCAATCGCTTTTTGTATTGTATATTTTTATTGGTGGGGGAGGGGGTGGTTAGCAGGACAGAGCTATCCTGGAAACTGAGTGGAACACAATGTAAGCTTTATCTCACCCCATAGACTTCCCCGACATTAACCCGAGTATCAGAACCAAGGATCTTCATATCCAACAGAATGACCTTGGAGAATTGTGGTAATTAACCGTGACCATGGCATTTTAACTTGCATTGACCTTCACTGTAATCTCACTTTGTAACCTTCTCTATTTGACCCAGGCAGGTCGGGAGTGACAAGTATTCAAATCCCACCGAGGATTTAACCATTTGGTTAAAAGAAAGATCTGGTGTCACTAACAAGGAATCTACTGGCCTGTTGCAAAAGCCCCTCTGGTTCGTGAATGGCCTGTACGACAGGGAAGCCGCTGATGTACGAGTTTCTCCAGAAGCACACCCAATACAGTCGGGACTCTGATGGGATCGAACAGACCATTCATTTTTATCAATACGTCATCATAAAACTCGATAAACCTGCTGAATTTGGATACAAGACATCCAACCCAGCATTAGCTTTGGAGACCTTTACCTCAGCAGGTTATTTGAACGAAGATTCGCAGCAACATTGGAAATATTTCCTCCCCCTGGATCCCCATCAACTCACACCACCGTCACTTCCTCAATGCCTTCTGAACTCACCCCAACCAGGACTCCCTCCCAGTAATCAACTCGAAGAAGTTTGCAATGATCACATTTCACAATAGACAACTTGAAAGCCATAGAAAATCACACACGGGCGGAACCAATGTGACTTTATACATGAAAGTGCTTATTGAAGCTTTGATGGAAGGTCATAGCGGAAATGTTAACTTTGTTCTTTGCTCTACAGAGATTGCCTGAGTATTTTCTGTTTCTATTTGATGCTGAACAATATGCAGAAGTGGACAAGTTGTTAGAGTGCGGGGAGTACAAAATGTGCATCCAACCCCGCCCCCCCTCCCCAGAGGTGTGTCCTCTCAACGTGCATCAGGCTGGGTAAAGGACAATCAATGGCTGTCTGTGTGGCTTTTATGTCCTTGCAGAAAGGGTGCAGTCACCTTCTGTTTCAATGCTAGAGTGGGGTATGTGGTGAAGGAGAGGAGTACTTTAAGAGGGTGGGAGGGGAGGGGATGACCCGACTCCAGGACCTTGGCCTGAACTCGGGGATTTGGAATCTCTCCTGGACACAACCTGACCCCGAGACTCTGTCGGAAAGGTGGAGGAAATTGTTGTGGCTGATGGTCAAGATGCAGAAGACACGCCCTGACAATGAAGCCACTGATCCTGACCCAGATAAAGTTCTACTAGGGCACAACAGCAGCCTTACCCTGAACATGGATGTTCAATGAGAGAAATCACACAAGATGACCTGTACAATCCTTTGGGTCCTTTGGGCTTGCGTTGAGCAATAAGGCTCATGGCTTCTTTGCGATAGATGGAAAGTCCTGCCCCTTTACACTGTGAAATATCTGTATTTCTGGTGGTTTTCAAGAATCTACCCCATGCCCACACACCCAGGCCCCCCCTCCACTGATAACAATTGAGCGAGGTGGCGTACACCCTATTGCTCCCCAGCAGATGCCTTCAACAGGGCAAAGTCAAGAGGTTGCGACATTGCCCTGACTTCGTAGAGGATTTGTGGTGAAGATGACCGTTCTCTAGCCTTCCTCAACCCAGCCAGTTCCTGTCCAGCACCTGGGGTGCCGCAGAAATGGGGTTAAATGGTCCAACATTTAACACCTTGGCACGAAGGGAAAATAGTGTCTCGGATAGGCGACTGCAAATACTGAAAGCAAGGCACAAACCTCTGTGGGGAAGGCCACATCATCTTTCTCCCTGACAAAAAACCACCTCACTTCCAAATTGAGTCGACGTCATGGGAAAAAGACAGCATGGTGAGGACTAACTCCTAATTAGGGCTCAAGAAAGCTTCCGTCTCTGCCTCAGGGCCAACACTGGAACTGTTATAATAGCTCCTTCCCCAACAGAATGCATTACACTTCCCTCCTGATGCAACCTGAATGCTACGGGCTTCAGCTCAGGCCCTAACTGAGAGGGATTACCTGATTATATACAATAATTATATTTCAATATCGATTTACTAATGTGCATGTATCCACTAATAATAAATCAGAGCAATTGTGTAGCAAAATACCTACAACACAATTCAGCCATGCAAGCGAGACATGGGTAACAAATGTGTGCATGTGCAAAACCAAATCCACTCCAATTCTTGTCTGATCAGCAAAATCATCTCCCCTGACAAGAGTCTGACATTTCGTCACCTCGTCTCTTGTGTTTTTTTTCTGTTGACTTGTGTTTCGAAATAAAAAGTTAAAGGTTCTCAGAGTATCCTGAAATTGTTTAGGAAATGATGGTCAGGTTGCAGCCGCTCCTCCTAAGAAGCTGCCCCCCCTCCCCCCCCCACCCCCGCTGCGGAGTCCCATCAACCCCTCTTGCTTCCCAGCGGAGAGTTGAGCTACAGGTCATCGCTTTCCACCAGGTTGGTTTGAGTGGCAAGGTGGATGGGGTTGGCTTCCGGCAGGAACGCCGACTTAATGTCCAGTCCTTGGTCAGTCAGGGCAGCGTAACGGCTCGTGGAGGGCCGCACCTTCTTCGGCTTGGATGAGGGGGTCTGGTGCCACTGAGGAGCTGAAGGGGAAGAACATTGGAAGAAAGCGACATGCAGCCGTTAAATGGGGAAGTCCGCGGGCGCTGGAGCCGAGGACAATGCACTGGACGTGCTGGAAGAACTCAGCAGGTCGCGCAGCACCCATGGGAAGTAAAGGGTGATTCCTGATGAAGGGGCCCAGGCCCTCCCTACACTTCCTCTGGATGCTGCGTGACCTGCTGTGTTTCTCGAATACACGAAGCAGTCTTCATGCAACCCCAACTCACCCTCACCACATGCAAGGATTGAGATTGCCCATCAGGCGGACAACCTCGGGTGGTCCTATCCCTGGGTGACATGCTTGCCTTGCCTCCAGATATTTCAGTAGCACCTTGTCTTCATTAGGCGGGGGGCACAGCTCAAAAGGTGGGAACACATGTTATCTTGGAGAGTCACATAGGTCAAAATAGGCAGCCTGGGACTACGAAGTAGTCAGAGGCCTTGGTGAGCTTAACCATTCTTCACGCTTGTGACTGAGAACATTGCGGCACAAAAACAGCCCCTTCAGCCCTTCTAGTCTGTGCCTAGTCCCACTGGTCTGCATACCTAGCCCTCCATACCTCTCCTATCCGTATTTTTCTTAAATGTTAAAATGGAGCCCGTATTCACCACTTCAGCTGATTGCTTGTTTCACACCTCCACCACTCTCTATTTGAAGATACTCCCCTGAATGTTCTCCCTAAACATTTCCCCTTTGACCCTTAACCTCTGGTTTGTATCTCACCTACCCATGGTGGAAAAAGCCTATCTACTCTGTCCACACTTTGCATAATTTTGTACACCTCTTTCAAGTCTCCCCTCATTCTTCTACACTCCAGGAGGCAAGTCATTTCCACTCTTGTATTTCATATTTCAACCATGGACAACATTTTTTTGTAATTTAGAAAAACTTGTTGGGGGGGTGGAATATAACTCAGCAGGTCAGGCAGCATCTGTGGAAGGTGAAGCAGTTAATATGCCCTCAGTAGGGCCTTTGAATGGAAACATCATCTGTTTCGCTCTCCCACAGATACCGCCCGGCTTGCGGGGAGTCATAGCATTTCCTGTTTCTATTTCGGGTTGGCAGCATCTGCAGCTTCTTTTCTTTAAAAAAAAAATTAACAGGCCCCTTCCAGCCCATGAGCTCCTGTGCCCAAATACTCCAATGAACTCCACCCCCATACATTTTTGACTATAATGGGAGGAAACCCATGCAGATATGGGGAGTACGTGCAAGCTCCACACAGTCAGCATCAGATTCGAACCTGGGGTCGCTGGTGCTGTAACAACGTGATAACCGCTACAACTAACCATTCCACCCTAAGGGCAGAGCATTATACCCTACTCTGGGGAATAGCCAGCATTTGCTATCTATCCTTGAATACCTTTGAGAAGAATGAATGAGTTTATTGAGTCAATAAATGAGAGGGAAGGGATTGTTACTGCCGTTATTGCAGTGTGAATGATTTGGGTTCGAATCCGCCACCATTTTATGAAGTTTATGAAGTTTATTTTAAGGAGTTTATATGTTAATTTTATTTTAGACATACAGCATAGTAACGGGCCCTTCTGGCCCATGAGCTATGCCGCCCAGTTACACTCAATTAACCTACAACCCATTTAAGCTTTGAAAGGAGGGAGGAAACCAGAGCGTCCGGAGGAAATCCACACAGGCAAGGGAAGAACGTGCAAACTCCTCACAGACAGCGCCGGATTCGAACCCTGGTCATTGATGCAATAAAGCCCATGCCTGTGGTGGAATCCAGCAGTGAAGTGTTATGAATGGAGCTGAGAAAGAAAGAGTGGGACTCACAGTAAACGTCTAGCTTGGCGGTGCAGGAGATGATTCCAGCCTCGTTCTTTGCAGACACTGTGTACCAGGCAGCATCCTCCTTTGTGGTTGGCTGAATGAGCAGGCAGATGTAACCTCTGTTGTCATGGTGCATGCTGGGAAGTGGAATATTTGTCAAGAGTGTCAGTACAGGAGGAAATCCCACCAATTAATCCCACGCCCCGAAAATCTCCCATTGTTTTGTAGATTGTCCTCAACAGAACATCACGACATCAAGTACAAGCGTTAGGTCGTCACTTGCAAGACGTTGGTGAGACCACCCTTGTGGGCTGTTGTAATGGCTCAGCTGTAGGAAGAGCATCACTGAGCTGGAAAGGGTGCAGACACAATTCATAAAGCGGTCATCAGGACTGGAATTATCAGGAAAGTGGGATATTTTCCCTGGAACATAGGGCAACATTATAGAGGTAAATAAAATCATGAGGGGAGTAGTGAGAAGAAAAGGATTTTATTATTTTTAACAGCTCAGTAGCAGGCCCTTCCAGCCCATGAGACCATGCTGCCCAAATACCCCAAAGAGTCAATAACCCCGATAAGATTTTGAAGGGTGGGAGGAAACTGTAGCACCTGGAGAAGACATGGGGAGAACATACAAACTCTTGACAGACAGCGCCAGATTTGAACCTGGGTTGCTGGCGTTGCAATAGTGTTACGCTAACTGTGCCACCCATAAAGAGGGACCTGATGGAAACATAGTGGGTGGTAGGTCCACAGAGTAAGCTTCCACAGGATGAAATAGAGATGGGTACAATTACAATGGTCATTTTTACAGGTTCATGAAGAGGTATAGGTTTACAGAGATTCAATGCAGATAGTGGAAACGCAATCTGCTGGTAGAGCTCAGTGTGACACCAATCCACATGGGACCCCAATGACACCCTTCCCTATCCTCTTTACACAGGCTGCACTTCTACATTTCGCCAGTCTTGTAGGGTTCTCTCCTGAAACTTTGACCATTCCTTTTCTCCCACTGATACCGCTCGACCCGCTCTGTTCCTCCAGCAAATGTTTAGGGGTATCTTGGCGTAGCACAGTGAGGAACTAGCTCGGGGATATTATACTGCCAACATGGAGGAGATGGGCTGAAAGGTGACCTTCAGGCTTGTGTAACTCGATGACTATAATGCGCTGTTACGACCCTTCTCATTATCAAGATTATCAGTTGATGTTGACCTGCTGAGTTTCTCCAGCACTTGTGTGTTTTTTTGGATTGATCAGGATGTTGCCAGGATTGGAAAATATATCCGACGAGGCAAGATTAGCAGAGATTGGACTTTACTCTTTGGAGCAAAGGAGGATGAGAGGAGACTTAATAGAGGTCTACAATATTATGAGGGGCATAGAGAAGGTAGACAGCCAGCTCCTTTTTTTTCCCAGGGCGGGAGTGGCAAACACCAGTGGACATCTGTACAAAGTGAAGGGAGGAACATAGACCCTTGCAGCACACTACAGACCTTCGGGCCACGATGTTGTTCCGACCTATATTTTCCTAACCCAAAAGAACCCCAAAACCCTCCCTACCTCATGACCCTCTATTTTTCTTTCATCCATGTGCTTCTTAAATGCCCCCAATGTTTCAGCCTCCACCACCATTCCTGCAAGGCATTCCAGGCACCCACCACTCTCTGTGTAAAGAACATACCCCTAACGTCTCCCCTAAATTTTCCTCCCTTCACTTTGTACAGATAACCTCTGGTATTGGCAATCACCAGCTTGGGGAAAAAAGGTGCTGGTTGCCCCTTCATGATGTTATTCACCTCTGTTAACTCACCTCTGTCGCTCCAAAGAGAAAAAGCCCCAGCTCTATCAACCTTGTTTCATAGGGCACATTCCCCAATCCAGGCAATGTTCTCTGAAAATTATTTTATTATTGTGAGGGGAAAATTTTGTCTTAAAAGGCAAAGCACCAAAGAGCACACTCTCTCTCGAGCAGTGTGGCCCCTGATTGCTCTGTGATTGGTAAGGGATTGCCTCTATTAAGTATGTGAGTGAGAAGGGAAGGTTGAGAACCTTTGCTCGAGACCCAATGGCTTTTATTTGAATATTTTATTTAATATGTTCCAAAAATAAAAAAATTAGAAATTACATACATGATGGTATTTACACCCTAATCCGCTCTTCCCAGACACCCCTCCCTCAAAATAACAAACATAAAAAGTACAATATAAAATAGAAGAAGAGAAAGAAACTTAGTTCCAGAGGCATGGGAAGGGACAATTTTACAAATTTCAAGTTATGTCGTATTTATTTGTCATTCATACCCCATAAACCTTGCAGTGTACAATAAAAAACGAGTTAGTGTTTCTCCGGACCATGGAGCTGGTTACTTTCACGGATAAATTGCATCAGAAATATTTTTTATGTGACATATCTCTTATAAGTCTCACGTAACATATGCTGGTCCTGCGTCCCCAGAGTTCAGAAGCCTCATGGCCTGGAGGGGGGGTGGTGGAATTAAAAACTGTTTCACAATCTGGTCATGAGGGCCCAAACTCTTCGATACCTCTTCCTGGATGGCAGGAGGGAGAACAGATTGCGGGAGGGATGAGTGGGGTCCTTCACGATGTTTATGGCTTTCCGCAAACAACGGTTGTTATAAATGTTCATCATGGCAGGGAGGGAGACCCCAATAATCCCCTCAGCATTAACCAATTATAACCAATGCTAAGCCTAATATTTGTGTATATGGGCAGCAACTTTGCAAAAACATAGGATATTTATTTTTCAAACTAAATGTAATTTTTTTTCCAAAGGAATACATTTTTGAATTTCTGCATTCCATCTTGCCATACCCA
This sequence comes from Narcine bancroftii, assembly GCF_036971445.1. Lineage (NCBI taxonomy): Eukaryota > Metazoa > Chordata > Chondrichthyes > Torpediniformes > Narcinidae > Narcine > Narcine bancroftii. The sequence continues at coordinate 150,135,327 of NC_091469.1, forward strand.
GACATATACCTGATTTCCAAGTAACTGCAATACATTTCCTTGTCACCGCTAATGCAACTTGAACAAATTCCAATTGATATATTGATAATTTTAAGTTATTTCAACATTTCCTTATAGAAATAAATCTGGATTTTACAGAAATACAACACGTAACTTATTCCAAAAAAAATCCCGAAATCCACCCAAAAAGGTTTTTTACCTTATGGAATATTTTGCTTGAGACAAATTGTCATTGGCCCATTTCATTTGGAGTTATGAAACCGTGCACAAAATGAGTCAATTAGGTACGATTAAAACAGTGATTTTCAAACCTTTTCTTTCTACTCACATAACACCTTAAGCAATCCCTTACTAATCACAGAACACCTACAGGTATGGCATAGGGATTGCTTAAGGTGGAATGTGAGTTTGGGGATCAGTTTGAAAACCATTTCTCTAGAGCAATGGTTCTTAACTGTTTCAACCACGGACCACCTCATGTGTTCTTTTACATACCATGGACCAGCAAGAAGAGGAGTTGGGTGAAAGCTGGTGAGCTTGTTCCCCCTCCCGGACCACCAATGGGATATTTTTGTTTGGGTGACATTTTTGTATGCCATCAGATTTACTACCTTGTTTATTACATCAGTAGTATTTGTCTCAAAACCTCAGATCACCTATATCCAACCCATAGTGGTCCACATATCACAGCTGGGGAAACACAGCTCCAACTGCTCAGCCCATTGTCAACACTCTGAGGGTCAGGCCTTCAAGCAGCTCCCCCTGGAGAAAAGGCCATGCAATGGGGCTGAGTGGAAAAATGGATCAGCTTGTGATTAAATGGTCGGAAGACTCGATAGGCTAAATAACCTATTTCATCTCCTTTGCCTTATGATAATAGGTCCCCTCAAGATACTATCCAAACTGCCCGTTTCTTGACCTTAACCTGCGAATCTGCAGGGGTCTCTTACTGCATCTGGTCCTCCTGATGTGGCCTCTTCTACATTCAGGAGGCTGGGTGATTGTTTCATCGTGCTCCGTCCCTCTGTCCACTGTAACACACCTCACTGCCACACTGACATATCTGTCTGTCCCAGGCCTTTTGTACTGCCCAACTGAGACCAGCCGCAAACTGGAGGAACAACACTTTAATCGGCAGTCTCCAACAAGACAGCATCAACAATGACTCTCTGATTTCTGTTCATTCCTTCCCTCATCTCTTCTTTCTCTCTTTCCCTCATCCCTTCATCTCCCTTCCTCCAGCGCTCCCCAGCCCTTTACCTTCCAGCTATCAGAAATCTATTTTTCTGCATTCTTCCCCTATCATTTCTCAGCTTTCTCTTTTCCCCTCCCACCTGTTCCATCGCTGACCTCCGATCTGTTAGCCTGTGCTCCACCCTCTCCCCCACCACCCCCCCACCTTTTTAATTGGGCATCTGCCTGATTGTCGACACAATTGAAAAAGGGTTCAGGTCTGAATCGTCAGCTGTCTTTTCTTTTCTATGGATGCCGTGTGACCTGCTGAAACTTCTCGACCATAGAACATTACAACACAGTACAGGCCCTTTTGCCCTTGATGTTGTGGTGACCCATATATTCCTTCCAAAAACGACTACTAAACCCTCCCTACCTCATAACCCTCTATTTTTCTTTCATCCATGTGCCTGTCTAAGAGTCTCTTAAATGCCCCTAATGTTTCAGCCTCCACCACCATCCCTGGCAAGGCATTCCCAGCACCTACAACTCTCTGGGTAAAAAAAACTTATCCCTGATGTCTCCCCTCATCTTTCCTTCCTTCACTTTGTGCAGATGTTCTCTGGTGTTTGCTATTCCTGCCCTGAGCATTTTTGTGTTCTGTCTCTTGCCCTTGTCTTGCCGCTCAGGAAAAACCCTCTGACAAACATAGGCAACTGTGGTTGTTGGACGTCAATCTTCTCAACCCCCGGATATCTCTGCAGGAGCTCCTCAGACCGGTGTCCAGGGCTTAACTATCTTCAGTTGCTTCATCGATGACCTTCCTTCTGTCATGAGGACAGATTGTTCAATTGCACCACGTTCAATTCCATCTTTGGCAAACAAAGCTGTCCGTAGTGCACAGACAATGAGTCCTAGGCCACATTCGGGCATGGGGTAATCCGTGGCAAGTAACATCCATGCCACAAGAAAGCCAGGCAAGGCCCTCTCCAAACACCTCTCCTTGACATTCAATGGCATTACCAAGGACAAGTCCCCACACCGCCAACAATCTGGGCGTCACTTCTCACAACCAAGTCGGACAGACTGGGCACCGACTGGGAGATCGCTTCGCTGAGCACCTTCACTCTGCATCAGTGACAGGGATCTCCCACGGGTCAACCGTTTCAATTCTGTGCCCCACTCCCGCGCTGACATATCTGTCCATGGGCTCGTGCACTGTCAAACCAAGGCCGCCTGTAAACTGAAGGAGGCACATCTAATATCCTGCCTGGGCACTCTTCACCTGGATGCTATTAACATCGACTTCTCTGGTTTCTGTTAACCCACTCCCCGTTTACTCTCTCCCTCTCTTACCCGCCCCTCTGTCTTGGTTCCTCCAGCTCTCCATCCCCATCCTTCTACAGAGCCTTCCCCCCCTCCCCTTGCTTGCTAGTGTACCCTCCCTCCCTATTACCTCCTGCCTGGGGGCCTGTGCTCCTCCCCATGTCTCTCCCTCTCACCATTTGTTCAGCGCTTGCCTACATTTTGTCCATATCTTGATGAAAGCCTCAAGCCCGAAAAGGTGGTCATGTATCTTTATCGTTGCTACATAAAGGATGCTGTTTGACCTGCTCAGTGTTGTGCTTTTTACTTCAATCACGGTGTCTGCAGACTTTCGTGTTTGACTCACAACCAAGTCTCTCTGATCCTGCACTTACACGGTGAAGAGGTTTATCTTGCATGCCATTCAAAGGCTTGCAAAGAGTTGCCCTCTTGCAAAATAAGTCCCTTTGGGGAGAGCAAGTCTATAAATAAATTAATGGTTAAGAGATTAATTAATAAACCCAAACTTAGTGGAGGCCTCTTTACCCAGAAAGTGGACAGAATTTGAAATTTACAATAACAGGGAGAAATGGAGATGTATCGTGAGGAGGCAGGGAAAGGGGAGGTTTTGAAGTTACGGGAACAGAAAGATATGCTGAACCGATGAGGGTTAGTGCGTAATGCTATTACAGCACCATTGACTAGGGTTCGAATCCAGCGCTGTCTGTAAGGAAAAATGCAATCCTGGAAAAACTCAGCGGATTGAACAGTGTATGTTATATAGCAAAGATAAATTAACGTACATCACCCCGATGAAAGGCTCAAGCACCCATAACGTTGGATTATGTCTCTTTATCTTTGCTATATAAAGGTCACAGTTTGACTTACAGTCTTGTGCTTTTACTTTAATCGTAGAGATTTGTGATTTACAGCTGTCTGTAAGGGGTTTGAATGTTCTCCCTGTGTCTGTGTGGATTTCTTCCAGGTGCTCTGGTTTCCTCCCACATTCCAAAGATGTGTGAGTTATTAGGTTAATTGATAGAGGTCTACAAGATTATGAGAGGCATAGATAGGGTGGACAGCCAGCATCTGTTTCCCAGGTCAAGACCAGCAAACACCAGAGGACATGTGTACAAAGTTAAGGGAGGGGAATTTAGGGGAGACATCAGGGGTAAGATTTTTACACAAGAGAGTTGTGGGTACCTGAAATGCCTTACCAGGGATGGTGGTGGAGGCTGAAACATTAGCGGCATTCCTTAGCCAGGCAAATGGATAAAAGAAAGATAGAGGGTTATGGGCTAGGAAGGGGTTAGTACTTTTTTTAAAAGGATTGGTACAAGATCGAGGGCCGAAAGGTCTGTACTGTGCTGTAGTGTTCTACGTTTTAAGGTCGGATGAGTGTAATTGGGTAGCGTGGACCTCTGGGCTGGAAGGGCTTGTTATCGTGCTGTATATCTAAATTTAAAAAAATCTAGCTGGTCCAAATAGACTGTTTCTCTGCTGTACAGAGAAAGATTAAGGAGACTGGGACTTTATTCATTGGAATGTAGACAGTTGAGAGGGGATTTGATAGAGGTATTTAAAATTATGAAGGGAATAGATAGACTAGATGTGAGTAGACTCTTTCCCCTGCGGGCAGGGGAGGCTAGAACAAGAGGACATGAGTTAAGGGTAAGGGGGAAAATCTTTAGGAGAAACTTTAGGAGAAATGCTTCTTCACTCAGACAGTGGTGGCAGAATGGAATGGTCTTCCAGAAGAGATAGTTGCGGCAGGGTCCCTTCTGTCATTTAAGAGAAAGTTGGATGTGTATATGGATATGAGGGGGTTGAAGGGATATGGGCGGAGAGTGGGAGGGAGCAATTAGTGGAGTTGTTCAAGTGAAGTGGCGCGGACTCGAAGGGCCGATATGGCCTGTTTCCGCGCTGCAAATTGTTATATGGTTATATATTAATGAAGCAAGACCTCAGACATAACATCACACAAAATAGAATGGGACCCATCAGCCCATTAAATACATATCAATTATCATTCACCCAGCTGCATTCATCCCATCTTAATCCCACTCTGTTCTCTTCATATTCCTAACCTTTGAACTGCACCATTTAGCCCGTGCCATCTCTCCAAAATTTAATTCTGCTCGAGTCAGAATGTGAAGTTTTACACGACCAATTGTCTTTGAATATCGGATCAACCCTGGCAAAGGTTTCAGGGATCTGTAAGGCGGTCCACTCCTCACCTCACTCTCTCTGTGTTCTGTGTTAGAGATTCGTTGTCCTTCTTCCAGAAGATCTGCGGGTACGGCACACCGGAAACGCGGCACTCCAGCCGTATCGGATAGCCTTCCGCCACTCCCGTGTTCTGCAGCTTCTCTATAAACGCAGGGGCTCGGACCATCTCTTTGGCTGCGGGTACAAGCATCAAAATTGGCCGTCAAAACTGAAGGAAGCGATAAGCTTTTTGATTTCCCACGACACCATTCCAATGCTCTGTCCATCTCACACCATGCACCCACACCAGCATTCAGCCACTTCAACTCAACCCCAGCGCACAGTCAGCTGGTTAATCTACAGGAGAGAGAGGAAAGTTCTTGCTTGATGCTGGACGTTATGTGACAACGCCCAGAGGTTGGGTCTGACATTGGGAGAACTTGAGACCAGGAAACACTTCAAAGAAGATGGCCAAGCAAACCTTGTCAGGAGCTCAGGCCACAGCGATTTATGACTGATCAGTTTTATGCCACTAATCTCCATTAGAATTGCTTCGTTTAGAATGGTTTTGACAGCAGAATGAGTCACTTACTGTTAGTGGAAACATAATGCTGGAGAAACTCCGCAGGTCAACCAGTGTCCTTCATATAGAAAGAATAAAGATACATTACCAAAGTTTTGGGATTGAGTTCCTCATCAACTTATACCTTGATGAAGGGCTCAAGCCCTTTATCTTTATCTTTGCTCCATGCAGTACACTGTCTGACTTACTGAGATTCTCCAGCATTGTGTTTTTACTTAAATCACGGTGGTCTGCAGACTTTCGTGTTTTACCACTAATAGTAGAATCTGCCCAAGATATAGTTATATCCTACGTCAGTCAAGGGGATTTAATTAGCAAGTGAGGGGTATAGATAGCGAAAATGCAAGTAGGCATTTTCCAATGAGGTTGGGTGATTCTGATTCTGAATCTGAGTTGGAGGGCAGGGGTGAAGAGTGAAAGGTGAAACATTTAAAGGGAACATTAGAGGGAAATTCTTCGCACAGAGAGCGGTGGGAGTGTGGAACGAGCTGCCAGCTGAAGTGGTGAACGCGGGCTCAATTTTAATATTTAAGGACAATTTGGCCAGGTACGTGGATGGGAGAGGTGTGGAGAGCTATGGTAAAAACACAGGGATTCAGCAGGTCTCGTAGCATCCATTGGTGGGGTACGGAGGTACGGAGGGCTATGGCCTGGGTTGAGGTCAATGTGCAAAATAATAGTTTGGCACAGACTAGATGGGCTGAAGGGCCTCTTTCTGTACTGTCATATGCTATGGTTCTAAATTTGCCTTCCGTTGCAATCACAGTCTTTTTATATTCATGTTTTTCCCTTGTGAGCCTGAGGGAGTCAATTGCCTGAGTAGTGCTGTTTAGGCAGAAGTGCTCGATATAGTTAGACCAGTTTTTTCTTCCCACCTCAACGTGGGCGTGATACTATGTAAAACAACGCACTGAAGCTCACATTAAAATGAGCCACACCGCTTTGTAGCACAGCTATACTAAATGCTTGGATTTCAGTATCAGATCTGGCTCTGTGGATTGTAATACAGTAAAACCCCAGTTATCCGGAATTCAAGCAACCGGTAAAAATATATGGGTTTAAAATTGGCATTAGTTAGGGAATCCACGCAACATGCAATCTCAAACAATGGGAAAATTCATTTATCCAGCATCTATTGATCCCCATGTGTGCTGGATAAATGATTTTTACAGTATTGCCTGAGGCTCAGAATGCCAGGGCTTCAAGTCCTGAAGGGAAGGCGGAGAGGCAAGGAAAATTATTAAAGGAATGGAATTGCTCTGTGAGCTGGCACAGACTTGATAGGCTGAGTCGACTCCTGTATCATTGTGGAATATGGAAGAGCTTAGGATTCTGACGCAATTGATGGGCCTCTACACTGAGAGGATGAAAGGTCTGCATTTCTGGAGCACCTCAGCTGACTTGACGTGGCTTTACTCTCAGGGTCAAAGAGTCAGAGTCATCCAGCATGGAAGAGGCTCTTCAGCCCATCTCACCAATGCTGATTGGGTTGGCATTCTGGGCTAGTCCCGCTTGCCTGCATTTAGACCGGTGGATTTCAAACTTTCTTTCCACTCACACCCCACCTTAAGTATTCCCTATGCCATCGGTGCTCTGTGATTCATAAGGGATTGCTTAAAGTGGTATGTGAGTGGGAAGAAAAAGTTTGAAAACCACTCTTTTAATTGTCTCGTTATGTGCAGGGTTTCATAACTCCAAAGGAAATGGGCCGATTACAATTTTTCTCAAGCGCAATATTTCAGAAACAATTGGGCCTAGAGCAGTAGTTCTCAACCTTTTTTTTCACGCTCACATCCCACTTAAAGCAATCCCTTACAAATCACAGGGCATCTTAAAGTGGAAAGAAGAAGTTCGAGGACCACTGATTTAGACCATTTTTTTTAAAGCACAGAGAGTGGTGGGAGTGTGTAACGAGCTGGCAGTTGAAGCGGTAAACATGGGCTCAGTTTTCAAATTTATGAAAACTCTGGGCAGGTGCACGGATCGGAGGGATGTGGAGGGGCTACGGACCGGGTGCAGGTCAATGGGCCAATCAGAGTGGGCCAATCAGAACAATAGTTGGGCCCAGACTAGAAGGGCCGAAGGGCCTGTTTTCTGTGCTGTGTTATTCTATGGTTCAATGGTGCTAAGGTCTTCCTGTCTGAAATATCTTTGAGCGCTGTCATTGTCCCCACCTCTGCGGCTTCCTCTGGAAGCTCGTCCAAGAGACAGACCCCCCTCTGAGAGGAAGAAGTTGACCCTCAGGTCTCTCTTAAATCTCTCCCCTCAAACCTCCAGCTCTAGAATTTTCTAGCCTGTGGAAATCATTTTATCTGTGTCCCTCATGAATTCAACCCCAACAAGGTCAATCCTCAGCATCCTACCTGCCCATATCATCCAACCTCTAGTGAGGTTCTTTTGCAAGATAATCTCAGTTGTAATGTGCCAAGCCCAATTTTAAATCAGAAGTGCAGAGGGGAAGAAAAGTTGGAAAGCAAAAATATAAACCCACAGATGCTGGAAATCTGAAATAATAAAGTACAATGCAGGACATAAAATGAGGTGGCCAAGACACAGAGGATCCAGAAGAATTGGAGCAATGAAGAAAAGGCTGGAGGAACTCAGCAGGTCGGGCACCATCCGTGGAAGGCATTAGACAATTGACGTTTTAGGCTGTAAGCCTTAAGAGAGCAGTAACTGGGGTGGGGTGGGGAGGAGCATGGTGATAGGTGAATCACCAAAAGGGGAGGGGAATGGGAAGAAATGGGAAAAAGTAAGAAGGTGATTGGAGGAAGGGAATGGAGGGCAAAAGACGGTAGAATGCTGGAAATACCATATAACCACTTACAGCACAGAACAGGCCAGTTCGGCCCTACTAGTCCATGCCGTAGCAAATCCCCACCCTCCTAGTCCCACTGACCAGCACCCGGTCCATACCCCTCTAGTCCCCTCCTATCCATGTAACGATCTAGTCTTTCCTTAAATGTAACCAATGATCCCGCCTCGACCACGTCTGCCGGAAGCTCATTCCACATCCCCACCACCCTCTGTGTAAAGAAATTTCCCCTCATGTTCCCCTTATAATTTTCCCCCTTCAATCTTAATATTTTGAATCTCCTCCACTCTTAATTGAAAAAGCCTACCCACATTTACTCTGTCTGTCCCTTTTAAAATCTTAAACACCTCTATCAAGTCACCTCTCAATCTTCTACGCTCCAGAGAAAAAAGCCCCAGTCTGCACAACCTTTCCCTATAACTCAGACCCTGAAATCCTGTCAACATTCTCGTGAACCTTCTCTGCACAGCAATACACAGCAAGTCAGGCAGGATCTGCGGAGATAAACAGCAGTGAGAGTTTCATGTCAAAGGGCCTTCATCGGGACTGGATAGGTGAGAAAACAAGTGAAAGTTTTAATTAAAAAATCAGACAATTCTAGAAACGTTCAGCAGGCCAGACACTGCTTGTTCCGAAAGAGAGGGAGGAGCACTGTTAACGTTTCAAGTTGACGACCCTCTGTCAGAAGCGTTGCTCTTCAGTTAACGGAGGTAAGGAATGCAGCACCAAGGTTCCTACCTGCAACCACTAGCTCGAGGGTGAAGGAGTTCTGGCCTGCTCGATTGGTGGCGATACACGTGTATATCCCAGCATCTCTGGCAGTGGCTGGCTCGATGACAAGGGAGTGAACGCCGTTTTCACGCACGAGCATCTTGTGGCTGCTGTCCGGGCAGATTTGATTCCCGTTCAGCTGCCATATCAGGTCGGGAGTTGGGAGACCACTCACCTGCAAAGAAAATTCAGACTGAAAAACTCCAATGGATGTGCAGGGAATGACACATTACCCACGAAGTATAAATGTACAATCGGCCGGAGCTGCTATGACGACAGGCCTGTCGCTGATCCGGACCCAGGAGAGCAGGGGAGCAGAGACATGCCACTGCTCTGAAGGGGTCAACCACCCGGTCCTAATGCCAGCACCTCTGTAGGGGCTTTAAACGGCTTGTTAAAAGGGCCGATGGTTCTATTTTAAAATCCTGGTATGTGACCAAAATGGCAGCACCAGTTTTCAGCTACAGCCATGATGGGTTGCAGACTCCGGGGACCAGTGGACTGGCGCAGGGCACCAGAAACAGGGAGGGGTACACCCTTTGTTGAATAGGAGAAGCAGAGGAGACAACTCTACAGAACTCTAATGGTTGAAGACAGATTGAGTGCTTTGAAAGAACTGCTTTGTTAAGTATTCTGATATTGACAGCGTGATCCTTTTCGTGGTACCTAGATGAAAATTGCAATAGGGCCCGTTTCTTGCTTTCTTGTTCCTTTTAAAGACACCTGTATTCTGGATTTGAGACCTCATCAAGTTTGCCTATACTCTCCAAAAAAAAATGGCAGCATTGTCAGTGCCGGTGTAATGGCAGTGTTGCCGCAGATGTGGATCTGGGGAGAGCAGGGAGCAGAGATACAGTGTTCCCTTGCAGGGTCCTACTGTCCAGACCTACTGCCAAAGGCCTCATACAGGCTTTAGAACTACAGAACCATAGAGCGCTACAGAAAACAGGCCATTCGACCACTCTAGTCTGTGGCGACCATCATCTCCCCAGTCCGACTGTCCTGCTCCTATACCATAACCCTCCAGTCCTCTCACATCCAAGTACCTATCCAATTTACACTTAAAACACACGAAAGTGTTCCCATTCACCACATCAGATGGCAGCCCATTCCACACTCCCACCACCCTCTGAGTGAAAAACATCCCCCTGAACCTTCCCCCCTTCAGCTTAAAACTATGACCTCCCGTATTTATCTCCCCCAACCTAAGGGGAAAAGGCCTACTCACATCCACTCTGTCTACACCTCTCATAATCTTGTAAACCTCAATCAAATTTTCCCTGTTAACAGCCGGTAAAAGGTGCCAACGGTGTTTTATTTAAAATTCTGTGACCTTGGAGTCTGTGTTCGGCAGGAGCCTCAAGGGACTGCAGATTGGTACTCTGCACCGGTAACGGGTAGAACACCCCCGTGATGAGAGGGGGAAGCAGAGCAGATGACCATAAGGACAGCGACCACGATGGCGGGCCAGCGAGGAGCTCTGCGGCTGAAGGGCGCACACAGGCAGCGAGCTGTTAGTGACCTGCGGGCGAGGAACCCACACAGGCCAAGGGGGAACTTGAGGTCAAAGGTCTGACAGGCTGCCGGCTGATGGAGACCGGCTTTTGAGAACCAGGTATCACCACCAGGATTTGAGAGGGTGCTGAGGACAAGAAGGGCTCATGAAGGGCTCTGTACACTGAAGACTTCCTCATCTGTTGGAGGTTTGGAGCTGGGCCCGGGTGGCCGATGATTTGAACTGGACTGCAGTCTTGTGCGGCTGTAGTGACTGCGGGAGCACGGGAGGCAAATCCACGGACACTCAATGACTCTGAGGGGACTCTCCTTCGTTTCTCTTTCTCTGACTGTAAGGCAACACTAATGGCCAATCTTTATCATAATTTTGTAGACTAAAGGCAATTTTGAGTAATATAGGAACATAGGAACATAGGAACATGGAACAGGAGTCGGCCAAAAATGGCCCATCGAGCCTGCTCCACCATTCAATACGATCATGGCTGATCTAATTTATGACCTAACTCCATCTACCTGCCTTCTCCCCATATCCCCTAATTTCTCTATCATGTAAAAATTTATCTAACTGAATTTTAAATATGTTTAATGAAGCAGCCTCAACCATTTCCCTGGTTAGAGAATTCCAAACATTCACTACTCTCTGGGAAAAACTATTTTTCCTCATCTCTGTCCTAAATCTACTCCCCCGAATCTTGAGACTGTGTCCTCTCGTTTAGTTTCCCCGGCCAGCGCAAAAAACCTTCCTACATCTATCCTATCCATACCCTTCATAATCCTATATGTTTCTATAAGATCTCCTCTCATTCTTCTGAACTCAAGCGAATACAATCCGAGACGATTTAATCTTTCATCATAAGTCAACCCCTTCATCCCAGGGAACAACCTAGTAAACCTCCTCTGTTTTATTGCATGACAATAAATAGTATCTGATCTGATATATATCTCCCACTGTACTGGGAAAGAAGCCAATATATTAAATACCCCATCTCACCTTGGACACATTCCCTCCCACCAGCTCCCCATCCCTCACCCCCCTCACCCGAGACAGAAGATGCCCTAGCTTGAAAACATCAGCCGCTAGATTCAAGGACAGTCTCTTCCCTGCTGTTATTGGACCCTTGAATGGTCTTCTAATTAAAAATGATGCTCTTGTACCATTTAACCGTACTTTTCTCTACACCCTCTTCTTCGTCCTAATGGGAGATTTCTCTGCCAGTCATAAACTTACTGTGGCACTACATCCTTCATTTTTGATGGACTGCAGCACTCTGCCTTGTACTTTTAAATTTAAAAAAAATTAAATTTAGACATACAGCATGATAACAGGCCCTTTTAGCCCACGAGCCTGTGACGCCCAGTTGACCTACAACCCCCGGTACATTTCAAACAGTGGGAGGAAACTGGAGCCCCCGGCGAAAACCCACACAGGAGAACGTACAAACTCCTTACAGACAGCGTGGGGTTCGAACCCTAATCGCTGGCACTGTAGTAACATTGTGTTAACTGCTACGTTAACCATGCCACAATTTTTGAGGCACTGTACCCTACATTTTGTTTTGCTTGTTCTCCAGACAAGTTGACTTGTACTTAACAATGCAATAATAAAACTTAAGTTTTCTCTGCATCTTGCTGCATGCAATAATAAATACTCCACAAAAACCAGGGAGAAATCTCTGATCTTCTGTGATCTTTGAGCAGACAGAGTAGCGAACCAGAGTAACAAGACAGCAGCTCTGACAATGCAACTTTGGAGCATCAGCCAAGATTTATTTTTATATGCAAGTGCCTCGAGTGGCACAGGGGTGAGGGTACCACTCACCGGGTTACTCAGGTTACAGGACCACTGTTGCTTTTCCTGTAACCTGACAGCAGCGTTCACATGCCGCACTTTGAATCTGTCACACGCCAGTGGGATAACTTTTGGAGTTCAAAGAAAGTAACTACCTGTACTTAAAACAACACTGGAGTTGAAACTCGGAAACGAGAAGCCAATCGTTGTGCACAGGGATTACTGAGCAAACCAGTACTCAGCTCTTTACCTGGAAGAGTTTAATTTCCCACTGCAGGAAGCGTCAACAAATGCCACAGGCCACTGAACGACTGACACTTAAACCAGATACACTCGCCATATTAATTTAAAAAAATTAGATCTTGTTGGCTTCAGGGTCAAATCTGACAGCGTAAAAAAATTCCAGAACAAAGTATCCTTTGGGCTTGTTGCATTGATGCCGGGGTTAATCCACACCAAGAACACAAGGAAGTCTGCGGATGCTGGGGTTGAGCGCAGAGTACAAAAGTGCTGGAGAAACTCAGCAGGTCACACAACATCCATGGGAAGCAAAAAGCAGTCGACATTTCGAGGCTGAGCCTTTTTTCGGGGACGTGGAAAGTCGGGAGGACACCTGATTAAAAAGGTGAGGAGAGTGGGGAGTAGAGACCCAGAGAAGGGAGGAGTCGGCCATCCGGCCGGTCGAGCCTGCTTCGCCATTCAATGTGATCATGGTTGATCTGGCTGTGGACTCAGCTCCATTAACCTGCCTTTTTCCCATAGCCATTAGTTCCCCTCATGCAAAAGTTTATCTAATTGTACCTCAGGGCAGTAGCGGGTAGTGCCATGCCTTTACAGGGCCAGCGATTGGGACCAGGGTTCAAATCCCACGCTGTCTGTAAGGAGTTTGTACATTCTCCCCAGGTCTGTGTGGGTTTTCCCTGGGGGCTCTGGTTTCCTCCCAACTTTTGAAACATGCCAGGGTGTAGGTTAACTGGTTGTAAATTGGGTGGCATGGACTCATGGGCCAAAATGGTCTGTTGTTGAGCTGTATGTATCAATTGAAATTAAAAAAAACATTAAATTCTGCTTCCTTAGGCAAAGAATTTCACAGATTCACTACCCTCTGGGAAAATAGGACCTTCTTATCTCCATCTAAATCTACTCCCTCAATCCTTGAGGCTTTGTCTCCAAGTTCTAGTCTTACATTGCAGTAGAAACAACCTCTCTGCTTCTAACTTATCTATTCCTTTTTATAATTTTATCTGTTTCTATACGATCACCTCTCATTCTTCTGAATTCTAGTGAGTACAGACCCAAGCAACTTGGTCTATCCTCACAAATCGATTCCATCATCTGCAGACTTCTGTGTATTTGAAGGAATAAAGATTGGATAGGCGTCTGATTACCTTACAATCCATTCTGCAGAGCTTTCCTTCCTGGATCACCATGTCTCCTGGAGCCTGCAAGAAGTGAGGTCTGAAGAAACGCTCCTGGATAGTTTCTGCCTCCTCTCCACTGTCTCTGGAGCGGGACCGAGGCCTGAGGAGAATATAAGGAGAGAGAGCATTGGCTGGAAAATCAACATTCCCTTCGCCCACCAGATGGAAGACTCAAACCTGGTGCACCTGTTATTTTTTAAAAACATTTTACAGCTTAGTAAAAGGAAATTATTTTTATGCTATCTGGATTGAGAAAATTACTTTGAAATGCATCCAAAAATCAAAGCAACACATGGATGTAACAAGTTACTTAGGGGTGGTTAGCGTAGCATTTAGCGCAACACTTTTACAGCACCAACGATCGGGGTTGGGGTTTGAATCCTGTGTTATCTGGAAGCAGTTTGCACATTCTCCCCATGTCTGCATGAGTTTTCCCCGGGAGCTCCGGTTTCCTCCCACTGTTCGAAACACATTGGGGGTGTAGATTAATTCGGTGTAAATTGGGCGGCACGGACTTGTGGGCTGAAATGGCCTGTTACCGTGCTGAATGTCTAAATTTAACAAAAAAAATTAAGTTTAAAATTTAAAAATGATCACCGCAATCATTATCTCTTCTCAATGCCACCCTCAGGGACAAGGACAGAAGCCCAAGTCCAGCTAGGTTCAAGGCCAATTTTTATCCAACAGCTATTAGGCCCTTGAACTTCCCCATCTTACCTTAATCCTAAACCACTCCAGGACCACCAAAATGATCTGCTTGCACCAGCAAGGGGTTCAGCAGCTGACGGAGCCTACATGGAATGTGACCACACCTGAGGGAAAGTGAGGGACTCAGTGGCTGAAGGACCCATGCAGGCCTCAGGCGACTTGCGGTTGGGGGACCTGCGCGGGTTGTGGGCTGCTGGAGACTGGCTTCGGGCACTGAAGACTTCCTGATTGCACTCGAGGCTTGGATCTGGAGCTCGGTTTGCCAATGAGTCGATCAGAAGTCTGTGCGGCAACAGAGGGCAGGAGCACTGGAGGTGAACCCTCCAAAAGCTCAGTGTCTCTTTTGCTTCTCTTTCTCCTATTGTTTGGGGTGCTGGGCAATGCTCATGGTGACTCTTGGTATGCCTTACGGCGGACAGAAGTTAAAGTAAATTATGTAAGCTTCATTTTAAATGCATTGTTACATGGCAATAAAAGAAACCTTGAAATGTCACCTTTTTCATGTATTAACTGTGAATGTTTATCTATCCTTTGATACCGATGACCTTTTTATGCCTTGGCATGTTGTGGCAATTGAACTTTTACCATTTTAGTTGGTGTATCTCACATGCGTAAATGACTACAGCAAGCATTTCAGTGCTCCTGTACTTGTGTAGAAGACAATAAGCTTGCATTGATAGTTGACATTGTTTCTGGCCAGGCCATCCTTAACATCCCATCGGCTCTCTGGCTACCATCCCTTCGCAAGGAATTGAATGGGGAATGAACAAATATTTCCACTCTTGGAACTGTATCTTTAAAGCCACAGAACTGTGCAGGTTGGGAACAGGCCATTTGGCTCAACTTGTCCATGCTGATCAAGTTGCCCATCAGAACTGCTCCCATTTGCCTGGGTTTGGCCCACGTGCCTCTAACCCATTCTTGTCCATCTACCCTTCCAAACACCTTTTAAACTCTGTAGTTGTCCCTGCCTCTACCACTTCCTCTGGTGGGTCACCCCATTTATTCACTGCCCGTTATGTGAAATATTTGGCCCTCAGGACCCCATCAAATCTCATCCTACCCCGGCTGCCACACTCTCTTCGCCAACCCTTCCGCTTCCTGTCTGGAAGACATTACTCGAATACGAAATCAGGCACCATTCAAGGACAGTTTCTTTACCCGCCATTATCAAACTCTGAGTGAACCTCAGACTTGTAAAACCATGCTGCCTTTTTACTTTGTGCCAACTGATCCCTCCCTCTGTAACTCTGTACTGTTGAAGTGTGTCTTACTTGTGCTATGTCTGTGAAGCCCAGTTGTAAGTTTGCAAGGCAACCTCCATCATGGCATCTTGGTACGTGACACAAACATGAACTTGAGTGCAGACTTTACTGCCATGTTTACTTTCATTTACTCAGAGTGTGTCATTGCAACTCCAGCATTCGTATCTTTCCCTAATTGCCTCTGAGGAGGCAGTGGATGGGTCAACCATAGTGATCAGTCCAGAGACACAGATCGGCCAGACCACACATGGACAGCAGCCATCCGGGTGAGATTCTCATGACAATTGAGCAGTTTCATGGCCATAGTAAATGAGACCAGCTTTAACAATACAAAATCTGAGTATAGCCTTCATTAACCATGGGATTGAGATCAAGAGCCATAAGTTACATTTTAAATGTAGACAAACAGCACAGTGATGGGCCCTTTTGGCCCAGGATCCTGTGCCGCCCAATTACACCTAATTGACCTACATCCCCGGTATGTTTTTTGTGAAGGGTGGAGCACTTGGAGGAAATCCACGCAAACATGAGGAGAATGTACAAACTCCTTACAGAGAGCGTGGGATTCGAACCCAGGTCCCGATCATTGGAGCTGTAACACTATGTTAACTGAGCCACCCATAAATGTTCCAGCAATACAGGAACTTATTTAGACCCCATTTGGAATGTCGTCCAGTTCTGGTCACTTCATGACAGGAAGGATGTGGATGGCGTAGAGAGGGTGCAGAGGAGATTTACAAGGATGCTGCCTAGATTGGAAAGCACACCTTATGAAGATTGGTTGAGTAAACTTGGTCTTTTCTCCTTGAAGTGATGGGTTGAGGGAGTGACTGACAGAGGTGCACAAAATGATGAGAGGCATTGTTCACGTGGATGATCAGAGGCTTTTCTTCCAGATTTCTACTTTCCGAACATTAACTGGGACACCCATACAGTAAGAGGGCTGGATAGGGTAGAGTTTAAGTGTGTTCAGGGAAGTTTTCTTAATCAATACATAGAGGAACCGACTCAAGTGGGGGCAGTATTGGATTTCCTATTAGGTAATGGGATAGGTCAGGTGACAGAGGTTTGTGTTGGGGAACACTTTGGTTCTAGTGATCATAATACTATTAGTTTTAGGCTATTAATGGAAAAAAATAGGGATGGGCCAAAGGTTGAGATTCTTGATTGGAAGAAAGCAAATTTTGAGGGGATGAGAAAAGATTTGGAGGGTGTGGATTGGGAGAAGATATTTTCAGGGAAGAATGTAGCAGATAAATGGAGGATATTCAAAGGAGAAGTTCTGAGAGGGCAGAGTTGGTCTATCCCCGTGAGGATTAAAGGAAAGGTTAGAAAATGTAAGAAGCCTTGGTTTTCAAAATATATTGGGAGCTTGGTTTGGAGGAAGAGGGATGTATACAACAGGTATAAGCAGCAAGGAAGGGATAAACAGCTTGAGGAATATAAGGAGTGTAAAGAAAATCTTAAGAAAGGAATTAAAACGGCTAAAAGGAGATATGAAATTGCTTTGGCAGGAAATGTAAAAATAAATCCAAAGGGTTTCTATAGGTACATTAAAAGTAAAAGAATAATGAGGGATAAAATTGGACCCCTTAAATATGAGGGGGATTGGCTCCGTGAGAAACCAGAGGAGATGGGTGAAATTTTAAATATTTTTTTTCTTCAGTATTCATTAAGGAAAAGGATATTGAGCCAGATGAAGTGAAGAAATATGGTAGGGAGCTCATGGATAATATAAGGATTAATGAGGAGGTAGTGTGAGCTATATTGAAAAAGATCAAGGTGGTTCAATCTCTAGGTCCTGACAAAATATTCCCTAGGACCCTGAGGGAGGTTAGTGAACAAATAGTGGGGGCGTTGACAGAAATATTCAAAATGTCACTGGTCACGGGGGAAGTGCCGGAGGACTGAAGGGTGGCTCACGTTGTTCCGCTGTTCAAAAAAGGATCCAAAAGTAGGCCTGGTAATTATAGGCCTGTAAGTCTGACGGTGGTGGGTAAATTAATGAAAAGTGTTCTTAGAGATAGTATATACAACTATTTGGAAAGACAGGGATTGATTTGGAGTAGTCAGCATGGTTTTGTACATGGTAGATCATGTCTAACAGAATTTTTCGAGGAGGTTACTAAAAAGGTTGTTGAGGGGAAGGCGGTGGATGTTGTCTATTTGGACTTTAGTAAGGTTTTTGATAAGGTTTCCCATAAGAGGTTAGGAAGGAAGGTGGAAGTATTAGGTATTAATGATGAAGTAGTGAGATGGATTCAACAATGGATGGATGGGAGATGCCAGAGAGTAGTGGTGGAAAACTGTTTGTCGAATTGGAGGGTGGTGTCAGGTAGAGTGCCTCAGGGATTAGTAGTGGATCCATTGCTGTTTGTCATATATATTAATGATCTAGATGATAGGGTGGCAAGTTGGATTAGTAAATTTGCAGATGATACAAAGGTTGGCGGTGTTGTGGACAGTGAGGAAGATTATCAAAGCTTACAGGGTAATATAGGACAATTAGAAGAGTGGGCTGAAAGATGGCAGATGGAGTTTAATACTGATAAATGTGAGATGCTACATTTTTGTAGGACTAATCAAAACAGGACATACACGTTAAATGGTAGACCATTGAGGAGTGCAGTGGAACAAAGGGATTTGGGAGTCATGGTACATAATTCTCTGAAAGTTGAACCACTTGTAGATAGGGTGGTGAAGAAGGCATTTAGTACAATGGCTTTTATAAATTAGAGGATAGAAGACAGGAGTTGGGATATTATGTTGAAATCGTATAAGGCATTGGTGAGGCCAGATTTGGAATACTGTGTGCAGTTTTGGTCGCCGAATCACAGGAAGGATATAAACAGTATAGAGAGAGTGCAGAGGAGGTTTACGAGAATGTTGCTTGGGCTTCAGGGCTTGAGCTACAGGGAATGATTGAGCAGGCTGGAACTTTATTCTCTGGAGTGTAGAAGGTTGAGGGGTGATTTGATAGAGATATTTAAAATAATCAGGGGGAATAGATAGAGTCAATGTGGACAGGTTTTTTCCACTAAGAGTGGGGGGAGATTCTAACAAGAGGGCATGGATTGAAAGTAAAAGGGGAAAAGTTTAAGGGAAACATAAGGGGGAGTTTCTTCACGCAGAGGGTGGTGAGGGTATGGAATGAACATCCGGCAGTGGTGGTAGAAGCGAGATCGATGTTAATATTCAAGGTTAGGTCGGTAGGTATATGGACGGGAGAAGTGTGGAAGGTTATGGGCCAAATGTGGGTTAGTGGAACGAGGTGGGAGAAGATGTTTGGCATGGACTAATAGGGCCAAACTGGCCTGCTTCTGTGCTGTAAATGGTCCATATGGAAGTAACAGCACAAAATTCTGGAGAAACTCAGCAGGTCAAACAGTGTCCAAAGGCAAAGATACACAACCGACATTTCGGGCTTGAGTCCTTTACCAAAGTATGAGAAAATGCCGGCAAATGTCCAAACAAAAGAGGGGGGGGGGGAAGGGGTGGGTAGTAAAGGCAGGGGATGATATGTGGAGAAAGGAGGGAGGGGACGGCAGTAATGAGGGGGAGGAGGGAGAAAGGGGAGAACTGGAAAGATAGGATGGGGGAGGAGAAGGAAAAGGTGAGCAAGTTTAGCAGAAAGCAGAGAAGTCAAAGTTAATGCTGTCTGGCTGGAGGGGGCCCAGACGGAAGATAAGGTGTTGTTCCTCCAATATGCGGGTGGTCAGGGTGGGATAGGACACAAGGCCATGGAGAGTCATGTGAGTCTGAGTGTGTGACTCAGAAATGAAATGGTTGGCTACTGGAAGGCCGCTGTTGTTGTGGACGGAGAGGAGGTACAGTAAGTTTTAAGGTGCTTGGGAGTAAGCACAGGGGGGTGTAACAGGTAAGGTTTTCACACAGGGAATGGTGGCTGCATGGAACATGGTGCTGGCAATGGTGCTGGAGGCAGGGACAATAGGAGAGATCTTGGGACTGAGAAAACGGAAGGTTAGGCAATAGGGAAATTCAAGGTGGTTTAAGTAGTTTATTAGGTCAGCATAACACTGTGGGCCAAAGAGTCTGTGCTGTGCTGGAGATTTGGGGCGGCTGGTAGTCACGGTGGGGAGCTGGCTGATGGAGGACCTCCGTTGTCTTCAGGCTGACTTCCAGGCCAAACATTTTGGCAGTTTCCGCAAAACAGGACATCAAGCGCTGAAGAGCTGGCTCTGAATGGGCAACTAAAGTGGCATCGTCTACAAAGAGTAGTTCACGGACAAGTTGCTCTTGTGTCTTGGTGTGAGCTTGCAGGCGCCTCAGATTGAAGAGACTGCCATCCGTGCGGTACCGGATGTAAACAGCGTCTTCATTGTTGAGGTCTTTCGTGGCTTGGTTCAGCATCATGCTGAAGAAGATTGAAAAGAGGGTTGGGGCGAGGACGCAGCCTTGCTTCACGCCATTGTTAATGGAGAAGGGTTCAGAGAGCTCGTTGCTGTATCTGCCCCGACCTTGTTGGTTTTCTACATTCGAATTAATTACTCAAACTTGAATCCCCACCCAGACTGGTGGGATTTGAACTGGAGGACACAGCCTCAAGATTCAGGGGAGGGAGAGATGGAGTCAGTGGAGGGGAGGTTGATTTTAAGACAGATGAGGAGGAACTGCTTCTCCCAGAGACTAGTGAATCTCTGGAATTCTCTGCCCAAGGAAGCAGTAGAGGCTGCATCACTGAATGTATCGGATGGGCCCTTAAATACAGTGGCAGCTTTCCTGAGACAGTGGGAGTCAGTCAATGGTGGGGAGGCTGGTTTGCAAGATGTTCGAAGCAATAAATGTCACAATGACCAGATAATCCATTTAGGGCAGTGGTTCTCAACCTTTCTCTTTTCACTCACATCCCACTTTAAGTAATCCCTCTGCCATCAGTGCTTTGTGATTAGTAAGGGATTGCTTAAGGTAGGAAGGGAAGGTTGAAAATCACTGCTCTAGACCCAATTGTTACTGAAATATTTTGCTTTGAAGTTATGAAATCATGACTCAATTAGGGACGATTAAAACAGTGGTTTTCAAACCTTTTCTTTCTACTCACACACCACCTTAAGCAGTCCCTTACTAAGTACAGAGCACCAATGGCATAGGGATTACTTAAAGTGGGATGTGAGAGGAAAGAAAAAAGGTTGAGAACCTTGATTTAGGGTCTAGTTGGAGGGATATGTCTTGGTTAAGACAAGATAACAAAATCCTTCATCCAATTGATGGCATCTCCAGCAGTGCAGCAGTGGTTCAGTACAAAAACGGAGAATTTTTAAATTTAAATTTAGACATACAGCACGGTGGAAGACCCTTCTGGCCCACGAGCCCGTGCCACCCAAATACCTCAATTAAGCTGAAATCCCGATATGTTTTGGAGAGTGGGAGGAAAACAAAGCACCAGGAGGAAACTGCATAGACACGGGGGAACCTGGCACAACCTCCTTACAGACAGCGCCAGGTTCGAACTCGGGTCGCTGGCGCTGTAATAGTGTTGCTCCAACTGTGCTGCCCTGACGTCAAGCTTGACCCGGCGCTCAGTTCTCCTGAGTGGGACTGTTCTGGATCAGAGGTGAAAAGGTGCCCCCCTCGGTGAAACTCGGCTCATGCTTTTTGACAAACAGATTTATAGCTTTGCATTTTTATGAGGAAGTTGACAAATGTCCCAGGTTGAAATTTCTGTATCATTTTACAGCATAAACCCCACCAAATGGATCCGAGCAATTGCATTTATGAGCTGAACTCCACACTAAATGGTGAACTTTAGTGCAGATACAAGTTTAATGAAGGCTGAACCGTGAACTCTGACAAGGCATTTAGTTATGGGCTACAGTGGATAGACAAATAAGTTCAGACATTAATTACAGAATTGAAATGTCTGTTCACAACTTTCAGAAACATGCCCCAGAAATGTTTTCCTGAAAAGATTACTTATTTGAAAAAAAAATGGACCCCTTGTGCCTATTCTTTTTACCACAATTGTTTTTGAATCCAGTTTCTCCAGGTGGATGGGGCTCGGCTGGTAACTCATCTCGGAGAGGGGAAACTCAGATTTCAAACCTCCGCTGCCTTGTAGCTGTACCCGATCACGGGAAAGACTTTGGGAGTAAACTCCGAGGGAAAATCCGGAGTCGGAGTCCTGAAGGCGACTGAATGCTGTACCCAGCGCCAGCACGGAAATTCCTGCGACGCTGCTGACACCAAATTGTATTGACTTTCGTCGTTCCTTTGGATCTGTCCTTAGCATGGAGGGGGAGGGGGGATCCACACTGCATGGGCAACAGAGGGATCTCCTTATCAACTCTGCCCCGGCTTTCAGCCTGGAGAGGCCAGTCCAGTTTGGCTTCAGTGACTACCAGTGGTGCAGTTCCCATGGTCGACCACGACCGACGGAGGCTACACATATTGAAACAGTGCGACGATACTTTGCTCAAACAAACAACCCCTTGTTTAACAGAATTTCAGAATCTGCATTGAACAACCCCTGAACTCATCTGGGGAATTTTTACTGCAACCTTTTTTAGCGGCATGGTTCTGGAAGAAAATATCAAAAGCAAGGAACTAGTGGGTTATTTGATCTGGAATACTGGGAATTTTTCCTTTTGTTTTTAAACCCGATGGTCTCCTTGTCCTAGTTTTCAGGGACGACCAACAAGCTCCATGTCCCCATTTGAAGGAACTGGTTTTATACCCAACCACTAGCTGGTTCGTACTGGTTTTTCGTACTGCAGTTAACCCTTGGACCCAGTCTGGAGTATATATTATGAAAGGTTAAAAATGGCCCGAATCCAAAGGATTAAAGTAACAATTCCAATTGGGCACCACTTGGAAAGGGACCTTGTGGCACATAAACTAATTTCAATGTAGAAAAATGCTATACAGGTTGAGTCTCCCTTATCCGAAACGTTCCAAAATCCGAAAGTTTTTGAGTGCTGACAGGACGTGACAAGTGGAAAATTCCACACCTGACCTCACTTGTCCACGTGGGGCTCTGACACCCTGTTGGTGCCAGCTTGTTACCAACCATCGTCACTGCCAGACCTACGAGCGTTACCGTGTTCTTTGCTTATTCTCCACTCTGTGGTACAAAGATATTGTTGAAAATGACCGATGGTGAAATAGCCAAAATGGTTCTGAATCAATAGTGAAACATTATATTCATCTCCAGCTAAAATGCCACATTTGAGTATAACATGACCAGCTACCTTATTGAGTTGAAAAAAATCCAGGCTACTCTAACCTCTTGATCATCGTAGGTGGAGATTGAAAGCCTGCCGTGGTTTGTTGTTGCTGTTTAGCAGCTGATTCAGGCATTCTGCTGATGCAAAATGTGCTCAGTCACCCAAAACACATTATTCCAAAATCCCACTAAAATCCAAAATCTGTAACACTTCTGGTCCCAGGCATTTTGGATCGGGGGAACTCGACCTGTACACGTCAGAATAAGAATGACTGCAGTTTTGGACATGGGAATTGTAATAATAAATCCTCCCCACACTTGCCAACACAGGATTAAATGTTTCAGTGCCACGAGGCTTGGAACCAGGAGGGAAAAGATTTATTTTCAGTTACAGAAGAATCGGAATACCAGGGGTTTTGAAAACCGCAGAGGGAAAGAGTCCTGAATCCACTGGCCTGGACAGCAGTGGAAAATAATTTAATATTAAAGTTCAGAAAGGAAATTGGAGAAAAAGGAAAAGCAAAGTTTAATGGGCGGGTGACTTAATGGAGGTACAGGTTGTACCTCGTTAATCTGGCACTTTGAGTCCTAACCATTGTCGGACCACATAAAATTCCAGAAAACAGAAATTGGCCTCTATGTAAACATATCAAAGGTAGAACAATGCTTAAAACAGGAATTAATACTGTAGGGGCGACACGGATGGTGTAGCGGCTAGCAAAATGCTTTAACAGCGCCAGCAATCGGGGTTCAAATCCCGCACTGTCTGTAAGAAGTTTGTACTAAACAGTGACAGTTTCAACCATTACAGTGCCAGGAATCAGGACCGAGGTTTTGAGCCCCGAGCTGTCTGTAAGGAGTTTGTACTAAACAGCGACAGTTTCAACCGTTACAGCGCTAGGAATCAGGACCGGGGTTTTGAGTCCCGAGCTGTCTGTAAGGAGTTTGTACTAAACAGCGACAGTTTCAACCGTTACAGTGCCAGGAATCAGGACCGAGGTTTTGAGCCCCGAGCTGTCTGTAAGGAGTTTGTACTAAACAGCGACAGTTTCAACCGTTACAGCGCTAGGAATCAGGACCGGGGTTTTGAGTCCCGAGCTGTCTGTAAGGAGTTTGTACTAAACAGCGACAGTTTCAACCGTTACAGCGCCAGGAATCAGGACCGGGGTTTTGAGTCCCGAGCTGTCTGTAAGGTGTTTGTTCTAATGGCAGCAGTTTATTTTTGCACAACCGATTAGTGGTAATTCTGCTACGCCTGCAGGAAAAAGGAATCTCAGGGCTGTGGGTCAATGTTATGCACGTACTCTGACAATAAATGTGAAATCTGAACGTCTCCTCCTCACTGACTCTCAACACATGCACACCTCAAGGATGTGTGCTTAGCCCACTGCTCTACTCACTTTACACTCACGAATGTGAGGTGAGGCACAATTCAAATGCCATCTACAAATTTGCCGATGACATCACGGGTGTCAGCAGAATCACAGATCGCAATGAGGAAGTGTACAGCTCGTTGAGTGGTGTCACGGCAACAACATTAGAAAAACTAAGGAGCTGATTGTGGACTTCAGGAGGGGGAAATCAGGAGACCACGACCCAGTCCTCATCGAGGGGTCAGCAGTGGAGAGGGTTAAGAACTTCAAATTCCTGGGTGTCAGCATCTCTGAGGATCTGTCCTTTGGCATCCATCATGAAGAAGACTCACCAGTGGCTATACTCCGTGAGGAGTTTGAGGAGATCTGGTATGTCACTAAGGACTCTTGTAAATTTCTCCAGGCATACTGTAGAGAGCATTCTGACTGGTTGCCTCACTGTCTGGTATGGAGGACAGGAAAAGGCTGCAGAGTTGTGAACTCAGCTGGTGCCGACATGGGCATTAGTCTTCACTCCGTCAAGGGCGTATATAAGAGGTGGTATTTCAGGAAAGCAGCCTCTATTATCAAGGACCCCCACCACCCAGGCCATTCCCTCTTCAAACGGCTACCATCGGGAAGAAGGTACAGGAGCCTGAAGATGAATACCCACCAACACAAAATGTGTTTCTTCCCCTTTCCCATCATATTTTTAAATTTTAGTTTAATTTAGACATACAGCATGCTAACAGGCCATTTTGGCCCACGAGCCTGTGTGGCCCAATTTACACCCAATTAACCTACACCTCCAATATGTTTGGAATGGTGGGAGGAAAACGAAGCCCCTGGGGAAAACCCACGCAGACATGGGGAGAACGTACAAATTCCTTATAGACAGCATGGGATCCGAACCCTGGCACTATAATGGCATTGCACCAACTGGGCTGCCCAAATGTTTTCTGAATGGATAATGAACCTCAGACACTAGCTTGCTTTCTCTTGCACTTCAAAAAAAAGTAATTCATAGCAATACAGTAAAACCCCGGATATCTGGCACCTATGTGGATTTATAGATGCCGGAAAAATGTATTTTCCGGTTGCTTGAAACTTACTCTTACAAGGCCGCACTAAGAATAAACATTGTAAAAGACAAAAATACTTGCACTGAACAAACTTCACTTGCAAGAATATACAAACCTAAACATTTTACTTTATTTTCAGTCACTTTCTTTGAAAATATTTAACCATCGCTGCACCTGCAGGAACCGGCCGAAAGAACGAACAATAACATTATAGGAATAACCCGCTCTACGATACTAGAGCGCTCCTATGAAACCTTTCGTAAGCCGAAATGGCGTAAAGCGAAGACCCATTCATAACTATTGAAGGCTATTTTCGTAAAGGAGAAAACCCATTCAAATCTTTTCGTAAAAGCGAACACAGGTTTCTTTGTAAAAGTGAATTTTTGTAAAGCGAGTATTCGTAAAACGGCGTATACCTGTATAGGCAATAAACACCCCCTCCCCCCCAAGTTTACAGATAAAGCCTCTGACCAGGGCGACTCTTACTAAGGAAGGATAAGGTGATACTTTAAGAGAGTCACCCCACCGGCGAGTGGCATCAACTAGCTCTTCGTCCTAGGGGACGCCATTTTATTCAAACACAGCTTTGTTCAAACAGCTGCCAAGCTGGAAAACATGACCAAGGCCCTCCGCTGGCTGAATATTTTTGAGAACATTTACTTTTACAATTTTAACTTGTATTTTTTAGCCTATTATTTTGTTCCTATTTATTTAAATTTTTAAAATTTATTTTGCTAGTTTCTTGAATTCTGAACATCAGGGGTTTTACTGCATTTGCTTTGTGATTGCTACTGCAAAAGGACGAATTTCACGACATGTTCATGTTTCTGATGAAGGGCTGCAGCTTCATCTTCCACAGGTGCAGCCTGACCCTGCCGAGCTTTCCCATCACTACAGTTTTCTTTAAGAAAAATCTCTGAGGCAATGACATAGAAACATTAAACGACAGCACAGAAACAGGCCCTTCAGCCCATCTAGTCTGTGGCAAACAATTATTCTGCCAGGCCCCACTGACCTGCACCTCAACCATTGGCCTCCCTACCCCTTCCATTCAGGCACCGGTCCAAATCTTCCTTAGATTTTCAAATTTGAGCCCGCATTCACCGGTTCAGCGGGTAACTCGTTCCACACTCTCAGCACTCTCTGTGTGAAGTTAATCCTAACATTTCACCTTTGAACCTGAACCATGAGTTCTTTTCCCACCCAACGTTAGTGGAAAAAGCCAGCTACACCTGATCTACACCCCTCGTAATGGGGTTAAAAATGGTTAAGAATTCTAAACTGTCCCAGATAAGGAAGTAAAATTACCTTCTCCCAGGCGATTGTCCTGCGGGAGAGTGTGGAGATCGTCCTCTTTGGCTGACAGTTTGGACCATCAGCCTTCCTGTACAGCTCGTTCTACCCTGTGAATAATGGAAAGAGATTAATAGATTGGAGATGATGACGTTGAGACTTTATCGTCTTATACACAGGTACAATATATCGATCCATGGCACCAGAAATAGGGAGAAACATGCCCCCCCACCCTTTGAGGAGATGACTCCTCAGGAGAGTGACCACAGCAGCATACCAGCAAGTGGCTCAGTGGCTGAAGGACCCCCACAGGCTGTGGGCTGCTGCGGGCAGATGACCCACAGGGGTTGCAGGCTGCTGGAGTCTGGCTGACAGAAACTAGGTATCAGAACCAGAGTTCGAGAGGGTACTGGGGGCAAGAAAGGGCTCCCAAAAGGCCTCATACCAGGGGTTAGGATTTGAAGCTCGGGTTGCCGATGAAACAGACAGGGGTCTGTGTGGCTGCAGAGGTGCTGGAGGTGAATCCATAGACGTTCAGTGACTCCGAAGGGTCTCTGCTTCTCTTGCTATAAGGGGCGCTGGGCAATATTAAGAGTGACTCTTCAACTGCTTCTCCTGCTTTCTTCCACATCCCAAAGTTGGTATCAACCAATAGCAGTAAGGTGGGTGGGTGAGGGGCGAGAGAGAAGGTAAATTTCAAAAAACTGGATGAGTTCAAATCCAGCGCTCTCTTTACAGAGTTCTCCCCGTGTCTGGGTGGGTTTGCCTAGGCACTTCTTTCAAAAAGTACAGGGGTGGTAGGTTAATTGGGTGTAATTTGGCGGCAAGGGCATGTGGGCCGGAAGGGCCTGTTATCACACTGCATCTATAAATTAAAAACAATTCAATGGGATTGGAGCAAAATTGCATGAAATAGAACCCAGATGATGTGATACCTCATTCTCTCAAGAATGGATGAAGCACGAGAGAGTGTTGTCAATGGTCCACTGATGTGCCATTGTTGGGTCTGATGTGGGTTGATGGACCTCCCCGTTTCCCACTTTCAACCTAATGCTGCTTTAGTTTGTTGGTCACTGATTCCTTTTACGTGACCTTGTGGTCCAACAAGCAGTAAGCACATTTGGTTTTAAGAAAATACAACCACAAGCTCTTAAAACTATGCAAACTGACTCCTTTCCCCTGGATGAGAGGCCAGCAATGTTTTGACAGTTCCCCCTTTCACTTTGTTGGGAAATTCCATGAAAAGTACCTGGTGAGATCTTTACAGGAACTTGCATTCCCATTAAAAAACAGAACTTAATGTTTGTTCTTGACTTTCTTCACTTACATGCAGCACACAGTTGGGCCCTGCAGCCCACCACATCCACCATGATCATATAACTGTACAACAATTACAGCTTTCTACTCCATATAACCATATAACAATTACAATACGGAAACAGGGCTTCTTGGTCCCTCTAGACCGCACTGATTTAAGTGATCTCCTCTAGTTCCACCTACCCATTCCCTGTCCATAACCCTCCAATCCCCTCCCATCCATGCACTTATTCAACCTTTTCTTAAAAGACAAAATTGACCCTGCTGCAACCGCCTCTTCCAGAAGGTCATTCCACTCAGCCACCACTCTCTGAGTGAAGAAGTTTCCCCTCATGTTACTTCTAAACTTTTGCCCCTAACTCTTAACTTATGACCCCCTCATTCCACTCTCACCTACCCTCAAGGGGAAGAGCCTATTCACATCTACTCTATCTATCCCCCTCATAATTTTAAATACCTCTATCAAATCCCCCCTCAACCTTCTACACTCCAATGAATAAAGGCCCAGTCTACTCAATCTTTCCTTGCATTCTAGACACTGCAATTCCGGCAACATTTTAGTAAATCTCCTCCATGCAAACACCTTCTCCCATCTAGTCCCATTGACCCACTCCTGGCCCATAACCCTCCACACCATATACCTATCCAACTTCTCCTTAAATATTAAAATCGAGCCCGTAGCTACCACTTTGGCTGGAAGCTCATTCCACACTCCCACCACCCACTGAGTGAAGAAATTCCCCCTCCTGTTTCCCCTAAACTTTTCCCCCTTTAATCTCAATCCATGCCCTCTTGTTTGAATCTCCCCCACTCTCAATGGAAAAAGCCTGTCCACATTGACTCTATCTGTCACCTTCATAATTTTGCATACCTCTATCAAATCACTCCTCAACCTTCCACGTTCCAAGGAATAAAGTCCCAGTCTGCTTAACCGTTCCCTGTAACTCAACCCTGAAGCCCCGGCAACATTCTTGTAAAACTCCTCTGCACTCTCTCTATTCTGTTTATATCCTTTCTGTAATTCGGTGACCAAAACTGCACACAATAATCCAAATTTGGTCCCACCAATGCCTTATACAACTTCAACATGACATCCCAACTCCTGTACTCAATACTCTGATTTATGAAGGCCAACATACCAAATGGATTCTTCACCACTTTATCCACATGTGACTTAACTTTCAGGGAATTATGTACCAGAATTCCTAAATCCCTTTGTTCTTCTGCACTCCTCAATTGTCTACCATTTAACGTGAATGATCTTTGCTGATTAGTCCTACCAAAATGTATCACCTTGTGACGACGCACATAGTTGTAGAGGCGAACCGACCCCACTTGTCACGCGCGGTCAACGGGGCAGCTGCGGCAAAGATGGTGTCATGGGACCTTCTCTTCCAGTCCAGAGTGGAAGAGTTCATGTGTGCTTAAGTCAGCATGACGTAAGCTCCGGAACGCAAGGGGCGGGCCAGACACAGCCTTAAAGGCTGCGGTGCAGAATTCAAAGTACAGCAGTTGTTTTACACAAGCGCCCAGGCTGTTGTCTCAGTCCTTCTGCTGCGCTCATGCACAACCCACTACAGCCTCACACTTATCAGTATTAAACTCCATCTGTCATCTTTATGCCAACTTTTCTAACTGGCCTATATCCTACTGCAAGCTTTGAAAACCTTCCTCACTGTCCACAACACCACCAATCTTAGTATCATCTGGAGACTTAATAATCCAATTTATCACCCCATCATCTAGATCATTAATATATGACCCAGTACCAATCCCTGAGGCACTCCACTAGTCTCTGGCCTCCAATATGACAAACAATTTCCCACCTCTTTTCTCTGGCATCTCCCATTCAATCCATTTCACTACTTCATCATTAATACTTAATTCTTGACCCTTCCTAAACAACCTCTTATGGGAACCCTGTCAAAGGGTTTACTAAAGTTCATATCAACAACATCCACAGTCTTCCCTTCATCAACCTTCTTAGTAAATGCTGCAAAAAACTCTATAAGATTTGTTAAACATAATCTACCATGTGCAAAACTGTGTAGATTACTCCTAATCCGTCCCT
Organism: Narcine bancroftii; assembly: GCF_036971445.1. Taxonomy (NCBI): domain Eukaryota; kingdom Metazoa; phylum Chordata; class Chondrichthyes; order Torpediniformes; family Narcinidae; genus Narcine; species Narcine bancroftii. The sequence continues at coordinate 150,165,175 of NC_091469.1, forward strand.
GTCTTTCCAAATAATGGTATATTCCATCTCTAAGAACACTTTCCATTGATTTTCCCACCACCAATGTCAGACTCACAGGCCTATAATCACCAGGTTTATTTTTGGAGCCTTCTTTAAACAGCGGAACAACACAAGCCACCCTCCAGTCCTCCAGCACCTCCCCCGTAGCTAATGCCATTTTAAATATTTCTGTCAATGCCCCTGTTATTTCTACACTGACCTCCCTCAAGGCCCTCAGATGTTGTCTCCTCCTCCCACCTCTCACCTTAAACCTACACCCTCTAGTTGTGGACACTTTGAGGCCCTTCTACTTCCCATCTCCCTCCTTCATGATTTTGCAAACCTATCGGAGCATCCCTCCACCTCCTCAGTCCCAGGGTAAACAGAATACGGCCAATCCAATCTCTTCTTCTAACTCACACACTTCATCACACGCAACGTGGAAAAGAGTAGCAGGAGAAGGCCATTCAGCCCTTTGACCTTCCTCCCCCTTTCAATTTGATCATGGCTGATTATGTGACTTCCACATTCCTTGATCCCTTCAGCCAATGGAGCCAAATCTATCTCCCCCTATGAATTGGCCTCAAACATTTCCTGTGGTCGGGAGTTCCACAAGTTGACAACTCTCTGAGTGAAGAAGTTTCTCCTCATCTCAGACCTAAATGTCTTCCCTCTTATCTTTAGACCGTGACCCCCCTTGTTCTGGACTTCCAAACACCTGGAACATTCTACAGCATAGATAAAGATGCATCACCAATGTTTTGGGCTTGAGATCTTCATCAAGTACATGGTTTGACTTGCTGAGTTTCTTGGGGATTGCGTTTTTACTTCAATCACGGACTTGGCGTGTTATACATCAGGAGCATTTCTTCCTGCATTTAACCTGTCCTTGTCCTGCCAGAATTTTATGCATCTCTGTGAGATCACCTCTCATTCCTCTAAATTCCAATGAGTATGATCTCAGTCTATCTGCAGACGTCAGTCCTCCCATCCCAGCCATCTGTCTGCTGAACCTTTCTGTGCTGCCCTCCCTCAATAGGAAGAAAGCCCTTCCTCGGTTTAGGAAACGAAAACTGCCCGCTATGCTCAAGGTGTGGCCTCACCAAGACTCAGTACAACTGCAATAAGACCTCCCTCCTTCTATATTCAAAAACCTCTCACAATAAAAGGGGAAGGTGCCATTTGCTTTTTTCACCATCTGCTGTACCTGCATTTCAACCCTTCAATGAATGTTGCACCAAGACACCCAGGTCTTGAGACACCTTCCCTTTTCAGAATTTATCACCGCTCAGATAATAAAATGCCTTCCTATCATTGCCACTGAAAAGGATAACCTCATAAATGCCTTGCATTTGTCCACTCTCCTACTCAGCATTTAAAATGCCCTTGGTCATGGGTGAGATGCCAGAGGATTGGAGAAAAACTAATTTAGACATACAGTATGGTAACGGGCATTTCAGTCCATGAATCCGTGCCACCTAATTTACACCCAATTAATCTACAAACCCCTGGTACGTTTCAAATGGTGGGAAGAAACCAGAGGTCCCAGGGAAAACATGGGGAGAACGTACAAACTCCTTACAGATTCGAACCCCAATCCTGATCACTGGCCCAGTAAAGGCATTGCTCTAATCACTATGTCAACTGTGCCGCCCAAATTCGTGTAATTATAGGCTAGTGAGCCTGACATCAGTTGTGGGAACGTATCTTAAGTGATCAGATATATATGTATTTGGATAGACAGGGACTGATTAGATGAGGTAGGTCATGGCTAACCAATCTTAGAGCTGTTCAAGGAGGTCACCAAGAAGGTTGACGAAGGAAAGGCGGTGGATGTTGTCTACATGGACTTTAGTTAGGCCTTTAACAAGGTTTTGCATCGGAGGAGGGGCAGCACGGTTAACGTAATGGTTAGAACAACTCTGTTACAGCGCCAGTGATTTGGACCGGCGCTATCCGTAAGGAGTTTGTATTTCCAACCCGTGCCTGCATGGGTTTCCTCTAGGTGTTCTAGTTTCCACCCACCATTCAAAACATGTCGGGATTGTCGGTTAATTGGGTATAAATGGGCGGCACGGGCCTGTGGGTTGAAAAGGGCCTGTTACCACGCTGTACGTAAAAACTTTTAAACATTTAAATTTCAGGCAGTCACTCGGTATTCAGGATGAGGTTGTAAATTAGACTCGACATTGGCTTTGTGGAAGAAGCCAGAGAGTGGTAGGTAATCGGGGACTGCCTCTCTGACTGCAGGCCTGTGACTCATGGCGAGCCTCAGGGATCAGATGTCACTTAACTCCAGGAAAGATATCAATAAAATTAAAAAGAGGTCAGAGAAAATTTATTAGGACGTTGCAGGGACTTGAGGAACTGAGTTACACGGAGAGATTGAAAAGGCTAGGACTTTATTCTCTACACCATCGGGTGAATGACAGGAGATTTGATGGAGTCTACATAATTATGAGAAGTATTGGATAGAGTAAGCGTAAGCAGGTTTTTTTCACTGAGGACGGGTGAGACAAGAATTGGAGAACATGGGTTAAGGATGAAAGGTGAAGTGTTTAAAGGAACATTAGGGAAACTTCAGAGGGTGGTGGGAGTGTGGAGCGAGTGGAGATCATGGGCACGACTCGATTTTGACAGTTATAATAAATTCGGATAGGTACATGGATGGGAGGGGTATGGGAGCCATGGTTTGGATGGAGGTCAATGGGCAGAATAATAGATTGGCACAGACTAGATGGGCCAAATTGCCTGTTTCTGTGCTGGAGTGTACTATGGTCCCATCTGTCCAAGTCACCCTGCAGCCTCTTGGAATTTTCCTCGCAGCTCACACTGCCCTCCACTTCCACACCCCTCCCCCCAGCTTCGTGTCAGATTTCAGATTTATTGTCACAGTACGTTCATGACATCACATTCAACCCTGAGATTCTTTTTCATGTGGGTGAGACAGAATTTCCACTTATTGGTAGAGCAAAAAAATGCCTACAATGTAAACAGATAAAAAATGTAAACAACTGACTGCCATACAGAGGGGAAAAATAAACAATCAATAAAGTGCACAAGTACGAGTCCTTAAACGAGTCTCTGATGGAGTTTGTCATTGAGGAGTCTGATGGTGGAGGGGGAGCAGCTGTTCCTGAACCTGGTGGTGCGAGTCTTGTGGCACCGATACCTCTTTCCTGATGGCAGCAGCGAGAACGGAGTGTGAGCTGGGTGATGTGGGTCATTGATGATTGCTACTGCCCTCGGACGGCAGTGTCTGTGCTATTCCTTCATTGAGATCCTCACTATATATTGTAAATAGCTGGGTCCCAGGCCCGAACCTTGTGGCTTCCACCTAGAAACTCCGTCCCAATCTGAAAAGGACCCTCTGCTTTCTGCCTGCCAGTTTTCTATTTCACATCAATACATTACCTCCAAACTGTTCTAGTGAATCTCCTTTCCATCCTCTCCAACACCGTCACCTTCTTCCAGACAAGCCCATAATACTTCAAACATGGCCTGAGCACTGTCCTTGGCCTGGGTTGAAACTAGACATAATCTTGAGCAACAACTTAATATGTTCCTCCAGGACACCCTTAAACCTACCAGCACGAACATTGATTTTTCTAATTTTAGCTAGCCCCTATCCCAGTCCAATTCCACTGTTCCCATCTCCACTTTACCACCTCCTGTACTTTTTATTCTCTCTCTTTTCCCTTCCCCTTTCTCTCTCCACCTGCCTCTCCACCTCTTGCACCTTCTATTCTACATCTTATCATCTCCCAGCCCCTTTCCCATCTTCGTTCCTGTGGTGGTCCACCACTGGCCTACTGCAGGGGGCAACCACTGTACCTGCAGAAGAGCATGGTCAGCTGTCAATCAGCTGACCTGAATAAACCAAGCGCCATCCGGGATATAAGCCAGATCCAGCCCTTTGAAAACAGTTTCAGAGCTTGCAACAACATTCCTCACAGCCAGCTTTGTGGAAGTTTATGTCGAATAAAGCCTGTAGAACAGATTTTATGTTTTGTGTGTTTGCTTCTGACCGACAGTGCACCACAGTTCCCCCTTTATGAATGTAATTTCTATCTTGGTCTTAATAAAATGGTCCTGAACTGAAATATTGTCTGACCATTTCTACCTACAGATGCTGACTGACCTGTTGCGTTCCTCCAGCAATTCTTTGACTGCTCAAGATGACTTCTCATCCATGTCTTGTACAACTTCACCATAACATCTCAACTCCTTTACTCAATACTTTATGAAAGTCAACGTGTCAAAAGTTCTCGTTAGGACCCTAGCTAACTTTCAGAGAATTATGTATCTGTCTTCCCAGATTCCTCTGTTCTGCCGCACTCCACGGTGCCCTTCCATTTACTGTGCAAGCCCAACCAAGTCTAAATCTCACTCTTGTCTGCTCTGATGTTTTATAATGTTGGAACAAGATGTCACAGTTCTTGTACTCCATGCTATGGAAGGAAGGAAGAGCCCCATATGGTTATTTCATCGTCTTGTCCATTTGTACTGATATTTTCAGGGATTTATGGACTTTCCTATTTACCACAGTCTATTTGAAAGGAGTCCCCATGCCCACAGCTCCCACCCCCAACCCCTCTCATGTCCAAGCCTGTGAAGAGACTCCACTCACCAATGGGTTGGCCAGCATGATGGTATAGTTTCCATCGTCATCCAGCGTGGCAGCTTTGGTGTGGAGGGAACATGTCCCATCCGGCTCACGACGCATCTGGTAGTGTTCACTGTGCTTTGAAATTTGGTTGCCGTCTTTGAACCAGTAAACCTATCAGGGTAAGGAGCAAAGAGGAGGGAGTGAGGGTGAGTCGTTCAACTCAATGCCATTTGCTCCGCTGGGTAGTAGGTGGAAGGGACGTGCGCAGCAGGAGGTAAATCTAGAGAATAATGTTCTGGGATGGGGAAGAGTGCAATGGGACTTGGTGCTCAGGATACATATGCAGTTAGTGTGAACAAAAATCATTGTTGCACCTTTCTTTAAACATCTGGATTGACTCATTGACCTGGAAGGTTAACCTGGAGGGACCAGAAAGCCCCATAACCAGTGAAGCTGAAGCCAGAGGGGTGGGGGATGGTGTGGTGCAGACCATGGGAAGGGATCCTCAGAATGGCTGGGATCCAAACCATCAGCAACCTGAGCTTCAGATTTGAACCTCTGACGTGATCAGGAAGACTTCAGTGCCCTCGGCACCCTCTCGTTTCCAGGTTCCGACACCTGGTTCCCCCTTCAGCTAGTCCCGAGCCATTCTCCAGCAGTCCGCAGCCTGGTACTAGTCCTTTGACCGCCATCGACAGCCTTGCGTGGGTTCCTTGCCTCGAGTCACCAACATCTCGCTGACTGTATGCTGTTCGGCCACAGAGCCCCTCGCTGGTCTGCCACCATGGTCGCTGCCCTGCGGGTCATCTCGTCTGTTTCTCCTTCTCAAATGGGGGTGGTCTCCCTGCTTTCTGGTGCCCTGCACCAGTCCTCAGCTTCCCTGGAGTCTGAATCCCCTCAAAGCCGCTGCCAAAATCGGGCGCTGCCATCTTGGGCCCAGGCACCATGGTTGGTAGGATTTTAAAATAAACCACTGTCGGCTTCTTTAACAAGCTGATAAAAGCCAGTACTGAGCTGGCAGCAGGTGGGACTGGGCATTTTGACCCCACAGGGGCGAGCTGGGTCTCTGCTCCATGCTCTTCACGGGTCCAAGCGCTGCTGTTACTGCAGCTCTGGCAGTTCCACCATTTTTTTTTACTGCGCTTGTACAGCCAAAAGCAGTCAAGGTTAAATTCCTGACCCTGCTCATTGTAGTGGACCTAAAAAGAACACTGATAAGAAGCAGAAGTTACATCACCTCTGAATCATTTCCAGTGTGGTGGACCTAACACAATGATGTCGTCGAGAAGTCCTTCGGCTTGGCTTTTGCAAGCACTGAGTTCACTGGTAAGCAGATCAAGATTGAAGATACTGTAGTAGAAACACAGAATTGCTGGAAGAACTCAGCAGGTCTCAGCAACGTCCCTAAGGAGGTAAAGATGTATTTACCTCGTTGGCAATACATCTTCTTCTCCTATGGACGCCGCAAGACCGGCTGAGTTCCTCCAGTGTTTCTGTGCTTTTACTGCAACCACAGCATCTGCAGACTTTCGTGCCTCACACATGTTGAAGGCAGTTGACCAAAGAAACAGAGAGGAGAGTGGTTGGTTTCATTACACGAGCTGTTATGATGCGGAATGTACGGATTTGTGGGTTGACGGAAGGAGATTCGACATTACGTTTCAGAAACTAACTGGACGTCATCAAGCAGGGAATGCTGGAAGCTGGCAGTGCCCATTGGGAAAGAAGCAGAATTAATGTTTTGGACCAATGGAGTCAAGGTGAATCTTTAGCATGCCTTCTGTCTCCACCAATGTTGGCTGTGATTGCTTCTCACCGTTCTGTTTTTTTTTAATATAAATTTCAGATTTCCAGCATTAGGATATGTTTAGAGTTGATGGGAAGGGGCTTATGGATGAAACAAAGAGAAACTGGAGGGGTTCAGCAGGTCAGGCAGAATCCATGGGTAGAAATAGTCTCTGCCCAGTCTGTAGTAGGAAGAGGAAATGAGGGGAGATGGTGGGGTGGGAACCAGAGGGTCTATGGATTTATGGATCAAAGGAAAAGATTATGGTTTGGGACTGAATGAATGGCACTTTGGAATATTCTAAATAGTATGTACATTTTTTGGAAAAAAAAACTAATAATAGTAGAAAAAGGAAAGAATGAAATATTAGCAGAGAAAAATTCAAACCCCTTAACTAACCGCTTTGCCAGATGGGGGTCATTTATAACCATATAACCATATAACCATATAACCGTTTACAGCACGGAAACAGCCCATGTTGGCCCTTCAAGTCCGTACCGGTTCACTTGAACAACTCCACTAGCTCCTCCGCAAACTCCTGAGGAAGTAGAGGCTTTCTTCATGATGCCATTGGTGTGTTGGTTCCAGAAAATCTAGGAGGATGACTGGGGTGTCATCAGTATGTGAAGTCCTGGGCTGTGTCCACTACATTTTGGAGTGAAGTAATGAGACTGAGGAGGGAGCAGAATACATGGAGTCACTGTGTCCAGAAACAAGCCCTTCAGCTGATGAATTCCACGCCAATCACGAGGCGTCCATATGTACTCTTCTCTTCTCTCCTCCTTCATTTCCCATCAACCCTCCTCAGATTCTACCATCGACTGACACTTGAGGGCTCACTATCTTACTTTATAATTTTACTGCAATGTAATTAATTGGAATGGTAAGGACCAGCGGCAGAGATGACCTCTGTCTGCACTTGATGACATTTGCCACCCAACCCCCCCCACCCTGTGTTCCCACCTCATACCTTTGGCATGGGCTGCCCGCTGACTTTGCACACGAAGGTGGCAGGTGTGCCCTCGAACAGCTTGACATGCTTCAGCTTCTTCTCGAAGGCCGGCGCCGCGCATTGGGAAGGCAGCTCATCGTGCTGGACCTCGTCGTCAGACTCATCCACCCTGGAGCGCTCCAGCCGAAACTCAATTTCACTGATCAGCCGCTGTTCGAAGGTGGAGACTTTGTATTCCTGGTAGGGGAATAATAACACAAGAGCGAGAGTGAGGCCAGGGAAAGAGATTCGACCGGCATATTGCATCCGCAGAAGTAGCCCCATTTTATCCAGGAAAAAAGGGTTGACAGGGAGAACCAATGAGACGAATGTAAAGGAAGTCTCACTGTGGCAGCTTTTCGCCAGATTTTTTTTAAGTTAATTGAGACACAATTCAGATTCCGATCACTACTACGAAGTCCAGCATTTGTTATCTATTCTTGAATGCCTTTGAAAAGAATGAATGAATGAATAAATGACAGGGGAGGTGTTGCTTGCCCCGTACATCTTTGGAATGTGGGTGGAATCCGGAGAACCTGGAAGGAACCCACGGGACACAAGGGTAATGCACAAACTCTTTATTCGAACCCTGGCCGCTGGCACCATAACACATAGCAACTCTGCATTCTGTTCTGTTTTCTTACTATGGTACTAGAACCATAGAACGTTATAGCAACCTTTTGCTCTTCTAGTCTATGTCGAACTATAATTCTGTCTAGTCTGATTGACCTGCACCTCATCTATACCCCTCTATACCCCTTCTATTCATGTACCAGTCCAAATTTTAACCAATCTTAAAGAGTTTAAAAAAATATTTAGACCAACAGGCTACTTCACCCCACGAGTCCATGCTTCACAATTTACAGCTACATCCCTGGGACATTTTGAACGGTGGGAGGAAGCTGGAGCCCCCAGAGAAAACCCACACAGACACGGGGAGAACGTACCCACTATGCCAACTGTGCTGCCAGCCATCTTTTGAGGAGGTTACCAGAAAAGTTGATGAAGGAAAGGCTATGGATGTTGCCTACATGGACTTTAGTAAGGCCTTTGACGAAGTCCCACGTGGGAAGTTAGTCAGGAAGGTTCAGACACTAGATATTCATGGTGAAGTAGTGAACTGGATTCAACAATGGCTGGACAGGAGAAGCCAGAAAGTAGTGGTGGATGGTTGCTTCTCCGACTAGAAGCCTGTGACTAGTTGTGCACCTCAGGGATCAGTGCTGGGACTATATCAATGATCTGGATGATAATGTGGTAAATTGGATCAGCAAGTTTGCAGATGGCACTAAGGGTGGTGGTGATATGGACAGCAATGAAGGTTTTTAAAGCTTGCAGATGGATCTGGACCAGATGGGCCAATGGAGTTTAATACAGACACGTGTGAGGTGTTGCATTTTGGAGGGACAAACCGAGAAAGGATGTACATTGTGAATGGTAGGGCACCTAGGAGTGCAGTAGAACAGAGGGATCTGGAATGCAGATGCATAATTCCCTCAAAGTTGCATCACAGGTGGATAGGCTTGTAAAGAGAGCTTTTGGCACATTGGCCTTCATAAATCAAAGTATTGAGCATAGAAGCTGGGATGTTATGGTAAAGTTGTATAAGAAATTGGTGAGGTTAAATTTGAAGTATTGTATGCTGTTTTGGTCACCTAACTACAGGAAAGATATCAATAAGATCGAACTAGTGCATAGAAGATTTTACTAGGATGTTGCCTGGACTTCAGGAACTGAGTTACAGGGAAAGGTTGAACAGGTTAGGACTTTATTCCCTGGAGTGTAGAAATATGAGGGGAGATTTGATAGAGGTATTTAAAATTATGAGGGGGGGATAGACAGAGTAAATGTAGGTAGGCTCTTTCCAGTAACAGAGGTGAGATACAAACCAGAGGACATGGGTTAAGGGTGAAAGGGGAAAGGTTTAGGGGGAACTTCTTCACACTGAGGGTGGTGGGAGTGTGGAACGAACTGTCAGCAGAAGTGGGCTCAATTTTAATATTTAAGATAAACTTGGACATGTACATAGGCGGGGGAGGTATGGAGGGCTATGGACTGGGTGCAGGTTAGTGGGATTAGGCAAAAAAAAGGTTCGACACCATCTAGAAGGGCCGAAGGGGCCAGTTTCGATGTTGTAGTGCTCTATGTTTCTGTGCTTCTATAAATGTTAAAATTGAGCCTGCATTCACCACTTCAGCTGGCAGCTTGTTCCACACTCCCACCACTCTTTTTGTGAAGGTTTCCCCTAAACTTTTCCCCTTTCACACTTAATCCATGTTCTCTGGTTTTTATCTCACCTAACCTCAGTGGAAAAGACCTGTCCATATTTACTCTGTCTATTCCCCTCATAATTTTGTATACCTCTATGAAATCTCCCCTCAATCTTCAAAGCTGCAGGGAATAAAGTGCTAACCTGTTTAATCTTTCCCTGTAACTCAGTTCCTGAATGCATGGGTTGATTAGCTGACAGAACAAACTGCACTTTGGTGTATGTGCCACAGTCTTGAAATTAATTCACTTCCTCCTTCTCATGCTGTCACGCTTAAGGAAGTTTATGGAGTGGAGGTGAAAGGAAAGCACGTTAAAGTTCCCCCTCTCCCAGTTCAAGCACTCTAAATCTCAGCACAGCACGTACGCACATCGGTGCATGTATCCTGGATGAGGCCAAAGATTATAGCCACAGTGATGTTGAAATGTTTCCCATCTGGGGCAGAATCAGAAACATGGGCCCACAGAGATTTAAATATTTACTTTTATTGCTGTCACATGTGCCGAGACACAGCGGAAGACTTTTTGTGTGCCATTCAAATGCAAGCGTCTCTACATTCCAGAGCTATTTTGTAAAACCAAGAATGCCCCTTCAGAGACAGCGTTCTTCAATAAATTATGAAGGCTTAAGTGAGTTATTAATAAACCTAGAGTGGACAGAATGCAATGACCGCCAAAAGACCTATCTGCAATATACAAACATCACTTGTTAAAATCTTGCACAACCTGCAAACGCGAATATTTATTTATCGATCCACTAATATTTATCGTTGCTTTTTCTGTCTTTAGCGTAGCATGGTATCTTATTACGATTGTAGATGGTGTACCTTCTGTACCTTCTTGGCTACAGCAAGTAGGAATTTTGTTGCATCTGTGCGTTGTACTTAAGCATATGACAATAAATTCATCTGTATGGAGTGATGGAGATGAATTGCATGGAAGCAGGTAAAGAGGTGCTTGAGAAGTAATAGGACAGAAGGAAATATGGAAAGGATTAGGTGAAGAGGTCTCTGGTCAACACAGAAAAGCTGGGCTGAATGGACGGTTTCTTTGTTGTAAATTTGATATAACAAAGCTGTACAATGAGCACAAAATATAGGCCCATTGAATCTGCTCCACCATGATGCTCCATCATGAGATGATTCACTCTCCCACTCAGCCCCACTCCTCTGTCTTCTCCCCATAACCTTTGATACCCTGACGATTTAGATACCTATCAATCTCCACCTTAAATGCACTCAACGTCTTTGCCTGCACAACAAATTCTAGAGGTTCACCACTTTCTGACTAAAGAGGTTCTTCTGCATCTGAGGTGCCTTTCAATCCTGAAATTGTGTCCTCTTGCCCTTGACTCCCCACCATGAGAAACATTGCCGCATCTACTCTGTCCAGGCCTTTCAACAGTCGTAATGCTTCTATGTGGACCCCCTCACTCTACTGAACTGCAAGGAGTACAGACCAAAGCATCAAATGTTCCTCATATGGTAATCACTTCATTCCAGGAATCATTCTCGTGAATAGTCTCTGAGCCCTTTCCAACATTAGCAAAACCTTCCTTAAATAGGGAGCCCAAAGCTCCAAGCGAGGCCTCACCAGGGCTTCAACATCACATCCCTGCTCTTAAGTCCTACTCCTCTCAATATGAATACCAACCTTGCAATCACCTTCTTCACTGACAACTTAACCTGGAGGTTAACCTTTTGGGTATTCTTCACGAGGACTCCCAAGTTCCTTTGCACCAGCAAATTTTGTATTTTCTGCCCAGCCAAATAATCGTCTGTCCTTTCATTCCTTCTACCAAAGTGAATGACTGTATACTTTCCAACAATGTATTTCATTTGCCATTTCTCCATCCATTCTCCTAGTCTGTCTGCAGCCTCTCCATATCCTCCTCGCTACGAAGCAAGACCTCACACAAGTCACAACGTCAGACAGCGCGGAACCAGACCCATCAGCCAGTCGAGTCCACACCGTACATCAATCGCCCGTCTGCACGAATTCTATCTTAATCCCATTTTATTCTCCCCACGTTCCCAACACTTCTCTCTCTCTGCTGCCCCCCCACCCCAGAATTCCACCACTCATCTGCACACTGGGGGGGGGGCAATGTGATCTACCAACCCCACGCGTCTTTGTGATGCAGGAGCAAACTGGAGCAAGCCCGTGCGCTGCCCGGGGAAAGACGCGCCATCTCCACGCTGACGGCGCCAGAGGTCAGGATCAAACCCAGGGCTCTGGAGCTGGGAGTCAAGCGGCCCCACTTGTAGTGCCACTGCGCCACCCTCCCGTTGACGATGCTCCGATGGGACTCGAGGGGAGACAGCGAACAGGAAATTGACGGCAGAACTTGGCACTGAAGCATCTCATTAATAGGGGAAGAAACCCCCCACTGGCAGTTAATTAACTGTGGAAAACATTCTTCCTTTCCCTGCAACAGCCTGTTGCATAACCCTCATTCTGCATTTAAGCAAAAACATCCCACGAGGTCCAAAAATTCCCAAATTAAACTATAATGCACCAGCTATTTTTGGAGAACAATTCACTGGAGTTCAATTATCAGCGTCTAACAAGAAAATAAATAGTATGGAAAAGAAAGCAGGAGCCTAATTTAAATTGAGAGAAAAATGATTACCCCTGCTGAGAATGTTGTTGCGTTCAACTATCCTCTTATTGCTCCCAAAGGAAATGGGGGCCATTTAACCAAATTCTGAGCCTGGGCTGCATCAGCAGAAAATGTTTTCTGGTATGGAAGTAATCAGTTTTGCTCTCACAATAGAAGCACGTTCTTTATGTCAGGCAGGCAGGATCTCAAACTCAAGCCTTACCCACCTGGGCCCCATGGTCTTCTGCAGTTTCCTGAAAGCTGAAAACAGTGGCAACATTGTCTGCTCCCAGAAGCCTCCGGGCCATCTTTTCTTCATAGGTCAATCTCTGAGGGAGGGTTAGAGAGGGAGGGAATTTCAGTGAGGGAACGCGGAATAAGACACAGATGAACAAGGTGAGTAAACGAGTCGACCCGAGACACACAGATGCTGCATCTGAAGGTACGCACTATCCGCCGGGGGAACTCAGTGGGTCAAGCCGGGAAAGAGCCGTCGACGATCCCAGGCAAAAACCCTTCAATTGAGACTGGGGAGATGTAGTGGAGAAGCCAGTGTGAAGAGGACAGAGTGGGTGGGGTATGAGAGAGCACCCCCTTCGTGTGGTATTGGCAAACCATGGAGTGAAACGCGATGGGCAGCCGCAGTAGATTGGCAGATGCCAGACAAAGTAAGACCGGCAAGTGAACCCCATCATCAGACACCTCAAACTCTCCTCACCCCTTTCAGCCTTCCACAGGGATCACTCTCTGTGAAACCCTTGCCCGCTCATCCCTTCCCACCCACCTCTTCATGACACCAGTATTTTGCTTTGGGAAAGATACAGTCAAGGTGGAGAGAGAAGATTTACAAGGATGTTGCCAGGACCTGGAGCCCTGAGCTATAAGGATAGGAGAAGCGGGTTAGAGCTTAAGACCTTGGAATGCAGGAGAATGAGGGGTGATCTCATAGATGTGTACAAAACAATCAGGTGAACGCAGAGAGCCTTTTGCCCAGGGTGGTGTGAATTGGTAACCAGAGGGCATAGGTATAAGGCGAGAAGTTGGGGAAAGTGATTTAACAGAAACTTGGGCAGAATGGGTTCAGAGGGATATGGGCCAAATTCAGGCAGATGGTACAAATGTGGGTGGTACACTTTGGTCAGTATGGGAAAGTTGAGTTTCCATGTACACAGCTCTACGACTTTATAACTCCACCCAGATCCTACATGGGGCAATTTACAAAGGTCAATTAATCTACCAAACCCATTTTTGGAATGTGGGGCAAAACTGGAGCACCTGGGGGCAACACCACGGTTACTGCATGTCTGGAGTGGTGAGACTGCAGGTCAATTAGCTGCACTTCCACAGATTTCCAGTTTTCTTCCCATTAATCCCTCCAGCCATAAGAACGATATCTAAATCCTTCTTCAATGTGTCTGCTGATTTGACTTCAACCTGGTTTCTCTGGTGAGTCCTCACTTGGAGCATTGTGAGCTGGTTTGGGCTCCTCATTTAAGAAAGGATGTGCTGACGTTAGAGAAGGTTCAAAGGAGGTTCACAAAGATAATTCTGGGAATGGAAGGGTTATCTTGAGAAACGTTTGACGGCTCTTGACCTGTATTCATTGGTATTTAGGAGAATGGGGTGGGGGGGGGGAGGAAATCCCATTGAAACATTTCAAATGTTGAAAGGCCTGGACGGAGTAGATGCGGAAAGTTGTTGGGAGAGTCTAGGAACAAGATGGCACAAATTCAAGATTGGAGGGCATCCACTTAGAACAGAAATTATTAGGAATTTCTTCAGCCAGAAGGTGGGATTTGTTGCCACAGGCGGCTGTGAAGGCCAAGGGTATTTAAGGCAGAGATTGATAGGTTGTGGATTATGCAGGGAATCGAATGATATGGGGAGAAGGACGGGCAATGGGGCTAGGTGGGGTAATGGATCAGTTCATGGTTAAATGGTGGGGCAGACTCGGTGGACTGAATAGCCTACTTCTGCTCCTATGTCACAGTCTTTTGGAAAGAATTCCACCATATTCTGGGAGAAGAAGTCTCTCCGCATCCCAGACATAAATGTCTTACCCTTTATCCTTAAACCATGAACCTTCTTCCATCTCTTCATTTCAGTACTGTTAGGCTGGAGGTGCCTACAAAATCCTCTCTCATTCTTCTCACTTCCAGTCTTAAACTTAGTCTTGTATTGGACATGTAATATTCAATGTAAACTGATAAAGATCATCACCCTTCAAAGTTGAATTCTATTCTTCTCTCCATGGATACTGCCCGACCTGCTGGATGCTTCTGACATTTTGGGTTTTAATTTCAGATTTGGTGTTTTGCTTTAACCAGCTCTGTTGGAGGGTGGACTTTTGCACGACACGCCTCAGATGACCAATGTTACTTTGTGGACCACAAGGCACCTTGAGCTGAAAAGTCAATGTTATTATGTATGGAGTTGTGACAGGCAAATTGTGCATGGTAAGGTCCGAAAATGCTTCCAGCTGGATCACAACAATGGAACAGTCCCACACAGTACAGGCCCTTCAGCCCATAATGTTGTGTCGAACCATATAAATTAACTTCACGATCATTAGAACTCATCCCTCGCTCAAAGTTTACAGCCCTGTTTTTCTTACATTCATGTGTCCACCTAAAATTAAGACCACAACTCACAGGAGCTGAAATAGGCCATTCAGCCCATCAAGTCTGCCCTGCCATTCCATCACAAGCTGATCCATTCACCCACTCAAGCCCCACTGCCTGGCCATCTCCCCATAACCTGGCTGATCAAGAACCTGTCAATCTCTGCCTTAAATGACCTGGCCTCCACAACCACCTGTGGCAACAAATTCCACAGATTCACCACCCTTTTGTATCAGCCTCAGTCAGACCATCTGCTTCAGTACAAATACTCGTAAAAATGGCAGTCCTTTTTTTATCCACTCACAAGGTACAAATTTTGGATTTAATTTTTTACAAATGATAGTGAAACCCCTGGTATCCGGCATCTATGGGGATTGGTAGATGCGGATAAGTGAATTTTCAGTTGCATTTTGCGTGATGGGAAAACTAACAGTGAGGCGCGCCAATTTTAAACTTCTGTATTTTTTTCTGGTATTCGTTTTCCGTGTTCTTTTTAACCAGTTGCTGGAATTCCGGGTAACAGGGGTTTTTACTATATCTACTTTTGCCTTGTTCACCTTCATCAATAGCACTTACGTAGTGTCTGAGACCTGGCAAATCCTCCCCAGGGCACATCAACAAGAGTGTTATTGATCAAAGATTGGCACTGAGAAACTGTAACCGTGTGCAATCTCCATTTAAAGACTTTGGGCTTGTGTACAAGAGCTGAAGAACGGAACACTACATATCTTAATCAAAGCCTGGGGAAAAAAAATTGTAAACGCTCAGAAGATCAGGTGGGATCTGCGGAGAGATTGTTGACCCTTTGAAACCTATTAATTTGAAACTCTGTTTCAATCTCAATCGATGCTGCTGGACCCATTTAGAATTTCCAGTAGTTTCTTCCCCAAGTTCTCGGACGACATTCCCGGTCCGGTTCTAAAGGAGTGCCGGGCTTCTGACTGCGGAGTCTCTTTGTTTCATGGAGCGTATGACCTCATGTCCCATTACTTTCAGGGGGCTCGATCATTGTTAGAAGGTGCAAGTCTTTCACCTCACATGATTGATTTTGGGAACTCCGCAACAGGAAAAAACACGTTGCAGTCAAAAGGTTCCCTCGCTGTTGGTCAAGGACTTCCCACACTGCAGATTAAGACTTGGTCACCGACACTACTAATATTGCCGTGTGTAGGGAATGCTATTCCTCGGGAATATCCTTCACTGCTCTGCCCCAGGAAGGAATTTCATTCAGATGAAATTGTGATGTAACATGCCTCCACAACTTTTAATTTAAAAAAAAACTTTTTTTTTTAGACACAGCACGGTAACAGGTCCTTCCGGCCCATGAGGCTGCACCACACAAATACCCCTACGACCCTGGTATGCTTTTGAAGGGTGGAAAGAAACCCGAGCACCTGGAGGAAACCCACTTAGACATGGGAAAACATACAGGCAGTGCCAGATTCGAACTCAGGTTGCTGGTGGTGCTATAGTGTTGTGCTAACTGCTGCGCTAACCGTTCAACCTTTTATTTGCAATTTTACTTCTTCCTTCTCGGTCTTCCCAATTTTTAAAAAATCTGTAGTGTGGGTTGGGGGGGTCCTTGACCAACAGCAATGGAACCTTTTGAGTGGAATGTGATTCTTCCTGTTACGGAGTTCCCAAAATCTATCATGTGAAGTGAAAGACTTGCACCTCCTGCAAATTTGATCGAATTGGGTTTAGTTTGGCCTAATCACAAATATTTCATCCATACAAATGAAGTTGTACAGGATCCATAGGAAGTAAAAGGTAACCAACGTTCCAGGCCTGGGCCTAACGTAGGGTTCAGGCATGAAACGTTGGCACCCTTTACTTCTTATGGATGCTGTGTGACCTGCTGAGTTTCTCTAGCACATTAGTCTGTTGCACTTGACCCAGGTATCTGCAGACTTTCTTGTTCAAGCCTGAGACTCATCATCTCCGCTGTATTACAATTGGAGGGGGCGATTGCTCACTCGCTGAGAAGCAGCCAACCCGCCGTCGAGCCTCAGTACCTGGCCGTTGCTCACACGGTCATCTTTGAACTTCAGCTTCCTCTCCAAATCCTGAATGACCGCATCCTTCGTTCCCTGGATTTCTTCGTCCGTGGCCAGGCGAGGAGTTCTGCTGTTTCTCTTCAGACTTTGCGGGGTTCTGCAAGAAACGATGGGGTTAGGGATGCCGCAGGCAATGTGGCCAGCGTTGGAGATCTGAAGGAAATCCTGAAAAAATGCTGGAAATTCTCAACAGGCCAGGCAGCTTCCGTGGAGGGAGAAATGGGTGTCACCATCCAAGGTCAATAACTGGTCAATGCCATCAATCTCAGCAGGTCGAATTGTTTCTTTCTCCAGGGTTGCTGTCTGACCAGCTGAGTCTTTTCAGCATTCCCTGTCTTCCCCACCCGATTTCTCTGACATGACCGCATTTTTGCTTGTGAGAATGAATACTGATGGGGGCTTCCGAATGCAAGACAAAATAAAAATTGTTGGCACTTAAAATCCATAATGAAGGGTTAGAAATATCAGTTCCTTGCTGATTATACTCTCAGATTACCGAGAGATGCAGGTTGAGGGTTAAAGAGGGTGGGACGATTGAAGACAGTTGTCAGTGTGGAAGACCAGTGCCATTGTCCAAGATATCACGCTTTAACATTACCAATCCCCAGGTAACAGCACATTAATTTGTGCAACATCACTGCAATGGGCCAGGTGCGGGTCAATGGGACTAGGTGGGAGAAGGTGTTCGGCATGGACTAGAAGGGCCGAAGTGGGCCCGTTTCTGTGCTGTAATTGTTATAATGTCTACTTTCCAGGGCACAACTTTTCAGGTCCAACAAGGTTTTAGCTACAAGATTTAGTTCTGGGCAATGAATCAAATACACCAAGTTTCAGCGGGGAAACCTTTTAAAACTTAGCGTTCCTAACATCGCAGGAGACAGGTTACCCATAGAAGGGGAGTAAGAGCAATCCAAAGTAAAGATAATTGATCGGAGGAAGGCCAACATCAATGAGATGAGAGTGGATCTGGCCCAGATAAACTAGAACCAAAATCTGACAAGCAAAAACCACAGGAGATTAATGGGCTGCCTTGAAGGAAAGAAAATAGTTCCGGCTCACTGAAGATCAAAGGAAGAATAAACATCAAGATGACAGAAGACATTTAGAGGAAGGTAACGCAAAGAAGAATGCATATTACACTTGTTAGGTTGTAAGTATCAGCGAGAAGGGCCAAATGGCCTACTCCTACATCTATTTTCTATGAGAACCAGGTTGCTTATTAGAGAATTAGAAGAAAGTGAAGACTTGAATGTGAGTGGCAAAAAGAGTGTCTGAGAAACATTTGTCTGCCAGCACGAATGGGAATCCTGAAGGGTTCAATAGGTTTGTAAATCATCAAAGTGTAGCAGCTGGAAGAGTGGGGCCCATTCAAGGTAAAAGTGAGAACTTGCACATGGGTGCTGAGGCCATGCTGCATACTTTGCCTCGGCCTTTACCAGGAAGAGGGTGCTTCCAAAGTTATAGTGAAGGAGGACATTATTGAGACATTGGATTGCACAGATATATTCCTAGCATGTCTAAATTTAAAAAAAATATAGGTACTCCCCTAATTACAATGGTCTGACTTACGAACTCTGATCCGTTCCTGTGCTTGCGATATGCGGTACGCTACTCTCTCGCGACGCTAGGTGATGGCAGCATTGCATGCGAGTGGCGTCCAGCACACTTCAAACATTTTTCATGCCCAGTGTGCTTTCAGCTGGGTACGTTATGGTTTTTAATCAGTGTGGAATAAAGGTATTCAAAATGTAATTATAAAAAATGGTTGGTATTCTTTCTTGACTCACTATTTTTTTCGACTTACGAGGGGTTTGCCGGAGTTGAGGAGCCCCTGTAATTGTGTAGCACAGGAAGACGCACACATTCCACCAGTTTTTCAAACTTGGTGTTATTACCTTGAATGGAATGGAACTCAAGTTTGTGTCAATGCAAATTTGGTGCAAATGAGAGGGCGATCTTCTACCCCTACAGGTGCAGTCTGACTTGTGAGTTTCCATTGTAAAAACATTTTTTTTTTTGTATATTAATTAGATACCTGTCCACTGCAAGTCAGAACAAACAGGGATCAAATCATTCAGAAGGCAGCCAACAGACACGGGATTTCAGCTCGAAGACGAGCTAGAGTAAAGATAATGCTCAAGGTTCAGACATATCCCGTTTTGTATACTGCTTCAATGGGAGCAAGATGGCACAGTGGCTGAGAGTCAGAATGAGTACCTAGAGCAGTGGTACTCAACCCTTTTTTCCCTCCATTCACGCACTACAAATAATCCTAACCGAGGGGTGGGGGTGGGGGGGGGCATGGTTGGCGTAGTGGTTAGAGCAATGCCTTTACAGAACTAGTGATCGGGATCGGTGTTCAAATCCCGTCCTGTCTGTAAAGTGTTTGCACGTTCTTCCCGTGGCTGCATGAGTTTACCCCGGGGGGGGGGGGGGGAGAGGCAGCCTCCAGTTTCCTCCCACTGTTCGAAAAGTACTGGGGGCATAGGTTAATTGGGTGTAATTGGGTGGCACGGACTCTTGGGCCGAAATGGCCTGTTACTTCATGTCTAAAATTAAAAAAAAAATGGGGGGGGGGGGGGGAGAGGCAGCCTCCAGTTTCCTCCCACTGTTCGAAAAGTACTGGGGGCATAGGTTAATTGGGTGTAATTGGGTGGCACGGACTCTTGGGCCGAAATGGCCTGTTACTTCATGTCTAAAATTAAAAAAAAAATGTAACCACAGAGCACTGATGACAATAGGTGCTCTGTGGTTAGTAATAGGTGGGCTGTGGTCAGTAAGGGATTAATTAAGATGGTATGTGAGTGAGAAAAAAAAGGTTGAGAACCACTGGATTAAAGACATGAGTTTCAATCCCACAGAAGAAGCTGGGGAATTTGAAGTCAATGACCTCTGTACATAACAACATAGAATTTCACAGCACATTACAGGTTCTTTGGCCTACGATGTGGCACCGACTTATATATATAAACCTCCCCACCTCAAAACCCTCTATTTTTCTTTCATCCATGTGCCTAAGAGTTTTTTAAATGCCCCTATGGTTCCAGCTTCCACCACCGTCCCTGCCAATGCATTCCAGGCACCCATAGCTTCTCTGTGTAAAAAAAACGTAGCACTGTCGCCTCCCCTAAACTTCCCTCCCTTTACTTTGTAGGTACCTCCTTAGAAATGGGCACCAGGTACACCAACAGAGACCAGTTGGTGGTAACGGCTATGTCATCAGATAGATTGAGCTACCAAGTCCTGAAACCTCTCCATCCCTCAAGTTTTGCATCGAGACACTGCCTTACTTTGAGTTTTTCTTGCACTATTTTAATTTTTTTTTGGATCTTGTAAGGTAGTTTATATAAATGTTCGCACTGTGAAGCTGCTACAAAACAACCAAGTTTGTGACGTGTTCATGACGATAAATTCGGATTCTGATTCTGAATCTTGACCATCCGCAAAATCTTCAACAACGCTCCGTACTTTTGAAAGATGCTAGACAGGGCGATATTAATTGCTACCCAGAGGAAACCCAACACCACAGATTGACATGTCACATTGTAGGGTTGCCACTGAAGCACCTCGGGTCTTACTTACATTGGGATGGCTCCTTTTGGCAGGCCCAAAGCGTTGACGGGCGATACAACGGATTGTGAAGGCAACATGGAGCTGAGAAAAGCCGCAGGCGATTGGCCAGAGTGAGGGGAAGCTCTACCAGGTGAGGGGGAGAAGTAGGAAGGCTGGGTTGGGGAGGTCAGGAGGGGCGGAGGCGGGGGAGGCAAAGGGTAGGAGTCCTGCGGGTAGAAAGCAGGGGGGCTGTGGATGGGTGGTGGTGGGGGAAGAGGAGGGGAAGGCGGCGAGGGACTCAGGGATGAAGTGGTGCCCAGGAGCCGCTGCTCGCTCTCCCCCTGGGGAAAAGGAGGCAAGGTGACCCGATGGAAGGGCTTGTGTGTGGTAGGAGGAGAGAGGGGCGAGGACAGGTTAGAACCCGAAGATCCGGACGGAGACAGGTACCCGGCAGACGAAGAGAGGCTTTGAGCGGCAATGAACTGCTTGGGCCGGGCGTAATTGAAAGTTGTAGCCTGCTGCATGGTTGACGGAGTGCGAGGGTTCAGCACACTCATTGGGGCAGGGGGCAGCTGGGTGGAGGTTGGTGAACGCAGCGAGAGCTCGAGTGTCTGCTGGCCTGGTCTTCCGGCTCGTTGTTCCAGCAGCACCTGGTTCTGCAGTTGCTGTAGTCTCAGCGGATCACTGTAACAGAGAAGACATAATACCAGTCAATGTAATGCATTGGAGAGGGCGGAGAAGAGATTTGAATGAAACACGAAAGTCTGCAGATGCTGTGATTGTAGCCAAAACACAGAAATGCCAGAGCCAAACTCACAGCGTTCATAGGAGATAAAGGTTTATTAACAAAGTTTTGGGCCTGAGCCCTTCCTCAAGGAGGTGGCCTCGATTGAAGAATGTGAGCAATTAACACCATCTACAAATTTGCTGACGATACCACAGCAGCAGGTTGTTTAAAGGAAGGGGATGAGTTAGCGTACAGGATGGAGAGTGAAAACTTGGCTGAATAGAGCACCAATCACCAAAAGTAAGGAGCTGATTGTTGACTTCAGGAAAGGAAAGGCAGAGGTTTAGTGATCATTGGGGGATCAGAGATGGAAGGGTGAGCAAATTTAGGGTTCTTGGGAATCACTATATCAGTGGATCTTTCCTGGACCCAATACACCAATGGCATCGTGAAGAAAGCATGCCAATGCCTCTACTTCCACAGGAGTTTGCAGTGGTTTAGTATTACATCAGAAAGCCTGGCAAACTTTCACAGAGGTGTGGTGAAAAGTGTGCTGACTGGCTGCATCACAGTCTGACACCAAGACCCCTGAGCGTAAAGCCCTCCAAAGAGTAGTGGACACAACCCAGGACATCACAGGCAAAACCCTCCCTGCTATTGAGTACATCTACGGGGAACACTGCTGTCGGAGGGAAGCAGCAATCATCAAAGTCCCACACCACCCAACACATGCTCTGTTCTCGCTGCTGCCATCAGGAAAGAGGTGTAGGTGCCACAAGACTCACACCACCAGCTTCAGGAACAGCTGCTCCCCCTCCACCATCAGACTCCTCAATGACAAACTCAATCAGAGACTCATTTAAGGACTATGACTTGTGATTTTCTTTTGTTCTCTCTGTATTGCACAGCCAGTTTGTTTACATTCGTTATCTGTTTACAGTTCTTTTATTTGACATTTTATACTGTGTACAGTTTATTTTTTGCACTACCATTTAGTGGTAATTCTGCCTTGCCCGCAGGAAAAAGGAATCTCAGGGTTGTATGTGATGTCATGTATGTACTCTGACAATAAATCTGAAGTCTGTGAAGCAAGGTTGACAGAGCTAGGGGTTTCCCATTTGGAGCGATGAAGGATGTGGCTTAAAGGAGGTATAAATGATCATGAGTGGCTTTGATAGGGTGGGCACACAGCACCCTTTTCCTGGAACAACAGCAGCAAATACCAGAGGACATCTGTTCAGGGTGAGTGGAGGAAAGTTTAGGGAAGACTTCAGAGGTAGTTTTTTTTTAAGCAGTGGGTGCCTAGAATGCATTGCCAGGGGTGGCGGTGGAGGTTGGACATTTAAAAGATTTTTAGACAGACACATGGATGCAAGAAAAATAGAAGGGTTTTGGGTGTGAGGGAGGGAAAAATTAGATTGTTGTGGAGTAGGTTTACATAGGTCAGCACAGTATCATGGGCTGAAGGGCCTGTACTGTGCAATATTATGTTCTATTTTCTATGCAACTGTAGTTCAAATCATGCAACAAACCAAATTTCATGCTACGTACTTCTTACGACACAGTTGGTGGCCATTTGCCCATCGTGTTTGTGCCATCTCCCAGAACATTGGACTGAGGCAAGCATGGGGTCTGCAGATGCTGGGAGGGAATGCAGCACTGGAGGAACTCAGCAGGTCATGCAGTAGGCAGGGTAAACGATAGGCCATCGACGTTTTGGGCCTCAGCCCTTCTTCAGAAGGGAGCTCCGACGTAGGAGTTACAGAGAAACAAGTGTGGCTGTACAATTCCAGATTAGTAAAAACACACAGGAACGCTTGAGGAACTCAACGTCCATAGGAGGTAAGGAGATATTACCGATGCTTTGGGCCTGATCCCTTTTAATTTTTTAATTAAAAAACAATTTAGATATACAGCATGGTAGCAGGCCATTTTGGCCCACGAGTCCGTGCCGCCTAATTTACCCCCCATTAACTTACAGCCCTGGTACATCTTGAATGGTGGGAGAAAACTGGAGTTCTCCGCGAAAACCCATGCAGACACAGGGAGAACATACAAGCTCCTTGAAGACAGCGCGGGACTTAAACCCCAGACCAGACCCGATCACTGCCGCTGTAAACACATTGGGCTAACCACTACGCTAATCGTGCTGCCTTCTCAAAACCACTTCTTCAAGCTGTCAACGAAGACAAAAAAACAGGAAGGCATCTGAATAAAGACTGAAGAAGGGCAGGGGGAGGAATCCAGACCAATGGTCAAAAGGTGTGAGACCATGGACAGACCATGTCAGCAAAGGGGAATGGGTCAGGATATTGAAATGGGTGGCTAGACTCATCCATTGCCGGACTGAGACCACCCACAAATTAGAGGAATAACACCTCATCTTCCATCTGGGCACTCCCCAACTGGATTGGATTAACATCATCTTCTCCGGTCTCCATTAAAACCCCCTTGCCCCATCTTCTTCCCCATGCTACTTTCCCCCAGTTTTGTCTCTCTCCCACTGAGACAAAATGAGTTCTTACCTCACATCTCATCAGATCCAATTAGTGCCGTTTGTTGGTCTGGACTCCTCCCCCTGTCTTTATTCAGATGGCCTTCTTGTTTCTTTTTGCCTAATCCTGTCAACAATTTTATAGACCTCTTCTGTACCTTTTCCAACTCTGTAATATCCTTCCTGGAGCCAGGAGACCAAAACTGCACACAATATTCCAAATGTGGCCTCCAAGTGATACCAAATTAACCCATAATTCTACTGCTTGCACACGATGCATTATCCCCCCATGTTCCCATCTCTATCTAGAAGCCTCTGAAATGTAATGACTGCATCTGCTTCCACCACACCCGGCATCTATCACTTTGAGTACAAATTAAACATGCCCCATGCATCTCCTTTAAACTTGCCCCTTCTCACTGTAAATGTATGAAATCTAATGCTTGGCATTTTAAAAGATTTACTGTCCGTCCTGCTCTCATAATTTTATAAGTGTGTGTAATTAACCTGCATCCATCACGCCCTTGGAAAGTGGGAAGAAAGTGGAGCGCCCAGAAGAATCCCACAGGGGTCACAGGGAGGAAAATGCAAATTCCCTACACACAGCACCTGACGTCAGGATTGAACTCAGCTCCCCAGAGCTGTGAGGCAGCAAGGTCACCATTTGGCCCACTTTGCTTCCCGTTCAGTGGCGAGCCCGAAGAGACTGACGTACTCGGACCTGTGATCCATTTGTATGTTCGTGAGCGCAAAACAAGTGATCGGTTTTAATTTGAAGAATGGTTGAGCACTGAGGAGGGCGGTAGAACAGAGGGATCTGGGAATACAGATACATCATTTCCTGAAAGTGGCACCGCAGGTGGTTAGGATTGCAGAGAGAGCTTTTGGAATATTGGCCTTCAGAAATCAAAGTATTCAATATAGGAGGTGGAATGTTATGTAAAGTTGTATAAGACATCGGTGAGGCCAAATTTGGAGAATTGTGTGCAGTTTTAGTCACCAAACTACAGGAAAGATATCAATAAGATTGAAAGAGTGCAGAGATTTACTAGGATGTTGCCTGGACTTCAGGAACTGAATTGTAGGGAAAGGTTAAAGAGCTTAGGACTTTATTCCTTGGCGCATAGAAGAATGAGGAGAGATTTGATAGAGGTTTTTAAAATTATGAAGGGGATAGACAGAATAAATGTAGAATGGGTTTCTTTTCCACTGAGGGAGGTGAGATACAAACCAGAGGACATAGGTTAAGAGTGAAAGGGGAAAAGTTCAGGGGGAACTTGTTCACACACAGGGAGTGTGAAATGAGATTCCAGCTGAGGTGGTGAATGTGGGCTCAATTTTAACATTTAAGAGGAATTTGGACAGGTACATGGATGGGAGAGGTATGGAGAGCTGTGGACTGGGTGCAGGTCAGTGGGACTAGGCATGTTTCAGTAATGTTCTATGGTTATAAGGACTCTGGCCCAAAATGTCCGTTAATTATCTTGACTCCTGTGTTCCTCTAGCATTGATGTTTTTACTACAATAACAGCATCTGCAGATTTTCATGTTTCAATCCATTTTAATTTCCCAGTTGGATGTGTAAAACAATCATTTTATAACCGTCTCCAAACACCTCATCACATCATAAATTAGTGGCTTCTTATGGTGCTCAAGTTAGGTTTTGTACTCAGCCACTGTAATAAAATTCATTTCTTGGAATCATCGCTTGACTAGTTCGGCTAAAGATAGAATCCACCCAAAGATAAGAGGCACGTATACCCATCTTCCATTCTGGCGACTAGCACTGGCCATTAAATTGTCAATTCAGCTAAGAAAACCCTTCCTGTTTGTGCAGCATTTCCAACCACAGTGACAGTGTGTACAGCACTTGGAAGTTATCACTCAGTGACTGCTTTTCCTGTCAGCGAGCACGGTCAGGGGGAATTAAGAGTTTCAATCCACGTTGTAACCCGTTGTGACGGCAATGATGTGGTGGAGTTGTTGGGAATTAAACCTTGCCTTCAACGAACCACGGCAACCCACCACAGTAAATGTGGCAGGACAGGGTCACACAGAGGACAGGAGATCACCACCCCTCATTCCTGACAGAGTTATCCAAGTTTTCCACCACTCTCTTATGCTTTCCTGTCTCCCTGTATAATCGAGATATCCAAAATCTTTTTCAGCATGTTTGTCATCAAGAGCATTTGAGTGCCAGGAGATTGTGGGTTTAGAACCAACACACTATAGGCCCTTCAGCCCGAGATGTTAAAGTCGCACTGTCAAACTGGAGTGGAAGTAACCTGGGCTGATGTTCTCCAGTGCAACACTGGATGAAGATGTGGTCCTTCAGACGAGATGCTAAACTAAGGCCTGGTCAACTCCCTCAGGAGAATGCAGAATATGTAAAAGAGACAGGTTCTGGTACTGCGAGCACTGTTAGACTTCACTTTTTCCTGAAGGTGGTATCTGACAGCTTCATAATTACTGCATTAAAATGAATGACACTCCACCACCATCCTCTCGGGCAGTGGTGGTGATACATGGGAAGCAAAAGACCTTCTGCTTATGGTCATCAGCATGAGGCAGGAATGGTAAAGAAGAAAAATCTGGGGTCTAGTGCATTACAACAAGGTCACGATAGTTTCGATACTAAAAGGCAGTCAATGTTTGAGTAGGCCAACCAACAGTGTGGAGAAACCGGCAGATGCCTGAATTAAAAGGAATTGGGGAAATGGGCTCGTTGGCCAAGAGGGCCTGTTACCCGTGCTGTCTGTCTATATTTAAAATTGCTCGCTGGTTCATGTCCAAGTACAATCCACTCATGTCAGGTTTACAGAGTTGCTTGGAATAATCGATACTGCAGCATTCCCAAGTCTTGGAATTGCACGATACTTGCTCATTTTCCTGATTTGTTGCCTTGGGCATCAGTTTGCAGGGCTAGCATTCATACCTCCACCTTTTCCTTCTTCCAAGCGATTGGAACAAAAAAAAAAGTTTTGGATTTCAGGATTTGCAATAATTGCAGAATAATTTTTCAGCTTCTTTCGTCCTGTCCTCCCAACTCTCCCCTCCCCCACCCCCATAATTATGGCCTTTATTACTGCTGAGAGAAAAACTCCAAGCGGTTAGATTTACATGCCCCCTCCCCCTCACCCCCCACCCCACCCCAAATCTGGAAGTCTGGGCTGCTCTTGACAATGCCAGTAAAAACATAAAAATGCTGGAGGAACTCACAGCAGGATTCGCAGCGCACGTAGGAGGCAAAGCTATCACCAACGGTTGGGGCTGAGCCCTTCTTCAAGGTGTGAGCAAATCACAGGCAGCCATATGAATAAAAAGGCTGGGGGAGGAGGGGAGGAGAAAGGGCCGGGGGATGAGCACAGGCCACACTTGGAGAGGAGGATGGGAGAGAATTGATCGGGTGGCTCAGTGAATGGAGAGCTGGAGGAAGGGAGACAGAGATAGGGGAAGGCGAGAGGGCTAACAGAAGCAGATGCTAATGCCATGTGGTTGGAGGGTGCCCAGATGACATATGAAGTATTGCTCCTCTAATGGCTCCCTTGACAATGCCACCTCAGGTTTACCAGCGTTTTGGGCATTGCTAACTTCATACAATACACTTGCGGGCCAGCGACCAAAGGAAAACTCCAACAACTCTCGAGAGATCAGAACAGGAGGCCAAAGGAAAACTTGTTTTCTTTTCCTCCCACTTGGCTTAAGACTCCAGCATTTGCAAGGTCCTGCGAGTCCCCGTGAAAGTAAAGGATTGGTTCATACTTCGACTGGTGTGTCAGCTCTGGATCTAGTCATTGAGACGCAAATATTACAGAGTCCCGTCTCAACATATTTCAGGTTTAATGTCAGAGTATGTACATGACATCTTATACCAACCCGAGATTCCTTTTTTCCTGTTGGCGAGGCACCACTTAGTGCAAAACAAAAACTGTACTATGACAGAGTATATAGAGTATATAGATATGTTTCTGGGAGATAAATTGGGTAAGGTTTGTTAGAGTAGGTCACATATAAACACTTTAAAGCAGATCTTATTTAAAATACTGGAGCTCTGTCCCATGGTAGATGTATCAGATCCAGAGTTTTGGCAAGAGCTTTGAAGAGTGCTCAAGAGACTTCACTAATGGATTGTTGTTTACCAAATGCAACAGATGAAAGAGCATGTCGGAGTGGCTGCTGTCTGGAAGAGAACTTGCTGTACTGAGAGGGTCATGTGGTTTTGCGTGCAGAGAGAGTAAAACAGAGAGAGAGAGAGAGAGAGAGAGAGAGTGAGAGAGAGATCACTTGTACAGTATTACAGGCAGCAGAAGTAGTTGAGAATAGAAAAGGGCAAGCTGGCAAACCCGTTTGGAAGATGGCCTGGTCAAAGCCCTTGTGGTTCATGCAAGACGAGAGGACAGGCTGTCTAATGTTTCACTTGGAATAAGAATAAGAAAATAAACTGTGATGACCTGAAAGAAAGAGGTTATCAAATGTAGCAAGTTTTGTCAGCAAGACACTGGAGTGGCTGATGGAAGTACATCAGTTGTGGATGTCCTGGAACAACATATCTCTCTCTGAAAACCGACAAGAACCTTCCTGAGCAGTAATCATTTACCTTTCGAGCACCAAAGCCTGGTAAACTTTATACATGTTAAATTCTGTGCACAGTATAAGAATTGCCTGCAACCAGTGAACTTGAAGGAATGAGAAGTGAGATTGGACTGTGAACCAAATAACTTTTCTGGACTTACACACACATTATATACACATGCGCTTAGAATTAGAAGGGGGTTAAGTTAGGTTAAGTAAGTCAATGGAGATAAGTTAAAGTTTGATTCTATTTTCATGTTTAAAGATAATTAAAAGCAACTTTTGTTTAAGTAACCATTTGTCTTGGTGAATATCTGTTGCTGCTGGGTTTTGGTCTCCTCTGGGCTTGTAACATTTGTAGCACTGATTTTCAACACGAGAAAATACGAGTAGGCCACTTCGCCCCTCAAGCCTACGCCGCCATTTGATATGAATCATGACTGATCTGCCCCAGTCCTCATTTTGTCCATCCTAGTTCCCCTTTATTCCCTAATTCCTCAGAACCTTATCTACCTCCGGCCCTAATGATCCATCTTCTTCTGGGGTAGACAATTCCAGAGATTCATCAACTTCTGCGCCAGAAGAAATTTTTATGCACCTTGATTTTAAACGACTGCCTGTAACTCCCACACCTTCTGGGAGTGTGTGTGTGTGTGTGTGTGTGTGTGTGTGTGTGTGTGTGTGTGTGTGTGTGTGTGTGTGTGTGTGTGTGTGTGTGTGTGTGTGTGTGTGTGTGTGTGTGTGTGTGTGTGTGTGTGTGTGTGTGTGTTTCCTCCCACCATTTGAAATGTACCGGGAGTGTAGGGTAATTGGGTGTAAATTGTGAAGCATGGACTTGTGGTGTGAAATGGCCTGTTACTGCACTGTATGTCTAAATTTTAATATTTTTTAAAATTTAAAGTTTAAAAAAATAAAAAAATAAAAAAACTTATGTGGATTGGAAGATGCCAGATAAGTGAATTTTCTGGTTGCTTAAGGCTGTGTGTTACGTGAACTAAATGCCAATTTTAAACTTTAGTCTTTTTTGCCCATTTATTTTCCATAAATTTTTTTGCTGGTTCTTGAGGCTACTGGTTTCATGAATTCCTGATAATGGGGAGTTTACCGCATATCTATTTTTATACTTTTTGACTGTTGACTGACCTGGACGCTGTCTGACCTGCTGAGTTCCTCCAGCATTTCTTTACCTTCTAGATGGTGCAGCTCCACACACCAATTAATACACAGATCAAGGTTTAGTCATCTAATTGATCATCTCCTTATGGGACTTGAGTGGACTCCAACTTTACAACTTTGGAGTGACATTGGCCAAGATGTCTTGGTCCTGGTTTGCACAAAGGCACCGAATGATCTCTAATGGCCATTTGCTCCTTGATTTGCATGTATCTGTACAACACATAGCAGTCACTCAGCATTTTGCCAATCTGTGTTTGTGCTGGGTGTGGAATTTGAGTACACAAGCTACTCATTCCCTTAAGTTGAGGACTATTGAGTTTAATCCACTGCTGTGCCTCAGTCATTAAAATGATGAACTATTTTGAAATTGCAGGAAATAATTGAGTTGTAATTAACTTCCTACATAGATCTTAAACTGCATCCTCGTCTCTGGTATTAGATTGTGATAAACTTCCTCCCTTCCCTTTCAAGAAATCCTTTGTCCATATAAAGTTAATATCTCACAGCTAAAAGCACCCAAATGATAAATATTATAATCCTGTTTGGCAAAAGCTTCTCTCAATCAATCCTTGCCAATAATATGTATTCAATCAAGCCCTGTAAAACACATGTCAGAACAGTAAACAAACTTTACAGGGCACAGAACAAAAAGCTACATGTAGAGAGGAGGGAAAGAAAAAAAGAGATGAGAAAGAGAGAAAAAAGAGGTAAGAGAAAGATCACATTGCATTCCTCAAATAACTTCTCACTGAAGAAACTGGGCTCAGGATCGTCCATATACAACAGAGGTTTTACCTGGATCCCTTGAAATGAAAATATAATTGTCCAGAGCTGCAAGCAATCCATTGTCAGCGCCACACGCACACCCACATGCACCCACACATGTGCCCACCCCCGCCCGCCCGCCCGCCCGCACGCCCACGCGCACACACCCACACCCACACGCATCCCCACGCGCATACCCACACGCATACCCACTCAAGGCTGGTGCACCAATGACGATACATTTCCAGTAAATGTTTTCCAGAAGCTAGAGCTCACATTTCCCTTTCTGCACAGACTGGAAATCCCCAATCATTACTTTTTAAAAATCTCTACTAGAGATTTGTGAGAGAGGGAGGAGCAACAAACGAGAAAGAAAGTGTACACAACAGGAAGAGAAAAACAAAGGAAAGATAAAGAAAAGACAGACACGGAAGCAGAAACACTCACACATTTAACATCCACGCAGATGTTAAAAGACCCCAGCCCACAAGGTGACAAGGGGGATCTTTAGTGAAAACATATCAAGAAGATTGAAAGAGTGCAGAGGAGATTTACTAGGATGTTGCGGGGACTTCAGGAATGGAGTTACAGGGAAAAGTTAAACAGGTTTGAACTTTATTCCCTGGAGCATAGAGGAAATGAGGGTGAAATGATAGAGGTATACAAAATTATGAGGGGGAGAGACAGAATAAATGCAAATAGACTTTTTCCTTGGAGATTAGGTGAGATAGAAACCAGAGGATGTAAGATAAGGGTGAAAGGGGAAAAGTTCAGGGGGAACGATAGCGGAAACTTCTTTTAAAAATTAAAAAAAAATTTTCACACTATGAACCATACTGACCAAAATACGCACAAACATTTCCCTCTTGAATATACACAGTGTCATTTTCTCCCCTTTTTCCCCCCTTCCTCCTTCACCCCCACCTACCCACTCAACGTTCAACCTATATGATACATTAAACCCATTAAACAATGTCATCACACAATGAAAATAAGCGGAAACTTCTGCACACAGAAAGTAGTGGGAGTCTGGAATGCGCTGCCAGCAGAAGTTGTGACTGCGGGCTCAATTTTCACATTTTAGAAACATTTGGAGAGGTATATGGATGGGATGGGTATGGAGGGCTATAGACTGGGTGCAGGTCAGTGGGGTGAGACAGAATAATATTTTGGCACAGACTAGAAGGGCCTATTTTCTGTGTTGTAATATTGTATAGTTCTAAGAGCAAGAACTGTGAAGTGGAGTATGCTCAAGTCTATTGGAATGGGCTGACATTGGCATGATGGGATGAATGGACTCCCCCATGCACTGTATACTTCAATAATTCCAAATCATTGATCTGGGCAGCTTCCTCAAAAGGACAGCCACAACCTCCATTCCTTTACTGTTGGCTGATGTACTCGAGTCAGGTGTTGTGTTCGCTACTCGTGGATCAGTTGGCAGCACTCCTATTCTCCAAGAACTGGGAGCTTCATGCCCTAATGCCCAAGACACAACTCAGTCAGCATTGCCCAATTAAGTGAACTGGCCATTATTATAACACAAGGAATCAGAGTTGGCATCATGGCACAGCAAGTAAACAGGATTAGGATAGGATTACTATAGTCGGGACTGATGCATACATGCTACATGAACAACGAAGAGGACTCACTCAACTGTCTTCAGCAATAAACCTATGTTGACATTTTATATTTCAGCATCAATCTTTGTCTTCCCAGATGCCACCCTACCCCCCCCTCCCCCCCGCCTTTCTCATTCACTCTAGATCTGCACCCTTTCCCTCTTCCTTCCAAGCCCCGTTTTGGCCTGCACAAGTATGTTACATTTCCTGAGCATCGCTACTGATGCGTCACCTGCAGCGACTGGCCTTATTCAAGGCCCGAGTA
Source organism: Narcine bancroftii (assembly GCF_036971445.1). NCBI lineage: Eukaryota > Metazoa > Chordata > Chondrichthyes > Torpediniformes > Narcinidae > Narcine > Narcine bancroftii. The sequence continues at coordinate 150,197,282 of NC_091469.1, forward strand.
ACATTGTTTGGTAATTAGAAGTGGCTTGGTGGGCTGCAGGGTCCTTTTTTAAAAGATTTGTTTTGGCCACAGTTAATGAGATCAGGATTGATCGAGCAGTAAAACACCGAAGTCCGAGGGGCTGTGAGTGAAGTAAAAACAACACTGGAGAAACTCAGCAGGTCAAACACGTACTTTATATCTCAAAGATAAAGATATATAACCAATGTTTCGGGTCTAAGCCCTTCACCAAGGTATTGTGACTGTGGAAGTGAGTCTGGGTGAGCACAGAGTCATAGGGCTTGAGAGCAGCAGGGATGGGGAGCAGTGAGAGAGATTCCATAGAGTTCCCTTTTGAGAGCGGTGGAGAACTTCTTCAGGGTAAGCACCCCTTGAAGAGACTTTCCACATTTTTGCAGTAGAAAGGAATGAAACACGAAGTTTGGAGATGTCGTGACTGAAGTAAAAATGCTAGAGAAACTCAGCAGGTCAAACAGTCTCCTTTAAACTGTACATAATCAATGTTTCGGGCATGAGGCCTTCATCAAGGCCTGAAACGTTGGTTATGTATCTTTGTCTTTTCTACATAAAGAACACAGTTTGACCTACTGAGTTTCTCCAGTATTGTGCTTTCACTTCATGTCTGATCCAATCTGGCTTAAACACCATTTTCCTACACCTTGGAGTTCGAATACCTTTCTATCTTCAACCTAGTATACATTTTACGACCCAACCTCCATAGCTCTTGAGGTAACAGTTAATGCGGAGAACTGCAGCTCTGCCAAAGGCTGCGAGAACTGCAGAGAATTGCGAATGCAGCACAGGCCATCTTGAAAACCAACCTCCCCTCCCTCGGCTCGGTCTATACCTCCTGCCAGCTCTGGAAAAGTTGCCAACATAAAGGACCCATCCTACCCCAGTCACACTCTCTTCACCCCCTTGCATCAGGCAGAAGATGCACGAGTTCGAAAACAGGAACCTCTGGATTCAAGGACAGCTTCCTTCCTGCTGTTATCAGGCTCTTAAATGGACTTCTCATTAAATATCCTGCACTTTTCATGTAACACTCTATCCAGACACTGAGGAAACTCTCTTTTGCTGCTTGTTCTCTGACAAGGGGTGTTGGGCAATCCTGATGCCAACGATGAATCTTTGTCTGCCTACGGGAGACTAAAGGAAATTTCATATAATATTACATCTCTGTTTTATTGCTTAACAATAAATAGTATCTGATCTTTACACATCCACTTACATTACAGACATCTGGTTGGGAAAAAAACCATCTCACCAGTATTCACCCCATTCAACGTGCACCAATTATTTTGACACAGAAACTGAACAAAACACGGTCTTTTGGGAAATTTATTGAAATAAATACCAGAAAGAAAACCCTGCAGGTGCTCGAAATCTGAGATGAACACTGAAGAGCTGAGCAGGTGAGGCATCAGATAAAAGGAGGTCAACGTGATAACTGATCTTGGAATGTCTTTTCAGAGAAATTCCTGGGACTCAGCATCTCTGAAGACCTTTCCCAGGACCATCATTTCGAAGCATTTGTGAAGAAGGCATGCCAGTGGCTAGGATTCGTTACGTGTTTGGGGGATTTGGTATGTCACCCAAAACTCTTGCAAATTTCAACAGGTGACTGGTTGCATCTGTGTCTGATATGGAGGTGCCAATGCACAGGGCAGGGAAAAAAAACTACAGAGGGTTGTGAACTCAGTCGAAGCCATCATGGCCATTAATGTTCACTTCATTAAGGATGTCTATAAGATCGGTGCCTCAAGAAAGCAGCTTCCATCATCAAGGACCTTCACCACCCAGGCCATGCCCTCTTCTCACTGCTACCATCAGGAAGGAGGTCCAGGAACCTGAAGACACACCCTCAATGTTACAAAAACAGCTTCTTCCCCTCTGCTATCAGATTTCTGAATGGAGAATGCACCTAGGGACACGACCTCACTTTTTACCTCTTTTCACACAATGATTTATTTTTAAATCTTGTGTTTATGGAATTGTAATTGATGGTAATTTTGAACCTTGTTGTTCACAAAACCGCTGCCGCAAAATTGCGAATTTCATGGCACATGTTCATGACAATAAACCTGATTCTGACTTTTTAAAGCAGTGGTTCTCAAACTTTTTCTTTCCACTCACATCCCACTTTAAATAATCCCTCTGCCATCGAAGGGATTGCTTAAGGTGGTACGTGAGTGGAAAGGGAAGGTTGAGAATCCCTGCTCTGGACCCAATTGATACCGAAATATTTTGCTTGAGAAAAATTGCCATTGGCCCATTTCCTTTGGAGTTATGAAACCCTGCACATAACGAGTCAATGAGGCACGATTAAAACAGTGGTTTCCAAACTTTTTCTTTCCACCCACATCCCACCTTAAGCACAGAGCACCTATGGCATAGGATTGCTTAAAGTGGTATATGAGCCGAAAGAAAAAGGTTGAGAACCCCTGACTTCCACATTTTGGATAAATGCCCCTTCATCTGCTGAGTGATTCCAGCATTTTTGTGGGCAATTACTATTCCACTTTTCATCTGGTTCTCTCACTCTGGAATCTATTCCTGTGACAGCGCTAGAGGCAGACATCGAGCTGTTGGAGGAGCTCAGCAGGTCAGACAGCATTTCAACAGCCCCTTCCAGCCCACGCTGGCAAAACGCACTCACGTGACCAATTACACGACAAACCCCGTATATCTCTGGGATGTGGGAGACAACTGGAGGAAACCCAGGCAGTCAAGGGGAGAATTCCTCACAGACAGTGGCAGATTCGGTCACAGGCTGCCGGCGCTGTATAACAGCTACACCGACTGTGCTACCCAGTGGTAAAGGACCAGCTGACAGAGACAACTACAGATAGACCCCTACTTACGATCTCCCGACATACGGTATTTCAAAGTTCTGTTCTCGTTTTTTGATGAAACTTCGTGTTTTTTTTGTGGCAAAATCTTGCATTTTTGGGGCGCAAATCTCGTGTTTTTTTTTTAAAAGCAAAATCTCACTTTTTTTCACCAAATTTTACTTTTTTTTGGCCCGATTTCAATTTACAATAATTTCAACTTATGATGCAAGTCTCGGAACTGAACCCTGTTGTACGTTGCGGTCTACCTGTATTGGCATAACTGTTCTTTAAATTATCCACCATTTATACCTCTGCATATGGGTCATCAAATCGTCTGCAGTAATTTATGTAGTCATCAATTCTAAGTACAGCAAAATCCCTGTTATCCAGATGTTACGAGCCCAGAGGCCTCCAAAACCCAACAGCAATAGAAATTCACCAAGACAATGGTTACTTACACAAAAGTTGTTTTTAATTTTCTTTGAACAGAATAACAAGATCAATCTTTAACTTATGACTATTAACTTAACCCCCTTCTAATTCTAAGCGCATGTGTATGTAATGTATGTATTTTCAGGAAAGTTCTTTGATTCACAGTCCAATCTTTCATTTCTCCAAGTTTACCGGCAATTCTTATACTGTGCACAGAATTGAACATTTATGAACCTTCACCCTGGTGTTTTGTGCTAATCTTTTCTCCTTTTTTTCCTTCCCTCTCTTATTGCTTGCTTCATGGTTCTTTGTTGCTTTTAAAGTTTTTCCAGTCTTCTACTTTCCCACTGCTCTTGGCGACTTTGCTCGCGTGAGGTTTTAGTTTTAGCCTTCATTCATTTCTTTAGCTATCCAAGGCCGGCTGCCCCCACCCTTATGGTCCTTGCTTTTAACTGGAATATACTTTTGTTGAGCATCGTGGAAAATCTCATTGACACTCCTCAACTGATTCTCAACTGACCCTCTATAGAGCCTGTGTTCCCAGTCTCCCCTGGCCAATTTGCAGTTTACCTTCTTTAGGCAATACACACTTGTTTCAGACTGAACCCTTGCACCCTTCATTTGAATGAGCAACTCAATCATGCTGTGATTACGCTTTCCAAGAGGACCCCTAAATACAAGACGGCTAATTTTACCTGTCTCATTGCAAAGGACCAGATCCAAGAAACCATGTTCCCTTGTAAGTTCAGTAACATGCTGTTCAAGGAAGCCATCACATGCCTTCTTTGAAGTCCTCCTCGACGTTGCCTCGACCAACCTGATTCCCCCAATCTACATGCATGTTAAAGTCCCCCATGATAACTGTTCAATCCTTAAAGGCTTCTGATATTTCTTGGTTTATTGCCTGTGCCACTGTAATGTTATTGTTGGGTGGACTGTAGACTAGTGACAGTTTCCCTTTATAGTTCCTAATCTCTACCCAAATAGACTCAACATTAGACCTTGCATCCTTAACTAATCTTCAACCAAATGGACTTAAAATGATCCATCCTGGGTACAACATTCCATCCATTAATGACATCTATGTGAGATACTGGCTCAAGAAGGCAGCCAGCATTATAAAGGACTCCCATCACCCTGGTCACAACCTCTTCTCACTGTTACCTGCATCTCCAGGTTGTGATCGTACAGATCTATCACCAATGTATATAGTGTATATAGTTACTGTATCTAGACTGTGCTTGCAGCGATTGGCTGAGAACTAAGCCATGCCTATTGTCTGGGCATTAAAGGGTTGTGTCCCTAGCCAGGTCGGATCATTCCGGACTGGTCGGCCACCTGTGAAGAGCTCCTGTCTTTTGCTAATAAAAGCCTTGGTTTGGATCAACAAGCCTTTGATTCTTTCGACGAGCTCTACACAGGTTAAGTTTTTTCCAACAACTACCAGGGTTTTTGCACCTGTCTGTATGACCCTAACCACAAACTACTCCAGAACCATCAAAAAAGATCAGTCTATAATATAGAATCATTACATTTTGTTTCCTTGCACTAACTGCAACTGTAAATATTTATTTATTATCTCTTTCTGTCTTGGCATATTCCAGTAATTCAATTTATACTATTGCAATTGATGCAATATCATATATTGTAACTGGTCTTGGATCCCACCCACTGCCTTGTGGGCAAAGCCTCTTTAAGCAAAGGGTAAGAGACGGTAAACTCTGAATTTAAACCACCTGCTGCCTTGCAGGTTTTGCCTCTTCAGGCAAAGGCGAGGAGAAGGTAACTCTGACTTCAAATCCCCGGGCTCAGCTCACCCAGTCGTCAGTACCTGGAAAGGGCCCCAGCTATGGGCAAATAGCACATGTCAGTCTGGCAGCAGGGGCTGGCAGCTGCGACAGAATGCGGGGAACAGTTCCCATAGCGGTCTGCAGCAGCAAAATCAGTGGGCGAAGGATCCATAAGGATAACGGCCAGCGAGCATGGTCTTGGAACAGACCACTGCAGGGCAATCCCATGTCACTCTGGCTGTCGCGCCTCGCACTGCATCAGGCTCAGTGGCGTGGGACCCAGAGGGAGACATTTGTCCTACGCAAGCACTCGCCTCCAAGTCCTTGCCCCGGCACATGGAGCCAAAAGCTGAAAAGCTACAAGGCACCATGCTCATCTTCACTTGCGAAGGGATGGGCCATGGATGAAACTGGTGTAAAACATGAAAGTCTGCAAACACTGTGGTTTAACTAAAAACACAATGCTGAATAAACACAGCAGGTCAAACAGCGTGGGCTTGAGCCCATCATCAATGTATAAGCTAAATGTAGACAGGCTCCTGAATAAAATGGTGGCGGTGTGGTGGGGTGGAGAGGTAGGGGAGGAGCATGGGCCCAGAGGCAAAAGGTAATAGGTGGATGAGGGAGGGAGGGCATAACAGAAAGCAGGGGAGAGTGGATAGCTCTGAGAATGGAGAGGGAAGTGGGTGGAGAGCTAGAGGAAAGGAGAGAGAGAGGGACGGGGAAGAGATGGAGGGGATGGGTGTCTAAGTGACACCGGAGAGTTGATGTTAATGCCATCCAGTTGGTGAGTGCCCGAATGGAATATTAGATGTTGCTCTTCACAATTTACGGGTGGCCTTGGTTTGGTGGTGCCAGAGGCCATGGACAGACATGTCGGCAAGGGAGTGAGGCACAGAATTTAGATGGCTGGCCACTGGGAGATCCCATGTCATTGATGCGGAAAGAACACAGGTGCTCAGCAAAGCAATCTCCCATTTGCGCCGAGTTTCTCTGATGTAGAGAAGGCCACGACAGGAGCACCAGATGCAGTGGATGGCTCCTGCCAATGTGGGTAAGGCCTGAGCTGATGGTGGTAGAGGGGAAGCCACGTTATTTGAAGGAGGAGGACATCTGGGATGGTTTGGACTGGAAGACCTCATCTTAGGAGCAGATGCGATGGAGATGGAGGAATTGAGAGAAAGGAATACAATCCTTACAGGGGGCTGAGTGTGAAGAAATGTAGCCAAAGGAGTTGCTGGAGTTGGTAGGTTTGTAGAAAATGATGGCAGGAAGTTTGTCTCCCGAGATGGAGACAGAGAGATTAAGGAAGGGGAGAGTACCGCCTGAAATGGACTAAGTGAATTTGAATTCGGGGTGGAAGTTGGCAGCAAAGTGAATAAAGTTGATGTGCTCATTGTGGGCGCACGAGGCGGAACCGATGTAGATTAAAATGTAGCAGAGGAAGAGTTGAGTCTTTCCTGTGTAGGCTTTCAGCATGGATTGCTCCACAAAGCCCACAAACAGGCAGGCATAGCTGGGACCCATGTGGGAACCCACATGGCTGCAGCAGGTAAGAATTTCAATGTAGGTGTACATTGTACTTGCATATAGGACAGTAAACTTCATCACATCATCTCAGCCCATTCTATGTCTCAAGACCAAGGCAACACTGACTTGTTCCAATGTATGGGTTGAAATAGGTGGGGGTGGGGAAACTAAGATTTCACAATAGGATGCGGAGAAGAAGAGAGTGAAGGTTCACCACACTGATTGTTGGGACGGCAGTATTGATACATGGGTGACATGGTGGGAGTAGCCAGTTACAGCACCAGCGTTTGGGATCGGGACTCGATTCCTGCGCTGTCTGTAAGGTGTTTGTATGTACTGTGATGGATGATGTTATATTTTATATTGTATACAGATATATTTTAAAGGAGATAAATTGTGGCCGGTTTCTTTTAGTGCAGGTCACATACAAACACTTCAAATCAGACCTCAATTAAAATGCCGGAGCTCTGCTCAACCCAGACAATCCAGGCTCCGGGTGCTTTTGCAAAAACTTTGAAGAATGCCTATAAGGACTTCACGAGTCGGTGTTAATTGGACCTGCTGTGGAGTAATGGATTATTGTTTTGGAAAGCAACAGATGAACAAACTCAGAAGATTAGGTCCGGAGCTGCAGTCTGTTTGAGTACAGAGTGCTGCTCTAAGAGGGTCATGTGGTTTTCTCTGTGGTGTGTCGGAAAGCAAGAGAGAGAGAGAGAGAGAGAGGAGAGAGAGAGAGAGAGAGAGAGAGAGAGAGAGAACTCCGTTTTACAGTTCAGCAGCAGCTTGTGGAAATACCCCATTTTGAAGACGGGTTGTGAGTTCTTAGTTCAGCCTGGTCAAAGCCCTTGTGGTCCATACAAGAGGAGAGAACTGGCTGTGTAATGTTTTGCTTGAAATAAGGGAAACAAAAAGGAACATTCTGGTGACCTGAAAGAAAGAGGTTACCATCTGGAAAACCCTGATGGGGCAAGTTTCTTTGGCAAGACACTGTTCAGAAGCAATCAGTTGTGGGAGTCCAACGAAGAACAAATCTTTCTTTGAAAACCAACAAGAACCTTCCTGAGCAGTAATCATTTACCTTTCAAACACAAAAGCCTGGTGAACTTCATAAATGTTAAATTCTGTGCACAGTATAAGAATTGCCTGCAACCAGTGAACTTGGAGGAATGAGAAGTGAGATTGGACTGTGAAGTAAAGAACTTTTCTGAACTTATACACACATTACACACATGTGTGCTTAGAATTAGAAGGGGGTTAAGTTAGGTTAAGTAAGTTAATAGTAATAAGTTAAAGTTTGATCCTGTTTTCATGTTTAAAGATAATTAAAAGCAACTTTTGTTTAAGTAACCATTTGTCTTGGTGAATATCTATTACTGCTGGGTTTTGGGGTCCTCTGGGCTCATAACATTACTCCCTGTGTCTGCGTGGGTTTTCCCTGGGGGCTTTGGTTTACTCCCACCGTTCAAAACATACTGGGGGTTGTAGGCTAATTGGATGTAAATTTAACGGCACAGACTGGAGGGCCAAAATGGCCTGTTACTGGGCTGTGTAGAACATAGAAAACATAGCACAATACAGGCCCTTCAACCCACAAAGTTGTGCCGAACATGTCCCAACCTTAGAAATTACTAGGCTTTCCCATAGCCCTCTATTTTTCTCAGCTTCATTTACCTACCAAAAGTCTTTTAAAAGATCCTATCATATCCGCCTCCACCACTGTTGCCAGCAGCCCATTCCACGCATCCACCACTCTTCGCATAAAAAAAATTTACCCGTTATCACCTCAGTACCTGTTCCCCAGCACCTTAAACCCATGTCCTCTTGTGACAAACATTTCATCCCTGGGAAAAAGCCTCTGACTATTTACATGATCAATTCCTCTCATCATCTTGTCCACCTCCATCAGGTCACATCTCATCCTCCGCCACTCCATGGAGAAAAAGCCGAGTTCACTCAACCTTTTTTCAGAAAGCATGCTTCCTAAACCAGGCAACATCCTTGTAAATCTTCTCTGCACCCTTTCTATGGTTTCCACATCCTTTCGGTTTTGAGGTGACCAGAAATGAGCACAGTATTCCAAGTGGTCTGACCAGGATTCTATGTAACTGCAACATTATATCTAAATTTAAATTTTAGACGGGATAAACTCAGGTTATACTTATTAGAAGGTCGGACCAGGCAGGTTAGATGCAAGAGGAATGTTCCTGATGTGGGGGAAGGCCAAGAGCAGGGCTCACAGTCTCAGATTAAGGGACAAGATATTTAGGACTGAGAGGAGAAACCTTTGCACTCAGAGAGTTGTGAACTTGTGGAACTCCCTTACCACAGAAGGTTGTCGAGGCCAGTCGTCGAATATATTTTTAAAAGGTAGTTGGATATGTTCCCATTGGAGGTATCAAGGAGTAAGGAGAGAAAACAACATAGTACTGAATGGTGCACCAGCTCCAAAGGGCTGAATAGCCTTCTCCTGCAGTTAGTTCCCATATTAGCTGTTAGACACAGCAACAGAAACTCAGGTTTGAATCCGCGCTGTCTGTAAGGAGTTTATACATTCTCTGTGTCTGGGTGGGTTTCCTCTGGGTGCTCTGGTTTCTTCCCATCCTGCAAAATGTACGGGGTTGTAGATTAATAGGTGCATTTGGCCGGCACGGGGGTCACAGGCTGGAAGGGCCTGTTACTGTGCTGTACGTCTAAATTAAATAAAATTCCACTGCCTTGATAATTACATTTTAGTTAAAGTGCACTCAACTTAAAATACTTTTCTTTTGTTTAATCCTTTTCGGAAGAGAGAACAGATCTTTGGGGATTTTTTTTTCATTAGAAAGCATTTGGAATGAATCCAGTTCACCCCCTTCTCCAGTGTGGAAAAATTATCCGTCCTTTGGAATGGCTTCCATATGTGGAGAGCTAATGAAGGGAGACTCGTCACCATGACCTTTCCTTTAATATTTAATGGTCGAACAATTCTTCTCTTAAGAGAGTTCCCAATCTGTGTGCCCACATCCGCAGATGTATAAACGTGCTCTCTGAGAGAGAAGTTACTGACATACCATGCAGACTTTTCCCATTACACAAGGGAAACGATTATTCTGTTTGGAAAACTGCACTGGCTTCAAAACCAACTAATTTGGAAAAAAACAACATTCACTCCAGCACCCACATTCCTGAGCTTTGTGGATCATTATGTCATGTTACCTTTAAAGATTTTGGTAAAATGATTCAGTAGGTGGAAGGAGATTGCACAAAACAAATCCACACATAAAAAGAAAGTGCTCATGTCATATACACAGGCATAGTTTACACATGCAAAACACGCTCTCGCACATCCTTTAAAAATAAATGTCACCATTTTTGGAAATACAACTCTTTCCCTCCCTCTCAAAACATTTCCACTGAAATGATGAATGGCTTTCTGACAACATCACAAGCCTTAAAGAGTTGACCCCGCTGTGGTAAATATAACTGGACTTGTTCTGCTCTTCAACTATTTTTTCCCCCCTGACTTGCTAATGTAAATAAAACCAGAGGGAATACTGACAAAAATCCACTCAGCGCTCCTTAAATGGAAAAATCTGACAGAGACGGCCTGTGTTAAGATCCATTTGTTTCTGAATGAGAGGCCAGAGGTGGACCTCAAGTTGGAGCTTCATGACACAGATCCCCTGACAGAAATTGGGTTTCATTCCTGTGATCTTGTTGTCTGCAAGATAAAGAGGGCATAGCCCATCACATCTTTCTGGTCCGCTTGATGTTTTCTCCGTAAACCTCGGTCAATACCTTGTAACCATTTTTGAATGTTAAATTACGGCCTGCTTTAGCTGTTATACTCCCATTACTGGCCGACACAGTGTTTATTATATCTCAGGAGAGCTGCTAAAATATTTGAGGACCCATCCCGCCCCTGGACATGCTCTCATCCACACACTTCCACCGGACAGAATTTACACAAGCTTGAAAACATGATCCCCTGGATTCAAGAAGAGTTTCATTCCTGCTGCTATTCAGAGATAGAGCATGGTAATGGGCCCATCTGGTCCATGAGGCCATGCTGCCCAATTACACCCATGTGACTAATCAACCTGCCAATTTTGTACGTCTTTTGTTATCAAATTCTGAAATGATCTCACTCTGGCAAAAGATGCACTTTTCTCTGTATCCTGCACTATAATTTTATCCCTTTCACTATACCCTGCAAGATTCAACTTACTGTAACACTACTCCATAAACTATTTGTTACTGCTGTATAGGCTGGATTGGCTAGATAGCACTCAAACTTAAGATTTTTACTGTATTTCAAGACACATGACAATGAAGCATTTCAATTAATTTGCACCTCTCTGATTGCCCCCAAATTAATAACCCAGCAAGCCACTGGAGTCAACAACCATTTCATCATATAATCAGATGTCAACAAACACACACATGGCCATCACCATCTCCCAAGCTCTCCACTCCGCCTGGAACACCTGGATGCCAAGGACACTGATGTTCATAGACCACAGCTCTGCCTTCAGTGCCCTAGTCCCCAGCCAAGCTCATCCCCACACTTCAGACTGGACCTCATTGTTACTCTCTGCCACAGGTGTACCGTGGAAAGCATTCGGGCTGGCTGCATCACTGCCTGGTATGGAGGCGCCAACTCTCAGGACAAGAATAAACTCCAGAGGGTTGTTAACTTGGCCTGCGACATCACAGGCACCAGACTTCACTCCATAGAGGACATCGACATGAGGTGGTGTCTTAAAAAAGCAGCCTCTATCCTCTAAGATCCCCCACCTCCCAGGCCATGCCCTCTTCACTCTGCTTCTTTCTTTCTTCTTTGGCTTGGCTTCGCGGAGGAAGATTTATGGAGGGGTAATATCCACGTCTGCTGCAGGCTCGTTGGTGACTGACAAGTCCGATGTGGGACAGGCAGGCAGGGTTGCAGCAGTTGCAAGGGAAAATTGGTTGGTTGGTGTTGGGTTTTTCCTCCTTTGTCTTTTGTCAGTGAGGTGGGCTTTGCAGTCTTCTTCAAAGGAGGTTGCTGCCCGCCGAGGCGTCAAGATCCACGGTTGGAGGCGATATCAGCCCACTGGCGGTGGTCAATGTGGCAGGCACCAAGAGATTTCTTTAAGCAGTCCTTGTACCTCTTCTTTGGTGCACCTCTGTCTCGGTGGCCAGTGGAGAGCTCGCCATAGAACACGATCTTGGGAAGGCGATGGTCCTCCATTCTGGAGACGTGAGCCACCCAGCGCAGTTGGGTCTTCAGCAGCATGGATTCGATGCTTGCGGACTCTGCCAGCTCGAGTACTTCGATGTTGGTGATGAAGTCATTCCAATGAATGTTGAGGATGGAGCGGAGACAGCGCTGATGGAAGTGTTCTAGGAGCCGTTGGAGAAAAAGATACAGGAGCCTAAAGGCAAGCACTCAGCGGCACAAGGACAGTTTCTTCCCCGCTGCCATCAGATTCCTGAATAATCAATGAACATTACTTTTCGTGCACTAAGATTTTTACTTTGTAAGATGGTTATAATATGAATGTTTGCTCTACGACATTGCTGCAAAAACACCGAATTTCATGACTTGTTCTTGACAATAAATTTTGATTCTGATCTTTAATGTCCTGTCTAACAGAGTAAAATCAGTGAAGATGGGGAACATCTCTTCAATGATCGCATTCAACAGCGGCACTCTTCAAGGACGTGAACTTGGTCCTCTACTATATTCCCTCTACATCCACAACCGTACAGCTAAATACCATTCTAAATCCATCTTAAATTTGCTGATTACACCATAGAAAATAGCAATGATACGCAATACAAGAAAGGGACTTAAAGTCTCGTGGCATGGTGCCAAGGTAACTGTTCTCTCGACGTCAGAAAGATGAAGATAATCATTGAGGGTAGGAGAGGGGGCAGTGACCACACCTCTGTCCACGTGAATGGTGTTAATGAGGAAAGAGTAGACAGCTTCAAGTTCTTAGGAATGAACATCTCCAAAGACCTGACCTGGGACAAGCACGTTGACGTGACAGCCGAAACAGTGCACAAACTAGACTCAGGAAGTTTGGCATGTTTCCCTTGTTCCTCAGCAACTTCTACAGATGTACCAATGAAATGAGACTTGCTGGATACATCACAACGTGATACAGGAGCTGCTCTGCTCAAGGTTGGAAGAAGTTACAGTAATTCGCGAGTACAGCTCAGAACATGATAAACTTCCCTCCCTTCCATGAACACCATCCACAGATAGTCCCCGAATTACAATGGTCCGACTTACGATTTTTCAAATATACAATGGTTTGAATTTTCAGCGTCTCCCCTCCCCACAACGCTGTATCAGTCCCCACACTGATCCCACTGCCCCGCTCTCTCCCCACAGCCCCGTGTCAGTCCCCACACTGATTCCACTGCCCCCCTCTCTCCCCACAGCACCGTGTCAGTCCCCACACTGATTCCACTGCTCCCCTCTCTCCTCACAGCCCTGTGTCAGTCCCCACACTGATCCCACTGCCCCCTCTCTCCCCACAGCCATGTGTTGATCCCCACACTGATCCCACTGCCCCGTTCTCTCCCCACAGCCCTGTGTCAGTCCCCACACTGATTCCACTGCACCGCTCTCTCCCCACAGCCCCGTGACAGTCCCCACACTGATCCCACTGCCCCGTTCTCTCCCCACAGCCCCATGTCAGTCCCCACACTGATCCCACTGCCCTTTTCCAACTTACCATCTTTTTTGACATTGGATGGGAGGGCGGAACGTAATCCCATCGTAAGTTGAGGACTACCTGTACACATATTGATGCCTAGCAGTGGCAGTCAGCTTCACACCCTGGACACATTCTCTTCTCCCTCCTCCCATCAGGGAGAAGGCTTAAGATTGTGAGAGACAGCTTCTTCCCTGCAGCTATCAGCTCCTGAATGAGCCCCACAACAGAGTACTCATGTTACCCTTGCTCGGTGCAAACTGATCTTTCTTTTTGATGCAATCCCATACTCTACAATGATGCTCCTTATATGGCTGAATGAATGCTAGAGATAACCTGTTAGTCCACTCGCAGAAGAACCTTTCAAGCTGTACTACGAATTTTGTAACAAATAAACCTCTTGGCCAGGCAGCAAGAATGGAAAGTTTCCTTCCCGGAAGGACAAGAGTAAACTTGATGCTCATGTTCGTGATTTCTGGGACACAGCTACAAACACTTTTCTCCACATTCAAATCTCCAGCTCCTGAAGTGGGATTTGAGCCTCTTCCCCAGTCTTAGAGTGCAGCTGCTTAACCACTCGCGTACCTCAAAAGGGCTCCTATTGAACGAACTGATGCCATCGCTAAAGCAAACTAGTGTCTCACTGTGAAACCAAGACACGCAATGCTGACAAAACTCGGCATTTCTGTAGCCCCAGACCTGAATCATTCGCTGATGGCCGACTTGCTGAGTTTTTGTTTCCAGTTTTTAAATTTAAATTTAGGATCTTTTTAAAAAAAAATGCGATTGATGGACCATCAATAATCACAAAAGCTTGATGTTGTGAAACTGTCAGGCTTTTATTAACTAAAGAGAGGAACAAACATCAACCTCATCAACTGATTGAAGCAAAGAGAAAGGGGAGCATGCAAGGGGCTATGGGTAGGATTGGTCTTGGGAGGCGTGTCCAGCCGGCAGCAGTCAATCATGTCTGAACAGGGGTTTACCACAGTAGAAGCTGATTCTGGCCATTTAAACCCGTGCCACCCAATGAACCTACCACACTGCATGTTTTAGAAGGGGGGAGGAAACTGGAGCACCTGGAGGAAACCCTTGCAGACATGGGGAAAAAGTTCAAATTCCTTACGGACGGCGCAGGATTTGGACACGGGGGTCACTGGTGCTGAAATAATGTCGCGTTGGCTGCTACGCTGGCTGTGCTGTCATTTTCTGGGTCTTGCTTCTGATTCCCGTTCTTTTTCCATTAGCATGGCGTAGTCAGGGGTGGCCAACCTTTTACTTTTTAATTGAGACACACGGCACGGTAACAGGCCATTTTGGCCCATGATTAAGTGGTGCCCAATTAATCTACACCCCTGATATGCACTCGTGGGCCAAAATGGCCTGTTATCATGCTGTATGTCTCAATTCAATATTAAAATTAAAAGGTTGGCTACCCCTAGATAGTGCATTGTGGGAACTGCCTTGTGCATCCAGTTAGAAATGCAGCTACAAGGACAACAAACTGACCTTCCTGGTGAGATAGAGCTTTGCATGCACTTGGTTAAACCAAATTTTCTGCACCGGATGTACCTGGTGTGGCCTCCTCAACATCGGTGAAGACTAAATGCAGATTAGGTGACTGCTTTGCCCAACACCCTCTATTTGTGGGTCTGAACTCAAGCTTCCTGCACAATCATTTCAACCACCCCCCCCCCCCACCACCCCCAACCATTGTTGCAATGATATATCTGTCCTCAGCTTCATCTACTGTTAGGGTGAGGCCTGGTGGCATGGTTAGTGCAGCACCAGTGATCCTGGTTCAAATCTGGCGCTGTAAGGAGTTTCTTCATTCTCCCCGTGTTTGTGTGTCTTATCTTCAGATGCTCTGGTTCCCTCCGACCCTTTAAAATGTACAGAGATTATAGGATAATTGGGGTAGGATGAGCTCATGGGCCAGAAGGGCCTGTTACCGTGCTGTACGTTTATATTTAAAAATCTATTAAACTTGAGAAAATAAACAGCCTTAAACCTGATCGATTTTTCTACTTTTAGCAAATTGGCCCCATCCCCATCTAATTTCACGGTTTCCCTCTCTCCTTTACCCACTTCAGTTCTAGTTTCTTTCTACCCCCACGCCCCCCCTTTCCCTGGTGGTCTCTTCATCCACCAATCTCTCCACCTCTCATACCTCCTGTTCTACATCCCATCACCTCTGGATCCTTTCCAGAGCCTCTTTCCCCCTTCTTAAATAAGCTTTATACACAAAACCTTTTCTCAGTGGCTTGGACTTCTGCTAAATCTGGGAGTGATTCAACACCGAGAGTGGCCATTTGACCATCATGCCTGCCCAATGTTCCTGCACACTTTCCCACTGCTAGTATTTATCCGATTTCCCCTCCTTTAACAATTGGTTATTGGATCTCCCTTCCACTGCTGTCTCAGAAGGTGCATTCCTTATGATCAGTTAACAAAATTCTGGCAGCTCATTTCACCAGGTCAATACTTTGTGGAGCTGAGGAAGAATTCCTCAGATCTCCAGCCTTGGTGGTTTGTGGACGTTGGAGCTGTGCCCAACAGCACAAACACTTGCGGCCTGTGGCTCAGTTGGAAGCAGCACAGACCTTCAGTCAGAAGGTTCCAGACCCATGTCAGAGACCTCAGTGAGGCCAGTACTGTAGGGAAGGGCGTGGCGTTTCACACAGTCTGAGCCACATTCAATCAACCAAGCTGTCTCCCGTGAATGTAAAAGTTCCTCGGCTTCTCATTCAAAGCAGGCAAGTTTGTCTATCCAATTTTTTCCCCCTTTAATGAACATCACACACACAGATTATATGGACATTATATTGCTTGCTGGGTACAAAAAAAAATGATGGTGCAGCAGACTGCGCAGTTTGTGCAAGATTACAACAGGACCTAGATGGGTGGACTCGATGGGCCGAACAGCCTACTTCTGCTCCTATAACCCATGGTCCAACTGGGGAAGTGGACAGATGGGATTTAACTTGGACAAGCGTGAGGTGTTGCAGTTTGATAGGTTAAAACCGGGGCAGGGCTTAAGGGCCCAGGAGAGTGACGTGGAACACAGAAACTTGGGTGTGCAGGCACACCCTTCCTTGAAAGCGGCAATGCGGGTAGACAGGGTGGAGGAGGCTGCGTTTGGCATGCTTGCTTTCATTGGTCAAACTAGCGAGTTCAGGCGCAGGGACCTCATGACATAACTGTACTGACTGCACTTTATGTGTGACGTTCAGTTTTGGTCTCCCAGTCACATGAAAGATATTACTCTGCAAATAAAAAAAACAAGAATGTTATAAATGAGAGACTGGCTAGACCAGGACCTTTCTCCCTGGAGCGCAGGATGGTATCGGGGGAGGGCTACAACTCCCTGATGTAAAGGAGGTTTCGCTGGGAACACCAGCTGCAGTAAATGATACCTACAGATTCACAGGTGAAGGGTTGCTCAACTTTGAAGGAGGCGTTGGTGCCCCAAATTTAAACTATGCCTCGGCCTGAATGTGGTCCATTCCCCTCCATTCCCTGTCTGTTCAGGTTCCCTGCCCTATTCCTATGAGCAGAGAGAATGCTGAATGATAAAAGGAACTCCTCACACTAACCATCTGAGACTCTCATATTCATGAAACAAGCACTTTTGTTTATGCAATATGAATACTTGTCCTGCGTGTGTAATGTCTGTCTGGATGTTTGTTATGTCTGGCTGTATGTCTGCGTGTTTTGCACCGAGGACCGGAGAAAGCGGTTTAGTAGGGTTGCACTTGTGATATATAATGATAATAAATTTGACTTGACTTGTTCTGAGTGCCTCAAACGCTACCATTGTATCTGCTTCCACCACTTCCCCTAGCAGCCCCTTCCAGGCACCTATTACTGCACAAACATTTTCTTTGAGCATCTCCTTTAAACATTCCGCCACTTGCCTTAAACCTGTATCTTCTAGTATTTCTTTATCTGGGGCAGAGATATTCTGACAGTCTCCCCTATCTATGGTTTGCATAATTTTATAAACTTCTATCAGGTCACTCCTCAGCCTCGGACGCTCCAGAGAAAACAACTCAACTTTGTCCAACCTCTGCGAACAGCTCATGGCCTCGAATCCAGGCAATGTCCTGGTAATCCTTGTTGGAATCCTTTTCCAAGGTCATGATATAAGTAAGCTGGTGGAATGGGTAGATCATCAGTCAGTTCATTGCAGTTAATTTCCTAACATTCATAATTTTAACAGACTCCCATTTTATAAAAGGGCTGGATAGCTTAGAGTTTGTCAAATTGCTCAGGAAAGTTTTCTAAATCAATATATAGAGGTACCAACGAGAGAGGATGCAATTCTAGTTCTCCTATTAGGGAACCATACAGGAAAAATGCTAGAAGTATGTGTAGGTGAACATTTTGGGCCCAGTGACCATAATCTCATTAGTTTCAAGTTAATTATAGATAATGATATGTCTGATCCTCGGGTTAAGTTCGAAATTGGAGAAAGGGCAGTTTTGTGGAAATGAGAAAGGATCTAGGAAGAGTGGATGGGGATAAGTTGTTTTCTGGCAAGGATGCGTTCAGTAGGTGGAAGGCCTTCAAAGGCAAAATTTTGAGCATCCAGAGTTTGCATGCTCCTATCAGGATTAAAGGCAAAGTTACCAGGCATAAGGAACCTTGGTTTTCAAGGGATGTTGGTGATCTGGTAAAGGGGAAGAGAGAGGTTAATAGCAGGTATAGGCAACAAGGAGCAAATGAGGTACTAGAAGAGTATAGAAAATTTAATAAAATACTTAAGAAGGGAATCAGGAAGGCAAGTAGACATGAGGTTGCTTAGGCAGATAATGTGAAGGTAAATCTGAAGGGTTTCTCCAAGTATATTAAGAGTAAAAGGATAGTAAGAGACTAGAAAATCAGGGTGCTCATCTCTGTGTGGAGCCTACGAGATGGGGGAGATCTTAAACAGTTTCTTGCATCAGGAAACTGGTATAGTGCACAAGGAAGGAAGGGAATCAAGCAGAAATGGCATGGAACATATAGAAATTAAAGAGGAGGAGGTACTTGCTGCCGTACAATGAATGAAGGTAGATAAATCCCTCAGGCCTGACATGATATTCCCTTGGACCTTGAGGGAGACTAGTGTAGAAATTGTAAGGGGCCTGGCAGAAATACTTAAAACATCCTTGTACATGGGTGAGGTGCTGGCAGATTGGAGGGTTGCTCATGTTGTTTCATTGTTTAAAAAAGAATCCAAAAGTAAAGCAAGAAATTACAGGCCAGTAAGCCTGATGTCAGTGGTGGGTAAATTATTGGAGGATGTTCTGATAGATCAGATATATAAGTATTTAGAAAGCCAAGGGCTGATTAAAGATTGTCAGCATGGCTTTGTGTTTGGTAGATGGTGTTTAACGAATCTTGGAGTTTTTTGAGGAGGTTACCAAGAAAGTCGATGAAGGAAAGGTTGTGGATGTTGACTTTAGTAAGGCCTTTGACAAGATCCCACATGGGAGGTTAGTTCAGAAGGTTCATACCCTAGGTATCCATGGAGAGGTTGTAAATTGGATTCAAAATTGGTTGTTTGGGAGAAGTCAGAGGGTGATAGTGGATGATTGCTTCTCAGACTGGAGGCCTGTGTCTAGTAGTGTGCCTCAGGGATCTGTGCTGGGACCATTTTTGTCTATACCAATGATCTGGATAATAATATGGTAAATTGGATCAGCAAGTTTGCAGGTGACACTAAGATTGGAGGTGTTGTGGACAGTGAGGAAGGCTTTCAAAGCTTACAGAGGGATCTGGACCAATTGGAAAAAATGGACCAGAATATGGCGGATGGAATTTAATGCAAACAAGTGTGAGGTGTTGCATTTTGGAAGGACAAACCAAGGTAGGACATACACAGTAAAGGGTAGGGCACTGAGGAGTGCGGAGGAACAAAGGGATCTGGGAAAACAGATAGATAATTCCCTGAGAGTGGCGTCACAGGTAGACAGGGTTATAAAGAAAGCTTTTGGCATCTTGGCCTTCATAAATCTGAGTATTGAGTACAGGAGTTGGGATGTTAAGGTGAGGTTTAATAAGACAGTGATGAGGTCAAATTTGGAGTATTGTGTGCAGTTCTGGTCACCAAACTATAGGAAGGATATCAGTAAGATTGAAAGAGTGCAGAGAAGATTTATTAGGGTGTTGTCAGGTCTTCAGGAGTTGTAATTACAGGGAAAGATTAAACAGGTTCGGAATTTATTCCTTAGAGTGTAGAAGAATGAGGGGACATTAGATTGAGGTTTACAAAATTATGAGGGGTATAGACAGAGTAAATGCGAGTAGGCTCTTTCCACTTAGATCAGGAGAAATAAATACAAGAGGACATGGCTTAAGGGTGAAAGGGGAAAGGTTTAGGGGGAATTTCTTCATGCAGGGAGTGGTGGGAGTGTGGAATGAGCTGCCATTTGATGTGGTAAATGCGGGCTCACTCTTAAGTTTTAAGAATGGATAGATACATGGAGGGGAGCTATCTGGAGGATTATGGACTGTGTCAGTGGGTCTAGCGGAATGATGTATGGCACAGACTAGAAGGGCCGAATAGCCTGTTTTCTGTGCTGTAGTGTTCTATGAATACATTCTACTCAAGAGGTGTTAATCTTGGAGAATATAGAACAGTACAGCACAGGAGCAGCTCCTTTGACCAACATGTCAGCGCCGAAGTTATGCCATGGTTGAACAAGAAGTATATTGCTTGCACATCCTTCTACTCCTGCATATTCACGTGACTATCTAGAAAACTCACAAATGCTACCAGGCTAGCTGGTTCCACCACTACTTCAGACTCCTACCACTATGTATTAAAAAAATTTGCCCCATACATCTTTGAACTATCATTCCCACACCTTAAATACACGTCCTCCAGAACGCAACATTTTTTACCTTGGGTGAAAGAATCTGACGATCTGCCCTATCAATGCCTTCCACAACTTTATAGAATTCTATCAGGACTTTCCGCAGTCTCCAACACTCCAGAAAAAAGCAACTCAAGTTTGTTCAATCTCTTCCCCATGGCTCATAACCTCTAATCCAGGCAGCATCCTGGTAAAGTCAAAACACAACGCTGTAGAGGGAAGGAGAGGGAGTGAGAACTGGAAAGGGAAGGTGGGCGGGGGGGGGGGGGGGTAGGGGGGTGGGCTAGAGGTGACCAGATCAGCACATACCTGAAATCGTACACGGCATTGACTGCTGTTCTTTCTGCTTTTCTCAATCGCACCACCCTCGTCTCAATGATCCCACCAAGACCATCCGCAAATTGGAGGATCAACACCTGATTTTGCGTCTGGGAACTCTCCATTCAGATGGCGCTAACATCGACTTTTCCAGTTTCTGCTAACCCTCTCTATTCACCCAGCCATCCCTCCTCGCCTTGATCGCTGCCGTCCCCTTCCTCCCTTCTCCACCATTCACCTCCTGCCTTTGCGACCACACCTCCCCCCCTACTCTTTTGTTCGGACGCCTGACAACAATTTTCCACACCTTGGCAAAGGGCTCAAGCCTGAAATGTCAGTTACATATTTTTACCTTTGCTGTATAAAGGACACTGTCTGACCTGCTGAGTTTCTCCAGCGTGGTGTTTTTACTTCAACCACAGCGGCGACAGATTTTTGTGTTTTACATCTGGTAATCTCTTCAGACCTCTTTTCCAAAGCCAGTGTATTCAACAGGATATAAAACAGGCTGGTGAAATGGGCAGACACGTGGTAGATGGAGCTTATCTAACCTTTCATTAGAGCTAATTAGCAAACATTCATTGTTTTAGTCACGGATAAGAGATGCTGACCTTGGAGAACATAGAAACAGTCCAGCACAGGAACAGGCGGTTCAGCCCACGCGTCTGCACTGAAATGATGCCAAGGTTAAACAACTCTGCTGCTTGCACAAGATGTATATCCCTGCATGCTCTCTGATCTGTCACCTTCCTGCACATTCATGTCTCTATCCAGAAGCCTCTGAAAAGCTACCGTGCACTTTTGCTGCCACCAAGACTCCTTCCCTTACTTTAAATATGTGTCCTCTACCTTATGGCATTTTTACTCTCGGCAAACTATTCTGACTCAAAGCCTTTCATATATATTTTTAAATATAAACTTCTGCCTGGTCTCCCCCTCAGCCTTCGACGCTCCAGACAAAACAATCCAAGTATGTCCAACCGCTCCTCCAGAGTTCATACCTTTCAAACCAGTTATATCTCTTCTGAGCCCTTTCCCAAAGCCTGCACATCCTCCCCGTCATGGGTATTGCACTCAATACTTGGAATACCGTGTCACCAACATTGTATATGGTTCCATAACTCTGGAGGTAAAGTGCATTGTAATGTCTGTAAAAGGTTCATGCAAATCTTCTTTAAATGTTCACTGTTCTAAATTTCAATACTTTATTTGCAGTTTCAAAGGTTTAATCTTGCGTTAGAATTAGGAAGGCCTCACTTTGCTGAATCTTAGCTTTTCTGTTAAGGTTAGCAGCTTTTATTTTGAATTTATCCTTCGATAAGGAAAGTCTGCAGACCGAATCAACAGGGTGGGTTGGGACAAAAGCCTCAAGAACCTCAAACACCTTTCCCTTTCACAAAGTTCACAGTTACCAGTGCCCACAAAGTGCTGCAGGACACAAATTCATGGATGGACACCGACAAACAGGGGTGGTCTAGCGCTAGTTCACCAGAAGATCCCTATATGGTATAGGAGCAGAAGAAAGCTACTCAGCCCATCAAGTATGCTCTGCCATTCCATTCTCTCACTTAGCCCCACTCCCCTGCCTTCTCCCCATAACCTTTGATACCCTGACTATTCAGATACCTATCAATCTCTGCCTTAAATACACCCAGCAACCTGGCCTCCACAGCCGTTCGCAGTAGCAAATTCTAGAGGTTCATGACTCTCTGGCTGAAGAAATTCCTCCGCATCTCTGTTTTAAATGGGTGCCCTTCAATCCTGAAGATGTGCCCTCTTGTCCTTGACCCCCTTACGACTGGAAACAGCTTTACTGCACCTACTCTGACTAGGCCTTTCAACGTTGAATGCTTCAGTGAGGTCTCACTCATTCTGAACTCCAAGGAGTACAGTCCCACAGGCAAGAGGATAAGGAAGGGAGGACACAGCAGTAAACGGGAGAGGGGGGTAGCCTTGTGATTGGAGAGGGAAGGGTGTGGAGACCTGGAGGAAAGGAGACAGAGGGATAGGGAAAAGAGGGAGAACAGAGAGGGAGAGGAGCTGTTAATGCCATCTGCCTGGAGAATGCCCAGACAGAATATTAGGTGTTGCTTCTCCAATTTACCGGAGGTCTTGGTTTGGCAGTGCATGAAGCCATGGGCAGACATGTCAGCGTGGGATTGTGAAGCAACCAGATTATTATGTCTTTTAAAAAAATGCTGATTGAGAGATCAATATCACAGAACTCCAGACATACAGTATGAAATAGGCCCCTCGGCCTACCTTGTCCATGCCAACCATCAAGCCCCACCCTGCACATTAACCTTACAATCATCCCTGTACTCCCAATAGATTGTCCAAATTCGACTAATCACCAACGCACAAGGGGCAATTCACGGGGACCAATTAACTTATCAGCCCGCCTGTCACTGGGATGTGGAAGAAACCCATGCAATCACAGACAGGACGTGCAAACTCCATAAAGCAGTCATAAGAACTAGGAGCTGGAGTTGGCCATCTGGCCCGTCGAGCCTGCTCCTCCATTCAATGTGTTCATGGCTGATCTGATGAAGGGTTCATCTCCACAACCTGCTTTTTCCCCATAACCCTTAAGTCCGTTACTATGTAAAAATCTATCCAATCTGGTTTTAAATATATTTACTGAGGTCGCCTCCACTGCTTCAATGGGAAGAAAATTCCTTGGATTCACCACCCTCTGGGAAAAGCAGTTCCTCCTCATTTAATTTAAAAAAAATTTAGACATACTAGCATGGTAACAGGCTATTGCTGCCCAATTTACACCCAATTAACCTATAAGCTCCTGGTATATTTCAAATGGGGGGAGGAAACCAGAGCCTCCAGGGAAACCCAGGCAGACACAGGGAGAATGGACAAACTCCTTACAGGCGGTGCGGGATTCAAACCCCGTCCTGATCACTGGCTCCGTGAAGGCGTTGCCCTAACCGTCATGCCAACCGTACCGTCCATCTCAGTTCTAAATCTACTACCCTGAACCTTGAGGCTATATCCCTTAATTCTGGTCTCTCCAACCAATAGAAAAAACTTACCTACCTCAAGGTCAGGATTGAGCCCATTCTGCCCGCTGTGCCCCTGTGGATCGGAGAGAATACCGCTGGCACTGAAAGAACTATTATTTTGTGACTCATGTGGTGCCAAGCAAACGGGAAGGGACAAAAGCCAAGTTCCCCAAAAGTCAGAGTCTCAATTTAAAATGGACATCGTTTAGACAGCCATCCTCAATCTTTTTTTTCGGCTACGGTCGCCTTAGGTCTCTGCTCAAAGTTTACAGGCTCCCTTCCCTGTGAAGCAGTCAAGTTTTGGTTTATTTTGTACTTCTCTCATACTGACTACACAAAAAACATTTTTTTAAATGATTTCAATCCTTGGCACTCCTCCCCCCCCCCCCTTAAACATGCTGTGCTCCTCCCCAGTATGGGTCCTCGTTAAGAATGGCTGCTTGAGGAGAGAGCACTCGAAGCACTCAGCGCAAAATAGAAATATCTGCTTTGAATTGTATCCCAGTCACACTGGTAGAGCCATTAAGGAGCTGAATTTTGGAATGAAAAATGAAAGCCTGCAGATGCTGTGATTGTAGTAAAAACACAGAAACATTGGAGGAACTCAGTAAGGTCACACAGCATCAATAGGAGGTAAAGACATATGACCAGCATTTCGATAAATGAAAGATTAGCGTCTGCATTAAAAAGGCTGGGGGAAAGGGTGGGGGGGGGGAGGAAAACAGATCAACAGACAAAAGGTGTTTATGGAAATTGATAAGAGCTCAGGAGAGAGGAAAGGTGAGTTTCGATGGGAGGAGGGGAGGTTATTTTGTCTCCGTGAAAGGAGACAGAGGGAAAAGGGAGGGCAGAGAGAGAGAGAGCGCGAGAGGAAAGGAGACAACGAGAAAGTTTGTAGCAGAGGGCTAACAGAAACCGGAGAAGTCGACATTAATGCCATTTGGTTAGACCAGTGGTTCTCAACCTTTTTCTTTCCACTCACATACAACTTTGAGTAATCCCTATGCCATCGGTGCTCTGTGATTAGTAATGGATTGCTTAAGGTGTGATGTGGGTGGAAAGAAAAATACTGTTTTAATCATCCCTAATTAACTCGTTATGTGCACGGGTTTCATGACTCCAAAGGAAATGGGCCAATGACAATTTTTCTCAAGCAAAATATTTCAGTCACAATTGGGTCTGGAGCAGTGATTCTCTTCCCTCTCACATCCCACCTTAAGCAATCCCTTACTAATCACAGAGCACCGAAGGCATAGGGATTACTTAAAGTGGGATGTGAGTGGAAAGAGAAAGGTTGAGAACCAATGGGTTAGAGGGTGCCCAGGCGGTGTTGTTCCTCCAATTTAGAATGCCAAGTTCATTTAGTACTGCCCATCAACATCCAGACAATCCGTTCCCATCTTCCACATGCCACCCCGCCGCCCTCCCTCCCTCCCCCGCTGCTCTCCAACAACCCTGAATGTTTCTGCGGGTCACTAGGAGAGAGTTAAAGATTGTGGGAGATATATCAATGACATTTGTTTAATTGTTTGGCCAGGATGCCAGTTCCCAGTGAAGATCATTTTGGAGCCCATGGCAGTTTGCCACTTGAGTATGCACTTCAGGCAAAATGAGCTTTAGTGGAAAAAATGTCACTGGCCGGATTTTACAAAAGGCAATGGATTCACGAGCCAGTGGGGACAAGCGAGGGATTTGCACATTTGGGAACAGGTTTTGAAGGATGGCATAGAGCCAGGGCACCCAGAGGAAACCACGGGGAGAATGTACAAACTCCTTATAGACAGCGCCGGATTCGAACCCCGGCCACTGGAGCTGTTGTGGAGTTGCACTAACCGCGATACTAACCGTGCTGCCCCGAAAAATATTGATGCTGGGTGATTTGGTGACAGCACTGTCCCAATCCAGTTTTCTCACACAACTGTCCAATGGATTGCATAAATACACACTGTTGCTATTTTACCGCAACTCCTCTTTGAACTATAATACTGGAAAGGTTGGGTGTATGGGGCTTGTTGTAAAATAAAGCCAGCCCTTGTTACAGACATATGGAAGCTAAGTGTTCACCCAACAATGGAACAGTCATCATTTCTGCCTTGATTTCCAGGTTGGACAATATTCTCTTGGGTCTGATTGTTACACCACTTTCCAGATTTATTATTTGGTGTGTTCTCTTTACACATCTGCTCCCTTCGTACAACGTGCCCATTGTTGCAGATCTTGCCAGACTTCTTTTTGCAATGATTACAGCAAAGGAACAGGCCCTTCGGCCCACCATGTCTGTGCTGACCAGGATGCCAAATGAAACTAATCCCATCTGCCTGCATGTGATCGATATCAAGTTCAAGTTTATTACCATTCAATTGTAAAGGTGCAACCCGACGAAACACTGTTCTCCAGTCCTGGTGCAAAACATGAACACACATGGAGACAAACTAAACATATGCAGTACATAGATTAAAAAATAAATAACTATTGTTAAATAAATAGTAGCATCTCGGAGGGTTTGTAAGAGGGTTCCCTGTGTCTAAATGATTGATAAATATCATCATCTTACTTGCTCTTCCCACCTTCCCAGGCAACTGCCCTCTTTGGTGGGCAAGTAAACCATCCCTCCTCTAAATACTCTCCCCCCTCCACCTCTCCAGCTTAAAGCTATGCCCTAATCAGACCCTCTACACCCCTCATAACTTTATAAACTTCTATCAGGTCTTTCCTCAGAGAAAACAATCCACGTTTCCAATCCGATCGATTGGTGAAGCAATCATCTCGTCATCTGCGCTCATGGGGCCTCCTCTGCATCAGCAAGGACCTGCGCAGATGAGGAGACCACTTCGGCAAGCACTGGCTCAATGTCCTAGGACAAAAGTTGGAAGTCCCAGCTGCCAGCCACTTTAATCCCCTTCACCATTCCTGAAGACGTGCCTGGCATTGGCCTCGTGCGTCGACCGGGTGAGACCTAGTCAGTACACAGAGATGCTGGAGGAACTCGCAGCAGGTCTCGCAACATCCATATGAGGTAAAGATATATTACCAATGTTTTTGCCCCTTCCTCAAGGTACGAGAGAAAAAAAAATGAGAGACAGGTGTCTGTCTGAGGAAAAAAAGGGGGAAGATTCAGAGGGGGAGGAGTACAGATTAACAGACAAAAGGCGTTCCTTGGATATGAGGAAAGGTGAGAATTGATTTGGCTCTGTGAAAGGAGACAGGGAAAATGGAAGAGAGAGACAGAGTTAGAGGGGCAACGTGTGGGTATCCAATGGCACAAACTTTTAAGTTTAGATAACCCCCCCACCCACTCCAGTCACCACCTGCTCCCATTCTACTTTTCTCAAACACGCTCTCAGTGGTCTCCATCTCTATCAATTCCTCCACTTATCCCATCTTCTACTCAGCACCAAATCACCTCTTGTCTCCTTCCCAGCCCTCTCGTCATTTTTATGCTCATCTCCCCTTCCCACTCCAGACCCCACCGAAAACATTGACCAACCATTTCTCTCCACAGATGCCAACTGACCTCACCCCTTCCCCTGGTCCCTCCCCACCTCTTCATTGACTCGAGGTTTAAGTATTGGCAGTATTTGTCCTTTTGATTGGAAAACAATCTAATCAATTAGAAGAAGAGTAAGCTTTTGTACCTCATTAGACTGGTCATAATGCTGGTCCTCTACCAATCCTATTCCTCGCCCCAGCCACTGTCTGAGTGGGTTTTTTTGACCCTACGAGACCACCATCTATCATCTGGACCAGGCTGCTTCCCTGTCACTGCCCAATTTGTTCCCCATGTCAGCTCATGACGTCCTCGTCCAGACTTGTCATCTCTATGCATGACCATTCCATTCTTTTTCCAAGCCTGTCAAGACCTCAACTGCTTTCATGTCCTGAGCACTCATCAGCCCTAGTCCTGCTGTGATTGAAGTGCCAGTTAATGAAGAAGACAAAGGCAGTGTAGTCAAGCAGTAATCATGGCTTTTATTAGCAGAAACTAGGGGTACAGTATTGAAAGACAATGGGTGCATACACAGATATACCCAAAGGGGAGTGTCTTAAGTGGTAGAGATAATACATGTCCAACGTCAGTAAAGCAAGGCTAAGAGAGAGATTGACAGCTCAACATAGATTCACCACACTGACCTACATTAGTCTCTGCCCAACAATGTCTCGATTTGCAAGCTCATCCCCTTTTTACAGACACTTGACACTTCTGCCACCTCGATGGCCCACAACTCTCCAAAGATCTGTCCACACCATCGCTGCACCCTTCAGAGACATTTATGTTTATGCTGTAGTTGTAATGACCAAAGTTTATGATTTCAGCTGAAATGTTCCTCTATTTCTCTCTTCCCTTCCTGTGTTTCGAACATGAGGGATTTTAATTTGGAGTTTTGGAATACATGCTTTAATGACTTGCATTTGAATGAGCAGGGAACAACTTCAGAATCTACATGATAAACTTGGAAGAAGAGGATAAACCAAGAAGATAAGGGCAAGTTGTTAGGATGAGAGGGTGGGTGGCAGATGACATTTAATGATGAGATAGGTGACGTTAAGAATCAATCTAGGAGAAAAAATATTAAAAGGGATACAAGAACAGTGGTATATTTGCATAATGTGTTGACTGTGGCAAAATAAACTGTGGAACTAGTTGAATAATATGAGGGATCTGGGCTTTACAGTGAGGGAAGGATGTCATGAAACATTTTTTATGAAAGCACTGGTTCAGTGTGTTCACTTTTGAGAAGAGGGAAAGGCTTTAGAGGGTACAGAATGCTTTCAGGGACGAGGCACATCATTTATGTAGGTTGATGGGAAAGATGGGGTTGTTCTCCTCAGAACAGACAAGGTTACCAGAAGGTCTGATCTGGGGTACTTGAAGTATAAAGACAGCAGATACAGAGACAAGCTTGATCAACAAGATGTAGAATGAAAGCAATTGGCAAAAGAACCCAGACGAACAGGACAAAAACTTTTCTGGACCAATTGATTATACTCTGGAATTCAATGTTCAGGAGAATGGCAGGAGAGATATTAAAAAGAGAGCTGCATAAGTACAGACAGTCCCCGGGTTAAATACGAGTTCCATTACCTAGGTCTGTCTTAAACCTGAATTTGTATTTAAGACGGAACAAGTACATAAGGTCCTTATTTAGCATCAATTAATCAAATGTTTATCTTAGTATATATAGTACAGTAAAACTCCAATGATCCAAAAATTGAATTCTCCGAACTCTGTGGTGGCCTGGAAGAAGAGGTTATCATTTGGAAAACCCTGATTGGGGCAAGTTTCTTCGGCAAGACACTGAAGTGACTGATGGAAGTAAATCAGTTTGTGTGTGTCCAATAAGCAACAAATTTCTCTCTGAAAACCTCTCTTCCTGAGAGGTAACCTTTTAACTTTAAGTACCAGAGCTTGGTGAAAATTCATAAATGTTAAATTCAGTGCACAGTATAAGAATTGTTTGATACTGGTGAACTTGGAGAAGGGAGAAGTGAGACTGGACTGTGAATCAAAGAACTTTCCTGAACACATATACATTACATCCATGTGTGCTTAGAATTAGAAAGGGCTTAAGTTAGGTTAAGTTAACCGTAATAAGTTAAAGTTTGATCCTGTTTTTATGTTTAAAGAAAATTAAAAGTAACTTTTGTTTAAGTAACCATTTGTCTTGGTGAATATCTATTGTTGCTGGGTTTTAGCGTTCTCTGAACTCGTGACACTACCCTAATCATAAACTACTCCAGAATATGAAAAGACCTGTCTGCAGAAGTGAAAAAACACATTTGTTTCTTGCATCACTGCAAATGTGAATATTTGTTATCTTTCTGTTAGTAAATATGATGGAGTTGTTTTTGCACAAAATACCATTTTGGCTTCAGCAAGGAAGAATCTCTGGAATATCTACATTGTACTTGTGTGTATGACAATAACCTAATCATCTTCCAGTGGGGAGGGGGAGGAAAGAGAGGGACAGAGAGAGACAGAGAGAGAGAGGGAGAAAGGGAGAGAGAGGGAGAGAGAGGGAGAGAGAGGGAGAGAGAGGGAGGGAGAGAGAGGGAGAGAGAGAGAGAGAGACCCTTTCATCCATCTTACATGCAAGCTCTGCTTCACTCTCTCCAGCAGATGCTGTCTGACCTGTTGAGATTCCCAAAAGCTGTGATCTTTATTTCAGATATCCAGCATCTGCAGTTTAAAAAAAAATTTCAATGACTGCACACAATTTCACGCCTGTCGTGCTAATATAGCTAAGCAACGATACCATGAAGGAGAGGACAATAGAGCCTGGAGATGAAGGTCTTGGATGAAATGGGAGATGGAAGAGATTTCGGTTGAGCATGGACCAGATGACCAAATGGCCTGTTTGTGCACATATATTTGTTAACATCAAATCGGATACAGAACATGACAAATCCAAGAAAAATCCACATAATAAATGAAAGCAGAAGTGAGCCGTTCAGCCCCTTGTACCTTTCCCACCATTCACTGATTGCCCTTTTAACTCAGGGCTACTTTACTGGATTAAGACCATAAGATCAGGAGCAGAAGTAGGCCATTCAGCCCATTGTCCATTCTATCATGTGCTGATCCATTCTCACACTCAGCCCCATTCCCCTGCCTTCTCCCCATAACCATTGGCTATGCAGGTACCTCTCAACATGAGAGGTTATAACACCCAACAACATGGACTCCACAGCCATCTGTGGCAGCAAATTCTAGAGATTCACCACTCTCTGGCTAAAGAAATTCCTCCACTTCTGTTTTCAGTGGGTGCTCTTCAATCCTGAAGTTGTGCCCTCTTGTCCTTGGCTCCCCTACCATGGGAAACAACTCTACCACATCCTCTCTGTCCAAGCCTTTCAACATTCTAAATGCTTCCATGAGGCTCCCCCTATCTCATTCTTCTGAACTACGAGGAATACAGACCAAGAGCTGCAAAACATTCCACATTTGCTAATCCCTTCATTCCAGGAATCATTCTCGTGAATCTTCTCTGAACCCTCTGCAATGCCAGCCCATCCTTTCTTAAATAAGGAGCCCAAAACTGTACTCCGCACTCCAAGTGAGGCCTCGATCATTATCCACAATATGCTCTCGTGTGCAGAATTCTGAGGTCTTACCATTCAATGGGTGCAGAAGTTTCTTCTTGTCTCAGTCCGGAATGCAGGACCTCTTAATTCAATGAGTTTTGCCACATCCAAGGGCAGTTTCTCTCCTGCTGCTATCAGACTCTTAAATGGGCATCTCTTTGGGAAAGAGACCCTGTACTTTGTAACACCACACCCAGCACTTTTGTTATTGTACTTAAGTATGAGCTGACGTGCCTGGATAGCAAGCTTCTCACGCTATGAAATTACATACAATGGTAACAAGTTCAATTCAAGATGGAGTAAAAGCCCAGAATTCTGGATGCCAGAAATTCAGACCACTCGAGAATCCGAACTCTCAAACCTTTAATTTAGTGGCGTGTGTGTGTGTGTGCACCAAGAAGTTACCACACTCAATACATGTAATTACAGAGAATTCCATTTGTACATCATATTTTCTTTCACAATGGTTATTTTTAAACATAATTTCAAGCATTACACGCTCTTTGCATTGACGTGAAAAATATGTATGTTTACATTTTGTCAAGTGTTGGCTTTATTTTTCTTTAAAACTGTTGATAAATGAAGCGTGCTGTATTTGCTGATTAAATAACTATCAAAATGTACCTGTTCATCTCTTTATTTTGTCTTAAATTAAAATTTGAGAACTACTGGCTGAGAATCCGGAAAACCTGGACTGACCCATTCCCTGAGCAATCTGGATTTTAGGACTTCTACTGCACTAGGTGGAAACACTGCAGGCAAGGATAACATCATCCAGCCAGTAAACCCTTGTACAATTCAATCCCAATCTTTTAACATCGAGTCAAGGTCCTCTCTTGTGATCATTCCCCTGGTGCCACCCCATGGATCAGACCAATACAGGTCCTTATTTGGAATTCAGGATCAATCCCAAAGAACATTCTTGTCATCTTTGCGCCACTTCCCCTCACAACTTGTGTCATTGATTCCCAGCATCCCCAGCTGCTGTGGTGTGTAAGGGCGAAGGGAGCCATGTGGCATCCAAGGGACGTGTGGGCAAATAGAGACCTATTGGGCTAACTTTTCAAACGAAACGAAGAATAACACATGATTAGTGGCAAAAGTCAGTGTCGACTTGGTGGACCAAAGGGATGGGTCAGAACTGGATCCCTGACGTGGCACGGGGCTGGAAGAACGAAGGTACAGAGAAGGAGGAGTTCTGGATGGAGGGAAAGGGAGATTTGGCAGGCATGAAAATGGGGGAGGGAAAAAAAGGAAAAAGAACTGTTAACTGCTTCTCCCCTTTGTGAACACTGCCTGCCGATCATCCCCGCCCATCAATCAAACTGCCTTTGGCGCCATTCACAGCGGTTTTTAAACTAGTGAAACAGATTTTTAAGTCTGTACCCTGGAGTTGCTTGGAGCAGTGTCCAGGAGAGCAACACGTGCTGCTACAGACCCTTTCCTGGAGTGTTGCCAATCCCTTGTTTAGCCCTCAGGTTAATATTGCAGTCGGGCCCCACCATTCAGATCTAGAAAGACCGGAGGCAGGCCGAGTTGGGCGCCTGGTGATTTTACGCTGCAGATGGCTAAGATCAGCAACCAAGCAAAATCTCCACCTCCACCCTTCTCTGCCCCAACCAGCAAGCAGCTGAGCCTGCCAGAACTCAGATATAGCACCTTCGACCGGGAGCTCCTGGCGCTGTACTGTCATCTGTCATTTTTGCTACTTCCTAGAGGGCGGGTACCGCACGGATGGCAGTCTCTTCAATCTGAGGCGCCTGCAAGCTCACACCAAGACACAAGAGAAACTTGTCCGTGAACTACTCTTTGCAGATGATGCCGCTTTAGTTGCCCATTCAGAGCCAGCTCTTCAGCGCTTGACGTCCTGCTTTGCGGAAACTGCCAAAATGTTTGGCCTGGAAGTCAGCCTGAAGAAAACTGAGGTCCTCCATCAGCCAGCTCCCCACCATGACTACCAGCCCCCCCACATCTCCATCGGGCACACAAAACTCAAAACGGTCAACCAGTTTACCTATCTCGGCTGCACCATTTCATCAGATGCAAGGATCGACAATGAGATAGACAACAGACTCGCCAAGGCAAATAGCGCCTTTGGAAGACTACACAAAAGAGTCTGGAAAAACAACCAACTGAAAAACCTCACAAAGATAAGCGTATACAGAGCCGTTGTCATACCCACACTCCTGTTCGGCTCCGAATCATGGGTCCTCTACCGGCACCACCTACGGCTCCTAGAACGCTTCCACCAGCGTTGTCTCCGCTCCATCCTCAACATCCATTGGAGCGCTCACACCCCTAACGTCGAGGTACTCGAGATGGCAGAGGTCGACAGCATCGAGTCCACGCTGCTGAAGATCCAGCTGCGCTGGATGGGTCACGTCTCCAGAATGGAGGACCATCGCCTTCCCAAGATCGTATTATATGGCGAGCTCTCCACTGGCCACCGTGACAGAGGTGCACCAAAGAAAAGGTACAAGGACTGCCTAAAGAAATCTCTTGGTGCCTGCCACATTGACCACCGCCAGTGGGCTGATAACGCCTCAAACCGTGCATCTTGGCGCCTCACAGTTTGGCGGGCAGCAGCCTCCTTTGAAGAAGACCGCAGAGCCCACCTCACTGACAAAAGGCAAAGGAGGAAAAACCCAACACCCAACCCCAACCAACCAATTTTCCCTTGCAACCGCTGCAATCGTGTCTGCCTGTCCCGCATCGGACTGGTCAGCCACAAACGAGCCTGCAGCTGACGTGGACTTTATACCCCCTCCATAAATCTTCGTCCGCGAAGCCAAGCCAAAG
The DNA here is from genome assembly GCF_036971445.1 of Narcine bancroftii. NCBI lineage: Eukaryota > Metazoa > Chordata > Chondrichthyes > Torpediniformes > Narcinidae > Narcine > Narcine bancroftii. The sequence goes on from NC_091469.1 coordinate 150,230,634, forward strand.
GAAGGAGAGGGCGGGTCGTTCACAGTTTTCACAGATCAAAAGCCCCTCACCCAGGCACTGGCAATGGCCAAGGATCCATGGTCCGCCAGACAACAGCGCCACCTCTCGTACGTGTCAAAGTTCATGACCGACATCCGACACAGGGCCGGCAAGGACAATATGGTGGCGGATGCAGGCTCGCGCCCCACCATCAACACTCTTGCCCCCGGCCTAGATTACGCCTAACTGGCCCAGGCCCAGAGGAACGATGAGGAGATGCAGGCCTTGCAGACCGCCATCTCGGGACTCGAACTCGAAGAGGACCAGTTGCTCAACAGTCCAGACGCACTGCTCTGCGATGTCTCAACAGGCATGCCGCAACCGGTAGTCCCGCTGCACTGGAGAGCGGTTTTCATCCTAGTCCATAACCTCGCTCACCCAACGGTGAGAATGACGGTGTGGATGGTAGCAGAGCAGTTCGTGTGGCATGGGCTTAAGAAGGAGGTGGTGGAGATTGCCAGGAACTGTCCATAGACACTTGCAGGCTCCTGTACAGAACTTCGCCTCGGCGGCTTGTAGGTTCCAACACATCCACATCCACGTCGATATCGTTGGACCCCTGTCAAGGGAGGCTTATTACCTCCTCACGGTGGTTGACCGTGACACAAGGTGGCCTGAGGCTATTCTGAAGGGGGCCACAGGGTGCACCGCTGCAGCGACCGTACGAGTGGCCGTACAAAGTCTTGCACCAGACCGGCAGAACATTCACTCTGAATATTATTTAAAGGGTGAAAAACTACAGCATGCTGTTGTGCAGAGGGACTTGGGAGGGCTTGTGCATGAATTGCAAAAAATTGGGTTGCAGGTGCAGCAGGTTATTAAGAAGGCAAATGGAATGTTGGCCTTCATCGCTAGAGGAATTGAATTCAGGAGTAGGGAGGTAATGTTGCAACTGTATAAGGTACTGGTGAGACCGCACCTGGAGTACTGTGTCCAGTTCTGGTCTCCATATTTGAGGAAGGATATACTGGCTTTGGAGACGGTCCAGAGGAGGTTTACTAGGTTGATCCCTGGGACGAAGGGGTTGACTTATGATGAAAGATTAAATCGTCTAGGATTGTATTCGCTCAAGTTCAGAAGAATGAGAGGAGATCTTATAGAAACATATAGGATTATGAAGGGTATGGATAGGATAGATGTAGGAAGGTTTTTTGAGCTGGCCGGGGAAACAAAACCAGAGGACACAGTCTCAAGATTCGGGGGAGTAGATTTAGGACAGAGATGAGGAAAATAGTTCTTCCCAGAGAGTAGTGAATGTTTGGAATTCTCTAACCAGGGAAGTGGTTGAGGCTGCTTCATTAAACATATTTAAAATTCGGTTAGATAAATTTTTACCTGATAGAGGAATTAGGGGATATGGGGAGAAAGCAGGTAGGTGGAGTTAGGTAATAAATTAGATCAGCCATGATCTTATTGAATGGCGGAGCAGGCTTGATGGGCCATTTTTGGCCGACTCCTGTTCCTACTTCCTCTGTTCCTATATAGGCATTGGGGGGGGGGGGGGGGCGGAGGGGGTAGGGAGAAACTTTTTATGGTGGAACACCTGAAGGCGGCCCATCTGGACTTATCTCAGCTGGTGCAGACAGCCAAGCCAAAGCGATGGGGCCCCCCGCCCAAGCAGAGGGACGCGTAGCTGGTTCTGGGGGGTGGGGGTTATGTGGCGGCCCACGCGCTTGGGGAGAACCGGTCCCACTTATAATGCCATGTGGCGGGGCAGCCCTGGGAAGATGGCCCCACCAGGGGTTTCTTCCCCAGTCAAATCTCTCATGTGGCGCGCACCCCAGGCAGCTTCTGTGACGTCAGCATGCGTAGGGTGACTGAGCCAATGCTACCCTCAAAGGGGCACGCACCAAATTCAAATAAAACAGTTGTTAATGACCCTCAAAGTGGTGGCTATGTTTCATTCACTACTCACACTGCCACACTACACAATTTGTTTGCGCCACTTTCTTTTTTTACATTTCTCTCTTTTGTCTTTGTTTCTTTTCTCATACAAATCCACAATCCTTTATCCCGAACCCTTGGGGGACAGTGTGTTCCGAATTTCAGATTTTTACGGATTTCAGAACAAAATCCAGCTGCTCCAGATTTAAGTCCACCCGAATTGTGCTGCAGTATCCACCCCCTTCCGGTCGCATTGGCGTCTCTCTCCTCCTCGCCCACCCGAGTCGCGGTGCCGTCTCTCCCCCCCCAACCCGAGTCGCGCTTCCGACTCTCTCCCCTCCCCGCCCACCCGAGTCGCGCTTCTGTCTCCCTTCCCCCCACCCGAGTTGCGCTGCCGTCTCTCTCCCCCCTGCCCAACCTAGTCGCGCTGCTGCCTCTCTTTCTCTCCCTCCTTCAGCTGTACCAGCACCAGGAAAAAAATGCCAGTTTTTGGAGCTTTCCAGATTTTAGATGTCTGGATAAAGCATTGTGTAATAGTACACCTTTTTTGCATTACTGATAAGTGGTAATTCTGCCTGGCGCACAGGAAAAGAAATCTCGGGGTTGTATGTGATGTCACACATAAAATGTCACAATAAATCTGGACTTGAATGTGCAGATGTTTCAGGTTCTTTCAGAGTGTATTTTGTGTGCGAGGAAAATGTTGAAAGCCCATTTGGGGCAGAGCGTTTGAGGTTGCAATGTTCAGTAAAACCCCTGGTATCCGGCACCTAAGTGAATTTTCCGGTTGCTTGAGATTACATGTTGCATGGGTTGGCGAACTAATGGCCAGTAAATCCCCTGTTATCCGGAATTTATTGTTTGCAATTATTTTGCTGGTTGCTTGAATTCCAGATAACAGGGGATTTACTGTATGATTAATCTCTTTCACTGTTCCATTACAAATTTGAGAATAAACTTAAATAAAGCACTTGTCAATCATTCATCACTGAAGCCAACGTTAAAATTACTTGTGAAAACTTTAACTGATTGAAATAGCAACTTTGGGGAAAAGACAGGGAAACTCCACAGATTACTAAACTTATAAAAGTGCAGGTCATCCCATTTTGGATTCTGCACGTGCCTGGTTAAGACTCCTCGTTCGGGAGCAGTAGGCTTATATATATAGTTTTTGGTTTAAAGATGGCAGCTGATGGCTTGCAGGCTAAGAAAATGAAACATTATTGCAGGAAGCAGACTCCAAGGCACCAGCGCTGACCCAATAAACAACTGGAAAAGAATATAGTGACATTAGAACGGGGGATTAATCTCAGGCACACAGCAGCCACCGCCAACTTTGACCATTATTCCCTTTCGCTCACTGGAAGCAATTACATTAAAACTTTAACTCATGAAGAGTTTATGAGTGGAGACACAAAAGGCTGGAATCCGGAGCCAAAGTCCAACAGCTGGGGGAACTCTTGGGGTTGGGGGGGGGGGGGTCAGCAACATCTTGGGGGTGGGGGAGATGCCAGCATTTCGAATCGACGCACTGTGTCAGGGTGCTGAGGTGTGAGGGAGGGATGAAGCAGGGGTTGTTGTGGAGAGGAAGGGGAGACAGGATAATGTTGAACTAAGAGAGGGCCAACCCTGCCTCACTTCTCCCCATCTTTATAAAAATAATTACTATTGCCTGCAACAGCTGATAAATACTGCGAATTATGTGTGCGACAATGAAGGAATCTTGTCCTGAGGAGTCAGTCATCTTTCTGCTGGAAGGTTCAACAGCAGACCCATCGACCCTCCAGGGTTGACTTCAAAAGGATCCCGTGTATTTATTTCGGAGAAGTCCTCCGTAGAGTTTTTTTGGCTGCAATGTACCTCTCAACAAACCTCTCCAATGATCACACAACTGATTGGGAAATCCTGCAGAACACACAGTAACAGCCTCTACGTTACATTGCAGGCTACAAATTCCTGGGATTTTCTGAGGGTGAGAACGATTCCACTCGAATGCAACATTTCCAATTACTCCAAAAGTGTTATTACAGCCCAGTTCAGGCCTTTTGGCCCCATGATGCTTGGCAAACCCATATAAACCTACGCAACAATCCAAATATTCTCTACTTCTTCATAACCCTCTTTTTCTTGCATCCATGTGCCTGTATAAGAGCTTTTAAAATGGCCCGATTTTATCAGCCTCCACCCCTACCCCTGGCAATGCATTACCAGGCGCTGTTTAAAAAAATCTTACCCCTGACGTCTACGCTAAAGCATTTCTCCCCTCACATTATATAGATGTCCTGCAGAATTTACAACTGTCGCCTTAGGCTGCCCACCCTATCCATGTCTCTCATAATCCTGTCTTCTTCTTTTCTTTGGCTTGGCTTCGCGGACGAAGATTTATGGAGGGGGTAAAAGTCCACGTCAGCTGCAGGATCGTTTGTGGCTGACAAGTCCGATGCGGGACAGGCAGACACGGTTGCAGCGGCTGCAGGGGAAAATTGGTTGGTTGGGGTTGGGTGTTGGGTTTTTCCTCCTTTGCCTTTTGTCAGTGAGGTGGGCTCTGCGGTCTTCTTCAAAGTAGGTTGCTGCCCGCCAAACTGTGAGGCGCCAAGATGCATGGTTTGAGGCGATATCAGCCCACTGGCGGTGGTCAATGTGGCAGGCACCAAGAGATTTCTTTAGGCAGTCCTTGTACCTCTTCTTTGGTGCACCTCTGTCACGGTGGCCAGTGGAGAGCTCGCCATATAACACGATCTTGGGAAGGCGATGGTCCTCCATTCTGGAGATGTGACCCACCCAGCGCAGCTGGATCTTCAGCAGCGTGGACTCGATGCTGTCGACCTCTGCCATCTCGAGTACTTCGACGTTAGGGATGAATCCTGTAGACCTTTATTAACTCACCCTTTTTCACGTCAAAGGAAAAGCCCTAGGGCTGCTCACCTTGCCTCACATGATACGTTCTCCATTCCAGGCAACATCCTGGTAAATCTCCTCTACATCTTCTCCAAAGCATCCAATCCTTTCTGTAATGAGGCGACCAGAACTGAACACAATATTCCAAGCGTGCTCTCACCAGAGTTACATAGAGCAGCAACGTTACCTCATGGCTCTTAAACTCAATCCCCTGACTAATGAAAACCAACACCCCATACGACTTCTTAACCACCCTATGAACTGGCGCGGTAGCCTTGAGGGATCTATGGACCTGGACACCCAAGATCTCTCAGTTGCTGATAGTGTGGGACGACTTCTTATCATCTCGCGGAGGAGAATTAAGAAGATGGCAGAGGAAAGGGAAAGAGAGAAACTGTGAGGGGTGGGGGGAGGGGGGGGAATCAGAAACCATAGAAGTCAATGTTAGTGCCATCTTGATGGTGGGCACTGTTCCAACAACACTCGGGTGTATCGTACCAATGGGGCCGAATAAACCCAGTGAAACACTGAAGTCTGTTGATGCTGCGATTGTAGCAAAAAGGCAGAAATTCCGGAGGAACTCAGGAAGTCTTGCAGCATCCAGAGGAGGTAAAGATGTATTACTGAGGTTTCGGGCCAGGGCCCTTCCTCAAGGTGTGGAGAAACAGACGGTGGCTGAATAAAAGTAAGGGCAGGGGGAGGAGTACAGATCAACAGACAAAAGGTCTGGGCGTGGATAAGAGACCAGGAGAGAGGAAAGGTGAGAATTGATGGGGGGTGGGGGTGGGGTGGTGTCTCTGTGAATGCAAAGCTGGCCTAAGGAGAGAGAGAGGGAAAAGGGGGGCAGGGAGAAGGAAAGGAGACATGGGGGCTAACGGAAATTGGAGAAGTCGATGCTATCCGGTTAGAAGGTGTTTTGACGCACACTGGTCCGGTAGGTCAGGGGTTGTGAGCTTGTTTGCTGGGGCCTCATTTCTGTGAGGGGCGCTGGACAAAGTGGCGACTCCTTACGGTAGACACAGTTAAAGAATTTCATGTATGTTACATTCTAAAATGTAGTATCACATGACAATAATGGGACCTTTACTTTTTCACATCTCTTATTGGCGAGGCAAGGCCTGCCTAGTTCCTCCAGCGTTTCTGTGCTTTTGCCACAACCATAGTGTCTGCAGACCTTTGTGTTTCACTCCATTCAGTTGCTCCACTGCGAAATCTCTTTGAAGGGTGCCTACCCTGAAGAAGTTCTCCTCTCTCATACCTCGAAGAAGGTCTCAGGCCCGAAGCCTCAGTCATACATCTTTAACTCCTATGGGTGCTGCAGGGCCTTGCTGGGATCCTCCAGTATTTCTATGCTTTTTACGATAATCTCTGCATCTGCAGACTTTTATGTTTCACTTCAATTAAATAAAATCCCCATCTGCTTGCTAAACAGACATAATAGAGACAAAGCAAGCCTGCCCATTAGTTAACAATCCTTAAAGCTGGTGCTTTATCAGTGCTGGGCTCCCGTAAAAATCCTCACTGTTGTAATTGTTCTATAATCACCTCTAATCTCTGGCAGGGAGCTCCTGGGCCTGTTGACAAGCAAGTGATATCTAAACCCAAGGGGCCAGAGCACCTTTGTTCACAGATGGATATGAAGTGTGCGGCAGAGCCCCAGGTTGCACTCATGAAGCAGAAGAAGGAATCCCACGGCTCACTGAAAAACAGGATCACCGTCCACCTCCCCTCATAGTCGCACACTACATCCAAAAGACATTTGGCCCCATTTATAGATAGGAAGGGCCAAATAGAACCGAGAATGCACCAAAATTCTGGAGGAACTCAGCTGGTCTTGCAGTGCCCATTGGAGATAAAAATATTTTGCCAATGTTTTGGGCCTGAGCTCTTCTTCAAGGATTCCTCGCTTATTACTTTGAATAATGCTTTGCTTATTCCTTGAAGAAGAGCTCAGGCCCGAAGTGTTGGCAAAATATCTTTATCTCCTATGGACGCTGCTGAGTTCCTCCAACATTTAGAACCATAGAACACTACAGCACCAAAAAACAGGCCATTCGACCCTTCTAGTCCATGCCGACCAATAAAACTAGCTTGTCCCACTGACCTGCTCTCATTTCATTACCCTCCAGACCCCTCCTATCCATGTATTTACCCAATTTATTTTTAAAACTCAAGACTGAATCTGCATTCACCACATCAGATGGCAGCTCATTCCACACTCCCACCACTCCCTGAGTGAAAAACTGAAGGGGTTCAGTCTAAAGCTATGACCTCTCATATTTATCTCCCCCAATCTAAGTGGAAACATCCTTCTCACATCTACTCTGACTGCACCCCTCATAATCTTACAAACCTCTATCAAGTCTCCCTTCATTCAAGGAATAAAGTCCTAACCAGTTCAATCTTTCCCGATAACTCAACTCTTGAAGACCCGGCAACAACATCATAAATCTTCTCTGCACTCTTTCAATCAATCTTATTGGTATCTTTCCTGCTGCTGGGTGCCCAGAACTGCACGCAATATTCTAAGTGTGGTCTCACTTGAAAAATTTCAATATAACATCCTGACTTCTCTACTCAATACTCTGATTTATAAAGGCTATGATGCCAAATGCTTTCTTTACAACCCTGTTCACATGTGACACCACCTTCAGGGAACAATGCATATGTATTACGAGATCTCTTTGCTCCTCCACACGCCTCAGTGGCCCACCATTTACTGTGTATGTCCGACTCTGATTTCCTCTTCCAAAGTGCAACACCTCACACTTATCTGCATTAAATTCCATCAGCCATTTACCGGCCCAATTTCCCAGCTGATCCAGATCCCTCTGTAACCTTTGAAAGTCTTCCTCACAGTTCACGAGACCTCCTATCTTTGTGTCACCAGCAAACTTGCTGATCCAATTCACCACGTTATCTTCTCGGACATTTATATAGATAACAAACAATAATGGTCCCAACACAGATCCCTGAGGCACACCCCTTGACACAGACCTCCAGTCTGAGAAGCAACCATCCACCGCCACTCTCTAGTTTTTTCCACCAAGCCAATTTCGAATCCAGTTTGCAACCTCACTAGATAAACCTAATATCCTAACCTTCTTAACCAACATCTCATGTGCAACCTTGTCAAAGGCCTTATAGACAACATCCACAGCCTTTCCTTCATCTGTTTTCTTAGTAACTTACACAAAAAACTGTACAACATGACCTAACAATGCCCACTGTTCTGATCCATCTTGTTCTATTTATTCGTTCATTGGAGGTCACTATTAATGCAAGGCTATTTTTTATTGTACATCTCTGACATCCCCCAATTGAGACCAGTCATGTAGCTGGGTCTGGAGACACAGATGAGGTGAGGATAGCAGATTCCCTTCTTTAAACAGCATTAGTAAACCAGATGGGATTTTTTCTGCAATTCAGGATTTACATGACTGAGATTTGCTTTAGGATCCAGGTACTTGAGCTTAGAGTCGCCAGCTACAATGGTGGATATTGAACTGAGGACAGTCAGACAATGAATGTCAATGCAAATTTAGACATGCAGCATGGTAACAGGCCCTTCCAGCCCATGAGCCCGCGCTGTCCAATTACACCCAACTAAGCTACAAGCCCCCTGTATGTTTTGAAGGGTGGGAGGAAACTGGAGCACCAGAAGGAAGCCCATGGGGAGAGCGTGCAAACCCCTTGCAGACAGCACCGGATTTTAAACCCAGTCGCTAATGCCGTAACAGTGAGGCGCTAACTGTGCCGCCCCATGACTTTCCCCCCGGGTAAAACAGGCAGATAGTAGAGGGCATGTATTTAAAGGCGAGAGGGAACAGTTTAAAGGAGATGGATGAGGCAAAGTTGCTTCTCAATAAAAGCACATGAACCCTTAGGTGCCTGGAGTTGGCTGCCGGAGTTAGTGGTGGAATGATATCTGATGGCAGTGTTCAAGAGGCTTCTACGCAGACCAATGAACCTGGATGGCATATAAAGGGGTAGGGATTGAGTGCAGACAGAAGAGATTCATTTCAATTTGGTGTCAAGCTCAATAGAAGAATCTGGACTGAAGGGCCTGTTCCTGTGCTGCACTGTTCAATGTTCTACAATTCTGGGTCAATCGTCTGGAACTCTGGCTGTTCGTCCAATAACCTGACTTCAATGGTACCACAGACATACCTAGCTTCGACATTAAGTGGGATAAATAAAGAATTGAATGTTTATTATTCCAATAAACTTCTGAGGAAAGCCACTCAGGAAAGAAATGCAATATTTAAACTGAATTGGTGCTGTCCATCAATGGAATGGAATAAACCGAAAAGGTCATAGGTCTTTGCTCAGAAGGAGGAGAGAAGTCTTTATAGAGGTCTACAAGATTATGGGAGGCATAGATAGGGTGGACAGCTAGCGCCTCAGGTATCAGGTATCGTTTATTTTTAGAAATTAACACCATACAGCATTAAAACCAAGAAAGCATTCCCTTGACCTGGTACAAAAACTGCCTAACGATACAATGCAACATACAATCAATTTTCAGAAACCAGACAATGGTACAAGGAGATGGGTTACAGCTCGATGTTATAAAATGTCCAGCAGTTTTGGTGAAGAAGTACGTTCCCCGAGTCTGAGGAGCCACTGCAGGCTGTTTGCGCAGCCTTCAACAGGTCAGGTTACTAGCGGTAAGGAACCCAAATATCGTCCAGCCACAAGTTCGCCCAGCCCGAGCCCTCTGGTACCACCCCTACCGTGAGGCCCAGGCATTGCAGCCTCAAGTCCTCTGTTAACCCACAAGGCCTAGGCCCGTCTCTCCCGACCTCCGAGCCTGGTGTGGCTCTGCAAAACTCGTCGCCCCGGACGCCGTCTCTGACTCCGCCGCTTGTCCTTTGCACTCAGCTCGACAATAGTCGCCTCTGACAACGCTCCAAAGAGCCGAAGAACTGCAGGCCTCCTGCTCTTGGCCAAGTCTGAAGCCCCATCAGTGCTTCACAAACTGATCAGCTGCCATGATTGGAAATACTTGGAAAGGCTCTCATTTCACTCAGTTTCTCTCTCTGTGGACGTTACCCGAACTGCTGGGTAATTTAAAAAAATGTAGACATTCAGCACGGTAACAGGCCCTTTCAGCCCACAAGTCCGAGCTGCCCAATGGCACCCAATTAAACTACAGTCGTCAGTGCGTTCCAAAGGGTGGGAGGAAACCGGAGCACCCGGATGAAATTCCTGCAGATAGACAGCACCAGATTCGAACCCCGGTCCAGATTGCGGGCTCTGTTTAACAGCGTTATGCTAACTGTGCCCATATTTTCTGTTTCAAAGTTCCAGTGTCCGATTCAGTATTAGCTACATTGCCCTGCTCCCGTGCCCGGAAATGTCTTTCTATTTATTTATTGTTTATTTTTCTATTCAAATTCCTTTTGGAAGGTTAAGTGGAAAGTTAACAGAAAACATTTACCAGGATGCCACCTGTATTAGAGGGTGTGAGCTGTTGTGGGGAAGAGTTTGGACAAACTTTAAACCATTGGAGGTTGAGGGGATACCTGATGGAGGTTTGTAAAATTATGAGAGGCATTGGTAGGACAGACAGTCAGAATGTGTTTCCCAGGCTCAAAGTATTTACTGAGGATGTGCTTCTCCGAGAATGGATGGGAGTGGGTGTAAAGGGGAAAGATAGATTAAAGGGAGAAGTTCAGGGTAGGTTTTTTTTTTAAAAAGAGTGTAGGTGCTTGGAATGGGCTCCCAGGAGTTTTGATGGAAGCAGATTGTAGCGTTTAAGAGACCGAGATAGGTATACGAATATGCGGGGAATGGAGGGAGATGGATCACATGCACACAGCAGATTTAGCTGCATTTAGACACTATGTTCGGTGCAGATTTCCTGAACAAAAGGACCCATTCTTGAGCTGAACTCTCTGTTCCATCAATCAGCTTCACCATGCGGTCAGGCAGTTATTTGTAACACATGCCACTCAATTGTAGAGGAATCCTGACAGTCACGTTCACCGAAGGAAAGAAACTGGCCTCTGGTCACGCCAATGGCAAGCAATAGTACCGCACTTCATTTCTAAAGTACTACCCAGTTTAGAGCATAGAATGGTGACAGGCCCTTTGGCCCACATGGCTGTGCTGAACATGCCCAAATCAAACTAAAGCGCACAAGAGGGAGATAGATCAACAAGTTGGGTGGGGTCACCACAACAAACTTGCGCTCAATGTCAGCAAAACTAAGGAGCTGATTGTGTGTTTCAGGTGGAGGAAACCCAGTGATTGCATCGAGGAGTCAGCAGTGGAGAGGGTTAAGAACTTCAAATTCCTGGGTGCCAACATCTCTGAAGATCTTTCCTGGGGTTGTCGTGTCGATGCAATCACTGGGAAGGCTCACCAGCAGCTATATTTCGTGAGGAGTTTGAGATGATCACCAAAGACCTGCAAATTTCTACAGGTGTGGAGAGCATTCTGACTGGTTGCATCGCTGTCTGGTATGGAGGTGCCAATGTAGAGAACAGGAAAAGGAGACATAGGAACAGGAGTAGGCCAAAAATGGCCCATCGAGCCTGCTCCGCCATTCAATACGATCATGGCGGATCTAATTTATGACCTAACTCCAACTACCTGCCTTCTCCCCATATCCCCTAATTCCTCTATCATGTAAAAATTTATCTAACCGAATTTTAAATATGTTTAATGAGGCAGCCTCAACCACTTCCCTGGTTAGAGAATTCCAAACATTCACTACTCTCTGGGAAAAACTATTTTTCCTCATCTCTGTCCTAAATCTACTCCCCCGAATCTTGAGACTGTGTCCTCTCATTTTAGTTTCCCCGGCCAGCTCAAAAAACCTTCCTACATCTATCCTATCCATACCCTTCATAATCCTATATGTTTCTATAAGATCTCCTCTCATTCTTCTGAACTCGAGCGAATACAATCCTAGACGATTTAATCTTTCATCATAAGCCAACCCCTTCATCCCAGGGATCAACCTAGTACAGAGAGTTGTGAGCTTAGCCAGCCCCATCATGGGCATCACCCCATCAAGGAAATCTACAAGAGGCGGTGTCTTTAGAATCTGTCCTCGAGGACCCCCGCCACCCAGGCGATGCCCTCTTCACTCTGCTCTCATCAGGAATAGGGTATAGGAGACTGAAGTTACACGGATAGCTTCTTCCTCTCTGGCATCAGATCTCTGAATGATCAATGAACCACCCACACTACCCAACCTTCTCACTAATTTATTTGTTTAAAAAAAATGTGATTTATACCACTAATAATGGTGCTGGAAAACAACAAATTTTGTGACATGCTCAAGATAATATATTCTGATTCTAATTCTGCATCTTGCACTTGACAGATATCCCATAATAGAGAAAGAATTTTTGTGAATTGCTAACATGGGCAATTTGTGCAAGCAATTGGAGTTGAATTTCTGTTCTAGATTATTTTGATTTTCCCTCTTTGTCTGGCTTGCATCGCTTCTGGGCAATACAACTGCACCTTCGGTAAGGGAATGCAAGAACTAAAGCAACATCTGGCATTGCGGTTCCAATGAAATGTTGCTCCACATCTTCGACTAATGTCAACACGGCCTCAAAAGATAAACACACACACAAATGCCAGGACAGGCATAAGGATTTCATCTGGTCTCGCCCCTCGTACTGCTATTTCGAGTTCCAGCCCCTCACCTTTTCCGTCCCTTCTGCAAGGCAGAGACCGCTGGCTCAGGTTTTGTACCAGGCAGTGCAGGGAGAATCCAGGATGTGGCCTTATAGAACGGGGACCAAATCATTTGGGCAGGTTAGCACAGAGGGATTCTGCAGACAAAGTGTGGGTAGAAATCAGCACTCCACAAGGCTAGTGGTTTAGGGGTCGAGGGGGTCCGATAAAATGTTGACTGACCAAAAATAAATTTTAGAAGCGATTAATGAAATGAGACCGTGTAAATAGACACAAGAATGTAACAGATCGGGAGCTGGAACCTGCTCTGCCATTCAATAAGATCACAGCTGAATGGACGGAAATTCATCTCTCCATTCCCGTCAACCCTTAGTAAACCTTCCACACACACAAAATAAAATCTATCTACATCTGCTACTCTACAGACCACTCTTTGAGGTAGAGAGTCTCTATGTCTCAGAACCCTCCATGGGGAGGATACCAGTTCATCCCAGTCTTAAAATGGAAGCTCCCTCATTTTTACTCACTCAATGGTGGACAAGAATCTACGTGGTTAAATGGCTTCCTGCTGTACATAGAACAGGCCCTATCCAAGTCTTTTGAATGTCCCGACTGTAGCAGCCTCCACTACTACCCCCGGCAATTCTTTCCAGGCACGCACCATTCTCATCTAAACCTTCCTCTACTCACCTCAAACAGTTATCCTCTGGTATTGGTCATTGCCTCTCTGGGAGAAAGGTGCTGGTTGTACTCTTTATCTATGTTCCTCATAATCTTATACACCTCTATCATGTTACCTCCCATCCTCCATCACTCCAAAGAAGAAACCAACTCACTCAACCTTTTCTCATTAGACATATTCCCTTCATCTTCATTCTTTTTTAAATTTCGACATACAGCACGCTAACAGGCTCTTCCGGCCCACGAGCCCTTGATGCCCATTTACACCCAATTAACTTACAGACCCATGGGTTGGGAAGGGTGGGAGGAAACCGGAGCACCTGGAAGAAACCCATGCAGATGTGGGGAGGACGCACAAACTCCTTACAGCCTCCTTTCTAGAACATTCCTAACCTCTGTGATTGTATCTGCTTCTAGCTCCAACCCCCAGCAGCCTGTTCTGCCCCTCACTCAGTGGGTTTACATCGAACACTACAGCACAGTACAGGCCCTTCATCCCTCGATGTTGTACTGACCCATATATTCATTTAAAAAATGGTCCCTACCTCATAACCCTTTATTTTTCAAATTTCATCCAAGTGTCTGTCTAAATGCCCCTTGTGTTACAGCCTCCACCTCCATCCCTGGCAAGGCATTCCAGGCACCCATAACTCTCCGCATAAAAAGCGCACCCCTGCATGTCTCCCCGAAACTCCCCTCCCTTCACTTTGTATATAGGTCCTCTGGTGTTTTCTATTCCTGCCCTGGGAAACAGGCACTGGCTGACCACCCTATCTATGCCTCTCATAATCTTGTAGACCTCTATCAAGTTTCCTCTTATCCTTCTATGCTCCAAAAAGTCCCAGCTCTGCTAACCTTGCCTTATAAGACTTATTTTCCAATGCAGACAACATCCTGGTAAATCTCCTCTGCACCTTCTCCATGGTTTTCACAGAAGTGACCAGAACTGAACACAATACTCGAAACATGGTCTTTGTAGAGTTGCAACATGGCCTCTCGACTGCTGAACTCAATCCCCCTATTAATGAAGGCCCAGCGTCCCATCAGCCTTCTTAACTTTGTGGTTTTTAGGGGTACTTCTGCTGGAAGCCCCTTTCTGATGGAGGGAGGAAAGCCCCCTGGCCAACTTCCAACTGGTGCTTGGCACCTGGCTGGAGGTTCTAGTGTTGCAGGGATCATTGATACCCAACCACATCCCAAAACTGCCTCTCCATTGATGACCAAACTCTGGAATTAAAATGAGGAGTAAGAAACCACTCCCTTTTAAAGCTCATGTAAACACTAACAGGCTCCGTCCGTCCCTGTCCAAAGAAGGAAACCAGAAGGAAATGGCAACGTATCCCCTCATCTCAACAGATGCCGTGTGCCAGTTAAACTCCTTTTTCAGTCATCCTGAAGCAACTAAATTTAGCTCAATGTTGAAAACAGAATACTCATTCTTCTAATATCTGATGAAACTTGATCCAATGAGAGAACACAGCCAAAATCCCTCGAATTAAGGGAAGGCAAGAGATTGGAATGTTGCCATGACGTTAGAGCCAACACAAGACAAATAAAGCAATTCTGCAACAGAATGGACAAGGAATATTTCCCAACCCCATCAATGACACATTCCCTATTATTTCCCAAGCCTTTTTAGAAAAAGACGTTGAGAGGACATGGGTTAAGGGTGAAAGGTGCAGTATTTAAGGGGGGGGGGGGAAAAGAAGCACGAAAGTCTGCAGACGCTGTGATTGTAGTAAAAACACAGAAATTCTGGAGGAACCCAGCAGGTCTTGCAACGTCCATGGGAGGGGAAGATATATAACCAACGTTTCAGGCCTGAGCCCTTATTCAAGATACGAGCAAATAGCGGGCAGGTGCATGAATTAAACAGCTAGGGAAGGAAGAATGGGGAGGGGGAGGAGTACAGACCAACAGGCAAAAGGATATGGATGGGACACAGGAGAGGGGAAAGGTGAGAATCGACTAGGGGAGGGGTTTGTTTGGGGCTCTGTGGAAGCAAAGCTAGGGGAAAGGAGACAGAGGGAAGAGGGAGAGAGTCAGAGCAGGGTTTTAGGGGAACATTGGAGGGTAATTACTTTGTGCAGGGAGTGGCGAGAGTATCGAATGAGCCGCCAGCAGAGATGGTGAATGCAGTTTCAATTTTGACATTCAAGAGAAGATTGGATGGGAGTGATATGGAGGGCTATGGTCCAGGTCAGGTCAATGGGATGAGGCAGAATAAATAGGTCAGCTCAGACTAGATGGGCTGAAAAGCCTGTTTCTGTCCTGCTGTGCTCTGCA
The DNA here is from genome assembly GCF_036971445.1 of Narcine bancroftii. Classification (NCBI taxonomy): domain Eukaryota; kingdom Metazoa; phylum Chordata; class Chondrichthyes; order Torpediniformes; family Narcinidae; genus Narcine; species Narcine bancroftii. The sequence continues at coordinate 150,246,084 of NC_091469.1, forward strand.
GTTCTATAATCTTGGATTGATAGTGTTTATATTGTGGTGACAACATGCTCTACTCGGTCCTATTTTATTTAAGCTCCTTTTTTAAGGATGTGGTATTGCTGGCAAGGTCAGCATTTTCTGTCCACTTTGCAGGGCCTTTGAGAAGGTAATGGTGAGCAGTCTTTGTGACCTGCTGTAGTCGTTCTGGTGAAGGTGCTCCTGCGGGGCTGTTGAGAGCATTCTGTCTGGCTGCCTCACTGTCTGGTATGGATGTATGCAGTGAGGAAAGGGACAGGCTGGATTGTCCAAGAATCCAGTGGTGCACCACAGTATCTGCAAAGATTAGTGAAGTGTGGTTGAAGCCACCTCTTTCGCGAGACAATGTCCTGCCAACTAACCAAACCAGGAAAAGCCGAACAAAGAAAGAAGAGTAATTTGACTTTTCTCCCTGTGAAGTTTCAAGTCAAGGTTCAAATTTGTCAGAGTACACACACACGCACATCACATACATCCCTGAGGTCCTTTTTCCTGTGGGCCAGGCAGAATTTCTAATTACCAGTAACTGTAAACTGAGCTTAAGGAAAGACAGAGATGTAAACAAAAGAAAGAAATGTGAACAAACTGGCTGCGCAAGTTGAGAATTAAATAATGAGCAAAGTACGTGCCCTTAAACAAGTCTGTGGTTCAGGATTCGGAGGTATGCGTCCTGTGGCACCTGTATCTCCTCCCTGGTGGCAGCAGCGAGAATGGAGGTGGTGTGGATCCTTGATTATTGCTGCCAATCTCCGACGGCAACATTCCATGTAGATGTTGGGGAGAGTTTTGCCCGGGATATTTTGGCACGAGCTATTTATTTACATTTTTTTCCAAATATGATCCTCTACTTTTAAAAACACCCACTTCCCCGTGACCGTACAACATCCAAGCGAGTACTCTTTGCAGGACACTACACAAAAGCTGCAGATGGTTCATTCACGAGCAAAGAACTGCTGGAGGAATTGAGTAGGTTAGACAGCATCCATGGGTAGAAATGGTCAGTCAACATTTTTGGTCTGAGCCCTTTAACGAGGCTATTCATGTCAACAACTTTATATTTGTAGTTGTATATCAATGGTAGATCCAAAATTCAAATTTAAATTTAAACATACAGCATGGTAACAGCCCACAAGCCCATGTAGCTCAATTACATCCAATTAACCTAAAACCCCGGTATGTTTTGAAGAGTGGGAATCAACTGGAGGACCCGGAGGAAACCCACGCAGACATGGGGAGAACTGCAAACTCTTTGCTCGGGTTTCGAACACAGGCCGCTGGCGCTGTGACTGTGTTGGGCTAACTGCTATGTGCCGCCCATACGCTAACTGTGCTGCCCGAAGTCTTAAAGTTCAGACTTATTGTCAGAACACATACATGACTTCATATACCGCACTGAGGTTCTTTTCCCTGTGGGCCAGCAGAACTTCTACTTATCAGTGGTGTAAAATTAAAGCTGTACTCAAGAAAAGATACATATGCAAAAGAGAGAAGGGTAAACAAGAAGGAAACATAAACAAACTGCGCAAGGCAGAAAATGAAAAAAATAATGTGAGCAGTACAAGTCCTTAAATGAGTCCTTCATTGAGTTTTTCGTTGAGGAGCCTGATAGTGGACGGGTAGCAGGTGTTCCTGAACCTGGTGGGACGTGCCTTGTGGCCCCTATATACATGATGATTCCCCACTACAAAGGAGATAAATACTAAGCTATGCCAGCATTAGGCATGAAGAATGATAAAGCATCACACATGCCTTAAAGCTGCCATGAGAGAGAGAGAGAGAGAGAGAGAGAGGGGGGGAGAGAGAGAGAGAGAGAGAGAGAGAGAGAGAGATGCACAGGAGCAAATGGACACAACACACGGACCACATCAAGGGCAATAACAAGGAGTTTTGGTATGTTTGAAGATACTGAATGTTACAAATGCAGAATTTGGTACATTTTGTGGGCGTTAAATTGAACCACAGAGTCTGTCTGGTGCTTTGGATATAGGATATAGGCACAACATAACATCATCGGTATGCAAAGATCCAAAAGATTAAAGTGTTTTGTGAAGCCACATTAACCACCAGTTGAGCTGACAACTTTGCCTGGGTATTAGCTCTGTGCAGGTGGACACAGCTGCTCAACCAAATTCATTTCCTCTTGAAGAGACAGAAGAGTTCTTTCGTGTATTACCACCTCCATGGTTTGGCTCCCAGATCTTTCTTTAACACGGGAAGATCCCACTAAACCATCTCCCCTTTCGCAAAGATTTTGGCAGCGTCCTCCTCCAGGAAATGGATTTTCACCCTTAATGCACAAAACCATCTTCTTCACCTCTAATTTGCCCACCTTTCTTCATAATAGTTGCATCCCTACAGATGACCCTCAAGATCATAAGGCGGTGGGCAGGGGGAGGCAATCTTTTACTATGTGTAGGCCGGATGGTCACTCAGTGGTTGAATGGCAGGCCGCACTGATTTTTTGGAACCAATATTTGGTTCTACTTTACCCAAACTAGATCCTCTCTCATGCTGTAGAAGTTCAGATTGCCAGCCATGTTTCACTGATTAAACTCTCGTGTCCTACCATCTGCATTTGTTAACTGCCGAATCTACCAGCATTGTTACCTTTTGCTCTTCCTCTACCTTCTCATCTGCACTTACTTGTAACGGAATCAGAGTTGTACAGCATAGAAATGGGATCTTCAGCCCATCACATCTATGCTAACCCTCCTGCTGCCTACTTACAATACCATGTGCCTGCATTAATCATACATTGCTCTATCCTACCTGAGAGTTCTCCCATCAACATTTATGTATTGCATTCAACACCAGCTTATACAGACTTCCTGGGTTTACTCCCTCCATGCTCTGCTCATTCAAGTACCTGTCCAGATGCCTCTTAAACATTGACACTGTTCCTGCCTCCACTGGCATCTCATTCCTCTCATTCCTGATATCAATTACTCTGCCTGTGAAATAATTACCCCTTGGATCCCCTTGAACCCTTTCCCTCTCCCCCTAGGTTCTCAACCTTTTTCTTTCCACTCACATCCCACTTTAAGCAACCCCTATCCATCGAAGCTCTGTGATTAGTAAGGGATTGCTTAAGGTGGTATGTGGGTGGAAAGAAAACATTTGAAAACCACTGTTTTAATCGTCCCTCATTGACTCATTATGTGCACGGTTTCAAAACTCCAAAGGAAATAGGCCAAATGACAATTTTTCTCAAGCAAAATATTTCAGTCACAATTGTGTCTAGAGCAGTGATTCTCAGCCTTCCCTTCCCACTCACAGAGCACCGATGGCATAGGGAATACTTAAAGTGGTATGTGAGTGGAAAGAAAAAGGTTCAGGATCACTGGCCTAAATCCTCTGAGACACCCCTACCATGGGAAAAGGAATCTGACCATCGACCTCATCTGTGGCTCTCATAATATTTTTCATTTTATGACATCCTTCTGTTTCTGGCGTCAGCTCCTTGCCGACTTAACCTCGTTCCATTTGGTATCTTAAGCCACGCAGTTTTCCAAAAGCAACTCAGAAGAGTAACGTCTGCTTCGAGACTCCTTTGTATTTGAAACCCATCAAGCGTAACAAGTCCACGAGGAGGGATGGAGGAAGGAATTGGAAGGTGAATAGGGAAAAGAGAGAGGTCATGAAAGAAAAATTGTTTTGAATCAAATACAAATCTACTTTAGTGCCATTAGTGAGGAGGGAGGTGCTGGCTGTAAAGATTACCAAGCAGCAATGGAACCCGCTGTAGGAGCCCTGAAAAATCCCTCATGTTTTCCTCTGAACCTTGTGGATAATGGTACGAGAGTTTATTGTCAGATACACAAGTACACAGACAGGGGTGCAGTGCACCGGAGCTCACTGGAGCAGTGCTCTGGCACCTCACAGGCCTGTTCAGGGCGACGGCTCAATGTGGGAGCAATGGCCATCTTCGTTACCCATAATCCCCCCACACAGCTGAAACCACTCTGCCAGTGCCAGGGAAACGCGAATGCTTGTTGTTGTAATTGTTACCGCGGCATTCCCCACCCCCCCACCGAGCACTATTTTCTATTCTGGACATACCTGTTTATTCCACAACCGGTCACCCTACTTCGTAGTCCTACAGTTTGCTGTCTATTATACAACGCCAAACACAACATGGCGGGCACCAAGGCTAGGTCTCGCAAGACCTCATTGCCACCCTTTTGGTGAGCTCCGGCACCTAAAATAAATTTGCACTGTACCCCTGCGTACAGATGCACTGAAATTCTTACTTGCTGCAGCCAAACAGGTACAAAAAAATTCACCGACTACATGAGTACTAATTAAAGCAATCACATTTTAGGTTAGCATAATGGTTGGCGCAACGCTATTACACAGCCATAGACCGGGGTACAAATGTGGTGCTGTCTGCAAGGAGTCCATACATTCTCCCATTGTCTGTGTGGGTTTCCTCTGGCTGCTCTGGTTTCCTTCCACCATTCAAAATATACCGGGGTTTGTAGATCAATTGGGCGGCATGGGCTCATGAGCTGAAAGGACCTGTTAAAGGCCGTACGTCTAAATTTATTTAAAAAATTTAAATTTAAGTTTACAACAGAAAAAGAGATAATGAATCGAAAAGGATGCATAAATGGTGATTACTGGTGTTTTAGATAATAGATTTTCTTATGAAGAAGCCTTAGCATATCGGTATAGGGGATATGGTATTGAGGTGGATAGAGAATTGGTTGACAGATAGGAAGCAAAGAGTAGGAATAAACGGGTACTTTTCAGAATGGCAGTCAGTTACTAGTGGGGCACCACAAGGCTCAGTGCTAGGACCCCAGTTATTTACGATATATATTAATGATTTAGATGAGGAAATAGAAAACATAATTTTCAAGTTTGCAGATGACACGAAGCTGGGTGGCATTGTAAGCTGTGTAGAGGCTGTTAAGAGTGTGCAGGGTGACTTGGACAGGTTCAGTGAGTGGGCAAATGCATGGCAAATGCAATATAATGTGGATAAGTGTGTGGTTATCCACTTTGGAGGAAAGAATAGGAGGGCTGAGTACTATCTTAATGGTATCCAATTAGGAAAAGGGGAGATGCAAAGAGACCTGGGTGTCACTGTGCATCAGTCATTAAAAGTGGGCATGCAGGTGTAGCAAGCAGTAAAAAAGGCGAATGGTATGTTGGCGTTCATATCAAGAGGATTAGAGTACAGGAGCAGAGAGGTATTAATGCAGTTGAATAGGGCTTTGGTGAGACCTCACCTGGAGTATTGTGTTCAGTTTTGGTCTCCTTATCTAAGGAAGGACATCATTGCCGTGGAGAGAGTGCAGAAAAGGTTTACCAGATTGATACCAGGGATGGTGGGACTTGCATATGAAGAAAGGCTAGAAAGACTGGGCTTGTACTCACTGGAGTTTAGACGATTAAGAGGAGATTTAATAGAAATGTTCAAAATTCTTAAGGGATTTGACAGGCTAGATGCAGGAAGATTGTTCCCAATGTTGAGCAAGTCTAGAACCAGGGGTCACAGTTTAAGGATAAAGGGGAAGTCCTTTAGGACTGAGATGAGGAAGAATTTTTTCACTCAGAGAGTGGTGAATTTATGGAATTCTCTGCCACAGGAAGTGATTGAGGCCGGTTCCATAGCTATATTTAAGAGAGAGTTAGATTTAGTACTTGTGACTAGGGGGATCAGGGGGTATGGAGAGAGAGCTGGAACAGGGTACTGTGTGGATGATCAGCCAAGATCAAAATGAATGGTGGTGTAGGCTTGAAGGGCCAAATGGCCTCCTCCTACACCTATTTTCTATGTTTCTATGTCTACCCAATTTTAATTTAATTTTGAACAACAGCACGGTAACAGGTCCTTCCGGCCCACGAGCCCGTCCCGTGCAAATACCCCAATTAACATGAGCCCGGCACGTTTTGAAGGCTGGGAGGAGCACCCAGAGGAAACCCATGTGTGCACGGGGAGAACTTACAAACTCCTTACAGACAGTGCTGGGTTCGAACCTGCGTCCCTGGTGCTGTAATAGTGAAGCGCTGTTACGTTTTAAAACATCGTTTATCATGTAAGGCCTTTCATAAACTGAGGATACCCTAATAACTTCACTGCCAAGTAAGCTTCCGAAGTGCTGCCACCACTGCAGGTAATGAGAGGTGATTTTTGCACACCGTCCTCACAGATTATGAAATAATGACCTCAGGTGCTGTCTGTCTGGAGTTTGCACGTCCTCTCCCTCTCTCTCTCACTCTCTCTCTCACTCTCTCTCACTCTCACTCTCTCACTCTCTCACTCTCTCTCTCACTGCACGAGTTTCCTCCAGGGCTCCCGTTTCCTCTCACATTCTGGAGAGCTCTTGATGGGTAGGTCAACTGCTGCTCTAAATTGCTCCCCAATATGAGTGGATGACAGGAAAATCAGGGGGGCATTGACTGAGATCAAGAAAATTCTGGAATGTCTTCCAGGTCATACAAAAACATGAAGCAATCTGGATTTCACCAACTGTTTGAAAGGTTAGCGTGGTAGCCAGAGATTCGGGATGGAATCCACGGCTGTCTGTATGGAGTTATCACGTTCTCCCAGTGACTTGCGTGAGTTTTCTCTGGGTGCTCTGGTTTCATCTTACCCTCCAAAACGTACGGGGTTGGTAGGTTAATTGGGGGAGCGGCAGGGGTTTCAACGGCCAGAATTGGTTTCTTATGGCATCGTTAAAAAAAATTAACAACCATGTGATCAGAGAAAGGTTTTGGCATTTATTTCAAAAGACAGCACCTCTGACAGTTCAGCATTTCCTCAGTATGCCCTGGATTTTCTACGTGAGAAAGGGTGTACTGGCAGTGCAGAGGAGGTTCACTGGATGATTCTAGGAATGAAAGGGTTATCATATGAGGAGCATTTGACATCTCTCGGCCTGTACTCGTAGGAATTTAGAAGAATGGGATTGGGTGGGTGAGGGTGTGAGGAATCTCATTTAAACATCTCAAATGTTGAAAGCCATGGACAGTATTGATGTAGAAAGGTTGTTTCCCATGATGGGAGAGTTTAGGGCAAGAGGGCACAAATTCAGGATTGAAGGGCATCCACTTAGAACAGAGATGCATAGGAATTTCTTTCGCAAGAGTGTGGTCAATCTGTGGCATTTGTGGCCACTGGCGGTTGTGGAGGCCAGGTCATTGGGTGTATTTAAGACAGATAGGTTCTTGCGTTCTGGCGCATTACTGCTGTGCTTTGCCATCCACATCCTCCCTTTAGTCACCTGCTCCTTCATGCCATCCACCTACCCACACCTCGTTCTGATGAAAAGTCAGCGCCCTGAAACACCAACCCAATTCCTTCACCTCAGATGAGGCCTGACCTGCTGTGGGGGTCTGTACTCCGTGGAGTTTGGAAGAATGAAAGACGATTTTGTTGAAACATCTTAAGATTCTTCGTGACCTTGATTTCCTGGAGTTAGCCTTTAACCCCACCCCCGTACTGAACTTGGCTGCCGGCCTAATTCTTCATTCTGAAGAGGGATCATGGCCTCGTCTTCTACATCTGCCCTTGAACTGCAGGAATCTATGAAGAAATACCTCTTCTGTGGCCCAGCAACTGTTTGCACAAGAATACTCTCATCATACTCGATAGAAATTCCAGAAGGCGCTGCGGCTATTTGCTGAGACGAACACACAGCTTTGATCTTGGGAAACAGAGAGTTTGTTCCTGTCTGCATGCTGACTGCTTCAGAACCAATGCACAAGTTCAAGCAGAGTTCTGATAAGAACCCCATGATCTGAAACAGCAATGTTGGCTCATTGTTCACAGAGGCTGTCCAGCTTGTAGGCGATTTGCACCATTTTGTGCGTACAAGACCATTTTTCCTGGGGTGACAACAGCAAATACCAAAGGTTTAAGGTGAGGGAGTGGAGAAAGTTTAGGGAGATGTCAGCGATAAATTAAAAAAGATAAAGGGTGGTGCCTGGAATGCATTACCAGGGGTTAGCATTAAAATGGTGGAGTCTGGTACAATAGGAACATTCAAAGGTCTCTGAGATAGGCACATGATAGGGGCAGCAGGGTTAGTGTAGAAGGTAGCACACTGTGATATCACAGTGCCTGTGATAGAATTTGGCGCTGTCTTTAAGGAGTTTGTACGTTCTCCTCAAGTCTGCATGGGGTTTTCCCCAGGTGCACTGGTTTCCTCCCAACCTTCAGTGTTTGGGGGTTGTAGATTCCGTGTAATTCAGTGGTTCTCCACCTTTTTCTTTCCACTCACATCCCACCTTAAGTAATCCCTCTGCCATCGGTGCTCTGTGATCAGTAAGGGATTGCTTAAGGTGGTCTGTGAGTGGGAAGGGAAGGTTGAGAATCACTGCTCTGGATCCAATTGTTACTGAAATATTTTGCTTGAGAAAAATTGTCATTGCCCATTTCCTTTGGAGTTCTGAAACCATGCACATAACGAGTCAATTAGGGACGATTAAAACAGTGGTTTTCAAACATTTTCTTTCCCCCCGCATCCCACCTTAAGCAATCCCTTACTAATCACAGAGCACCGATGCTGTCAGAGAGCAGCAGCAATCATCAAGGATCCACACCACCCAGCACACGCTCTGTTCTCGCTGCTGCCAACAGGAAAGAGGAGTAGATACCACAAAATTCACACCTCCAGGTTTAGGAACAGCTGCCTCCCACCACCATCAGACTCCTCAATGACAAACTCAATCAGGAACTTATTTAAGGACTCTTACTTGTGCACTTTATTGATTTTTTAAAATTTCTTTCTGTATTGCTTATCAGTTTGTTTACATTCATTATCTATTTCCAGTTCTTTATTTATTTATATGTGTACAGTTTTTTTATTACTAATTAGAGGTAATTCTGTCTCACCCATTGTATGTGATGTCAATATATGTACTCTTGACAGTAAATCTGAAATCTGAATCTGAAATGTACAAACTCCACACACCCCCCCCCCCCCCCCCCCCCCCCGCCCCACCACCAAGGTCAGATTTGAACCTGGGTCTCCGGTGTTGTGAGGGAGCAGCTCTACGAGCTCTGCCAGTGAGCTGCCCTTAACATCTGGTCCATGCACAAGATATACCATGTTCCCCTTTTTTCCCCCCAAAACAAAGTTCAAACATTATCAAGCTATGTGCTCGAAGATGGTACGCATTTCAATGGAGCTCATAACAGTTTTCCTCTCACAGTTCCTCTCGTTTGAACCGTTTCTGTTATTCAATTCAAACTGGGATTTAGCACCAAGAATGGTCACATCCCCCCCCATGTATTGATTCAAAAAGAAAAAAATTCTACCTTGTCTGCTACCATGACAACCCTGGCAGTCTTCTGGGACCGAGGTACTTTGCTTGTCTTGTATGGCTGCCAATATGTGTTGCATGACAAAACTAACCTCAGTGGAGAAGGGTCTGGGGCTCATTTCCTTTTGCAAGTCTGAGTGATGCTTGGAAGGAAAAGGACAGAGGAAGGGTTTCTTTTAAAAAATTTAAAAAACTGATAACAAATCCCCACAAAAGAGGAATTGTTGCAGGACAGAATGGAAAGGCAGTGGACTCAGTCCACATGCATGGACAAGTTTCTTTGTCATTTCTTGAATGGCGTTTACAGTCAGCTTTCTTGCTTTATGTGTAGAATTTACTACTGTAGTTGGAGCACGTAACTAAAAGTTCAGCCCTTCAGCCCAACCCATCCGCACTGTCCAAGTTGCCTATCCGAGCTCGTCCCTTGGCCAAATTCCTTCAAATGTTCCCTATCCCTGTACATGTCTGGGTGGCTTGTCCCCACTCCTTAAGTTCTTGGGAGTCACTACATCAAAGGATATTTCCTGGACCCAACGCGCTAATGGCATCGTGAGGAAAGCACGTCAGCACCTCTACTTCCTTCAGGAGTTTGCGGAGGGTTAGTATGACATCAGAAACCTTGGCAAATTTCTACAGAGGTGCGGTGGAAAGTGCGCTGACCGGCCGCATCATGGTCTGGTATGGAGACACAAATACCCCTGAGCGCGAAGCTCTGCAAATGGTAGTGGACACAGCCCAGGACATCACAGGCAAAACCCTCCCCACCATCGAGGACATCTACGGGAAATGCTGATCGGAGGGCAGCAGCAATCATCGAGGACCCACACCATCCTTCACACTCTGTCCTCACTGCTGCCATCAGGAGGATTAGGTGCCACAAGCCTCGAACCACCAGGGTCAGGAACAGTTGCTCCATCAGACTCCTCAATGACAAACTCAATCAGGGACTTATTTAAGGATTCTTACTTTTGCACTTTATTAATTTTTTAAATTCACTTTGCACACATTTCTTTAGTTGTTTACACGTGGACATCGTGTACAGTTTGTTTTGCACGACCAATAAGTGGTAATTCTGCCTCGTCCGGCAGAAAAAAGAGAATCTCTGGGGGGTTGTATGGACTCTGACAACAAATCTGACATTTCCTACCACTCATACCATATAAAACCCCTCAGTTCTCTTTTAAATCTTCAGCCCCCCCACCCCCCCTAAACCAAAGCTCTCTGGTTTTAGACTCTCCTACCCCACAGAAAGGACCATAAGACACACAGCAGAAACAGACTATTCAGCCCATTGAACCTGCTTCCCCCCCCCCCCATTTAAACAATAGCTGATCCATTCTCCCACTCAGCCCCACTCCCTGGCCTTCTCCCCATAACCTTTGACGCCCTGGCTAATCAAGAGCCTGCCACATTGGGTGTCTGAAAGACACCCAGTGACTTGGCCTCCACAAAACCACCCAGGTTCCCCCGTCATCTCGGTTCTAAGTGGACGCCCTTCTACCCTGAAGCCGTTCACTTTGTCCGTACCCCACATGATTTGGACTTGTCATTCCTCAGCCCCTCTCCATTCCTCCAGGGAACGAACCCCTTAGGCTAGTGCCCAAAAGAAAGGGGTGTGTGTGGGGGTGGGGGGGAGGACACTCGGGGGAACGGGACACTCGGCAGGACGCGGAGCTGGGTGGTCTGCAGGGGGAACGGGACACTCGGCGGGGGGGGGGGACCCTCGGCAGGACGCGGAGCTGGGTGGTCTGCAGGGGGACGGGACACTCGGGGGGGGGGGGGGGACGGGGCACTCGGAGCTGGGTTGCCTGCAGGGGGACGGGACACTCGGGGGGGGGGGGCACTCGGAGCTGGGTGGCCTGCAGCCTCTCCGGGCTTGATGAGATTCCTCTGGTTCAACGACATCCTTCATCCCGCGGCGCAGCCAGGACGAGTCCGAAGTGCGGCCGTCCCAGCATCGTGCCCGGCTGCCACATCTGCTCGGGTGACCTGAGTCGCCACCGCCCCCTCTCAGAGGAACCCGGAGGACCCGATGCCCCTCAGAGGGAGGGCTCCCTCCGTCCGCGCTCCGAGACCCCCACGTCCACTTCGACTCGGGCGGCTGCTTTGGCAAAGATCGGGAAGCGCCCAGGCGGAGATGCCCCGCGATGGCATGTGGAACGAGTTGGACCCGAATTCCTCCTGGCTGCAGCAGATGCCCAGGGACCTGGTGGGAGCTTTGCGGTGCCCCAACGGGCTATCCCCGTTCCAACAATGACTGCAATTCCAAAGTAGCTGGAAAACCAGTGATTTCACCCCCTTTAACCAGCGCTGCTCTATTTCAATGAGTTGAAGTTGGGGAAGTTGAAGTTGGGGAAGTTGAAGTTGAAGTTGGGAAAGTTGAAGTTGAAGTTGGGGAAGTTGAAGTTGGGGAAGTTGAAGTTGGGAAGTTGAAGTTGAAGTTGGGAAAGTTGAAGTTGGGGAAGTTGAAGAAGGGAAAGTCAGCCCCGAGCCCTCCCGAAGTGGCTACAATTCTGATCTGCAAATCTGAATCAAGGGGTTTTTATTAAAACAAAACAGGGACTTGGCCAAATAAACAGTGCCTTACCTCCTGTTGACTCGTCTGCCACACAGACACTCGGTCCAAGGCGCCCTTTAAAAGGAACTCAGGGCAGCACTGAGTCAATTCCAGCCCGAACGCGTTCGCGTCCAACTGAGAGCCGACAAATATATGCGAGCGCTGTCAGGCTCTGACAGGATCCCCCCCCCAGCCCCCGCCCCCGCCCCCCAGTGACTCAGTAATTCTCCAGCCTGGCTCGGCTGGCTGACTTTAAGGTACCAGCGCTGCCCCCACGGGGTTTTCGCCCGCGAAGGTGTGCCGGGGATGCCCGGGACCCAGCGAACCCCCAGGTCACCTCCCCCCCGTCCCCGCCCCCTTTCTCCAGTGGACCACGGCGGAGCGGAAGGTCACAGCTCGGCTGCTTTGCTCCTGTGCGGCCAGTCCGTGAAATCGTGGGTGAATTTTTAACTGCACTAACCCATCATCTATTCTCTCTTAAATATCTGGCTTGAATTTCCTGAGCCATTGAACTCCACAGGCATCTTGACACAAGCATTCCAAATATTTTATTGCTCTCAGGGTGAAGAGGCTTCTCCAGTCCAGAAGGTCTAACCCCTTGGTTCTAGAGACCCTAACCAATGGGAATATTAACTTCACATCTACCCTGCCAAGGCCAGTAATACCTTTGTGTGATTCAATGAGATTTCCTCTAACTTAGGTCAACTCTAACCCCTTGCACCCCCGCAGAAATTACTCTGGTGACAGAGAATCCTTCCTCACCTTGCAAAATCAGGAAAAGAGTAGATTGGGTGAAGGCAGAGAGTCTTTTTTTTTTTAAATCCCCCCCCCCCCCCCAGAGAAGGGTGGTGGGTACATAGAATGGGTGGCCAGAGGAGATGGTTCAGGCAGCTACTAAGGCAGAAAAAGTGGACCACATGCATAAGGATGGGGTTGGAAAGTGGTGGGCCAAAGGCAGACAGGTGGGCCGAGCACGGGTGGGACATTTTGGGTGGTGTGAGTAAGTTGGGCCTGAAGGGCCTGCTTCCATGCTGTATGAACTCTGGGTCACTAAATTCTTATTATTTGTTCTGCCTGGGTTTTCAAGGGACTTTGAACTTTGCCAGAAGATCCTCCTTCAGCAGATACATGAGGTTGAAAATATAAAGCTCCAGATTCAAGGCCATTATCAGACTCTTGAATGGGCCTTTCATTTCTAATTGAGGGTGCCCGTACCCTGCTTTAACTGTACCTTCTCCATATAACCATTTACGGAGCGGAAACAGGCCATGTTGGCCTTTCGAGTCCACACCGGTTCACTGATTTTGTGCGCCCTCTTCAGGCATTGGTCCCGGTAGATCTTCATTCAATAACGATGGACGAATTCAATGCAGGTGGAATCAGTCATAGAAATGTTTGTGAAACGTGCAGTTCAATACTTCATAGCTACTCTTCGAAAATTGAATATTCTGGTCCTTCCCCCATTTCACCCGCCACCTGGCCCCCCAACCCTGACATACCTCTAGAAGTCTGCATCCTCTTATATCTCTATAAGACCATAATATATAGGAACAGAATTAGGCTATTTGGCCAGTTGAGTCCGCTCATTACGAGCTGATCCATACTCCCTCCCCCACCCCACTCCCCTGCCTTCTCCCCACAACCTTTGATACATTCTGATGAGGCTTCCACAACTGCCCTCGATAGCAAATTCCAGAGTTCCGCCACTCTCTGGTGAAAAGAAATTCCTCCGCCTCTCTGTTTCAAATGGGAGTCCATCAATCCTGAAGTTGTACCCTCTTGTCCTGTGGTGAATCCACTATTGTGCATGTAAATCATATGACCTTTCATGTTTGACCCTGCTCTCACTGGCCGGCTCGTGACTCCTCCCCTTTATCCCCTGTAAAGGCTGATATGCCGCAAGTCTGCCCCCAGTTCGGGTCCGGGTCAGGGAGAGCCAGCAACACAAGGGTTGCTGTCCATCTCTTGCTAATAATAGCCTTCAGTTCCAGTAACTTCAGTCTTTGTGTAATTGATTGAATATCGGTCCTAGACTCCCCTACCATGGAAAACAACTTTGCCACATCTACTCTGTCCGGGCCTTTCAACATTCCAAATGCTTCTATAAGGTCCTCCCTCATCCTTCTGAAATCCAGTCAAGAGCTGTCAGGAGAACATTACCCAGTCCTCAAAGGTTCAGTAGTAGAGGGGGCAAGAATTTCAAATTCCTGGGTGTCAAGAAACTGTCCTGGAGCCTCCACATTGATGCAGTCACAAAGAAGGCTAGCCAGTGTCTATACTATATTAAGTGTTTGAGGAGATTCAGTCTGACATCCAAGACTCTCATAAACCTACCACGGAGAGCATTCTGGCTGGCTGCATCTCTGCCTGGTATAGAGGCGCCAAGTCTCAGGATGAGAATAAACTCCAGAGGGTTGTTAACTCAGCCTGCGACATCACGAGCACCAGACTTCAGTCTATCAAGGACATCTACATGAGGCGGTGTCTAAAAAAAGCAGCCATTATCCTCAAAGACCCCCACCACCCAGGCCATGCCCTCTTCACTCTGCTACATTGGGAAAAAGGTACAGGAGCCTAAAGATGAACATTCAAGACAGCTTCTTCCCCACTGCCATTAGATTCCTGAATATTCAATGAACCAAAGATACCATTAGGAATAAGTTAATAAAATGATGATAAAATATAAGATTTTGATGTTAAGTTATCTGGTCACATTTCCCAAACAAACATCTAACTTGCCGTAATGTATGCAAGAGTAGGCATCACAGTTGACTTTGCAGAGACAATGGGAAGTGCTTGTGAGATGTTAATGGACCAGCATGTTTGAACAATGTCCAGGCTCAAGTACCAGAGCCTGGTGCCAGAGTTTTAAATGTCTGGTGGAAGTTTGTTGTTCTAAGAGGGGCCACGTAGTTTTGCAAACAGAGGGAAAACATCCATTGATTGAGTGAGTATTCTGTAACAGTTTGCGGTAAAGGCTGCAAGTTGGCGGATCTGCTGCATGACCCCATTTCAAGATGGGGCTTGAGTTCTGAGTTCAGCCTGTTCTAAATCTCTGTTGTCAATTGCAGAGGTTGTGGCTGGTTATTGTGTTTCTCCTGGAATAAGGGAAAAAGAAAATCTCCTTCCGGTAACCTGGAAGACGAGGTCATCTTTTGGAAAAACACAAGAGGTGGCAAGTAAGACACTTCAGTCGCTGATTGAAGGAGATCAGTTTTGTGTCCAACGATCAACGAATATCTCTCTGAAACCAACACCTTCCTGAGAGATAGCAACTTAAGTTAAGACATCAGATCCTAGTGAATACGTCTGTTCAATTCTGTGCACAGTATGGAAGATTGCCGGGTACCGGTGAATTTGGAGAAGTGAAAGTGAATGATTGGACAGTGAAAAAGAATTTTCCTTGGGTTTAAGCATCTAGAGTATAGGGAGAGATTGGACAGATTAGGTCTTTATTCTTTGGAGCGTAGAAGGTTGAGAGGGGATTTGATAGAAGTATTTAAGATTATGAAAGGGATAGACAGAGTGGATGTGGATAGACTATTTCCATTAAGAGGAGGAAAGATTAAAACAAGAGGACATGAGTTAAGAATTAAGGGGCAGAGGTTTAGAGGTAACATGAGGGGGAACTTCTTGACTCAGAGAGTGGTAGCCGTGTGGAATGATCTTCCGGGAGAAATAGTGGCGGCGGAGTCAATTGTATTATTTAAGAAAAGGTTGGACAGGTATATGGATGAGAAGAAGATGGAGGGTTATGGGCATTGTGCAGGGAGGTGGGACTAGAAAGGGGTGTTTGGTTCGGTGCAGACTAGAAGGGCCTAATGGCCTGTTTCCGTGCTGTAATTGTTATGCTATGTTATGTTATACATAAACATTACATACACATTAGAATTAGAATGGAGTTAAATTAGGTTAAGTTAATAGTAACAAGTATTGATCTTTTTATTATGTATTTAAGAAAATAAAACCAGTTTTAAGTCGACATTGTCTTAGTGAATTTCTGTTCCTGCTAGTTTTTGGAGCCCTCTGGGCTCGTAACAACACTGCCTTATTTTTTGTGGACTATTATTATATTTTTTATAGTAATGTTATAACATGCAAGTTTCCGCTATGACACTGCCACAGAATTTCATGACTTGTTCATGAAAATAAATTCTGATTCTGAACTCTTAGGGTAATCCCTTCATTCCAGGAATCATTTTTGATCATTCCAGGAATCATGAGTTGACCTGCCTGGATAGCACACAAAACAATGCTTTGCATTCTATGTTGGTACACATGATAATAAACAATTGGAATCGGTTCCCAGAATCAGAGTGTCAGAGAAAGATTATCTATAGAAACAGTCCTTGGATTCAGTGAGATCAACCATCCATTTACATTAGTGGTCCTCAACCTTTTTCTTTCCACTCACATCCCACTTTAAGTAATCCCTCTGCCATCAAGGGATTGCTTCAAGTGGGATGTGAGTGGAGAAAAAAAAATCACTGCTCTAGACCCAATTGTTACTGAAATATTTTGCTTGATAAAGATAGTCATTGCCCCTTTCCTTTGGAGTTATGAAACCGTGCACATAATGACTTAATTGGGTACGATTAAAACAGTGGTGTTCAACCTTCCCTTCCCACCCACATCCCACCTTGAGCAATCCCTTACTGATCACAGAGCACCGATAGCATAGGGGTTACTTAAGGTGGTACGTGAGTGGAAAGAAGAAGTTTGAAAACCACACTAATCCTACATCCGTCCCATTTTTAAATTCTCCTCACAGTCTCATCAACCTCGCCTCCCCCCCAACTCTGGCACTGTTAGACATCAACTCCGCCAGCCATGCCACTGCAAGACTCACGGCTGGCGTCTTTTTCAGGCCAATGTTGGAATAATACTGTATTGCAAAAAAACCAAGAAGTTGGCAAAATAAACATCGTGTCACCAAACCCAAAACTCAACAAATTAAAATGGAGATGCCTTTAACACAATAAAACCCTTCCCAGGAGAGTTAAAACTTAGGCAGTGATTGTGCAGGAATGTATGTGAAGGGAATCTCACTGATTTTTGTTGCATCAGAGAATCATGGAACACTACAGCACAGAAATAGGCCCTTCAGCCCTTCCAGTTTAAGGCATTGGTGAGGCCAGATTTGGAGTACTGTGTTCATTTCTGGTATACAAATTATAGGAAGGATATAGATAAGATGGAGAGGGTGCAGAGAAGATTAAAAAAGATGTTGCCTGGCTTACAGCATCTAGAGTACCGAGAAAGATTAAGGAGACTGGGACTTTATTCATTGGAACGTAGATGGTTGAGAGGGGATTTGATAGAGGTAATTAAAATTATGAAGGGAGTAGATAGACTAGACGTGGGTAGACTCTTTCCCCTGAGGGCAGGGGAGGTTGGAACAAGACGGCATAAGTTAAGGGTAAGGGGGCAAAACTTTAAGAGAAATGTTAGAGGATGCCTCTTCACTCAGAGAGTGGTGGCAGAATGGAATGATCTTCCAAAGGAGATAGTTGTGGCAGGGTCCATTCTGTCATTTAAGAGAAGGTTAGATGTGTACATGGATGTGAGGGGGTTGGAGGGTTATGGGCGGAGAGTGGGAGGGGGGAACTAGTGGAGTTGTTCAAGTGAACTGGCGCGGACTCGAAGAGCCGATATGGCCTGTTTCTGCGCTGTAAACTGTTATATATGTTATATATGGTATTATTCTGCTTCGTCCTACTGACCTGCCCCATATCCCTCCAAACCCCTCCCATCCATGCACCTGTTGAAATTTTTCATAAATATCAAAATTTAAGCCTGCATTTATTATTTCACACAGCTCATTCTGCACTCCACCACTCTCTGCGTGAAGAAGTTCCCCCAATGTTCCCTTTAAACTTTTCCCCTTTAACACTTAACCCATTTCTTCTAGTTCTTATCTTGCCTAAGTTAACAGTAAGAATGAGGAGTCAGTGTATAGAGACGAGGTGCAGTCGCTAACGTACTGGTGCAGAGCCAACAACCTGTCTCTGAACATTAATTAAACTTAAAGGGCTTGAATGAGCCCATTCAGAGCCAGCTCTTCAGCGCTTGACGTCCTGCTTTGCGGAAACTGCCAAAATGTTTGGCCTGGAAGTCAGCCTGAAGAAAACTGAGGTCCTCCATCAGCCAGCTCCCCACCATGACTACCAGCCCCCCCACATCTCCATCGGGCACACAAAACTCAAAACGGTCAACCAGTTTACCTATCTCGGCTGCACCATTTCATCAGATGCAAGGATCGACAATGAGATAGACAACAGACTTGCCAAGGCAAATAGCGCCTTTGGAAGACTATACAAAAGAGTCTGGAAAAACAACCAACTGAAAAACCTCACAAAGATAAGCGTATACAGAGCCGTTGTCATACCCACACTCCTGTTCGGCTCCGAATCATGGGTCCTCTACCGGCACCACCTACGGCTCCTAGAGCGCTTCCACCAGCGTTGTCTCCGCTCCATCCTCAACATCCATTGGAGCGCTTACACCCCTAACGTCGAAGTACTCGAGATGGCAGAGGTCGACAGCATCGAGTCCACGCTGCTGAAGATCCAGCTGCGCTGGATGGGTCACGTCTCCAGAATGGAGGACCATCGCCTTCCCAAGATCGTATTATATGGCGAGCTCTCCACTGGCCACCGTGACAGAGGTGCACCAAAGAAAAGGTACAAGGACTGCCTAAAGAAATCTCTTGGTGCCTGCCACATTGACCACCGCCAGTGGGCTGATAACGCCTCAAACCGTGCATCTTGGCGCCTCACAGTTTGGCGGGCAGCAACCTCCTTTGAAGAAGACCGCAGAGCCCACCTCACTGACAAAAGGCAAAGGAGGAAAAACCCAACACCCAACCCCAACCAACCAATTTTCCCTTGCAACCGCTGCAATCGTGTCTGCCTGTCCCGCATCGGACTTGTCAGCCACAAACGAGCCTGCAGCTGACGTGGACTTTTTACCCCCTCCATAAATCTTCGTCCGCGAAGCCAAGCCAAAGAAAGAAGAAAAGAAAAGAAGAAACTTAAAGGGGTATATGGTTGTCGACTTCAGAAGGGCCAGTGGTGATAACTCTCCTCTGACCATTGACGGCTCGAACGTTGTGTCAAGTTCCTTGGAGTCGACTTTGTGGAGATTCTCACCTGGTCCCTTAACACCATCTTCAGAGCCAATAAAGCCCAGCAGCGTCTCTACTTCCTGTGAAGGCTGAGAAAAGTTCATTTACCACCCTCCATCTTTACTACATCCTACAGAGGATGTATCGAGAGCATCCTGTGCAATTGTATCACCGCCTGCTTCAGAAGCTGTAACACCTTGGACCGCAAGACCCTACAGAGGATAGTGAAGTCAGCAGAAAAGATCACTGGGGGCTCTCTTCCTACCATGAAGGTCATCTACAACACATCATGCAGGTGAAAGGCAATAAACATTGAGAAAGATCCCACACACCCCTCAGGTAAAAGGTTCTCCCTTCTGCCATCTGGTAGGAGGTACTGCAGCATTTGGGCCCTTACATCCAGATTGCACCACAGGTTTTTCTCCCAGGACATCAGGCTCCTGAATTCCCACAACATTAGTGGTAAAGATACCATGGACTGTTACTGTATATGTCTTAATATTTTATTCTCACTTATATTTATGTAAATATGTCCCGATGTCCTGGAGAAATGCTATCTCGTCTTTACTGTGTGAGCATGGTATGAACAA
The DNA here is from genome assembly GCF_036971445.1 of Narcine bancroftii. Lineage (NCBI taxonomy): Eukaryota > Metazoa > Chordata > Chondrichthyes > Torpediniformes > Narcinidae > Narcine > Narcine bancroftii. The sequence goes on from NC_091469.1 coordinate 150,265,648, forward strand.
TAAGTGAAGGTGACTTCACTTGACTTAACAATGGAAAAAACCTGGTTGGATTTATTCTATCTACACCCTTCATAATATTGTATACTCCATTAAATCTCTCCTCATTCTACACTCCAGGGAATAAAGTCTTAACCTGTTTAACCTTTCCTTGTGACTCAGTTCCTCAAATCCTGGAAACATCCCTGTAAATCTCCTCTGCACTCTTTCAATCTTATTGATGTCTTTCCAGTCATTAAGTGACCAAAATGCTTCAAATTTAGCCTCACTAACATCACCAGAAAATCCCAACTACTGTACTCAATACTTTGATTTATGGACAGCAATATGCCTAAAGCACTCTTCATGACCTTGGAGGACTTGTGCTCCTGTTGCCCCAAATTTTTCATACCTTGCCAGACAAGGTTTGAGATTGAGCCTCATTAGGAGATATTAGGGTTGATAACCAAAGCCTTGGGCAAAGAAGGGAGACAAAGAGCATCTGAAAGTGAAAGGAAAAGGCAGTTCTGGAAAGGCACTCAAGCTCCCAGTATGTGAAAATGAGTGGAGATGGGACAATTATATTCAAAGCTGAGTGACTTGCAAAAGAAACTAGAACAGAGCTACCTGGGATATCTTGGAAAACAAGGGTGAGAATAGTTCAGGGGCCAGCATTGGTAAGGAAGCCCAGGGAAGTGGACACAGATGAAGGAGAACATAATGATAAAATTGCTGGTTCAACTTCAAGTTTAAGCTTGTTATCATCTGACTGTACATATACAACCAGATGAAATGGTGTTTCTCAGGAGTACTATGTACATGCAAACACATAATGCATTTTTCACTCAGCACATAATAATCACATACAAAATTGAAATACAAAATAAATTTGCTTAAATGTTCCACAACACCATAAGTCATAAGACCTCGGAACATAAATAGGCTCTACAGCCCATCAAGTCTTCCCCAGCATTTAATCATCCCACTGCCCAGCCTTCTCCACATAACCTCTGCCTTAAATATACCCAATAGCCTGGCCTCCACAGCCACCTGTGCCCGCTGCCTGACCAAAGGCTCGGCGTGCTCCATCTGTGGGAGGAAGGGACAATGGGCGAGGGTCTGTCGTGCGAAGAGAGGTCCGGGGAAGTCCGCGGCCTGTACCATTCCTATATACGATTCCAGCCCCAAGCCGTCTGCGCCGGACTCGCCCGAGATCGCCTGCTGCGCAACCTGCCGCCGATGGAAATGACGCAAAATGTCTCAGCGGCCATCTTGCTGCAGCCCAATTTTGAATTCAGCACCGTCGTCATCAGAGGAGGAGATCAGCTCCATCTTACCTGCTCAGGTCGACTGAGAACAGAGGGAGCCACTCGAGGGAAGAACACGGCGTCTCCGGCAACCTGGCATCACTGGTCCTCGACCAGAACAGACCTCACCAGCTCAGCAACTCGATGGTGACGGTGAAGGTAAAAGGACATTCGACCAAGTGCCTGATGAACACAGGCTCCACGGAAAGTTTCATAGACTCACGGACTATGCAAAAATATAACTTAAAAATGTACCCGTCTCATTACCGAATCTTCCTAATGACCCAGTCCCATTCAGCGCACGAACAGAAACATTGTATAATTCACCTGTCATTTGAAGGGGGGAAATTTTGTAAATTTCGCATGTACATTTTAGATGAATTATGTGCTCCAGTATTATTGGGTCTGGACTTTCTGTGTCATCTTAAAAGCGTGACCTTGGAGTTTTCTGGTCCCCTCCCCCGGTGACGGTTCTGAATGGAGGGCCCTCAAAACCAGAACCCACTTGGAGCATCTCCTCGATGAACATCAAAACCACCGCCTCTGTTCCCAAACCTGTCTGCCAACTGTAAGCCCATCGCCACCAAGAGCAGGAGGTACAGCGCGGTAGACAGGGAGTTCATAAAGACGGAGACCCAGCGCCTGCTGGAGGAAGGTATCATCGAACCAGCACCTGCCCGTGGAGAGCGCAAGTAGTGGCAGTAAAGGGGGTAAACAAGACCAGGTTAGTGATTGACTATAGCCAAACTATTAACAGATACACACTCCTGGACGCATACCCCTCCCTCGCTTTTCGGACATGGTGAATGATATTGTGCAGTTTCGGGACTATTCGATCTTCGACCTGAAAGCTGCCAATCCATTTTGAGGTCCGCCCGTACACAGCATTTGAGGCTAACGGTGGACTCTATCAGTTCCGGAGGGTCCCTTTCGGTATTACCAATGGGGTGTTTATTTTCCAGTGGCAGATGGATAGGATGGTGGATGAGAACAGGTTGAAGGCTACCTTCCCCTACCTCGACAATGTCACCATCTGTGGCCACACCATGGAATACCATGATGCCAAACTCCAGAGCTTTCTCCATGCAGCGAGAGCCCTGAATCTCACCTACAATTCTGACAAATGTGCATTCAAGATTTACACGACTGGCTATCCTTGGGTATGTGGTGGAGAATGGCATAATTGGCCCTGACTCTGATAGAATGCGCCCCTGTTAGAGCTTCCTCTCCCTGGAACCACATAGGCTTTGAGTTGATGCCTGGGGTTTTTCTCATATTACGCCCAGTTGGTCCCTCAATATGCCGACAAGGTGCATCCCCTCTTAAAGGCTACCACTTACACCCTTTTTGCCAAAGCCCAGACGGCTTTTAATTACCTCCGAAGTTATATTGTGAAAGCCGCTATGCACGTGGTAGACAAAAATGTACCTTTCCAAGTGGAAAGTGATGCTTTGGACATAGCCCTGGCCGCTATTCCCAATCAGGCGGGCAGGCCGGTTGCCTTTTCCTCATGGAGGCTTCATGGCCATAAGCTCCAGAAGCCGTCAGTGGCTCAGGTCATTGTAGAAGCCATAAGGTACTGGAGGCACTACCTGGCTGGTAGAAGATTTACGCTTCTCACAGACCAGCGCTCTGTCGCATTCATGTTCATCAAGGCCAAGAGGGGCAAAGTCAAGAATGACAAAATTGGTAGGTGGAGGATCGAACTCTCCACCTGTAGTTTTGACATCGCCCACTGGCCAGGAGCCCTTAACAATCCTCCAGGTGCCTTGTCCAGGGGATGCCTCCACACACACCGGTCAACTGCGGACTATACACAATTAGCTCTGCCATCCAGGGGTCACCCACGTGGCTCAGTTTGTCAAGTGCCACAATTTCTCCTACTCAATAGAAGATGTCAGGGAAATGACCAGGTCATACCAGGTCTGTGCTGAGTGCAAGCCGGATTTTTTTTTCCCCGCAAAAGCACACCTGATTAAATCATCCAGGCCCTTCAAACGGCTCAGCGTCAATTTTAAGGACCTCTCCCCTCCACGAAATGGAACATCTACTTTCTCTTGGTCATCAATGAGTACTCTCACTTTCCGTTCGCCATCCTGTGCCCAGACACGCCCGCATCGTCGGATATGAAGGCCCTAGACTCCATTTTACCCTGTTCGGGTATCCCAGCTATATTCATAGTGACCGGGGCTCAGCCTTCACGACCAACAAGCTGCGTCAATACCTGCTGGCAAGGAGCATCGCATCTAGCAGGACTACAAATTACAACCCCCGGGGGAACGGGCAGGTTGAAAAAGAGAACGCCACGGTCTGCAAGGCTGTCAAACCTGCCCTGAAACAAAAAACCCTTCCAGACTCACGCTGACAGGATGTCCTCCCCATCGCGCTCCACTCAATTCGGTCACTTCTCTGCACTGCAACCAATGCTACTCCTCATGAGGTCATATTTACATTTGAAAGAAGGTTGGCATTGGGGACTACACTCCCAGACTGGCTCACTAGTCCTGGTCCAGTCCTTCTTAAGAAGCACATGAGGGGAAGCAAGACTGACCCCCTGGTGGAAAGGGTGAAATTGTTCCATGCCAACCCCATGTACACCTACGTGGAGTACCCTTATGGCAGGGAGATCACCGTCTCCATCAGGGACCTGGCACCCGCTGGAATGGTGGATCCGTTGCCTCAGATGCCCCTCGAGCTACCGCTTTTTCTCCCTGCCCACGCTCAGGGCCTCAGGGTATTCGGTTCAGGAGAAGAGTGAATCCCCTCCATCATTGAGACAGAGACCCAACCCACCTCTCCTCCATCACAAGGGCATCAGGAGACCCAAGAAGCCCAAGGTTCCCTGGTGCTAAGGCACTCTACCAGGATCTCCAGAACCCCGGACAACCTAAATCTGTAAATAATATTGTAAATATTTCTCTTCTGTGTCTATTGCCAGCTTCTGTTCCTTGTTCTCTTCATCCACAGACCCTTAATTCTGAAGGAAGGGGTGAATGTAGTGAATTTGGATTCACTGGAGGTGTGCTCTACTGACGACTGGTCCTGCTTCCTTGCCCCTTCTTCAGGGGCCCGTATCTAACCCTGGTTTCCCACCTAAACCCAGAACCCCTCTGAAGCCCGTTCATGAACTCTACTTGTGTTGTAAGCTAATAAAAGCATGTAGCACAGATAAAAGCTCACACTCGAGTGGAGGGAGAACTAATGCTTTTATTAGCAGACAACACAGGTAGGGTTGATGAACAGGCTTAGGCGGGAAACCAGGTTTAGATACGGGCCCCCGGGGGGAGGGGCGGGAGGCGGGACCAGTCGTCAGTACAGGACACCTCTAGTGAGTCACAGTTCACTAGAAAGCATTAGTTCTCCCTCCAGTCAAGAGGGTGAGGTTTTATCTTTGCTACACGACTATATATAAAAAAAACATAAAAATTATTTTATAATTTCAGTCTGTGATCCCCATGGTTGGGGGTAGGGGGGAATGGTGTACGGCCCCCCCCCCACCCTGTTGAGAATGGCTGGTGTAGAGAACAGAGTGCCCTGTCTGCAACTGCCTACCACAAATGGAGTACAGTGGAGAAACTCAGCAGGTCACACAGTGACCACAGGAAGCAAAAGGCATTCGAAGTTTTGGGCCTGAGCCCTTCATCGGGACTGGTGAAAAATCAGGAAGACATTTCAACATTACCGATGAAAGGCTCAGGCTTTCTAAGACTGTTTGTGAGCAGCGGTGTACCTCGGGATCTGCAGACTTTCTTGTTCACCACAAATGGAGCTGGTAGGCTCAGCAAGGGGTTCTGCCAAGCTTTGCTTCTTCTGTGCCCTGTGGCTGAAATTGTGCTGACTGCGGTGTGGAACCCTACAATCGCGGGGTCCGCCGCAGAAGGTGGAGGGACTCAGTGGTTGGGGTGGCATCCAGAGACTTTGTAAGGGATCCCAACCCTGAAACACTGCCAGACCGTTTGGTCGGCGTGCCATTGTAGCCGACCTACTCAGGCCCCTCTCTCCAGCTTTTGCAGCTGACCCTGTGATTTCTGGGTTCCATGCTGCAGTAAACAGAATTTCAATCGCAAAGCTTGAAGGCAAACAAAGCTTGGCACAATCCCTCACTCAGCCCATCAGCTCCACTTGTGGTAAACAAGTAAGGGTGTAGATGTAATATTCTATGTTCTAGTTCTCCCATGGGTGCAGCCTGACTCCCTGAGTCAGCTTTTTGCTGTTGGCACAACTAATGACCACTCGCAGACACGTAGCAAGTAGTCAAAGGGTTTATCAATCAGAAAACCTTGGGATGCCTCGACCTGCTACTGGCTCGCATCCAAGGCAGGTATGAGGGAGGAGTCTCGGGGTCTCAGCCTTTATTAGGGATCTTACGGGGCGGAGCTACAGGTACAGAAGGCAGGCCAGTCTGCCAGGCCCGATGTGGTCATGCCTGCAGTACCGCGTTCCACCATATTCACCCCTCATTTTTTTGAATGAAGTCCGGCAGGGTGACACGGGTCAATGTCCATCGGCACTGGTCATGCAGTCACATTCCGGCACACCCCAGCTCCTGAATGGCCCTTACAAAGGGCCGTTGCTTCTTTGTACCCATTGCAGTCACAAATTATTTGGTACGTTTGGTGGTCCACTGCTGCGAAGAGCAGGTCCTATTGATTGCTGTCAGCTGTGATCTCGTAGCGTCTCATGTAGGCCTTCAAGCAATGTAGCCATGTGTCGAACCTGATGGAGGCCTCTGAGCCCTTCAGATTGGTTTCCAGCTTCTCCAGTCTAATCGCCTTGTCCATGGCAGTTAAAAAAATTCTGATTAATAAATTATGGCACGATCAATGACCACTGGCAGTCATGAAGCAAATAGTCAAAGGCTTTATTAATCAGAAAACCTCATCATGCCTCGACATGCTGCTGGCTCATGTCCAAGGCAGATTTGAGGGAGGAGATTATAGGGCTCTCAGCCTTTATTAGGGGTGGAGCTACAGGTACAGGAGGTGGACCAGTCTGCCAGTCCAGTGAGGTCATGCCTGCAGTGCCGTGTTCCACCACAGTCTCTAGGTCCTTCCTTCATCGTTTCAAATTGCTCCGAAATTGCTTCCTAGCAGTATTTCTTGAGGAAACCAGTCATGAGAAACAATACTGCACAAGGAGTCTGCAGATGGTGGAGAACGGGAAGAATGCACAAAGGTGCCAGAGGAGCTCAGCGTGTCATGCAGCAACCGTGGAAAGCAGTGGGCCATTGATGGTTCAGGTCTGAGCCTTCCTTCAGGGATGCCAAGCTCCCGAGGAAGAAGATGGGAGGAGGAAGAGGGGAAGGAGGGAGGTGATAGGTGAAGGCCAGAGGGAGAGGGAAGGAAAAGGAGGAAGCGAAGAGCTGATGGGGAGGGTGGGGGTGGGGGGAGAGGCCTGAGAAAGCTGCTCTCCGATAAGAGGAGGGGAAGGGCAGGGATGGAGGCGCCGATAGACGGAAGACAGATGTGGCGGGCAGGGCAAAGAGAAGGAAAGGAACAGAGTCAGAGGATGAGGTTGTCATGGATTGTACAGCACAGGAACAGACCCTTCCACCCAACTTACCTATGCCAACCAATCTGGTCCAATTTGTCTGCATTTGGCCCATATCTGATACCTTTCCTACTCATGTTTTTCAATGAAGCAATTGTCCCCGCCTCTGCCATATCCTCTGGCAGTAAGGGGCAAATGTCGACCAGAAAGAAAGGGATAACTGAAATTTCCGTTACGATGGCATCCCCTCAGTACAGTTCATGCCTCGGTAGTGGGGCTGACTCTGAGCCAAAGCTAACACCCATCGCTCAGAGAAAGCTCATTGTGTTCTGGCTCTCAGTCAATGATCTGAAGTTCCCACACAACCACATCCCCAGCTTGGCAAAGTACAGAGTTGGAACAGAGTTACATTGGTGGGGCGTGATGGAATGGCCTAAGGGAAAGTTCCCACTGCATGGCTGGGTTCTGCCACACCCAGAATCCATGTCCCTAAAGGATTATTTAAGAGACTGCTCCGATTCTGGCAGGAAGCATGCATTTCAACTTAATATTCTGCATTCAGGATTAATTTATGCACAAGAGGTCAGAAATCATTAACTTTAATTCCAGCCCATGAGAATTATATACAGGTGTACTGTAAGTTACGGTGCAGAGGTTCACAGCTAGTTGGGTGATGTCACAACAATAACCTTGCACTCAACATTAGCAGAACTAAGGAATTGATTGTAGACTTCAGGAGGGGGAATTCAGGGATCCGCAGTGGAATGGGCTAAGAACTTCATTCCTGGGTGTCGACATCTCTGAGGATCTGTCCTGGGGTTTCCATGTTGATGCAATTGCGAAGAAAGCTCGCCAGCAGATATACTTCATGAAGAATTTGAGATTTGGTATGTCACCAAAGACTCTTACAAATTTGTGTAGGTCTACCGTGGAGAGCATTCTGACTGGTATGTAGGAAAAGACGACAGAGAGTTGTGAACTTGGCCAGCGACATCACGGGCACCAGTCTCCACTCCGTTGAGGACATCCACAAGGATCCTCACCATACATGCCCTCTTCTCACTGCTACCATCAGGATGGAGGTACAGGAGCCTGAAGGCAAACACCGTGCGGTTAAAAAACAGCTTCTTCCCCTCTGCCCTCAGATTTCTGAATGGACAATGAACCCCAGACACGACCTCACTCCCTCTTCTATTATTTATAGCATGTTTCCACTGTGATGCTGCCGCAAAACAACGAATTTTGTGACATATTCATGACAGTAAATTCTGATACTGATTCTCAGAGGTGAGATTTGGTTTCCTACCTGGAAGACTGGTCGTGAAAAATCAATATGGAACATAGTTATCTCTTTATAGAAAATGCAACTGTTTATCAATGCAACTAAATAAAGAAAGGAGCGGTGTTATTTTGTACAGTTGCTTTTGATTTGAGATGATGACATATGAATAGGAAGGGATCTGTTGGTGTGGATTTAGATGCAATGGTTTTACTTGAGGTACACAGCACAGACATTAAGTCCCATCATATTCATGCTGACCTTCCCATCTATATTACTTTGCAACGTTCTGTGTCTTGGCAATTCAAATGTTCTTCCAGGTTAAAAGAGTGTCACCTTCCCACTACCTTCTCAGGCAGTGAGATCCAGATTTCAATCACATCACACAGGATGAACACCTTAATTTAATTTAGAAGTACAGCACAGTATCAGGCCCTTCCGGCTGGTGAGCCCCGTGCTGCCCAAGTACCCCCATGTGACCGATTAAACCTACAGACCCTGCACGTCTTTGGGAGGTGGCAGGAAACCGGAACACCCACATAGGCCACAGAGAGATTGGAGAAACTCCTTACAGACGGGAGCGAGCTTGAACCCCGGTCGCTGGTCTGGCGGGAGTGCCTTCTCTGCGCGGGAAACAGAAACAGCGCAGACGTCGCTCTCCCGAGACTCGGCTTAGGTGACTCAGAGAGAGGCTGGATGCACGCAGGAGGGGAAATGGAGTAGTATGAACCAGGTGGCTAAAGGGTCTGTCCTGTGAGCTTGATATCTGAAAGGAAGCTCTAAATTCAAGGCAAAGAAACACAAGAAATGCCAACATTAAAATCTAAGTCAGTAAAGTCCTCCCCCCCACCCCACGTATATGAGTCACTGGGGCGGCATTCCATCTGTGTTTAAAGTGGGGCAGAAAATAATTATTCTGAAATAGTTTGCATCAGCTCCTTATTTGGTAGCTGAAGCTGTACTCGGTCAGGACAATCTCCCCAAGACTGCCTTCAGGAGGTCAGACTGACTCAGCCTCGTTTGTTTTTCTATGCTCACCCAGTGCCAAGAATCTCATATCCATTTAAGGAGTGCCTTTCCTTTTCACAGTGAGCAAGTTGTTGGTGTTTCTTTTCCCCTCCTCCTCCCCCACCCCTTTCAAATCCGACAGCCCTCTGTAAGGCTGCAGACGTACTAAATGCAGAGCAATGCGCTTCATTGGTGGTGGGGGGAACAACAAAGTGCCGCAGGGGTGGTGTCTCAGCAGTAAGGCAACAATTTTAAACGTCAAATGTGCATCGATTAGATGACTGACAAAATGTAAAAAGTTTCTGAACAGCTTTTGCTACACTGTAAATAGCTTACTCCATGTGAGATAGCTTGTAAAAGTTTGTAAATATCTCACCCAATAGGATTTAAACTATGAATGCAGAGTCTGGAACAGCATTTGGTCTTGTACATAATTTATTGGGAATAAAGTTTATCTTTGGAAAAAAAATGTGCTTCACGAACTTGTCGTGAAACAGGAAAGTCAGCACATTCTGTGATTGTCATCCAATCAACTCCCTTCGATTGCCTTGCCAGGGCGGGGGTCAAGGTTGACAAAACAGGGGTTGGACTTCAATGAGCTTCATGGAAACATAGTACTTTACTTGATAGAACAGGCCCTTTAGCCCACAATGCTGTGCTGACCCACATAAACCTACTCTACAACCATCTAATTTTTTCCTATCTGAAAACGCTCTATTTTGCTTTCTAGGAGTCATTTGAATGTTCTTATTGTACCAGCAATGTATTCCAGATGCCCACCACTCTCTGGGTAAAAAACTTACCTCTGACATCTCCCTTAAATTTTCCTCCATTCATTTTAAACAGATGCCCTCTTGTATTTCCTATTGTCACCCCAGGGGAAAAAGGGTGCTGGCTGTTCACCCTATCTAGGCCCCTCATAATCAAATGTATATCTCCATTAAGTCACCTCTCATACTTCATCGCTCCAAAGAGAAAAGTAATCTGGCGGAAGGCCTCATCGCCAGTGCTCTCTAATAAGCGTCAGGTCTTTGTCTGGCTGGCGGCGAGAGGAGCCCTCCAGGCCAGATCCTTCCTGTTCTTTCTTTAGCTTGGCTTCGCGGACGAAGATTTATGGAGGGGGTAAAAAGTCCACGTCAGCTGCAGGCTCGTTTGTGGCTGACAAGTCCGATGCGGGACAGGCAGACACGATTGCAGCGGTTGCAGGGGAAAATTGGTTGGTTGGGGTTGGGTGTTGGGTTTTTCCACCTTTGCCTTTTGTCAGTGAGGTGGGCTCTGCGGTCTTCTTCAAAGGAGGTTGCTGCCCGCCAAACTGTGAGGCGCCAAGATGCACGGTTTGAGGCGTTATCAGCCCACTGGCGGTGGTCAATGTGGCAGGCACCAAGAGATTTCTTTAGGCAGTCCTTGTACCTTTTCTTTGGTGCACCTCTGTCACGGTGGCCAGTGGAGAGCTCGCCATATAACACGATCTTGGGAAGGCGATGGTCCTCCATTCTGGAGACGTGACCCATCCAGCGCAGCTGGATCTTCAGCAGCGTGGACTCGATGCTGTCGACCTCTGCCATCTCGAGTACTTCGACGTTAGGGATGTAAGCGCTCCAATGGATGTTGAGGATGGAGCGGAGACAACGCTGGTGGAAGCGTTCTAGGAGCCGTAGGTGGTGCCGGTAGAGGACCCATGATTCGGAGCCGAACAGGAGTGTGGGTATGACAACGGCTCTGTATACGCTTATCTTTGTGAGGTTTTTCAGTTGGTTGTTTTTCCAGACTCTTTTGTGTAGTCTTCCAAAGGCGCTATTTGCCTTGGCGAGTCTGTTGTCTATCTCATTGTCGATCCTTGCATCTGATGAAATGGTGCAGCCGAGATAGGTAAACTGGTTGACCGTTTTGAGTTTTGTGTGCCCGATGGAGATGTGGGGGGGCTGGTAGTCATGGTGGGGAGCTGGCTGATGGAGGACCTCAGTTTTCTTCAGGCTGACTTTCTTCCAGTACAACTGGAACATCACCCACAAATGTGACCTCAGGATAACTGTGGAGAAATTCATTGCAGGATATTGATTTGATAAGTGTGTGTGTGTGTGTGTGTGTGTGTGTGTGTGTGTGTGTGTGTGTGTGTGTGTGTGTGTGTGTGTGTGTGTGTGTGTGTGTGTGTGTGTGTGTGTGTGTGTGTGTGTGTGTGTGTGCGTGCGCAGAGATGAATGCAAAGGTTCTTGTCACAGTTCATCTCCACCACCAACGTGACAGACTGTTCCCAGGAATGTACACAGAGCCCAGAACTGCTGGACGATCATCAACTCAGTGAAAGGCACACTTAGGTCTGCCTAAAGTTTGTTGGTCTTCCAGCACAGAGAGATGCCACTGAGGGAATACTGCCAACTGGTACATTCCAGGCTGCTGAGGGATGCACCAAGGCTTGGCACAGCCAACACAAGGGCACTATGGGGAAGGACCACAGTCTAGAGCCCTTCCATTACTGAGCATTGAGGGATTGAGACCAAAACGAAGTCCCTCAAGAAACAAAGAGGGGTCTAATTACAAGGGGCTACAGTAGAGGCAATGGTGTTAAATAGAGAATTAAGGTAACAATGTTTAGAGATGGATAGATAAGACACTAACCTCATGAAAAGAAACTGAACCATTTTCTTTTTCAAATAATTTTTTGTGAATACATTTTATATATGGAAATAAAAGAGCATAGCCCTTGGTCTGTCAAATTTGATTTAAATAGCCTGCTCTCCAATCCAGTCAATATCCTGGTAACTTTCCTCTGCACCCTCCCCAAAGCATTGACATCCTTCCTATAATGAGGCGACCAGAACTGAACGCAATACTCCAAGTGTGGACTAATCAGAGTTTTATAGAGCTGCCATATTACCTCATGGCTCTTGAACTCTATCCACTGACTAATGAAAGCCAGCACACCATATGCCTTCTGAACCACCTTATGAACACGTGTCAGCCTTGACTTAATTTTTTAAAAATTTAGACATACAGCGCAGCGACAGCCCATTTTGGCCCAATTTACACCCAATAAACCTACACCCCTGGTATGTTTTGAACGGTGGGAAGAAACTGGAGCCCCTGGGAAAACCCATGCAAACATGGGGAGAACATTCAAACTCCTTAAGTTCAGCAATGAAATTCGAACCCAGGCCTGGTCCCGATCGCTGGCGCTGTAAAGGTGTCGCATTAACCGCTATGCCAACCGTATGGCAGAGAGTGCAGCAGGCATTCTTAGCATCCCACAGAGGAGAATCAAGAAGGATGGAAGGAAGATATTTGACCCTTCAGTCCCATGCTAGCTTCCTGAAAGAGCCTTTCTATTAGACCCTCTGCCACTGCTCTCCATGTCCATTAATGCCTCCTTTTTAGAAGGTACTGGCAAAAGGTTGGTCGGCATAGGAGACCACATTCACCACTTCAGCTGGCAGCTTGTTCCACAGTCCCGCCACTCTCCCCTAAACCTTTCCGCTTTCACCTTTATCTCTGGTTTGCATCTCACCTACCTCAGTGGGAAAAACCTACTTTTATTATCTCTACCCATCATAATTTTGTAGATGATCAAATCTCCCCTCATTCTTCTGCACTCCAGGCAACAAAGTCCTAAACCTGTTTAACCTTTCCCTTTAAGTATTTGGGCAGCTGTGATCTGCGGCCGGCAGACAAAAAGAGCAGAGAAGGAGATTCAACAGTGAAGGTCAAAAGAGAACTAAAAATCAAACTTAAGTAGCAGAACTCCAGGACTACAAGCAAAGGACTGAGGAGTGGAAGCAACTGAGGAGTTGAACTATTCTGCAGGTACAATGAACCAAATATGATTCTAGGAAGTATACATCACCTCCATTATCCACCTCCACCATTACTCCCAGGAACGCAGAAAGGTGGAGAAGGTAACAAGCCTAGCCAGGTCCATCACTCCCATCAACGCCCATCCATTGCAGACATCCATGTGAGGCGCTGCCTCAAGGAGGCAGCCAATATCATAAAGGATCGCCATCTCCCCAGTCACCACCTCTTCTCACTGCTACCTTCGGGCAGAAGGTACAGAAGTCCAGCACCTCTGGGTTCATGGATAATTTCTACCCAACAGCTATCAAACACGAACCTCCCCTTGTGGCACTAATCAGGGACTGCTCCGACACCACAAAAGCACCGTCGGCACAATGGCAAGCCACTTTGTTTTGCATCAGGATTACTGTGAATATTTATTATCTATTTATCATGTATTTATTGGCTTTAGTTAATTCAATTCAGTTTCTTAGTATAGAGTTTTTAAGTATCTGTCTGGCTGCAGCCAGTAGGAATTTTGTTCTTATGCATATTATACAATGTTTATGTCATTATTATAAAATTATTAGCATTGATCCTTCACATCTACTGCTGAAGTCCTCATGAATACCTGATGACATTTAATTTTTTTTTCTAGAATTTCGACATACAGCACAGAAACAGGCCCTTTTGGCCCATGAGCTCAATTACATCCAATTAACCTGCACCCCTGTTACATTTTGAAGGGAAGGAGGAAACCGGAGCCCCTGGGGAAAACCCACACAGACATGGGATAATGTACAAACTCCTTACAGACAGCACGGGATTCGAACCCCACACCCCCCCCCACCCCACCACGGAGAAGGAGCCTGGGAGATGATCCTACAGGAAGGTGACCATGGCAGCAGACCAGCAAGGGGCTCAGCGGTTGACTGTGCTCAAGTGTTCTATTTTATTTATTAATCCAGACAAATGTAAAGTGCTGCACTCTGGAAGGACGAACTATGGTAGGTCAGACACGAGAAATGGTAGGGCACCTCGGAGTGCGGTAGAACAGAGGGATTTGGGAATACTGATACATAATTCCCTGAAAGTGCAGAAAAGGTAAAAAAAAGGTGGTAAAGAGGGTTTCTGGCAGATTGGCCAGTATTGAGTATAGAGTTAGGATGTTATGGTGAAGATGTATTGGGAGTTCAAATTTGGAGTTTTGTGTGCAATTTTAGTCAACTAGTCACAGGAAGGAATATCAATAAGATTGAAAGAGTGCAGAGAAGATTTACAAATATGTTGCTGGGACTTGAAACTGATTAGCAGGGAAAGGTTAAATAGGTTAGGACTTTATTCCCTGTGGTGTAGAAGAACGAAGAGAGATTTGATATTGGTTTACAAAATTACGTTGTGCAATGATCGAGTAAATGCAAGCAGGCTTTTTCCTATGAGGGTAGGAGAGATTAAAAAAATTGCATGGGTTAAGGGTGGAAAGGGACAAGTTTAGGGGGATCATTAGGCAGACATCTTCACGCAGAGAGTGGTGGGTGTCCGGTACAAGCTCCCAGCTGAAGCGGTGAATTTTGACATTGAAGAAAAGTTTGGGCAGGTACATGGATGGGAGTGATATGAAAAGATATGGTGCAGGTAGAGGTCAGTAGGACTGGGCAGAATAATAGTTCAGCACAGACTAGAGGACCGAAGGGCCCGACTCTGTCCTGTCGTGTTCAATGGTTCGAAGTCCTCTACCTCAGAGGATGTGGAGGCAAGATCATTACGGGTACTTAAAGTTGATAATATTTGAATGAGATTTTCCATCAGGACTTGCAAAGAGACTGCATCTGGAGGATTCAGCAAAGGGGAAGATGAAATACCAATGGTCTCCATGAATAATGAAGAGGTACTCAATGCCTTAGCAGGCTTAATGCTGGATAAATCCTCAAGGCAGGATGAGATTGAACCGAAGTTGCTTGGTCTCTGGTTGAGCTCTTTAAATTATCTCTGAGGACTAGTGAGATTACAGATGATGGGATGATGACGACTGTGGTCCGTCTTTTCAAGAAAGGTAGTTACTTCATTAATATTGTGAGTCTCCCTGCCTCCATCACCCCCTCACGCAGTCTGTTCTGGCTTGCAATTACCCTCAAGGTGGAATAATTCTTCCCAGGTCCCCTCTAAGTCTATTACTCTTCGCCTAAATTTCTGTTCTCTGGTTTTAGAGCCCTCTGCGTGTCAAAAAGTTTCTTGTGTACAGGCCAAGATTTTAAAAATATATACAGAGAGTGGTGTGTGCCTGGAACAGGCTGAGTGAAACACAAAAGTCTGCAGACGCTGTAATTGTAGTAAAAACGCTGGGGGGTTGGACTCAGCCGGTCTTTCGGCGTCCATAAAGATATATTGGCGATGGTTCGGGCCTGAACCCTTTTTCAAGGAATACACAGAATGAGTCAAAAGCAGGTCTTGCAACATCCATAGGAAGTAAAGATACATAACCGACGTTTTGGGTCTGAGCCCTCCGTGAAGGTATGAAATCCAGCCAACGCCCTGTTGACCACCTATCCAGTCCCATTTTCCTCTCTCCCTCTATAACTCCGCACATTTATGTTGGAAGCCCTGAAGCCCTGATTTTGTTTCTACCTCCCGTTTTGAGACCTCTCTCCACGCTTATCCTTAAGGCACACAAAACTCAAAACGGTCAACCAGTTTACCTATCTCGGCTGCACCATTTCATCAGATGCAAGGATCGACAACGAGATAGACAACAGACTCGCCAAGGCAAATAGCACCTTTGGAAGACTACACAAAAGAGTCTGGAAAAACAACCAACTGACAAACCTCACAAAGATTAGCGTATACAGAGCCGTTGTCATACCCACACTCCTGTTCGGCTCCGAATCATGGGTCCTCTACCGGCATCACCTACGGCTCCTAGAACGCTTCCACCAGCGTTGTCTCCGCTCCATCCTCAACATTCATTGGAGCGACTTCATCCCTAACATCAAAGTACTCGAGATGGCAGAGGCCGACAGCATCGAATCCACGCTGCTGAAGATCCAACTGCGCTGGGTAGGTCACGTCTCCAGAATGGAGGACCATCGCCTTCCCAAGATCGTATTATATGGCGAGCTCTCCACTGGCCACCGTGACAGAGGTGCACCAAAGAAGAGGTACAAGGACTGCCTAAAGCAATCTCTTGGTGCCTGCCACATTGACCACCGCCAGTGGGCTGATATCGCCTCCAACCGTGCATCTTGGTGCCTCATAGTTTGGCGGGCACCAACCTCCTTTGAAGAAGACCGCAGAGCCCACCTCACTGCCAAAAGACAAAGGAGGAAAAACCCAACACCCAACCCCAACCAACCAATTTTCCCTTGCAACCGCTGCAACCGTGTCTGCCTGTCCCACATCGGACTTGTCAGCCACAAACAAGCCTGCAGCTGACGTGGACATTACCCCTCCATTAATCTTCGTCCATGAAGCCAAGCCAAAGAAGAAAGAAAGACTTTTCTCCATCATTTTAATGAATAATCTGCTAAAGGGAGTATCTTCTAGACCATATCTTGAGCCCATTATGACTCAATCCCCTCCCTTTGATAACAAGTTTAAATCCAATCTCTTCTCATGTAGCTCCACGAAGTTTTGTTTGAAAATTCTATTATGCATTTAAGATGTTGGGTGAAATGTAAATAGATGTCCGTGTAAACTGAGCTGACTGCACTGAACCGGGGAATGTTAATAGGTGATAAGGCCGCTGAGTTCTTTGAATTCTGTAGGATCTAGATAATGTTAACCATGACAAATCGTTTAAGTTGAAATGGCGAAAATTCGAAACTGTAAACAAAATGGGCTCTCCTTTCCTCTAGTGCGCGCTCTCTCTCTCTCTCTCTCTCTCTCTCTCTCTCTCTCTGTGCAGGCACTTTCAAGCAGGGAAAACACCCGTCTGTAAAGGCAGAGGTTCTTCGCCCTTACGCCAGACTCTTTCTGAATGCACCGTGGCTGGCTCTGTGGTGCCGACTGCCTACCCTCCTCAGGGAAGGATAATCGGTGGAGCGCTGCACTCCGCCGCCTGACCTGAATGTACAGCTGCTGCAAACTGCTGGTTAGAGGCGGGCTGATAAAGCTGTCAGCCTGTGTCCCATCTCCCCATTCACCCCTCTCCCTCCATGACCCCCCCAAGGCAGGGATGGCAGGCGAGAGCTATTGGGGCAGCAGGAGGTGTTGGGGCAATAGGGGCCCGTGGGGCAGTGGGGGCTGGTGCGGCAGCGGGAGCTGGAAAGGGTGGCCGGTGCAGGCTGTGACTCAAAATGCGGCAGAGCAAAGGCCGTCTTTCCTACCCATAATCCCCCACACAGCTGGAGCTGTTCTGGGAACCAAAGAGCGGCTCCAGCTGCTTGGGGGATTATGGGTAGGGAAGGCGGCCATTGCTCTGCCGCATATTTATGATAGGTGGTGCTACGGCGCCAGTCATTGGATCTGGAGGGCACTACGAGGCGCCTCTGGATATGAATGGGACACTGGAGCAGCCTTTTAGGGCTGCTGTCTGAAAGGTAAATTTTAAGTTTTTTGATCCGCTCTTGTAGCTGACCTCCAGGCAGAGGCCTGACATGAAATGGCCTTCTCTATCTCTTCCCTTTTCCCTCTGTCTTTTTTCACAGAGCCAAAAACAACCCCTCCTCTCCCCCAATCAATTCCCACCTTTCCTCTCTCCTGCTCTCTTATCACCGCCAATTAACACCTTTAGTCTGTTGGTCTGTATTTCTCCCTCTCCCAGCCTTTCAACAGCTTTTCAATATAGGAACCTGCCTGATTTTTACTCAAACCTTGAGTAAGGGCTCAGGCCTGAAACATTGGTAATATATCTATGGAGGCAGTGAGACCTGCTGAGTTCCTCCAGCATTTCTGTTTTCACTACGATCTGCAGACCTTTGTGGTTCACTCCAAGTTGTTTATATTGAAATAGTGAAAATTCAGCCCTGTGTAACCAAAGGCAGCTGGAGGAATGAATGGGTAACATGTTGGGCCAAAACCATATTTAAGATGCTGCTTGATCTGCTAAGTTCCTCCGGTGGATTTTCTTTTCACCTCCATATTCCAGCATCTGCAGTCCCTCCTGAATGATTAGAGGCACTTGCACACATTGCTGGCTGTCTGGTGACCGGCAGTGATTTGAAATTGGAAGATTTTGCGTCAATAATAATTTTGGTAGTTGGTAATTTGTTTTTTTCCTTTCTATGTGAATCTTCTTCCAAATGTTGAGTAGATGGTGCAGTACTGGGGCACTTCTATGTTGCACCAGTTTTTCATCCCACTTATAGAGTATGTGTACTAATTCCTTTCACAATAGATAACCTTTCCTTTAGAGAATGGGAGAGAAAAGGGATCAAAAGAATAGAAAATTGTTTTTTGGGAAATAAGTTGTTATCTTTTGAACAAATGAAGTACAAATATGGAATAACTCATGGTACAATGTTTGCATACCACCAACTGAAAACCTACTTGAAGGACAAATTGGGCAGCAGACTGAGGTTACCAGAAGGAAGCGGCTTTGAATATGTGATTATAGACACAATGATAATTAAAAGATTTATAACAAACATGTACATCAAACTGCAAGAGAAAGAGAATGATGAAATAAGCTGTAAACCCAAACAAAAGTGGGAACAAGATCTAAACATAAAGATAAAAAATGAAAAATGGGAAAAACCATGCTCTGGAACTATGAGAAATACAATAAACACGAGGTTACGCATGATACAATATAATTGGTTACACAGGCTATATATCACACCCCAAAAGTTAAATAAATGGGACCCAACAGTATCAGACAGATGTTTTCGCTGTAAGAAGGAAACGGGAACAACAGAACATGCAATTTGGGCATGTGAGAAAGTGGAAAGGTTTTGGGAAGATCTAAATCAGGTACTAAATAAAATCACAAAAAGCAACATCCCAAAAAATCCAGAGATCTTTCTTCTAAGTAATATAAGAAGTAAAGAATTAGGCCTCAAACTGGATGAAGCGCAAAAAAGATTTATTATGATGGCCTTAGCTGTAGCAAAAAAATACATAATGTCAACCTGGAAATCAGAAGAGAGCCTGAGAATACAGCAATGGTACATGGAAATGAATAAATGTATTCCATTGGAAAAATTAACATATAATTTAAGAAATAACATCACAGTATTCGAACAAATTTGGGAACTGTACATGGAACACAACAGAGAGGGCCTACCGCGGACCTCCACCCCCTAAAATGATAGAATGAGAAGAAGATGAAATGAACTGACCCAGTGTGTAAAAGTGGATGATACAATTTTCTTGTTTATTTTCAGCATGTGATGTCATTGTTTAATGGGTTTATTGCATTGTATATGTTGAACATTGAGTGGGTGGGGAGGGGGGTGGGAAGGAGGGAGGGAAGGGAGGGGGGAAAAGGGGAGAAAAATGACACTGTGTATATTCAAGAGGGAAACGTTTGTGTGTATTTTGGTTAATATGGTTCATAGTGTGAAAAATAAAAAATGTTAAAAAAGAAATTGGATGTTTGACTTTTCAGTATCCCTGTGGGAAGACCATAAACCTTAAACAAGATGTGGCTCCACTGTCTTTACCTTCACTGAAATAAATCTGCCTTAAGTTGTTTCGCATGTCTCAATAAATGAGAGGGCAGAAGGGGATTAGCAAAACTACACATTAGGAGTTTGTGTGTGTGCGTGTGTGTGTGTGTGTGTGTGTGTGTGTGTGTGTGTGTGTGTGTGTGTGTGTGTGTGTGTGTGTGTGTGTGTGTGTGTGTGTGTGTGTGTGTGTGTGTGTGTGTGTGTGTGTGTGTGTGTGTGTGAGATTCACTCAGAATTCATTTTAAATTCCAGCCTTCACAATCTCTGCATTGAGTCTTGCACGTGACTCACTGACCTTAATTGGTGACATAAGCGAATTTAATTTCAGTAAGTCAGCGGTGCATCTCAAATTTCTATCCTTTACAATTCATTTTTCACCTTTCTCTGGTAGTAGTATTTGCCTTTATGTTTTCTCATTTCCCTGTTCACTAGCCATTACAACCTTCCCCAGCTGACTACCCTGCCACTTGTGTCACTCAATCTATCCTTGTTTCCACTTTATACACCTTCCTTTTTAGAACCATAGAAGACTATAGCAAAGAATTAGGCCCCTTCGGCCCTTCTAGTCTGTGCCGAACAATTTTTTCCCCATACTGACCTGCGCCCAGCCCATAGCCCTCCATACCTCTCCCACCCATGTACCTGTCCAAATTCTTTTTAAATGTTAAAACTGAGCCTGCATTCACAACTTCAGCTGGCAGCTCGTTCCACACTCCCACCATTCTCTGTGTGAAGAAGATCCCCCTCATATTCCCCCTAATCTTTTCCCATTTCGCTCTTAACCCATGTCCTCTGGTTTGTATCTCACCTACTCTCAGTGGAAAAGAAACCCATTCTACATTTATTCTGTCTATCCCCCTCATAATTTTAAATACCTCCCCTCATTCTTCTATGCTCCAGGGAATAAACTCCTAACGTGTTTAATCTTTCCCTGTAACTCAGTTCCTGAAGTCTGGGTGACACCCTTCTCTGCACTCTTTCTATCTTATCGATATTTTTCCTGTAGTTAGGTGACCAAAACTGCACACAATACTCCAAATTTGGCCTCACCAATGTCTCGTACAACTTTACCATAGAATCCCAACTCAATACTTTCATTTATGAAAGCCAATATACCAAAAGCTCTCTTTACAACCCTATCCACCTGTGATGCCACTTTCAAGAAATTAGGTATCTGTATTCCCAGATCCCTCTGTTATGCGACACTCCTTAGTGCTCTACCATTCACTGTGTAGGTCCTTTCTTGGTTTGTCCTTCCAAATTACACACCTCGCACTTGTCTGCATTAAATTCCATCTGCCAGTTTTCAGCCCATTTTTTCAGCTGATCCAGATCTTTCTGCGAGCTTTGAAAACCTTCTTCGCTGTCCTCAACGCCTCCAATCTTAGTGTCATCTGCAAACTTGCTGATCCAATTTATCACATTATCATCCAAATCACTGATATAGATGACAAACAACAATGGCCCCAGGACTAATACCTGAGGCACATCACTAGTCACAGGCCTTCAGTCTGAGAATCAATCATCTACCTCTCCTCTCTGGCTTCTCCTGTCCAGCCATTGTGGTGACATAAGCGAATTTAATTTCAGTAAGTCAGCGGTGCATCTCAAATTTCCAGCCTTTACAATTCATTTTTCACCTTTCTCTGGTAGTAGTATTTGCCTTTATGTTTTCTCATTTCCCTGTTCACTAGCCATTACAACCTTCCCCAGCTGACTACCCGTATCACTCAATCAATCCTGGTTCACTACTTCACCATGAATACCTAGCGTCTGAACCTTCCTGACTAACCCCCCATGTGGGACCTTGTCAAAGGCCTTACTAAAATCCATGTAGACAACATCCAGTCTTTCCTTCATCAACTTTTCTGGTAACCTCCTCGAAAAACTCTACAAGATTAGTTACACACGACCAACTTTGTACAAAGCCATCTTGACTATCATTAACCAGTTTCTGACTATCCAAATAAATCTATATCTGATCTCTTAGAACACCTTCCAATAATTTGAGGTCAGGCTCACTGGCCTATAATTTCCAGGGTTACTTTTGGAGCCTTTTTTAAACAACAGAACAATGTGAGCTCCCCTCCAGTCCCCTGGCTAAGGACATTTTAAATATTTCTGCCAGAGCCTCTGTTGTTTATTTAATTTTAGAGATACAGCACAGTAACAGGCCTTGACTTCTCTGGTTTCTGTTAAATCAGCCCTCCTCTTTTCTTCTTCTCCCTATTACCTTCCGCCACTCTCTATCTCTCTCTCTCTCTCTCTCTCTCTCTCTCTCTGTTTCCCCTTTCCCCTCTGTCTCCTTTCAATTCTCACCTCTCCTCTTATCATATCCAATTAATACCTTTTGTTGGACTGGACTCCACCCCCTCCCATTCTTCAATCTTTATTCTGATACCTTCCTTTTCTGTGCTAATGCCTATAGAAGGGCTCAGGCCCCAAACGTCAGTAATATATACTTACCTCCTATGGGTGCTGCGAGATTGGTTGAGTTCCTCCAGCATTTCTATGAGATTTTACAGTAACAGGCCTTTCCAGCCCCGAGCCCATGCCACCCATGTGACCAATTAATCGATGATCGAAGGTGATCCCACAGTGTTGTCGTGTGGGAGGTTCCAGGACGTTGATCAAGAGGTGATGAGTGAATGGTTAAGGGGTGAAATAGAACCTGGTAGTGACAATTTTTGCATCGGCCTTTTGTTTCATGCAGGCTATCAAGAAGGCAAGTGGAATGTTGGCCTTCATTACTAGAGGGATTAAACTTAGGAGCAGGCAGGTAATGCTCAACTGTGGCCACATCTGCAGTACTGCGTGGAGTTCTAGTCACCTTTTATGTGGAAGGAAGTATAGGTTTTGGAAATCGTGTAGAGGAGGTTCACTAGTTTGATTTCAGAGATGAGGGGTTAGCCTATGAGGAAAGATTGAGTCGTCTGGAACCGTACTTGCTGGAATTATAACCATATAAACATCTACAGCACAGAAACAGGCCAGTTCGACCCTACTAGTCTGTGCTGAACATCTTCCCCCACCTAGCCCCGCATTCGGTCTATAACCCTCTACACCTCTCCTGTCCATATACCTATCCAACCTTTCCTTGAATATTAACATCGATCTCGCTTCTACCACCACTGCCGGAAGTTCGTTCCATACCTCCACCACCCTCTGCTTGAAGAAAATCCCCCTCATGCTTCCCTTAAACTTTCCCCCCTTTTACTCTCAATCCACGCCCTCTTGTTTGAATCTCCCCCCACTCTCAGTGGAAAAAGCTTATCTACATTGACTCTATCTGTCTCCCTTATAATTTTGAATACCTTTTTCAAATCATCCCTCAATCTTCTACGCACCAGGAAATAAAGTGCCAAACTGCTCAACCTTTCCCTGTAACTCAAATCCTTAAACCCCGGTAACATTATCGTAAACCTTCTCTGCACTCTCTCTATAGTGTTTATACCCTTCCTGTATTTTGGCGACCAAAACTGCACACAATATTCCACATTTGGCCTCACCAATGCCTTCTTCTATTTCAACATTACATCCCAACTCCTGTGATTTATACTCTGATTTATGAAAGCCAACATACTAAATGCCATCTTCACCACCCTATCCACATGTGATACAACTTTCAGAGAATTATGTTCCATGACTCCTAAATCCCTTTGTTCCACTGCATTCCTCAGTTGTCGACCATTTAACGTGTATGTCCTATTTTGATTTGTCCAACCAAAATATAGCCCACCTCACATTTATCAGTATTAAACTCCATCTGCCATCTTTCAGCCCACTCTTCTAAATGTCCTATATTACCCTGTAAGCTTTGATAAACTTTTTCACTGTCCACAACACCACCAACCTTTGTATCATCTGTCAACTTACTAATCCAATTTGCCACCCTATCATCTAGATCGTTAATATATATGACAAACAGCAGTGGACCTAGTACCGATCCCTGAGGCACTCCACTAGTCACTGGCCTCCAATTTGACAAGCAATTTTCCACCACTACTCTCTGGCATCTCCCATCCAACCATTATTGAATCCATTTCATTACTTCATCATTAATACCTAATACTTCCACCTTCCTTACTTATCTCTTATGCGGAACCCTGTCAAAAGCCTTACTAAAGTCCAAATAGACAACATCTACAGCCATCCCCTCATCAACCTTTTTAGTCACCTGCTCAAAAAACTCTTTAAGATTTGTTAGACATGATCTACCATGTACAAAACCATGCTGACTTCTCCGAATCAATCCCTATCCTTCCAAATAGTTGTATACACCATCTCTAGGAACACTTTCCATTAATTTATCCACCACCGACGTCAGACTTTCAGGTCTATAATTATCAGGTCTACATTTGGATCCTTTTTTGAACAGCGGACAACATGAGCCACCCTCCAGTCCTCTGGCACTTCCCCCGTGGCCAGTGACATTTTAAATATTTCTGTCAATGCCCCCACTATTTGTTCACTAACCTCCCTCAGGGTCCGAGGGAATATTTTGTCCGGACCTGGAGATTTATCCACCTTGATCTTTTTTCACAAGATCACACGGAAAAGGAAGAGAAGTGGGCCATTTGGCCCATCGAGTTTGCTCCGTGAAACCTCCCTGAGCTAAACCGTTCTCACATCTAGTTCCAAGTTCCAGCCTTGTCCCCATATCCCATGATACCCTGACTAATTAGATCCCTACCTATTTCCTCTTTAAATTCCCCTAGAGATCTGGCCTCCACAGCTGCATGTGGCAACGAATTCCACAAATCCACTACCCTCTGGCTGAAGAAAATTTTCCTCATCTCTGTTGTAAATTGGTTCTTTTTACTTCTAAGACTGTGTCCTCTTGTTCTGGAATCACCCAACAGGGGAAACCTCTTATTTACATCCACTCTGTCCAATCCATTCATTATTTGAAATGTTTCTATGAGATCCCCTCTCATTCTTCTATATTCTAATGAATAGAGTCCAAGAACCGTTAGGCGTTCCTCATGTTATCCTTTGCATTCCTGAAATTGTTTTGGTAAACCTTTTCTGAACCTTCTCCAACCTTGCTATATCCTTTCTAAGATATGGGGCCCAAAACTGAACACAGTACCCCAAATGAGGTGTACCCATAGAGTCTCATCAACACCTCTTTATTCTTATACACTATTTCCTTTGAAACGAATGCTAACAGAGCATTTGCCTTCTTCACTGCCGATCCAACCTGGCGGTCAACTTTCAGGTTATCCTGCACGAGGACGCCCAAGTCCCTTTGTACTTCTGAGGTTTGAATTTTATCCCCATCCAAATAATAATCTGACTGTTTATTTCCTCGACCAAAATGCACAACTGTACATTTCTCAACATTATATCGCATCTACCATTTCTTTGCCCATTCTCCTAAGCTGTCCAAGTCTCTCTGCAGGCTTTCGATTTCTTCTACACTTCGTACTCTACCACCTATCTTCGTGTCATCTGAAAACTTTGCCACAACATCATTTAATCCACAGTCTAAATCATCAATATATATTGTCAAAAGAAGCGGCCCCAATACCAACCCTTCCGGAACACCACTAGTAACAGGCAACCAACCAGAATAGGATCCCTTTATTCCCACCCTTTGCTTTCTGCCTATCAGCCAATGCTCTACCCAATCTATTATTTTTCTGGTAATTCCATGTGCTCTCGCACCTTATTGAAGGCCTTTTGAAAATCTAAATACACAACATCCACAACCTCTCCCTTGTCCACCCTACTTGAGATTTCCTCGAAATATTCCAATAGGTTGGTAAGGCAGGATCTTCCCTTCATGAAACCATGCTGGCTTGGACCTATCATGCCATGAACTTTTTTGAACTTTGGCTTGGCTTCGCGGACGAAGATTTATGGAGGGGGTAAAAAGTCCACGTCAGCTGCAGGCTCGTTTGTGGCTGACAAGTCCGATGCGGGACAGGCAGACACGATTGCAGCAGTTTCAGGGGAAAATTGGTTGGTTGGGGTTGGGTGTTGGGTTTTTCCTCCTTTGCCTTTTGTCAGTGAGGTGGGCTCTGTGGTCTTCTTCAAAGGAGGTTGCTGCCCGCCAAACTTTGCTGTATAAAGTACATTGTTTAGCCCGTTCAGTTTCTCCAGATCAATAATCATCAAGGGGTTCTAGCTCTGTGAGACATTGCTGGTCAAAAGGTTCCAGTCACAAAAAAACAATCATCGACTCTGATCCTCCCTCCCCTCAACATCGATTCCAAATCCAACTTGCCTATATTTTCCTTTTTTCTGCCTCCCTCCTTTTTTAAACAGCGAAACTGCATTTGCGACCTTCCAGTCCTCGAGAACCATGCCAGAGTCTATTGATTTCTGGAAAATCAATTCCAATGCCTCTACAATCTCCAAGGCCACCTCCTTCAGGACCCATGGATGCGCCTAATCTGGTCCCAGAGATTTACTTACTTTTAGACCAGCAGCTTAATAAGCACTATCTCTCTTGTAATTCTGACTGTACTTAATTCTATTCCTGGAGACCTTTGAATATTGCAAAAGTTCCTCTGCCATCTACTTGTCACCCATTATAATTTCTCCAGCTTCATTTTCAATTGACCCTATATCTACCCTGGTCTCTCTTTTACTTTTTATATATTTGAAGAAACTCTTGGTATCCTTTTGTATATTATTTGCCAATTTCCTTTCATAATTAATCTTTTCTTTCCTAATGACTTTCTTTGTCTCTTTCTGTAAGCTTTTAAAAATTTCCCAGTCCTCTGCTTTTCCAGTAATTTTTGCTCCCCTGTCTGCTCTCCCTTTTGCTTTTGTTTTAGCTTGAACCTCTCTTGATAGCCATAATTTTCATTTTCCTTGGAATATATCTTTCTTTATTTCTTGTAGAAATATCAACCCATTCTGTTCTGCCATCCCCCCATCTAGCTGACTTTTCCAGTCAACTTGGGCAAGTTCCTCTCTCATCCCGCTGTAATTTTCTTTGTTCCATTGAAATATTGACCCACCTGATATCATTTTTTCCCTTTCAAATTGGAAACTGAACTCTTATCATGTGTGATCACTACTTCCTAAGGGCTCCATAACCTTTAAATCCTTAATCACCTCAGGTTCATTCCACATCACCCAGTTCAAAACCGTCGATCCTCTGGTGGGCTGATTGACCAGCTGTTCCAAAAAGCCATCCTTTAGGCATTCTCTAAATTCTTTCTCCTGAGATCCTGTACCTTCCTGATGTTCCCAACCATTTTTCATATTAAAATCTCCCATAATTATCTTGACATTCTCCTTCTGTCGCACTTTTTTCTATTGCCAGCTGCATCTCACAGCCCACATCCTGGCTGGTGTTTGGGGGCCTGTATATTACAGTTAGTAGGATCTCTTTACCCTTGCCATTTCTTTCTTCAACCCATAAAGTTTCCACAATTTCTGTCCCTATGTCCCTTCTTTCAAGTGATTTAATTGCATTGTTTCCCATCAGGGCCAGGCCACTCCTCTATCTACCTGCCTATCTTATACAAGGTATAACCATGTACATTCAGTTCCCAATCACATCCCTCATTCTGCCATGTTTTGATGATGGCCACAATCTCCTACATTTCCATGTGCATCTGCACAACTGGGTCATCTCCCTTGTCCCTAATACTCCAAGCATTGAAATACAATCCTCTTAGACCGGGATCTGATTTCTCGGTAATTCCAATGTTCACCAAATTCTCTTCACTTTTCCTTTGTCTGACCTTTTTGCTGCACATCAATTTGGACTTGTTTCCGATTTTAACTGTGTACACACACACACACACCAACCCCCCCCCCCCCCCCACACACACACACACACCACACACACACACACACATACACACACATACACACATACACCCACACACACACACACCCACCCACACACACACCCACCCACACTGTGCACACACACACACCAACCCACACACACACACACATCCACACACACCACCACTCACACCCACACACACACAGACCCACCCACACCCATCCACACACATACACCCACCCAGACACATACACACACACACACCCATGAACACACACATACACACACACCCACGAACACACATACACATACACACATACACCCACACACCCACCCACCCACCCACACACACACACAGACACATACACACACACACCCACACACACATACACCCACACACACACAGACCCACCCACACACACACCCACCCACACTGTGTACACACACACACACCAACCCACATATCCACCCACACCACCACTCACACCCACACACACACAGACCCACTCACACCCACCCACACACATACACACACACACCCATGAACACACACATACACACACACACCCACGAACACACACATACACATACACACACACGCCAACCCACACACACACACACATCCACCCACACCACCACTCACACCCACACACACACAGACCCACCCACACGCATACACCCACCCACACACATACACACACACACATACACC